>NW_024368041.1:5632538-6832538 GCF_014805655.1 Passer montanus | reverse complement strand
ATAAAATAGCATAGCTGTTTCAATTCAGGTTTAATTTATTTAGTTGGAAAACATAGTTTTGTCACTGTTTATGATAATATCAGTATTATTATTGATTCAAGCATTCTTAATTTGCACTGGGAAGTGCTGAAGGGCTGTGGTGAAAGTGTGCATGAAAAATGTGCAGACAGACAGCTTCCATGGGCAGCTGGTTTCTGAAGAAAGAATTAGCCACTTTTGGAGCTGTTTGCTTGTATGAAAGATAACATTATCATGATATTTTCTCAGCTGTGCTTAAGCAAAAGGAAACCACTGGCCTTTGCCTTATGGACATTAATTTCCTCCATTAGCCCATCTCCTGATTCTTCCTTGTGGTGAATGGTGTCACCAGTTGTTTTAAATTTAGTTCAACTCAAAGTAACAGGGCAGAAAATTTTATGCGTTTCCTTTCATTCTTTAGCCTGGAACTGCTTCCTTGTGTGTTTGTATATTTCTGTTAGCCATAAGCACCACTCTACTACTTGCTTATTTAACACAATATTCACACTGAAGGACTAGTTTTTGGATAAAATTCCCTCTTAGACAGAAAGAGCAGTGGGCCAGCACATCACCTGAGATGTCTCACAGGTCACGACACAGTTGGTCACCTTTTGGTGTTAATTTCTATAACCCTCTGATTTGTCTATCTTGATGACTCAGAAACTCCCTGTAAGCCTTCACCTAAACAGTTCTGTCATATTTAGCTTACAGTTGACAATTCCTGGCAACCATCCAAAAGCTGGTTTTTAAAGTTTTTAAAGCCAGAAAAATTTTATGTAATTTAATCTGATTGTGTGATCTGCTCTGTGCCAAAGGCTTTGATGTGAACTCTGCAAAATTTTTGAACTGCATGGAAAACAATCACATTGAAACTTCCCATCCATGATTTTAAACTGAACAAAAAAGCAGATGAAGCTTAGATTCAGTGCTAAAAGACTAAACAAGAGGTTCTGAGAATCTGAGGGTGAGAATACCTTGGTTTTGTAGGATACCATGATACACCTTGGTTTTGTTGGAAACCATGATAAGTGGCTTAAGGTACAAGTGACTTGCACCTCTCTCTTGGATGAACTGACAGCCACTCAAAACAAAAAAATCTAAGATTGGTGTGTAATAAGTTTTAAGACTGTTTCAATATCATGGTTGGATTGATGGAAGTATTTCCAGTCTTGAAAAAGGAACTGATATGTAAGAAGAATTGCCTCCTAGGCTATGTGTGATACCTGATGTCCTGTCATGATTTACCTAATGATTTTCCAATAAAAGAGTCACACTAGATACTAGAAATTAAATACTAGAAATTTCAACCTTAGAACTGCTTTGTTTTTGTTATGAATTCCAGGAGGAATTTGCACCAGCTTAGGCTTGTCTTCTTACAGAAGTAGTGAGGAGGCAGAGAGTTTATTTGGTTAATACTGCAATTTTGTGCAAACATGTCCCAGTTGTCACTTAGACATTAAAGAGCTGAACACAGTTGTTCTTCAGTCACAATATACTGGACATCCTCACAGAATCATTTGTGTAAGTAATGCTAACTTCAACCTCTGTCTCCACACCTTAATCCTCTTTGGTGAACACTACTTATACCATCCCATCTGCTCTCTCTAGATGAATTATTTTGGTTTTGCTGTAGGTCTCAAAAGCAGAGAATGGAAATGCCTTATGTGTTTGATAAGGAGGAGGAAACCTTGATTTACAGATTTCAGAACAATAAAGAAGTCTGACAACCTGCATGGGTATAAGGCCAACACTGCAAAGTTTTATGAATGACTGCCTGTAGCTATGGAAGTTATATAGTTATATAAGCTATAATCCCCAGTTTTAGAAAAGGAAATAAGTAAGACCCAGGGAATTACAGGCCAGTCAATCTCACCTAAATGCTTATAAAAGATCATGGAGCAGAGCCTCCTGGGAACTATGGTAAGGCACATGGAAAATAAAGAAGAGATTGGTGACAGCTAAACTGTGCCTCACAAATTTAGTGTCCTTCTATCACAGAACTGGTAGATGGGGGAGCAGACACTATCTGCTTGAATTTGTGCAAAGCATTTGGCACTGTCCTGCACAACATCCTTGTCTCTAAACTGGAGAGACATGGATTTGACAGACAGGCTCAGTGGATAAGGAGTGGTATGGATGGTTGCAGTCGGAGTGTTGTGGTCAATGGCTCGATGCTCAAATGGAGACAAGTGATGAGTAATGTTCTTTTGGGGTCAGTACTGGGACTGGTGCTGTTCAAAATCTCTGTTGGTGACAGGGACAGTGGAAACAAGTGCACCCTCAACAAGTTTGCTGATGACACCAAGCTGTGTGAGGCAGTGGACTCACTGGATGAAAGGGATGCCATCCAGAGGGACCTGGACAGGCTTGAGAGGTGGGACCTGTGAAACTCATGAAGTTCAGTAAGGCCAAGTGCAAGGTTTTGTGCCTTGCTCAGGGCAATCCCAAGCACAAATACAGGCTGGATGGAGTATGGACTGCGAGTAGCCCTGAGGAGAAGGACTATAGAGTGTTGGTTGATGAGAAAAAGGGCCACAAAGATGATCAGGGGGCTGAAACATCTCTCCTGTGAAGACAGACTGAAACAGCTGGGGCTGTTCAGCCTGGAGAACAAAAGGCTCTGACTAGCCCTTATAGCACTTCGAAGTATCTAACGGGGGCCTACAAGACAGACAGAGAAGGACTTGTTTTACTAGGGCATGGAGTGACATCTAGATCCCTCTGAAATCTCACCAGCTTGCACAAATCAGGATTCAAAATCAGTAATCAAATTGAGGCAAGTTATCTTTCTCTGTGTCCAAGAATGCAGGGACACACTACACAGCATCTATGGAGAACACGCTGAGGAAGACTCTTGCAAGACCGAGTCTGGACCTGGATTGGTCCTGAGCTTCTATCAGACAAGTCATTGAAGACATGCCAATTATTCTGTTTCAACATGAACATCAGTAAAACCTCACTTTTGGTCACAAATTTTATTTGAAGATGCTTAATTTTCTCAGTGACCACTTCTTCCAGCTTTGGTGCCTGAAAGCTGCTCTGAGTTGTCACTCTAATTCATTGAAAGTCAGAGGAGGAGAGGAGGCATGATAAAAATTGACAAAGTAGGCATGACTAAGTAATTTTTATTTCTAAATTACTTTCCAAATTCCGAAGGTAGCAGACCCAGGCATCCCTTCTTCTTTCTCTCTGCTCTGCACCCCACAAGGCATGATATCCTCCAGTGTCAGCAGATGTTTTGAATAAACAAGGTGAGGTAATACAGACTTCCTATCCTCACCTCTCCATCAACCTAGAGCTTAATATCCCCTTCCAAATCTTCCAGAGAGCCATCTTTGCTGTGCCTGTTTGCAGATGGTCTGCCTTGATCAGGAGGGTATCAAATACAGAAAGGAGCCTGGCACTGGGATTTGACAGCTCTGTTCATGATTTCCGTTTTCCTCTTCCTTTTTCTGTAACATCTTTCCCCACTGCTTGCCAGAAAAGATGTTGGGTGTTGGTTGCTGTTCTCCATATTAAGCTGTGTGTGGTTCAGAGAAAGGACTGTGGCTTTTTATTTTTTGCTTGTTTATGTACAGCATACACAGCAGTATCTATAGGTGCAGACAATTATAAGGCAATAATAAAGTTGATGGTAAAAATAACATATTTATGGTTCTATGTCCCATTTTTCAATCCACCCTAAAATAATCCTCTTCTGAGAAAAATAATGAAAAAGTCTGGAGGGGGTGTGATTTGTCTGTTAAAATCATGTTGCCTCCACTGACTAATCACTCAGAGGTTTGTGTTGGTACTCTTGTCTCACACTGTTGTTCTCCGCTGAAGGTTTTTTGTGGGCTCAGATTATATAGTTAAACTTCTGTTTTAACAAGTTGCTGCACCTTTGCCCAAGGCTGTGATTGAATTTGTGGGCAGTCACTGTATTTCTACTGACAGTTGAGAACTTATTATGCTGCGTTGACTTGATTCTGAATTTACATCTTGGGGGGTTTATTTAACTCAAATACTCATTTCTGTGGCGCCAAACTAAATCAAAAGCTCCAAATTTCACTCAAGAAGGAAAATCCAAATCTATGGAAATTCCAGCATAAATTGATAGTAGTAGGTAGTTGGTAGGAATGCTTTTAAAAGATGTGAAGGTTTTAGTGTAACTGTTGGGAAACAGTGTCTGAATGTCAAGCTTATATAGAATTAGGAAATAAGAAATTTTATTGGAATTTTATGTTATGTTATGCATATATTTCACAGCACTTCTGTGCCATCTTGGCTCTGTCTACAAAAGAGGGTTTCATTTATTTTCTTGGTGTACCAAAATGCTTGTGGGGGCATCACAAAAGAATTTCTAAAGCATCTTTGGTGCTGGTCATTGCTGACAGAATGTCTCTGGTCTGATCTGGTCAGTCTGTTTTAATACTCTCCATGAGCATTTTCCCTGGCTGGATGGCAGGTCATGATCCTCCTAATCCTAGTGAGAAGGGTCCCATGGCTGACAGCACAGCTCCACTGATGAAAGATACAGACCCAAATGCTCATGCTGCATTTTAAAGAATTACAGCTGATGAAAAACATTTTTAGAGATTCTGCATTTTTCTTCTAACAGTGACACCTTTGAAATCACTACTGTTTTACCCAAAAACATCATCATCACTGCTCTAACCTTTGTATCTCCTTACTATTGTAAGTGATGACTCTCAACAGTATGGAACAAACAAAAACACAAATCCAGGATGTTATCTGCTTGGTCAAGGGCCCTAATTGCCTCATAGCCTTTGGCTTAGCCAAGGAAGTGTCATAAAAAATCCACAGTGACAGCATAGGCCATAGCTAGAACTATAAATATTTTCAGAACCAGCACTGTAATTATTTCTGGCTACTAAATACTGAAAATCCAAATCTATGGAAATTCCAGCATAAATTGATAGTAGTAGGTAGTTGGTAGGAATGCTTTTAAAAGATGTGAAGGTTTTAGTGTAACTGTTGGGAAACAGTGTCTGAATGTCAAGCTTATATAGAATTAGAAAATAAGAAATTTTATTGGAATTTTATGTTATGTTATGTTATGCATATATTTCACAGCACTTCTGTGCCATCTTGGCTCTGTCTACCAAAGAGGGTTTCATTTATTTTCTTGGTGTACCAAAATGCTTGTGGGGGCATCACAAAAGAATTTCTAAAGCATCTTTGGTGCTGGTCATTGCTGACAGAATGTCTCTGGTCTGATATGGTCAGTCTGTTTTAATACTCTCCATGAGCATTTTCCCTGGCTGGATGGCAGGTCATGATCCTCCTAATCCTAGTGAGAAGGGTCCCATGGCTGACAGCACAGCTCCACTGATGAAAGATACAGACCCAAATGCTCATGCTGCATTTTAAAGAATTACAGCTGATGAAAATATATCAAATATTTTTAGAGATTCTGCATTTTTCTTCTAACAGTGACACCTTTGAAATCACTACTGTTTTACCCAAAAACATCATCATCACTGCTCTAACCTTTGTATCTCCTTACTATTGTAAGTGATGACTCTCAACAGTATGGAACAAACAAAAACACAAATCCAGGATGTTATCTGCTTGGTCAAGGGCCCTAATTGCCTCATAGCCTTTGGCTTAGCCAAGGAAGTGTCATAAAAAATCCACAGTGACAGCATAGGCCATAGCTAGAACTATAAATATTTTCAGAACCAGCACTGTAATTATTTCTGGCTACTAAATACTCTTTCCCCCAATGAAAGAGAAAATGTTTGAAGAAAAGGAGTGATTATAACTGTGAACATTCTGATGCCAGATCTCCATCATTAGAACAGGCCATACAGACACACAAAACAGAAGGGTTAGATAGGGAAGGTGGGAGTAGTTCTCAGCCGCAAGGCTAGAACAGACATGGTCCTTCCCCCAGGCAGTCTGGGGTGAGGCTGCAGCATCCTTTGGCTCCTTCCCCCATCAATCTGCCCCTGAGAGATAATATTTTCCCTTCCCCCAAAGCACTTTTAATCTGAAAAGTGAGTGGGTGACGCAGGAGTGGAACACGGAGGGCAGATGAATTAATAGTGGCAAGGGCATGTTTTCACAAATGCTAACGTATGTGTACAATTTGTAGGAGTAATAAGTCAATCTCTGCCTAGTGGGACACAGGGTTTTAAAGGCATCATGGCTGAGAAAGAGCACAGAGGTAGAAAAAGTGGAGGGAGTCCACATTCCAGCACTTCTTGTAGAATCTATTATTAGATTTCTCTCTTGCCTAAAAATGTTAAAAATAAAATGGTCCTGCCTGGTAAAGAATGGGGTGCAGTGAAAGATTAATTATGCTGCTCTGGATTTAATTTTGGTATCCTTACACACCCCATTCTTATGTAAGAGTGGACTCTTACCCTACAAAAGAGAAATGTAAGGGGTTTTAAAGATTAATATGTTTTGATTTCTCATGAAATCCAGTTCTTGGTGGTTGAAAAGGAAAAATTCGTGTTCTGTAAAACCACTTGCTGTGTGTGAGGAAAACAGCATTGCTCCACATTGTGACATGAAGGTATCTGGACCAGGCACATACCCAGAAAGGGCTGCCGCAGCTTCTTGATGATATGAAATATATGGGAACTCAAAGTCTCTGATTATCAGTTGATGTAAATTACCAGAAATTCTCTGGCTTTACTATAAAGTTAACTTGATTTCAGTGAAGATTTGTACATTTGTGTTCACAGTATTCATTAGATGCCAATATCTGATAAATAACAGTAAAAAGTCCCTGCTGGACCTCAGGCAACAGAAGATGAGAGGACACAAACGCTGGCAGGATTCACCTCAGCATTTAGAAAGTATTCTGAAAAATTAGAAAAGAAATCACAAAGTATGGAGGCTGCAAAACTTTCAGAATATATTTACAGGTTACTTCAATTCAATGCCATTTCATTACATTGCCAAAATCAATCACTGTCTTCAGCTCCGGTCTTGGCTTCTTATTTATTGCCAGCTTGATCTCCTTGGTGAATTTTATGGCTCCCAACCATCATGCTCTTTTAACATAAGATCCAATACAGATTGCAAGGAAAGAAATAATGTGGGAACTGAGCAAATGGGAACTTCTAGATCACATGTGACTCTGTCAAATGTAACACCTATTCCATTAACTACTTAATATATGTACATACTCAGATGCTTACGTATAAAATAATTGGATTATGTGTTGTTAACTACCAAGAACAAGAAGCACAGATGTAATGGGTAAGTGATGTTCTTTATCAAAACAATCTGAAGAAGGCAGTGGTTTGCCCTCAAGCCCTCCTGCAAACACAGCACTGACAGTGGCTCCCAGCTGTTCCCTGCTCTGACACTGACAAGTGGCACAGAGTTGGTTTAGGTTTGAGAAAAGCCACCCCATTGTGGCACGTGGGGAGAACTGAGTGAGCTGTCTTTCATTCAAAACATTGAATTGGTTTGGATTAGGCCTCTGAGGTGCTGTACAACTACAAAATGCTCCAATACTCCTCACTGTGTTGAACCTCTTCCCTTCCATGACCTTTTTTTTTTTTTTTTGGTACTCCATTGCAGTTTCTGAAGGATGAGAAAACTGTAATTACTCTGTGTATATGGTGTCTAGCACAACAGGACCCTGACCCTAGCTGGATCCTGTGAGCTGAAGTCCATGATTCTTAGAGGGTTGCTATAATAAAATGCTAGAATGTAATAAGGGCAAATGCCCCAAATGTCACTTCTTCCTTGATCTTTGGAAGATCAGAGTAAGCCCAGCTCATTAAACGAAAAAAAAAAAATCATCAAAACCCCCCTGAAACTTAATAAGAATTCAAAATACTTTAAAGTATTTTGAAATAGATTGTGCATATGAAAAATGTGCCAGTTGCTTCTGCATGTCTTGACTGGATGTATCACACTGGTAAGAAAAGTGCTCACACAAGGAGGAAGAGTTGTAGTGAATGAAAGCCATATGGCTGAATCCTTCAGAAAATATCCTCCAGTGCATCAGTGGGAAAGTGGGAGTTAACCTGGCTTAGCAGAGAACTTGTTCTGATATCAAAACAGAATGGCTAATGATATTTAATCTCTTTCTTTCCCCATGTCAGCACTACTCCCTCAACAACTTCATTGCCTCTGATTAACAGCAACCCACTTTAATCGGATAGTGATGATGAGCCCCTCTGACATAAATCGGTGCAGCTCCAAACAGCAGTGAGTTTGTTACTATTCCTTTTCCATAACACAGTCAGAATTGTGTGTATAATTGAGTTTAGGACAGTGTCATTCTAGGTACTAGAAATGTCATATAATAAAAGATAATTCTCTGTCCTGGAGGACAGACCTGGCTGAGAAATCTCAAACAGAAGTGTTTTTTTCAAAGTTAGAAAGGAAAGAAAAGATATGGAAAGAGATATTTAAAACCTCAGTTATGTCCTTTGCACTCAATTAAAAGTCAGCTTGCAGGCATTAGGGTCTTCTGCAGGGCATTTGAGATCCTTCAAAGAGAGTCTGTGGAGGAGGGCCAGTGAAAATCCTCACATTGCAGGTTTTAAAGGGAGGGCACTATTGGAGGCACTGTTACAGTGTGAGCCACCTGATAGCAATCTTAGAAGATATACTTTGGGATGATGGGTACCACCAATCAGGTCATGCAAGAGCATATAATTATTGTGTAATAATTTCCCATTTGTCATGTAAGGTTACATGCTTTCATAAGGTGTGGAGCTGCTTTTTACACAGCAACCACATAGCTTGGGGCACCTAATCCCCAGAGAAATTGCTGCACTGGAGAATTCAGTGATCTCTGAGTAGACAAATGCTTCATTTCTGTTACCATGCAATGATCTTTTTTATTGTTTATGTATCTTAGGTCTCAGAAGGCTCATGAAGATGTTAATATTGCCCTTTCATTCTGCAAGTGAACTCAAGCACTTAGGAGAAAATGTGTCTCATAGCTGGATATTTTAGCATTCTGCTGAATGTAATATGTGGAAGATAGTAGTTCAAAGTTCCACAAGTAGCAGACCAATGAAATGGCCTTTGATTGAGCCATGATACCTTTGTCTCAATTTCTTCTTCTTTTTTTTTTTTTTCTGGAAAAAACAGATGTTACAAATCATCAAGATCTGCATGGGTGACTGAGCAGCTAACACTATAAAAAACAAGCTAAAATAAGTCATGTTCCTCTGAAGGTGGTGAACTGAAAAAGTGGCTTTCCAGACTGCAACCTCAATATTGTTTTGTACAGGCCTCTCATTAAAAGTAATTTCCATTAAGAACCCTACCCTACTATCAGATTTGGGTGAAGCTGGACAAAATCATAGAATCATAGAATTGTCATCAAAATGCATTCAAAAAGTTCGCATTTACCTTCTTTCCCAGCAAAAAAACAAACAAACAAACAAACAAACAAACAAAAAAAAAAACCAAAAAAAAAAACCAGGAAAAGCAAAAATCTCTAAATTGTATGGGAAGTTTTCTCCAGTTTTCTTGAAAAACTTGTACCAAATCAAATGTTTCAACAAAGGAAGAGGATTAAGGAAGGTGTTTGGGAAGAAGGACTTGGTTACTCACATGGGCAGCTGATTCAGCTTCAGGACATCAGAGAACTAAATAACTCCTGGTGCCAAAACCAAACCTGTGATCTTCCTGCTCTATTTCTACTCAGTGTAAAACCTTCCACTGCTGTTACTGCTTTTCTGTTCTCCCTTGCATCACCAGGGCAGCTGCCATTTGCCCCCTTTGTGACATTTCAATTTTCTCTTCAAGACCAGGATGCTGAAATTCTGCAGGAGGTAAGAATCTCACATTTCTAAATATGGTTCAGGTTTTTGTTTTGGGGTATTCTATGGAAAAGAGCTTGACAATATACCTCAAATCAATCCTAAAACTTCAAGTATAAGTAGTAAGGTAAAAGGCCCTTAAATACTCCTGGAGTTGGAGGAGTTATTTTCAGCTGGAAATACTGAAATCTGAACGTTCATAACACCTGATTTGCTGGTGTTATGGACTTGCTGACTGAGAATCTTGGGGCATACCATTTTGGGTAACAAAGCAGAAAATTGATTTGCACCCACTGGTGTACACCAAGGGGCTTGCTGTGTCTTTTACTGTCATCTGCTGACATGCCTTCTGCTTTGCCTAAACAGAACAAATGAAGAACAAAGCCGTTATGCTTCTCAGGTTTGAAAGAATTGAGTAAATATTGGACACTTCATTTTATTCTAGATAGATCTGGGCTATAATCTTAACATCATGGAATGCTTGTCCAAACACTTTGACTTCAATGGACTTTGCTCCTAGAGTGTCACCTTTCTGTTCCTGTCCAATATGGCCCTGCAAGTCACATCTTTGCTATGCTCTACTCCCACAACTGTGTTTTCCTTGTCTGTTTACACTGCCATTTATTTTCAAAAGGCTACAGCTTCCCTGTGTTTGTAAGTAGGCTGTCAGCTGGGCTTTGAACCAGTGCTGGCATAGTGAGCAGTGTTCTCTTGAAGATCCTCCCTAACATAAAAGTATGTGCAAAAGAGATATTTGCTCCTTTTTAAATGTAAAAAGTAAATGTAAACTTCTTATGACATTGAATAACTGTCACTAGAATGTAATTTGGGTAAACACCCTATGGTGAAGCTTTCATCTGAATTAGAGGTGCATCTGAACTTATTAGGAACAGTATCACAGTTTTGAGAGGTCCATATTTGCATCCATGAGACTATCTGTGATCTTTAGAGTCTGCACATTTTGGCTGGAGACTTTCCAGGAAAGAGGCATTGCACTTCCCACTGTAAATTTTGCAGGAAGTATCTTGCTCTTGAGACTTTGGAGGGAAGGTCTATCCAAATTCCACAGAATTTTGTCTGGATCTTATTCTGAAGGCAAATGGAAGTGTTGAAAGCTCAGTTGGTTATGTCTGCATGCACTTCCATCATACTTTTGATTAGAATGAGATATAACCTGAGTGTTTGGCCTGTCATAGCCTGTGGTTTCTAGTCTAGCAAGTCACACCTTTGTGCAATGCAGACACATATCCCTACAAGGATAACACCACTGTGGTTCAGCAGTGCTGAGTTCCCCTCTGGGCACAAGCTAATGAAGGTGAATCACAGTTTCACGCCGACTTGAAATGTGCTAACAAACCTTTCCAGGCAATGGGCTACCTTATTTGCAAATGGCTTCTCCTAGTTCTGTCTATGTGTCCAGTGTAGCAGAGATGCCCAAAGTTCCTTGCGTATTTTCATCTGGTGCTCTGCACACCATTCTGGGAGCCCTTCCTCATGCTGAGCTTGCAGAAAAGGTGTCCAATATGAAAAAGGTAGGCTTTGCAATAACAAAAAATTCCATTTGGTTACAGGATGATCAGCTAAAGGTATTGTTGATACACAAGATCCATACTGAAAACAATTGACTCCACAAAGAGAGAAACACGGTAAAGAAGCATCATTTCACTGTATCACATCATGAAGCAAGAAACTATACTAAGAGTAAAAACAACTGTTACTCCATTTGTTTTCAGTGAATTTATGTACATATCTCTGTGTGTTTTCTGGTATGTTTAATTATTCCTGTGCAGCTGTCATGGGAAGGAAGTGGGATTCAGTGCTAGATGTCTGAGACATATAATAAGGATTAAAAATAAATTAATTCCTTCAACTTTGCCAAGCCAAAGTCTAAAAAGGTGCAGTTCATTCTGTAATGAATGTTGTACTCTCTATCAAATTAATCTTTCAGAGCCCCCTATCCCTAAGGAAGTCAAGATCGTCTGTCATGATATACTTTTCTTTCATTATCTACAAACAGAGCAACTAAATATATAAAGGCCTAATGCTGATTCATTAAACAAATGGATGCTTATTTCCACAATTCTGTGCAAATTGAATGAGTTTTAACAGAAAAATAATGTAGGTAACTCAGTCTTCATCAGACAGGAATATTTTGCAGTCATACACAAGCAACACTGTAAATCTGGGGCAGAGCAAAAAGCAGAAAATAATGATACTGATGACAGAAATAACAAAAGAAGGGGGTGCTGGTCGATCTTGTGAGGACAATCTGGAAAAATCTGTCTGTAACATCTAGAGCACTGGAAAAATATTTTTTTGTCTGTTCTGGAAAAGGAAAAAAAACCCCAAAAGACAGAGACAATTACTGCTGAACTAAAATGTGACATTTCCAAGACAAGGGCAGGTACACCAATGATGACTGCATTCGGCTTTTTTCTCCACAAAACTCAGATTTTATAAAGTCAGCCATAATATTGTCATTTAATGGTTCAAGACAGTTTTCTCTCCTTATTAGCTGATGGCACACTGCAAATTGCTTCAACCCATTTGTATGGGGGAGAGGGAGATGGGGTCTTTTCTCATCAGTCATTTTGGCATACAGAAGTTGTGAATTCCTCGGAGCCACTTGCAGTAAAGCAGGAGCACAGAGATAATGAAGACAGCTGCTTCTGATCCGTGAATCAGATTCCTGGTTTCCAGTTCTCCTCCTAACACTCCATCCTTCAGAGAGCTGAGCTCTCCCTCCTGCATCAGGCACATCACGGATTGTGGGGTGTTTGTGTATGTGTCTTCTCTCTTTTTGCTGTAACGTTGCTACACATCCAAGTGTAAAACAAGCTGCTTGCTTCCTCTGTCTGGTCACTGGGTTTACCTACCTTAGAGATATCTTAATGTCTATAATTACCAAAGTGAAAAATATGAAAATAGCCACTTATTTTCAGATCTAGAAGAACTGTCAAGATGTCTGTTGCATCACATCAAATTCACTCATATCTAGGATGAAATATCCAGGAAAAGGTCCACAGATTTAAACAAAATCGTGTCAAAATGAAGAAAGCTTGAGAAATCATAAGTCCTGATAGAAGTAAAACCTGGCTGTCTAGAAAGCATGAGAGAAAGACATTGGTGTAGGGGTAATTTAGGGCACAGGAACAGAGTGGGAATTATTCTACATCAATACTCTAAAATTCAGTAAAAATAAAAAAACCCTTCAGATTTAAGGGTGATATTATTTTCTTATTCTAATAAAGAACCTAGTTCACCATAAGCAGGAAGTGAAAGATTCTGTGCATTTGTAAATTCTTTTACAACCCAAAGACTTGCATAGAGGTGAAACAGAAGTCAAGAGTGACAGGTATTTACAGAGCAGCCACTGCTGCTCTGCACTGCTGCTCCAGAATATTTTACTACAGCTTTATTAAATGAGTATTATCATGCTTTTAAGAATATGTACAGAACCATAGATAGGTTTGTGTTGGAAAAGATCTTAAAGACCATCTAGTTCCAACTTCCCTGCCACAGGCAGCAACTTCTTCTACTGGACCAGGTGGTTGAAAATGCCATCCAAACTGACCTCAAACTCTCCCAGGGGTGGGTTATCCACAACTACTCTGGGCAGCCTGTTCCAGTGCCCCAACACCTATGGGTAAAGAATTTCTTTGTAATATCTAATCTCTAAATTCTCTCTCTTTCACTTTGAAACAATTACCCCTTGTCTATCACCACATAACCTTGAAAAAAGTAGATACATATAAGCACAGAATGAACTTTTGTTTTCACATTGTAAAGCTGAGAAAACATCTAGAGACCAAATAAAATTTGGAGGTTTTTTTTTTTTGTTTTTTTTTTTGTGAGAGCATCTCAGCATTTTTTGTAAATGTGGCCATTGCCAGGTCCAAGGTTGTTTGTTTGGGTTTTTTTGGTTGTTTGTTTGTTTATTTGTTTGTTTTTAATGAATTACCTTTTGTTTAAGGATTGTGACACTTTACTTTCCAGGAATACTTTAGCAGCTAATTTTTACTGGCACATTTTTGAAAGTCAATTTTGCATATGGACCTATCTGAGGAACCCAAATTTAAAGTATGTATGTGTGCCAAGGGGTTATTGTATGCATGTTCAATCAGGGAAAAAACAGAGTCCCATCAACTTTATTTCACCAACCCAGTTCTTACCCTTGCAGCTCTACTGTATGTTGGGATTTTCTCAGGAAACTGCTGCAGATCTCCTAGGACTGCGTTTTCTGCCAGGTCAGACTCTTTGGAAATTCCTTGGAGTGTGTATTTTCCAAGGCATAATTACAGACTATTAGCTGTGCTTGCTCTACACCCATACACACAGATGTGCGTAACTCTGTTATGCAAATGTCGACCTAACAGGAACCGAATCACGTACTTTGCTTCGCGCCTATTTGCATTTCCTGGTAGCTTCAAAAAGTCTAATTTAGAAATGGGCCTCCAATTGACACCCTTGCTGTGGACCTACCTCCTGCCTCCAATCCCATCTCAAATTTGGACGGAGTTTAGATACTTTTCCAAATGTTGGAGGTTGGTCCCAGTGCTGATTGGACTCCTCGTTTGCTTTCATTATCTGATGGGTGACAAGCCTGAACAGCTCACCATGTGTAACTAAATCCACCACAGGAGCTCACAAATCCCAGGCTTTTGGAAGTGAAAGCTTCCTTTGGCTGCAGTTCAAGCTTTCCTGTCAGGACATTTCAAACACTCCCATCACAGGAGTTATTGCTCATATGGAAACAGGTATGTTAACACATTCTTGGCAAACTACCAAGCAATGGAGCACAGGACTCAGTGAAGTTATGGATGTATTGGTGTTCAGTGTTTTTTTGAAAACCCCTTTTAACAATGGGTGATCAGTAGATATTGAGCACATTTTACGTCTTGCACATTTCATCTGTTTATACATGGAAGGTTACACTGTGGATTGATCACATACATACTGGTGGTGATGAACATGGGGAGCAGTTATGTGAAAACAAAGGGCTTTTCAATACAGCATTCAAATGTTTAATAAGATTTGAAACCTGAATGTTGAAGCTAGACAAATTTAAAACTGAAAATAATTAACACATTTCTAACAGTGATGGTAATTCAATAAGAGAAAAAGCTTCCTAAGATTGTTGTCAATAGTCCATCATTAGGAAGCTTTTAATTAAAATAGGAGATATAGAATCATGGAATCATTGAATGCTTTGGGTTGGAAGAAACCTTAAAAAACATGTAGTTCTAACCCCACTGGTCATGGGCAGGGAATCTGCCACTAGACCAGATTGGTCAGAGCCCCATGCAGTCTGGTCCTGAACACTTCCAGGAATGGGGAGTCCACAATCTCTCTGGACAACCTGTTCCAGTCCCTTACTGTCCTCATAGTAATGTATTTCCTCTTAATATCTAGTCTAAACCTGTCCTTCTTCAGCTTGAAGACATTGCCCCTTGTCCTATCACTGCAAGCCCTTGTGAAAAGTCCCTCTTCCATCTTCTTGTAAACCCCCTTTGGCACAGGTTATTAGTTTTTTCCTCCTGTGTTTGAAGGACTGCTGCAGGTAAATGGGCTGCTTCAAGAACATTACAAAAAAAGCTGATCTAGCAGTCACTCTGATTTTCTTCTATTTAGAGGAATACTCCTGGGAACTTTTAAGTGATTTGCAAATAATGATAAAGCATATTTAAAACAGTTGCGAACAGCTCTACTTCCACAAATGGACATCAAGCAGAAATTAATCTAGAGAAGTCCTGTGGTGTGTAAAGGGTCTGTTCATGTGATTGCCACTAGACTCTTGTGTCCTTAAAAACTAGAATTTACAAATTTGTCAGAGCATGAAACCTAGAATTTTGTTTCATTATTTTGTTCATGATTTTGACCATAACACATCTGTTCTGGCAAAGAACAAAACAAAAACATGTAACTTGTAAAATGAGCTGGAGGTTTGTCAGCTTTCAGGACTGGGAACCTACTCAAGGTTTATTTACTATATTTAGTTACATCTTTTTTTCTACACAAGTGACAGCACAACATGAAAGTGCGAGTGTCTCTACCTACTATTATTATGAAGTTCTTCAGTTCTGGCTGTCCAAAAATTATCTATAATGATCTTTTGGTGCTCTAAACCTGGTTTTCTCCCTCATGTGGTTAATCCCCTATATCTGCATTAAAATTTTGTCACCTTTTTGTTGAGAAAGTCCTATTTGAATGAGATGATATGCTATTACTGCATGGGTGGAGTAGTAAATGATAATAGAACAGTGTAGTCCATATCAAAGCATGTTAAATGCACTGAAAGATCATCATCAAACACAAACTCAAATAGTAAATGAGACCAGTAGTAAGTGGAGCCACTGCATGTATGTAGCAGCGCTGAAACAGGTGCTGCATAAACAGAGAACAAAGGGGTCTGTCCCCACCCTTAAAAAAAATTTATTGTTTCAAGGAAATAGGTTAAAAGCATATGTCAAAACAGCATTTTTCCCATTCATTTAAGTCTTTTGAATGTTCCAGAAGTCAGACAGAATCACAGACCAATACATGAAATACTCGAGGGACCAGTTTGTCTCAGGAACCATCACCGTCTGTCAGGACTATCTACTTCTAGCTACTTGACATAAAAAAATAATGCAGAACAGATGACTGAAATGGTTGTAAAATATCAAAATTACTACCTAAGGTGTTTTTATGTTTTTATTTCAAAGGATGTCATTTTTTGTGTGGAGACTACTGAAGTCCTCTTTGAAGCCTGCTCCTTGTGACAACAGAGGTAATTTTGTTGTAGCTGAGCATTGAAATATATTTGAGTTTTTGAACTCAATGTTTTCCTTCAGATTCAGGAAGAGTGACAGGAGGAAGAAGCACAGGAAGGTCTGGGCTTGCCTCTTCTGTCCCCAGGGACTCTCAGGCAGTAGGTGGGCCGAGTGACTGCAAAGAAAACCTTGGGATATGTGGATCCTCCTTGGATTGGCCCAGGTGATTAGGTCCTGGTGAATTTTGGAGAGCTGCATCCAAGCTTGCAGGAGACAGGGAGGCTGGCTGCCACCTGCAGAAACCACGCTGCTGCTGCAGGTTTGACATTAACAGTGAAATTAGGTGATTTTCCCCTTGCCGAAGTTCAGAGTGTTCCTCAGGTTCCTGTGGCAAACATGTGACATGCTGACATCAGTGCCAGGTGAGAGATGCCATGTTTAATTTTAGAAGATAATTCAGAACACATTGCGAAATGTAGGCGTTTATAAAAGCAATGGTCAGGAGAAGGAAGAGGCTTGTACCGTCATGCTCTTTCCTCAGAAACGGGAATCTGCCCAAACACCACACCAGGAATGAGTCTGGCCAGCGGCTCTCACTGCAGGGAGAGAAATCCTGAGGCTGCAGCACATGGGGATGGGACCTGGGGGTTGCTGCTTGATGGACCAGGCACCACCCAGGAGCTGCTCCAAGCCCTTCCCACCCCTCAGCTGTCTCACACCCTGCAGGGCATGCCATCTCCATGCCCTCAGGGGCATGGATGGGACTGCACAGGATGGCTTGTGGACCTGTCCCCAAGAAATACACCTTGCTGCAGAGTTACAGAAATTATTTTAAAATTAAAATTAAATATGCGGATTAGTTTCAGCTGAACAAGAAAACAAAGAGATTTAGACAAGATTGACACATTTGAATTTTTCAGTTTAAAACAAATGAAAATTAGAAAATTGGAAAAAATGTAAAATAAGAAAATAAAATGTAAGTAAAATATTAGTAAAATGAAGTAAGAAGTTTTGTTTCAAGTAGAACAAGATGTCTTAGTTGTACAACACCCCTCCTCGCAGTGATACTTCATTATTTGATTTTATTAAGCAATTACACAGGCAAATATACTTGGGGTTCATGTGAGACAACTGTGCAAAACATTAAAGTTCAGACTTTGAACCAAAAGAAGTAAAAAGTCCACAGTCTGCACAGTTCTGAGTGCAACTAACTGTTCTGTAGCACAGTTATCTGGAAGGACATAGAGCCAGACAAGAACCCTGCCCCAAATTATTGTATGCATTTTTAGTAACCACCCAGATTTAACGAAATGACTGAGTTCCCCATGTGCTGTGTCAAATCCTGTTGTATAATGTTACTTACCCTGATACGTATCAGTCGCAATTACTGTCTGCTTTCAGGTAGATGTTACTATGTCACTTGGAACAATAACAAAGAAAACAAAATCCTCTTCCTCTTTGAGTGAAGATTGCATCTTCCCAGCATGGGAAATGAATCTATCATATGCTTCAGGACATTCATCTTTTTAATTTAGGGAGGTATCCTGGGCACGGCTTGCCACATTCAGAGAGGCAGTTTTAAACCCATGAACTCTTTCTATGCTTTCTACTGATATTAAAGAGGCCAGACCAATGTTTCTTGATGAAAACAATTGCTTTTCAGATGAAAATACTGTAATGAAGATACTAATGGGTGCTAAAAGTGCGAAGCTGACCACTAGTTACTCAACTGAGACTGATACTACAAGCCAATGGAAAAAACACCTGTATTGTTGTGTGTTTTCTGCTCCACATTTTGTGCTGCTTGGAGGAATACAGCAGTTGTGTATTTTACTCTCTTGAAATGGAACATGTGGTTGGGTTCATAGAAGAAACTGGATTTGAGACATCTCTGATGTCTGTGTCAGGTAACTCCACAATGTGGCAGTCCCTGCATAGCTCACAAAGCCTTCCCAAGCACTATGCTCCTTCTCATCCCTTCTACCACTTGTATATTCAATTATTTATTTATTCAGTGACCCTCTGTAGAAGGAGCTGTACTATATTTTTTCATTGCTAAGCTGAGTGATTCTGCCTGTAGTCTTTGAGCCATGTGATTCCTTGAGATCCCCAGAGTCATCTGTGAAGCTGTGATTGACCAAATCATCTGCTCTATAAATCAGATTTTGGCCCTGCAGGCCAGTCAAAACTTTCTTGAAAATCAAGATATGTAGTTACCTGCCAAAGTAAGTGTAGGTACCTAGATTTTCAAAATTACTGCCTTCTGTTCCTTACTGAGACTCCACTCCTGGACTTTAAATATGTGTTAAAATTTTCCTTCTTATAGGGAAGGCAGAAATAAGTACTTTTTTGTTGTTACCCCTAAGAAATTTTTCACCTCAAATTTTCAGAGAGGCTTAGGGAAAAAATTCCTCTCGCCACTAAAAAGGTCTTGGACAAGTATCTATGAAAGGGTTAACAAGGTCACTTTCCCTGTGATGTTCATTAGCTTTGTATCTGTCACAGCCATAAATTGTGAAAAACACTGCTTAAAATACTTCCATGATTCCTCAATGTTGCCCACAAGCTCTGTTGCATGTGTAATAACACACCACTCAGTAGAGAAGAGTAATTCAGACTGTGGTTTTAAGCTGTCCATCCTTACTGGCAGCATTACATGTGGGGCAGCCTCTACAATTGTGTCCTTCCAAGGCAATATCTGTTCATCTTGAGTTTCCACCCTTTTCCTTTGAAAAGGACACATTGCAATGATCTCTTTTACATCAGCTCTCTACTGTGTGGCTGTTTCATAGGCACAGAAAATTGCTGCAATCCAGTGAAATTTATTTTGAAGAGCCATCTGTAAATTAAGAGGTATTAGAACACAGCTGAACTAGAACTTGTTTAAGAAGAGTCTCTCTCTCCTCAGAGACAACCTAATAATTGTTTGTGCAGTGTCTTGCACACTGAAACTCCTGCTGGAAACATCTCTAGCACTAAAATCCTGCCTACAACCATTCTCTGGCATGGATCCCCTGTTATTAAACTCTTTTCCATTCTGAAAGAGGGGGTGGTTGCATCCAGGCTGCCTGTTGGAAGTAGGCAGTGAGCTTTACTAAATCTTGGAATTTTTTACTTGTCACAGGTCAGAAATGTGCCAGGAGTTGTTCTATAATCAAATGACAGAGATGATGGCTTCTGGTGTCCAGCAATGCTCTGTGGGATTGTTTAATTTGCTGGCATTGACAAAGGCTGTTTGTCTGTTACCACCTGGAGTTAATATAAATGCTAAATGCTAATAGGCAGACTAGTGGTACCCTAACTTACCTTGCAATGTATTTTACTCCATGAACATTTAACTGGGCTTGTCAATCAACAAGATTAACTAACTCACAGCCCAGATTATCAATGGGTTTTATTGACAGACTACCCAGTAGAAAGTTGAACATAATGAGCCCAAATCAGATTTTTCTTTTCCCAACAGCACTCTTCAGAGAATCACAGGATAGTTTGGTTGGAAGGAACCATAAAGATCATCCACATCCCATCCCACTGCCATGGGCAGGGACATCTTCCACTAGACCAGGTTGTTCAAAACCCCATCTAGCCTTGCCTTGAACACTTCCAGGGATTCCACAACTCACCCATATGGTTGCAAAGTCACAGTCTTTCTTGTTGCTCATTTCATGCTGCCATTTTGGACGAGCCATCTGGGCCACGTGGACAGGAGACGTGCAAGCCATCAGCTTGCTTTGGAGGCTGGTGATCAGATCATGCCTTGGAGAGTTGGGAGAAGAAGGCCTGAAGCCCCTCAAATTGAAGAGTCTGGGACCCTCCACTCCTAGGAGTGTACTTGAAACATTAAACTACCATACAAAAAGCGGATGGAATCTTTTCTGCAGGATGTTTTGTTATTGTTTTGGGGTTTGTGGGGCTTGTTGGTGTTTTTAATTGTTTTTATTTCTTCTTTTTTTTTCTTTACTCTCAGAAAGGAGTCTATGCTCTAGAGCTTTTGCTGTCTTTTTTTTTTTTTTTAATTTTTTGGCTTGGAATAAGGCCTCCTCATCCCCACACTGAAAACATATCCTATCCAGGAGCTCAAGCAAACTCCTGGCTTAGCATGTAGGAGCCCTGAATTGCCCTCAGGAGGTGTCTGATCTCGTTCTTGCTTGTGTTGGGAAGTCTGGGTGTCTGAGCTATTCTACTAGAGCCAATTACCTACTTCTTAGACATCAGGGCAGATAAGTCAGGCACCTGAAGATGGATGGTGTAACTCAGAACCCACTTCAGACTTTACCTTCCACCTATATAGGTTTTTGTTATACCTGCATTAGAACACCACTGGTTTAAACTGACAGACTCTTCTCTGAAGGATTTATTCTGTGCTGGATTCAGATGGATATGAGTGAACATGGCTGTGGGCAAACCCTGACATCACCTCTAAATCATGCTGGTTTCTGTGACTTCATGCAGGCCACCAGTAAACGTGCCCTCAGACCTGCAGCTCCCAAACTGACCTGTCAGGCAGTCACTGGGCCTGCAAATTAAATGTAAAGACAGTCCTAAAAATAAGGATCATAAATGTTTCAGGCTAATTTATTCTGTAAAGCTAGATTAATAAAAAGCTGCTCCTCTGTTAAAACATCATCTACTATGGAGCAGCCCACAAAGAATTACAGCAGGCGATTTTTATCTCTTTCCCACTCCTTCTCATTCCACCAAAAAGAAGGATTCATGTAGGAAAGTGCTGACACATCCTTAATCAAAGCTGTGTGAATTGCTCACATCAGTGTAATTTTATTATTCTGTTGCCCGGATACTTTAATAATAATTATAATAACAATAATAATGGTGATGATGATGCAAAATCTTATTAAGTCATTGAAGGATAATGCTTTGTTTTTCTACATTTATTTTTAAATTTATTGAGGAAGCCTGTTAACACTACAAGAAGAGACAGTATATATAGTCTATAAATGGGAAGGGAAATTCATAACAAAAAATATCTCCGTGGTTGGTACATTAACCACCCTGTGGTTCCAAAAAGGATCCAAATGCTATGAGCACCTTGGAAAACATCAGAGACTAGAAGGAAAGGAGTGTGCTACAAATACATCACTGACTGTTGGGATATGGTGATAGATCAAAATCTAGCCTGCCCTGTGGAGCCAAGTTTGGGAGGGTTTTTGCGTGCTGTTCTCTGGCAAGGCTCAAATTTGGCAATTATTTATTTAAATAAACAAACACAGAAAAGTACCACTGTTCAGGAATGGGACATCATCTAACTTTGGCTTCAAATGCATTGCCCAAAGTGGTTTTGGATCAGGTGACTCCTAAGGCCTCTTCTTCTCTGTTCCTGTTGTGATAAAGCAGCAGTGCTCCTGCTCATGGCTTGTGCAAAATTATGATGTTTAATCTGTTTGTTCACGGAAATTGATTTTTGTCTGCATATAAAAAAAAGTTGTCTGCAACTATTTTTATCTCATTGACAGCCAGCCTCATAATTACTTCCTAAAGCTGCTACCCAAAGCAGCCTCTTTTACCACATCACAATTCAGGTGTTACAAAACCCCATTTAAGACCCAAATGAAATAATCTCGATGTGATATTGCAGAGGTTAACCCTTGTTCTCTAGATATTCTCTAGACATGAGCTAGTGTGGGATTAGTGAACATTGATGACCAAACTTCAAAGCCATGTATGTCAGATTTAAATGACTGTTGCTATATTGGGAATTTTATCTTTAAAGTGCTTTGTGATCCCATACATCGGGAGAAACTCTATAGCAATAAATCATCTCATTTGAGAAGCAATTTGAATTGGGTCAGAAGAAGAAGCAAAGAAGGCTGGACATCAAATGCTACAAGGAAGACAAGCATAGTAAGAGAAATAATCCTAACGGCAAAACCTAGTATTTTGCAGCTGAAATGGAAACACTTTAGAAAGACAGAAGATAATTCGAGAGGTTTACATGATACTTAACTTTCTATCTGCAATCAAAGACTCAAAGAAAATGAAATCAATGAAAACAAATCAGGGTATCCCTGCCTCATTTAAATGTTTTCTGTTAATTCAAATGACGGAGTATAGGTATGAAATTGCACCATAAAAATTTTAAGTGCATAGAATTCAAACCCCAAAAAAGGAATTCAGAGAAAAAGTTTTTAGCATCTGACTGACAAAGGAAAATTTAATTGTAGAACAGACTGTGACTTTAATGCTGAAGACCTGTTTGGAAGGGAGCTTCAGTGAGAACTCATTGTGGGAAACCAAGATACACTGAAGTCATAATAAAGCTTTGACAGAGACTAATAAGAGATCCAGAATCAACCCAACAAGTCTGTTTTGAATTTTCCAGCCAAATGAAATGGAGTCCACCATTACTTTTGTAGTGAGCAGATGGTGATCTGGTAGCCTGAATCTGATGGAGAGGGCAATATGTCTCTAAATAGTTCAGAGGCAGGAAAACGTGAATTTGACTCAGGGCAGACTATTCCCAGACATTCTTCATGAACTTCAATGCAGCAGAACATTCCAGGGTTGTCTACCTAATGCAGTCCATTCATTAACTAAATTTTCACTAGGCACCAGTACATGAGCTGTGGCATTACTGAGAAGACTGGCATGACAAAAGGAGGTGTTGTGGTGAAAAGTAAGTGTTTATCTTTATTGCAGTATATATTTGCATTTCATGTATAGGAAAAATAATAATCTCTAAATTGCAACACTTTTAACAGTGGTGTAAAAACGAGTGCTGCGTGAGAAGTATGTCAAGTACATAATTTTCCAAAGAAGGTGTTTTGTTGGACAAAGCAGGGACTAAAATCCTTTAGGACATGCCTAAAGACATATTTCAGAGGATGCAGAAGCTCCCTACAGGGTTCAGGTGTCAGGGAATTTACCATAAATCTGGTTTCTTCTAAAGCTGAAAGAGGACATAGCTAGCTAGCTAGCTAGATCAGTCCATTAGGCAGTAGAAAAAGTAAAAGAACATAAATGGTAGAAATGAAAGCTAAAATCCTCTCCTTGTGTACAGACAGGTAAGACAGGAGCATTTGCTAGTGCCAACAAAGAGAAAGACAAATGTGTTGTATGATAATAATTTTTTTACACAATAACAAAGTATTTTTCTGGGTGGATATTCCAGCAGACTGAGTTGGAAGAAAAGAACACATATTTATGTTCTTGGAAGACAATACATTTTGAGAGCACTGTTTACATACTGAAATGTTTCACCAGTAACCAAAACATAATTTTCTCTGTATATGGAGTGTAAACATTTATTGAGATGACATTTTGTTTGGGGGAAGAGGAGTGAGAGTTCACAGACAAAAGCTCTAGGTGAGGAAGAAATTCTGGAGCTGGGTAAGCTAACAAAAAGCGTACTGCACAATAGGAATAACACTTCCTTGGGAGAAGCTGAGGGGTAGGTTATTTGGTATAGCCAACCAGACTACTGCCAACATGACTGTCCCAGCAAAGAAGGGATAGAAAGGCTGCACAGGAATTTACACCTATCAATAGATTCACCTTCTCTCCTCAAACCATCAGCCAGAGAGTACTCACTACAGCATCGGCCAGAGGAGAAATTTCCACCTGTAGAATTTTGGCCTACTTGTAATAAATAAATAAAAACATTCAAACCAAAAGATTCTCTTTAGGTCAGCAGCAACATGCATAATAAGTGTGTAACAAAGCAAGTTTGCCCATAACTGGCTCTGCACCAGATAATCTCCCTCCTCTGGCCCTCATGCTGGGTAGGTGTCCTACTCTGACCCCCTTCTCTCACCCAATTTGTTCTTGCTCCTCTCAGTCCCTCCTCCTGTGCTCCACCTCTTATTTTGTGCCAGATACCTCCGGGTGCAAATCCTCCAGCATTTATTTTTGAGGTGCAATATCTCTGAGGTATATGGGTAAAATGCACAAGAGATTAAACTGCATAAAAAAAGGATGCAGCCCTGAGTTACTGCCATAATGACCCTGAAAACCAGGAATTTGGGGCACTTCCAAAAGAGAATTTCACGTGTTTGTCAGATCAGTATAGTCAAAACTGGAGGCCACTGGCTGACAAAAATAGTAATGAATTTTCAAAGCTTCTATAAATTTAAAACTGATTTTGAAATTAGTAATCCTGGAGACAGAAAAGAACTAGAACACTTTATTTTCTCCACCTGAAGAATTTTTTTCCCCCTTTTGATTCTACTGTTTTTTTTTCCTTTTTTTTTCTTCTCTTTCTTTTAGTCTTTTCTTGTTGCTTCCTTTATTGCTTTGTTCCCCTTGTTTTCTTTGCCTTCTTTCCAAAGCTCAGGCTGAATTTTGAATACTAACCCAAAGGGATTTTTTTTATTTTCTGAATACTGTCTCCAGAATATTTGCTGACTAGTCTCTAGAACATTTTGCTGACTGCAGTCAGACTTAGACACCATGTGTGTCAACATTATTTTAAAAGGACCTTGTCTGCTTGCAGGAGAAGTGTAGGCTGGAATTGTTGTATTTATAGTTTGGGCTGAGGCCTATAGTAAATATGTAGGTGATTAGCATACAGTGGCCAGGATAAACATGCTCAGGTATCTGAGAAATATGTTAGGATCACATTATGCCATCTAAACACACCCTAAGAAATCCTGGCAAAACCACTCCTTAAGCCATTCTGTTTTGTGGTTGCACCGTGCAGCTCACAGATACAAGTTGTCCAGAACATAATACATTTTCTGACTCTTTGAGCATCCCGTTTTTATTTGTTTCCTTCTGGAAGAAACTCCTTTTAATTTTCTCATGGTTCTCCTCAAGATTTACTGTCAGTATTTTGCCTACTCTTTCTACTGTTTTCTTACAAATCCTGTTACGTGGAACAAAGTAAATCTTTAGGTAGGAAAAAAAACCCCAAACATAATATCTGCAGGGAATCTCTTGAAATTAGACAGATGTCTTCCTGCCCCAAAGTCTTCTCTGTGCACTGGCCTTTGCTTATCACCATGTCCTTGTCTACATCAGCCTGCATTTCTGGGACTCTTTCTTGCCATTGCCCTGGGTTTCCCCAGCTTTTTACTTGCAGTTGTTCTATAACCCCATTATTATATATAATTATATCTTATTAATGATTAGTCTACTAAGTGTTAACATTTACCATCCTAGGAGGAAGGAGCTCTTAAAACTGTACCTTTCATCTAGCTAAAATTAATCTGACATATATGTATTACACCTCAGAAAAAGCTGACTCCATTGAAGTTGTCTTATGCAACTCCATCATGCAATCTGCATGACACTTCATGACTCTACAAATATTACCTTGAGTTGACAACGCTAGGGAGACATTTTGTTCTAGGATAAATCTAGGTTACACCAGGATGACGAAAAGATATATCCGCTCTCTTCAATTTGCCATGGTATCATAACTTTACAGGCTCTGTTGACTGAACATTCCTCTTACTTGCACAATCAAAATCCTGTGAGTTCATTGTGATTTGTTATACATCTCCAATTTCTTCTCCACTTAAACAGGTAGTGCCTGTCAAGGGCCCAATACAAAGGCAGTGAATGATGTGGAGAATTTGAGGCCTCAGGCACCACGGTAAAACAA
This sequence comes from Passer montanus, assembly GCF_014805655.1. Lineage (NCBI taxonomy): Eukaryota > Metazoa > Chordata > Aves > Passeriformes > Passeridae > Passer > Passer montanus. The sequence continues at coordinate 6,806,457 of NW_024368041.1, read as the reverse complement.
ACAGTGCAAGAGTAATGGTGTCAAGGAGGAAGTGGTGGAGAGGAAGCAAGGAGATCAAAAAGGCAAAAAAGCTTGGTAGGAACAGAAGGAAAAGGTCTTCACAGCCCCTCTATGCTGCACAGAGATGCTCTGCAGGGTTGATACAGTCAGCAGGCAAAGGCTATGACAAAATCACACAGAATCCCAGAATCACAGAATTACAGAATCACAGAATTAACTAGGCTGGAAAAGACCTTTGAGCCCTCTGCCCCTCTCAGGACTCTCCTTTCTTCATTACATGCCTCTGATCTTTTCAAGTTTCCCTGTTCCTCTTCCACCCATTTATTTATCCTGTGGCCAAATTCCTTGATAGTAGTTCACAGTCTTCTCTGAGGCTTTGCTAGACAACCTGCCTTACCATGGAGGCCTCCCGAGTGGGCTGCTGCAGAGTTTGAAAGGGGTCTTTGTGAAAAGGCTCTGTGCAGTGAGGGGCTGGATTTTATGTGTGTTATAAGGAAAGCTGAGGTGTGAACAGGGTGAAGAGCCTGGAAAAATGGAGAGTCAGTACTCAGGACAAACCTATGCTCTGTCCTTCTAGGCAAAGGGGAATCTCTTGGCTAAGAGAGAGTTTTGAACCTGAGTTTGCAAGGAAGACATCGCAGCATATTCTTCCTCCTTGCCCTGCTTAGTGTAGGATCTCCTACCTAGAACTTGGTGTTGGGTGAGAATTTGATGGATAATTTGTTGCTACTCAGTTTCTAAAATAGGTGAAGATATAGAAGCAATTGGATGCCACAGCTCAAGTGAGGGCAAATTGTAAAAAAAGTAAATAGTCCACAATCTAGTAGATGATTTGTGCTCTGTAGCCGTGTGCAACATTTTTCACACTGCAAATTTGTAGCCAGTCAATAATGTATTCTCATGAATTCAACATTTCACTATTGACTCCACCAGGCAGGATCAAATCCCACTAATGCATGAACATGTTAATACAACAGATTGTTGATTACCACTGATGCACCTTCAGATGGAAGCGCTTTACTCTGAATGTTAAGAATGAGAGTCCAAGTATATGTTTCAAAGTAAACACTTTCTTAGGAGACTGACTGCTGTGAGAAGTATTAGCTGGAGGAAGAGCAAGTTTCAAGAAATGAGAGGTCTACTTTGCACAGTAGCCTTGGGGGACAGAAAGATTTTTAAGCCTACTTGTTCTGAAATCCTTTTGTCTCTGAACTCTTTGTTCTTAGTACTAAATAAACAATAGTTTGCATAAATAGGTTTCTGATCACTGCCTACACCATTGATCACAACTTGCTTCAGGGAGAAACTGTGGGTGCTGGAACTGAGTCACATCTGGGGCTGAGCACACCTGGTAACCAGGCTCTCATGGCCTGTGACTGGGGCTCAGCTTCTGAGCAATAGGAGCAGCAGTGACTCAAAACCTGATGGTTGAAGGAGTACAGAATAGGCAGGGATGTGGGAAGAGGGAAGGCTGTCCCCCAGACTGTCATGTCCAGAGACATCTTTGGTTGAGGTTCACTGGTGTTGCTGATTGTAGTATGAGCTGAGGGAAAATGATGAGTGCAGTTGTTCATGAGGCTGCTCATGTAAATGTTTAAAATGCTGGCATTAAATATTGTAGTTACTAATTAATAATATGCATTTATATAGCACCATAAATGTCCATGGCACTTTACAGATAACAATATTTCTAACTGTTGGGAATATAAAGTCTAAGTACTTGGAAGACAGCCAAACAATATAAGCAGATAAGGTCTACTTGTTTGTATCTGTAATTTGGTGAGTTCTTTTGATTTTCCTTCTAGATGGAAAACACTAAGGGCAGTGCTTGCTTACTTCCTATTTCTAGGACCTTTGAGTGACCAAAGTAAATGCATATAAACACCCTAGGGACATTGTTTTTAAAACAATTATGGATGATTTTGTGTTAGCCTGATTCTGGGTAACACTACAATCCTTGTGCACAGTGGGAAAAGTACCAGTGGGAAAGTGCTTAGCTCTAGTGATTTTGAATGAAAGTAAAAATATCTGTCTCTTGTGGTGCTATGGGTAAATATGCTCATTTATGTAACTATCCAGGGGAAAACAAATTTAGGTGAGAGGAAGGCTAACTCTTTAAACACCACTGAGCTAGAACAATAGTCCATACTGAATAAAACACTGTATTAGCCAGGAGGTGTAACTTTCTACTACGTCTATGGCCCCTGGCGCAAAGGAATGCATTTCTGGCAAGAACAGCAGCAAGCTCTGCCTTAATGACCCTAAACTACCTGGGGCATAGGAGTGAAGCAGGCTTAATTAGGCAGCAGGTCTAGGGAAGTTGGGAGATATGGCACTGCACATAAGATGCTGCTTTTCTGAGTTCTTGGAGACTTGTTACGAGAAAAAGACATGTCCTTTGCCAAGCCCAAAGGGGAGAGAGCTTAGCACAGGGGTGGAGACTTGGTCTCCCCACAGGTGGCAAAGATTCAGGAGCAGATGGCATCTGTGCAAATCCCATATCAGACACACACACACATCACAGGGAGAGAGGTGAGTAGTTACTCCTGTCCACCCTCTTGCATTTCAGGGGGCAGGGGACCTGCTGAATGTACATACAGAACACCTTGAATTGTCCTCTTCATCCCTCCTACAGAAAAACTGCCAAGAGTGTAATGACTTGGCAAGCTCCTGGAGAAGACGTTCAGGGTGAGCAGGACTGTCCCTAAAGCTAAAGGAAGCTGAGAGAGCTTGGCTCTCCATCTGCTGCTATAAAGAAGAGAACTTTCATTCCTCTCCTTGGCTGGACTGCAGAACAGCATTGCACCATCACTTCTGATGGTTCATGAACTCTGTGGTGAGGTGTCTGTCTCTTGTTCCCACCTATTTTTACCTCTATGTTAGGCTCATTTTCTATTTTCTCTAGGCTGCTCCTCTTTTCTCTTTGCTTTTCCTTAGAGTATTTATTTTGAAAGTAGAATGAAGTGTGCTCTTGGTGCTTATGATTTTCAGGGCAGATGCCCCATATAAAAGGAAAACTGGCCAGGAAATATAATGAGGTCCAAAGCTAACTAAATGCTAGTAGAGAAAATCAGTGAGGGTATTTCTCCAAGCTTGGCCAGGATTAGAGGATGTTGCATCATAGGAAAGCACTTTTCTCCTTTGAAAGGCCATGTTCACCCTGGTTAGCAGATTGGATGGACCTTGACAGACAATGTGATGGAACTTATTCTTGCTGAATTTGGAACTGGGTTCCCATCTGAAATGTGAGCAACAGCATAGCCAAACAAATGATTTCTCACATTTCTTTGAAACTTAAATCTCTGCCTTGTAGACATCTAAAATGTTTGACTGGTTTTTCTTCCCTTCTGGTTTTATGCTGACCATGAACCTCATGAGAAAACTTGCTCCTGTGCATTCCAGTGGTTTAAGCAACTATTTTTTTTAAAGTCTTCTGAGGTCAAAGGAAGAATTCCAAGTCTTTTGAGGTTCTACCTCTAAAAGGCAATTTTTAAAGAGAAGAAAATTCATATTTGAATTTTGTCTTCAGATGCTGTTTCAGTAAGTCTCCAAGTTCAAGGCCCAGGCCCACATTAAGGGTTTTAAATACCTTTCTTGGCTAAAAAGAAATTATGCAAAGATATTACTTCCTTACATTCCAGATCTGGGCTCTGTAGGTGTTCACACTGATGACTGTTTACTTTATTAGATACAAATAAAGTGGTTTTTGTTTACTGTGTTTCCCTTCTAGTATTCCTGCTGCTCTTGACATACCTCTAGAGGAACATGTTGGATTTCACTCTTGTTCTCATCTCATCAGCAGGGCCAGCAATTGAGTTTGTACATTTGTTCTGCAGATCACACCTTCTCATCCTGACTGTGGTAGCCCTGTGCCGTGGTGCCTGTTGCACACTGCATTTCTGCCTGCCTGAAGGATGTACACTACCCCCAGGTAAAGGGGCTGAAGAGAAAATCATAAGATCCAAGGAACTATGTGAATGGACGTTTAACCTCAGGGGTTAATGCAGTTATCTGATACAGGTTTCTCTTTAGTTTTTTAATTTATACTGCATTAAGAGATTAATGAAATTTGAAGTAGCACCTCTGTACCTTTGACAGGCACAATGAGCCATGGATCACTTCTGAAAACCTAATATGCCTGGGAAAATAAATGGTGTAAACTGTAAACAAAATATGTTTCAATGATGCATTGATAAGAAAAAACTGGTATTGCAGCTTTCTGGGAAATAGGTATCATTCCCAGTAGTGATATTTTGCATATTTTAGTCAGGACTGGGAACCACAGAAGATACAGAGCTTTCCTGTCAGGACTTGATTGTAGAATTTGTACATAGTGAAGTGTGCCAAACCCTACCCTTATTAACTGTTTGACTATTCCTACAGGCCCGTACATATAATCTATGTGGTTGCAAAACAGGAACAATTGCAGGACAAAGAACATACTGTTAAATTAAAGAGTTTCATAGTTATTGCCTGCAGTATGTAAGGGGAAAAAATGTAGCAGGAGATTGTGAAGGCATGTATATAAAGCTCAAAGAAAAGAGACTGCCGAGTTCAAGGAACTTGCCGAGTTCCTGTTCCTGACACTGAGAAAGTAAATGAACAGCTGCTTTAACCTACTTCCTAACTGAACTATATTGTGTTTACCTTATTAGTTGGCAGTATGCTTTGATTTAGAACAAAATATCCATTGAAGAAATGTTTGACATAGTTTGACGTTGTACCTGTTTGCTTACCCCAAGTCCCAGTGTTCCAATTATCTTTCACTCCTGCCTGATGGCCAAAGAGATTCGGGGATCCCATTTGGTTCCTGTCGGTGCATGGACACCTTGAGCCATGTAAAAAACAGTAACCTAATTCTGTTTCCTGGATGCTTGCTATTTAGACAAGAATACTGGCTGATCAAATCTCCATTGTCTCCATGTCTGTGATTGCACCCAGCTACAGGTAATTGTTATCACATTTGCAGCAGTTTTTTCCATATTGCTTTCTACCATTTTTGTAGTTCTTTGTCTGCCTGCCTGGTTTTGGCATTAAGCAAGCAGATGATTTAGCAAGTAGGAACGAGCTTACCTCCTACTGCTGTGCTGAGAAATATTTCAGCTCTGCCCCAGCCCTATGGCAGAGTCAAAATTCCTGTTTTTCTCAATTGTTTCTTCTCAATTCTGCAGCAGAATTCAGGCATTAACCACCTCTGCTGGCTCTGGTGGCTCCAAGGTATTGTGAACCACTGCACAGCTCTCAGAAAAATGGAAATCCAAAAACTGGCATTGGACTCCCAAAAGCAGAACTCTAACATCAATAAGGATAATATGAGAAAATGTGAGTTTCATGAATGACCCATAAAATCTTCGTTTGATGTCAAGTTCAAACTACATTTCTTAAAAATTTGGGCTACACATCTAAGAGGAGAAAGCCATGTTCTCATTCTATTTAATATACATTATTATTCCTGCTTTGCACATAGTTTATGATCTTTATCTTAAAAACCCTACTCCTGATGTCACCAAGTAGGATTAAATCTGACCAGGTTCTGCCACTGTAACTTCGCCCTTGTATCTTCAAGTAAAACAGTGCAGCTTGCACCACCAGTTTCCTATGAGGCATTTTCAGAAGACTTTGATCATCACTGATCTATTTTACATTTAGTTGCATCAGTGACATAAAGATGAAAGTCTTCTGCTCTCATTGCTGCTCTTTCAAGCTGTCTGAACTCTTACTAGCTGCGCACAGCAATTATAGCTTGGCCTTCATTTAGTGGCACCTTTGTTTGGCTGCTGATAGACATAAACTTTATCTGCTGTGGAGGTTTATGCTAGTGGAAGAACTGGCCTGATGCACTGGCAAACGCTTCAGTGGTCAGCAGGAAGCAGGGTCCAAACTAGAAACTTAATTATCCACTGACTCTGTTGGATAGTGGTCAGAAAGGCTCTTTTCCCCCCGCTTTTTTTAGCATGGATATTTTCTCTGAAATGATCCTCTATTGCCAGAATAGGTACCTGAGATTGTGCCAAAACATTGAACTTCAGGGAAGTTTTAGAAATGAGGTATTTGGATAACACTGTGGTACGTGGGTGTTAAGTTCCTAGTAGGTTCCAGCTGACTTACAAAGAATCTCAAGAATGGGAAACCTGGTCTCCTGTGTGGCAACAGGAAATTTCATTTAAGGACAGATCATATGACTGTAGCATTGTAGGAAGGAGATAGAATAAGGATTAATATAGAAATTAAAATTGCAATTTTGTGTCACATGATTTGATTGAGGGAAGAAATTAGAGTAGTTTGAGATCTCAAAGGCCCATTTTTTCCATTTCTTGAATTCTTATGATCTCTGGAGAGAATGGAAATATGAAAGAAACCTCCATACCACTGGATAGGCCAAAGTCCCATTTTAGATATTCAGAATTAGTAGCAAAAGGGAAGTCAATAAAAATACTTCACCTCCAGAGAAATTAATCAACAGAGACCTATGATTGTTGTATTTTGGTAAACATCTAAATATACTGCCAAATGAGAACAGTTTTTAATATAGAAAAGGTGACAAAAAAAGGAAACTTTAAAATAATCAGGTTTTCCCAAGAAACGAGACAGAAATTAAACAACTGCTGACATCTTGAAAAGGGATTTGATGAGCTGAGCAACCTGATCCAGATTTGCTATCAGTGCTGCTTTGAACAAGGGACTAATGGACCTCTAGAAGTCTCTCCTAACCTCAATTTTCTATGAATTTATCAACTGACTCTGTGAGAAGAGGACACTAATACAAAACATCGGGGATTGCTCTTGACACACATTGCCAAATTTTTCATTAGTGACCTTAACATAAACCGTAAGAACATGTAAATTAAATTAGCTGTTGACACAAAGCTGAGAGGCATCATCAATACAGCAGAGAATCAGAATATGGAAGGCAAGGAAAAATTTTGATGAGTGGGCTAATAGAAATGGATGTGTGTAACTACATGAGGTGCAAGGTCATGTGCTTAGTGAATAATCACAACAATTTCCATTATAAACTTTGTTTGCATCTATTGAAAAGGACAGAGAACAAAATAGTGTGCACTAGTCAATCATGGGCTAATTAGGTGTAACTGTTGTGATGTGGCTGTAAAATGAGCAAATGTCACACAGCAGATAAGGCATTTTGAGTAGTGATAAGGAGGAACTGATACTATTGTTCTTAATTTAAAAAACCACAAACACACAAACAAAAACCCTGCCCCAAAACCAAAGCAACAGCAAAACACAAAACAAACCAGAGCTGAGAATAACAAAAACCTCAAAAAGAAACTTTTCAAGAAAAGGCAATTTTTGTCATGACAATAAATGGGCATCAGCTGCCAACAGGTAGAAATTCAGATTGACGAAGAACATACCTTAACTTTGAGACTTCAGGATAGTGTGTCACTAGGAGCAGCAAGAGCTGTGGATGAGAGCACAACCTGTACTAATGTCAGCTCCTAGCTCATCCTTCTTTGTGGAGCAATTCTACTCTTTCTGCTCCCTCACATCCCTATTGTTGTTACATGTTCCTTTGTGATATTCCAAAACCTTACAGGCAATATTGATATCAATGAGTCAAGCCTGCTAATGGTCCCTGAAAGATGGCTTAATAATTCTCTGCCTTTTTCTCACAGTTATCAGAGTAAATTCAAAAGGGTTGCAGGAGGTCGCTGTCAATAGAGAGCTCAAAACCAAAGCTAGTCCACTCCTCCAGCCACCAGTCTTCCCTCAAGAATGGGTATGCCTGCCCATGGTTAATGGAAGTATATCAGACTTTGCCTGCAGCTGTTTGCTATCTGAAATAATTGCATGTCATCAAAGTGTGAGCTCTCCTTTTCCCAGATCCTTATTTTTGTACAGTGCATCTGATAGTGTCTCTATGAATTACATATGCTATAGCACATCAAGGCCACATCTTGAAATGACAGCATATAGGGAGCCTGGTAAAATACAAAGAAGCTATGGAAAAGGGAAATAATTTATTTGCAGTTAATTAATAGATTCAACTATTTGTTGGAATCAACCATTAAACTAACAGCAAAAGAAAAAAAGCAGGTTGCAGTAATTTAACATCTATTAACTGCCGAATAATAACAATAGGGTTTGTCCTAACTGAAGTTTAATTATAAAATTTGAACACATTCAAGCACAGATATACAGTGTGGTCAGATCTGCAACTGTGGTGAAGAGCTACTGGCCATAATAGCTCTGACCCAAAGCTTCAGAGATCAATCCAAGCAATCCCAGACAAAGTGAGCAATTGACCACAATTCTGACTTCCCAGGCTCACAGTCCATGAGAAGATTTTAGAGTCAACGTTTATTGTACCTTAGAAAAATCACATAGCCTTATGGACTTGATCAATTTCCTCATGCACATAATTTTATCTCAATTTAATTTAAAATAAATGCAGATCAGAAAATATGTTCTGTATACAAGTCAGTAATATCCCTATCGCTGAATCTACCATTCCTGAACATGTGTTTCCAAAATGTGGATTTTTTTTTTTTAATCAAGCCTGGCTTATTTGGTCCCAGTTTTCACATTTGGCGTTCTGGCATGCAGTCTGTATCATAAACTAAATTCTATTTAAAATTTAAGTCCAGATCTATTATAAGTATTATTATGCATATTGAAATACACTGATGAATTGAGCATTAATATAGTATAAATCAGATTAATTAAGATCAATCTGAGTATGCTCACAGATCAGAATTAAAGGCTGACTGTTGTGGGCACAGAGTAATGAAGCCCAAGGAATGCTGTATACCGAAATGGTACAGTCCTGTGAAATCCTGTTATTGTTGCCCAGCTAAAGGAATTTTGTATTCAATTTACTTTCTTCTACAAAATACCTCAAGTACTCAGCATTTCAGACTCAGTCCATATGTCACAGTTTACCTACGGTGCAGTGATTTGGGAATTTAGTAAAAAGAGAGCCAGCCCAACTAGCCTTTCCTGTTTCAAAAACTCAAAATGTCGCTTGTGTGACAATTTTGAGACATTAATCAGGATGACCAGTCTTAAGGAATGTGAAGAAACACAACTGCTTCAGTCACTTGCCTATTCCCCTGATTACTGAACAGAGGGGTTTTCTTAATTTACAGAATATAACCCCCACTTTTGGGAAGTTTTGCTCTGTAAATCCCATATTTTCTGCATTTACTTCACCTCTCAGCTTGACTGGAGCCTTAGGTAATATCATAAATCAAACAGTAAACAGGGTTCCTCACAGCTTGGATGCAAAAGTGTAAGAAACATAGCATGACTTCTTTTGTATTAAAACTCTGTCTAAGATCCATCTTTAGGAAATATCTACTGGAGTCTGTTGTAGACCTATGAAAGCAAGTCCTGGCTATGTTTCTAAGTAGCAGGGCATGAATCAGCTGTGATCCAGAAGATGTCTCACAGTGTTAGCATGGTGCTGAGTCCAAACTTACCTTGGGCTTGGCCAGACACAACTGCAGCTACCTGGTGGTATTGGACAGTGAATATATAATTACACTGAACCTATTGCGTCAGATTCTTCCCTCATTTACACCAGTCCAGCTTCTTGGAGGTCAGTAACTTTGAAGTGGTAAGAGAAGTATTTGGCTGAGTCCCTCAGTTTTATGCAAATGTCCTATGTAACATCAAAAAAGGAAATTTAGAGAGGAGCTGGAATAGCATTTAGAAATCAAGTCCAGAAAATGTCTGCCTGTTGTTGAAACAGGCAAACTACAGCTGCTGTTGTTTAGCTCTCGAAGGAAGTTTTCCCTAAAAGGTATTTCAGAATCTGATATTCAAGGAAACCATCCCAACTTTCCTGGATTTAGTTACCAAGAACTGAATTGTTCAGAAGTTTCAGCGCTTGAACAAGCTGTACAATTTGAGTAAGGGATAAAATCCATGTTCAAACTGCTTTACTGTGGACATCAAAAGTAAGTATGATAAAGGCAGCAGTTACCCTATCCATCAGGGTGTCTCATGCCACCTAAGCTGGGCACCTACAATTACCCAAATGGACAGTGGGCAATTTAGCTGCTCAGCCTATTGCTCTTCATTGCCAATACAGGGAGTTTATTGAACACTTATAGGTGTCATTCATTTCTGAAAGACACCAAGTGGACATCTGGCTAGGTTCTGGGAAACAGCAGGCAAAGTTTTATGCCTGGAGAGGCTCTGGAGTCTGGTCTTTAACGTCCTGACATATGCAGGAGTCAGAATAGCAAATGTTGTTTTGATGCTGTCAGTATTAGGCACAGTCTGAACACATCTAATAAATCCAGCCTCTCTGAGGTAGCATGTGAGAGCCTCATTGTCTGCCTTGGAGCTGCAACAATTTAGATGCTTAGTAAAGCAAACCTGACTGTTCCTCATAGGAGAAAAGGTTGAGCACAACTCTGAGCACAAGAGGCTGAGTAGATTTTTCACCACCTTCAATATTACATGGTCCTGAATACTGGTACGGGCCATCATTTTGGACCTAGAGGCGGTGTCCATAGATGTCCTAAATTCATTGTTATCTCTGCACCTACTTGGTGAGAAGTGATTCAGAAGATGTAAGCAAAGCAGAGAGAAGGGAGCTGTTGACACAGGTCAGTGGGAAAAGAAAGTACAAGGGCTTGGGTGCAAAGGAGGTGATGAACATGGCTCTAAGCACCCAAATTCTACCAAAGACAGACGTGGCCCAAATTTTCCTGCAAGTGGTGGTGGTACATCCCTACACCCTGTGACCTGAGCCCACAGGCACTGCAACACGTGTGCTACCAGAGGTAAGGAAGCAGTGTTGGACTTGCAGTGACCCTGGCCAGAGGTCAAGCACTAGTGCCTTCTTCCTGCCTGCCTACATACTGGGTGGTTTTACCTGGCATTGAACATTACCAAAAAGGAACCCCCGCTGTGCAGGGTGTGAGGCAATCAGCCAAACTGTTTCTCCTAAAATTGGATTTCATTGTACAGGTCTTTTTCATTCCTTCAGAGCTCATGCTTGAGAATTAATATGGCAATTATCGATCCCTTTTGTATGCTATGTAAAAGGAGGTTCTAATCCTCAGAAGTGGATTTGCTCTGATGACACATAAACAAAGCCCTGGAGGGAGGAAGGTAAAACATAAAGAGGTGTTGACAAGCTGAACACCACTTGGTTATGCAAACACAGATGTGGTAAAGGGCAAAGAGCAATAATTTTGCAGAAGTTGAAAGTGTGGGAACGCTGGCGGTTGCTCTTTAATGATTATAACACAAAGGAATGCTAGCAACTTCTCTCACTGACTTTACATTATCAAACTGAGTCAGTGATGAGTAATAAGATATACTATTGGAAGTATCCTTTAATGTACCAGCTCTTTATATACCAGCTCTTCATATAAAAATGTAAGGCTTTCTATAAAATATTGTGGTGGTCCTAATACCACCAGAGAACTCTTGTTTGCAGATGCAGTGCATCACTGTTTTCAGATCAGACCCATTGGCTGTTGCCTTATTTGCTTACAAGTGAGCTGGGATTAGGAGAGTAAAATAGGAAAGAGGTAGAGATCTCATGGGTAAGCTTGTCAAAAGTGTGATTTATGTAGCTTTCCTTTCATGGGTGCCCAGTTTGAAAGACATCTGTCTTTCATCTTCTAAAAATTAAGCACTTTGAAAGGGCATTTACAAGCTGATATGCATAGTTGTGCCTGTGTTTGTGTTTCTCAGGAAAAAAGGGAAGACTTTCAATATTTTCCCCTCCAAGTTTGTGTGTTTGTGTGTCCCCAGCACTTGTGTGATGGTACAGGCCCTGTACTCAAAAGCCAAAGTTGTTGTTTGCCAGGCGAAAGATAAAAGATTTCTGCAGCCACTCAAACACATTCCTCATCTATTGATTTCTGCCACTGCAGTCAGATCAGAGCCTGGCATTTGTTGCAGACCCCATCAGATTTGCACAACCTATTTTTATGGCCCTTGACCTTACGTGCTCCAAAGTGCTGGTGTGCTAAACACACGTCCTGAACACAAGAATATTGTTAGAAGAGCGCATGTGAGTACACATGGCAGAAATAACACAGGCAAAGGGTCTGAGGGGCCGTTTGCTGTCCTTTTATGACCTATCCAACAGAAAGAGTAGATAAGAGCTTTTGCTGTCAAATTTCCTTCCGCTCTGGGTCAGTCTGCTAGGATGGTGAAACCAGCTAGTTTAGAAAAACTTATTTTGGAGAAACTGGAGTCAGATTTGCCTCTTCAGAGATTTAAGAGAAAAGGATTTCTCTTCCCATTTTTCTGTGAATATTCCCATGTTGGGGCTCAGTAATTCAAGTCAGGACATGCAAGGAGCACGTTCCTTGAGGTATGCTCACAACTACACAACTTGTCAGCAAGTGAAAATCCTTATAGTGCTACCTCCACCTAGGCAGAGGACTGGCACACAAATGAGGCTTCCATGCTTCCATGCTGCTTGCTTTCCAGCTTTTTCTTTGGATGTGGCCCGGAGCTCACCCTCTGTGCTTTGCCCTGTAGTATGCAGGGACATCTAGTGGCTGAGCAATCCTGAACACAGTTTTGGATCATGAGTTACATAAGGAAGTAGGGATGCCTCATGTCATAATGAATTTAGCATGTTCTGAGAGTTGACATTCATGGGCATCTTCTAGGAAACAGATGGTCACTGCTGTGGGTCAGGCCTGACATGGCTAATGATGAAGAAAGTGTGACATTTTATTAAATTGTGACCAGTTTAATCTGAGTGTGTCCTCCTTAGTCGGCCAGGCCTTTGATCAAGGTCTATCAAACCTCTTATCTGTAGACCAAGCATACCACTCCACAAGAGCTGGAGATACTTTTAGGTAGCCCATTCACTGCCTTGGATTTCATTCTTTCATTTCTCACAGGCTTTCTATTACATAAAGGATTAATCTGGGAATGACTTCAAGTATGCTCCATCTCACAGACTGCTCTTTCCCCTGCTGCTTTGATGGATGTTATCCCTGATGCATCCCAGGCTAGAGCCTTCACTGGGGCCCTTGAGAAGTCCTGAGGAAATGTGTTTCCTAACACTCTGCTGCCTGCTCTGCTCAGTCCTGCCAGTGTCTTACTCTGCTGCTCTCCAGACCTTGGCTGAAGTCCATACCTGAGTGTGTGTTACCCAGCAAAGAGAACTAGAGGTTAGCCTCAAATCTACACAATACTGCCTGCACAGGTGCACATAAATGGCAAATAGAGTTGACATTTCTCACAAGTCCCTGCCCAAAATTTTTCCAATTAGGGTAGTGATGAAAACAGGGAATGGTGGATGTTCTGAGACATTCAGTCTTGTATTGGTGTGGTTTTTGCAAAAGCAGCAAGGGAAAGCCCAGAGGTAAGTGTCCTTCCTGCTTATTTCTTTCATGCATTGCAGGAGTGATCCCCAGCTCCTAATAAAATTCTTAACGTGATTGACTTTAAAGAGCTGTGAGTCTCTGTGACTAACCACAGGGAAGAGTTGAACTAAAACTTTAATGGCAATAATTTGAAGGGTTTTCTCATGAAGATCCAGGTAAAAGGATCTTCATCAGCCTATGGGTCTGTATAATGCATATTTCTGAGATGCAACAGCTTAGCTGAAAAACATGAACTTCTAGAATTTCTTTGTGAGACCCTCACAAAAACTTCACCAGCATCTGTTTGCCCTTTTTTTGGGCTGGTTCTTAAGGCTTTACCCATAACATTCTTCAGTAACAGATGCCAAGACATCTCCTGAGATATTTTTTGAATAGGAACTTCCATCTGGCACTGCATCCTTAGAAGCTGCGACTTGGCTTCTTTGTCTGCAGGGTGGTTAATCCTAATGAGGCAAGCACAGCAATTTGCTGAGCAGAGATATATGCTTATCAGATCCTATTACTGAGCTGATTCTCTTTTATAATTATTTATTCTGACTTCAGTAGATGAAGCAATGTGAAAACACTTAAACCCAGGGCTTTCATCAGGAAGACACAATCTCACACTCCTGTGAACAACTGAAAGCTGCCTATATGGAAATGGCTAACTATACTGGTATAGCTGTCCCAGTATATCCTGCCAGTCAAACTTCCCATTCTCTTCTTATCTCAAGATAAATGCTCTGATTTAAATTATGTTGAGATGAGCTCCATAGAAAAGAAGTATTTTTTTACAGGGACAGCAGTGTCCACAGAGGGAGAATTTTACTGGCATAGCTAAACTAGTATAATTATACTGGCATAATTATGCTGGTAATTTTCCCTGTGTATACAAGCTATGAGTCTCAAATTGTGCTTCACTGGCAGAAGAGCCTCCTTTGTTGGAGAGATTCTTTAGGTCTGAATCAGGTCATTAATAAGTGCTTCAGCACTCAAGTCAATGCCTCACATTTTATAATGAGTTTTACTCTTTGCCTCCCAGAGAATCCCAGCTCTTGTAACAGACTCTACATGAAACCTCATTCTATGCTGAGGGAAAGCCAGCACAGGGGAGAAGTGTAGCAGTTACTTCCCATCAGCATCATCAGTGGTTACAAAGCCTCGTGGAGAGAGAGCTCACACACCATGAAATAGCAGCAGACTGCCATATGTGTGGCTTTGTTTCTTTGCCTTTCTATTTCTTCTGTTTTATATTTCCTTGGCCTGTTTTTCTCCCTGCTAATGAGATTTCTATTCAAAGGGGGACTCTGTGTATGACTTGTAATACATATGAAAACAAAAGCTGTACATGATGGTTTATGAGAAGACATGAAAGCTCATAAAGTAGCCACGTGAAATGGCTTAAGTAATTTGAATAGAAATATCTTCAATGACAATGAGTCATCAGGACTAAGATGGGCTGCCTCATGTGAAACATAACCGTGTCAAGTGGATGAGGCTGTAATACAGCCACAGCTTTTGCTAAATATAGCCAGATACGCTTATCAGTTGAACTGGAAGTATGCAGAACAGCAAAATAAATGGCTTAAACAACAACTAGACAATAGAAAGCTAGACAAATATGGTAATTATATTTTCTATAAATAGCAAAATAAACTCACCAATCAGTGGGTTTTCTTTATTAGCAATTATTGCAGAATTAAATGAATGAGAAATTATTATAGGTTTTACAGAATTACAGAGAAACTGATTGGAGCTAATTGAGATCAGCCTCCTCTTATACAGGACTACTGCCAACACCTCCTGTCAGCTGTGGCTTTGTCTAGGCAAGTTGTAAAAATTCCTACGGATGGTGATTTTGCAGCATCTCTGGGCACCTCCTCCACTGTTACCCTCCTAGTAAAGCTTTTCCTTATGTCCAAACTGAACCTCCCCAGCCACATCCTGTGACCATTGCTCATTATTCACTTCATTGTCTCCCCTTCATCAAATAAAACAGCTTCTTCCATGTTATGTCATCTATTTTCTGGACCATTTTGGTATCTTTCTGCTGGGTCTGCACATCTCTCTTAACTTGGGAGTGGGAGCATCCACAGTGGGACCCAGTATTTCAGGTGTGCAGACGTGGATTGCAATTTGATCTGCTGGACACACTCCTGTTGCTGCTCAGGATGTGGTTTGTCTTATTTACAGGGAGATTTTTCTGTTGGCTCCTATTCAGCCTGGTGCCTACCTGTCCCTTTCACCGGGCTTCTCCCCAGCAGTCAGTGTTCAAATGCCTGGGGCTACACTTCAGCCAAGTGCAGAACATCACACTTCATAGATATTCATAACATTTTTTGTTATCTCTGTCTTCAGGTTTATCAAGAACCAGCTTCTGTGAGGCTCTGCTTTTCAGTGTGTCAACCACTCCTAACTTCCCAGCATCTTCAAAATTGCTGAGGATTTATTCTATTTTATTATTCAGATCATTGATACTGTTTGTTACTGGCCAACAGCTGCTTGATGGTTACCAATCAAGACATTGATTGGTAGCCTTTGAGATCAACAGTCCAGGCAGCTTTCATGACATCTGGTGGACTATAAATCCTCAGCTTCCAGATGAGAGGACTGTGGACAACAGTCAAAAGTCCTAGTGAAATCAAGTATACTTTACTCACTACGCACTTGTTATCCAAACAAGAAGAGGTTTCATTCCTGGAGGTAGTCAAGTCAGCCAGGCTTGATCTGCCATTGGTAAACCCACACTAAATGTTGCACTTTGGACTCGTATCAACAAGACCACACTTACTTTGCAGTATAAGAGAAAACAGTAGTATGTCCACCAGATAGGTGGAATTACTGTTGGCCAGTCTCCCCAGCAACTGATTCTGACCCTACAGCCCAGACTCAGGGCCTTCACTATGGCTCTTGAGAAGAGCCAAGAACAAGGTCTCCTGGTCCACTTTGCCTTCTGTGCTTAGTCCTGCCAGGTTTCTCCTCTTGACTTTTGCACTACTGGACTCTTGACCTTGGCTTATATCCACATGCAGTGTGTGCTTATGTATCCAAACAGATCAGGAGAAGAGTTGAAATCTGAGATTAGACTCAAACCCACACTACAGTTCCTACATAATTGTACCCACAGAGGGCAAATAAAGCTGACATTTCTCACAAGTCCTTGCCAGGTGTGCTCCCAGTTGAGATTTTGAACCTAAGCCCACAAAGCAAACAACTTTGGAGCTTGTTTTGGTTGCAATTCATCTCGGTCCTGGCTGGTCAGAGGTTTATCAGTTCTTAATCTTAGATTCCCAGCTGAACGAGTCATGAACCACAGGCAGGGTCTCTGTCTCCTTCTGCCATTAGGATCTACTAGACCATTGTACATTGTAAGGACTGTACATTTCTTTCAAACAACAAAATCAAACTGACTCTATCGGTGTATGTCATACAGGTTTATTAGATTTAAGAAGATATTGGTCTTGAATTCACAGATATTCCTGTGTTATAAATAATAATAAAAACACACCTCTGTCCCCCTGAAATTCTTTTTCTCTTGTTTGTCCAAGGAGAATATTAACACATGTGGCTAAATGAGATCCCCAGTGCTTTAGGTTTCACAACCATACAGTCCCCACAATTCTTAATTCGTAAAATCCAGCACTGTTTTCTCAAGGAATTCCTGACTAAGGGGTGTCAAAGCTCTTTGTGATTCTTCATGCTACTGTTTTGTCTCTCAAGTCAGACTCCATGCATGGAGTGGATAAAAAAAAAGCATAAAAAAATCTCTACTGAAAAAGTGACAACTTTGCCTCATCTTCCCAGTCTGAATTGGATGAGGAGAATGGATTGCATCCTTTAAGGGTTACCTACCAGGGGAATAAAGACTTTTAATTTAGCCAGTAAATTGTCTTCCAAAGTTTATTTTTTATTTTATTTTTTATGCTGTGATGAGGAAAGCCATTGCACATAGGAAAATAATTTCTTTGCTATCTCCATTTAGCCTGTTAAATCTGGCTTTCTCTAGTGCTTCCTGTGATACAGAAGGCCGAACAGTCTGCTCAGAACAGGTCCAAAATGCAATTCCCACTTGGTCCTAAAGCTGCAGGAGGTGCGGCAGTACTTTAGTTAATCTGTGTGCCATTACCTGAGCCAAGTTTGCAGCATCTGTACTTATCAATGAAACAAGATTGTGTGAAATGCACAGCAACTGATCTTTTCCAGGGTTAGGAACAGTGTTAGAGCATTATAAGCCTCTGTAATGATGAGAGAATAGTTCCATTACCAGATGTAACTCTAAACTTTACCAGTAAAGGAGATGCCAGTTCTTCCATAACATTTAACAATAGTTTATGTTTCAGGCTCTGGATCTCTTTAAGGCTTGATCATGTTCTCACAAAAGCCACTGTTGTGCCTTTCTTGCTTGTGAGGGTTCCTCACATAACTTCATGACTTCCCAAACTGCTTCTGTTCAACTCAGAGCTGCCCAGTGTTTGCACTTTGTGGACACACTGTGTTGGCTGTAGAAGCAGCCAGAAGTGATGTGCTGAGCCAGTCTGTGCTGGGGAGCACCAGGGCACTACCCCAGGTCATAGGCAGGAGAGCAGCCACAGATTATCACTTGGACCAACTGAGCCCTATTTTAAAACCATCCTGCTTAATTTTTCTGGGGAAACAGTTTTAAGCAGAGCATTTTTAGTTCAGATTAAGTCAGCTGAGCTTAGAAAGAAAGTTAACTTGTTCTGGACAATAAACAAAAATTCTCCAATTTTGTCCTTTTGTGTATCATTTGTCACCATCTGCTCCTGTAGCCATGATCAAATGGGGAAAGAAAGGGATAGAAGAAAAGAGTTAAGAAGAAACAACTCCCTCAGAAGTTTGAGTGACCTGTTAACCACACATCAACACACTTTCAAAATGCTCGAAATTGTGCATGTTCACATTCACATGTGTGTGTACAACATTTTTACTGAGTATTAAATAAGGGGAAAGAAAAATACACCTCTGATGAAGCTGCTGCCTGTGTTTATCACACAGTATAAATCTCTTTATCCAGAGGTTTAAATGTTTGTTTCAAGTAACCAAAGAACAACCCATTTCCACAGCCATAGATTGCATTTGAGCTCTCTTTCCTCCTGTAGATCCAAGCTGATCTCTCTCCTTTTCTGTTTATGTTCGCAGGAAACTATCAAAAAAGATTAAACAGACTAATACCGTCAGAGCAGTGTGGCTGCACAGAATTTCTCTTGTCAGCTTAACAGAATGTGTTGATGGTGAATTTGCTTTGTAATGCTACAAGTTCACTTGATATTTCTATCCAGGATAATGATGTCCTGCCAGATCCATTGTGCTGGAGGAAAAAGTGTACTTTGCCCTTCCAATGCTTGTGATGGAACAGGACTTAGGCAAAAAATAATTAGCTAATATTTGTCTAGGGGCTTATCTGCACAGAGAAACCAGGCAAAAGGGACCTCATGCTTCTAGGAAAAAAATTGCCTGAGAATAAAAGAAGGTTTCAAGGCCAGAATTGAACAAAACGTTCTCAACTCTTCAAAAAATAAAAAGGCATGGGAATCTGTTGATTTTGATAAAAGCAAAATGCTACACAAGTGAAAAGAGTAATTTCTAGTTTTTAATTTTACTTCAGTAACTCCAAAACGGTTCCTCAGTTCCTTCAATGTCAGAATGTTAAACATAAGAGGTTATAAGTTAATTATGTTTACACATTTTTGTTAACATAAACAAATAACTGCATAGAACCATATATTTTACTTCAGATAGGTATATTCAGATATATATATGTTCATATGTTCTCATATACACATATATACATATACATAAATATATAGATATACATTAGCCTTACACATGTTATAAATGAGAAGTTTAGTGGCTTTTGTAGCCATGCCCCATAGCCCTGTAGCCCCCCCATGTCCAGAGGTGTCCCTGGCATATCAGGTCAAAGCTACAGCATCCTGGAATGGCCAGAGAGAATACTGCTACTACCAGAAAAATTGTTTCATCTTACAGACTGCTTCTGGCCCATTCCCAAGTGTAGTACATGTTAATCAGCAGCCCAAAATGTGAGTGGATTCTTCCAGCAGGTTCTGTTTCCCTTTTCTGCCTTAGTGTTCACAGTCTGAAGACATGAAAAGGTGAGGATAAGAGGGATGAGGTGACTCAGTCAGGATGGCAGATCAGCCTGGGCTAAAACTCAGGTCTCTGGTAATCTGTGGTCCCTCTTAATGATGCAGTGCTGGCTTTAATTGTATCTGTTGACTGCAAAGCCTGAAGCCTGCAACACAGGTATGGTACTGGTAAGGAACTCCAATGTGTGGACATAATTACTTCCTTTAGATATGGTGTTAATGACCATTGCCCACTGAGCTCTAAACAATTCTGGATTTTGGAGAGGAAATTTTGCAACATTGAGCCTGAGGCTTCTTAACTGAACTTGATTCTCATTTGGTTTGCTCCTCAAGAGAGACTTGCAGGCCTCATAATGAAAAAGTGGGAGTTCAGGGTGACTTTAAGATGAAAAGAGATGATATGTTCATCATTTAGGAAGTAAATGACTGAGGTTAGCCAACATTCTCACTATGAGAATGATCAGGTTAATAGTTATCCCCTGTACTTTGCTTTTTTTTGAAGTGGTAAGGAAGGTCCCCAACAGATTTTTCAAGAAGATCATAGCAGTAACAACTCACTGAGTGCTTAGCATGTTTCATAGATACCTTGTTCTAGATTTTAGTATGTATTTTCCCTAGATAGAAACACAGTAATCCTTCAGGCTGTGCCAACTGATATTATGCCCCCTAATTTTTAACTTATTTGACTGAAATAAAGCTTGAGGATAATGAAATTATTTTAGAATAATTTTAATGTGCCATTTTTCAAAATGTAAAATTGAAGTTGGATGTATTTTCAGAGCCATAATCAGCTGGTTTTGTTTGCAAATCATTAAGGAGACTGAGAGCTCCAGGTATTTAATTTATCCAAATGACCCTGAATTCATCTTCACCTGTAGTGTACTTTTTATTTTATTCTAAATGTACTATGGAATTCTCAGCAAACCCTGCTAGGATTTGGCTTCTGCAGTCAACTTTAATCCCTTCAGAGTGGCCAAACCAATGAAAATGGTCCATAGCTATTGCATACAGTAAGGTGATCTAAAACTTGTCTTCAATTTTGTGAATCTATAACTCAGAAAGAACATAACTGAAACCTACAGTCCTAGCAGTAAAAGGCAACTATACAGGTGTGGAATCTAACACGGATTCAGAATTTCATTTTTGCTATTTATGACTTAATATTTTCTTGTGCAAGTATGAAACTCTTGTTATACTGAGCAATTCCATGTTGTCTCATTGTAAATGTTTCCAATACAGAGTCCATCTGAACAACCATTATTAATCCCCTTTACAACCACAAGGGAAATACAGATATTAGTGGGTGATTCAGATAAATGTCTGAAAAAGAAGAACCTCACACTCTGTAATTGCCAGTTTTTTCCCCCATGTTTATAAAAGGATCTTAGGAAACTCACTTAGATGTAGTCATCCACATTATAGATGGCTCACTTCAGGTGAGAGAGGTTACATTTCAGAAGAAACCAGTTCTGCTCTTTTCCTTGCCTGCTGGAGAGAAGAATAAGATAGTTATTTCTCATCTACATGACAGCATCTGGAGATAACAGTTCAGCATGTACAGAAGATGGAAAAAAGAAAGAGAGAGACAGGAAAATTTAAGTATTGTATGATATTCTGGGGTCTTCTGCCTGCTTCACTTTTTGCTGAGCAACATGGAGTCCTGCTGCTCTGGCAAGCAAACAGAGGTGAAACCCAGTCAGAAGACAAAATTGTGCTGTGTTATAATTGTGCAAACAGAGGTGGTTGGACACATCCAAAAGGGAGTATGACATTTCAGCATGAAATTTTAAATGTAACTTTTGTTTTGCAATGTATATTGACAATTTAACAATTTTTAATTTTTATTTTGTATAGCCACAAGTATCAGAACTTTGAGGTTTCACAGAAAATGGAAAACCTTCTGTTCAGCTCCATTTGTGTTGTGCAAGGTGACTTCATTATGATTTCAGATATGTCACAGATGAGGAATAACTTCTTCCTGGTGTAGATGAACATGTGTAGGAAGAGAATGTTATTGGTGTACTCCCACTGCAAGCAAAACAATTTGAACATATTAGCTGCAGCTGTAGTTGAATTTTAAATTACTTTTATTATCTAGAAGGTCGAGGTAGAAGGAGATTTTACAGAAAAGAGTAAGAAAGGGAACAATAAAACGATACTGAAAGCAAAGAGGAAGAACAAATATATCCAGGTGGTTTTGTATTGGAGGTGAAGCATTGTGAACAATTGTAGTTGAGCAAAATAGACAATGAAAGGGATTAAAAAATTAGATATGAAGTGATAGAATGGAAGGACAATTCAATAAGATGGTAAGAATGAAAGGCTGAAACTCTTTAATGCAATGTTTTAATGAGGCATTGAAATAGATAATGTTAGAGCTCTACAAAGATCAGCTGTGTCCTATCTCCCACTTTTAATTCCCAAGTCTAAAATTCAGATACTCAGGGCAGCTGCACTGTTACCAAACCTGGAAGTGTCTACAGCCTCCAGGTACCAAAGCTGAGGTTTTGCTGTGAAAACCCAAGGGGCTGTTTGAATAGAGATTTGAAGAAGGGCATCCTAAGAACATCAAAAGCCAGAGATTCCTTTGCCTGATCCCCAGAAAACTCATGAAGTGTTTCCTGCAGGTCTCTTTTGATGGTTACAGTCTGGTGATCATTCTCAGCACAAGGTTAAGCCTCATCTAATGTGACCTTAGAGTGGCTTTAGTTGCTCATATTCTTCTTTGTACTAAATACCTGAATGTGAATGGGATCTGGAAAGTGAATTCTCATTTCTCTTTCCCTAATTCACTGACCCAGAGAACCATCTCTTCTCTCATCTATTTTATCTCCTTTCTCTTCTCTCCTCCTTCTGATAAAAATTACTTTAATTACTGTCCTTTCCAACTGTGTGTGTGGAATAACCATGCTAAGATCCCTGTCAGCCTTTTCCTGAGGGCATCTTATGTGACATGGGAAAGGCAAAGGCAAGTCCTATCAGAGATGAAATGGTGGGATGAATAAGAAGTGGGATGAGTAAGAAGCATCACAGCTTCTAGGGAACTGAATGCTTTTCCTGAGTAGTTTAATGAAGTACTGAGTATCCTGACTTGACTGTTTTTGTTTTTAAATGACTGTGTTTATTTGGGCAATACATATGTTTGGCCTTGCAAGGACAAACAGACCATTGGAGATGGTGAACACTCTGTGTGCACAGGGCCTTTTCTAATGGACTGTGCTGGAGTGATCTGGCAGTTTTGCCACTTTGAGGGTTCTTTGCTCTCTAGGTCACTGGCACAAAGAGTATTTTTGATGTCAACACAGAACAAAGTTCCCTCTGATCAGCTGCCTGTTTACTGCAAACTCACCTATGGCTGAAGCCTGTTTAGAAGTAGAAGAAACTCCAGTACATCAGGACAGTGAACTCTCTGGATCAGAAGTCTATAACAAGCCTTCTCACAGGCAGAAACAATGGGCTTGTCCATATAAAATTCTCTTTGTGCCAGGCTCCTAGGCTCCATTACTGCTGGATTCACAAATTTCTTGATCAAGGGGAAGACTATTTAGACTTTATTTTTATTAAGCAAAAAACCACTGTCTTCCTGACAAATATCTGCAAGTCTGGCATGGTTTCTCACACAACTCTGCACTGTTAATTAATGTGTGTTTCACTAATGCACACATTGAATATAAAAAATCAAGCAATAAATGACCTGCCTTTTCTCTTAAGAGTGTCTCCCATTGGTTAAGCTTTCCACTATTGGGCCTTTCACTGCCTGTGCTCTGTTTGAGGAAGCAGCTAAGCAAGTGCAGCTCTTTCAGTGCCTCACAGCAGTATGTTTTATGTAATTTTCACATGATTTGGCTGGCTCTTCACTTTACTCTCCATAAGGTTTTTTTTAAAAATATATTTTTTAAAGTAGATATCAAAGATAGATAGGGTACCCTGGCAAAATCCTTTTCATATTCCACTGCTCCTGCAATAAAAAGAGCCAGCCAAAGTATTTATATCAAATACTTAATTACATTAGTTTCATTCTATCTCTATTTGTTGTGCATTTGTTTACAACTTTAGAACTGTTTGTTGCATATATAATGCATGAATATTTCAATCCATTTGCTGTGCATGGGCTACTTGTGCCAACTGTGTCTCTGGCTGTTCAGTTCTCTTGTTCAATCTACTTGTCATTTTTAAGTGAAAAGTAGATCTTGCCATGGGACTGTGTATTGTATCAGACAGAGATTTACTCTGATCTGCTCTAATAATTATTTTATTTATACCCCAGAAAAAGGGAAAAATTAGAAGTAAAACTTGTGATATTAGGTTGTTCTAAGGAATATGCAACAGTTAAAGAAAAAATGTTGATACACCCCAAATTTTCAGTGTATGAATGAAACACTTCCATCTGTTATTTGGAAAATAGTTTTTCACTTCAAAGCTTCAGTAAATGAAAATTAACTGATTTTTTTAAGGAAATCAGTAATTATGGAAATTTTGAAGATTTTTGGTTTTTGTCATGTTTTAGGGCAGGTATGTACCACACAACTCCAGCTCCATTCCAGTGACATGACTGGTTTTTGGAGTCTTGGTGCTTTGTTTGTATAGTCAAAACTATTGCATGCAGTAGATGAGAAATAAACTTCAGCATTAGCTTTTATGTAACAATCTTGATATCTATGTATATAAGAAAATATTCTTGAGAACTTTCATAGAAAAAGTGAAAAGTATTAAGATTTAATAATTTTCAATGTTTCCTGAAAGTGGAAATAAATAAATTGAATGAATACTTTTTAAAAAGCATTTTCCAGTTCTATTGTCTTTGTTTATATTAGGGAAAATCTTAAGGTCACTGCCAGAAGTGTAAGCCTTTTTTTGTAAGTAAAATTCTGCTTTCAAATATCATGATCAACACCTAGGCCTGTCTCCTGCTGTCTGTCCTTGGGCAAATCACCTAAGCTGTGTTGCTCACACTCTTTGTATAGACAGTGGATCAAAAAATTTCTATCTTCTATAATTTTTCTCTTTTATTGTTTTACTCTACTCCCTTCTATGAGAAGGAAAGCTCAGATTTATCTTACCTATCTTTCAGCAATTCAGGTGTCTGCACTATTTATGTATAGCCAAGGCAGAGAATCACCTCCAGAGGGTAAGTGGCTGACAAATGTCTGAAGCATCCTACATAGTGTCCCATTGTTTATAGGAGAAGCATCAAGTGATTTTCGTCCTAAATTAGATTTCTCAGGTAAATGTCTCAAGTTAGGCCAGCTGAATCCAGGCTGGACTCTCTTTCATTAATATACACTACTTATCACAGAGGGTCCTGATACAGGGGCTGCAAGTAAAATATAAATACTGACAAAACAGTAGTAATGCTTTATCCAGCAAATGACAAAGCTGGTGATAAAGTTCTCAGATGTTTTTCTCTTTTTTAATAGCATCTGAGCAAAGACAACAGTACAGGTTCTTTTACTATCAGGACCTAATCTTTAAAGTACATCAAAGTTACTTAAGTAAAGGCTAAAATGTCAATTTGACTGGAATCAAAGTCAAATAGACTCAGCCAAAAGGTTGTTGTCCACTTGTGTTTCTAAAATGCTCTGTTCTTGGAACCGGAAAGGAAAATTATCGGGAAGGCTTCCCCAGGTGACAACAGTTTGTCAACTCTTTCCTGCCCTTTTTAGAACCGTAAATCTTATCTTTTACAAATGAGGCTTTCAAAGTTCAAAGAACTGCTCTTCAAAATTCTGTGAAGTCAGGTCATCTTATCGGTGCTCTCCTGTTTGAACCACTCTTACATGGTTCACTGTAAAGGCTGAACATGCAGGTTCAGAGCACTTGATTTATTTCTCTGTCCCTGCCTGCCCTGGTAGGGCAGGACTGCACAATAAAAGAGGATGATGGCAGAGCTCTTTTCCAGAAAGTGTACTTTTGAAAGTGTCTCTGTTAGGAAAATATTCTCTTGCAAATATTTACTTCACTTTTTAACTGAAAACTGAAAACAAAGGTTCCAACTGTGCAGGCTGAACTGGCCAGAGGACACCCTGAGTTATCAGCATGTGTGTATTTCTGTGACACAGGACATTGCAATGATTTACTTCTGATTTCTGGCGAAGTGTTCACATTTTTACTCCAAAACTTGGCTTGAAAACGCATTTTCTCTCCTTGTCTTAAGAAATAGGTGATTTTCCTTTCTGTTTACTTGAGGTCAGGGCACTTTCTTGTCACACCATGGAAAACAAGCACAGCTCCAGTCTCATCCCAGACTGTCTCCCAGTGGTGGATAACAAACCATGTTGGATCATCAGCTGTGGCAGAGACCTCCCCATCCCACAGGAATTTACATCTTTGAGGTTACAAGTCCCACAGCTATATGTGAACATACATAAGAACACAAGAAAAACACATACATACATAAGAAATCTTAGCAAGGCAAAGGATGTTTGAGTTCTTGTTTAAGTTTGGCCCAGTATCAAAGAGTTTAAGAAAATGTAAATGAAGGAAATCCATAAGCAAACCTAAGCCCCAGGCTCCAGAAATCTTTGAGCTGAAGTTCTTAAACTTCACATAAGGACTTGGATGTTTCCTATCTAAAATCAAATTGCTTCCATCAAATCCCTCCCATCCCACCTGTCTAGACAAGGCCCACAGAGCAGAAATTCATTCTGTCCTACACAAAATTACTGTCCTGTTCTTTTCCATATACACACCAACTTGCACCTAAATTCCCTGCCATAATAGCCAGGTAATTTCCCCTTCTATTTTCAATGTCTGTGTGTCACTACATGGAAGCACTCATGATGCAGGTGGATAGAAGAAAGAAAACAGCGTGACTGAAATGGACTTCTCCTGGGCAGGGTTCAATCCCAACCTTTATCACAAATTGATCTACTGGTCATGACTAAGTATCATTGTCTGGGTCATGGAGTCCAATACTTAGGGAATAACAATAATCTTCTTATCCTTTGTCCAATATTTCTGTTCAAGTTTTAAGTTTTGAGGGTTGAAGATTGGCTTGGTGAAATGGCATTTGTATAGGAGAAACCAAAATCGAAACATTTCAGTGATAGAAAGATGTTCTCTCAGAGCTGTTTGGATGTTTGCTCAATCCTTCTTAATTATTTTCTTCTGAAGTAATGCAAGAGTAAGAGGATGGAATTTTATGGCATCTGAGTAAGGGTCTGCTGTCCTTAAAAAATGATTGCTTTATGTGCAAATTGACATAATTTTAGTGACTACTTATCTCTGTTTTTCTCTCAAAGTTTCCAGAAACTGAAATACTGTTTCTGTGTATTAAAAAAATTCTGTTTACTGGAAACCTAAGGTACTATTTTTCCAAAAATAAGCCACCTTTAAACAAAAATGATATATGAGAAAGAACTTGACCTTTGCACAAATATCCTTGTCTCCATCTAGCTTCGATAAAGCAGGTGGAAAGCTTCTAAGGAGAGCTGAGTTAGATGCTCTTGTGTGTAAAGCAAGATATATGGCCTCATAACTTTTTCTCAGCATGTCTTATTTATTCGGTGAATTCCATTGTCTCTTTCCACAGGGACCCTTGCAATCTCCTTTGTCAATAATGCCAGTCATCAAATCCCAATGGCCAAATTGCCACAACCATAATTGTCACCTTCTTTTTGCTTTGCTGTGCTTCCTCACCTGCCAGTATCAATCTATTTAAGATATAGCCTATAAAAATAACCAGGCAGCATGCAGAGAATAACCAAGTACTCCTTCTGCTTCTCTTGTTTTTACTTCTGTTCTCTCCTTTTTATCTGACTTTGCTACATAAAATCCCAACAATGAATTATAGTTTGGATTGGAAGGAGCCTCAAACTATCTCATTCCAAATCCCTAGCCATGAGCAGGGACAGTTTTCACTAGATCAGGTTGTTCAAAGCCCCATTCAACCCGTTCTTGAACACTTCTGGAGATGGGGCATCCACAACTTCACTGGGAAATCTGTGCCAACGTCTCTCAATCCCAACAGTGAAGAATTTCTTCCTTGTATCTAACTCTACCCTCTCTAAGTTTAAAGTCATTACCTCTTGTTCTATCACCACGTGCCCTTCTATAATAAGTCCCTCTCCAGACCTCTTGCAAGACCTGTTTAGGTACTCAAAGGCTGCTCTCTGGTGCATTCTCTTCCCCAGACTGAAAAGCCCCAAACTCTCAGCACTGTCCTGTCTATAAAGGAGAGGTGCTCCACCTCTCTGACCACCTTTGTGATCCTCCTCTTGACTTGCTCCAGCAGGTCCAACATCCTTCTTATGTTGGGAGCACCAAAGATGGATGCAGCACTTCAGGAGAGTTCTCATGAGACCTCTCTCAACCTGTTGGCCACACTTCTTTTGATTCAGCCCAGGATATTGTTGACTTTCTGGTTGCAAGTGCACATTGCCCGATTACCTTGAATTTCTTGTCAACCAGCACCCCCATTCCTTCCCCTCAGGGCTGCTCTTGACCCATTGTCCATCCAGCCAGTATTAGCAGCTAGGTGTTATTCAATTGAAGCAGAATCCAGTCAGTCAATCAGGCAAGGGATTCCTTTTTTTACTTTTTTTTTTTTTAAGTGCCCAGCATATTTGGAAGGAAGAGTTTAGGATAATGACTATTGATGTGGTTACCACACAGGGGAAGATGAATTGTTATTTGTGTCTTGTAGTTATTTTTTTCCACATTGTGAACAAGAGCAAGGAATGTGTACATACGTTGTGTGGTACAATAACTGCACAATCAATTACTTGCTCCTTGCACTTCACATGATAGGCAATTGTTGCACACCCACTCCTTTGTGTCTGATTGCTCAATTCATTTACTTAATTAGTTTAGGTGGAAGAGTCCTTGATGGTTCCAGCTGTCTGGCTTTCTAGGCTAGAGCTGTGGGCAATCAGTTAGCTCCACCAGCCTGAAAAGCAGAAATGCATGCATGCAGCCTTCCAACCCTACTTATAAGGGTGGTGCATGCCATTTGCCATAGAATATGACTCCCAACCAGACCATTGTGATCTCTTTCCAAAACCATACTTCCTGCCAGGGATCTGAGAGTTATTGCTCTTATCTGTAATAAGAGCAGAGAGTGTACAGAAACTAAGGAGAAATTACTAAAATGTTCCATGCAAAGGTGTATGCAGCAGCTAAGATGAGGTGGCTGTTTATGAGAGCATCCTGATTTACAGGGTCACCCATAGAATATCCTGAGCTGGAAGGGACCCACAAGGTTCATCAAGTTCAACCCATGATACTGCATAAGGCAATCCCAAGAAGAACATCATGTGCCTTAGAGCATTTTCCAAAGGCTTTTTGAGCTCTGTCAGACTTGGTGCTGTGACCACTTCCCTGGGGAGCCTGTTCCAGCCCCTAATGACCCTGTTGGTGAAGGTTTTTCTAATATCCAATCTAAATGTCTTCTGACACCTTCAGGCCACTCCCTTGGGTCCTGTCATTTGTTACCAGAGATGAGATTAGTGCTTGCCCCTCTGTTTCCCCTTATGAGGAAGATGTGGACTGCAATAAAGACTCCTTTCACTCTCCTCTTGAAGGAGCAAGTGGAGCTAAATTGCATTACAGTGATCCCTGAAGGGCTTTCCATCCCCTGAGTCACATTACCTAGCCAAGTCTGACCACATCAGGACCTGAGCTTAGAGTGACCTGGCATGAAGTACAAATTTGCCACTCCTGAATTAAAGAACATGGGAAGTTTTTTCTGAGAGGTATGGCAAAACTTTCTGGAGATAGCTGATAGCTGAGGAATAGCTGGTCCCAAGCTAAAGCACCACTGTTAACAGGTTCTCCATTTCTAAGGGTACTCCAGAGCTCTGGATGAGGATGACCTCGAAGCTTTCTGGAGATAGCTGATAGCTGAGGAATAGCTGGTCCCAAGCTAAAGGTTCTCCATTTCTAAGGGTACTTCAGAGCTCTGGATGAGGATGACCTCGAAAGTTCACTTATGTGCCAGCAATGCAGAGTGAGTGTACTGGGGCCATGCTGAGGGTCTGCAGTGGGGCTGCAGGGCCCTCTGTGGGGAGAGGCTGGGATGCCCTAAGCCCAACACAGCCGGGTCCAGGCAGCTCCAGCAGCTCCTCCGCAGGGCACGGCTGAGCCCCTCGGCCAGGCTGGGAGCACTGGAGGAAAACGGGTTCCACAAAGGGCCAAAGGTGGCAGGGGGAGAGAGGTGAGGAGGGATGAGCAGTGACACAGAGACCCTGAGGAGGGCTGGAGGAGGAGGAGGAGGACAGGAGGGGCTGCAGACTGGAGCAGAGACCCACCCCCACAGCCCAGGGGATATTCCCTGCAGGAGCTGAGGCCGTGGAGAGTCCAGTGGTGGGAGCAGCTGTTCCTGAAGAGCTGCAGCCTGGGCAAGGGCCCATGCCAGGGCAGGGAGACCCTCAGCCGAAGTTAACCCACTGCAGAAGGAAAGGGGTGGAAAGTCTGGAGAGCAGGCTTTTACCAAATACCAATTGTGTCATTACCTCACAACAGGCTTGTGTCAGATGCAAGACAGTGTCATAACAGGTCCTGACGCTGCTCTTGCTGACAAGGAAACCCTGGTGGAATCTCCTGCAAATTTTCTTTGCTGCAATATGGCTGTACATGACAGGCTGGGGAGTGCCTGCTAAATTTATCCCACCCCATCATGACCATATCACTGAAATGCTTCCTTTCAGCACCTAGACTGACTTGACTGGGGGCTTGGCGATCCCAGGGTACATGAGAAGATGTTTCAGGGAATTTAGGTACCTACAGATGGCAAGTCATCCCAGGTGTGAGCTATCTTACCCTTTGGAAATGCCTGTCTGTCTCCATTGATTATACAGGACCTACAATCTAGATAGAGTTGAATCTGGGCTACCTCTTGAAAACAGGAATAGAAGGCCATTTACTTTCAACAAAGGGCACCCTATGTACATCTCCTTATAGCCTTGACTGATTCATAACAACTTAGCCCCAACAGATAAAGGGCTGTACGAAGACTAGAATATTAAAGAAAAAAAAATAAAGAAATTGAAAGTGTCAGCATTTCCACAGAGTTTCTGGCTAGCTGATGGGAAGGAGTTCTACAATAACAACTTTGTATTGCAGACATTCATTGCATGAAACTTTACAATTTCAGCAAGAGATTTGGCATAGCAGTGTCACAGCCCTCAGACATTGTGACAAGGTAATACCTCCCACTTTGAAGAGGAAAACCTCAGATCCTTTGTGATGCATTTTGGAGATTAATGCTTCAGAATTTCTGTAGCAGTGGGAGACCAATATCCCATGGCAATTCTTTACTTGATCAGCCCAATCTCTTTAAGTGTGTGTATTTGATAATCTTTTTTGATTTGAGTTGGTTGCTAACAGCCCATGGCTGTGTGGAGAACACCTTACAATTATCCAGCACCTTTCATCTGGAAGCCTTAGGGCTTTGCACATATTAATATTATATTAATAATTAATTGTGTTAATAGTAATGCCTCTTCCTTTTTCAATATGGGAATTGAGATTCAGAAAGGCTACTGAGTTTTAAACCAAGGATATCTAAAGTTGGGTCCTGTTTAGATGAAGGGAATCGGTGTTGCAGTAATTACCTCATAATTGTGTTGCTGGAGACACCCAGTGAAGACAGCTCCACGACTAAACAAAGGAGTTGTTTTACTGGACTGATATAACTAATGTCAAAAAAACCACAGGTTTCTGCCTACTTTTCCCATCTGAGTATGTGCCTAAATAGTCAGAAGTTGAGATCATTCACATGCTCCAGTGAAGCTGATAAGACAGAGCAAATTCCATAATCATAAGCCTAACTTGGGGCTAAGCAGGACTGTATTAAAGTGGCTGCTAATGATAGTAAAGCACCGATTACTGACACACAATTATCCTTGGATCAGTGAGGATCCCCTGCAGTGGTGACTTCTGTCTGCCTCCCTGTAAATCTGCTAAGAGTTCCAGCACAGGCACCTGAGGAAGAGGGAATGGTGGACTTTCAGTTTATTGTTCCAAGGATAAAAGCCCTTAGGCACCTGTGAGGAAAGCTTAGCAACAAAGCATTAAGCATGCATCTAAGCACCCTTTGAATAGGCAGTCATGAATAGAAGTGTAATTTGAGGGTGAGGGGGAGAGGGTGAGGTTCCAAGTACAAACCACTGCCAAGGGCACTGCAGAAAACCCTCAAACAAGCAAGCCAGGCTGGTCTCTTCAGCCGAGCCAAGAGGGTGTTGCTGAGAGAGAAAGTCCTGGTCATACTGCTTGATGCAATAGCACCCATAGAGAATGTGAAGTGTTCCTGAAGTGCTATGTATTTATTTTTATTCCTACCCACTCATTATTGTATCTGACACCAGTTCAAACAGACATTGTGGCATGTCTTTATGCTGTCTGTCCCTTTAAGAATTTGTCTGTGCATACCCCATAATCATCCCCTTCCCAAGAAGTCCTGTGGTGTGTGTGGCTAAGCAGCACATGATTGTAATAGGTTAAAGAGAGTAATTAACAGAGACCACATCAGAGCTCTTGCAAAACATACAATGTGTTTATTCAGCATCGTGTCGGCTAATTCCTAATGAAAGGGCACTGCACAGCAGAGTGCAGGACCCCAGTGGTCAGAAATAGTTCCACTTAAATGTTATTTACCTATAAAGAGCTCAGTTCTAATTAGGGGCGTGGGAGCCAGCAAGGGTGAAATCAAATCCTTGTCCCAAGCATATCCTCCATGCTAGTGCCTGAAAAAGTCTTTGAATAGACACACAAATGCTCAGTTGCTTTTGATTTGTATGCTTTTCCGCTCCTCTAAACTTCCTGCATCTGCCTGGGACTGGAAGTAGGACAGAATGAAAGATCATGACAAGATTTGGCTCTGTGGTATTTGTAGAAACCTCATGCATACACACAAAATTAAAACTTGCCCAATCTCACAAGATGCTGTAGAACACTGAGAGCTAAACAAACTTTGTTTCCTTATGCTAGGCTGGAGGCAGTAGAAGCTAAAATCTCCTTTGTTTTGCACAATATATTAGCAATCTATTTATGGTACTTACAAGGATGCTGCATCATACGGAATCTCACCATTAATTTTTTTTTCATAAATATTTATTCCTCCAGCATCCCAGTAAATGAGAGGAATATTATTATCTTCTATCAGAAACAGGAAACAGAGATTCATAAAAATGTTGAAATACTTATGAGATGCAGACAACCTTAAAGGCACCCTGGTGGTCTTGAAAATTAGGTTTAGCTGACTAAAGACTTTGACTCGCAAGAGGAGCATATTTATATGGGGACAAGCAAATGCTTTTAGTACCTGACTACCCCCTTGCTCCTCTGCTGGACATGCGCACACTCCCACCACTGAAACGGGCAAGTCTGGGGAGCACATTCCAGCTGATGTTAATGTGCTTCTGCTCCAGAGACAGTCACACTTCAAGGAGGAACTTGGGCATGGCAGATGTCTCAGGTTGTTCTGTAAGAGACAGAGAGTTGGAGAAGGTCATGTTCCTACAGGGAACCAGGGTGGAAAGGAGTAGGTAAGGATGCCTTCACCCCACTACTGGCTTCAGTCAGTTTGGTAGTGCCTTTATGCTGTTGCTGGCTGCACTGAGCCTTCTATTTCTAAGACAGACCTTCGGGGTCTAAGCATGTGATTTCTTTGGTGAATGACCTAATCAAAATGGATCCCACCTGTTACTACAGGATTTATCCGTGGAGAGGAATCCTCAGAGCAGGGCAGGGTGATGAGAGTCATCTGCCAACTGCTTGTAATCCTCAGGGTGAGAATCCTTGGGCCAGACAAAAGTGGAGGGCTCTTCCAAGCTGTCTGGAAATTTAGCAGGATGATGACAGACGTAATGAAAAATGTACCAATTTGTGCTTGCACTTCAGACATACCTTTGAGCATGTTCATCAAAAGGTTCATGAACTAGGGTTTCAAGAACACTTTTTTTGTCCTGTAATCTGATAATTTCCCTTTTATAAGCTTTTCATTGTGTTTCTTTTTCTTGTGCTGGAGACAGGAATGTGTGAAACCTGTCAGTTCTCCTTCCCAGGATGCTGCATGAACTTTCTCTTCACATAGTTATGAACCAGACTGGTTCATCCCCAGTTTTCACTTTGAGTGTGAAGTTTTAACAATCGTAGAAACTCAGCACAAAGTCATATGCAAATGAAAGTGTAAACTGGTGTTAGCCAGTATTTTGTTCATGCAATGACATTTATGAATGTCTGGGAGTCTGTACAATGTACAATATCTTCTAACTCCCCCCAGTCCCTTATGACCACTGAGTCAGTTTAAACTGAGCCCAAATTGGCTACATGAAAACTGTCAAGTTGTAAACTGCAATGGGAAACTGCTTAGCCCTGTCTGTTTAACCTGAGAATTCCCAAACTCCCAATTGGAGCCCTTACACGTGCCCAGGAGGATCTTTCTGAAGAGAGATAAATGACAGGCCCCCATCCAGACTTCTGTGGTGATACAGAATTAGGTGTTAGCCACCTAAATTCTTCCTACAGTCTTAAAAAATGCCATGAAGGGAGATGAAATGTTGGTGTGAAACTTAGAGCCACCCCTGTAATCTCATGTGCAGGTAGGGAGAGATGGGATGCGTCCTGATCTCGCCTTTTTATGTCTCTCTTGTAAGGTTGGAGGCAGAGCATCTTGACCTCAAGGAACTTCTGAAAGATGATGTTACACACCAAAAAAACCGCCCACATTAAAAAAGTGGCAATGTCCAAGTTTAGCCTTTTCCTCTATGTCAATCTAAGACTTCAAATGTTTCTCAGTTTTCTCAGGTAGCAACTTGATATGTTCTTTTACCCTTGCTTCCAAGAAAGTCACCCCTGGAGCAGAGTCCCATGAGGGGGTTCATCCGTCTTCCTGCACTTGCTAGTTTGCAGCAAAGTAGGTTTTTTGTGGTTGCAGAGATGAAACTTGAATGCAGCAACTTCAGCTGCAAATGCTTTGACCAGAAGGGGCACAGGCAACCCGAGGATGAGCATCTGACAGACCCACACCAGTTTTCTGAGCATTTCCAGCACCAAACTTACATTTTACATCTACATTTACACTTTTACATTTACAATTACAATTACAGTTTTCTGAGCATTTCCAGCACCAAACTTCCACCCTTAAACTTACCCATTACCTTTTTTTATTTTTTTAGTTCTGTAATAGTTTGAATCTGATTACCAACTAATTTATCTTGGGTTGGCAATTTTTAATTTCTAAAAATTTTATTATTTGTTTGAAGATCCCATTTATTGTAGGTAGACAAGTGGAAAAATCAGCAATGTGTGAGTAAGAAGGACTTCAAGGACTTGCAAATTGTAAGCCAGAGGGACAGAGGTTTGAGCTACATATAGAAAACCTCTGCCAAATTTCTCTTATGTTAAAAACACACTTTTATACAGGACAAGAGAATTGTGTAGTTAGTCTGATAAAGCTGTGGATGTGTCTGTGTGGATTCCAGGGGCATTTTGAGTGTATATCTCCAGATTCTTATGATCCTGCACTTAAGACATTCATTTTAATTAAACTATAAATTATAGATATTTAAAATTGTCACTTCTAGGTGGACACACCAGCACTTCTTACACAGATTTTTATGGTACTGAAAGTTGTCAAATGTTGCAGCAATATTGAAATTGTTCCTTTTTGTTAGCCATCATTATCTGAAAATTACTGTCTGCGACTTCTTATTATGCCATAGGAAGAGATTATGTTGCAGGAGTATGCAACAATGAATTTGAATATTTTTTGTCTCAGGTATTTGTGTTCCCATGGCTTAGCACTGCTAAACTCATCTGCTCATTTGTTTTTTCCTCCAAAAATCAGTTACTCCAACCACTTTTTTCCCTCTCTACCCTGCCATCAATAATAAAAGGAAAAAAATGTGCATCATAAAAATTCCTGGTTTGATTTTCTTCTGAGTTAAAGCTTTATTTCCTCTCCATTTGCTCCCCTCTAGCTTTCAGGTGTGTCTCAGCACAGAATCATTGTGAAGGGCACATGGTTTCTCCTGATGTAAGAGCCATGAAGCCAGCCAAAATGACATTCTTTAAAGCCAAATGGAAAGAAAAGGGCTTTGAAGCACAGGAAGACATGAACATTCAGTGTTTCCTTCCGCCCCTGTGGCTTTCACTGAGGCACTCCCAATGATTTCTAAGGTATTATCTTTTGCCTTTTGAGTTTCTTCATTGATTTTTTTTTTCCATCCCTTTTGTAATGTGAAAACTAAGTTCTGTCATGGACTTTCTATAAACACATAAGAGTGGATTATGATAAAGCCTTTTACTGTTTTAGTCCTGACTAAACAAGGGTGATTAGTCAAGACTAAGGGGTGATGATTTAGCCAGCAGTGAGCAGCAAGTTGTTCAGAGACAATTTGTCTCTTTGGCCATTAGGAATCAGATTCTTTCTCTCTAGCCCTTCTTCTGCACATGCTCTTTTTTTCTCCTGGTAGAGGTGGTCTGCTTGAGAAGTATGAGACTGAGTGTCCTGTGGCACTTCTGCTCTGCCAGGGCCTTTAGGTTGGTGTTTCTGTAACAAGTCCCCACAGATGTTACACACAACATTTTGAACATTAAGCTCCCTAAACATGATTTTGAAAAAAAACAACTATAAGCTTATAGCATTATATCCTGGAGACCTCAGCTGAGGATTCCTGCAGGTCTTTATGCCTAAATACTTAAAAAAAAAAGGGAGAAAGAACAGAAGAAAGGAAACCACATCGTTTTATAAATACATTGCTCACATGTAATGAGAAATTCACAAGAAATGAATGGCAAGGTCTGAATCACCCATTTTGATGACCAGTCCAGCAGCTGAAATAAAAACTTCCAGTTTCCATTTTCCTTTTAGCTGGAATAAATCAAAGCAGCAATGGAAAGCACAGGCACAATCTCAAAACCCTGTAATGGCTCTGTTTGGAGAAGTAGGTATAGAAGTACTTGGTTTTTGAAATGAAAATTCTGTTCTGCAGCTCAGCTCACAAAGATAAACATCACTGTTCTGTGAAATTAAATTATTCAAGAAAATAAAACAAAAACAAGTGAAAGTGATATTGTGTTACACCAAGACAAAGTGAATTATCAGGGGGCAGTATGATCCAGGGGCCCAGACTATGTAATAGCTTAAATCAGCATATTCTGTGGGTGCTTAGCACCTTCAAAAATCTGTCCCCTCAGCATCTTTTTCCTTAATCAGAAGCCCTGGCTCATTGCCAAGCCCTAAAATTTTAGGTTAGGCAAAAGAAAATTAGTTAACTTGTTGAGTCAAGAGATTTCATGTAACTTGCTGTAGAGGGAGGCTGTTTTGTTCTAAGGGTAAATGTAATGGTTAAATGTACTTTTAGAATTTGTATATATTTATTAACAATTAGAAACTTGATAAGGCAAAATGAATGGGGGAACATTACAGCTTCCAGCCTGTGAAAAGCTATTTGAATTTTTTGAGAAGGGAGGGAGATAGTCTGGAAAAAATATTTTCAAGACTAAAGAGAAAACATTCTATCTCACTGATGAGGAGGTATTGGTCTGTAGAACTGAAAATTCTCAGCTGCCTTTCTTCCACACCTAGAAAACTCATGTGCTAAGATAGGTGAGTGCAGATTTTCTGCAGATCTAAGCACAAGTTTTCTTTCTTTGGGGTGAAAGTCTCCCTTACCTAGAAAGTTTCCTCAAGATGGGATAGAGCCATTCCTTGTTTGTCTTGAGGTATCTCTCAACTCCAGAGTCCAAGTGTTTGATCCAGGTGCTCGAGCAAGTTTTCTGCTTCAGCACCCATCTGAACTACATGGGAATTCCTGTGCATGTGGGATTGCTGGGACAGGAGATACAGAGAAAGTGAAAATTTTGCTCCTCATATTGCTTTGTGGTATAGTCCTCTCACAAAAAACTTCACACCAGGAATATGCCAAAATTCTAGGTTTACCTAAACCTGAAGCTTTTAAAAATGTTTGGTAAAACAAGCTGGGACTGTACAAATATTTTGCTTTTTTCTGGAAGAATTATTCTGTGAAGAAATCTAATAAAAGATCACACGAAGTATCCCTACTTTTTTGTTCAAAGCCCTCACTTAAGATATTTTGAGGGGTATTAGATATTTTAACTTCAAATTAGGTAGAGATTTTAAATCTGATACCTCATTTTGTGGGTGAACAGTGGTGGACCATAGGTATTTTGGGCTATGCTTTATCTTCCACCCCCACTGAAGAACTTTCAATTTTATTCAATATTTAAGTGTTCATTTACATTTATATATGATTACACTTACATTCAGGAGAGAATCACAGCCTGTTATAAGGACTCTTGCCTGGACAAGAGCACTGGTGGGTTCCAGCAGCTTTTCTTGTGATTTTTTTAACCACAAAAGAGCATCACTTCAGAAAAAGTGGTGAACTTCTCAGCCAGCATGTCTTCTGAGAAAGAGGAACCTGGACAAGAGCACTGGTGGGTTCCAGCAGCTTTTCTTGTGATTTTTTTTAACCACAAAAGAAAAAGTGGTGAACTTCTCATCCAGCACGTCTTCTGAGAAAGAGGAGGCCTTTGACTCAGGTAAACTGAGCAGAGTGAACTCATCCCTTCTGCACTGCAGTGGGCTGCTGTGGTGATGCCAAAACAGGATCCCTCATCACAGGATGGTTTTGTGAGCAGTGCCTGTGTCTCTTTGTTTCTTCATCCTGATCTGAGCCAAACCAGCCTGATTTAGCAATGACAAGACAAACCCTTTTGACACCTAATGAAACAGTTCCTTGACATTCCCATTTATCAGACTTATTTTATGAAGTGGTCATCTGATATACAAAAACTGCCTAAAAAGCACACTGTAATTTAGAATAAACTGTGCCCATATCTATAGTAGCAGTTAGTTCTAGGGTGGTGTTTTCTTTAAACCTTCATTCCACAGCACTTTTTGTTCCACACTTGCAATCTCACTAAGCCAGGGATAAAAAGGAGGTAGGTGAAGAGCTACCTTCAGCCACAAAGTGCAGGGTAACTTTCCATAGTGAATTTTCTTTCCTTTCTCTATCTTGGCATTTGCAATAATTTGGGAAAACTAGGAAACAGAAAGTGAGAAAACCTACATAAACTGATTTTCATATTATACCTCAGACTCTGACTGAGCTTATCTTTCTATTTCATACTGAAGGATGTATTTCTAAAATAAAGAACCTGTATTGAAAGAAAACATGGAGTCAGTTAATAATTAAACAGCAGCAATTTGAAATACACCCATAGAGGGATCTACTAGATATCACAAGTCTTACATATTTGATAATTGCACAGACAAGCTTTGTTTAATGAATGGTGATACTTGGGGGAAAAATCATGTTAGGAATTGTTGTGAGAGGTTTTATTTTAATAAAAGAATGTGTGATCACACAAGCTCTTATATTCTTTCCCACACAGGCTCTTGAATACTTCTAGCAAAAGCATTATCTGTTTACATTTGCTTTGTTTTCACTCCAGCAGCCTGTGACTAATCCTTGAATGCAAGTGCTAAGGTTGACTCTATCGAAAATGGCTTTGGAGGGGTTTGCTGTTTGTTGACAATGATTGGGAATAAGAGAAAATCACTTCCTCTGAAATGCAGTATAAATAAAAGGGCATCAGAGGGGCTGTACAGGGTCAGCCCAAAGGGCTCTACAGCCCAGCCTCCTGTCTCTGAGTTTGGATAGGAGAAAAAAGGAAGAATATATGCTAGAAGAGAGAGTACAAACACGGTAAGTAAGCAGAGGTCCCTCCATCCTATCTGCTTTCAGGGATTTTTGTCTCAGGCTTTCTTTGAGTTAGATTTTAGTAATGAGTATTGTTCAAAGAAAGCTGGTACTAGCACTGAAGCCAGCTATCTTGGCCTGATTTTCTAAACGTTTCTCTGTACTTCAGCCACTGTGCCACTCCATTGTCATGCTGAAGTTTCCAAGCCCTTGCAGTGACCTCATGTTTGCTTAGTTTACCAGGGAAAAAAAAAAAAGAAAGATGTTACAGAGTCAATCACTAAATTAATAGCTCCTTAGCATTACATACCTGAACTTGTGCGATGCTTTTGATACTCTCACAAAACATTCTTGTCCCTAAACTGGAAGGACATGGATTTGATGGATGGATCACTCAGCAGATAAGGATTTGGCTGGCTGGTCACACTCAAATTCCAAGCCAATGCCATGATGTCCAAGAGGACAAAGTGACCTTCCTTGGGGTAAGTACTGGGACCCGTGCTGTTTAAAATCTTTGTTGGTGACATGGACTGGGATCAAGTGCACCCACATCAAGTCTGTTGATGTCACCCAGCTGTGTGGTGCAGTCAAGAGGCCAGAGGGAAGGGGCACCATCCAGAGAGACTTGGATAGGCTTGAGAGGTGGGACCTGTGAAGCTCATGAAGTTCAGCAAGGACAGAGGCAAGGTCCTGCCCCTGGGTCAGGGAAATCCCAAGGATAAATATGGACTGGGTGAAAAACAGACTGAGAGCAGCTCTGAGGAGAAGGGCTTGAGGTTGTCGGCTGATGAGAAGTCCAACATGACCTGGCAATGTGCTCTGGCAGCCCAGAAAGCCAACACTGTCCTGGGCTGCAGCAAAACAAGTGTGGGCAGCAGGTCAAGGTAGATGATTCTCACTTCTTCTGTGCTCTGCTGAAACCCCACTGGGAGTGCTGTGCCAGCTCTGGGGTGTCCAGCGTAAGAACATGGGACCTGCTGGAGCAAGTGCAGAGGAGGGTGATGAAGATGATCAGAGGGCTGGAACACCTTTCCTACGAAGTCAGGCTGAAAGAGTTGGGGCTTTTCAGCCTGGGGAAGGAAACGCTCTGGAGAGCCCTTAGACCAGCCTTCCATTACCTAAAGGGGGCTACAAGAAAGCTTGGAGAGGAAATTGTTTTATGAGCACAGGTAGTAATAGAACAAAAGGGGAATGACTTTAAAGTGGAAGAGGGTAGATTTAGATCAGATTTAAAGAAGAAATTCTTCACTGTGAGGGTGGTCAGACACTGGAACAAGTAGCCCAGACTGGCTGTAGATGCCCCATTCCTGAACACATGGAGGCCAGGCTAGATGAAGTTTTGAGCAACTTGGTCTATTGGAAGGTGTCCCTGGACATGACTTGATGACTTGGGACGTGATAGTCTTTAAAGCCCCTTTCAACTCAAACTATTCTATGATTAACATAGCCCTGGGCATAAATTAGAGTTGAGGAGGAGAAAACCTTTGCTATTTCCAAACAAAAAATAGTATTCATATATTTCTTGTGGACTATGAAATTAAAAAACAAAACAACATTTTTCATATTTTAAAGAGTAGAAATATTTTGGTAGAAAAAGAAAAGCATAGATAAGCTGAACTTCAATCATGCTTTCAGTGTTTCTATGCTCTCAATTTCCTATTAGCCCTGGAGAGTAGTCTTCTCTGTCAGGTTGCCATCAAGATCTCTGAACAAAGTTCACTTTTAAGGACTTCTGCTTTGATTTAGTAGTGCTGACATCCAAACTCTCAGATATTGCAGGAAATTGTGGCCTTCCAAGCTGTGAGGCTGGTGGCAGTCTGAGAGCTTAAAGGTCCCAAAGCTAAGGATGGCATCCAGCAAAAATATCTCCCCACATATGCAGCTTAAGAATTCAATTCTGCAAGAGAGCGGAGTCCTCACTTTCAAACCTCTGTTTTAACCAGCTGTTTTTTTGACTAATATTTAGATTCTGCTATCTTTATATATCAACAATGTTTTTCTTTGGCCAAATCTCAGCCTTCTGCCTTGAGGATGCCCTTTCTAAAGAAGACTCTAAATTTAAACCTCTGGTTGTGTGGCTCACTTGCACACCCGTATGTATGTCTGGTTGTAGGTTTGTCTCCTACATGCTCTTAGCAGAAGGATATATGGAGACAGGTTTTATGTCTTTGCAATGGTCCCCATCCATTGAGGACCCAGTTGATGCTTTGATAGAGCAAAAGACCAAAAGGCCATTCAGATTTGAGGAATGTATGTGCTGTTGAAGAACAATCTGAATAGAGATGAAAAATCCTTGCTCCCATTGAATGCCAATTTGCTATCAGACAGATCTCTTGTTTCGAACTTTAAGGTAATGGCTAGCAGTAGTCCGAGAAGCAAAAATTATATTTGGGTCATTTATTAATTAGCATGTTTGTGTTTTCCTTAATTTTATGATCTTAGAACTTAAATATGTCTTTTTTGCTATTTGGCTTTTTTGCTACTATGAAACGGCACAGTCAGAGGCAATTAAGGACATGATGATTTAGGGTTATATTTTACTCTGACACTGATCTTTGACATGACTTAGCTACTCTCTTCTCCTATAACAGTGTTCTGTGGGTTTTGTTGAAATGGTGTTTTGAGAGCTAGGTGTGGAAAATGTTATGGAAGAGCTGAGGGTCTGACTAATCACTCTGAAACAGAGCAGGCAGGATTCCTGGATTCTGTCCTTGCCCTGCCTTGCTGCCATGTGTGAACTTGGCTGGATCCAGCTGATTTTTAAATTGGTTAGAATACTAGAATTATAATTTAATGAAAACCACCTAATAAGAAAATATGTTGTTTATAAATGCATCTACCTCATTCACTCTCAGCTCTTTTGTTAGCCTACTTCACCCTCCACTGTTTGCCCAGGAACATCTACACGCAAACCT
The DNA here is from genome assembly GCF_014805655.1 of Passer montanus. Taxonomy (NCBI): domain Eukaryota; kingdom Metazoa; phylum Chordata; class Aves; order Passeriformes; family Passeridae; genus Passer; species Passer montanus. The sequence goes on along the minus strand of NW_024368041.1, from coordinate 6,764,428 downwards.
TTTAGCCATATGAGCTTCTCAGGTGGTGACAATGCTTTCTGTGTCTATTGTGTGTAAAGATAATTACTTCCAGAGACATTGGATTTCCTGGCCCAGAAGGTGTTTGTGGTTGTAGTAACAAAAGAATTAAAGCACAGCAGGAACAGTGCGGCTCAGAAAGCATCCCGGTAACAGCAAAAACACTCTGTATTTTGGAAATCTTGTTTTCCCCTTTTTTGTCAAAACGTAATTATAACTACATCCTTTCCTTGACAGCTCACCCTGCCCAAAATCCCTTAACCATGAAGTATAGGCATCTTATACAAAACTCATTTAAATCAATAGGGATGCCTGCAGACCCCTCTGATTCTGGGTTTAGAGGACTGCAATGTATGTGGCTCTTTCTTCAACATTTTAGCCCACCTTACTTGCTGTAGATGCTTTTTAAGCAAAGCAGGTTAAGTCAATCCTAATAATGTCTTTTGTCTCTTCTCTCTCTCTTCTTTGATGTGTTACTAGGCAAAGTAAAAATGTACTCTGTGCAGCTTCTGGAGTGGCATTATTGCAGTGATTTACACTGCTGTCAGTCCTAGCTGAGCAGAGTCCAGATAGGGGAGATTAAATTAGCTATAAATGAGAAAAGGATGCGTTAGTGGCAGAGGTTTTATCTGCCATTTGAGCTGCTTAGAGTTCATTTTGGCAGTTCTTCTGTGCAATCTCAGGCAAAACATTTTGGATGGGACCCGAAAAGTTACTTACTTCCTTGAGCTCCAAAGGCAGATTCCCAGAGTGATACACAGATTTTTTAAACTGCTATGGTACTTCATAATACAGAGATGCTTACTTTTTTCCATATAGGCTTGCCAAAATGCCTCAGGTCACATGTGCTCATACTGTAGATGTCCACAGGTGCCTTGCAATGAAAGGAAGTGCTGATAATACATAACATCAGGTAACACAAAGGAACCTGCCTCTCCCTGAGAGAGAAGTAAGTCAACTCATTTGGACCTGGAGACAGTATAGAATATCAGGACAGCAGATGAGGCATGGGAGCTTTTAAACTTACTATCTCTTCATAAAATCCTCAGGGGGAAAAAGGACAAGAAAACAAACAAACAAACAAACAAGCAAAATCCCAAACAAGGCAAACCGTTCAGGACTGAGGCAACCTCATCTGTCTGCATCAATAACTGCCTTAATTCTCAGAGGTGCTGAGCACTTGCCACCCAGGTGGTACCTATATCCTTTGTCCTGCCAAGATGTTGTAGTTACAGGTGCCATTTTTACTCCTTGAAATATCTGGCATGACTCGACAGTTTGACCTTTTTTTATTTAACCTTATCACATTTTCATCATTTTTCTTTCACTTGGATGTGGTTTCCTTTAGTATGTAACTTTCTTAGAAGTTGAATTGTTGGGTTTTTTTTAATCATCACAGCTTGCAATTTCATCTCCTCAGAAAACTCAGCTTTGAAAAGAATGGGTCTTCCAGTTCATTTCAAGTTGTGCCTGTTCCTGGGTAGTCTTTCAGAAAACAGGGAGGTTGCTCTGAGAGCAGAGCACTGCCCTTTGGGCCTCGGTATAAAGTCTCCATCAGGTGCTGTGGTTTCACTCTGCACAGAGAGAGGGAGCTGTGACAGGGCCATGATCCCAAAGACAACTGAAAGGTAGGAGTAGGACCTCACACCTGGGGTGGAGACATGAGTAAAAGAACTCTTGGCCAAACGGGCTCCAACATAGGTGTGGAAAGATAAATTAGTGGTGTTACAGTGCTGTCTCAGATGTTCTCTAAAGAAGTTCTGGGAATAATTTCTATGAAAGACATTCACCCACAGGGCACAGTGAAATTGCTGATTTGGGAAATAGGGATGATTCACTTATGTAAGAGACACCCATACTATTAGCATATAAGATGCACTGCTTATCATAGCTTTTTTAGTGGCATTGTGCCTAATTAATTCATGACACTTTAATTAATAAGTATACAAAGAAATATCCCCACATGACCTAAGCATTATGGAGGAGATTGTGCCCTACAGACTCTGTCTGATGTTGGTTTGGAGGAACATTCCCAGTTTCTACAGGAGTTCAAAGCGTGTATGAAGTTTAATTCTAACTGGGATTATTTTTCCTAAGGGTGATTTGAAACCACCAGACTAAGGACTTGAAACCAAATAGTGTTCAAGGACAAATGTATCTTCAAATTCTGAAGATTATTCATTCTACACCCTAGCTTAACAGATGGTTTCCATCACTGTAAAGGGCCACACTGAAACCTAGAGCAGAAAATTTTCTTTGAACATCAGCCAAGTGGTATCAAGATATTTGTGTCTGAATACCTGGATGTACTGGTGGAAAAAGCCACTAAATGCTAAAGAATTTCTTACCTCTTAACATCTTCATAGCCATGGGGGAAAAGAAAGTTCTATTTCATCAGGCTAGAAGCACTTAATAACATCAATTTAGGAGACATTTCAAGTGCAGATGAGACCAGAGAAATCATGGACTTGGAAGCCACAGGACCATGAAGATTTTTTAAAAATGTGATGAGGACAATGGGGATAAGTATCCACAAGATGAAGGTTAGACATCACTGCAGATATTTTAGGATGGTTCTGCTCTCAAATGCATCTGATTTGCATCACGAGCCTCCTGCTTCCCAAAGTGAGAGCTATGGAACGTTGCTTTTAAATCGCAGTATCAATCACTGCAATATTTGCTAAACCACCAGTTTATGATTAAGATGTGCATATTCAATTTAAGGGGTCTTAAATACATAATTTATCATTGTGTTTTAAAATATTGACATAAATATTTTACTATTTTGTGCATTAGATGCTTAACAGCCCCTCAGCAATGTGAGCACTGAGATGTCACCTTGGAGATCTGTAAGATCGTCTAGCTCATGTTTTTGATTGTGCCTAGAATGACAAATCTCAACCTTGTTCTGGATAAGTTAAGGTTCTTGCCTGAATTCTGGAGTAAATTTTGAGCAAATCTAGCCATAGTTATGATACAGTAGGAAAATCAGACTATTTGGTCTTGAAATAAAGGATAACAGTTCTGAGTAGGTTTTGGTGTGCATCTCTGAATGCATTGATTTTAGAGCAAAATTTCAGAGATGTGAACCCAAAAATCTGAAAACATCAGGTATGAAAGGCACTTTGGGTGAGATTTGGCCATTTTTCTTGATTACAAGACATCTGGTATATTTTTGTATATTTGGTCAGTGTACTCAAAGTAAGGGAAAATTATTTTGTTCTCCAGGGATTCTCTTCAACTCTTTTGAATTCTCCATCTAGGCCCAGGATTTTAGTTTCTACCCCTCAGGCTAAGGAAGATTGGATAGTTCATCCATGGAATGTATTAATACCACTTCTTAATCATCCAGAGCAATCACTACAGGTTGTGCAACACAGAGCACTCCTTTTTTCTCCAGGGCCTGTGCTTCCTGACAGCCAAGGAGAGAGCAAGGCTGCAAATTAAATCCTGGTCCCCTTGTACAGAGGTGCTATCTCTTACCTGAAAATAAGAGCTCACTTTGGCATGCTTTATGATCACAAGTGGGTGGCAATAACTTAGAAGCAGACCAAAAGAAAATACTGAGGTACAAAAGTTTCTTTTGTGTCTGTCAGGAGAGGGTAGAAAAAGACATTTTGGATGAGGAGTCCAGAAATGTGGGCTCCATCCTGGCACCAGTACAAAATTCCCATATTGCCTTGGGCATGTGACTTTGAAATTCAATTCTCAGTTTGAAAAATGGGGGTAATGAACACTCATAGAAAAGTTGGAAGGATAACTTCATTAATATTTATGATGTGCTTAGGTACTCCAGTGCCAGGAACCTTTAGAGATATCTACTCTACTAAAGGACACTCAAGTTCATGGTTATTTTGGTGAGGACACACACCAGAATGCCAACAGGAATTTGGTGCTTTAGTTGAAAAAATGGAATAATTGCCTTTTGAAAAATGCAGGTATATCAGTATTTGTCTTCATCCTAAACAAAGGTAAAAAGTTGAACTAGATGCACATTATGTAACTGGCTGTTACATGATGTATCACAGTCTTCCAAAGATGTGACTACTGCCTCCTGCAAGGTGTGGTTCCATGACAAATAAGTTTATGTGGAATAACATGATTATAACTCATCATGTTCCATGGCTGCCACAAAGCCCTTCAGTCATTCAACTACATGTAGGCGTTGAGATTATTTTAAAAGACACTATTTTATTTTGAGTTTCTTGTTAGAGTGTTCTACCAAAATCTCTTTACTGGTTTGTTTGCAGTCAGCTCCTCCCCACTGTAGGTTTACTTCATGTTAGAGCTACTATATGATGGGAAAATGACATGTTGAGAAGGTTGTTTTTTGGGGTTTTTTTGAGTAGCTCTCAATCCTTTCACTAAGAGAGTTTTTCCAACCACTCATCTTTTGGCATTGGGAACTTCCACCATATAGAGACCTGATTTGTAAAGATGAGATGAGATCAAAGGAAACTCTCTCTCCTTATGTCTGTACATTTGAACTATCACTCCACAGCAGGTGAGGGTACGTTTGCCCCTGCCCTATGCTACCGAGAGATGTTATGAAATCACCCTGTATCTTTTAAATGTTTTATCACTGCTTGGAACTGTGCTGGGTCTTGTGTTTCAGCATGTTTATTTTCTGTGGGAACAGTGATCTGATTGCAGTGCACGTGTGTGGGTGGGTAGATTATAAATTACAGACTCTGAGCTCAGGTGCACATCTTGGGAGTGACTTTTAAATAGTTGCATGATTAACAAACCCTTCTCCTTTGTGGAGTGGAAAGCAACTTCTGCCTCGAAGATCACTGCTTTACTTCAGAAATTATACCCCATGGAGCCTGCATGACTTGATGCTGGAGGGGAAATATTTGTTGTGTTATGAATGTGAAGCCAGCTAACTCGTGAACTATGGGATGATTTACAGTCAACAGAGTTTGAAGGTAGAAAGAGGGGGAGCTTTACAGGACATATGTTCATTATTTTGGAGGGAGGTGGCATGTAGGAACAAATGAGACAGCCTTTTATGGATGGAGTGGTTTAAGAAGGTCTTGTTGCCAGTTCATTCTGGTTGTCCCTTGTCTGGAAGCTGTCCTTAGCTGAGCAGCACATTTGTCTTTGACAAATTCTCCTTTTCCTTCAGTGCAAAGCCAGTGAGGCTGTTTTGAGCAGCCAGGAGCAGTGGATGCAGAGTGTTCATGTAATTATTCAGGGTGGCACCGCTAGCTGTCCTGGAAGGCCAGCAATGAAGAGCCAGTAATTAGGCTGGATTCAGGGGAATTATATGACCTCACTCTTGGCTGCCCTAAGATAGGTACTGCAGTTTTTATGGAGATGGATGCCATATAGCTATCTAGATAGATTAACGATCTAATGGAGGCTTTTTTGTCATTATGACATCTTGAAACTCACTACCACTGTTAGTCCATCTGTGTATGGATTGCAGACCCAGGCCAAGAAATACTTAGGCAGATGCTTAACTTTAATTTTAGAAGCAGGCCCATTGATTTCAAGGAGAATACTTGCATTTTTTTTTATTTAGCCATGTGTTTAATGCTTTCCTAAATATAGACCTAATCCAATAGTTTCCATAAAAAACAATGCTCAGCATGCCTCAAAATAAAAGGTTGGGGAAAAAGAAAAAATGGAATGGTTTTAGTACTACAAAAAAAAAAAAAAAAAAAAAAAAAAAAGCAGCATTCTGATAAATGCTCTTTTTTTAAGTGATGTCACAATTTTACTGCATAATCCAACTGGGTTGTTCAGGTAAAAGAGATACAGACAAACTTATGGAGTGTTTCTATTTAATGTTTCAAGTATCATCTACAGCATATGTACTTGATTCTGGAAATATTCTGTTTGTAGAACTTTAGCTAATTTTCACAGGCAATGTGTATTCTTCCTCCTCACAAAATGGAACCAAATATTTATTAGCAGTTGGAAATAGACCATTTCTTTTTATATGTCACTTTCCACTGGCAGTGTTCGTGGAGAAGGCACACATGGCATATACTTCTTAAAAATCTTCTTTTGATAGTTTGCTAGATCTCATTCATTTTAGAGTTGAAAAAATAAACAAATGAAGTGACCAAAACAAACTGAACTGAACTTAAAGGGTCAGTATCTCAGAGTAAATATGACCTCAAACACAGAGATGGTAGAAACATATTTGCATACAGGAATTTGCCAGTATTAGTATTGCCAGTGGTGGCTTTCATGAAAAAAATAGATATATCCAGGTAAATAGCTTTCTATAGGATATAAATTCAAACAGTGTTGACCTGAGAAATTGCAAGTTTAGAGGAAAAGTTTGGAAGTTAAAAAGGATCAAGATAAGGGCAGGATAGACAAGGGCAAACCAATTGATTATCAATAAATTATATACAAAAATTTCAGTCTGATTGTAGCAAATTATAGTCAATAACAGAATAGTTCTATAGGATTTTAAGGCCATGTTTTATATTCACAGTACATAGTACTCTAAAAGAAAATGCATTATTTGTATATGCATAAAAATGTCTGTATGCATATATATATATACATACCCCTAAAGAAAAAAACCCACATTGGTTTAAAAAAGTAATATATGCATTGCTTTCACTAGTTTAAATTTTTCTTGGCTAAACAATGTCTGTTTGCAGAAGCTGACAAAGTCTTATGTAGACAGTAATTCTTCCTTACTTCATATAACTTTTGTGAGAGACACAAAATCACAATAGTTAAGGAAGAAGGTGTAGCTTAGTCCAAGGTACAGGGCTTGAGAACAGCTCAGTCAGGAAGAAGTTAAAAGGAACAGAAACTGTTGCTGACAACTTTGTGGTACTTGCTTTTCTGCTAGAAATGTCGTTGAACAGACTCTTAATTTGTTCATAATTTTCTTATAAAATGTTTTCATTCAAAAATATAGGATTTTTTTCCAGTGTAGCACACACGGTATAATACTTTAAGCTGGAAATAGCTGAAAAAATATTTTTATTATACTAGAATTAAAATAGTCACAGACCAACTACAAAAAAAAAAAAAAAAAAATTTCCAGGGTAGATGTAGCAGTTTTGTATTAGGTGAAGATACATTCATTTTTAAAATAGCCCAGTTTCTGTCAAATTGTAATTTTTGATTGCACAATATTCAAATATGAAAAAGACTGCAACATGACTGGAGGATATATTCTGTTTCCTGTGTCCATAATGGATTGGGAATGGACTGATGGGCTTTCATTGGAAAACTGTAGTCTGTGGCATAAAGCTACCAAATCTCTGAGGTAAAAGGTAGAAAGTGGTGGCATGAATTATATAGGGGGAACATGAAGACCCTTAGCAACAAATAAAGATTTTGGGAATGGTGTTGGCTTTGACATTGGAGGATAGGCCTGACAGAGCCTTGGAGAACTGGCTGGTTGTTGGAGATTTGGGTGTGTCCCATCCCATCAGCACACAGGTTTTGACATCTGACTGGACAAACTGCGTCCTAAACTCTACAGCCAAGGCTCCACCAGCTGCACTGGAAAGAGATAAATTGTTTACATACACCCAAAGAGATGGAATTTGGTATGGTTTGCCTGGGTTTAAACTCTACAAGGTTGTTCTTGCACCTGTGTGTTTGTTTGTTTGTTCTGTATGTTTTCAAATTCCACTCTGATCTGTGGAAATTCAGTAAGCACAGTCAGTGGATCCTCACAGTGCATCCACTGCATCCTAGGACAAAGATGGGGTTGGGGTGTACCAGTTTTTCTCTAGATTTTATTTACCACAGAGATTAGGATTCCTAAACCAATGAGGGATCAGCTTAGATGTAGACATCTTTGTTGTACATACCTCAGCTTGGGTGAAAAATACACCCTTACAACCTGGTCAAAGGTGACCTTGCACTAAGACAAGAAAGACTGGTCTGACACTTGAGGACCTTCCCAGATTAATTTTATCCTTTCCAAGAGAAACTTTGAGCTAAAAACTCCCACCAGAGGTAAAGTTAGAAGACAGTTGTAGACTTTCAGCTCCAAGAACAAAGTGTTCTTGAAAAAAATCTCAGTTGAAAATGTGAAGCCAACACACCTGGAATTCCTGGAAGTGCTTAAATTTTTCAGTTATACTGTTGAACGAGCACTTAATCTTGAGTTTTTACCATTTGGCACTAGTAGTGTTGATATCCCTAATCTTAAGGATTTAAAACTTGGCATACAGCTGTGGGACATGAGAAAGTGAAAAAAAAAATGGGTATGGGAGATTCATAGAGGCCCAGAGTAAGGCTCCAAGGGATGAGTGCCAATGATCTTCTCTTTGGAAAGCAAAAAAAGAATAATAGAATCATAGAATATCCTGAGTTGGAAGGGGCCCACAAGGATCATTGAAGTTATTGTGCAACTAGGGAGCTACAACTCCTTTCTTCCTTTCCTTCTGTATGAAGGTGATGGCAACTGCTGAGCTCTGCTGTTGAGGTGCTAAAATGTTTTAGCAATGGTATTATCCCCAGGGTGGGAGCATGGCTTCTGATCATGCAGGCAGAAAACTGGTGCTATTGCTGTCCAATGCACTTGAGGATAAAGGCACCTTTTAGGAATTGAAGAGGGGGCTCATATATTTTCCATCTAAACAGCCACTGAGGTGCCAACTGCTCTTTTGCTTCTCACTCAGATGCCTAGGACACTGCATAAAAATAGATGATTCACTGGGCTTGTCTGGCTTTAGCACAGTAATTTTCCATTTGAGAATGTCAAGAGATTCTTTAGCATCAGTAGGGACAACCTTGTCAAAATGGATACAAATCAGAACACTGGAAAAGCCTGATAGAGAGAAAAATGAAGGTCCCAGCTTTCCTTACGTCATTAGTTGAACAAAGAATTTTTTCTTTCTTTTTGAAACCCAAGCAAGCACCAATCTTCTTACAAACTGCCCAGGAACAGTGTATGAAAACTGAACTCCTAGAAAATGACCAAAGTTTTACAAGGAGAGAGTGGGGAAGTTGTAGCAGTATAGAAGAGGGATGGCAAGTTGGATGTGAGATAGAGGGTCTTAGAAACAAAGGAGAACATTATCCAAGGTCATCTGGGGAGTGCCATAGAAGGGAGTGAGGAGCAGAGAGTTGGACAACTGTGCTTCATTAGGTAGAGTCCATCTGGAGAAGTGACTGTAAGTGGAATATATGATAGAAACTGTGCAGAAACATGGAAGTGGAAATAGGAGACATCTGTGAGAGGCGACAGGAGCCCTATCATATCTGGCTGGAGTGGGTGTAACATGAGGAACACATAAAAAACCCTGTCACTTGGAGTGAAAATGGACATTAGGGAGAGCAGGAGACAGTGGAATAGGTGAGAACACATATGGGAAACCTGTGTAACCATGAGGGAGTGAGTGAGGCCCCAGTGGGGTAGAAGCAAGGGATGGGAGATTGGAAAAGGCATTTCTGATAAAGCAGGGAAGGGATTGCAGGAGTCCCAGGAGGCAGTGTGGTAAGCCTGGACAATATTACAGTGTCACACATGGAACACCAGTGATTCTGATGGCAGGGTTACAACTGGACAAGCTCCTTCAGGTCCATGAAAGCTGCACAGCCAGTGTCCATAGTCCATCATCCTTGCATCCAGACTTGGTGGAACCTGCACACACCAGCTGAACCCACGCTCCTCACACGGACAAAATGTTGCAACTGGAAAAAGGTGACTGAATGGAAGCCCAGGGTACTGAGGGTACGTGAGGACAAGCAGAGTTCACTGTAGGAGAGCAGCTCTCAGTGCATGGGCACCTTTATGGAGCAGGAGGAGCAGCCAGGGGAACAAGTGAGTGGAGGAGGCTGAGTATTTCTTCAAAGGTGCTGGCTGCAAGGCATGGGAGGAGAGCCAGTGAAAGAAGTGGGAGAAGAAGGAGCAAGGCTAAGAACTTGGCATGAAGGGAGGGAAAGCTTGAGGGGAGATTTTTGTGCTGTTAGGGATCCTCTGATAATAAATCAGATTCCTTTCAAGAAAAGGCAAAGAATTATTGAGGAAAAGACTTGCAGTGCAAGTTGCAGAAGAAAAAAAAGTCTGAGGGTGAGCTCCACAGTGTGCTCAGAAAAATAAGCTGTGTAACAGTGCTTGTGCCTGCACCCAGCTGCTGCAGGGAGTGTGGAACAGTCCATGCTGTCACTTCTCCTTCTTTTTGTGGTCAGCAGTGGATCAGATGAGAGCAGTGAAACAGATGAGAATCTTGTTTCAAAGCTCACAGAGAGCATTACTTACAACTTTCTATCATTCTCCTGTCGCTGTTGGACTTTAAGAAGAACAAAGAAAGATTTATTCTTTCAGTTTTCCAGTGGTGTATCTTAGCAAAGTATTTTTGCAGCATCAAGGTTTTGAAGAAGCTTAGTTTAATTTCAAATTAGAGTAACTGTAGAAGCAAAAAAGGAGAAATACAGGAAAGCTGAGCAGTTACAATCAGCAGGGAAGCTTCCTTTCCTATAATATTTTCTCTTCAAAAGAGAAAAAGAGCCACAAAAATGTAAGAAAATATTATGTCTTAATCTTTTTAATGACCAGAACATTCTTCAGTGATGAGTCATGTTTCTGAGAAAACCTGAATTAGGATATGACGAAACTTTGATGAAATTTATGGAATTGGTGGAAAACTGTGAAGTGGGACTAGTCACTCTTGGGCAACAGATTTCTTGCTTGAAAAATATATTAGCTCAGACAGAGACAGAGAAAAAGAGATTTTGGCCCTGATACAGAGAAGGGAAAAAAAGAGATGAAAATATCTTAGTTAGACCTTATTTATAATAAACTCTAAAAATGTAAACTTAAGCTAAACCAAAGTGACTAATCTAAGCAGGGTCCCTGTCCAGTAATCAGAGAGAGAGAGAGGCATCTTGAGAGGGCAGTTTGTCCCTTTCTTTTCCCTGCTTGTTTGAACCCAAGGAAGAGTTTATCTGGAGAGACCCAGGAGCCTGGGCGGTAGTCCTTGTGCAGCCTCATGGGTGGTAATGCACTTGAGCTCAGCTGGCTTCATTCTATCCTTCTATTCAATTCAGGTGTACCATATTGATTATTAAATAGATATTTTCTGAAGAGTCTTCAGTTCCTGTAGTATCTGCACAAGATTTACAGTTGTTTCCGGAAAACTCTTTGCTTCATTCTATCCTTCTATTCAATTCAGGTGTACCATATTGATTATTTAAATAGATATTTTCTGAAGAGTCTTCAGTTCCTGTAGTATCTGCACAAGATTTACAATTGTTTCTGGAAAAGCAAACTCTTGTCCCCATGCCTTTAACCAACTAAACATGCTACAGCCTTCAGCACCAGTTTAGATTATTCCCCAAAACAAAAAATATACCCCTAAAAATTTCTTAATCAGCATAGTCTAAACATTTATTCTTGGCCTCACTGAGTCAAAATGTCCTTACAGGAGGGCATTGTGCCCCTGTGTGCTCCCACACAGCTGCAGCAGTCAGAGCAGATTAACTGCCCTCTTCAGCCCACCAGGTCTATTGTTAGTAAAGTGGAAGAAACAACCTCTCTTTGCTGATGATCAAAAAGCTTCTAATCTGTTGCACAAAGAAGAAAGATTGTTTTGGTTTTTTTTTCCCAGATGCATCTCAAACTCACACAAACTCACACGTCTCAGTGGGAAGTAGGTGCACAGATAAAGCAGAGGAAGTGCAGTGGCTTCTGAATGATGTGGGTTGTTAAGTGCAAGGGATCCAGCATCAGCTTTTTTTGTACCATTGTGTGGCTGTTGTGCAACTTCAGAATGATTTTTCCACCTTAAAGTGAGAAAGTGCTTTTTAGATTGTGTCCATGGGCTAAAATAAAGGATAACTCAGAAAAATAAAACTTTTATTGGAGAAAGAATATTTTACTTAGAAGGAAGTTTCTTCACTGATATTTCTTTCCTGAAATCTTTTTTTGACTTGTAATGAAGGATTTACTAAAAAGAAATCAGCTGTGGTGCACAGTGGCTGATCAACAGGTTCTCCCTGACATCCAGAGCTGATATGACTGCAATTATAAGTAGAATGACAACTTGGTATATTGGTGCTGTTACCTTCTGAGAGTGCTGTTACCTTCTGAGAGCTGCAAGAAAAGAATGCAGCACCTGTTTGCATGTAGGTGTAAATAAGGAGTAGGATGGAGAAAACAAAACTTTAAATTTTGTATCTGTGTGCTCTGTGTATATGGGTTATCTCCAAGGGACTGTTTCTGCTGTTGTTCTGATTTGTATTTGACATGGTAATTAGCACTGGGGATGTTTTCATTCATTAAGTCTTTTCACCATGAGAAGCCTAATTGATTTAAAGTACCCAGGTGGAAATCAACGTCTGTTCTGCTTAATTTCTAGGACTGATAGATACTAAATAATAAATACCTTGTATTCCTCTCCTTTCCTATATTAGTCTACAACTCTGTTCTGTAGGTGAAGGATACAGTTAGCATATGATCTCCTCACAGTTATGAGATAAAACTACAGAAAACTTATATTTTCTTAAAAGTAGGATTCTGCACTTACTCGTTATAGAACAACCTCATCAGGGCTAAGCAACAATGTCACTCAGTTGTCTGCAGCAGCATTTTCCAGCTATTGCCATAGTCAGGCAAGACTGTTCCTTGGGGACAGCTATACCCTGTTTTTTCAGTAGTAGACATGTGAGAATACATTGTCTCTCAAGCCAAACTACCAGGAAAGAAAAATATCTGGCAATTCAGGGAGGAGCACAGAAAAGGAAGAGGACTGTAGAAAAGATAAAGTAGGAGAAAATGCTTTATTTCTTCAAAGCATATTATCTTGACCTGGGAAAGTGATGCCTTTGACTATATAAAGACAATTGCAACATGAAATTTCCTGCTTGTAAGCATCTGTCTTTACCTTTGGGGAGCACTTTAGGAAGCAAGAGATTTATGGCAGCTGTAGGGCTTCTATTTCTGTTCCTCTGGCTTGGACAACCTTTCCAAACAGATTTTGCAGTGCTTTTACAAGGTTTGATCTTGGAAATAAGAAGCAAGGTTTCTTAAGTTATCTAAAAGTGTGCCTCTTTGTTTCCTATGTGCAATTCTTCAACTCTGTTTCTCAGTCCTTCAGTAGAGACAGGCAACATCTGCTGCTGCCTACTCCTGTTTCACCTGCTACCTTTTCAGCCAGCTGTTAGTCACTTCTCACTCTGCTGTCCCAGAATGGGATTACAGAGGTTCCTGTTGGAATGAAGTATCTTCACTGATTATAGAGAGGCTCTCAGTGCATTGCTGCAGTCACCACCCAGAGTTACAGAAGTGCTGTGAGGGATTATTCATCCTGAGAAACAGGAAAGCTATCATATCTTCTCCATAGTGTCACTTCACCCTTCCTGAAGTGACAAAGGCCCTCATTTTGGTCTGGCAGGCACTGATCTGTGCTACCATCACACTGAGAGCTGTCTTTTCCCTGCGTGCAGTCTCTCACCAAATAACATGTGCGAATGATACAACCTGGCTGTCAGATTCCAGCTGTCTCTCAGCTGCCTCTGTAATTTCTTTCCAGCCTTCAGACTACCATGGCACTTTGTAAAGTGGGTTTTTGTTATGCAGACCTTGCATTCACTGGAAACTAGGCTGAACCTACAGCCTTACAGCAAAGGGCAGCCTGTTCTCTTTACCAGGATCCTGAGCTGCATCCAAAGTAAGAAGTGAAAGTGGGGGAAAAGCACCATGCACCCTGGGCATTTTTGGCTTCAGCTCATCGGCTTCTGCTGAAGGAAATGCAGGGTGCTGCCGCTCCTTTTTACAGTGGCAACAGTTCATTGCTGTGGGAGTGCCCGAAAAATGCTTCCTGTCTCCCATGGCAACCTCGAGCTTGCATGGAACAAAATGTGAGCAAATCCTGCTGTACTCATTCACACTCTTTGTGATTTACAAAACCAACAGCAGAGAAACAACAGTGGAGTGCGCAGGCTCTGACTGATGCACGTTTTTATCTCCACGGTTGTTATTCTGTTGTTGCCTGTTCCTAGCAGTTGACTTTGTGCGCTGCTATCATGTATAAATCTCTAGTTCCATTCAAGGGTGGAATTTGTAGAACAAGCACTAACTGGAAAAGAATTGGTGACTCATAAGTCTAAACATCCTTCATATTTAGCAGGAATAAATATTGATGCTAGAGAGATTTAAATTTAATAATGGTTAAAAATTGCAGTGTGTTGATGGGGAAGTCAGTTCCTTGTGCACCTATGACTCCTATTGACTTTGGAGGAAGTTGCAGGGATGCAGCAGAAGTTGGTTTTAGCATTTCTGAATTGTATTCTGTACTCCCAGGGATTTCCAGGCAAGGGAAAAATGAGGAAGAGAATTGCCTTTGGAATTTTCATTTCATTCTTTAGGAGTAACTAACAAAGGGAAATATTTTGCCCTGGTGATACACTTTCCTTCTCATGAAGTTAAGATAACAAGAGTGACATAATTTTCCGTTGATTTTGATCTACTTTTTTTTTTTTACCATATAAAAAGAAGAAAGGGTAGATCACTGGACGTTGGTCAGCGGCATGCTGGATCAAATTCCACACATGCGTACAGGCATCCTGACCAAAACTATGCACTTTCTCAGTGGGAGGCATTAATATTTGTGAAGAGCAAGCCTCGGGTTGGTGAAGGACAACCAAAGACTGGTGCAGCTCCCCAGCTCTCTTGTTTCTGCACTCATGCCTGTCCCTGTTGTGATGCAATCTGGCAGCTCTCACATGTCCTTGCAACAAGGATGTACCACTTTAAGCTTTTTTCAAGAAAGGAAGGAAAACCTCAAATGATCTCAGACTTGCAAAGGAAGATGGAAAATATAATTTTCAATTGCCTGATTTGTTTTATAAATTGGAAAGGCATTTGTGCTTTTCAAAAGGAAATCCTTTAAATGCCAGTTGTTCAAACCATGGGGTCCAATTCTTAGGGGGAAAAGGTCCCAGCAAATGTGTATGTTATGCTTAAAAAATGTGACATTCACATCCAATTTGAAGTAGCCATTGGGAGAACACTCATTAAGAATGAGTAGAACATTTCTAAAACAATCTACTAAGGGATGCAGTTTGGGCCTGATTTAACGTGTTGAATTTAAGAATATGCAGAAATTTTATAAGCTGCATGCATTAAAAAGAGATGTGTCAAATCCTATGGACTACTTGCAGGAGGGCTCGCCAGAGGTGCAGTAGGCAGTGGATCAGCTTATTTGCAGAGCTGGACAGCTTTTGCTCCCAGTCCTATGTCCCATCACTACCAAATGTATTCTGTCTCATCCTTAAATCTTTCAGCAAAGAGTTGAGCTGCTTCTAGCATTGATCTGAAGTCCAAATGAGTTCTAATGTAATATAAATAATAATAAAAGCCATAATAATTGCCATTTAACTTTCCTCTTATTATTAGTCACCAACAAAGGCCTACCATTCTCCCCTAAATCATACATAAACAATCCAGTGCAGCCTTGAAACATAAACATCCACTGACAGCTGAAGCAGATTTCATTAGCTGTTTCCTATATGATAAATATCCTGGCATTATTAATGTCCTGCTAAGTAAACATTGGCAGTGTTAAAATGAATACTTTAAAAAAAATCATTAGACACTACTATATTAACATGAGTGGCAATATAGTTCATCAATCATAATCAAATACATCCTGAGATGAACACATCTGCTGAATTTTTTCCTCACTTTAATATCAGTTTTCACATTATTGCTTCTATCTAAGTACTTTTTTTTTTGATATTCAGAATAGGAAGCAAAGACATGAATCCTCTTTTTGCTTAGTTTTTCAACTAAGTGCAATCCATGCAACAGGCAATAAGTATTCCCTGCCTTGAATAGCATAAAGGTTATATGAGACAGAGAAACAGTATTGGCAAATCCCAAAAATAAATTAATGACTTAAAAAAATATTTTTAATGATTTGTACCTTGGATACCATTATTTATACAATTCTACCATAAAAAGCTACTCTAAATCCCTGAAGTCAGACTAGCCTCACTTCAACATATCCGTATGTCTCCTGTCTGGAAAGGCTTTCCTAGAAAGCTCATTATTTTTGCCATCATTTACATGATGGAGAGTGTCCAGAGAAGGATAATGAAGCTGGTGAAGGATCTGGAGCACAAGTCTGGAGCAGCTGAGGGACCTGGAGGTATTTAGCCTGGAGGAAAGGAGTCTCAGGGGAGACCTCATTTCTCTCTGCAACTGAAAGGAGAGTGTAGTCATGTGGGAATCAGCCCCTTCTCCCAAGCAGCAAGTGATAGGACAGGAGGAAACAGACTCAAGTTGCATCTGGGGAGGTTTGGGCTGGTATTAGGAAAATTTTTGTTACTGAAAGGGTTATTGGGCATTGGAGCACGCTGCCTAGGGAAGTGATTGAGTCACCATCCTTAGAAGTCTTCAAAAAACTAATAGGAGTGACAGTTGGGGACATGGTTTAATGGTGGATGTGGCAGTGCTGGGTTAATTGCTGGACTCAAGGATCTCAGGCACATTTTCCACCCTTAATGATTGCATGCTTCTCAGATTCTTTGTGATTTACCCATCCCTACATATTTCACAGAAAGAGAACTTACACTGTGTTTTGGTGGGGGTGAGTTACAAAACGTGTGAGTGCAGTGAGGTGGTGGAGCACTGCGGGGTGCGCAGAGAGGCGCGAGCAGCGCGTGATGCCGTGTGCCTCTCCACAGGTCCTCAGGCCAGGCTGTCTGGTGTCTCCTCTTTCCCCTGCCCCCACAGGACTGGCAGATCTTTGCTACATCCCAGGGGGATGTGAGGATAAAGCCACTGTGAGTGTCTCAAATGCTGTGAAGATACACAACAACAAAGAACTGTGCATACAGCCAACTCCACAAAGCACCCCTTAAACACTTCAGTTTACTCTGGCAAATGTGTCTCATATTCATTAGGCTCCATCTGATATATATGTTGGTGAGCTTTGTGGTTTTAAATATATAGTCATATTTAGAGTTTTTAGATATCTAGAGATGATTTAGATTAGCTCTCGATATCAGAACTTACAGAGTCACAGGCAGTCCTGAGTAGCAATATGACAGAAAAAGGCAGGAGACTTTCAGGGTCTTGCCTGCAGAGACTTTCAGAGAAATGACATTGAAAAAGTCAAAATTGCTTCTCAGCATTTCAACCCCATTGAGCAACACCAAGATGAGTTGTCTGAAAGAGGAACCTCATCTAGAAACTGCAGTTTGCAGAAAAATCTGTTTCTACAGATGCTTTTGCTGATCTATGAAACAGTCCCATACAGAGCCCTCATTTGTAGTAAAAGCTCAATCTATCTACATGACAGGAACTGAATTTTTTCTCCTTACATTGACAGGAGATGACTGGGATCTCTAAGAACTTCATAGGTTTGTACCAGATTAATTATCATGGCACTATGCACAGTGGTTATCAACTCTCCCCATTTTGTACTTTCACCTTCCTGTTAGAAACCAAACGTTTGTTCTGTGACTAAAGCGTAATGAAATTGACATTCATGGGATAGCATTTGCCAGGGCTGACCGGATGTTTGCCTTCTGTTAAACAAGAATAAATATTGATAGGCATAATCCTAAAAATCACAGCTACAGTAGAAAATAAACAGTATGACCCTGTTGTTAATGAGTTATTGAAGATCAAGTACATTTATACAATTCAGATATAACCTGCTTCCCTGTATGCCTTCTTTCCTGCTGTTGCTACAATATTTTTCAGTTTTCCTTTAATTTTTTTCTGATAAATCACAGTGAGAAGCAATTAAATGTTTTGCAATAATATCAGTTTGCAATTAAATCTAGCAATAGCTCTGCTTTTCCTTGTCTAGGTCTTGTTCTTTCATTCACACTTCTGAATTTAATAGCCATGATCATCCATCATGGTGAAGTACAAGGAAGATGTTGCATGCAGGAACCAGCAAGACACCTCAAATTGCACTTGCTCCATCTGCAGGTGCTGTGGGGTGCATTCCTTGGCTTAACTGGGACAGGCTGGTGTAGCTGCAGTGGAAGACCAGGAGGCTGCAGAAAGATGTGCTGTGATATGAGCTGTAGAACCTTCCCCTTAGGAGTGCAGAAGGGTGGCATGGAGAGTCAGGACATGTATGCAGGAAATGAAGACACAGTAGAAGATGCTGCTTTTCTTGGAGAGGCCAGAAGTGCTGAATTGCAGTGATTTGCCTCTGTGCTTCTCCATGCAGCTTCCTGACCCACCCAAGAGCATGCGCCCACGCTGTGCTCTTCAGAAAGCTGACAGCAGAGCCAGATGACTGCAATGGAAGGTGTGCAGGGAAACTTGCATGACAGGCTGGGAGTTTGCAGCAGGGACATCACATAAACAGACAGCAAATTCCAGCCTGCTGTGTTTTCCTGCATCCCTGGCCAAGGCTGGGACACGCTGCTTCATGTAGAGGCAAAATGACGTTGGCGGGACTGATTGGGCAATGTCTTCCTGACAGACAATGCTTTCTTACCAACAAAGTTTTATTTGGAGAGGAAAACTATGTTTTGGCACAGTGATCATGAAGGATTGCCAAGATCTGAAGGGAAATCTGCTCTTTGGCATCCTGTGAACCCTCAGGTTGTGTGGCAGAAGTGACAGGGTGACGTCAGTGTCAGTAAGCAAGGAGCACTCCGTAAGGATTGGCCATTCCAAGAAGTGACACAGATCAGGGCTCTCCTTTTTGACACCTTCTCCATTAGCTCCCATTGGTCTAAAATATCCACCTCCTTCTAGAACTGATTTAGTTATTTTTTACAATTTCAAACTCATGATATATCCCTGGTTGTGAGAAGTATTAGGTTTTGCAACCTCATCCTAACCCTCTTGTATCAGCACTGAAATTAAGTAATAACTGCATGCTATTACACACACATACTTGTAGTGTAAATTGCTTAAACAGAATGTGATGCATGCCATTTCTGAATCTGGCCATAATGGATTCTCTTGTTTTGATATTATTCAAGCAAAGAATTAATCAATTAGCCTTGATGGGAAAGGATTATTTTTCTCTGCATTTTAAGTTTCTGTTTTCTATGAAAAGGTACTGAAAACACTTAGAAGTACTGCTTAACAATGCAAATGAGCACATTTACCTTACTAATAGGGTGTTTCTATTCTTAAATGGAAAAAAAGAACAATTAATGAGAATACCATTTTTAAAAAGCTATGAGGTTTGACACCTACAGACTTCTGTGGTTGATTTGAAAAAAAAGAGTAAAAATGTTCTTCCTTCACTCTTTTCTGCTCCTTATTTGTGTGCACAGGCCCCAGCTGACTGAGGCTGAGATAAAATGTTATCAAATGTCACTTCCATTACATTCCTGGTACATGTAGAATATGAGAACTTACAGAAACTAATTGGGCTGAATTCCAGGTGATTATTCCATTTTTCTGACATTAGATCTGTTTCATAGTAACTACTTTTAACTTGCAGGAATGCCTTTGCTGAACCTGGGCCAAAACCAATCTGCTCTTCCTTCAGTGTGTACATACCTCTTGGCTTTTGCATCATTCGCATAATCACCTGTTTGGGAATTCATCCCAATCACGTTCTTTTTTGTAGATAAGGCATACATCAATTTATCTATTCTGCTGACTTTGGATAAGTCATAAATTTTGGCAGCAGAAAACCTATCTCCTCAACTTACATGGTCCAGCAATATTCCATGAACTGAAAATTTATTTAAGTCTAGCTTCTACTGATTAAAGATACTATTAAGCTATACATCACACTGAGCACCATTTTTAATATTACTGAGGTGTTTTAGTCATATACATGAAAGTCAGAAATTAAGTGAAGGAGCTGATTCTTTATTTCTCAGAGAAATATTTCCATGACCTCCACTTATCCTTGGCTTTCTTTTAGTTTCTTCTCCAGGGTACCTCAAATCCCTATACTTGTAACTGTGACTGCTTACTGAAAGAAGCAGGCTTTCCAACTCATAACCAACCACATTACTGTTGGAAATCCAACTCTTTGGCAGTTATGCTTGGATTTATGCCACATCTAACAGCCCACACTAGATCAATTCCACTTTATTCAAGGTTAGCCGGTGGTGGGAACACCCTGATTGGGTCAGGGTCAATTTAAACCCCAGATATTGTCAGCAGCATGCTGACACCCACCTCAAATCCCATCCATGGGTTGGACTAGTCAGGAGTCTCAGAACACTCAACTCTGTTGACTTAGCCTAGAAAATTTTTCACTTGAAAAATGCAGAGAAAAGACATTTCATTTTCTGCATCTTCACATGTTTCCATGTAGCCACATTAATATCAAAGCAGTGAGGAATCAGATCAGTTCAATGGGTAAAGAATACCTTTTATCAATTCATTAAATAGTATTATCTCACAACGGAGAACACTTCATGATCTAAAGTCAGCACAGGTGCTTTGGAACATTTTTTACCTAAGTAAATGCAAAGCATTAGGCACTCAAGAAGCAGTTTCTTCTCCAGATGCATAACTGCTTTCCTGAGCAGTGGTCTACTTCATCTGTTCCTAACTGGATATCCATGGATTTATGGGTCAGTTGTTAAATATCTTCATTAAAAATACCCAACCAACTCGCTCCCCCCCAGTTATGTTACGTGAGAGCATAGCATAGAGTTATGTTATCCAGGAGAAGCTCCAGTAGCTTCCAGCAGTGAAAAGAACCCAATGTCCAGCACTTCTCAAAATCATGCCCAAAACACACACACACATAAAGACGGAGAGGTTTACATGATAGTTTTTATGTTAATCTTGCATTGTAAGAGAAGACATTACATTGTCTTTATAGGCACTCTGAATTACATTGCCAGAGAACAGGTAAAAGAAGGTTTCCGACTTTATAGGGAAAGTTTTTACACACAAATATTATTCCTGTTCAATACAAAACTTGTACTGCTGTCAGCGGGAGCAGGACTGGTGCAGTGAATCTAGCTATTTTTTAATTCTCCATGCTAATTAACTTATAAGATGGAAAAATGAACCTCCCAAATACACAGTAATTGCTTAGACTGTATAAGCAAATATTGATCCATATATTTATTTTTCTTTTCATTATTGTGTCTCAGTGTCAGACTAAATTTAGTTAAAGTAAATTAATGAAATGCATTTTTCAAAAGACCATCATCTGTGTAAAGACCCTAATTTTTGGTGTTCAGCAGCCAGTTACAGACCAAGCAGATTTTCAAATATGAAGTGTGGCACTAGTGTTGGGTATGATTGGAGGTTTGGTATTTTGAGAAGAGTGGGATTTGCCTTTAATGTATGCCCAGCTCAATCTCCATCCCCAGACACTGTTTGCTGGGGTCGCAATAAAAGAACTGTGTGAGTAGAAGAACCAGAAGCAAACAGAAAAACCTTCAAAGCACTTTTGTGTGCTGCATCAGGGGAAGAACCCTGCTCCAAGGCAATTTGAAGTGAACTGGAATTTTTTCTCGCTGTGTGGAGCAAGCACTGCAGAAACCATTCATTTTTCCCTAGTTTCCAGGGTTTCCATACAGAGGGATGTAGTTCATTAATTTTCTGTGATTAGCTCATCAAAGAATGACCTGATGTATGACTTGGGGACCAAAGGAGTAAGGTGGTCCTGATGTGCATCTTGGAATGAGTCCTTTTGCAAGATGAGATACAGAGAGAGGGTGTTGGGTGATGAAGATCACAGGTCATACTTACAGCAGTTTGGGTTTGGGATTGATAATGCAGCAGACTTCTGAAGCTTAAAGGCTGAAACTCTAGGACTGCTGAGAAACTTTTCTCTGAGGAGCTCTGGCAAGTAAGCAAGTATTGGCTCACACCTTATCATTGATAACACAAGCACTGCTTCCTCCTTCCTTGCCACAACTAAACTCTGAGATGAGATTGGGAACTGGGTTTTTGCTGTAGTGTGCTTTTTACTTTGGCTTGTATTTACTCTCCACATCCCTCACAGGCACACTGCAAAGACCCTGCCTCAGTGCACACCTCTGCAAACATAAAGCTTAAGCAGAAGAGGTTTGTTTCATGAGAGACTCTCAGAGCTGACCCTGCAGCATCACCTGCAGCCACAGTGAGGTAAATGTGGCAGACACCATTCCTATTTCAACATCCTGTGGGTGCATCCTACTCCCCTGCACCACCAGCAGCTGTCTGTGTGTCTGCAAAGCTCACCTTTGTTCAGTCCTTGGTCCTCCCAAATCTGATGTGCCCCACACCATTTAAGAAAGATGCCAAGGTCCTTGAAAATATCCAGAGGAGGGCAACAAAACTAATTGCAAGACTGGAGGGCATGTCCTGTAAAGAGCAGCTGAGGACTCTGAGCTTGTCTGGTTTTAAGAAAAGGAGGCTGAGGGGTGGCCTCTTTGCAGCTTTCTGAGGAGAGGAAGAGGAGAGGGAGGTGCTGAGCTCTTCTTCCTGTGTACTGGGTTTGTGTGGTAAAGTTTTGGTAGTGGGTTTCTGAGAAGCTGCCAGAAACTTTCCCCATGCCCAACAGAGTCAATGCCACAGGCCCAAGATGGACTTGCTGTTGGCCAAGCCCATTAGTGGAATGTCTACCACCCAGAGTGGTAGCACCTCTGGAATAATATATTTAATAAGCTGGGAAATAAACAGCTGCACAACAGCAGCCAGAGAGGAGTGACAATATGTGAGTGAAACTGCCTTGCAGGGACCTGGGTCAGTGAGGAAGAAAGGGGAATAAGGTGATCCAGATGCTGCAGAGAGATTCCCCTGCAGCCCATGGTGCAGACTGTGGTGAGGCAGCTGTGCCCCAGAGCCCATGCAGATCCATGGGAGAGCAGACATCCATCTGCAGCCCATGGAGGAGCCCGTGCCAGAGCAGGTGGATTCCCAAAAAAGGCTCCATGGGAAGCCCACACTGGAGCAGGCTCCTTGCAGGACCTGTGGCACCAAGAAGAAAGGAGCCCAAACTGGAGCAGGTCTGCTGGAAGGACCTGTGACCCCACGAGGGACCCAAGGCAGAGCAGCCTGTTCCTAAAGGACTGTGCCCCATGGGAGTGTCCATGCTGGAACAGTTCATGAAGAACTGCAGCCCATGAGAAGGAGTCATGTTGGAGAAGTTTGTGAAAGACTGTCTCATGTGGGAGGAATCTCATGCTGGAGCAAGAGAAGAGTGTGAGTTCTCCTCCTGAGGAGGAAGCAGTGGCAGAGCCAATGTGTGATGAACTGCTCAGCGACCCCGTTCTCCATGCCCCTTCTCTGCCGAAGGGAAAGAGAGGGAAGTAAGGAGTGAAGTTGAGACGAGGAAGAAGGAAGGAGTAGGGATGAAGGTGTTGCAAGAATTTGGTTTATTTCTCATTATCTCATTATCCTATCTGATTTGATCAGTAATAAATTAAATTAATTAATTTTGCCCATGATGGTAACTGAAGTGAGTGATCTCTCCCGCCCTTATCTCAACCCATGACATGTTTGTTCTGCTTTCTCTCCCCTGTCCAGCTGTGGAGGGGACTGAGAGAGT
This sequence comes from Passer montanus, assembly GCF_014805655.1. Lineage (NCBI taxonomy): Eukaryota > Metazoa > Chordata > Aves > Passeriformes > Passeridae > Passer > Passer montanus. The sequence goes on along the minus strand of NW_024368041.1, from coordinate 6,741,032 downwards.
GGCTCTGGTGAGCACCTGGAGTTAGGAAGCATTTCTATACCAAGAGCATGGTGAAACACTGGAACAGGCTTCCTAGAGAGGTGCCCAAGGCCTCAAGCCTGTCAGTGTTTAAGAGGTATTTGGACAAAGCCCTTAACAATGTGCTTTAACTCTTGGTCAGCCCCAAGGTGGTCAGGTTGGAGTAGACAGTCATTGTAGTTCCCTTCCAAGTGAATGAGTCTATTGTGACAGACACAATCTCTGCTTCAAAAATCTTAGAAGTGACATAGTCTAAAACTGCAAGACAAGAAGTATCTGCATCACAGAAGCCCAGGAGCCCACTTTTAACCAAGTCTATGTCAAGACTTAGAAAGGAATATGCATTATTTTATTTCTCTGTTGCTGTCTAGCAATTGCTCCTTGATAGCAAGCAACAATAATAGCTTTACCAATAATTACAGATCAAATCAGTGAAAATGGTTTTACTGCAAAAGACACTCAAAATCTAATGAGAATTATATTTTTAGTTTTTTAATGAAGACCCGTTTCTGGTGCATTCATTTGGACTGCTTCCTGTCATTGAACAGTCTCTCCCACTAATTTCTCTTTAAAATAAAGAAAACCTCACCCCAAACCCCTCAAATAAAACCCAACCAACCCAGCAACTGACCTGGTATGTCTAAAACTATTAAAAGTGACGTACAACACATAATATCCCTTCACAATCCCACAGCATTCTCTGTTGTTAAATAATAGCTGCTAAGGAATCTTTGACACTGTTTTTTTTTATTTTATTTTTTTCCTTCATATTTGCAATCTCTGCTCTGAAGAGACTTTGTGGAAATTTGCTCAGCTTGCAGGAAGAAAATGCATGAGTTGATAAAAGCTAAAAATAACTCAGCTGTCCAATAAGTTAGATTTAGGTTGAGTCATGGAAAAGCCTAGGAGTATTGTCAGCATTTGAGTTATACGGCTTTCTACCTCATTTGGACATGCTTGTGAAGTGTGTGAAACAATCTCATGAAAAGCAGCCATTGACTGTATTGATATTGCTATACATTCTTCAAGAAATTTGGGGACACTTATACTTTCTTTTGGGAATTAATTGTGCTGTATCTTGCAGGAACTGAAAAGAAAGTAAAGCTGAAAAAAATTATCAAACTCTTTTGAATTTCTTCCATCTTACAGTAAGGCACTTTGGGAATAAGGGTGAAGCAGTAAATATTCTAATTTCCTAGTAAGACCTTTTTACTCTGACTCATATGCCCTTTCTGTGGATGAGAGAGGACTAGAAAATAGAAGCTAGATACCATATAGATAGTGCAAGATAGAACTGTAGTAAGCAAAACTATCTGTAATAGTGTTTTCAGAAAACAGTTATTAGTGATTTATTTCTAAATGGAAAGTTGTACTCAGTGTGTTTCTACGAGGGGCTGCTTTCTATCTTATACTGTTGTCATGTTTCTTCTGCAATAAAATATACTTTCTAAACCTCCAATCTCAGTGGCCAGAAGAGGCTACAGGTGTGATGGAGAACAAGAATAAAGATGCAAAGGATCTTGCCAAAGTAAATATGATTCTATTTAAAACCAGAGAAGTGCTGTGTTTTGCACTTTGGAGTCATCCCCCAGGAACAGTCTACAGCATCTAGGAATATAAGCATACACTGAGAGGAATAATTAATCAGGCAGCTGCAAAAATCAGTACCTTTGAGCTAGATTGCATCCTCAACTGCACACAAGATGACAATGCCCTGATGTTGAGGGGAAAAAAGGAAAAATAAGCTTTCTATTTCTCATTAGGATTTATGATAAGTCTACTACTGAACCTTCAGGTAAGTGCAGAAATGCTCTTTCCATCATGACAGCACAGTCAGAAGGTGGTAGACTAACTGTCTAGCTTCCAGAAGAAAGCTGTGAAAAAAACCCCATTGTTTACAGCCAGAGACCTAGAAAACATGAACTTGTAAGAGAAGTTTGAAACAGTTGGGACTTTAACCCTAAAGAAGAGAAAAGTTGGGTGTAATGTAACAGTCTTCAGTTATGTAGAGACTGCTACAAGGAGGAAAAAAAAAAATTTCTCTGTTGTGGAAGACAGGACAATAAATGAGGAGCATAAATTCAGGAGCAGAAAATGAAGCTGAACATTAGGCACAGGGATGTTGGACAGTCTCATGGTGAAAACAATGAAGGCTTGGAATGGATGAGAAGGAGAGGCTATGGTGATTTCATCTCTGAAGGTACTTAAACAACCAGCTGAGGAAAACCTATGCCTATGCTATGAAGAAAGGTTGTGGAGAGGACACCATCGTGTAACTTCCTTTGTGGGAATTGATTTTTCATGGTAAAATATAAATTATGGGATACCCAGCATTTCAGCTGGAATTGACCATTTTTACTCCAAAGAGTTTGCAGTAATGAAAAAGAAAATGAAGAGCCAACCTGGGTGAAATAGGGCAAGGCTGTGCAACTCCTGGGTCATTCAGGGCAAATTACAATTGTGAGAGGTCAACACTGACTTTTTCCTGAAAGCTCTGTGGTAGAAAATGGTTTTAAGGGGAAGCTGAGAAGGAGAAAATTAGAGGTCTGAAGAACCTAAATTTAAAATTATTATCCCACAAGTCCTACCAAGATAGAAATCCCAGGAAAGGCCCCATCTCTGAGCCTACAAAGTCAGCCTTTCACCAGAGGTATGCAAACAGTGTAGGGATCTCAGCATGCTGTAATCTAGGATGAGCATCTATCACAGGCATATTGAAGCTGCGGTTTCCTGAAGAGCTCTGCTGAATTATTGGTTTCTCACAACCAAAAGGAAGAGATTTTGTGGCTATCCATCTCTGGCCTCCTCCCCAGCCCTGTGCTGGTTGTGCTTTGCAGCGCCATCTCTGAGGGCTGACACAGCAGAATGCTGCTGGGGTTCATGCTGTGATGGTTTTGAGCAGACTGTTGAGCTAACGAGGTCACGGGAGGAGGTCTGCCAAGTGCCAGCCTCAACATAAGCAGTAAAGAGCGTGAAGCCAAGCTGGGAGAATGGGGCAGCTGCTTCAGGACCTCCTTCCAAATCAGTGAGTGATTAGGTTGGCTCAGCAAGTCTTGTAGAAGCCATGCTTTGCTTCATGTAGAGAAGCTCTTTTTTGCAGCTTGTAAGAAAGCCAAAGAAATTAAGGAAAAAAAAAGAAACAAAAAGAAGGCTTATATTGTAAAAAAATAGTTAATGCAAGAGGAAGAAGAAAAAAATAGATTGGGACCTAGCTGGACAGGAAGGTGGAAATATGCCCTTGATTTGACGTTCTTTGTTGCCTCCCTTAACTGCATGGTCATGAGTTGGCAGCTGTTCAGGCTCCAGGAGGCATTGTACAAGCCCCTGATAGGAGGGGTTTCCTCTGATGAGCTGGCCATTGTGACTTTACAAGAAATTGTACAGTACTTCCTCTCACCCATTAGAAACCACTATTTTCTGAATGAATTTTCTTCTCTTTTGTTTTTAACAGTTTAACCCTTAACCTTTCTGACTCATGTTTTCTATTCTGGTGTAGCATGCAGCCCGAGGTGAAAATGGGGACAGCCCACACAAATGAGACTCCCCTGCTCATGGTCTGACAGGGAAACCAAGTGTTGCACAGAACTGTGTTTCTGCTGAAGAGCACTTTGCAGGCCTGGGAGTGTGGTATGAGAAAAAAAAAAAAAAAAAAAAAGCCTCTCTTGCAAGTCAAATGAGGAAAGTCAGGCAGTTATTGAACTTCTGGGTGATTCATCTGTACATTCCAATTTGTATTAATTTCTAAACTGTGAAGATGTGGTGTGGGCAACAGGGGTAAAATGGTATAATTAGGGAAATGACCCTTTCACAATTAGTGGAATGAATTCATCTGAAGAGGAGAAAGAGGATCAAGTAGTTATTGCAGTGATCAGATTTACTGGACTAAATTCAGACATAGAAATACATCTCACATTAGAGTATCTGCTGGGGAAGAAACCCTTCCTGTCCAAGCCAAGCACAGGATATTGTGAAATACAGAAATACATGTGACATCAAAAAAGCCAAGTAAGGACAGAAACAGGATGTTCAAAGTTGGAGTTCCCCTGGGGGTCACTAGTGAGCACTCTGAAATTGGACTGGGAATTAAGGCTATGGTGCCTTAGAAAGGGTGTACCTTGGGTTATGAAAGACCTTTGAGTATTTCCTTGTGTAATCAGCATAATAGTCACAGTATGTGAGAAGCACTGGCTTTTACCTTCCCTCCTACCTATGTCCTAAAGGGAATAAGGAGATATTTCGCACTCACCCATGGTAATGGATGGTGCTAAGAATCCTGAGCAATGCCTGAAGGGATGGAATCTTCCCAAGACCCTCTTAGGAGATACCTGGCCTCAGTAAGCTCCCTGGGGTCCTGTTCTAAGTGGTTTACTGACAAAAGGATGAACCATTATGTGACAAAAAAGCCAAGGGGATACTTGAATTTCAAATCAGGTTATAGAATTAGTTCTCTTTTTCCAAATATGGAAAAAAAAATCCATAAATAAAGTAAAATGAATTTTTTTCTAAATAATAAATTAAGAAAAAAAAAAGCCCTTATACATTTTTGATATAGAGGTGGAAAAGATCTGTAAAGTGACCTCCCTCACTGTTGTCCTGTAATGTTGATAAAGCTCTGTGTTGATCTGGGTCCTTGGACCACGAGATATTTGGTAGGAAGGAAAAGCCACTTAATAAAGATATTGTTGGAAACAGGAGTAAGATCTTTAAGTGAACTGATGGCTGAATCAAGGCCAGTGGCTGGTGGATGGATCTGACAGGTAGCAGACAACTCTTTCTGGTAAAACATCCTTTTGCTCTCAGAAAGGGATTAGAGCTTTGAGACCCTCTCTTTAAAATGTCACACAACAGCCAGGATGAAAAGGCAGCATAAAACCTCTCCTGTAACACCAACAAAACTTTCAAAAGCAATTTGATATGTGACATACTGCTACTTCATCTTGTCAGGCTGATAGCACCTTGGTCCCTCTCTGTCCATCCATCTGAGCTGACTTCTTGTCCCTCATCTGCGGGAAATGATTCATTCCGTGCCTGTGAAGTGCCTGCATTGGGAGCTGCTCTCCTGGGGCTCATAAAGGTCTAAATCACAGCATCCCTGGGCTGGGGGCTGCAGTACCTTCAGAATGATGGGAAGAGAGAGCAGGAAGCAGAGTATTTTAATAGAGGGTATGGAATATATCAACATATTTCAAGAAAATCAAATACCTTTGCATATTTTTTCATTTTCTTTCTTAGAATATTTTAGGTTATGTTTGTGATCAAATTTTGCCTTTTGTTTTGTTTCCCTTCCCTATTCAGCTGCTGTCACTTTTCAGTGAGGCACAGTGGTGCTCCACCAGTCTATCATAACAAGGCCTAAAATTTCACCCTCTTCTAGATGATATTCTTCAAAGGAGGAGAAGACAGACCACAAAAAGTACAGACATTTCTATTAGCACATTAAGTCCGTCAGCTGCTGCTGTGGTTTTAATTTTGAGCAGTGCTCTACAAGTACAGACATTTCTATTAGCACATTAAGTCCGTCAGCTGCTACTGTGGTTTTAATTTTGAGCGCTTTAGTCAGTGAAGTGAAGCTGTCATTTATCAGAAGGTAAAAAAGGAGTCTGAAAAAAAAGGCATCTTTTCACTCAGTTCAGTCTTTGACATGTGTATTTGAGTCATGGCTTGTCAGAATGATGAACAAGGTACACTCGTGTCATTTTCTCCTCACAGAGCATCTGTCCTCATTGAGTTTCAGAGGTCTTCACCAACTGTCTTTCAGTCAGTAAGTAGATGGTCAAGTTGTGCTCCATTGCTGATTCAATGCTTCTGTAAAATAAAGTGGGCCCAGGGTACCAGTGAAAAAAAATGTCTGGGGAAGGGCCAGCACAGGCCAGTCAATCAGTAATGTTTGAATGCTCACATGGCACATAGCATGATCTGGAAATGTGCCAAACTGCACTAACTTGAGTGATGCCTGAGGGATGGCATATGCTCCAGATTTTCCAGTAGGCAGCACAGACAAGTCTGCCCTAGATCTGGCCCCTTGTATGGCCCTGTACATGGCAGACTTTGAACCTGCACACCCTGATGTTGCACTGAAGGAAATTGACACACATTCTTTGTTTCACATTATGAAAATGTCACATTAGTTCACAGAACTGAAAAAAACCCCACATCCAAAATGACATTTACATTTGAGGGCTACACAGGGTAAAGTTCTGTGTAGTTCGGCTGTGGCCACTGTGCTGCTTGGCCACACAATGACAGAATGTTCCTTGCTCATCTTTTATTTAACAAATAAAAAGCCAGAGAAGTGCAGTGCAATATTATGCCTCATTATTACTACTTTGCACAACTCCATAGGTGCAAAAGAAAAGGTTTTAAAATCCATATATATACATGACTATTGCCTCCTTGTAAGGTAGTCCCCTGTTGCCTTCAAGCACTTTCATTGCCTTACTGTGCTAGAAGGAAAAGCACCTGGCTGTGTAATGATACCCCACTGGCCTTACTGAAGTTGCTCCTGGTTCACAGGACTCCATGGGAGATGAGACTTCAATCCCCATGATTCAGGTCAAGATGAAAATGAATAGAATTTAATGGAATATACTGTCTAGGCTTCTCCCAGTGGGAGAAAGAGAAAGTACAGCTTCTTTTCATCCAAGGAAGTAGCTGTTGCACAGCAGTAAAGTGGACTCTAGTAAGACTATGGATGTGGGACTGGATCCAAGAGGTTTGAGAGGCAGACAATGGCTACATCCCTTTTGAGATAGTTTGAAGACAGCAAGGAGGCAAAATTTTGTTTCAGTAAATTAAATGAATCCCTGGAAAGTCAGGAGATACCCTGGTTTGCCTACAGCTGGAAAACAGTCCTCTGTAGCTCCACGGTGTTGCAGTGCCTGGATTGATGGGGAAGGGCTCTAGCTGCCAGGTCCAGCTCTGTTTAGCACAGGTATAATCTGGGGAAGTACTTTGACCCAAGAAATGCAGGAGGGTCTTGAGCTTTGTATCTTTGTTCACTCCTTTTTCTTCTCCATCTTCTGAGTTCTGTTATACTACAACCAAGGACCACTCCAATCCCACAGTGAGGAAAATGCTTTGGGACAACTGTGTCCAGCACTGCCAAACAGGAAAGGGAAATCACAAAGGGCAGGAGACCAGCAGTTATGAAGGTTCAATGTATTTGAATTATTTGATTTGAAGCAGGAACTGGGAGGAAACATAACAGAAAGTAGAGAAGAAAGCAAGAAAATTTCTCTTTTAAAGCCATTGTGGCTTAATTAACAGGGCTACTGGCTGCAATAGCGTGGTGCACATGCTGCTGTTACCAAGGGCTGTTATGCTATGGGCATGACAAAAAACACTACAAAAAGAGGCTCCATGGCATAACCCTGGTCAAGTGAGGGAAACAAAAACAACGCCTTAACTGTGCAGTTTTGGGCAGGAAAATTGTATTCCATTGTTTGGGTTTTTTAAAGATGATTTGGGTGAAAAATACTAGGTTGTATCTTTGGAGTTTTTTTTCTGCTTTGTAGCATTTTAAGGGTACTTAAATAATTTTTTACCCCAGTTTTTACTATATTAACAGTGGGATTGTGAATTTCAATTTCTTTGCTTTTGTTCTTCTTTGTTTTATTGACTTTGTTTGTGGTGTGTTTGGTTTTCTTCATGACTTTCTTTGTGTGTCATTGCATAATATGTTGGCTATTTTGGAAAAGTCAGATTATGAGCCTGGATGCTGGTTTCTTGTTTGCCACCATGTCTCTTGTGCCAGCAAAATTTTTGTTTTATGGAGCATTATTCCAGTAAGGTATACTATTTTGTGACCTTCAAAACAAAAGTTAAGCATCTCCTCTGTTTCAGGTAGTTGCATCCTTAGAATAACAGCTAACACCTTAATGAAGGAGCTGAGCTTTTAAAAGAGATTTTTTTCTCTCCATGGTATAAAATTGCCATTTGCAGTAAGTAGCTACTGAATAGCTTTTAGTGTTTGACTGAATTCCCCTGTTTTCCTTGGAAATACATGCTTCCCTTTTGTTCAGGGCTGTGTAGGATATGCTCTCATACACACGTATCCCTACACACAGCAAAGAATAGTGCCTATGAATCTTCCAGCTCTCAGCCTGTGAGCTCAGACCATAAAACATCCTTCTCAGAACATGAGGGGTTAAGCCCTGGCCATAACTAATATGAGATATGGGACGACTCTGTGTTGAGGGCACGAACCAGATTCAGTTCCCTCCTCTGTTATGGTCTCTGAATGAATTTATCAACTGCTGTCAAAAAAAAGAGGCAAACCCATTCCTTCTTTCCTTAACTCCCCTTTCTGCACCTGAGGCTTTCCTCATCTTTACATGCTTTGGTGCTCAGCTGATGTTTGGATGAGCCAGTTCAATTCACGCAGAAAAATATTCACACTTTTCCCATGTTAGTTGTCTGCCAGGCTTGTGAGATGAATTGAATTCAGGAAACTGTCTGATGATCATCAGATCTGGCAAAGGAGAGGAAGATGGTTTTGAGAGAGAGAAGAGCAAGATCTCTAGCATTCAGCTTCCTCCTCTCTATTTGAATGGAAGTCACTTCTCCTTCTGTGAATGAATAAAATGCAGAATAACCTTTCTTTCTTCCTCCTAGGGTGGTTGTGTAACAATATTAAAGAAAGCCAGATTGCAGCAGTGAAGGGGAAATGGATGCAAGGTTTTGCTTTATGTCTGTCCTTTATTAACTATTAATACAATCTTTGTTATATCCTTTGGTGTTTTTCAACAGTCTTTTAATAATATTTATCTAGGGAGGTTTGTTTTACCTTAGGAATTACAAAATTTATATGCACCATCCCATAAATATTTCTAGTAGATGAACTCACAATTTTGATGTCTGGTAGAGAAGAAACAGGTAGAAAAGAGGTAGGAAGCTTCAACCCTCCATTGCTTCAATACATGTATTTAAGTTTAACATCCTTTCCATTGCCTTTAACTTGTGGTGATGGATTTTTTTTTTCCATTATGATCTCTATTTCTGTGGGTTTTGAATAAAAATATCTCCTCCTTGGTCCTAGATTGATGCCATTTGACTGTGAGGCTTTCAATCAATTCTTTCAGGAGGCTGCTGGTTGTGGACTGACAGATTATTGAAAAGCAACCAGACTAACAAAGTTATGCAGCGACAAGCAGAGATTGTCAGGAGTCCCTGCAGGAACTGACAGAGCTTCTCCATGTTGAATAAGGTTGCAAAACTTCCCCAAAAGCAGAGCCTGTGCTGAGTAGATCAGGCAGGATACTGTCTATGGATGACTTAAGCTCTACTAACGGTGTCTATGTTGCAACATGCATTTGAAAGGAGGAAATAGATTTAAAAGACTAAATTCTGTAGTTGGTTGCATGAAGTGTCTCTTGATGCAATGAGGCTACAGCTGTATAAACACAGTCTGGCTCTTCAGTCCAGGAGGGAGTCACAGAATTACAGAATATGCTGAGTTGGAAGGGACCTACAAGGATCACTGAGTCCAAATCCTGCCCCTGCATGGGACCATCCCGAAGACTCACACCATGTGCCTGAGAGCATTGTCCAAACACTTCTTGAGCTCTGTCAGGCTTGGTGGCTGACCACTTCCCTCTTCCAGTACCCAAACATCCTCTGGGTGAAGAACTATTTTCTGATATCCAACATGAACCTTCTCTGACAGAACTTCAGGCCATTCCTTTGGGTCCTGTCTGGTCACCAGAGAGAAGAGAAGTTGTATCTTTCAATGAGGTCTCCCCTCAGTCTTCTCTTCTCCAGAGACCAAGTGACCTCAGCCACTCCTCACACAGCTTCCCCTTGAGGCTCTTAACCTTCTTTGTTGCCCTCCTCTGGACACTCGCTAACAATTTAATGTCTTTCTTACATTGTGTCACCCAAAACTGCACACAGGACTGCAGGTGAGGCTGCCCCAGTGTAGAACAGAGCAGAGCAGAGTGGGACAATCCCCTGCCTTGCCTGGCTTGCCATTCTGTCCCTGGTGTCCCCCAGGACTGGCCCTCCTGGCTCTCAGGGCGCTGCTGACTTGTGTTCAGCTCTTCACAGACCAGGACCCCCAGGCCCCTTTTCATGGCTCTGCTTTCCAGCCTCTCATTCCCCAATCCGTTCATACACCTAGGATTGCTCCATCCAAGGAGCAGAATCCAGAACTTTCCCTAGCTGAACTTCATATGGTTGGTGATTGCCCAGTCCTTGTGAGGTCTCTCTGCAGGGCCTCCGTGCCCTCAAGGGAGTCACCAGCTCCCCCCAGTTTTGTATCATCTGTGAACTTGCTCAGCATCCCTTCCTGTCCTGTGTCCAGGTCATTAATGAAGATATTGAAGAGCACAGGACCAAGGAGGGAGCCCTGTGGAACCCCACTAGTTACAGGCTCCCAGTCTGATGTCATCCCACTCACCACAGCCCTTCATGCCTGACCCATGAGCCAGTTGCTCACACATGTCAGGATGTGTTTATCCAGTTGTGTGCTGGACATTTTGTCCAGAGGATCCTGTGAGAGGCAGCATGAAAAGCTCTACTGAAATCCATAAATATTTCACACACCAGCTGGCTTCCCTTGATCAGCTGGGGGGGTTACCTTGCCATCAAAGGAAATCAGGTTTGATAGGCAGGACTTTCATAAAGCATGCTGAATGGTGTGTGCACTCACCCAGAGCTGGGTGAGCTGCTGTGCCTGAGTGCACCAGGTCAGCACACCTGGACAGCACGTGTGTCTGGTCACTCCACTGGGCAAGAGCTACAGCCTGCATAAAGCTTTTGGGTGGCACAGAGGATGCCAGAGTCCAGAACTGGGCATTTGACAAGATCTCTTTGGGAGTCTTGCATCTGGTACTTGACTCCTCATTTGGGAAGTTCTGACAGCTTTTGATCTCAGGAGCCCTTCTCTTCACAAACCATGAAAAACAACAACCCTGAGTCTGTGCAGAACTACTTCCATGTTACAAGAAGAAAGAGGAATGCCTTAAAACACCTTCCAAAGTGCAGAGCCTGTTATCCCTGACTCAGTGGAAAGGTCGCTGGTAAAATTCTGTGGAACTGACCTTTGTTTCACGGCTGGCTGGTTGACTCATGGCATGGTTCTCAGCAGAACTGCATTAATAGGAAAGCAGCAAATCAGCTGAGAAACAAACCCTATGGCTCAGAGCTGTCCTGTGTTCTCCCCACCAGAGGCAGTAGGTCAATCTGTCACCTAAGATGCAATCTCTGAGCTATTCACAGGGCTCCTGCAAAAGTAAGGAAATCCTACTAGTTCCTGATATCAATGAGGAACTGACATCTTGGCTTCTAATCATGCAGAGAAACACACTGTGAAATTTTCACAGCTGTCTGCTAGGCTGATTTGTTCGGCTGGTAAATGCCCTTAAATATATTCTTCCCCATGTAGGAAATGGGGTCACAAGTTTTTCCTTCCTCACAGCCTTTTAGTCTGTGACTGAAGACAGGGCTGAGCCCAAGGTAGCGGGGTCACAGGGGAGGTGAAATGAAAATACAGGAGGAAAGCTGAAGATGTCTGGTCAGAAAACAACAGTATTACAATTTTGGGTACTATCATTAATACCTCTGATTAGCAAACAGATTAAAAAGGTCTCAGCTTTTTTCCTCAGCTTTATAATTTTGATTTTTTGTAAACTTTGATCATCTCCAGCAATGAAGTGCTCAGCTGTCAGTGCTCAGGTTACAGAAGCTATATAGTGTGTTTGTGGAGCAAGAGGAAGGTGCAATTAAGTCCTTGCTGTCCATGAGTAATTTCTAATGTCCAAGTGACACACTCCTGCATGGAGCTCCCTGTCTTAGCTCTGCAGCATGTGCTAAGGGCAGAGTGTGGGGCTGCCCTTGAGCACAGGACATGCACTCAGGCAAATCCTGAATGCTCACTGCACCGAGCACGTGTGCACAAGGGATGAATGAAGTAGTGGTTTGGTCCCAGCTGTACTCTAAGTTAGGTAATTCAGGGCTCTGGTCTCCAGTGTACAGATGCCAGTTCCAAGGACTTAACTGTCAGATACTGAAAACCCAGCTCACAATGCATCACATCGTGCCAAAAAATCAGAGCACTCTAAGCCTTCCTGTTGGTGCATAGTTGGCTTTCTGCTTGCTCACATTACACAACACATCACTGAAACAAAGACAGTGCAAACAGGAATAAATGTGTTGAAAAACCTGGCAGCAACACGAGTATAGGTCAAAGTTATCTACCTCCTGCCTAACCCAGAAATCAGGAATGGAGTGTGGGAAAGAGCAAAACCGTGGGGTTTTTTCTTCAAAAGGTTTTAGTTCTTTTGCTGGAGTGTATCCAGCAAAGGAGTTTTTGGCATTCAAAGTCTATTTTACAGGTGTGGGCATTTGTGTGAGCCTGTGTAGCAGTGGGAACTGGCATTCTCAGTGAGGGTGGCTATGGAACAAGACTTCCATTTCACAAAATGAATCCAAAACACAGAGGATTTGGGGGAGTTTTTTCCCTACATACACTCCAGGTTATTGGTTTCTGGTTAGGGCCATTCAAGAGTTCACAACTGAGCAAGCACAGGTTCAGCCTGCTTTGCTTTCTTTATGTTGGCTGCTTGCAAAGTGGCAAATTCAGTCTAAATTAACATGGCTTTCCAAAATTTATGCAAAGGGAACAGGTTCAGTGTGTGTGCAAACTGTCTGTGACTTTGTAGGATGGGGTTTGTGTGTGTTTGTCAGAGTTTAAAATCCCCTGCCTCCTGCCTGAAGATGGAAGACATTAAGGTGTTATTTATACAGGCCATAATATTGTTGTTGCTATTCCATCACAAAAATTCAAAGACACCTCTCCTTTTTTCAAATCAGTTTTATGTTATGGTGAGGTTGTTCATAAAACCAAATTTTGGGTGATGGGAACATTTTGTTTTGCAGGTCAATGTGTGTGCCTTTGATCAGCAGCAGAGGAGATGGGCAACCCCCAAGGGCAGCTCGGATTGCTCACATTGCAGCTCTGTCCCTCCGCCAGGGTGAAGCTCACTGCTTCTGTTGACTAGAGCACACCTAGGGAAAATCCAGTCCTTGGAGCAAACACAGAAACCACCTCTCGCCTCCACTCGTGCTGGGGCTGCAGTCTGTTTCTTCTAATGGATCTGTTTGCAATCCCATTGAGACTACAGTAGCTACATTTGGCCACATAATAATTAATTTTAGTGTTGTATAGAATATACTACACACATTTTGGGAGGTGGGGAGAAGAAGGCACAAGTTTATCACCCTTCCTTTTACTAGACAGACATATGTTCTTTTCCAGCCTCCTTACTTTTACTGGAAGAGACACAGAGCAAACATCTGTCTCTTTCAACAAAAGATGGTGCTCCATAAGGCTGAAGCTGTTTTTAGTCATTCTCATTCTCAGTAGAACTTGCCCACATTTAAATGTAATAGCAACCTCTCCATTCAGATCTTTTCCTCATGAGGACTAATGGTAATAAACCCATACGAACAGTAATCCCAAATTCATATACATAATTTTTTTCTTATTATTTCTTTCTTTAATTCTCATTATGGTCTTAATTCTTTTCCTCCAAGGATATGAATGTACCTCTATAGGGATACACTGTTTTCTCTCAAGGTACAGAGTGTGAAATTAAGGTGAATGGGAGAAATTAGTTCTCTATACATTGGTCAAAAGGATTTGCTTGATAGCACTAAGTATGTGTTACAGCATGGACCAAATTCTGGACATTCTACCATTGACTTCACCAGGAAACATGACCCTTCCTCTAACACGTGGTTATCTTGCTTCATAGAGAGCATCTGAAAAAGCAGAACAACAAAAATGTAATTCTGTCCACTTAACATTGCCAGCCCTCAGGAATTAAGGGAAAGTATCTATAGACAAGAATTATAGTCTTGTGGTTGAGACACAAGTCTCTGACTCAGGAAATGGGTACAGCATCCTACCACAAGCTTCTAATGTGAACTGATGCTGCATAAACTCTGCTGCTTCTGTTTCCCGGCATCAGTAGCATGGGATAAGTCACTCCTAGTCTTGTTTCCCCTTTAGTTCTCCCTAGAAACTCTTTGATGCTAAGTCTTCTAGGATTTAGACTCCTGGGGCATCAGTAACAGGCTAAAGAATTAGAATTAGAATCCTTGATTAACTTTTCATAGGGTGTCCTCCTTGTTATTAAACCAAATGCATTTTTCATTTTTTGATCAACAATGTTTGTGCTATAAGCACAACCAAAGCAAGGAAGCTTCCTTATATTACATAGTTATTTAAATAAAAGTCAGTTCTGCAGTTTTTCAGCTGGCTGCACCCAGTTAATTTTTAATACAAGTTTTCGTATTCATTTTTGTAGGGATTGTAAGTACCTGACTTGTGAGTTCTTTGAAAAATGTCACTTTCTTAGTTATCTGTAAAGGCTTGAATGGCTCTTGAGCCTTGCAGCTCCTCCTCTGAGTGAAAACATTTTAGTAAAGAATGGAATTAGGGATCCCCTGCTTTGCAAGGCTGGAAAGCTTGAAGCCTGAGAACTTGCATGAAACTTGCTCAAACTGATAGGGAAACAATGCAAATATTTCTGGAAATATTTCAAAGAATTTCTCAAAGAATTTTACCTTCAATGAATCAGTGCTTTTGCCAATAACAAGGTTAGCCTTGCAAGCTAATTTTGAGGTGTTCCCAAGGTTTTGGCATGTCTCCATTCCCAGCCTTTCTTCAAGATAAATCTCTCAGACCTTTTATGGTTGACCCATTGTTCATACATGACTTTCTTGTTTGATTGAATAAGCAAGCTTTTTCTACCTGATTTGGAATCCCCAATGGTCAGGCTGTCTCATAGGCTTGATAGCTGTAAAGAAGATTCAGTAACTCCATCCTCTATCCACTAACACTGCAAAAGCTGCTTTGACCACAAATATGAAGGATAAGGTTGGAGAGATTCCTCTGTAATGCCCTTGACCACTGTGAGCAAAAAGGAAATTCTTTTGTTAGAAGAGTCAGTCCTGAGTATTTATCTTGCTATGTACTTTAAGGAATGAAGTGCATTGAGCTTTCCGCTGTCATTCCCAATGTGTGTGAAAGGTCAGCTTTGTACCCCTTCCTGCTCTCTTTCTTGTTACACATTAAACCCTCATGTCTTTTATGCTGTGAGTCAGTCATGCCTTCAGTATGAGAGAACGGGATAGTTTTGAGGCAAGGAAACTGTTCATTTCACTCATCATCTACTCTTCAGCGTTTTACAAGCGCTGGAACATGATGACTCAAAGTTAAACCAATTTCAGAATGTGTCTTCAGTATCCTTGGAAATTTGAGAGTAGTGTGCTTTAGAGTCCAGTGATCTCTACTTTCTCCACACCCAATGCTTGTTTCCTGACTCAAATGTGGTCTGAGTGACTTATCACATTTCTTGTTCTCTCTCATTTTAAAAATAAACAGTTTTCTCCCTCTAAATCTCTTCCCTCTGTGTAATCCTAAGTTCTCTTGCAATAACCATATTTGATTTACCTGAGCCTTATGAAAAGTCTCTTTGAGGTCAACGGAAATATGCCCACAGTATTCAGCAGACTGTGTGAACCAGGCACATACTAGAATTGACTGGAAACCTTCCAAGGAAGTGGTGGAGAATTTGGCATTTTTTCTTTCTTTTAGTTTTCTTTCCCTTTCAGTGAGGAATGTGATGATTCATTGTGGCTGAAACTTGTCTATGACTTCTATTGGGAAACAGCATGTGCCCCTACCCCAATCAAACTTCCTGTTCCTCCCACTTCAAAAAAGATTGTAACCCCATTTTTTTCTCTCTTGGATGCATACTCAAACCATGAGACCCATCTGCATCTTCCTTACGCTTCTTCTCAGTTTTCCGACTTTCAAAAATTAACATTTGTTGCTCTAGAGAAATTATTAAATTTTTAGAGCTTTATTCTGTAATGGATGAGAGTGAAAATTCCTGCTCTGAACTAGGTAAAGACCATTAAACTAGAATTTTCACATCACAAGGATATGTTCTTACGCTGAAATGCTGTGGAATAATTTATTATTTTACCTATGCATTAAAATATTGTAAGTCCCTTGTGTCTCACTGCAGAGCAGGAAAACTTATAAAAGCCCAATTTTTTGCATGGGTTCTAGTCTTTCTCTGTTGTTCTGGTCCTTGTCTGGTGCCATCCATTCTGCTGAGGAAGTTACCTTCTATATCTATGCAAGCACTGGGGAGAAATAGGTAAATAATACTTTAACTTACCCTTCACTGTCAGCAGAACAAAACTTCTACCCAAAACTTTCTAGTGGAAGCGTGGCTGAAGTGACTGTCAATACATAACTTTTGAAAGATTAGAGAATATGTGGAATCACATTAATTTCAACTGTATCTATAGCTGCATCTATATAACATATCCAGCTATGCAGTTCCAAGGACATCCTGCATACAAGGATTCAAGCAAGCTTTAGGACACAAAGGCCACAGCAGAGTGACATGCATCCTTATTCATGCCTGGTACTGCAATTTGCATGTGCAGTAGAAAGAATTTCTGTGCTTGATGGGACCTATTTATGCAACTTCCCAAATGTCTTGAATAATATTAAACATTAAAAGACATTACACTTTTTCTTGAAAAATAGCTGCTCACCTGTCCTTCACCATCATTAAATAAAAAGTTAAAAATCTCTAATGATATTCTCCCTGATCCTTTACAAAGGTCACTTATATAGATGGTAACCAGTGCTTAATTTTTCCTTTTGCTCAGGAAAGTGTGCTAAAGGATTTAATTTTAGTATTTCACACTTTAATGACATTATAGTTCTTCTGAAAGAAGCGTAATAGATATAAGTATACTGGAATATCACCTAGCATTTTCCAGCTGATTTTCTAATATATAACCCCTTTATCCACAGCCCCGTATATGAACTGGATCTGGCCTTCACTGTACTCTGTAAGTACTGGCTTTTGGTCCAGCTCCAACCTTATCAAACTTTCAGCTTCCAATGTCTTTGTGCTTTGTTTATTAAGGGAGACTACAGGAAAACATGCTGGAATTTTTGTGGGTTTTTACCCCCAGATTTCAGTGTTTAGTTGAGCTCTCTTGCTTTAGTTTGGTTATTTTCCAGTCTTCAGTTTCTTCTCACTAGAAACACTTTGGGTGCGTGCTATTATAATTACAAATTGCTCTCTACAGGCAGACCATGGTTACCAGAGAGTCCTACCTCTATCTTCAGTAAAATTGGGGTTCAGCCTGTGCAGCAGACCACCAAAATTCCCATGTCCCCCAGCTGAGCTTCGGGTTAGAACTGGGAAAATAGGGTTTAGTTTCAGGACAAGGGTTGTTTCTTACCTAAAAAGGGATGTGTCTCAGTACTGACATCTACTGCACACTGACAAATTTATTGAAATTTAGGTGAAAATACCACCTTCCCAGCAGTGTGCACAGCACAGGGTGCAACTGGGTCACAGCAAGACTCAAGGGTAGGGTCTAGAGAAGCACCATCTCCCATTTCCATAAGCAAATAAGTGATGGAGAGAGGAGAGTGGGGAAAGGAAGTCATGGTGTGACCTCCTACTTCTTGAGTGATGCTTATCACTGAGCATCAGGTGGGTGGTGGCCTCATAATTAGGGTAAGTGTTGGTCGTTGTTGTTGTTGTTGTAGTGCAATCTGCCAAAGAGCAACCTGGAATAATAAATCCCATTACATGTGCTGTAGAAAAACACAGAAAGAAATATTTTCCATCTCCAGCCCCAGTTTGTTTAGGGCAGTTGTGTAATTCACCTTTCTTTGGCATGAAACCAGCCTGGAAGCAATTAATGGGTCGGAGCACCTTGGTAAATTCACAGCTGAAGGGGGAAAATTGGTCATAGCAATAAACTTTAAATAATATCCTCCAACAAGGACGTCATGCTGCCTACTTATCTCCCTACCCCAAACCACATCACATGCATTCACATGAGTGTCGGAAGTGAAAGTAGCTATAAACAGCATAATTTCTCCAGGCTGGTTCACCTGAGGTGTTTAGGCCCCATGCTAGTGGGCTCTGGTAAAATTCAGCAGTATCTGAAAAGTAATAAATCTGTGATAATAAATGTGTGATAAATCTGATGCAAGAGAGAAAAGAATTAGGCCATTGGAGGTCTGAACACTCAAATTATGTTAAAGCTTATACTCACATCTTAATGACAGGAAACAGTGTGTAGGTACTTCTGTGGTTCAGGAAGTTCAAAGCTCAGAAAAAGCAGTAGAAAATACATACAGGAAGGTGAACTGAGTGGGTTCAAAGCCTGTTGGTAGAAAACAGAACTTCTTTTATTTTTTACCACTGTTTTTGCTAAATGAGCAGTGGAGAGGGGAGCATGGGACATGGTGAGAGAGGGACACCAATCTCATTATCTCTCTTGTTTTTCATAATTTAAAGCAAGGGGATCTCCTTGTAACGCTGGCTGATTTTCCAGTGCTGAAAACGTCAGTCCCTGCCAAGACTCATCAGTGTGACTGATGCTGTGACTGTTGCTGTGACTATTTGGGGACTCTGGGAAATTCTGTCTATTTACTGGAAATAAATATTTAATGGAAGAAACAGAAGAAACCAACCTGTGGGCTTTCAGTATTGCACCCACAAATTCCTAAAAGAGTACTACTACTTAAAAAAATGAACTGGTTTCCACAAGAAGTAAACACCTACTTTATTTGAGAAGTGACTTCGTATTATGGTCAAAAAGATATTGATTTATTAACTCCTTATTTTCAGGTGTTTTTATCATGCCACCAGAAAGATTCTTTGTAGGGATAGTGTTTAAGCATGCTGTCAGGCTTAAGGTGAATTTTGTTCCTGCAAATGGTTTTGTGATATGTTTTTGGATATTTACATCTATTTAAGAGGACAAAAGATTGCAAGGAGGTAGAACTGCTTTCAAAAAAAACCCAGGAACGTATACTTTGAAAGAAGTATATGCTTTTTATAAAAATATGATTTTCAATAATTTCTTTGTGGAAGACAAATATAGTTGATAAAAATTTATAGCTGATTAAAAATTTCAGTTATTCAAATGTCTCAGGGTGGAATTTTTTTTTGGTTAAGTCTAACTTTCAGGTATTGGTCTGTACAATATATGCTAATACACAACTTAGAACAATGTGTCCTAATCTTGCTATGAACATGCAACCGCTGGTGTGATAAAATAATATAGATTTTCTTTAGTGTCCTACCATAGAATTTAACAGAGAAGTTTATCTCTGCTATGGTGCTTAATGAGAAAACTCATAAAATGTGGAAATGTGTTATAATTCTCTATTACCGTCCCTTAGATTTTATGTAATTTTTACCAGGGACTGTTTTATTTCTTGTTTTAACTATTTATGTAACTATAGTTAAAATCTATTGTACTTCTCTGTGAGGTGGATCATTTGACATTTCGGCATTAACATCAAAAGACTTGCAGGGAAATTCACCGATGTGAATTAACCAGTTTCAGCAAATTTCAACCAACCAAACTATGAGTTTCAAAGATACCACTGGGTTAACTGGACCCAGTATTTTACCCTGGTTTTGATACAAGAATGCCTTATTTCTTTGAATATGAAACTCTAAAGAAGCTATATAAATGTGACTCTATGCAAATCAAAATAATGTTTTCATTACATTCTGTGAACTGAAACTGCTGAGTTTCACATCTCTTTAGATTTTAAGCTACTAAACCCGGGGATTTTCCTGTGCAGGTAATGAAGAAAACTTGATATTTTGGCTTCTGAATTACTTTTTTACACTGTCAATTCTGTAAGTCTGTCACATATCAAACCTCAAAACTCATGTTTATTTGACACTGATGTTAGGACAAAAAACTGGGAGAAATTTATAAAAGGGGAAAAAAAATCTTTACAGAAAATCATCAAATCATCCTTTTCTTTCTTAGATCAGACATGAATAGAATGCTCTGAGCTTTAATAGCAGCCTTATGCACTGGAAACTCTTCTTTAGTGTTTTCTGTAGTGTTTTGCCTTCAATGAGTATTTGAAATAAGTTTCATTTTACTGAAAATGTTCCAGTGTCTTTTAATGACACAGCAAGGAACGTTCATATCACTGATTTTTGGAATTTAATTATATTATTTGGCTACTGTCTTTATATTTGAGGAGCACAGGGTATAAGTAAAGTATGAGTAAATCTGTCAGGATTGCCCAGGTTGTGGCAATGGCAGTTCTCCCAAGGCATCACTGCCTATCTTGAACTCACATCCTTCTTTCCCCTTAAATTGCTACTTTTCCTGGAATTCTTAGGCACTAGACATGACCATAAAGTGGTAGTTAAAAGCAAGACAAATCCTGTCTAAAACCCGAGTAATTCTCATAAAAGTTCAGAAATTCTCTGGTAATTCTAATACATCAATATTTTTGTCTAAATCAAGACACAAGAAGACAGGAAATTGAATAAATTATGGTCCAATGTCACTTCAGCACCACTTCGACATCTACATAACCATAAAGCTTTCTTGGAGGGGATTCTGGAAATCACCTGTCCAACCTTCTGTTTGAAGCAGGAGTGTCACCAGCACCAGAGCAGGTGGTCAGTGGTGGCTTTGTATCTAAGATCAGAACAACTCTATTGACAAAAGTATCATTTGATCTAAGATGATCAATAAGAAATACAGTTTGTACACGTTGTGCTTCAGTTTTGTTTCTTTGGTAGGCTTTATCTTCCATGATTGAAGGGTCCTAGAAAGTGAAAAGATTAAATTCATCAAGAATAATCATCCTAAATGGGACAATGGGAACTCAGACTCAAAGAATTTATCTTAAGCTGAGCAGCAAGAAGAAAAATTGTGCCTTGTCCAAATGTTTCCATTTTCTTGACAAACAGATGCCCCTTGCAGATTTTTTTAAAATGTTTTCTAATGAAGCTATTTTCCATGCACTGAATTCTGCACTGCACTAAAAGACCAGTGTTACTGCTGAACAATGCTGTTCAAAATTAAAATGGTGAGGTACATCAATCTTAACACAGATTAACTAAAAAGTCTGGGCAAGGAAACATTAAAAAATAAATCAGGTGAACAACTAACATACTGAAAGTCAGCAAACAGTCAAGGACAAAAGTCTACTATTCAGGCACATTTAACTGATCATCATGACCATCTGCTATTTTTATATACAGTAAAATGGGGGAAACTTCCTTGGATGTACATGAATGTTGGCAGGGCTTTGTTGGGCCGGGTAGCTCAAGTTTACCTCTCTACACTTCTGCTTGCTAGATGGGCTGCGGTGTCCCACAGTTTCCTATGCAGAGCTGTTTCAGATCCTTGTCATATAATGTGAGAAGTGAAAACCCCATCACCTGACCCAAATACCTTGTGTGAGTCCTTCAGGTTGAGTACATGATGACACTGGGTTGCAGAATGCATGTGCAGAACAGTCTTCCCCTTGTCCTTCACCTCACTTCTCCACTCCCCCTTTCATGATATATTAGTCATCAAATCATGAGTGTGAGATATTTCCAATTTGTGGTAGTTCAGTCATCTAGCACCAAGGGAAATGTGAAAATAATTCCAGTTTGCAGCACCTGTGGCTTCAAAACCACATTGCAAGTTGTTGAATAGTATTCTCTCCCTCTCTCTCTCTCTCTATGTCTCTTTTTGGACAAGGTTACAAACTAATGAGTGTGAGACTGCCAGCAAAAGTGCTGACACAATCTTCACATTTCATGGGCTAATGAGGTAGAAAATAATTGTTTGATGACATAAATTAATTAGTAGTCACCAAATTTTGAAAACAGACACTGTATATTCCTGTGATTTAATCAGGTCAGGGTGACCTCTAAGCATTTATTTTTTTGAAATTAAAGGGTGAAAAACATGGGAAAGCCAAACCACAGGCAGAACTTTGAAGCATTTTTTCCATTAGTGTAATTGGCTGAGTTTATCAGGGCAGGCTGAGAAGGAGCTGACAGGCAGAGCTGCCTCTCTGCATGCAGCCAGCTCTTCATCCTGTAGAGCCCACCGTTGTTGCATCAGAAGCTGCAGCTTCTCAGTGTGGCAGAGAGTGAGCTGCATGTCACCTTCTGTGTCACCCCAGCAGTGTCACTGTGCAGCTGAGTCTGCAAACACATCTGTAATGTTTGGATAGAGACAGCTCAGACTGCAGCTCTGACTCTGCTGGTGGAAGAAGCGAGTAGAGGGAAGGACAGCACAAGGACCTGCAGGAAGCCTAGACTCCCAGATATTTATGTTCCTGTTCTCAGGTCACTTATGATGTATCTACTATAGTTATTTGCCATCTGGGAGAGGAAATTGAATACTACTTGCCCTAGAGGGATGTAACAGAGATAAAATTCATAATAACAAGTCCATGTAATTGCTTAGGTATCTAGAAACAGCTTTGGAACTGAGAATGTCAAGCAGAAATCTTTACCTTGATCAAAATTCACAGTCAGCTTCAACCCTTTCAGTTTTCCCTAATGACCTATTTTACTTCATGTACAATGCATTCCTACCAGCCCAAGTCAGATACAACTCACTGTTAGCAGAGGATGATTCAGCCTTGTGCAATTTATAGTTTTCTGCAGCAATAAGATTGAATTCTGAGTTTGAATCTGAGCTGAGTTTGAATCCTGTACCTGCCACCTGGTTGTTTTCTTGTGTTTGGGGATGAATGCACTATTGACATCTAAAGCTAGCTAAAAATATCTGTGCATGACAGCCATAACTTTCCTGAGCTACAGACACTCATGGGATATTGGTGTGGGAAAAAGGTACAGCAGGACCAGGGGGCTGGAGTGTATGCTCAGCTCCTGAAAAAACTTCAGATGGAAGCCTCTTGTAGGGAAAAAGTTGGAACATAATTTCTTTGCACGTGGGTGCACCCTTCTATTATGGCTCCAGGATGGACCCAGAGTTCCTGTGAGAATGAACAAGAAAGAGATATGTTTGAAGTGCCAGATTTAATGTCAGGTGGAGACTGAGTTCACCTGGTAGAGTTTGGTAAAATACTCTTCTAGTATTAAAAGATGTGTTGAAAACATACAGATGCTTACAGCTTTGATGTATTTGTCTGCACCATCAAGTTTCAGCATACCTTAAATGCTCCAGAGCACAAGAGGGATAAAAATACTGACAGATGTAAGATCTTGGAATATTTATTTGTCTGTTTATTTGTTTGTTATTTGTTACCATACAGAAGCTGGTATTCAGTGGAGCAGAAGCTGTAAACCTGGCTAAAACATTCACGAAATGTTTGAAGATGAGCTTGCCTTAACCATTTTCCTGAACAAGCTTCTTGGAGCTTTTTAAAGCCATTGGTGTTGCTTTCTTGATAAAAAAATTTCTTTCATCACAGCATGTACAAGGAGTGTGTTCTGCAGGGAACAAATCTGATCTTTGTGTGTCATCCAGCATTCCCTCAGATGCTCCTTAAAGCCCTTCTCTCACTCACCGTAGTGGGATTGCTCACTGCACTGAGCCCTGTTGGATCTGGACACTGAGCTGCATATTGTCCAACCCAGTGGAGGAATGGGGACTCTCACAGGTGTTTCAGCACTGGCATGTTTAATATTTCAAATAATTTCTAATTAAAATTTTATGTCTGAGGGCATTGCTAGGATCTTGGAAGAAAATCCTCCCTGCCTTCATGCTGATTTGCATAACAATGCTCACAACAGCCTGAGGGTGTAATTTTGCTTTTCAGGCTTTGCATTCCCCATTCCCTCCACAATTACATGGAAACCCATTTTCCTCTTTGTTCTTTTCTGGTCTTGCCACCTAGTGCAATGAGTAAAACTCCTTGCTGGCTGGAGAGCTCTAAAGCATTGCTGAAATCAGTAGTTCTGAGCATCACCAGTGGCAGCTCTGATGTTGAGGGGGATACACTGTGTTCTGTCACTCAAGGAAAGGGAAGAAAGATAAAGGGGCTAGTGGTAGCCCATGGGCATATTGCAGGGAGGAAGGGTGTTGGTCTGCAGGTTCATTTACACCCTGGAGCATGAAATGCCATTTACAAGAGCAGTTCTGTGAAGCCATGTGTCTCTCTCCTTTCACTTGGGAGGGATTATGTCCTTCCGACCTTGACAGGGTACAGGAAACCACTGGAGCCAAGGGTCTGACTGACACGTCTTCCTCTTCTCCCTCCCTTGTTTTGGAGTGTAGACAAGTGGCAAAGATTTTGCAGCTTGGTCTGTCCCCTTCTGGTTAGTCCTTGCTGGTTTATGCTCATATTTCCCTTTGGACTTTGAATCCAGAGATCTGAGTTACAGGCTGAGGGAATTGGTGTTGCTCAGTCTGCAGAAGAGAAGGATTTGAGGAGATCTTAGAGAATCTTCCAGTTTCTAAAGGGGGATTTCAAGAATGCTGAAGAGAGATATTTCACAAGAGCATGCAGTGATAGGACAAGGGAGAATGGTTTTAAGCTGAAAGGAGGTAGAGTTAGATAGATTTGAGGAAGAAATCCTTTACTGTGTGGGTGGGGAGGCAGTGGGACAGGCTGCCCAGAGAAGCTGTTGATGTCCCATCCCTGAAGCTGTTCAAGACCAGACTCTGAGAAGGCAGAGGAAGGTTCCCTGCCCATGATAGGGAAAATTTGGAGTTTCCAATCCAAACCAATCTATGATTCTATGACATGGCTCTTTTTAGCATTGCTTCATTAATTCCGTTATGGCCTTCACTTCCCTAGGGAACAGATACTGGGAACACATTTACTGTTATGGCCTTCACTTCCCTAGGGAACAGAAAAGGACCAAGTGATCCTACTGGGAACACATTTACCAGCTCAGCCCTAGAGCTGCAAACAGGACTGTGTACATGTCAAACCAGATGTTCAGTGTTTTCCTGGGTAGGCAGACAGAGTTGAAAGAGGGGGAATAAGTTTGGTGCCATACACCATAACTAGCTGGTGTAGATGCAGGCATGTCTCCACTGTTGTCCATACAGCTGAAAGGAAGCAATGCACTGCAAGGCATAAAAGCATGGGCTGCCTGGTGAGTGCTCTGTCTGTAAATGCACATTCAACAGTGCCAGTATGCTGTTAGCACACACTGATATCCCTTCCTACTCAGTTTTGCTGCTGCTTGTCTTTTTGTCTCATGTTACTATCACCAAATGAGAATAGAAAATTTTCAAAAGTAATTAAAGATTTCATGTACCTCCTTCTCTATTGGGTCTGATGTAAGTTCTCATCTGATAACCTGTTATTCCTCTAATATAAAGACATATTTTATTTCTGAAGGAATTCTATCTAAGAATCAAAAGGATGTTTTGGTTGCTGCTTTCAGAAATGAAAATGTGTTGGGAAGCCACAACAGGTCCTTGGCAAGCCTTTATTCTTTCTAGCTTGATCCTAAACACTTAGGTGGCTTACTGTTCTATGGAAGAGAACAAGCAAATCTCACAATTTACATTTGAGATCCACTGAGCTGCTGCCCTCCATCACTGCAGCAGCTGTGTCTTCAACAATAGAACCTGGGGACACCTCTTTTGTGTGACGCCCACCTGCCAGACACTGCTGAGGACACAGCCACCCAGCTTCATCTCAGAGGTCTGTGGTGGTGTTCCCTGCACCAGCTGAGGGCTGTGATATAGAAAGAGCTTGAAATGGCAGCTTCTCACCTCTTCTCCCCAGCACATGACCCTAGGTGCCAGAGTGCTTTACTTGTTGTGTGAATCAGTACTGGAAACTTTGTACCTAAAGGCTGGTGGATCTGCTCCTGCAACCCTAAAAATTGATCTCACTTAAATAACACCCCTAGTTTTAACCTCTGATGGAAGCTGAGGAGGAGTGTAGTCCCACTCTACTGCTGGCAGAGTTCTAGAGCTCCTGCGTGACTGAACACAGCTCATGCAGTCTCCTCTCTCTTGGTTTCCTTATCCACTGAACAGAAACACTTACACTTTTACTTCTCTGAGAAGCATCAAGAGTAAAAGCAAGCAAAATACTGAAGTCATCATCCTATGGGAGGTTGTAGTGGATAAATTTTTCTTTGAAAATACTGGCTCAAACCCATGTCCTCTAATTTGTATTGCTGTATGAAAGATGCCAATTTCTTTACCTTTTCCACAGTTTTTGTCAGCCAGTTTCATCAAAAAGTACCTTTTCTGTGGCAGCTCTGTTACTGTCACCCTTGTTTGCTCATGGTAGTGATGTTTTAGGGTCTCACGTGTGCACCTCACATGTACTTTTCCCAGAGAAGAGGGGAAACCCCTTTCACTCTTTAGAAGTGTATATACAAACTCCATTGAGATGATCTAGAATTTACTCTCCTCCATCTGTGCAAGACCCAGAGGTGAATTTAAAAAGATATCAACTTTATTAACCATCTGGCTGATGAAGATTTCTTTCACCAAAATGTTTTATTCTTCTCCATTTCTGACTGAGAACATGAAACTGATGCTCTCTCTGGGCAGAGAGGAAGGTTTTTATTTGAAGGCCTAAGTTTTTCCTTCAGCAAAAATTATTTTCCTTTGGAAAGTGAGTATTTTTTTTCTATCTCAGTAAAAACCTCTTCAGTTTTTCAATAACCTTCATGAAGTTCATTTTTCCAATCATCCATTTAACCATGTATTTATTTTTCTCATGATACCCCATTGTCTTTTCATAGCTGCTGTCTTGGCATGCAAGGTCTAACATAAAGCTTTTTATTGATCAGCTTCCCTCAGAGCATCAGGTGACATCTTAGGCTAACCAGATTTCTCCTATTTTGCATTTCATCTGTCTCAGCAAAAAAATCCAAACAACCTTCCTACCAACACACACGATTGTACTCCCAGCTCTGTTCTTTGATAATGCACATTTTCCATCTCATGTGTAATTTATGGCATCTTGTGTTTTTTGAAAACTGTCATTGAGCCATAGAAATTAAGGAGAGAGGGAGTAGGTCTTTCGATTAATGGAGTAGACTGAGGGTACAGGAGATTTGGGTTCTCTCCTTTGCCTATAATTTCTAGTGTGACCTTTGACAGGTTACTGTTTGGGACAGAGAACATGCAATTTGTGACCTGTTTGTATGGTGCTTATTTCAATAGATCTGTGGCCTCAGCCATGTCCCATTACAGTAAAATAGCCAACAAAACAGTCCAGGGATGCAGCTAATTACAGGCCTGGGCAGTACTATTGCCACAAGAAAACATACAAGTATATTTTTTTAGGCGGGGATTAAATGCTACTAAGTGTTAATCTGAAGCCTCACTTCCTTCAAGGACAGTGCTGTTTCACTCAGCAGAGAGGAAAGGGAAGTTTTACATTTATCACACAAAGAATCAGCCCCCTGGATCCTGTTAGCAGGAGCAGACTGGTGTGTTTGTGCAGGGCTGCTTTCTGTAGGATGCAATCAGTTCCACTCCATTGTAAGACAAATGGTTTATGGTGTTAAGTGGCATTAACTGGAAGTAGGGTTGTCCTAAAACAAAGAGCTCCCTTTCACAAAACAGAGAGGGCAAAATTAAAAAGAAACAAGGTTTCTAAAATTGTTTTTTTCTTGCCCGAAGGTAGGTAAGAAAAAAAAAAAATATATATCCACCATTTTTCCCCCTTATCATAAGGATAAGAAGCAAGGCTAGACATAAGTATTCACTGGGCATTTAGTGGTGCGGTTGTCCTAAAACAAAGAGCTCCCTTTCACAAAACAGAGAGGGCAAAATTTAAAAAAAAAAAAAAAAAGGAATAAGGTTTCTAAAGTTGTTTTTTTTCTTGTCCGAAGGTAGGAAAAAGAAAAAAAAAAATATCCACCATTTCTCCCCCCTTATCATAAGGATAAGAAGCAAGCCTAGACATAAATATTCACTGGGCATTTAGCTATGACAGCAGAGGGAGAGTGGTGTCAGCTTAGCTTGGTTTGAAAAAGGGATGTGAACTATGTCTTCTCTGGCTGAAGTGAGTACTGGCATGTCATTTAACATGAGTTTCTTCTTCCTTTCTCACTTTTCCTCCTCCACCTGAACTTAGTTTACTAAACAGTTTGGCTTAACTCCAGACACTCCTGAGACCAAGTGTATCTGGCTGCACTCCTGCAGGATGAGGAAGGCCTCTGCTTTTGGCACAAGGATGTCCATGTTTTCTCACTCTTTATTAAACCCTGGTGAGCTCCTGTGTCAAATGGTGACAACTATGAACCCTTCTTGCTGTAACTATTACTGTCAATGCAGATTGCATGGGCATAGAAAACTTCTTTGGCTAATTAGAGTTTGAGACATTTCACTCTTTAGTTGGGGATGGTCATGATGAAGTTCACGTATGTTTTTATCAGATGTGGAATACCTTATCTCCCCAACTACAGAAGTATGTTTTCTTGAATATGAACATAAAATGTGGAGTCCTTCCCCTGAAACACCTGTTATATATGACACAGTAGGGCAATAACTGGAAATAAGGAGTTTTGAGAGACAGGCTTTGTTGCTCCTGCAATATTTCACTTTCAATCAAAAAAGTCCTCAAACTGGAGGCCCACAGCAGAAACAATCTGGAAAAAGAAAGTTAGATTGAGGAACAGGAGGCATCTGATGAAAATACAGGCCACTGGCAGAGCTACCAAAAGAGTACAGCATGGCTGACCTCTAATAAGACTGATATGTGATAAAACCTGATGGGGGTATAAGTGTAATAGTAAAGCCACAGGCACCAGTGTCAGGAGGTGGCATTTGATACCATACAGAGGGTGATTAGAGTGCACTAAGGCACTTCATGTTTTGGTGTTGTGGTAGAAAGCAATGATCCCAACCAGTTATTTTGCCTAGAAGGGAAATGTCTCTGTCCAGTGAGATGAGGGTCGGAGATGCCTGGGAAGAGGACCTAGCAATTCCCCATCTGTCCTTAGCATCCTGCTTCATTATCTCACTATTATCTCAGTGAACAGAGCTGTCTCCTGGACTCACCTCTGGTTAGAACCCGACACTAAAGAGTGTCTGTGAAAGGCTGAGCACCCAGTAGAGGTTTGACATGGCCAGCCTTGGGGTGGGGTCCTTCTGCCCCAGCTGCTGTGAATAAAACTCTACCCTCTGACTCTGAAATGTCTTAGTTCATCTAAACCCATTTCCAAACACATCTTTCAGTGATTCTTTTGTGGTAGTCTTGTTGATGGGCCATTTGTCTCACTCCACAAAGAAAGGAATCTATTTAACCCCTGGAGACCTGCTCTCCTGTAGCTCTGTTCTGTGGTCAAGTCAGTTCCTGTGACTTTAACACGTATTTTGCAGTACTGGTTTGAAATGGGTCTAATTTCTCAATATCTATCACAGCTACAAAAGAAGCAGTGGATTAAGTGTTCTGGCACTACCAACAGAGAGGTGAGACTGCGTGCTTTAGTCATTCATGTCCTGTGCTATGAGCAAATCCCTTTCGTTCTCAGTGCGCGCCTCTCTAAGAAAGGAGGAGCTGTGCCTTGCTCAACAGTGACACCGCCTGCCTGCAAAGCAGGATCAGAGGGGAACAGCCTCTCATGGAAAGGGGGACAGGTTCTAGACAGGCAAGGATCAAAGCTGCCAAAATTATAAAGACAAGACAATTTTATACATATGCTAATTGTGCTATGGAAGACCCGGACATTCCCTGAGCATTTTCCCACTGGGTCATCCAAGGAGCAGCAGATCTCCCAAAACAAGCACTAGTTTTGGTCTTAAGACTTCTGGAATCTTCAGGGAAGTCATTGGTGCATTTTAAGCCATTGCTAGCATTAACATAAGTCTAACTTGATCTGTCATGGACAAGGTCTCCCATGAGAAAAAGACAGTGGGAAAAGGCTTGGATAACCAAACACCTCCATTAACTGAGTGACAAATTAGGAGTATGTGGAGCCCAGCAAGCAGAGTACATAAATAAAATTAGTCATTGAGGGGATCAGTCAAGTGAACTTAATCAGATATTCAATAAATAAGTTATCAGGCTTTAAGCCTATACAATTCTCTCAGTGCACTTGGATTTCACACTGTCTAAAGTGAAACCCATCTGACCAAGAATAGTTATCACCAAGTCAGCTGCCTAAATTCAGTTGAAAGAAATGACTGCTTCTGCAGCATGGTTGATTAATATGTAATTTGATATGAAAAACAATTCAGGTGGTATGGCTAATTTCCTAGAAATTTCCATTTCTTTCCTTGGACTACCAGGAGAGCTTAGTGGGACCAGTGCAGATTCAGACTGGATTCAACAGACCTGTAGAGAAAAAAAAAATAAAAATGGATGCTGAGTTCCCTAAGCCCCCATAGTTGAAAGAAATGACTGCTTCTGCAGCATGGTTGATTAATATGTAATTTGATATGAAAAACAATTCAGGTGGTATGGCTAATTTCCTAGAAATTTCCATTTCTTTCCTTTGACTACCAGGAGAGCTTAGTGGGACCAGTGCAGATTCAGACTGGATTCAGCAGACCTGTAGAGAAAAAAAAAAAATTGGATGCTGAGTTCCCTAAGCCCCCACTCATATATGCTGCACAGGCCATACAGTAATTGACCATTTTCTGGCTCTGTTGTTTGAACAACCATTTGCAGTTGGAGAACACTTGCAGACAGAATCTTCTGGTTTTGTTTTGTCTGAAAGAAATACAGATCATGGTTCTGAGGCACTTGGCTAAACCAAAGGGCAGCAACTAGGAACAATTGGAAAATTCACATTGAGAGTACATTTCTGCTGTAAACTAAAATGCTGAGGTCTTGAAGATGCCATATCACCTTGCCTTGTGATCACAGCTTATTTCTGGACCTGCCATCTGGCTGATTGACTGTGACTGTTTTGGTCCCTGATCTGAATGTGCTGTGGGCAAGTATTTCTGTGTTTGCTCACTAAATGCTCATTGATTGGAAGAAGGAAGAGAAGTGTCATAAGAATACCTCAAGCAAACACAAGAAGGAAGTCAATGTCAATAAAGTGTGGTGTGTTTCACTACTTTTTGGTGTGGAAACTGCTCTGGAAATGGTAAGAATAGGAATACAGATAGGACAAAACAATTCAGGATAGAAATAATTTTGTTTATTTTCAAAAGTTCTTCAACCTGTTAAAGCTTTCTAGGTAGAACTGAAGTAATCATAACAATTAATTTTTTTTTGATGCCAAATTTCTTTTTGTTATCATCTTTAACCTTCTCTGTTAATTCATCAGTCTGACAAAATATTACATTGATGGAACTTTGTCCCTTTCAACCACTCTTGGCTCTGTGATTAAGTAGAGCAGAGATGTGCATTTAATTTCTTTCCTAACAAATGTGGTGAACTTTTTAATACATGGATGTGACTCAAGCCCTGCGCACAGTCCAAACACAAGAGTTCATTAAAAGGTCCTTCACTTTCACACAGTCCTGTTGCAATTGTTTTGCCCTCACATGACTGCAGGCCTTGTAGGAACACATCAGCGTTGCTACCAAAGAAGGCTTCAAACTGGGGCAGATCTGCTCTTGTTTTTTTAGGAATATGAAAGAGGGCAGTGCCCTTTGGGTTATGAGTCCAGTCTTTGCTATTGCAAACAGTCACACTGTATGTCTTTGCTGAAGTGCTTTTCAAAGTACTCAGATCAAGATCAAGCACAATTTCTTTGTACTGACTGACATTTAACAATTCTCTGAGGTCATTGTGGTAGAGAAATGACCAATGGAGCTGACCATTAGCACTTTGAAGAAAAACACTAATTAATGGCTATTACATTCCAGTTCTTAGCTCATCAGAAAATGAGTCTTGGAGAAGAATGCCTGATAGTAACAGGATTCTTTATACAGAGAAGTCACCTTGGAGAAAAGAAACAAAGATAAAAATAACCCAGGGTTTCATTTTAGTGTATATCTTGATCCTGACTGAAGGGTCAGCTGTGCCAGAGGAATAGGAAACATGAGGACCATACAGTGTCCAAAAGATTTGAAGACTCAGTTGCATTTACTGTCTCAGCTCTGCCAGTGCATGCCATGATCACGCAATGAGTGTTCCCAAGTACGAAAAGGTCCAGGAAACTTAGGCGCTTTCTTATCTCTCTGATAAGCTCTGGCACTCTCCCCATTACAGATGATTTCCTTGCAGACTTTTGAACATATTAAACAAAAGAGAAATGCAGCTGGTCTAGCTCCAGCAAATGCACTGACACAGGATCTTCCTCTCACTCATTGGGACATCCTGTTGGTAGTAGCCGTCATTCAGATGTTACTAAATTCAGGTCACAGTCCAGTGAAAAACAATTACAAATATTTAATACATGACACCTCACTCGGTGTCCTCAAGCATTACAGCTGTGCACACATTCAAATGGAGACTGATGGTGTTTTTGGAGAAAGCCAGTGTCCTGGCAGAAAGATGAAGCACCAACTGTTTATGCTTCTGAAGTCAACTCTACATTACAGTCCATTCAGCCTTCAGGGCTGCCTAGTGGAATCATTCTTTTAGCAAAGTCATATTTTCCCCTCACAAAGAAAGATAAAATAAAAGGCCTTCAATGCTAGCAGAGCTTCCCTATAAACCATGACAATTTTTGCACACTGCAACACAGAATTAGACCCAGAACTGAACAAACTCTTCTGAGCAGACAGCATATATACCAGATTTATGACATAACTGCACTGAGTGCTACAAGTCTCAGTGAAAACATTGGAAATATTTTTCAGAGGATAAGGATGAAGCTGCGGAAGGAAGTTTTACTCCTGATTTTTTGCCCTAAACCTTGAAAAATCTGCCACCACTGTAGTCTCTTTTTCTGTTAGAAATAACAATTAGTCTTTACATCAAAGACTAATTGCCTACACTGTAGGCATACAGCTTGCTTAGTAAATGGAATTAGAGAGAGGAGCTATAGGCCTGTTTGTTTCAATCACCTAAATGATCTTTTTTTTTCTGTTGATGTTACTTTTTGGGAATGTTCCTCTACTAAACAGGAAAGTCTGCCTTAGTGTTTGGATGTGTTTGTTTTTCTTTAAAAATAAGGTTGAAGCTCTTAAAAAGGTTTATTTGAAGATAAGACCCTCTCTAGGGAATGGCAGAACAATCAAAACCTTTTCATTCTCTCTTCCACTAAAACACCACATTTGAGCTAGCTGCATTATCTTCAGGTTTTAAAAAAACCCAAGTTCCTTCCTGACTAAGGTAGAAACACATAAAATACAGGGATCAAGATTTATTGGCTATTTACAGACTACTTTACATTCCATTTTCTCCTGGCAAATCCAAGCAGAGTGATTGTGTTGGCATGTACATGCATGGCCTTGTTTGCAAAGGGTATGGCCACATATTCCCATGCAGCTGCATTGTTGGTTGGTTTACTGATGTACCCTGGCTGTACATTTCCCCTGGCTGTACTAGAGTTGACTAATGAAAAATATCCCAATACACCCCTGGACCCTCAGCTCAGACTTGTCCAGACTCAGGTGGAAACTGTTTTGGAAACTTTTCAGAAAATTGTTCTGAAGTTATTTTCCGGCAATGTTCTAACTTCTCAAATGTATCACTTCCAACCAAAAAGTTAAAACCTCTGAAGAAAATGAGCTAAAAATTTTGAAAGACTGCATTTTTATGATGTCCTATCACACTTGAAATAAATTGGTGTTTTCCCGGAAGCTGCTGATCTTGCGTATCATTTTCCCCGGAAATCTCTTATTCAGAAAGCTTTCCATTAGCCCCAAAAGCAGGAAGTTCAATGTTCCTCTCATATACAGCAATATATTCTTTATGTACATTTACATTTACCTCTGCCTCTGCCTCTTTGTCTAGCTTTGTCCATCTGACAGACATCCCAAACAAGTACCTTAACCATTAGATAGGCAGTCAAGAAGACAAAAATTTAGGTTTATCACTGACTTGCTATACAATTGTGGCTAGCACACGTCTCCTTTCAACCAGGAGATGTTTATTTACACCTCGAGCTCTTGAGCACAGGAGTTTTCCTTTGTTGCCCACTGGGTTCATAGAATCAGAGACGATCCTGAGCTGGAAGGAGCCCACAAGTATCATCAAGTCCAGTTCCTGGTTCTGCACTGGACAACCCCAAAGATCACATTAGCTTCCTGAAAGAATTGTCTAAATGCTTCATGAATTTTCTCAGGCTTGGTGGTGTGACCATTTTCCTGGGGATCCTGTTCCAGTGCCCAACCACACCCTGGGCTTCTGACCCATAGGTGTGGACTGAAGTCTTGCTGTGGTCTCCCACCACTACTGTCCCACAAAAACTATATCTATTTTGATTGATCTCTTCCCAGTGTTCTGCTTCTGGCAGGTCTTGGCTCTTGTCATTGTGATTTAAATTTCTCATGATATTTAGATTATAAACATTTTTCTTCATTTTACCCCATTTTGACCAGTAAGCACATCAGTCTGGCAAGCATGTGTTGGTGTTTGTGGAGTACAGGCTTCTCACACTGGTGTCCCCTCTGTGCACACAGCAGCTCCCACATGCAACAAGGGCTGGAAAAGTACGAGGAGAGGGAATGATCTTGGGACCAATGGGACCATGAGAGTGTCCTCATTCCCTCACAATTCATAGTTTTTTGTCCCTTTTGTGGTGTCCCTGACAACTGGCTATGTTCTCAGTCTTTGTTTCAGCTTTTCTTCATTCAGTTTTCTTCATTCGGCTTCTGTAGGTAAAAGTTTGACAGCTTTGCTTCTACTGTTGTGCATAAGTGCTCCAGAAACTGTCACTTTCAGCTGCTCTGAAGCACTGTCTGTAGCACCCATTAACAAAATGAGCCTGATGTGTGTGTTGCCAACTTCCAGGTAGCCTCTGCACAAAGCAGGGGATTCTGAGAAACCACATTTCAATGTGAGCACTTCTCACAGCCCATCTGACAACCTCTCTTGACCTTGGTCCTGTGCTTCCCCTGCAGCAAATGCACTGACTGGTGATGGCAAAGAACAAGCAAGGCTGTGAGCAGTAGAACTAATGGAGCCCAACTCCCTGCTGGTTTGTGCTGCCTGGTTGTTCCCTCTGACACCTAGCAAAATCTGAACTCAGATCTTAGCAGTTCCCCACTGCTAGGGCAGTCACAACATTGCTTTTCTGAGCATAATCTGGTGTCTAATAAAGCCTGAATTAACAGAACAGCCTGCTTCTCAGTTGGGTGCACACATAAGCTGCATCTACACTAATAAATTAAACAATACTTGTGAATGTTCCCAAGCACTGGAATTTGACCAACTATGCTGTTAAATTGTGAGAATATTGACTGGCATAGTTTTGACCAGACAAAACTAGCGCTCTTTTAAACAATTCCCAGGAACTGTTTAGGAGTTAGAAGAGGGCAAGGTCCACCAAAAGAGGCACTTGGACACAGTCATCCTCTTTGGGAGGGTAAGAGAGTTTAATAGTATGCAAACTGTGTGTTCTGTGCCAATTGGCTTCAGGAGCAGAGAACAATATGAGGCATGATTAATTCACCACTGTAGATGTAGCCACGGTGTGTTTTTGCTCCACCCAGTTACTGATTTTCATAACACTTGTGGGAATATAATGTCTTTGAAATTACCCTGCTTTTGTTACAATGGATTCAACTGACTGGTAGAGAGATGTGCACCTGCATCCATAGGCACATCTCCACCAACACATGCACACACCCAGACACAGTTAAATATCTGCTTGCATGTGCTTCTCTGCATGTGCATACTTAAATGTGCATTTACAGAATGGATTTACAGAATTGTGCATATCAATTTTTTTACTTACAGACTCACTACATCTTACTACAGCTCTCTACAGGTATGTGGTTGAGAAGAGATTTCCCAATTCACAAGGGCAGTGAATGACACTATTTCAAGGGGAAGATCTATCCTTGTCTACAGTGGATTTATTTCCTAGGATCTGCAGGACTTTTCCATTTAACAAATATAAAGTCAGCCCAGGCATTGCTGAGATGCCCTTTGACTAGTTGTGGTATGTTTGAGTCTTGTTTGGAGGAGCCATTGATGTGTAGGGTTTTGGGCTAATGAGTCATGTCAGGGACCCTGGTGGATCTGAGTACCTGGCCTGAGTGGTGCAGAGCCCTGCACATCACTGTGCAGGAATTCTGCACTGAGAAGTGGTTCACCAGCAGCCAGAAGGAGCCCAGAGCAATGCCATATGCCTCTTTTCAGCTGTGCAGGTTCGTACAAGGCTGCAAAAATAACAGGACAAGGTTTGCAGACTCAAAATCAGGCATTGATACCATGTCCATAGAAAAAGCAGAAACTTCATGTTCCAGTGAGCTTATCCAATGGGATAAGTGATCTAAACCCATTGAAACTCCTTGGGCTCATTTCCCATGACTAGATATTTCTCTGTTCTAGCTGTATCAGGAGTTACTTTGAGAATCCTGTGTCACACTGATTCAGTTTGGAGGTCACAAGCTCATGCTTGATTATCTTTTTCAGTTCTGTCAGGCTCTCTGAAGTCCACAAACCTGACAAAAACTCTTTGGTCAATTTGTGTGCATATCTCCACTTTGAAAACCCCAGGTCTGTCTGTGGTTTTTGGGGATCCTCAGAGCCTGCATCAGTGATCAGCCTGACCTGAAATGGAAGGAAAGATCTGTGGGATTTGGGTTGCTTAAGCCCCACAGGCTGCAGAGGGGACTTTGTCCCCAGGTATTTATTGTTAAATGAGGAGTAATAATCTGCACTGTGAGTAGAATACAATTAATTCCCTCAGTTACTATTTTTGTAAGCAAATCAGGTTTTCTAAGGTGAGTTAATGGTGACCTTTCCTCTACAGCAGTCAGCCCTGAAGACACCAAGCTGGAACAGATGGGTAACACACTGGTATTTCACAATATGTTCAGAGAAAAAGCTGCGCCCAGAAATTAAAATAAAGCTTTAGGTGCCAAATAGCAGAGAAATTGTTGTTGTTGTTTTTTTTAAAGCATATGTTCTCGTAAGCAAGCAGAAGAACTCGGCAGCAGCCTGAAGGGGAGAAACGCCGTCTGTCAGGCAGTTCCTCCGACATGCAAAAGCCAGTGATTTACCACGTGGGCAGCACACAGTGAACTTCCAAAGGCCTGCAGCTCCTGAGAGGCTTTGCATATGTCTTGCAGTGCCAAACGGCAGCTCCAGACTCTGGGCAAAACATCTGCACCCTGCCCACACAAGAGGAATGCTGGAGGTGACCTGGAAACAGGCAAATGAAGAAGATTGCTTTCATTCACTTCATTACCAGGAGGTGTAAAAGTCACCATTCTCCATTTTTCCCTTTAAAAATCTCATGTTTGGGAGACCTTCTTTGCTTTCTTTTGATTCATCTATGATATAAGTATTTTTTAACCAATAAATTAAGATTTTTGAGCCTTAGTTGCTAAGGTGGACCTGAACTTGTTTCACAGAATTCCCTTTCCCCAGTCCTTGGTCAGATATCTGAATTAATAATGAATACTTTGATGTGAATTAATAAACTCTGGAACAGGTCTTTATTATTTGTTCTTCTGTTCTTGAATTTTTTATGAAATGCTGTGTAGACAAGTTTATAATCTTTGCTATCAGGACAAGATATGTAATGTAAAATGAAGCAGATGTGTTCAGAGAGGGGAACAACATTTTCTCTTGTTTTCATATACAGTGTTTGAAGAAAAAAGAATACATTTCAAAGCTATTTATGCTACTTCAGAGGTCACTATTTGTAAAAGTTGATCAAAAAATAACAGGAAAAGGAACTAGTTGAGACAAAAAGGAGAAATTGGATTTCAAGCACCTTCATGAACCTCAGGTGATCTACATTAATACAAGCAGTTTGTGCAAAAGGGAAAAATGACAGATATGTCTTTTGAACATATCAGCTAAAAAGTGCATAAAGGAACAGTAGCAGTTACAATTTGTCAGAGTTTCTAAAGGTCTCAGAAGAAACTTTGCAGGAGACTTTTTAAAGAATTGAAATAATCATGCATGAGATGTTGGGCTCTTTCATGAATTTGGAACTGTCAAAAAAAGCTGGAAACAAAGAATAATGATTTCTCTTTTTTTTTTCAGTGTAGCATA
Source organism: Passer montanus (assembly GCF_014805655.1). Classification (NCBI taxonomy): domain Eukaryota; kingdom Metazoa; phylum Chordata; class Aves; order Passeriformes; family Passeridae; genus Passer; species Passer montanus. The sequence continues at coordinate 6,703,210 of NW_024368041.1, read as the reverse complement.
AAGTAAAGCACTAGAAAGCCTAAGGGGCTGATGCACTCATGGTAGTTGTTAGGTGTACTGGAAATTTGAAAGAAGCAGCATGTAGTGATCAAAGAAGTAGCAAATCTGGAAGGTAATACAAGTATTTACAGAAGCTGTGTTATAAGCCAACACCAAAGATCTTTATAGGGATCTAGGAAAGACAAATGAATGGTCATTTATGATGGCCAAAGAGTTCCTAGGCTTTGCTAAAGGCAAATTTAATTCATTCTAGAAGAAAGAATTTGAACTGTTTGCTGTGAAACTCTTACCCATTCAGGAATGAGACTTTTATAGCACTAGGAAACATTTTTGTAAGAGTGATTAAAGAATCTCTACATCTACATATATTTAAGCTCAAATATGAGAAACATCTCCTGAAGATTACCTGATCCAAATTCAAAGCCTGGGGAGAGAGAAAATTATCTTCTATGTCCCTTCCTAATAAAATATTATTAGAAAGATCAATGTAAATATTTGCTGTATAAATAGCATCATTCAAAAGAGAAATTCAGTACATTAAGAATTTTACATATATTTGAATACACTCGCACACATATATATACTTATATGTATAGAATATCTATATCTATATCTATATCTGCAATCTATATCATATATATCATCTATATCATCATCTATATCATCTATATCTATATATATATATATTTATGTATATCATCTGTATCTAAAACTTGCCTGGAAAGAGGCACAGGCACACACACCTCAGCACACTATTGCTTCATTGTAAGCAATCCCTTGCACTTCACATGCAAAAAACCCTTTATTCATAACTTCCATTTCTTGGAAATATGGCTAGCAACTCTCCCAACCTGCCCAAAATGTGACAAAATTTAACTCAAGCTCATTTCTGGCCAAAGCATGTTCTGCAGTGCCTGTCCTCACTCACTGCAAGCTCTCTGGTTACATCAGCCTCAACACAGTTGGACCTTACCAAAGTGTCTCTGCAGAACACAAGGCAAAAAAAAAAAAATTGTTCATTTTACCCTCCTTTGCCAATGTGGGTTTACAGAGAAGGAAATTCCCAAATGTACTGGCCTGCAGGGTAGTAATGGTGTTACTTGTAACATTATAAGCAACACAAAATTGATGACATTGAATTTTGGGGTCTTATCGGGATCTTTTTTTCATGCTAGTTAGGGGTCAAATTGTTAAATCTGTATCTATAACCATAATTTTGCATATTAATATGTTATTAATGTGCACAGATTTGTAGGGATTTCTGTTCTAGGTACATTAGAAGTGCCAGTATGTAACGAGAAACACAGTTCTTGCACTACTTCAGAAAGCAACAGAAGCAAACACTAGTATATGCACATTAATAGTTAAATCCTATTCCAAGGTTATTAATACTTCAGATTTTATTAAGAAATAAGTCTGCTCATCAGTCAAAGGGTTGTAGTTCAGCAGTTCTATTTACTCTGAAGCAAGTCTGCCTATGTTAACTAAGCAGCAGCAGTGTGCACCAGCTGAGCAACCAGCTTTTACAAATGTGTTTTCTTACCTTAACCTCAAGCTGCTAGGGAAAGGACTAGTTCTAGATATCCTTGTTCCCAGAGCTGGTATTTTTCTATATTCAATTCGCTTTATCCATCAGTTACAAGGGATTTTTTTCCTTTGGAAAGAGATAGCTTCAGGATTTTGTAAAAAACTCCTTAGTTATTAAGTGTATGGAACCTCATTCCTAAAGCAGCACTGAATTTACAGAAACATAGATGAACTCCATCAACCAGTGGCAGAAAAAAAGACTAGGAAAACATAAAAGACATTGAGTAAGGCTTCTGTAGCTTTCTCTAAATGCATGAAATGCTTCAGATTATTTTGAATGTTGGTAGAAAGATATCAGAAGTATTTTGTTGCCATACGTGTATTTTAACATTTTGATGTCTGGTGTGTAGTGGATTGTTATTGCAGTTGTGCTGAAAGTAGACTGGAGTGAAAGCATCAGACAGCACTGATTGTTATTGCAGTTGTGCTGAAAGTAGCACAGTAGAAGGAGTGGAGTGGAAGCATCAGACAGCACTCAGGTACAACCCTCTGGCTCACAGCCAATTGAAACATGAAAAATTAGGAGAAAAAGCAAGGCTGATCCTTCACTAGGTGAGGATTCCATTCCCCAAGCTCTTCATGAGGATAAGTAATGAAGTGTTCACAGCTTTTGACTTGTGAAACCAGGACCGAAGCCCTGCTGAAGGAAAGTCTCATGATTATAGCTCTGCTATACTGGCATTGTGCCCTTAATTTTATTTTCTTCCCAGTGTTTTCATTTCTTATCTTCTTGTAGTTACTTAGCAGTTCAAGAGCTCTGGAGCATGCTCAGAGAAGGTTTCAGAGGCTACAGATGAGTGACTGCAGAAAAATCTCCCATGGAAATCATGGGGTTAGAAAGGGTGGGGACTGTGGCATGGATTTATGGTTTTGAAAAGCACAGGATAATCTGATTTTCATGGGGTATGTACCTTTAAATTAGTTAAATTCAAAGGGTGTTTTCTTGCCATTAGGACTTCGTTGTTGTTGCTATTGAATCATTAGAATGGCTTCTGGATTCACAAAATTGCCAACTCCAAAGCAGATCTTTTACATAATTTGCATGTTAGAACAGGTCAGAGGTAATTTCCTGCAGGCTGTTTGCATGTAGACATCATATGTTGGCAAGGAAGGGGATTTCACAATATGGACATAGATTCTGCTTCCAAGAGATCTTGGTCCTCAAGAATGGTCCAAGATGTAGCTGTTGAGAGTAGAAACTTATATCCAACCTACATGATCACCATTTATCTTTGCTGTACTGATTATTTAAAACAGCACTGAATTAACTTTGAGTGACGTTCACCCACCTTCATGTCTACCCAAACATACCAAAACTCTCCAGAAACTCACTTAGTATCCTATGTAATCTTCTTCAGAACCATGCTTTCATAGCCTCCATCAGTTTCTTTCAGAATTTCCTCCCAAAGCAGAGAGAACAGGCTGACAGAGATAGAGGAGGGCTACTGAGCAGACCTTAGACAAAGCACCACAGGACTGCTTGCTCTCGATTTTCATTGGGAAACTTGGGTCCTGGCTCTGAGGCAGCTCATCTCTTCAGATTCATGCTCCTAATTTCAATTTTTCCCTTCTAGCTGGTTTGAAATGAGAAGTCCTTGATAGGAACTCACACCAGTGCCTGCTTTTTGTTTTGTTTTGAATGCTGAACTGAATGATCCCTTTTTTTTTTTTAATTAAAATTTCCAGGAGTACAGCAGAGGATATACAATCTGCAAACGTGAATTTTTTCTCCCAATGTTTTGTTTTCAAGGCAAAACCCCACAACTCTAAGAGCTCTCCCTTTTTCTTGGTGGTGCTGGGTTTTTTTGCATGCTCCAAAATGGGAGGACAGCCAGTCCTTAAATAAGAAAATCACCAGTATTCAATATAGTGTCACTTTGCATTCACTTGGAACTTACTACTCTCCAGCGACTTACTCCTCAAAGAGGCAATAGAAGAAACCATAGGTGATCTACTCAATGTTGGTTTATACCTAAAATCTATAGATCCTCCCTAGAGAGTAATCTGGTTTGTGTCAATTTCTGAATGGAAAAAAAAATAACCCTAACAGTTTATTTATGGTCTCCTTCAATTAGGAAAGGAATTGTTTCTCATTGCATCAGATTCCCATTTTATTTATGGCAGTCCTGCCCATTTGAAGGTGCCAAATAATCTTCTGAAGCAAACTTGAAGAAAATTTCATTAAACTTTTTTTTCAGTTGGGTAGGAAAGCAACTGCACAAGGCATATTTGTCAGATTATGTAAAAAGAGGTCTTTCTATTCTCTTGAGCAGTATCTTCACAGACCAGCACACTGTTGCTGTGGCTCTTACACAGTTTAAGGACAAAATCACAAGGCAAGTGCCTACAGAGTATTTTTTTGAGCATAAAATCTCAGGTTGCTGGTCTGACAGTACATGTCTAGTTCCAAATCACATCTCTTTACTCACTGTACTCTGGCCCTGAACTGTGACAGGACAGCCTGGAAAATAACTTGTGCAACTCCAAATGCTTCTGATTTACTGTGGTCTGCCACAAAACTGACAGGACAAGTAAAAGATAAAGAATGGTAAGTCAGCACAAGCATCATTGCTGTCTTTGAAGAGATGTCTGCCAAACTATTTCCACTGAAAAACAAATTCCCAATATAGAAATGCTTCGCTTTTTTGTAGGGTGAAAAACCCTGCACAACAAACCTTGGAGAAACAGGTCTCATGCAGAAAAGATGAATGTTACAGAAAGATGAGTCCAGGTGTGGTGCAGATAGACATGCAGCCGAAGTTCATCCCAAGCTGGAAAAGGAACTGCAAGTTCTAACTCTCCATTTCTACCTCTAGGCATTCATCTGTCAATAGGGTAATCCGAGGAGAGCTTTGTTATTCACCACATCTCTGATGAGATCAGAGGAGCCATCCAATTCCTCTGGGAAAATGAAAGTGAGGCATCCTGGAAAGACCCTTTCAAAGAATTGCAATATGATGCCTTCCCCCCTTTGTTTTCCAAACTGATTTTTTTTTTAACCCTAACATTGCTTTATAAATGTCATAATGCTTTAAAGAGTAGTAGACTTAGAATCAATATCATTTATAGGAGTTCTTAGGTCCTTATGGGGTTGGAGGTATGGATGAGATAAAGGGAAATTATAAATTCCACCCCTGTTAGTTAGGAAGGTGTAGATTTGTGTCGGTTTATATTTTTTTTAAGGAAGAATTTGATTTTCCCAAGGACCCTATGGCCTGGGCGTCTTCTTTTCCATGAATTCTTTCTTTTGAATTCTTTCTTTTTCAAATTTGTTTCAAAAGTCATTTTCCATATCACAAAAGAAAGATTAAATCTGTAAAAAAAAAAATCTATGAGAGACATATTTTTTCTTGACACTAACATCAACCTAGGACAGAGCTATGTTTCCATCTCTGCTGATTTGGCACATTAAAGGTTTTGAATTTGTTTCTGCATCCTAACTGCCAGATCTCTTAATGAAAGCAGGAATGCTTTTTATTTCCTACTTCAAATGGTGTTGTGCTAAGGCATAAAGGATGCAAACAAGCAACAGAGTAATTCTTACATAGAGTGAAAATGCTGTTTCAGACTCATAGCAGCATCAATACAGACTCCTGGTCATTCTTTTACTACTTCTTAGTTATCCTTTAGTTTGTCTGCTCTTTTTATGCTTTTGGCATTTTTGCCAGACAGTTGTTTCACTGGCCCCATCAGGTTGCTGTATTTGTGAGCAAGCAACTACTCGTGAGATGTGCTAATGGAAAATGAGTTTAAAGAGTATGTTCACCCCCCCTGCGTCAGGAAGAGAAGGAAGGGTAGGAAGATGCACCAGGCATAAAGATTTCTTATAATTTCTTTTCTCAAATAGCCATAGAATCACAGTTTTCAAATAAAAATCGCATTAGTATTGAAATCATCACATACCTATTCATTTTTGATGATCTGTTAATTCATATCATATAGTCTGACCTCTTCCTTATGAACTAAATTTTTCATTTCACATTCTGTAATGGTTCTCAGCCCACCACTTAATGAATCAGCCACAGATTATGATGTCAGTGACATTCTTGTGTCCAGAAAGCTTCACAGGTGATGTAAAAAATGCACTCAAGTCCTGGAAAGACTTAATTGATTTTAAATAGCATGACACCATTTGGCAGGAGGGGCTTGAGTAAGTGATCTTTCCAGTGAAAATGTGTGAAGCTCAGGCAGGTAAGTCAGAGGCAGTTTTATGAATTCTAACTGTATGAGGCCTAAACTCCAAAGGATCTTTCCATTCCTGGACCATACTACAATGCTGTGGTTTCCACTCTACCACATTACACCCATTCTTTAGTTCTGCTTAGAGACCCTCCTGGCTTCCAGGGATCAGTGTTTAGGCAAGCTGTTCCTTGAGATTAAAGAAGTTTGTTTTATGAATTCTGCCTTTCACTGAACTGCCTGTGATATCTGCTGCTGCTGGATTCATCTTTGAATTCTAGCAAACAAGACCATGAGGAAGGCAGGAAACCTGAGAAGCTATTCTGTTCACGTTTGGGTTTCTGTGAAGGAAAAAGCTATAGTTCCTTGATCTCTGTATGGTTCTTCATATACTCTCTCCTTGTCTTGTCATACTTAGTGTTTCAAAATCACTTCTCACGTAAGATAATCTAACTTTATCTTCTGTAGGCGTCTGCTTCTCTCCTTTCTTTGAAAAGGGCTGTTGGGAGTGCAAAGAATGAGCTTAGCCCAGATGCTCTTTTTTCAGATGGTTAAAATGAAGTGAAATTCATCTTTCTTGTCTAAATACATCCTCATTCTCTAAATCCAGGTTTCTGTCCCTTTCCTCCTTTTTACAGAGTCCATCTCCTGAGCCATTAAAAGACAATTTAATTAATGATACTCATTGTTAGTGCTTAGTCTAGTGTTGCAGTGGGAGGAATTTCATGCAAGAGTTGAAGGAGAAATATATTTATGTAAGTGTTTTATCTACTGTTGATTTTACTTAGCAACTGGTGGGGCTATGCTTAGTGGAGATGTTGCATAATTGAACTTGTCCCTAAGACTGTAGAGCTTATGGATATGCCTCTGCAACCAGGTTGTCCAGCAGTGTGGTGGTGACCTTCCCTGTCCTTTTAAGTTGCAAAGTAACTTGATAAGAGGCAGGACTTGGCACATTGGCCTGCTCAGAGCTCAGTTAAATCATTATCCAGTCTGTAATTGGCTGAGGACAATGATGGGAAGTAGTGAAATAAATAAATCCATCATCTAAGAATTTGATGTCTGGGAATCTTCCACTAGGGAGGAGTTTTTGACACCCTGTCTGCCAGACACGTGGTGGCATTGCACATTAAATGTTCTGTGATGCCTTCTCACCTCAGCTCCTTTCCTTGGTAGAGACTGGGGCCTGGGAGTTACATGTGATGGATGTTTTGGAAATAAGTTCCCAGGCTCTGTTGTTCCACAAAGATGTTTTGCCAACTCCTGAAAAAACAGTGCTGGAGAGAGGCACAACAGAAAGCACTGTACTAACCAAGAAGTTTCTCTATTTCAGAATTTTTATAGCTCTGGAGCCATGAGCAGCTCTAAATTTTCTGGATGGTCTCCCTTATTAATTATTACTTGGCAAAATGACAAGTGTGCCTATTGCTGCTTAGGTGAGGAATGCATGCCTGTAACGGTCAGGGATCTGTCACAAATGTCCACAGAAATCACCCTGGGCACATTCTCAGCAGGTGTGAATACTCCAGCTCCAAGTCAACTTTTTTAATACATTCCAGCTAATACTAAGATGAAGTGCATGATCACTGACTACAAATAAAGATGCAAAGAGAGGATAGAATGTGAAAACAGACTATTAAAAATTCCAAAAACAATGGCAGATCCTTGCCATTATTTGCCAGCATCTACGCAGTATGGACACTTGTTAGGGTTTGATCTAATTCACATTAATATTGGGAACTATCTTTCCAGTACCTTTAATGACATTGCTTCTAAGCAGAATATAAGATAAAAATCTCATGTCAGGTAATGTGCACCCTTAGAGTGCCTTTCTCCAAAGCAGTTGTCTTGACAGCAAACCCTTCACAAAGAAATTGCTCCCTTGGGCCATAAACAGGGCATAAATGGACAGCAGATTGGCAGCAGATGTACAGACCAGTGTAAAGCCAGTATCAGTGTGATGTTTCATTGGATCTTGTTCTGATGATTATGTTAGTTGTCATTTCAGGATGATGGAATGTACATTTCTCAGCGGCAGAGCTGTTTTCCTCAGAGCAATTTTCCCATCTGTGTCTTTGCCAGCCCAGCTAGCAATGCAAACAGAGTAGGATAGGTTTGCTGGATGAATGTGTTCCTCATCAGCTTCACAAGTTTCAAAAGGATGCAGTAAATATACTTTAATTGCATATTGTGTTTCAATTATTGCAGTAAAACCATTTAGAGCAAATACAGTATTGCTGTGCTGAAAGCCTGCAGCCTGTGTTTGCCCAATGTCAGTGGCAGCCAACTGTATTTCATTAACTTCTAACACTCAGCACATTTGCTCACTGTTTTGACTGCTGTTTGTTCCTGCCTTGTTCACTCCCTTGCTGTAATCTCTGTGATCTAAATGGCAACGAGACCCAAACTTGAGACCCAAACTTCACAGAATTGTCCTTTGTTATGACAGTAACACAGCAAGGAACATCATTAGGATATCTGCTGAGGAAAAGCAAATTTCTTTGGGGTCATTCTCTTCTAAGTGTTCAAGAAAATACATTTAGGGAATGGACACTTTACTCAGTGAATGACTCCCACTGCAGTTCAGGGGGGATGCTGAGCCAGAGATGTAAATCCAAACCAATACATGACACAGCTGCACTGTCACCCATAAGCAAGCAGGACTTCCACACTGAGCTTAGCAAATAGAGGTAGGCAGGAGAAAAAGACTGGATGGATGGCTCTTCCAAATTCCCTATTTCATCCTGTATATCACCATTCTTAGCAATCCCAAATATTGGACTTTGTGACCTGCTGGTCATACTGACCAGTTTACTGATTATGAGTTGATGGGAGAGAAAAAAATCAAGACAGTACTACCTTCCCCTCTGCTTTGGAGCATTTTGGGAATAATAAAACCAGCACTTCTGCTCAAATGCTTGATCTTTTTTTGGCTGGTAGCCAAAAAAGGGGCTTCTTTAAGTGCCTGTCTTAAAACCACAGCAATTTCTATGACAGTGTGGATGTCCCTTCTGACTCTGTGTCATCTCCCACAGGTGACACTGTAGGTGAGCCAAAACCAAGGCCAGCTGGGGGGTGTGTCTAGCAAGGCAGAGAAGTGGAGTCAGCTTTGCGCTCAACAATGTGTAACTTCTCACAGCCTTTCTCCAGTTCTGTCTAAAGCATGGCTTTACATCCAAAAAATGTGAGTATGAGTGGCTCAATTATACATAAACCAGATGGCTTATATTTTTACAGTCTAAAATTATACTGCTCCCCAAAAGAGTCTGAGAAAGGGAAAGAAATAGATTTTGAGGAGCTGTACTAGTAATTCGTTTGTCACTAAAAATAAAATAGAAATTAGAGACCAGGAATGCTATTACGTTTGAAATGAAATGGAGAATTTTTGCCAAAGCTTTCACTGTGGATTTGCTTATTTTCTTGTCATTCCTATGCCTCAATTGAGTTTCCAGAGCATCACTGATGTAATTTTTTATTGAAGATGTGCCAACTAGCTCTACAGTCATTGGGACAGTGGGGAATTCTGAGCGTTCACCAGCAGCCCAGAGTCTAAACACTCTTGTTTTCTGTGTGTGTGTTCGCCTGATAAATTCAAAGCAGACACAGTCTGTCTGATTTTCCCAAGCAGGCCTCTATATATGAGAACCAGAAAGCAAAATGAACCCCAAGCAGGGAGCAGACCTTGTCTGGAGAACTTTCATATGCCTCCAGATTAGAGACTTGTTTATCTAGGTTTGGTTTTTTTTGGTTGGAACAGCTATCTGATGTGGAACTTGCCCCTCCTACAGCAGAGATCATGCCATGATAGGAAATAAAACCAAACAAAAGCAAATAATTAAGGAGAGAAAGAAAATTCCTTGTAAACCAGGGTAAGGAATTAATGCGACTTAAGTTCAAAGCTATGTAAAGTGATTTGAATAAACTTCAATTTGGTTAAACATGTTTGTTGGTTCCACAGAGAGTTCAGCTCAGCTAACTGATAGGTTTGTGTGATACCATGGATAGCTTTTAACATTGCAGTTAAGCTATTTATTTTACTTAAGGAAGCCAGATCCTTCTGTTCTCTCACAGGTTTTATTCCACCTTCGTTCACAGAGTGATCCCTTTCAGCCTGATCTTTTTTAGCATGATTATACTAGATTAAAAAAATCTAGCTAAATTCAGAATTTACACATCAAGAAATTATATATTTTTTTTAAATCCAGTCATGACAACAAAAAGAAAATCTGTTTCCAACCACAGAAAATGAGAAGATGGGGAAAACAAAGAGGTCAAAGATTGCTTATCAGATGCCATGAGACACCAAGTGTTGCCAACAACTTCAGCATGTCTATGCTTGATCTGTTCCTAGAAAGTAGGACACCAGACACTGCACCATGAATGTCCCCATCCAAAGCAGCTTAGCTGGAATGTCACCTCTGAGGGGAGGATGAGAAAAAGTGATCAGGAATGAATACAGTTTACTTGGGCCTCTCCAAAGCACAGGCAGAGAAGCTGAAGGTCAATATAAAAGATGAGTTCTCCTCTGTTCATGTGGTAGGGCAAAAATGCTCCCATCTGAATGTTTCTATGGAGTTTGAAAAATCTTATTTCAAATCATGTAGGTGACAGGAATTTTCCCACTTCCTTGAAAATCTGTATAATTTAATTATTTGAAGCATCTTGAGGCTTTTAAGGGGTATGTAGTAAGTATTAATAATTATAATAATGCTAGACTTATGGAAATTTTAACCTTTCAGTCAGTACCTTTTCAAAGACTTTTTTCTTCTTCTACAAAGTAGCATCTTTAGAAAATTTAATGAAATAAGCTTAAATTTGGTTTTGAATTTTGGATTAATCTAGAACTTCTGAAAGGAGAATTATGGGCCAAATTAGGCAGTCTATGTATGAAGAAAACTCCTATAGATTCAAAGGATCTTGGGATAAAGACATGAACAGTGCTGGTTTAAGTTTTCTTTGGCATCAGAAAGTTCACTCAGACAGTGTCTGTGACTGCATCTGTTGTCTTTCTGTGAATGTTTGCTGCACTGACGTTTCATTCACAGAAATATTCACGAAAAGAAGGCATGAGAGATATTTGCTGGTGTGTGTGTGTGGGGATGTGCCTGTGTGTGCTTGGAATGTTTACCCTGGCAGCTTTGACATAGGCACCCTGAAGGTGTAGGGTAGATAAGAGGAAATCCACCTTGGGAACACGTGCAACGATGTGGGGCCTCTGTGCCTGAGCCCGTAGCTGCTGGAGGTTTTGTCTGCACAGCAGTAGCTGGGAAAACTTTCCAGATACTGGATAAAAAAAGTATTATTCAAGACTGTGTTGTGATGAGACACCAAACTTATCAAAACATAAGTTTGATATTTGCAAACTTATCATCCCCCTTCCACAACTTGGTTCCCATGGGAAGGGAATGCTGGAAGGGACACACAGCACCTCTGTTAGCCCCTAACCTGGGAAGCAGAGCCCATTGTGGGCTCCTGGTGCTATACATCATTAGTAACCCAGGCTCTTTATTCTCCTGGCAAGTCTTACTACTGCTGAGAATTTTTCAGGGATTCTCTAGAGCAAAAAGATGTTACTTCAAACTTTTCATTGGAAGCACACATTCATAAAAATTAAAAGGACTACCAAAAACAAAGCTTTTTTTTTTTTTTTTTCTCTAACTGTGATACAAAATAAGCCTTGAACCACCTCTGCTGCAAGGAAGGTGATGCAAAATCTCTGTTTTCCCTCCCAGGATTCCCTTGAGGGTTTGCCCATGTTTTACCCAGAGGGGACTGGTTTTTCCCCATGGTCTCCATGGAAAAGCCTGTGCTGCCTAAGCATAAACCTGGCAGATTTCCCAGGAATCCTCCAGAGTAAATGCCAAGCAGAACAGCTTTACCTTTACTCTGAACCCACAAACCCTGAGCTCTGTGCCTGCACATGACTCTGCTCCCAGCTGGAGCAGCACAGGAATGTCTGGGTGAGGGCCCTGGGCTGTGTTCAACACAGGCAAAACTTCCTCCCATTGATAGAAAGTTTCAGTATCAAGTGACACCAGTTCAAATTGCTTTATTAAAGACTCTAATTCAACAAAGTTTTTAAGAATTTTTCTTCAATTTTTGGTAGCTGGACTTTGACCTATATATATCCCAAATAAACTGTACTGCCTTATTTCTCACATAATATATATTTTGTAATGTTTCTGAAAAGCTTGTCTCCAGGGACAACAACCATTTTATTCTGTGTCTCAGCAGCTACAAGATGATTTCAGGGACTCTTATTCACAGAGTAAAACCAACAACCTCAGTGAATTGACAATGAACATTATGTTTGTACATGTGCAACCAGTGTATTTGCATAAACCTGCAGCTTATGGGTTGTTTCTCTTAGACCCCCTTTTCCACACTCAATAGCAGAGAACAATTCTTCATCAAAAATGCGATTTTTTGAAAGCATGCACTAAAAGAAACAGATTGCAAATGTAATTAATCAGACTAATTCACTAAGAACACATTTTCTTGTCTCCTTGAATATTTATTTCTTACTGCTAATTGAGCATATCTTTCTAAAGAATTCACCAAAAAACAGACATATTATGTAAAAGAGATAACTCTCTTGGGCTTTCAATTGTTGTTTTATAATAGCTATATTTTTTTACTTTTTAGTGTTGATGCCCTGGAAACCAAGACCCTGTTCTTTCTGTACAAACCCATACAGATAATACTGGATATGGCCCCCTCTTAGTCTCATTCTTCCAACTATGTACCTATCACAGCCATGGAGATTCAGTTCTGTATTTTTTCTGATGCTAGACTCCAGATTTCCTCTTTCTCAGTGGCTATGAAGTAGCAATCCATCAACTCCCCCAGGCTCCTTTTGCACAGGGTGCAGCCCCTGCACAGTGACTTCCTACAGCAGTTCCTTCTATTCTTCCCACTCTGTCACAGCCCCAGTTTACCTCAGATTTTCCTTCACTGTTCTAATTTCTTTTTTGGAGATCTTGATGTTGTCTGCACCAGAGGTTAGGAGTTCATCTCTAATTTTACTGAGTCTGTTCAACTCCTACACATATCTTTAGACAAACACCACCTTACTTGCTTTTAATTTTCTCCTGCCCTTCTCACTTAGTGAAACAGATGCAAGTTGGAATCTCTCATCTGTGTTATTCACTACACTGGTATAATGGCACAACTTTGAGGTAGGAAGCTCACTCTGCATTGAAGGATTCTGCCTGAGGAATCTCAGTGTTGAGGAATGTCTGTGTGCATTTGAGATGAATTCGGCTTGGGCTTCATCAGTCTTTTCTTGAATGTAGAAGGATTCAAAGTGGAGACGAAAAAGGAAAGCAGGGAATGTAGTCCATCACAGCAGGTGGGGTTACAAAGCTGGGTCCTGTTCCTAGATTTCCAACCAAGTGATAATTGACAGAATTCCCACAGAAACAGTGGGACTCACCCAGTCCCTGTTTCTGGTGCTGTATTTTCTCCTTGGTCTCAGACAGGAATTTCATCTTCACTTCTTCTGTTCTGTTTCTCAGAACAGAACCGCTTCTCTTTCTCTGCTTTTCTCTGGACATTTTGATTGTTGGCTTAATATCTCTTAATTCAAAAATTGCCCTAAGTTTGGCCCAAATCCGCCACTCACATAAGTGAGAGTGAGCCTGCTACAGTCAGTGGCACTGTTGTTTTCAGCAAATTTTTAAGTTTTTTTGCCCTTGAAAGATAGATATATATTTATTCACACAGTTACTCACCTTAAACTCAGGACAAATACATCTAAAATCCTGAGGAAATTGAATGTCCTAATCTGTTCACTGGATTTAAAATTCTTGCAGATTATCACAACCTAAAAATTCTGATTTTTTGTTTGCCATTTTGTCCAGCTTGCTTTGGGCTCCTATCAGTTCTGCTGGTGAAGGCCAAACTTTTAGCTGCTCATTTACAACATGTGTGGAATGCCTTTAGCCTAAATTCTTAGCAGTAGTTTCAGCCTTTTTAGATCCCTAAAAATGTCCTTTCTTTTTCAATGTCCTGTACTATTCTTTGCTTATATTGGTGGAGTTGTCATAATCATTGCATCATCCCTGCATGCTGCAGTTCCTAAAAACTCATAAGAAGCAGAAAAAAATAAAACTGATGGGAAAAAAACCCCACAGCACAAGGACATCTGCCAGCTGATACAAAGAGTTGTTGGGAAAAATTAACTGTATTAGTCAAAATGAAAAAAAAAAATTATGCTAATATTGTTACATGAGGTCTTTTCCAAAAAAGGTCAATTTTAATTTAGCTTTTATGGTTTTTAATACCTAAAACTTTTAAAGGAACTGATAATGGTTTTCTGCAACACTTCATAAAGTTCATACAAAATTAATAGTTAGATATTGTGTACTTCCACATGTCCCACATTTAACCTTTAGTTCAGATAGAAGTTTTAGCTTTGGAAGTAGTCAATGATTATAGCAATACAATATATTTCAGGCAAACAAGATAATTATGACATATATGTAATCCTGAAAAAAGATTCTACTCTCACTCTCACTAACGGTGGAACTTTGACATATATATTTGAATATATATATATTCAGATATGTGCATAAGGGTGGTAACTGGCAGAAGAAATGTAGGGAACTACCTCAGTTTTAAGCTATTTGTGACTAAGATATTCAGACATTTGCTATTAAAGTTGTTTTATTTTTATTCTTTTTACTCCTTGTGTAGCTGTCACTTCTAACTTCTTGTCTGGAAAACTTAGGACTGACTTCAGTATAAATGCTGAATAATAATAATAATAATAATAATAATAATAATAATAATAATAGTAACAATAATTTTTTTTTCAGTGCTTGATGAAGCCTTTGTTACTTTACAAATTATGTGAGACCTTTAATCAGATGCCCTAACAAATGAAGCCATTATGTCATTTAAAGATGTGCTGCCTTGCTTCTGCAAATATAAACATTGACATGTTTTTTTTCTCAAAGCCATTAAGCTGTCAGATGTGTTTTCTGCCTTTCTGTGCTGCTTGTCAAGCTTTTTGTGTATCTATATCTTGGAGAGCAGCGACAATGAGAACGGAAGCACAGGAAAGAGCCCTGGCAGTTTAACGAGGCCTGGGTAACTTGTGCCTCTCCAAGGGGATCCCAGGCACTTTGATCTGAGTTTGTCCTTCCCCTGCCTGCCCCCACAGCCAGGGCACAGTCTGAGCACATCCTCAATGCAAAAATGAGCCAAAAGGTGGCATAAGTGGCGCAAGAAGTAGATATTCCTGTATACTTATAGGCTTGCCCCTTGTAAAAGGGGATTTGTGAATTGAAAGGGGTCACATCTTACCAATTCTCATTCTCCTCACCCCTGAAGAGTGGTGCTGCGATTGAACTTTTCACTACACACAAGATTTCTTCTGGAGGGAAAGCGTTTACTTAAAAAAGGAAGTAATGTGTGCTTAGTGTAAGTGGTGAGGATGCCAAGACTTAAGATTGAAGCAGTCAGATAAAATATTTGACAGAAGTAGACACACCCTGTGAACCTGTGTTTTCCATCTTTGTTGGTAATGTAGTTTAGCTATGGAGATATTCCTCCAATATGAGAGATCTGCCTCAAATCTGTCAGTAATAATCTTTCAGTTAAATCCACTGACCACTGTGTTTGGATCCAGGCACTGGGTTGTAGCTGGAGCTCAACTTCCAGATTAAGAACCACAAATCACAGTCCAGGTGCTTGTGTGATTTACTCAGTCAAGGAATCATTAAAAATGGCTTGCAGAATAGTTCAGTCCCTGGACCTGAAGTTACAGACACAAAATGTCTGGATGGATAGATAAAATACTCATTGAAATGCATTAAAATTACACAAAAGGAAGGTGGCAATTTATTTTTTTTTCTTGAGCATACTGTGCCACATAAAGTCAGTGTATGTAATCACTATTATAGCTCCAGTAATGTGGTTTATTTTGCCACCTGAAGCCTTGTGTTAAGATGCTGCAGTGAAGCACATCACACAACTACATCTGCTTATTCTGTATGTTAAATAAATGGTCTTTCAGCTCCAGGGTGTTTGATGCCTGTAATTATATTTGATAGCAGTGAATATTTTTTTATTATTAATAAGCTTTCAACTAGGGAGGCTCCACAGGCTTTGCACTTGAGTTTCCTGACCTTCTAGTCTGCGGAAAACTGAATTCTGTATCTTACTGAATTTAAGGAAGGGGCCTTAGTGTCCTTTTTCTGATTTAAGAAGCATGAAAGAGCCATTGCTCCTTGAAACACTGCTGTTTAGAGACACCTTTATCTGCCTTTGTGAGCCAGCTTGTCAGTTGGTGGTGTTTTTTGGGTTATTTTTTTGGTTCGGTTTTGTTTTGTTTCATGGGGGTTTTTTAAATGTTCATTAAGATTTAATTAAGAAAAGGAAGGGAGAGCTGCTAAGAAAGGTTTGCACTGATAGGACCTGGTTGATGTGGCACTGAAGACAAGTTTAGCAGCAATGTTAACTCCCACCTCCAGACCTTTATGCCTGTTGATCAGGCTTGTCAGCTCCTCCAGTAATATTATCTTTTCCTATTTTAAGGAATTTAATGTACTGGCAAGGTATTGATACCACGATTAGAAAGACATCTAGCCAAGACTTTTCAGCTGGTGAGATTGAGATCCTCATGTCTTGGAAACTCAGAGTGAGACACCTCAAATTTTCAAGCCAGCTCAACACAGCATAGTACATGTGTCAGCCAATATCATCAATGTTATAAAAGTTTTTCTGTAAACCTCTGCCCACTTGGAAGCCAATAGAGGCACAATTTTTCAGAGGTAATACATCTATATTCCACTGTTAGTCAGTAAACTGGCAAAGGCAAAACACCATTTGAGACGTGAGTTTCTGAACTTCAAAGATGCTCTTGAACCTCTTAACTTGGCCAATGCAAAAATCAAGCTTAAAACCAATAACAGGCACATTCCACTTTTGTATTATGATGCAACTTCCACGTATATAGCCACTATATAAAAATTCAAATATTCATCAGTGCAGGAGTTCAGACTTTAATCCAGTTTAAATCACAGAAGAGGTGCTGAGCAGTCAGTTCTTCCATTCTTGGAATACACTGTCTCTGTGCCTCATGGGAGGCCTGTAAAATAACAGCTGCATTTGTGAAAAAGAGTAAAATAATAATACTGGGACTTGTTGAATTCCATGATCAAAGTTTTCTGCACTCTGTCATTAAGGAGACTATAGCTGTGGGTTAGACAGATGGGATAAGAATTACTTTGACCATTTTATGTTCAGCAAAGCTAGACATCCAGCTATTTCAAAGGTACCTGGAAATTTTACATGAAGATTATATTTTCTCTATTATTTTATTTTTTTATTAAGTTTGGGGTACTTTATGTTGAAAAGTGACATCAGGTGAGAAGTGCAGCTGAGTGAGAGCTGATAGCACTGAGCATCTGGGGCATCAGAGTCAACCTCAGGGGTCTGCAAGGTACAGCCTGGTGAGCTCTGAAATCATCCATTGTGTGATTCATCCTAGGTGGGTGCCCAACAGGCAGACTTGGTAGCCTGGGATTCCCTACAACCACTGGCTTTTGGATCCAGTACAAAGCATTGCTTTTTCCATATAAATCTCATCACCCCACTGTGCACAGATGCATGGAGCTGTCTTGGAGCAGCTGCAGCTTCTCCACATATGAGCTGTGCAGGTGGTGTAACCATAGCTATTTGTTTCCCAAATGTCATGGCTACTCCCTTCCAGGAACTGTAGAACAACTCTTAAATCTTTGACATAATGAAGTGGTAAACACCATCGACAAACCTCATGAATATTCACATCAGAATAATTCAACTGAAGTCCCAAGGGACCAGAGAGCCAATTGAAAGCTCATATATACAGTTGTCTGGTTAAATGATGGGTCTGAACAATAATTCACCATCCAAATGACTCAACATGACGTGTAAATAATTGCTCTTGATTGCAACATGCACCAAAGATTTAGTTATTGATTCTTTAGCTTGCCTGTCATCGTTGGCTAAATATTATAGGAAGCTGTCAAAACAGATTTCATAGAGTGTGTCAGTGCACATGTAGGTGTAAAAGAGCTCAGTTTTTTGGCTTAATACAGACTAAAATTGGATTTTTGCAAAATAGGTGCAATTTGGGTTGCTGCTGAATGCATGAAATGACTAAAAACCAATTTGTTACAACTTTAATTAGAGTTGCATGATTGTTCTCATATATCAATACTGACTGTTTTTGTTTAATTAGTCATTATATCCTAGTGTGCCAAAGATACTGGATTAGAGTATGATCTGGTCATTAATGAAGTTGAGATTGACATCATCAAAGAACACTTCTATTCAATTTTTAATTAAAGATTAAAAAGACCCTCCTCCCTTGTAGTAACTGCATTTACTTTTGTTTTCCAATACATGGTACAATAAGAATACCTAATTTGTGAATATGCAAACAACATTCTGGGAAGCAACTACATTTAAAGGCACAGCACATGCACATTTCCCTGTGCAATATTCATGCAAATTAATTCAGTGAAAAATTCAGTGCACATTGCAACACATATCTTACCTTCAGGCAGAATTATACTGCTGCCATATCTTCTCTTTTTCTCCACTTCTTCTAACAACCTGTATTTTTTTTCATTTTCTATCTCTGTTGTAGGAAGACAGATTTCATTCAAAAAGAAAGAGCCAGCAACTCTCTCTTCTGTTGCCTCCTCTTTAAGGATATTTTTCGGCAAAGCTCTCAGAAGGGGCACCAAAAAATGTGGGATGATTTTTCCCTTGGAATTTTTCTACAGCGCTACTATTTCTCTGCAGTACAATAGAGACTGCCTCCCCACCCTCTGAAGAAAGCCTGGATGACTCAGAACAGCCACATTAACTTCCAGAAAGCAATAGAGAAGTGCTGTGGATGTCACTAATTAAGACCTCCATTTCATGGTGGTGTGGGTGGTTTTCTGTCATCTGAGTGGTCCAACACATTTGTAAGTAAACAAGAAAAAAAAAAATAACAACACAGTGTAGAAAGATAAGGGCTTAAGAAATAAAAGGAAACAAGCAAGCAATAAACTGTTCTATTGTAAGAAAAATCTGCCTTAGATGCAGTTGTCTGCTATGGTTATATCCCTTTTTCCACCCAGGTGTGTAGCTCCAAAGTAGTAAAAAGGAGATTTATTTTCATCAGCCCCCTATATGTCATGGCCCAAAGTGGTCCATAAAAGGGGCTCCTCGGTCTAAAGATTCAGTGTAAATATATATTTACCTAGCAAAATAGATGCTACAATGGCATATGGTATCTTTTATAAACAATTATTATTTTTGCCTAAAAATGCATGTTGAGGTCGATCAAAACAATTTGTGAATGGTTTGAAAAGAAGTAATGTGATGTGACTTTCTTCCTTTTGAAGAGATTTGCTACAGCAAGTGACAGAGTGGGTTTGAGTCTATTGGTAAATACCATGCACCATATTTACACCATGCAAAAAAAATAAAAAAAAGGAAAGTAGTAATTTCCTTATAATCTTGCACATCTGTAAGTATCAAATGGGTCACAAAAAAGGGAAAGTCAAACTCACTGGTCCAGATTCA
The DNA here is from genome assembly GCF_014805655.1 of Passer montanus. Lineage (NCBI taxonomy): Eukaryota > Metazoa > Chordata > Aves > Passeriformes > Passeridae > Passer > Passer montanus. The sequence goes on along the minus strand of NW_024368041.1, from coordinate 6,683,875 downwards.
GTTTTTGTAAGTTAAAGTGCTTAGTTCAGATGGAGAGACATTGATCAACAGAACTTGTCTCAGGAACTTGTCTCTTTCTCCTTTTACAGGAAGCCTTCCAACATAGACACCCAGATGTTTAACATAAGAGAGATGGATCTCTGCCTTGATGCTTTAATTCTGTAAGTCCTTAGCTAACTTATCTTCAAAGTCTTAAAATGTTTGGCCCTCCATTAACACCATCTCAGCACCTCTGGCTTGCTAAATTAAAGCTACTGGTTGAGTGATAATCCCCTCCTGCCATCACAGAAGGGCTGCCTACATCCATTTTGCAATATGCAAACAAGAATCCTCTGTTCAGTGTGCAGCCCCTCTGTCTGATTGTGTGCAGCACACCTCAATTATCAGGCTGCATATTTACTGCATTCTGCCCCAGATCAGCCCCTCGTTTCCTCTCTCCCCACACTTGGTCAGTTTGCATGTTTGCTGAGACCACAGTGCACAGAAGTCATTAAACACACCTTACATAGTGTTATATGCTGGAGGCTGTGCTATTGGAGAAGGGTGGAGACAGAGAGCATTTCAACAAATTGTCAAGTCCATTCTATGAACTGCACTCATCAATATTGCCATGGCTTCTACAGGCATTTTTTAATGGCATTTCAGAATATTTGAAATAACACTATTTAGCAGAGAGGCTTTATAAATTGTGAATTTTTCAGAATGCCATTTGGCAGGTCTGAGTTAGACATGGAAATTATAATAATATAATAATACTTGGTTCTGAGTAGAGTCTGGTTTAACTTGACCACCATCACAGATACAGATTACATTGCTATTGTTTATCCAGTACAATTTGTTCTATCACTTGTCTTTACTTTTTAAAAGTGAGGCAACTCATTAACTCTAAACAGACAAAAGTAAAGCAACTGAGATGCTATGAAATACTTACCATAACCATGTCACGACTTGAAAGGGATGTTTTTCTCTCTTGCTTATTTTTTTTTTTTTTGCATCCAGGTATATTTGAATCACTGAAGTTAAATTGTGGAGCTGAAATGCATTCTTCTTTTAAATTATGCTACAGGAATTGTTTTCTTTTCTACCCCTGTGTCATCAGATACACTGGACTCTTTTTTCAGCTTTTTGCATATGACAATAATTAGATGATAACTCTATGCTAATTTCCTAGTGAAAATGGACCAGATGTCTACAATATATTAAACAAACCTTGATTCCTTATTTTGTTTGGAGCTCACACTTCCATTGCAAATATCTACAGCAAACTGTCCCCATGGGCCAATCTATCATTTTAAAGAGAGGACCAAAGAAAATAGATTAATCAAAAGGCCTGCAGTTATTGTCTCCCCTGTTAGCTCCAATTCATATATCATTAGAGAAAAAGGCCTGTCAGCACTGTGGGATGTTATCTCATTGGAAAAAAAATATCTTCAGCATAATAATTCATTTTTAAAAAAAAAATCTCATAACAATACACAGTATTAAAATACTGGCTTTCCTAACATTTCTATCAAGTAAAGCCAAGTCAAACACTACAGTACAGCACTTTCAGACATCACAAATATTTTGTGTAAGCAAGACTGCAGCACTTGCATGCAGTGCTGATATTTTCATACACCACTGTTCATTTTAATGTAATGTCAGAAAAAGCATGATATAGACTATAGACACCCCAAGGGCTTTGATAAAGTGCAACCAAAATGGTAAAATTTAGGAGGAGGAGCACAGAAAATAGCTTTTGGAGCAGCCTTGGCATCGTATTTCAATCATTTTTGCCATAAGTGTATTTTCACTCAACACTTGATCTAAGCCCTTTGAAGTCACTGGCAAGAGAAATGATCTTTGTTTCATGCAGCATGTTCATTACCATAAGAGAATGCACGTTTCTAAAATTAAGAAGTTTCTGGCTCTTTGTTAGAAAAACTAGGTAGCAAATGCTGTACTTTCAGCTGTGGGCAGCACACAAGCTTCCTTTCAGCTAGATCCCTCTCAGTGAACCTCAGACACCAAATGAACTGCACTCCAAGCATATCTGTGCAGGGCAACTGCTGCTTCAGTAATTCCATCCAACTTTTCAACTTATTTGGGATGAAAGTCTACATCACACAGAAATGGGATGGCTATTTTCCATCTTCATGCCATTTTATTTACAAGTAGTGAACATATTTATCCAGCATTTTCCAGAGCTACTTGGATTCCAGGTGGCTTTTTAAGTACAGGAAAGTTTTGGACAACATGTTCTATTTCATTTATGTACCTAGGAAGGGTTTGGGTTTTTTACTGGCTGGCAGAACATGTTTTAGCTCATCTCAAGCTTGATTTTTACTGAGCTGTTTTTAATTTTTATGACACCTGCTCTTCCTTTTGCTGACATTACTTCTGGCTTGCTTTAAACACAGTGATCTTTCACCCGTGTGCCATCTCATATAGAAGGTTACCTCCTGTGGCAGTCTTCACTTTCATTTTGGGTATTACCAGGTTATAAACTACCATTAGCCTCCTCTCCAGCACCTGCCAGATGCTTGGCATTTCTCTAGGGAGAGGCTCAGTTTACGTATAAACATATTTGTAACAAGGCTGATGCTTTTAAGTTTTAGACCAAGGCTTCTATGGAGAATTCTGGCCTCTTGACTGAATGGCATATGTAACTCAGTATGCCAAAAAATTATTTTGGTGTTAAAACTAGAATTTTTACCATTAATAAATCTGCCCTCAGTCATCAGTAGTGGGAACTTATTTTTTACCTGTTTCCTACTAAATAGTGCAACTGTCCAAGATATTGATTGCTATGACTACTATTGGAGCATTCCCTCCCACTGAAACAGTATTAGAAAGGCCAACATTGTTTCATGTCTTTGCAGCATCTCTAATCCCTTTCATTCTAAAGTGGAATTCTGCATTTCAGTAATCTAGTGAGATAGCATAGGGCTCACTCTCTTTTCAGTGTTCCTCCAAGCTCCATTGCTTTTTAGCCATTGTAGAACTGCTAGAACAAATACCATAAAGATAATTCTATTTCCTCTGGTCAAGAGAGGGTAAATGTGTGATGCCAGATGCTGCATTTGCATTTCCCTGTTGCTTTTGATTGTGTGCATCATGAACTCTCAACTATAACATCCAACACCTGGCTGTCATTTGTCTAAACTCTGTTTTCTAGAGCACCTTCCCTAAAAGGGATGCTTGTCACTGGCAGTGCACTGATTCCACAGTTCAGATGCAAATCAAGTTGGTTGTTGATGCACCAGTTTAGCCGTCTATAATGAGTACTGACATCTTTCTCATCAGTCTAGGTAGCTGGCCTCCTCTTTCACTAGAAACCATCATAAGAATTCCATTGTCTTTCTTTCTCAGCTCCTGTTTTCCCATTGTTTTCGCACTGTTGACACAATTTGAGCCTTTGAGTTTTCCCATTTATTCTGCTTTCCACAGTTGTGTTAATGGACTTTTATACTCCCGCACAGTCCAACTTTCCTCAGTGGGTGACCTTAGGATTGACGTAGGATTCTCTGCCACCCTAAGTGCCTGACCCAGTTTACCTTGTTTTCTGGATATATTTGTTTCTTCTGTCATCCTCAGGCACTTTTTCTAGAGTAAGATCAGTGTCTCTGTTCTCTGTGCTACATGCAGGCAGTGATCCTCCAGCAATCTTGTCTCTAATGAGGGCATCTGTTAAATTTCCAGAACTGCACTGTATCCTTTGAAGTCCTTTGTAAAGCTTATCGAGATGTGGCATTGAAAAGTGCTGTGAAGGGTGCTTTGAGCTCTCCTGTTTTTCTCCTGTTGAGTGTTGGGGAATTTCACACAGTCAATGATCACATTTCAGTTGAGGGATTGGTAAAATCCAGCTGAGGATGTCTTAAACTATTTTCACTTGATCATTTGTGATGGTCTGTTCTTCCCCTCCAGTTTTTACAACTGTGCTACTATCTGCTATTATGCTTAATGGCAAAATTACATTCACTTCTTATTATTTCCCTCCCATGAGGTAGTGAAACAAAAATTTTACTTTTATTTTCTTACTTTAATCCCCCTAGGCCGTCCTCTATACAGACTAGATTCTTCTTTCCAATACTCCAAAGCTATTATACTATTTTGCCTGAAGTTTTCATTCCCATTGATCTGGATTCTTACTTTGCCCCTTTTCTAGGTACTATTTTGCTCATCTGCCCGTCATCTGCCTTTTTCTGCTGGTTGTATAGCTAATCACCTGCCAAGTGCAGATACTGGACAATAAAGTGGTGGGTTCTTGCTTCTAAAACCAAGGTGGCTTTTTACTGCATGTTTTCTGTATCTGCAGCTATTCTCACCATCTGCACAGACTGGCTTTCTGGGACACACGTTTAAACAAATAATCTTCCTGCACCTTCTATTTATCCTTGAAAGGCCAATGCAGGTTACTGGAAACCAGCTCTAAGGCTGAAATGGGAACACGCTTGAAGTACTCAAATTTTAAGAAAAGTTCTTTGCTTATTTCTCTCTTGTTTTAGTAACAAACACAAAGCTAAATGACAACTATTCACTATATGTCCTAAATGAGCTCATGGGTTTTGTCCAGGACAAAGTGATGAAGTGTCCATATCATGGAGATGAGTTGTAATTGGCACTGTGGATTTGTTTTCAGTCTCTGTGAGGAGGAACAGAGAGGGAGGGAAGCAAAATCAAAAAGCAAAGATTGAAGACATTTCCAGGCTGCTTCAGCCGTCTACTGGGCACCTTCTTTTGTTCATTTTGTTCATTTGTGGCAGGGATGCAAATCAGGAATCTGAACAGTTTCTCTCAAAGAGAGCAGTGCAGGATGTGAAAGAATAACTGCAACCCTCTGCCTGCAGCCCTTCTGCTCATCATAGCCCCTTTCTCTCCAGGCTTCAACTCTGGCATTTTCTCTCTTTGAAGCAATAACAAGAACTTCACAGTTCAGATTTTGGTCAATCTGTAGCTGGAAGCACGTGAAATCCAGGAGTTTATCTTTTTCTTTTAATACAAAACAATAAATTGGCTTCAATTCATTCATAACTAGCCTGAGGTTTAATCAAAAGATTCAACCCTTTTGACAAAACACAGGCCGGATACCACATCTGTAGGAAAAGCTGCAAACAGTTGAATTTTACTTTGCTTCAGGTTTCCTAGCAAACATTTCACATTGCTCCAAAGCAGACTTTTCATGAGCTGAAGGCATCATCCTGAATAAAGGTTAAGGGGAAAGAGATTATATGACAAGCTTTGTTACCTCCTGCCATTTCTATTTCTGTTTGTATTCAAAGGCTAGGAAGAAAGGAATAAATGATATAGTAAGACCATAGGGTTTCTAAAAGGAATCCTTTTAGAAAATAATGTATTAGTTAAATAGTACTGCATCTTGCCAAAATGACATTATTATAATATCATCCCTTACAATTACTAGCACAGCTGAATCAATAATGTGGATAGTATAAAGAAAAACTGGCTACAATGGCACTATAAATTCTGCAGAAATTATTGTAGCAATTTTCTAGTGGTCTGGAATAAGCTTCCTAAACCTCTCAACCATTTCAGCAGATTGTTTGCCCCATGCAACAATTTTGTTAAAACTATCATTTGCTTGTGGCAATATTTTTTAGCTGGTAGGCAAGAGTTAGGGGAATTTGCATCCCATGGAAATATAGCTATGTCAGGAAAAGGTCACTTTTGCCTGCAAATTCTATCTGCTGGCTTAGAGTATCCTAATAGATTTGATCTTGTTTTTCTAGTTAACTGGATCAAATCTGCATTGTGTGACAGGTCTTAACTTACAGGAATTAGCAAAGAACAACTGAAATTAAAAAGAGTAACATAATTTAACTCTAGCTGAGGAACTATTCCTTGTTTTCATCTAAGTGCTATTTCATTTCCATTCTGTATGCCACAGTGAATAAAATTTGGAACATATTAAAATTAATTGTCTGAATATATTTTATCTGTAAAGTTAGACTGACAATATAGTAATTCTTTCCAACAGTTCTTGCTGTTAATTATTGTGCCCATAGCTCAAAGAAATAGTATTTTGCTGCTTTTATGTCTTTCAAAGATAAACCCCAAATACAAAGGATTAAATAATACTCAATTTTAAAAAAATGCCATTTTTAGATCTGTAAAGAAACAGATTTTCTTTATGATATTGTATTGGGCTGGTTCAACTAATGGCAGCATGCACTGGCCAACAGCTAATTATGGACTAAAAGAATGAGAAGATTTTCAGCTAGAACAGAACTCCACCCAGCTCCCTGTGCTTCAGTGGAGTTGCAAATGCACAGCACCTGTTTCATCAGGCCAACAGATGGTCACAATTTAAGGAGACCCATAGGCAACACAACTTTCATTTACTTCAGGCTCTCATGATGTTCACATTTCTGTGGTTGCCTTAAACGTTTTGTGGATGGAGAAACTATGTGTTATATAAAATAAACAATGTATCCTCTGTTAACAGATCAGAACATACAAATTCGTACACTTGTCATGGGCCTAGTTAAAAATCTATTAAAACTAATGGAGAGATTTCCAGAGGGTTTAACTTAACTTGGATCATGGTTTACAGATAGATCCAGCTTTAACATGGGTCTAGTTCAAGATGTCCCTCCTCATTGCAGAGGAGGGTAGACTAAATGATATTTAAAGAGCTTTTCCAACACAAAGCCTTCCCAACTCTTTTGTGTTTCTATGATATTGGTCCTTTTAGTCTATGGGCTTCATGATACTGATCTTTTTTACTGAAATACCAGCTGATGTCTGGATGCCAACCTCCTTCTGCTTGGTTGGGCTCCTACAAGCACCAGCACCTCTCCTTGGTGTGCATACCCCATTCAGTGATCTCTAACAAAAGAAACAGCAGCTGGGTTTTTCTGTATTTGTTTTTGTTGTTTGAGGGTTCTTGTTGTTTCATTGTTTTGTGTTTTTTAAGATCAATTACCTGGTCTGCATCACACTGCAGGTACAAGAACACTGTCCAGTAAAAGAGCAGGAATGAGTAAAATAGAAAAAGCTTGGAACAGAAATCAGCTGGAAACAAAACCAATGATAATCTTTCATTGTCCTTCCCAGTTTCTTGATGCAACAAATTTATTCAGTAGTGCAAACTTTAAGAGGTTATTCTGTCTGCTGACATATGGCTATCCCATAATGATATACAAATACCATATTTTCCATTTCTTTATTTCATGCCATGAGTAATTATTTACACTATATCATCTGAAATCTAAATCAAGGATATCTATTGAATGATTATGTGTGGAGCTTAGAAGACATAACTCTTAAGAATACAAGTCCTATTTATAATTCAGCTGAACATGGGCCATTATGAATCATCAAGGTTGAGTTCTTGCTTCTTTCATGATGTTTAATTGACATAATTTTTGACCTTGTGGTAAAACATGCTCATATTTTGGGGCAGAAACAAAAAGGACAGTGGATCTAAAGGGTGGAGGAAGAGCCCTCCAGTGGAGCAAGTTTCAGGATTCATTACACTCTATAAACAGTGACATTTCTGGATCAGCCGCACAGCAATGTTAGGGCATATCGTATATTTGGCTGCTGATATAAAAACATTAGGCTCAACAATCATATAAAATAATTGGCAGTGCCACAGTTCTCTGTTACCGATGGATATAAGAATATAATTGTTTCTTTTCTTATACACTTCCTCCTAAGCCATCCATGTGAACACAGCAGAAAGATTCAAACAGACATTTTCCCCCAATAAAATACAACAAACATGTAAGTAAACACTACAATGTTCTACATTGTTTGATATTGATTTATTTTGGCACTAGTGGGAATTTGTTCTTGAGATAGAGTATTGAAAAGCTTTCTTGTACTTATGGAAGTCAACAGTCTCTTCACCTCAGGCAAAGGAGTTAGATTAGTGAAATGACACGTCATGCAGCAGGACAGATCTCTGCTTGCTTTACAAGATATCCTGGAGGTCCCAGTCAAGGTAAGTATCTAGATACTGTATGATCTGTCTTGGATCAGAGACAGCAGGACACAGCCCACAAAGGTCACAGCTGGTGGGAAGGAGGTGCCTGAGGATGTTGCTGGAAGTCTAAATCTCATATTAGAGATTTTCTGTCATGATGTCCAACAGCTGTTGCAAAAGGGAAAAACATTTTAGTTCCCGTGATGGAGGAGGGAAAAGAACTGGTAGGTGTGAGAAGACTTGCAAAAATGTCGGAACTGAGCAAAAACATTGAACCTAAAAGTCCTTCAAGGGCAGGGCATCTAGGGCATTTTCCCTTAGGGACCAAGGAAACACCTTTGACTGATATTAGGAAAATAGGGTCTAATGAGGCAGAGATTAAGATGTGTCAAAGATATCACTGCCTGGGTAATGGTCCTACAAACATAGATGTGGCAGAAAGAGTCAATATTTAAGATGCCTTTTTTTGTTGTTTGTTGGAGGTTTTCAGTTTGTTTTGTTTTCACCTTTTTTTTTTTTTGGGTGGTTTTTTTTGGTTTTTTTTGGTTTTTTGTTTTTTTGAAAGGTGTTCTTTACTGCTTTAAAAAATATAATTTTATAATTCTTTAGAAGCTAGAAGTTGTGGACCTCTTGGCCACTATTGCATAGACATTAATTAAATTTCTTTATTAGTTGCTTGGTGGAAAATGACCTGGGAGAGCTAATCAGTGGTGGCTGAACATGAACCAGCATGTTCCCAAGTTTCCAAGAAGACCAAGGGCATCCTGGCCTGTATAAGAAACAGAATGGCCAGCAGGACTAGGGAAGTGATTATCCCTCTGTACTCAGCACTGGTGAGACCACACCTGAACTGTGTTCAGTTTTGAGCCCCTCACTTCAAGAAGGACATTGAGGCGCTGGAGCATGTCCAGAGAAGAGCAACAGACATGGAAAAGAGTCCAGAGAGTCAGTCACATGAGGAGCAGTTGAGGGAGCACTGGAAAGGCCTCCCCAGGGAAGGGATCACACAACCAAGCCTGAGTTCAAGCAGTGCTCAGGTCACACTCCCGGGCACATGGTGGGATTCTTCAGGTGTCCAGTGCAGGGACAGGAGCTGGACATGATGATCCTGATGGATCCTTTCCAACTCAGCATGGTCTGTGATTCTATGATTCTGTGTTTAGCCTGGGGAAAAGGAGGCTCAGAGGGAACCTTATCACTCTCTACAAGTGCCTGAAAGGAGGGTTGTGGCCAGATGGGGGTTGGTCTCTTCTCCAGCCAGCCAGTGACAGGATGAGAGGCAATAGCTACAAGCTGTGCCATGGAAGGTTCAGGTTTGACATCAGGAGTAATTTCTTCATGGAGGGGGTGGATAAATATTGGAATGGAGTGTTCAGGGAATGGTGGAGTCAATGTTCCTAGAAGTGTTCAAGAAACTATTGGATGTGGCACTTAGTCCTGTGGTTTAGTTTCCAAGGTGATGTTCCATCAAAGGTTGGACTCAGTGACTGCGGAGGTCTTTTCCAACCTTAATGATTCTGAGAGGCTATGATTCTATGATTGCTGGTTTGGTACTGTGATGACAACAGGGACATCTGTCTTTTAAAAGCATAGTTATCAAAGATGGGTACCTTTCCAGTGCTGTGTAAGACTAAAATTGACATGGTATTTTCCTATCAGAAGGTCTTGATCAGCCTCCCAATGAGAGGTTCTTAGTGAATCCTAAATCTTAGCAGGTAAGCCATAGCCAAACCTAGGTACTAAGTATCCATCTCTTGGCTGAAGTCTCCTTGCAGTTGTCAGTTAAAATTGTCTTTCAGCCTTGTTCATACTCAGATGAGTCAGGTGTTATGGTGAAGTTAACTTTGAACTGTTTTACACTGGCTGAATTAGTATAGAATATAATATTACACTGAATTAGTATAGAATATCTGTTAGAATTTAATATATTCAGTTTCAAAAGAGATAATAATGTTATGAGAGATCCTGTGTAGATCAGGAAAGCTATAGCAATGTTTTCTTCCTGTCACATGTGCACCCAGAAAAACACTTAGTTCCCTTTATGAAAGCAATCAAACACTGATTTTAATAATAGTAAAACTAAAAAATGGTATAGAAACCTAAGGTACTTATAAACAATAAATACTGAATCTATCAGGGTTTAAAACATAATTGAGTAAATGCATCTTTTCAAGACTGAGATGCAATATATGCTAAGTCAATAAGAAATAAAGTCATGTTGACTTCAGTGTGCATGGCTCAGACTGGATATTTGATCAATGAGTCCTCAAGGGTAGAAAGTGCTATAGACATAAGGAGCAAGTGAGGCACTGATCAGGTGCCTCCCTGAAAGCTTGCTGGCACCTTTGGGACCCCAACATTTCCAGCAGAGCCCTTGTGATTTACAGATTGGGCAATATTTCTTCTTTTAGCTAGGTTTGCATTTGTCATGTGCTTGTCCATAAAAAAGTTTTTCTCTTATTTGAAAGGTTAAGAATCTTCTCCTTCAAGGTATTCCCAGACCTTTTCTCATACTGATTAGATTATTGGATAAGAATATTTCATAAGGACAGAGGGAGTGCTATGACCAGCTATTGTGACATTATGAATAATACAGGAGAAACAATATTTATTCTGCATTTCCTGCATAGACCTTAAATATTACTCCTGTGGTAATTCTTGCAAACATGACTCTACTCAATCCTTTCTTGTATGACTTTCAAGGAGAGGCAGAAGGCTAAAATATATCTTCTGTAAGTTATGTCTAGTGCATGTAGACACAATAAAGAAGTATCTCTAATCACGTCTTATGTGTCAAGAAGGAATTTCACCCAGGAAAATGCTTACAACAAAATAAGTTTATTTATTAAAATATGCCTTCAAATTCAATCATTTTTGTCCATCATTGATGGTTTAAATTATTCCAATTTGCTGTACTCACTTGTACATCAATTTAGTAAAATGGTATATTGGTTCCTGTCCTGCCTGGCCTTTTATTGAAGTAAAATTAAACAATTTCAGGATTCAATTATTAATACCTTCCATCTATAAACCATGTCTTCATCTATAAACCATATTGACATTCAGTCTAGACATCTCAAGAGGGGATTCACTTCATGAATATCAATAAACAGGTTGTAAGGAGACTGGGAATATTAAATTATTTCAAAGCATTTGACAGTTGACAATGTTAATACAATAATTAAAAGCCCACATCCCTAGGAAAAAAAAAAAAGAAAAAAAAAAGAAAAAAAAAAGCTGTTCAGCATTTCCATGTAGAAAGCCACAAAGTCCTTAGAAGGTGAAAATCAACACTGCTGTGCTGTATGCATTTCCAGCAGCCCCCACAGTACCTTCACAAATAAGGAAATCTTTTTGCCCAAAAGACGGCTTCAAGACCTGAATAACCTCAGTTTATGACCAGTTTGGCATTAACTTTTTAGCCAGAAGGTAGTAAAAAATAATTTGAAAATGCAAATCCTAGCCTGCATTAGACCACTGCTTTGAAAAGGAAGGAGTAGATAGCCCAAGACACAGCAGACCTGGCTCCCACTGAGAAACAGTTTGCAAAGCACTGAGTTGGAGATAAAATGGTAAAAATTCACACTAGAGCCTTTCTGCCTCTCTCAGTGCAGTTTGTGTAAAGCTTCCCTGGGTAGGAATCCATCAACTCAGAAAAATCTAATGATGAAAGACTGCAGATTTCTGTCAGACATTTGTCTTAGCAATGACCTTCTGTGAGAAAATAGAACAATTGACCACTGGTACACAAATCATGTCAGGAGCTTCTTTGAAATTGCTTCTTGAGGTGGCTGGAACCTGATATCAATACTCCATGTGTGTAAAAATAAGGAAAGCAAGAAAAAAAAAAGAAGCAGCATCTAGGGTTCTCAAAAATAAGAAGTGAATGCAGAAACTATAATGCAGTCCTGTTGGTTAGTATCACAATGTTCTAGTTTATTTTATTTAGGTACCACTAGTTTAGCATGTATACAGATTTACTTGTGTAATGGACTGCTGAGTTGATCACCCAGTGATTCCTCTCCCCTGCTGCTTGGATTGGAAGCAGGCAAATAATATGGTTGTAATTTTCAGATAGGAATTGGGCAATGTGCTGGTTTTGGCTGGGGTGGAGTTAATTTTCTCTATTGCAGCTGGTATGGGACTGTGTTTTGGATTTTTGCTGGAAACACTGTTGATAACACAGGGATGGTTAGCCATTGCTGAGCAGTGACAACACTTTCCTCTTCATCACTTTTCCCAGCAAGGAGGCTGAAGGTGCACAAGGACTTGGGAGGGGACACAGCCAGAGCAGTTGACCCCTACTGACAAAAGGGATATATACACAAGAGTGTGTTGATCTGCTGGAGAGCAGGAAGGATCTGCAGAGAGTTCTGAACAGGCAGAGAGGCTGTGCCAAAGCCAGTGGTATGAAGTTCAACAAGGTGAAGTGCTGGGTAATGCACTGGGATCACAAGAGCCTCATGCAGCACCACAGGCTGGGGGCAGAGTGGCTGAAAAAACTGCCAAAGGAAAAGGACCAGGGAGTGCTGGTCACCAGTGGCTGAACATGAGCCAGTGTGTGCCCAGGTGGCCAAGAAGGCCAATGGCACCTGCCTTGTAGAAAAAATAATGTGGCCAACAAGATCTTAGCAGTGGCTGTCCCCCTATTCTCAACAGTGGGTGGGTGCACCTTGAATCTGGGTCCAGTTCTGGGTCCCTTGTTACAAGAAGGACATTGAGGGGCTGGAGTGAGTCCAAAGAAGGCCAACAGAGCTGAGGAAGGGTCTGGAGCACAGGTCTGATGAGGAGTGGCTGAGGGAGCTGGGGGTGTTTAGCCTGGAGAAAAGTGAGGTTCACGGGGGACGTTTTCACTCTCTACAACCCCCTGAGAGGAGGCTGTACCTTTCAGCCTTTAAGATGGGGATCGGTCCCTTCTCCCAAATAACAAGCAAAAGGACAAGAGGAAATGGCCTCAGGTTGTACATGGGAAGGTGTGGATTGGATGCTAGGAACAATTTCTTCATGGAAAGGCTTGCTAAGCACTGGAACAAACTGCCCAGAGAAGTGGGGGGTCACTGTCCCTAGAGGCGGCACTTGGGACAGGGTTTAGTGGTGGAGTTGGTAGTACTGGGTTAACTGATGAACTCAAGGATCTGAGACTTATTTTCCAGCTGAAACAATACTATGATTCTATGTTTCTATGATATTCCATACCATATGTCACACTGTTCAGCATATAAATCTGTAGGAAGAAGAAGAAATGGGAGATGTTTGAAGTGATGGTGTTTGTCTTTTCAAGTCACCATTATGCATGATGGAGCCCTGGAGATGACAAAATCCCTGCCCATGGGACGTAGTGAATGAATTCCCTGTTGTGCTTTGCTTGAATACACAACTTCTGCTTTACTTACTAAAATGTCTTTATCTAAGCCCATGAGTTTTCTCTCTTGAGTCCCCCAGGGTTGGGTAGTGAGAGAGCAGCTGTGTGGAGCTTACTTGCTGTCTGGGGATAAGCTAAGACAGGCAATTCCATGGATAACATGGATTCAGAATGAGTGTTGTTATACTAAATAAATCTTGGGAGAAATATTCAGACTTAGGTATGGGTTAAGGGTGTTCCTCCAATGGAATTAAAACATGGTGACATTTAATTTGAGTTAACTGAGAGCTTTTCAGTCCTTACTGCTGTAACCTAAACTTTCTATTGTACATGTTCATTAAAACCAGCTCTAAGTTTTGCCTTTTGGAACATAACTAACAAGTATTGAAGACAATACCTTGTGTGCTTATTTTGCATGTAACCCACATCTCCTACAGAAGATCACTCATAATTTCAGCTGTAATCTGTGGGTGCACAAAAATGAGCTGGGTTGCATGCGTAAGCTGCTGAGACTTTAAAATAATATGGAAATAGCCTGTGGTGTGAACTCAGCTTCATGAGGCAGGCAGCTCAAACCCGGGTCAAAAGGTGTCCTCAGGCTCACCTGTGCTGTGCAGTCAGTGCAATCCAGGCTCCCACTGCTCCCTCCTCGCCCTCCCACTGCCCATCCACCACTGCCCCACTGACACTTCCCTCCTTATCCTCCTTTTCTGCCACGCTTCCACCTCCCAGCACTTCAGGACTGCCAATACAGAGCCCAGCCCAGCAGTTTGGGCTCTGCCCAGACCCCTGTTGATGAACTTACTGTGTCCTGTAATGCAGGATGCTTCTCACTGATCCAGCCAAGAAGATGTGCTCTTTCAAGAGTAACACCCTGACAGTCAGTTCCTACAAGGAAGAGAAGGTAAGTAGCCCTGGGGTGTTGGTGGTACCCCTAGATCTTGCCTGGGGTGCTGGTCTATCCTGCTCCCTTCCATAGCAATGGGATGCCAAGGATGGACACTGAAGCTGTTTGTAAATGAAGGACTATATCCCTCTTCACCCAAACTCTTCAGGAGATTGAGTCAGATTTCAGTTGTATCAGGGCTGATTTTGAAGGATTATTGGTCCTCTCTAGTTGAAACATACTAATTACTGTTCTGACATCTGTCTTCACTGAAGACAAATTGTTTTTCATTGTGAGGGAAATGCTGCCCTCCAGCTGTCAGGGCAAGATATTTGTAATACTGACCAATTTTATGCTTTAACAAATGTACTTTATTAAAAAAAAAAGGTATCAGGAAGAAAAATGAACAATCAATCAAGATTAAAAATTATTTCCATTAAAATATTTAAAGAGTGGTATTGGCTTTTGAGGTGGCTGCAAGACACCATCTCTGTTTGCCACTAGACAGTGAATGTAAATGACTCAAAAGTGTCATTGTAAAAAAGGGATAAAGTGTATTGAAGATACCATTAAGTCAGTTGGACAGACTGGCTTCCATTTTATTCTGTCTGGGCCTGTTTCTCATTCTGGTTTTATGAGAATTTAGGTAAAATATGTATATTTTTCTTTAAGTCCAATATGTATATTTTCCTTTAAGTCCAACGGTGTCCGTTGGACCATTGACATAACATATGGGCATGTGCTTCTTGCCAATAAGTCTGCATCTGTACATTTATTTAATGATCTGATCGACTAAAAAGTACCCCTTTGTTTGGTGCTGGTAAATGTAGGTAGGGACAATAGATGATGCTGAGCAAGGTCATGAGCTGCTAAAATGCAGAACTGTATCAGGAACACATGTAGAGTGCTTCCTGGTTCCTTACCATTCCTCCTACAACACCTACCTTTCCTTTTGTAAGTGCTCATTGAATTAAGCATGGGAAAACGTGTCCTGGGAGATATTTTGATGATTTAGGAAGTTTAGTACCAGCCTATAATTTTTAGCCAAGTTTTTCCTATTTTGAATTCCCATATAAGACACTAAGTTTAAGAATAATTTGCACACTTAAATAATTTCCCCTCTAATTTACATTTCCACTTAAACAAGATTGATAAATCACTTTGCAACCAATAGTCAGAGTTGGTATCTTCTGTCATCAGGCTTTCGTGTAACTCTCCTATGCTAACAAAACCAATATGCCAAGGTGCCTGTCACTCTTCTTGGCTGCTGCAGTGCATAGACAGCACCCAAATGTCTCTTTGGATCTGATGGCTGGCACACGTGGGGCTGGTGAAGGGCTTTGTTCAAGAGCATGGGGCTGTTCAAAAATCTTTTTAGAAGCCTTTTACAATTCTCTCCTTTAGCAGTGTAGAAAAAATCCTTCTACAGTGTAGATCAGGACACTTCTATTCAAGTCAGTAAAAAACTATCAGCTGACTCAGATTTGGATCTGAACCATGGTGTTTATAAGTTTTTTAGAAGGAGGAAGGATGGTGCTCAGTGGTGTTGGAGGTGGTGAAGTTCCCAGGCATTGTGCTGTTGAAATTAAGCAGAGGAGAATCACACTCTTTTCTTTGCTACTGCTTCTTAGGGCACAGAGCTCTTCTATGTGCCTCTAATATTTTGAAGGACATTGTTGAAACATCAAAAGATTATTTCTTCTTTTATTTCTGGTAACTTAATACCAACAGATAAAGCCCAAAACAGGCAGAAATTCCCTGTTAGTTTATATGTCTCATACTCTCTGATTTGCCCTATTTGCTTTGAACAGTACACAAGATGAATACAAATAACTTATGTATTAGTGATCCAAAATCTTGTTTTGATTAACAGGCACCTGCTTTCTTCCTTGAAAAAAAACACCTCTGGAACCTATACGGGATGATATCAGAGAGAACACACAATTTTTGCCATGTAAAACTCTATGTGCCTATTAAACATAAAACTAGCATCTAATACCTTGAAATTAGGAAATAGATAGTAGAGAAGCGCCTTACTTTGGTGTTAAGTAGAATTTTTAAAAAATGTTTTAATTCCCAATGCGTTTCAGAAAACTTTGAGTTGTATCCTAATCCCAGCTCCACAGGGACTAGCTGGACCAGCAGACTTTGTATGTGACTAAACTTTTTTGGAACCCATAAACTTTCCAAGACATTTTTAATTGCTCAAAGGAGGAAAAGCAGTAATTGGGAGAGAGAATGCTGGCTCATAGTTTCTGAAGGCTTATATTTTCTGGAGGTAAGTGTTTTCTCTCTGTCTCAGCAAATCAGTATCTTTTTTTTTTTGTTTGTCTGTTCAAACACCCAGCCTTGGTTGGGAACAAGACAGTCAATTAGGGTAGGTAGGTAATCACCAGGGATTAGATCCACTTGTAATTGGGAACATTAATTTGACAGGAAACACTTTCTTTAGGGAAGAAAGCAAAAAAAAAAAAAAAAAAAAAAAAAAAAAAAAATTAAGAGAGAGCTGTGCTGAGCTTTCCAGTGCCTGGAGCAGAACATGTCAGTGTCTCAGTTCCAAGGGTGGGGAAGTCCGTAAATCAGAGGGATTGCTGCTTTCTGTGGGAATACTGAACCTGTGCTTCGGTGACGCATGTGAGAATTAAAGATTCCCAGAAGACTTGAAACTGTTTTCAAAAGGTGCAGAGCTTAATTACTAGAGGGGTTGTTCATTATCAACACTGAAAGGCTCTGTGTGGATCTTTTTGTGGGCTATGATGTGAATATTAAGTGTCAGACACTCTGAATGTCTGACTGCCAGACCTTCTGGGCAAAACAAGCTGCTTTTTAGCAAGATATCTCATTGGAGGCACATTCTGCTTCATAGTTTACACTTACTGTGGGGTGCCTTCTACCAACTGAACTTTAACACTGTTCATGTGAGTGCAACATGGTGCATTTTCACTCCAGAGTTCCTCTCCAGGAGAAGTCACTGGGCTGAAGGGTAGGGTGAGCATCTATAAGCCACAGCCTGGAAGAAGAGTAAGTTACCTCACTTTCTTTACACTAAGAGCATCTACACAAAGTATAAGTGAATTGTAACTGACATGTGGCAAATCCCAACCCCTAAGTGCTGCATTAACTCTACAGGACCTCTTTATGAAGACAGGTTTGTAATGATATATTTGCACAAAAGCTTGAGAGCAAGCGATGCAAACTTTGCTACTCTCATACAGTTCATGGGCAATTGGCAACAAAAGAGTGGGCAGAAGGCACAAAATGCCCCAAATCCAGTTCTTATTTAAAGATACTCTTTATTTTTTCTGCCCATGAAGCACAACTGAGCTCAAAAGCACAGCTCAGTGCCTGTTCTACTGGGCAGCATTAGGCAGAGCATTGCCAGCAGGTTGAGGGAGGTGATCCTGCCCGTCTGCTCTGCCCTGGTGAGGCACATCTGGATGTCATGTGCAGAGCTTGGCTAAAAACAAAAACAAAAACAAAAACAAAAACAAAAACAAAAACAAAAACAAAAACAAAAACAAAAACAAAAACAAAAACAAAAACAAAAACAAAAACAAAAACAAAAACAAAAACAAAAACAAAAACAAAAACAAAAACAAAAACAAAAACAAAAACAAAAACAAAAACAAAAACATATTGGAGAAAGATGAATAATAGAATCAGAATCATAGTATACATCAAATTGGAAGGGAGTCACAAAAATCATCAAGTCCAACTCCCTGCTTCTTGCAGGACTACTTTAACCTCAACTAGATGACTGGAAACATTGCACCTTGGACTCTGGCAGGTTTGGTGCCCTGACCACTTCCGTGGTGAGCCCGCTCCAGTGACCCTCTCACCTAAACCTTTTCCCAATGTCCCATATGAACTTCCTCTGATGCAGCTTTAAACTGTTTCCTTATACCTAACCACAGTTCACCAGAGAGAGAACAGCACCTCGCTCTCCACTGGCCCCCTTGAGGAAGGTTAGACTGTGACAAGGGAACACCTCAGCCTTCTCTCCTCCAGGATGAACAAACCAAGTAGCCTCAGCTGCTCCTTGTAAGTCTTGCTCTTGACACCTTTAACTAGCTTGGACATCCTTCTCAGGACACACTAGCATGAATAAGTTCAGAATCAGACGTGAGTTTACCATTCCTCCAGCCATGATCTTCCAAGACAAGGTTCTAGGTGTGTCAGGGCCCATCATCAGAGGTGGAGCAGGGAATAAATGTCTCCATTTGTCTACATCCCTATTTTTGAGGTGACTGACCTCATCAAGTTGTGGAGCAATGTTATCACTTCTTTTGATGTTAATGTATTTTAAAAAGCGGCCTTTTTGTTGTCCTTCAGAGATATATCTGTCTTGAGCTCCTACTGACTTTTGTCCACGTGGATTTTCTCCCTACAGGGGCTAATGGCATCCATGTATTCTCCCTGAGTCACCTTTCCTTGCTACCAATGTCCATAAACCTTTTTTTTCCTGTTTGATTTCTAGAAGATCCTTGCTCATCCACACTGGCCTTCTGTACAACTTGTGGCATCACTCACACGAAGGGAAGTTGAGAGAGCTGTGACTGTTCAGCCTGGAGAGGAGAAGGCTCCAGTGGAATCTTTTCTGTGTGGATAAACAGTTGATGGGAGGGAATGAAGACAAGGGAGCAAGACTCTTCTCACAGGTGTCCATTGACAGGAGAAAAAGTTATGGACACAAACTAAAAAAATAGGAAATCACGTTTAGAATAAGAAAAACAGGGTTCACTGTACTCAAACACTGGTACAGGTTACCCAGAGAGATTGCAGTCTCTATCCTTGGAGATATTTAAACCAAACAGGACATGGTCCTGGACAAACAACTCTAGGTCACCCTGCTTAAGAAGAGGAGTTAGACCAGAACACCCCCAGAGGTCCCTGCTAACCTCAGCTATTGATTTTGCAATTGTGTATCACGACTGAAAGGAAGCTCTGCATCTCCAGTTCCCAGATGTCAAGAGCTGGTCTCTTCCTGATTTTTCTCACCTTTCACTACCACAGGCCCTGTCAACATTGTGTTTTCACAATGTCACTACCACAGTGACATCTCAGGTGCTGCTACATTCTATCAGGTGTGCTGATGTGTCCTGTCTTGCTGTGCCCTGTCAACTCACCTGACTCTTAAGCCCATTTTATGTTCCTACAGGGTCTCAGAAGCTGAGTGAAATGAAAACAGTGGCTCAGCCCCAGCCTGCTCTTATAATCCTGTGCTTTATCTTAACTGAACCTAAAAGACTCATGGCAATAACAAAAGGAGGAACAGGTACTACTTTCCCCCCATTCTCTATGATAAGGGAGAGAGACATCATTTCCCCTAAAGATAAATTAGATATGTATTATGCTGATGCAATGCTGAAACTACCATATTTCCTTGTGCTGGAAGTGCAGGATGTGATAAGAGGGTTTAACCTCCATAGTTTAAAAATGTGCATCTCTGCAGGTGATAAATGCCTGCGTGCCTGTTGGGCCATACACCTGGTTTCTGCTTGCTTCCTGGAGAGCTGTGACTCAGAGCTGGGAGGGACAGGGAAATAGTGGATCTTTGGGGGAGAAAGGTGCTACCACTGAGGGGGTGGCAGGAGCTGAAGCCTAACCAAAAGAAGAACATGGCAGGTGAGGGAACAACAGCCATAGAGAGCACTGTAGGTGATCAAAACAGCAGAGAAGGAGACCATCACGTTTATTTCAAAAATATGTCAGCAAGGGTCATGCACTTTCTCTGAGGTTGATACTGGAGTTGAGTCAAGGGATTATGCCTGCAGAAGCCCTTTGGTCAGAATCCTTGTGCAAAAAGACTCAGCCAGGTCCCATAGCACAGAGATACATATTTAATTCGCTCTGATTCTGTTAGCTGTGTGCAATGCTGGAAGTGTCTTCATTTCTGTTCTGGTCCCTGGTAAACAATGAGTAGAAGATGTGCAGACACAAAACAGGCTCTTGCAAGAGTTGTCCAAAAGGCACCTGGAGCAGGGATCATGACTGTTCAAACCCCCACACAGCCTGGAACATGCGTGAGCATCTGTGGCTTGCACTGGCTCTACAAACCTGAATTAAAAAAAAAAAAGGGGGAGCATTGATGGCAGGAGGAACATTCTAGGGCAGGATTACTTTTCTTGCTTGCTTCACATTGATTCAAACTGTTTGACATGAATCACAGTGAATCACTAAGCTGGTTGCTGTGTAAGAATTACACTGACATGATTATGCCTGATGGTTCTTGATGCTATTTGTCCTTTGTAAAAGTCTCCTCCCCATATCAAATACAAAGAGACTCAAATCCACGGTGCACCAAACGCGATGAAAGTGAGGATTGGAAAGCAGTGCCTTAACAAGAATAAAAAAAGGTTTGTTCAGCAGTGGAGTCTGTTCCCTCAGGACAACCTGGTGTTGCAACACAGGTTTATCTCTTGCTCCAGATGCTTCTCAGCACAAAACACAACATGTCCTTAGTGTGCACAGCATTTGCTTAGCTGGGTGCAAACTATTCCAAAGGTGTAGTTAAAATCTGAGGAAGAGGAAATGTGGTTTAAAGCCTGAAGCCAGAGGACTTAGAGTTCAGATTCTTTGGTATAACAAAGAAAGGTAAATTCTTGGTGGAAACAATCTACAAGTTTCCATAAAACTGGATAACTTCCTCTTGAAACCTCAGCAATTCAACTCCTGTCTAGTAAAATCAAAATATTTCTAGTTAGATCTCCCTGATTAAAATGTTTTTAATAAATTGTTTAACCATAATCAGAATGTTTCTTTTTTAATAAGCCAAATAATTTATTTTGTTTTTGTGCAATAAATAATTATCCTTCATTTCCCTATTAGCATACTGATTTATACGAGGTCTAATCCAGGTCCCCCTTCAATCCTGCAGCTTGGGCTCCCAGGAACAACCTGTTTCCCACAACAGGCTGAGGGTTTCATGTGGCTCACTGGTGGTTACTCAGATTTCGAAGAATGAAAAATTAAGATTTCCAAGTACAAGGTTCTTCAAGGCATCTTGCCACTGTGGGAAAAACATAGTGGTGAACATAATAGTTTAAAAAAGAAAGCATTTAATGTTCATTAAGTAAAAGGAGGACATTTTATGGACATCAAAATATTTCCTCTAAATCAAAATATCTCAACAAAATAGCTGAGCTTGTCAGTAGAAATTCTAAAAAGATATAGCCAAAAATGTTTTATAGATTTCAAAGTTCTGTTCTAATTAGAGACAAAATAAATTGGAAACTCACATCCCACAGGACTGGTCCATTGTGCAGTTGCTCCTTCTCCTATTTGCTGATTTAAATACTGATTAAATCAAAGATCTTTTGGAACTTAAGAAGCAGAATAATTGCAAAACATATGTGTCTAGAATGAGATGCATTTAAACTTGATATATTTTCAATTATATAAGTCTATCTACTATTGAAATAATTAATTGCTTTCAAAATATTTGGGTGAAAAATATGTATCTTAACCTATATATAAAAACATGGAATATTCTGAGTTGGAAGAGACCCACAAGGATCTAGTCCAACTCTTAAGTGAATGGTTCATATGGGGATTGAACCCACAACCTTGGTATTCTTTACAATATGCTTTATCCAATCTATCCTTACAGTCCAAAACCTTTCTAGATATTTTTTCAGGAGGAATATCACTTGCCTTCTCAAAGTTTTCCACTTACTCTTAAATGACTTTTCCCATTTGCTTTACAGGAGAGACAATGATCTCCTTTGCTAAACTCTACCTTCTGCCGCATTTACAACTAATTTTAATTTGACCAGGGTGTAGTTATACTAACAGACACAATTTGGGTTTTGCCTGTATAAACAAGATCAAAATAATTTCATAACTCATTAGGGAAGCATATGACAGCTTTAAACAATTGCAATTGTAGAATAGTTCCTTTGGTCATGATGTTAATATGGTCTGGCCTGCTACACACAAGAAAGAAAGAACATCTGAAGAGAGTGCATTGTAATTTGGATTGTAATTATGGCAGGCAAAGCCAACAGGAGCAGAGCAGGAGCAGCATTCGTGCTGGTTATGGGGTGCCATCCACCACAGAGGAAATTCTAGGTGAGGCTAAGGTGAACTTAGGACATCTTCAAGTATCCATTTTACGTGTTGCTACTTGCTCTTTGTTGTATGAGAACACTCAGTACCCAAATCCTGGTGCTCTTAGTGTGAGTGAACACAGCCACTGCACCAAAAAACCATCCTGAATACAAAGAACATAAAATTATCTTTTCAAGAGATTCAACAAGTCATCATCCTGCCTTGTTGAACTAGAAAATAATTTTGTAAGAAGGCCAGAATAGTAAGATCTTAAGATCTTTGCTGAATTGTGAAATCCAGGCTCGGCTATTCCTAGTATGTTGTGTCTGTTTTGTTTGAAACGATTACAGAGAAAATGTAGATCAGAGGAACACACACTTTTAGAAAAATAAGAACAAATCCTGTAGAAATCTGAAATGTCCTCATTCTTGCTCTAGGTCAAGGTCTAACCCTAAAAGCACAGGCTGACAAAGCTGGCATTATCAGTGTAGAAACATTAGAGGAACAACTTGAGAAAACTGCAGAAGGGACAAGATAATTGTGTCCCAGTTAATTTACTATATCGTTCACTGTATGAATACATTATGATGAAAGCTCATTTATTCTGTCAAAAAAATTGGTATATTTTATATGGACAATTAACCTGGCATATTACCTGCTAAAAATAAAGCAATCTTGGAGAAGAATATGCCAACTCTTACAAGAACATGTTACCTTCAAAAAGGTGTTTTCTTTACATTACTGGTTGTCATAAGACTTACTCTTTTCAGTACATCAGTTGGCTTCATTGTAGTGTTCTTGATAGTATATTCTGATTAAGCTGAAGGATCCACAAGAGGTTCACCAGCAGAGTTATGGAGTTCTAAATTATGAAGGACACAGTGTTAAATCTGTCAAAAGATAAAGGAGTAAAAATATCCTTTCACTATCAATTAACAATGAGATGTTAAACATTAGAACTGCCTAGAAAAGCAAATCAGGCATTCTGAAAAGCATATTAAACAGATTTAGCTCACTTTTATGCTGCCCTGAAACATAGCAACTCCTTGCAAGTTCTTTTGCTTGGTAGAGAGTCTGGATAACAAATGTAAATGGGGAAAATGATACAGTTGCTTTAGAACTGAGAACAAGATTTTAAAATGAGGTTTAGAGCAGATAATGTTATTTTTAAACTAGGTAATATTTAATTTAATTTTAGTATTTTAATTTCTCATAATTATTGAATTTTAATTTCCAGCAATGGGTACTGATTGCAGACTGTAGGTGTCCTATCAGCATCAGCTAGGATTTCAAAGCAGGATAAAACAGTTATGCCTCTCACTCTGCAAATACTCACACACAGGATTAAGCCCAGTCTTATTCATGCCAGGGAAATTCTAACATTGGATTGATAATCAGTAAGATCTTCATGAAAGAGATATAATGTTATGCAATCTCATCTGGAAAAGCAAAGATCATAAGTACATGTTTCAGAGAAGTGCTCTGAAACGTGTGATCACAGTGGAAAATGCTCCTAAAAGCAATTATTTTTTGTTGACATGATTACTAATTATTGTTGCTAAGCACTGTAGGACATCCAAAGGTTGGAGAGTTTAGAGATTCTGCTCTGAAAGATTAACCCTTACTTAACAGTAAGGATAAAGGTGTTATATAGGTTTTATTCAAGAGGTTTTGGTTTGTGAGTGTTAATACATTTGTGGTGTTATGAAAAACATCAAGCATACAACAGGCTACATCCTTGGAGAGTCTGTGTCCAAAACCAAATGTTATCTATGGGTAGAAAATTTCCTGTCACAGTATTTTTCACTCTTTATCTGACTATTTCATTGTAATAATAGTTGTATGAACAAAAACAATCACATATTTTAAAAAATATGTTATTATAGCTTCACCCACGCACATAATTAGACCTCACTTTATAGAGATAGATAATTTGGCTACTCCAAACAGATTGTGTTTTTCCCAAGGGAAAAGAAGTTTCTATAGATTTATATAATTGTTTCTAAATTAACCCAGTCATTTTGAAGCCTATAGCATTAAGATTTTCAGGATAAGTTGTTTTTTTTTTTAACTCTGGGTTACCAGTATACATCTAGAGGTACGAATAATGTAGGGTGCTTAATGAAAAAAAAAATGCTGGTTTTCTCACTAATATGTAA
Organism: Passer montanus; assembly: GCF_014805655.1. Taxonomy (NCBI): domain Eukaryota; kingdom Metazoa; phylum Chordata; class Aves; order Passeriformes; family Passeridae; genus Passer; species Passer montanus. The sequence continues at coordinate 6,659,492 of NW_024368041.1, read as the reverse complement.
CATGATGGATCTATTTCCAGACCAGCTTACACTCTCTTGATGTTGGAAAAATTCCAGCCTAATATCCACTGCTTTTAAACAGGTTTGAAAAGGGCCCAAGAAAATTTTTGAAATTCAGTGCTTTGAAGAAGCCTGTTCATTTATCTGTTCCACCAAAACTTCTGAGGATTAACCAGATATACACATTGAGTTGTATTAGTGTGGGTTATACATAAAAAGACCAATAACATTTTTAATTTACAAAAAAATTATGATAGTTCAGACCTTGCCCAGGTGGCCTGTTTTGATGACATCAAATTCACCATTATACTTATGTCTTATCAAAATAAGATCTCATTAGAATTTAAATCATGATATTTCACACTGGAAATCCATTGGCAATGAGCACACTGAACTGTCTCAACAAGCAAAGAAGCCAGAGAAAATAAGAAAAGAAATTCAGTTTTGTAAAAAAAAAAAAAGTGATTTCTTTTTCTTTGCAGAAAGGCAGATTTTCAACCAAATTTTTTAACACAGAAAAAAAAAAGCAATTTTCATGTGGAAGTGGACTCTTGTGAATGTTCTTTTTAACCTTTCCTTCTAGACTAAAATAAACACAATAAAGCTCATCCATATCAGATTCACAGAAACAGAAGCTTTAGGTTTCTACAACCTAAATACTAATGGGTTACACAGGCAAAACAATTTTATTTAAAGAGGTCAGTAAATGTGTATGAAGTGTGGGAGCAAATGAAGGGTATTGTGGGACAAGGAGAACGAAAATAACTAAGTAGAAATTTTACTAATCTTTTCAGTACCAAAACTTTATAAGGATCCTAACAAATATATTTTTTGAATCAACCATCAGCCTCTAAAAATAACATCAAAGGATATTTCAATAATATCTTGCATTTCAAACATATAATATCCTCTGTACCCTTTTTGGCTAACAGGGTTTCTAAGAGAGAGGAGACTTTCAAAGGCAAGAATAAATATTAAATTGCATTAAGAACTTAACCCATCAGCAGGTCTACTCCCCAGGCTTGGCAATTAGTACAAAGGGCTGCAGAGGTACCACTTGCTTCCTTGAGTGGGAGAGTGACTCTGGTTAGTGCTAATGACACATAGAACTTTGGTTCATGCTGAGCTGAAATCAGAATTTTTTTCATATTTCTGAACAAAATTCCATTCACAGTAGTGGATAACACGTTATGCAGAGATGCTCTGTTGAATGTTCTTGCATTTTCATTTTTGGGGGAAAGGTGAAGGATTAAATCTCTGTGGAAGACACTGTAACTAATTCTCATACATAATTGCATATGCATAGAGTGAGTGAGAATCTCTCGTGCAGAGCAGAAATTGAATTGAGGGGGCCACCTAATAAAATTACATGTGATTATTGCAGTCTTGAGTATTTAATTATAATTTTTAACCCATGGGCTCTCAGACTGCCCCAGTGGAGCTATAATCAAACTGTGTCTGTATCGAGAGCAAAAATCCAGTGATCATAACAACAAAAAAAAGTCATGGCAGTAAATGGCAGTGGTTTTTACAAGAAATGTCAACATGAAAATGCTTGAGGCTGCTATGGCAAGAGATAAACACCTTGCAAAATCAGGATGAATAAATGTCTTTGCTACAAGGTATGCTGCTTTGTCACACTCTGGTTAAATTTTGTTCTGGCACCGTTCAGATTGCAGGGTTGTCAGACCTGCAGTCTGATATAAAGTCTCAGCCAGGCAACCTTGTCTGGTTTTGGGTGCAGGTGGTAGGGCTCAGATTCTCTGGAAATCCTGGGATGGGGAGCCAATCTGCCACTTCAGTCTCCAGGCTGGTACCATACAAACTCTGAATACTGAAGCAGGAGAAAAGATCAACCATTTTCTCCAGTCTCCCCAAAAAATGGGTACAGGTGAATATCCTTCTAGAAAGAGCAGCATTTGCAAGGGAAAAGGAAGCTAAACTTACACTGGCACTGGGAAAGTTACAAAGGAAGAAATACCTTCAGGTATTAGGAAGACAGAGTGGAAATAAAACAGAGACATGGGATAAATAGGAAATTCAGTGCACTGGATTCAGTTCTGCACTTCTCAGTTTTGGGGTATTTTGGCAGTGGGGGGGCAAGGGGGGACAGAAATTAAAAACCACTGCATCTTCATATCTGTGAACTTTTCTGGTAGAAAATCTAGTAGTAGTGTTATGGAGCTACTGTTTGTCTTCCACAGCTTCTCCTTTCCAACTCTTATTCTGTTCCTGTGTAGGAAATGAGGATGCACAAAACACACTTTCAGTACCAAAGGGGGGAGGATGCCAATCACAGAGCAAAGTCTTCACCTGCAGCAGCAGAGACTTTTTGAAACCCCTTTGCTTTATTCTTAAAACTGCAAGAACAGCCAACACAAGTCAGCCCAAAGGGTTGCCTGGTACCTTCTCCTGGCACTGCCTCAGAAAGAAGACAAAAAGCATATCCAGAAATACTTCACTGCACATATTCCAGCATCCAGTAATCTCCAGCTCAGGCACCTGCTGAAGCAGTGCTGATGCCTCTGTGTAACTGTCCTTGCTGGGTTTTCCTGCTAAGAAGTCTCCACTATTTACATGAACCCTCTTTTTCCCCACACCATATCTCTCTCCCTGGAGAGCACAATATTGTTCAAAATCTGCCACATAGTGTCGCATGTATCCAGAGGATAAAACCAGCTTCACTTCCATCCTTGAGGCTGATCAAATTACAATAATTTACTACCTTCTAGACTCTACACACTGTTTTAGTTGCCTGAAGCAGACAATGTATTCACTCCATGAAGAAAAAATTCAAGATCATGTGAGGTAACCGCAATAGAAAAATCTTTGATAAAAAACTCTCAGCAAAGAAACAACACACCTTGCCCAAAGAGGGTCTAATGAATACTTTTGGAAAAAAACCATTTATTATTTCTAAATTACCACATGTTGTCTGATGAAAGTAGTATTATGAAAAAGAAAAAAAAAATCAGTTTGACATGTGAACACATTCAATCCATAAAGAGATAGGGACTTAAACAGAGTTAGGACTGCTTCCGACACAAGGATATTTATGCTGGCAGTAATCTTCCTAGGCATCTGAAAGTTAGGATGTTTTACCAGTTGTCTTCTTTACGTACATCACTTAACCCATAAAAGCTGTGTTTGCTCTTTTCTTTAAAATGTACATTTGCTTTCCTTTCCCTCCTTCCATCAGACAAGAAAAAAGTACTAGTTGGGGAAGTCTTTTTACTTAAAGTACACAACGACCTTTCCTGATCAATATTTCTATTGATATTTCTACAGTCATTAACATTTTGTGTTTATTGTTCTCAGAGCCTTCACTTGTTTGTATGTGAAAGAAAGCATGTTTGTTTTCCCCCTAAGACTGTCAAGTTGGTGCAGTGTGTGGCCATCTAATGTCACAGTCTGGTACCAACTGCATTCAAACCAGACTGTGACATTAGATGGCCACCAGATAAAATGTAATCATTTGTGTTTTGTGTTTGTTTTTGTTTTTAAAAAATTTTAGTCAAAATATTTACTAGAAAGTAAAGGGACCACTTCAGTAGATGGAGGTAGTCTGAGTATTTTAAAATGGGGGGAATGCACATATTGGAAATGAATAAATTATTGAAGCAAAGTTAAAAAGTATTTGCATTTGAATCCAGTGTTAAACCTAATTTGCCTTTTCTTTGTATGTGCTTCTGAACTGAGGAATGAAAAACATGCAGACTTCTGACAAGGAAAAATTGTGCCTCTTCACATTTTGCATGCTAATTCAATGGACATTCTCATTTTACAGTTACTTATTACACTTACCTCTAACTTAAAGAAAAGTATTATGAAAAGAAATAAATGTTCACTGTATACTGTTAACATTAAAGCTTTTCATTTTCTTGGAAACTAAAATTCCTTTCTGAGCAAACTGGTTTACACAGGTTTGCTCACAATTTTTAAAATTTATCTTTCAGCTCCACTGCCTGTATATTTCCATATATCCATACATATCTATCTATATATATGTCTGCATATACTTACCCCCCACCAGGATTCCTGTGTTCAGCTCTGGGTTCTCCCACATGAGAAGGACATGGACCCAGAGGGGAGTCACAAAAATTATCAGAGGGCTGGAGCACCTCTCCTGTGAGGACAGGCTGAGGGAGCTGTGGCTGTTCAGCCTCAAGGGGAGGCTCTGGGAAGACTTTACAGCACCTTCTAGTGCCTGAAGGGGCTACAAGAAAACTGGAGAGGGGCTGACCACCAAGACATGGAGGGATAGGACTAGGTGGGATGGCTTTAAAGTGAAAGAGGGTAGGGTTAGGTTAGCTGCAAGAAATTCTTCACTGTGAGGGTGGTGAGGCACTGGCACAGGTTCCCAGAGAAGTTGTGGCTGCCCCATCCCTGGAAGTGTTCAAGGTCAGGTTTGATGGGGCTTTGAGCAACCTGTTCCAGTAGGAAGTGTCCCTGTTCATGGCAGAGGGGTTGGAAAGAGATGATCTTTAAGGTCCCTTCCAACCCAAACCATTCTGTGACTGTACAGACCTGTGAACATAAGATTGTACCTTCTCTGTGAGAGCAAATAGACCTTAGATTTGGTCAGGGGAAAAGGTCTCAGAATAGCCACCAAGAACATTCAAAATGGTCTTTCCCTCAACATATTTCTATCTTCTGAAAACAGGAAGGGTGATATAATGTGCATGCTCGATCCTTTTGTTCACGAGCTTACATCAAAGTTTATTGGTTTAACAAAATGAAAAAAAATCTTAAAAATAAGAAATACATTTTATGACTTTCTTTAGACAATTACTTAGAATTAGTAGGATTGTTTCTCAGATTTATTGGGAGCCTTCTACACTTACACACAGCACAACAAAGTCTGACTTGCAACCTGTTTACACCACACAGACAATTCAGTGCACTAACCAGAAGGAAGAAAATCACTGTAGCTGATTAACAAAAGGCATCAGAGGACAACCTGAAACTATTGTTGGATACTTCTATTCTATGTTTTTGCTCTGCTTGTTCTGATTTGCCACACAATAAAGTAGCAAAAAATAACCTGGCATTTCCACAACGTTATTCTTCCTTAGCTCAGAATGGTTCTTTCCAGGTTTACTTCAGTTAAAACAGGTCAATACCCTGCAGACCAAGGGCAATCAGGCCAAAACTACTCATTCAAGACTTCATTTTGAAGTGGTCCTTGATGCCATCAGTTGCACACAACCCTACCTTCACCTGCTTTTCATTCCTCTGAGTAAATGGAGCAAGAGGAAGCCTCTGGATTGGATATGAAATAGCTCTGGGAGACCTTCTGACCTTTTGTTGGTGTTGTCTTTAATTTGCCATTTGCTACCAACTAATCCTGCAGGTTAACAACTGAGCAAAGAGAAAGCCAGTTAAAAAGTGGAATGTGAAGATAAACTAGATTATAAGAATTTAAACTACTGCTTGCCCATGCAAATAATACATGTGCATCAACCACCTCATTCTTCTGCACCACAAGTGCAAATCAAATCAGGTTATACAAAATATGACTGATTCAATTATTTTCACAAGTTCAAAGTTTTTGTAAGGCAATTTTTTTTTACTATAATCTGTGTTTTATGAAGTTGCTTTTGAACCTAGTGATAAAAATTTCCTTTGGCCCTGAGGGAAGGAGGACTGAGACTTACACTGAGGGCTTTGGAAAACCTGGTAATCTGGGGATTGCATACAAGTTTTCTATAAGCATAAAATGAAGTCTGTGACTACTGAAACAAATAAGGTTTGGCTTACTATGAACTTGTGCCATGGTCAGATGGATCCTCAGGGGTTCTTGGCAGCGTAGGCTCAGACTGAAACTTTTGGCAGAGAAGTTAATGTTGCCGCATTTTCCTGAACTGTCACATCAACAGGCTCTCTCCTATGTGGCCTCATATCCTCCCACTGCAATTAATCCTGTAGGGACATAAAGTGTCTCAGAGTTTTAACTGCTGACAAACACAGAAGAAAACCCTATAGGGCCTCTAAAACAAAAGGAAAGATCCCACAAGCCTTGTTTCTTTAGGAAACCAGGGGTTAAGACCATATCTACTGAACTTGTTTACTTTTCACCTCCTTGTATTTTTGTCAGGAGGCTAAGGACATAACACAGGCAATCCAGATAGGTTGCATTCTGTCAATTGGATTGCTATGTGCAACAATTTTTGGTTAGAGACTCACACTTGTGATTCGTCAGCTGGAAAATTCTGATTTCATCTTAGCTAGCAACATAACTCCTTAGGACGCAGCTGATGTGCTTGGATTTACCTTCAGATGTAGAGAAGGACCTGATGCCCTGCAGTCTGTAGGAACACAGCCTTTGCAAGAGCTGTGCTGCCAACAGGGGAAGCTAGCAGAGGAGAGTCTTGGGAAGGAAATTTGGAGTTGAGACACATCTCTTGCTTTATCAGGGTGAACCCACAGGAATTTCAATAGAGCAGCAAAACCTGTTGCCTGCAGTGAGATAACTTTGAAGAAATAGTTGTGAATGGAAACCCATGGGAATTTCTTGTCCTTTAAGCAGGTTTTTCCTGTATATGGAATAGCCTGGCCCCTTAGTACTACTCTCTTTCTTATTATCTCCCATGCACACAGAGGACATAAATATTGTTGAAATGTCAGTCTTGATCATCATCAGCTGTTCACTCTGAGCTACAGACTGCATTTTCACATGCAACCCCTTCTCATATCCCAGGACATTTAATTGAACTTAAATGTGTCATCCAATAACATCACAGAATAGACAGAACTAAGGATTAAAGGCAGAACTGTTGAAAAATTTGTATTTCCTGAAAAAAAATTTAAATTAAATAAAAATCTGTATCTCTGTAGATTTGTAGTTGACCCTCATTTAGGTCCCAAATAGAAATAAATTGATATTTAAAAATATTTTTATTTCTACTGAGCTGAAAAAGAAAGAAAGGTTTATGGTATTCTTTAAAAAAAGCAGTATCTTTACTTTGTGCATTATTATCCTAAGCCATGCATGGAATATATAAATCTTTCTAATGTTTTCCACTGGAAATTTCTTTCTCTCTATGACACTTGGAAATTTTGAAATAAAATAACATAGCTACCATATTTTTCCTGAATATTTTTGCTTTGAAGCATTTATCAGTGTTACCTGTGCCTCTAGCTAAGTCTATTCTAGAAATAGGGATTTTCTAATTAAAAACAAAACACCAGTCATCACTCCATTCACTTCAAATGATGTCACTTGGCCTGTAAGATCAGCCAGCATCTCATCTCTGATTCAGATCAATCCAGTACCAAGAGCTTCACTGAATTTTATGTTATAGAGGTTTGGCATATCAAATCAAAGTTTTGAGTCCAATGTAATCTTTGATCACTGGTGACCCCCAAATGCTCCAGCAATCAATTGCAGATGTGAAACTTCAGAACTTCACTCATTTCTAGTTAAGTAAATGAGTTCTGTTTTTAGATCTGTTTTTCATGAGAATCTGTTCTTTGGCTATTTAGTATCATTCAGTGCTTTCTAATAAAGAATTCAGATTAAAATAATTTCTAAGAAAGAATACATAATTAATTTAGCAAAAGGGTTAGGACTCATTATATAAGGTTTATAAAATAGAGTCAACTGGTGCTGTATAAAATTATTGGCTTGCAAGTTTATGCCCCTTTCTACTATGACCTTTAAATATAATTAATTGAAATTAAAAAGCCTGGGTGGTTTTTGCTGGGATAAAATTAATTTTCTCCATAGTAGCTGCATGGGCTGTGTTTTGGATTTGTGCTGGAAAGAGTGTGGTAACACTGGGATGTTTCATTACTCCTGAGCAGGGCTGACACAGTCAAGGCCTTTCCTGCTCCTCACCCCAGCAGCAGGAGGCTGGGGGTGCACAAGGAGCTGGGAGGGGACACAGCCAGGACAGCTGACCCCAGCTGACACAAGGGACAGCCCACACCATAGGGTGTCATGCTCAGCTCATAAAGCTGTGGCGAGAAGAAGGAAGTGGGGAATGTTCTGAGTGATGGTGCTTGTCTTCCCAAGTCATTGTTATGTGTGATGCAGCTCTGCTTTCCTGGGGGTGCCTGAACATCTGCCTGTCCACGGGAAGCTGTGAATGAACTCCTTGTTTGGCTTTGTTGGCATGTCTGGCTTTTGCTTTATATGTTCAATTGTCTTTATCTCAACTCATGACTTTTTCCCAGTTTTACCATTATGATTCTCTCTTCCATCCCACCAGGGCAGAGTGAGTGAGCAGATGTGTGGGCCGGGGTGCTGACTGGGGTTAAACTACAACAATATTCAATATTCAAAATTAACACCCCTCATCTGTATATAGATGATTATAGATTACATCCCCAGATATATTTTCAAAAATATTTTTTCCAAGTAGTAATATGGAAGTACTGAACCAAAACTCTGTTAGGAAAAGAAATGGAAGAACACACTTTTGTTCTTCAGAGTGACTTCAAGAAACTTATAAACCTTTTTTCACAGTGGATTTAATTGATTACTTTTATTAAAAGTCAGTTTCAGTATCTTACTACACTGAAGTTTAGAAAATGCTTTATTTCTAGCCTTAATGTGTTTAAAGATAACATCAATTTTTTCTGATGCCACTATTTCTTACAGAATAAATGCTCTTTGCAATGCTGATGCTGTTCCTCAACACATACTTATCACCTTCCTTCTCATCATAGTGTTCATTCTGTGAGGAAAAATAACCTTCACTAACTGTCATCAGATTTTTCCTACAACACTGAAGTTAAACAGTCTGCTCCCTACATGGACTATGACTTGGTTTGATGGCTGAATTGCTCTATTAGTAGCATTTGATAATTTAGGAATAACTAAATATTGAGCATGTCTGGAAACTTAAGGGCATTATTATGATGTATTTTCTCTGAGATGAAGAGTATCTTTGTTGTCCAGTGCAAAAATGTTCATTTTTCTTTCTCTTCCCTCCTGACATACTATCATAATCAGCTGACTTTTGCCTTTAAAAGCCAAAAAAATGTTAGTGACCAAAAGAATTAAAGATTGTCATCTGTTAGGATGATAGTCATAAGAATAAATTTGGAATATGTTAGATTTCTTTTTTCTATTCCAAATAATTTCTACAATTACTATTTATGTTTTTGTTTCTGTTAGGATGATAGTCATAAGAATAAATTTGGAGTATGTTAGATTTCTTTTTTCTATTCCACATAATTTAAAATAATTTCTACAATTAATATTTATGTTTTTATGCTGTAAAAGTAATGACTTCAATGTCATTTGTGTGGAGTATATAGTAAATCTTATCCCAGGTACTGATATGACACAGCAAGCTTAGGTCTCTTCATTGATTTCAACCGCATTTAAATAGGAAAATAACTGGATTTGGAGAGATGTGTTATTTTATACTGATGAATAGTGTTGTTATGTATTATTGTAGGAGAAGTACTGTCATTTTTGTGCTCTCTAGAGGAAGACTATATCTCAGCATGGTAAATCAGCAATTTTCCTTTTTAGACAAAGGAGATTTTGGAATGCATTATTACTTAATGTCCATTTGATGTATCTTTGACATACATTTGACAGGTCACTCATCTGGTGAATACCTCCAGCTTTCATTCCTATGTCTTTACCTCATTCTGATCTACCTCGGTGGAAGTGGTGTGACCTGCAAGCTGGATCTTCAGACTGTTGCTTCGTAATTTAAATTGGAAATGAGGTCTGAAAAAATTCATACTTAATATTACATTTCATAAAACTTCTGTTCAAATAGAGCATACTACAAATTGTATGCAGTTTCAACACAAATTCTGCACCAGTTCCAGCTACGTCAGTTCCAAAAAAAAATCACTGTAAACTTTTTTAAGTTTTCAAAGTGGAAGGAACTTTTACCAGAAGAAAAAATTTGAGTTTTCATCAGTGTGAGTTTTGTGCAATGGCCATGTGGTGGACTGTGTCTCATAGTTCCTAGAAAAAGTCCTGCAAGTCCTAATCAGATATGATCCCAACAGCTTTCTCAGTACATTGCCCTATTGGGTTGTTTGATTCAATGAAAATCATGTCAGGAAAGGGTTTAGATTTCCTAGTTGCTAAGTAGGACCCATAGGAGATGGTCACAAATCCCAGTCTAATAGTTTATAACTCTAGCTTATTTGCATACTGAGGCTGTATCTTGAAAGTGTTATGCCTGAGACAGAGCTTTTCCATAGTATTAACATTTATCCAGCTGACTGAAACATCTGTAAGAACATCTACAGCTCTCAAAGAAGAGACTGAGAAATTAAATTCAAAGGGTCTCTCCATCCCTGTGTATTCACGTGGGTCTCGGAATCCAGGCCAAGGATTTGTCTCATTATTGTCTATAGCCTTATTAGTTATTTCTTTTGCTGAGAATGACAAACATTCTGAGCACGCCTTAATCCATCCTGCCCTTGCCCTGAAGGTAGCTTATTCTCTTCTTAAACTTGTCTTTGGGTAGTTTGAACAAATATTAGCTCAGACTAGTTATGACCTGTTTTTGCCCTGTTTTAATTGTCTTGACAATTATCTGGGCTTCTAAAATTTTTCTCACATGATTCACATATGTCTTTCTTCTGCCCATCATGGCAATTGTATGTGTGTGAAAGAAAATGCAAGGCAGGTTGTAGCCATGCTCTTACCCTTAACAGAAAATTATAATATTTCAAGGTAATATAGACCCTTGTCTTCACTGCACAGTGCAGAGCACTTGGTTTTCTTTCTCATTTCATATTTATATTAAGTCTTTTGCATCAGTGCAGCTGTTGCATATATTTGGTGGGGAATTCAGTAGTGTGACAGTTTCAGATGGCATACCTTCTTCACCCAATTGTTATCAGTTGGTATCTTACTCATAACAATCAGTAGTTTTCAAAAGGGAACATTTTACTAAGTGAAAAGCAATGAAAATGGAACTACATCTCTAAAAGAAATCCAAGTCTAAAATTTAACAATAACAATTACTATGTTAATAATGGTGTATTAAATTCTTGATCATGGACCCTTAAGAGGTTTTTATTATTGATGCCATGTACAGAGGACCCATCTGAAAAGCTGACACATAATTTTTAGTACTGTGCTGAGCATCAGAGTTCTTAAGCCAATCTGGAGCCTAGATGGAATAATCAGAGGCTGATAAGTGATTTCTCTGACGAAAGTCACAATAGAAGCCTGGGGCAGACCCCACAAAAACAGCCAGGTGTCCTAGATCCTCTGCCAGTGCTCCACACACTGGGCTGCACTGTCTTTTTGTATCTTCTAAGAGGGTTTCCAGACCCTTTCACACTGTGCACACAGACACCTCTATGCTGTAAGCACTTCACGTGCCATCCCTGGAATGCAGAATGGCTGCATAAAACAAGCACAAAAGCAGCATGTAAGGTAGAGTGCTAGAAATTAAGGAAAAGTTATTCAGCTGCAATTGGAAAGTCCTCAGCTTTTTCAAATAGTAAGCTAAAAAATACAAGGTAAATAGGCCATGTTCTCAGTGCATTATTCTTCTGCAGAATATTTGTCACAAAAATTTGGAAGGGGGTATGAACTGCTCAGTATGGATTATTGCTATTACACAGACACAGTAGAATGCATGTAATAGGAGTATCTGGAAGCAACAAATACAACATATTCTCTCTTACACCATTCCATCATCCACTTAAAAATTTGGGAAGAATCAGTGGGATAGTGTCAGGTTTACAGAATTTATAAATATCTCCTCCTGACCTGTTTCTCAGTAGTAAAATAGGGTGTCTTATCTGAACAATCCTAGCTCAAGAATGGAGTTGCCATTAGCTTCAGGATCAAGCATTCATTAACCTTGTTCAAAGGCAACAGTCATCTCTACAGAACAGTTCTAAGAGAAGTAATAAGGATCTGATATGGCTATGTGTATGTCTGGGGCTTGCATGAAAGAAGTCTGTGTGTCAGTAGATAATTATTTGCATGAGTTCTGGATGTTGGCCCAGATAAACAAAGGCATTTAGATGTTGAGGCTACCGTTGTTTAATGCTGAAATGTTTTGCAGAGCCTTTCCAAAAGCTGTCAACTCTTTCAGGCTGACCTGTGGCAAGCTGAAAAAAAGACAGTCCATGTTTTATTTATAGTGTTTCATTTTTATCTGTTCACATATTCATTGTTTTGACAGACAGTACAATCTTAAAATTACTTGTGTGGAAATATACCTTTCCATTAGCAAACTTCTTTTTGAGATGCAGTCTGCAGCAATGGTCAGGTATTGAGCCAATTTTGGACAGTACCCAAGGATTAAATGGTCTCACTAATAAAAAGGCTCTGCTGTCTCTAACATTTGGGTATTACTGTATTTTAACCCCTCCATGTTATCCCAAGACAAGGGTGAAGATTTTCTATAATGAAGTCTGTATAATACTAAACATAAGGGGGAAAGTACTGAAAATCCATTTTGCCACACAGAAGTATGGCAGACAGTCCAAGAGAGGTCTCTGTGTCAAAGAATTATTCCTTATGGGGAACAAGATGTGAGAGGTTAAAGATTCCGATGAAGAAGGAAAGGTACTGCAGATGTCAGAGCCTGGAGAGAAGCACAGCACCTCTGTACAACCACTCTGACATGACAGCAATCTGACATCAGGTCCACAGAGAGCCAATTCTTCAAAATATCTAGCATTAATATGTCACTGAAAAAGATTTCAGGCACCTCTAAGAGATTTGTTTTCTACACTATATTCACAAATACATTCATCGTACTGCCAACATAAATCTGCTAATTCCAACCAAGCCTTTTAAAGCCGGGAGCCCTTCACTCCACTGCTTAGGCAAGAAACAGGATTGCTGCATTCCTTCCCTCCTGGGAGACACGTGGGGCAGGCCTGGGTGCAGAAGTCAGGGCCAGGTAACAGAACTTGTCACACAACAAGAAGAGCATACCTTGCCCCATGCATAGGGGAGTTAAAAGGAAGCAGGCTGTCTCCCTTCCAAGCTAAATGTCAGATGGACCTGTCTCCTCAGCAATGAAATTCCTACAATTCCTAGTACCGAATCCATTCTTTAAGGAACTACTCAGTCCTTAAGGTAGAGAAATGCAGCTGTTTGGCCAGAACCACAATGAGTTTGCAGCTAGCTCAGAACTATCATGTCTTGGCTCATGCAGAAAAAGAACTGGGGTTTATGTTTCTGTCAATGCAGCATTTAGAGGGTCAGAGGAGAGATAGGACCTCAGGTTTCCTGTCATGCACGTAATTGCTCAGACTTGGGGGAAGGAGTCCAAGAGGTACTGATGGACACATCTTCACTTGGATGTCTCCAGGACAGTCAGAGAGTGATAAGGAACAGGCAGGCCAAAGTTAATGTGAAAATTTACAACTTTGTAATGCGATCATCTTTGTGGCTTCTCCTCTCCCCTGTGTCAAGCCATATTCACTTCTTAATTATCATGGTGAAACTCCAGTGTAACATTAACAAAGTCCTTCATATTAATTCATATGCATTGGTAAGAATTAAATTCAAATACAGCTCTCAAAAGTTAACATTTGCATATCTCACTAGAGCAAATGAATTGCACTGAGTCACCATGAAAATTGACTGGGTAAGCTAAATGCATAGTTTGGCTAGAGTCAGCAAGCAGGATACTTTGTCTCCACTCCCTCAGACAGAAATCCACACCAAGATTTTTTGGTGTGCAAATGAGCCTGATTTACTTTGATTATAAAACAGACTCATAGCTTAATAAAAGAAACCAAATTGCCTTAACTTGCATGTGCATGTGGAACCTCCATAAATTATGGTCATATATAATGAATGGAATAAAGCCACAAAAGTTACATGAAAGAAAATGTTCCAATCAAATTTTGCTACAGTGCAAATCTGAAGTGACTTCACCAAAGTCAGTGAAGATTCCCTGAGTTTACATTGGCTTAGCTGAAAACAGATTCTCCTCATTAGTATTCAGCTGAAACTTTCACATGACAAGCAGCATCATGAGGTTGATTTCTATATGTGCAGATTTCTTCACATTATATGTAAGATTCCTGCTCCTTGTGCATCCTGAAAATAACATCTTGGAAAAATATAATTTCCAAATGAGACTTGTCAGTATTTAACATTTTGTGTCACCATATACTTCTATATGTGTGTTTGATACACTTAACAGTCCCCTTTTCCTGGGTACCATGTCCCAAATATCCAAGCACTAATAAAGATCAGACTTCACTTAGCTTTCTGCTTCCAGTGTTTGTTTCAGGCAAGGCATATAGTATCTCCACCAAATTACAAGTGCTGACTTTTTCTACTTTTTCCCAACAAGAGTTGGGAGTATGTCTTTCAAACTTCCTAAGGAAATATGTCTGGATCAAATGCATAGCCCGGTTTTAAAATTCATCATTGATCACATCCATTGTTCAAAGTCTCAGATTGACAAAAAGAACAGAAAATCTGTGACATTCAAGCCACCACATATTTAATATGCCAAGGGACTGGAACTGCAGCCATGTCCTGCAAGTTTGCTTCCCAGAGGGAGCATCCCCTTTACAAGCAGACAGGTGGGTGCTCTGGCATGAGTGCATGTGGCAGGAGCTGGTGTAAACCCCCCTCTAGCCAGTAGAGCTGGGCAATAACCCCAGAGATCACCACTTGAGCTGATGCCCCTTTCAGTGACTGTGACACTGCAACAGCTCCAGCTGCCACCAACACGTCCTTCAGTGTATGAATCACTGGGATGGCTTTCAAAAGCTGTTTGTGTGCCTGGCACAGAAATTATTTCTGCTGTTGACTTGTGAGTTAAGTCAACTCACCAGCACACACCGTGCTCCACTCTTACAATTTTTGATTCTGACACTTTGAGCCCTTTTGACAGAAGAATATAAATCATAACTCCAGTTTCATGTTTACCTCTGAGCAATGGCTATGCGTGGGAGTAACTGCTGGCAGAAATTTTGCCCAGAGTTAGACCAAGTAAAGTCACTTCAGATTCACTTTTCTCTTTCTCACGCACAGGAATTCTCCTATAGAAGGATGTTGTAATGAGGGTGTGACACACGGGAATGTCAGGGGAAAAAACCTGCTTTTTTTCTGGCATATAGAGATCTAGGGTAAGGGTTAAGAAAGTTTTTGCACTTTCTTGATGCTAGAGGTGGAGAAAACTATTTCTGGGGGCCTTGGTAACCTCAGAAGAAGCCCCCCAGCTCTCATACCTCATAGGAAACGTTAACTGCTGCTGTCAAAGCTTATCTCAGCTCCCAGCAGCTGTATTTTAGAGAGGTGAAATTCTCACCCCACACAGAGCAGGAAGCGGAACATAGCAGGAGGCAGAAGCGTAGTATGAACTTGACAGACTCAGCCTCTGAAATAAGCAAGATGCTTTGTGGGAAATACAGGAGATCCTGGAGCCAGAAACACCTGCTCACTGTTGCCAAAGAGGGCTGACACATTCCCTCTGTGCAGTGACTGCAGTGGGCAGCCAAGCAGGAGCAGCTGGCTGCCCTCGAGGGAAAGCATTGTGAAGAGTGCCTGTTCACAATCCTTTTTACTCTGGAAAGCATCTATTTACTGATGTTTAAAAACACACAGTTGAAGTTATGAATTACTGCCACATCCTGCTCCTCTCTGAGTACTGCTTTTAACACAACAGGGGCTGGGTTAAGGCTGCCATTGCGTGGTGGGGACTGCAGGGCTCTGTTCTTTAGAATAGCTTCATTAGGAAAAACACAAACAAACACCTCCCTGGAAGCAGCAGGCTTTCTGTTTACTGTCTCCCCAGAGTTTCCAGCTGAGAAACAACTTGAACATTACTCTGTCTTGTGGTTTTATTGCTATTTTCAGTGAGCTTAGCATCATGAAGGCAGGTTTGAAGCTGTTGTGCTCTCCCCTGAAGTCATGATTGAGACTTTTTTCCATTGCTGAGGATGGGATTGAAGTGATTAACCCAGTTCCAAGGTGAACACTTGGAGGTTCACCAGGTGATGTGGACTATCATTTTGATCTGCTCACCATTTGCCAGAGTGGAGACATGGAGCACTGACTTCCCTTGGCACTTTAAAATCATTCTGAGAAAAAGAGAATGAAGAAAATTCAGATATTTAAATACCAATATACCCCCCTTCTTCTTTTCCACAGGACCTTCACTTAAGCTGTATTGTAGATGTCTAATGACTGTGACCTCCCTTTGTGCTCACTCACTGACAGAAGACACAGAGTGAGACAAAACCATTTCCATCTCGAAACCATGCCCAAACTTCCCCTGCAAATAGGCAGCAAGGGAGGGACTGTGTCTTGAGCTGAGACAGTTAAAGTAAGTTTGATAAAATTAATTTTGGATGTCAGGCCAAAATATGAGCTAAGTAATGAAATAAATGGGCAGGAGATCTTTCTCCTTTTTAATGCCTTTATTAAAAAGAATCAGCTCAGGTGGGGAGAAATCAACGGGTCGCGCCCATGCTGCCGTTGCTCCCAGGCGTGGCACGGAGGAGGAGGGTGATGCAGCTTTGTCCGCTGGTCTGCAGGCAGAGCTGGGGATTCCGTCCTCATGAGAGATTAGGAGATTCTGCCTCTTTTCGGTCCAACACCTTGGGTCCTCTCTCTAGTCAACATCCTTAGGTTAGGGTGAGAAGCAAAAAGGATCCAAGCAGGCACTGGACTACGCTCCCATCCTTAGACATCACCTAGGTCCCCTAGTTCTACGTTGGCTCGTTGTTTTTAGGGGTTTTCCTGGAAAACTGCAAAATTTGGTGCAATGCATTTCTCACCTGCATACTAGCTCTGATGCCACTCCCATTCTCCTGGTACCTGCAGGGTCCCGGGGGCAATCCCTGGCCAGCAGCAGGGGGACAATGGTTAACCATCAACCATTAACAGGGAATGGAAGAAGAACTCTTAACAATGAAGCTAACTTAACAGCAACTGGTCCAACTTGTTTTAACTCTGCAACCTTAAAAAAAATAGATAACTTTTTATTCATAACAAGTAAGAATAAGGTAATCTTGAAATGAAGGACAACTTCCAGCAGCTTCTGGGATTTCTTGGTACTGAGCCAGGGAGGAGTTTGGAGTCTCAGAGCCAGCTCTGCTCTCTTCTTGACAGAGGGCAGCAGTTTACTGAGACCTGGTTAAGGGATTTTATCCTACTGTTTCAGAGTGTGAAGCATTTGGAAGCTGCTGAAGGGGGCCAAAATAAGATCATAGGTGCAATGAGGACTTTTTGTCAGACATATGCCCTCACACTGCAGATTTGCTCCAGCAAAACTATCTCATCCACAAGTATAAGGAGGACAGCCCATCATAGCAGCCTTTTACATCTTCTGGAAAGTCATCTCAAGAGATTCCTGGTGATAAAACATTTCATTTGCTCCAGTTAGGGTCCTTCGATGATCAGATCAGATTTCATATGGATAAATTGCAGCCAGCTAGATAGAAAACACTAAAATACTTCACTCAACACTTCCAATTTCAAGTTCAACTCAATGTCACAGAAATAGCCTTGCTTAGAAAATATCTGTGAATCAAGATGCTTAGTGCTTCAACATCCAAGAATATCTATCTAAATAGCAGCATTAACAAAGTGATAGTGTGTCCAGCCTCTATGTGCAATAAAAGAGAAAGCATGGCTCTGTTTAACTCTTAGATTAAATTTTTCATCTGTATTTCCAGACTTTAGGATTTTTTTCTACAAGTGAGCAGCAAACTCTGCCTCACAAAGGAGAAGTTTCTGCAGCAGTTTTAGTGTGTTGCAAAAACTGAGTTTTGAAACATAACAAAGAAAAGCAGTCTCTGTGGACAGGACCCAAACTCTCTGTTTACAGGCAAGTAGAGAAAGCCCCTCTGATGGAAAAGATACAGCAACAACAAAATTTTCATTTAAACAAACACCAGATACTAACTAGCTAACTCTTTCAGATAACATCCATGACTTACTGAACTGTTGCAAAAACATAGTCATTGTGTTGCTAAAAGAAAGTGAATGTTTGGTTTAAACACAGCTGCAAAAATACCTGGAAAGAAATCTAGAGCCTTGAGTCTCACATCATTTTGAAAAGTAAGTGAAATGACAAGAAGTACTTACCAAATGAAATACTTTTACATTATTCTCAATCATATTTTGCATTGTACAAGTAAACAGTCACAAGACTTCCTGTTTTGTAGCTAAATCTTGACGAACTAATCATCCATAAAGTCACAATGTAGAAACCATTCAGATGAATTTCTGAATCAAGCTGCTAGTGAAATTTGCCTTTCTGCAAAACAAAGCCCTCAAAACTGCATAGCCATTCTCAGATTTTAACTGGGAGTCTGAGGCACCCTTGTTTAGTGATTCCAAAATTTTTATTTTTTTTTTTTAATTCAAAGGCAGAGTTTCTGCAGCAGAATCTATGCAGACACCCCTGAAATGGAGGGAAAGATTTTCCATCTGTGCCTGTGCTGACCCTTGGGTTGAAAAAACTGAAGCATAGAAATCTTATCACTCATACATTTTCTATCTGTATTGGTGGCTTGACCTTGTCATTGAGCACTTGTGGCTTCCTTTTACATAAAGGATGGTATGGCACTAATTGTAGGTGTCCCAGGTGAAAGCATCTACCTCTGTACAAGTCACCTTGGGCTGCTGTCACAGAGAACAGAGAATCAGCCAATGCAATTCCCAGACTGCATGTGATGCAGCCCAGGGAGATGAGTGTGTTTGGTCAGGTGAACTTGACTGCATTGACACAGCCCCTGATGAAAGGACAAGCAAGGACACTGCACAGGCTTGGGCAAAAGGATGTCACCCAGAGGGACCTGCACAGGCTTGAGAGGTGGCCCCGTGGAAACCTCAAGTTCAGCAAGGCCAAGTGCAAGGTGCTGCACCTGGATCAGGGAAATGCTCAGCATCACACAGAGTCATGGATGAACTTAGAAGGACTTGGGGATATAAACAGACAAAAATTAGATATGGTCTGGCAATGTGCACTCACATTCCAGAAAGCCAGCCACATCTTGGTCTGCATAAAAAGCAGCATGGCCAGCAAGTCAAGGGAGGTGATCCTGCCCCTCCAGTCTCATGAAGAGAGGCTGAGAGAGTTGGGGCTCTTCAGCATGAAGAAGGGTAGGCTTTGGGGATGGCTTCTTGCAGCCTTTCAATATATAGAGGGGCCTTACAAGAAGGATGGAGAGAGAGTTTTTACTGGGGCTTGTACTAAAAGAAAAGGGTATTGGCTTTAAACAAAAACATGAAAAGGACATAAATAATTTTTTACAATGAGGGTAATGAGGCAGTGAAGCAGGTTTCCCACAGAAGCTGTGACTGTCTCATCTCTGCAAGTGTTCAAAGCCAGATTGGACGGTCCATGGCAGTGCAGTGTGGGCTAGATGATCTTTGAAGGTCCCTTCCAAGCCAAGCCATTCTGTGATTCTGTGATAAGTAGCTCAAATGTAAGAACTACAGTGCGGTCCCCTACTGCTAGGAGAGATTGGTCCCTTCCACAACCTGTGTGCTAGGCTGGGAAATGTCAAGGCTGAGGTACCTGACAGTGTAGGGTTCTATAATGACCAACACAGTTGAAGCCCGCGCTGTGTGAAAAAAAAAACAAAAAACAAAAAAACAACTTGAACTCATGTGATTAAACATGCTTGGAATTTGCTGTTTGGAGTGGCAGGTTTGGTCTGGCAAAGGCTTAGAGGTGCAGGTAAGTCCTGAAAGATTTGTTAGCCCTCTCTTAAGCGGCCAAGTGCACATACTCTCATTATCTTCAGCACACTTTTTAGCAGATACAAAATGTACACAACCAGTCAAAATAAAATTACCTTCTTCCTTTTGTACATCACCTAATTAGATGTTTGCTTTCTATGTGTATTGTCTATGCTTGCATTAGCCTTAAAAGTCTGTTCTGATCTCTGTGCATGTGAAGACAGCTACATTTTTAACACAGTAACACTATGCATGACAGCTCCCAATGCCAAGAAGTAGTAAAGCTTTGAGGAATGCTTGTCAACACGTCTGTTCCACTTCTGTGAACATAATCACCATCCACCATTACATCAGAATTAAAGGACAAAATTGCATTTGGTGGGAAAGGAAGTGTGTGGGTAACTACTGAAGTAGAAGTAGCTTCTGGTTATAGTGGGCAGGACAAGAATAATGAGTTCGGCTTCTGGCAAGGAAGATTTACGTCAGACATTAGGAAATATTTCTAATGATAAGAACAGCAAAGAACAGGAATTGCCTGAGGATGCTGTGACACCTCTACACTGGAGGTCTCTAAAAACAAGGCAGATTCACATTTGTCAGGAATGGCCTGGGTCCAGGAGATCCTGCCTTGGCTATCTGTACCTTTCAGCTCTATGTTGCCACCATCCACAATAATTCCCTATGGTCTTGTTTTGGGGTTGTGGCACTAAAAAATGAAACAAATTTATGACACTCTTTGAGTATTAATCTTAGCAGGAAGCTTACCAGAAAACAAGGAACTTTCTAGGAAGATCTCAGGACTCTGAAGCCCTCATCAAGTCCCTCCAGCCAGCAGAAAATTATAATCATGATCCCTTGTGTACTCAAATGAGACCCTAGAGGTGCTGGCCATGACCCTCGAGCCATTCAGCCACCTGATATTTGAGTTCTAGGAGATTATCAAGCAGGACACAATGGAAAAGAGTGGAAAAATCTCCCAGGCACATTTCAGACAATGCACAGGCAGTGCAGTGAGTTCTCATGGCACACTGCTTTGTAAGGTACTAATTCACCAAACTTGATCCCGGATGGGGAAATGAAATTCCCCAAAATGAAATGTCAGTGTTTTCACCCATGAACAGATGACAGATGTATAAGCTAAAAGTAAAGCAGTATTGCACTTAAACATGTAGAGGCAACTACAGGAACATTTTATGTTACAAAAAATATACATATATAAAATATGATCAGCAGTAAATAATGTTTCAAGTGCTTTAGGTTTTCTCCTGTCATTTCTCTGACAGGCAGGAAGGACTTCTGGGATTGATACAGCTCAACCTGTCTCTGTGAGACAGAATTTATTTCTAGATTCTCTATTTTGTTTGTGAAAGGATAAAGAACAGGACTCACATGTCTTCTAATTTTTTAAGTCTTGGTTGTTTCCTACACACATATCCTTCTTCCTCCTCCTTCATAAGTAAATAATATCTCACATGAAGTTGCTGGATGGTCTGCAAATTTATAAAATTTTATACTATTTTAAAATCAGAAAAAAAAAAAAGAAAAAAGAAATTTTTTTAAAAAGAGAAAATTATATGCAGTTCCAGTGGCCAGGAAAACAATACACCAATTATCAGTGGTTTTGGTCAGTATGTGTTATACATAATTGGTAAGGAGCCTTTGGTCCGACATTCACTTGCACAGTAAAATGATACTTTTAGATAAATTGAAATAACAAAAAAAATCTACATACCTGCTTGTTCCCAAAGCAGGCAGGTAAAATGGGTAATGGTCTCAGTTCTCTACCTCATTTATCATAATGTTTGAAGCCAAGTTTTAACTTGCTTTAAAATCTGGAATAATCCTCTGAATGCCACACATAGTGAAAAAATTGTCAACAACTCTTGACTCCCTCTCACAGATATTTTTAAGGGGATTATGGAAAGCACTCAGCAGTAGCCAAATACTGTTTTACTGGAGTAAACAGAAGAAAAAACTCCCCATAAAGGTCTGAAAAGTCTCATATAATAGTTCTGTGAAGGAGAATTAAACTTAAGTGACATTTTAATTATCACAGCTTCACAGAGAAATAGAGCTGCTCCCAGTGAGGCCCCCAGCCCAGCTTAGTGCCATAGGGAATAAGAGAACAGAACCTTTTTCCTCATACCATATGTAGTGCTTATGGTGAGAATTATCTGTGTTTCTCCTTTGCCCCACACTTTGCATTTAACACACACTACACAAGCATAGGTGGGACATTTTCTGAATAAAAGGTTGTTCAAACAAAATGGGCATAAGCAATAAGGGAGAACCCAGAAGAATTGTCCATACTAGAGCTCCATCTAGCTATTAACTCATCTTCTTTATCAAACACAAGGAGCAGCCTTGTGGATAGCTCACCTTGAAAATGCACATGGTTATGATCCAGCTGGACAAAAATGAAACATATTCTCCTATTAATGTGCAAATGAGCAGTGTCTAATAGTGCTAATCAATGTTGTCCAGGAAAAAAAATGTGTCCTTAAAAAGTTAATGGTAAGTAGCTGATGAGCAGAAGGGTTTTCTAGTGACTAGTTAGCCACTCCCTGTGCTGCCCACTGGTGCTTCTGGACAGTTTTTTCATATAGGAGAAGCTCCACATCAAGTCATGCTGCTTTTTCAAATAGAAATCTATCCAATTAAGAACCTTATTTCTTCTGAGCAGCCAACTATGTAGGCTTAACTGAACTCCTGATGATGACTAAATCTTTTTATCCTTTGTAATATATTTTTACTGTGTACCCCTGTGTGAGACGGAAATACTTAAACTGATAATGACAAGTGGGTGGGAAGGTATGTGTCAGGCAAAATGCCGTGACTAAACTCCCATTTGCAGTGAGGCAGCAAGCTCAGGCACTGGCAGGAAAAACATCTCATTGAATCAGCACTTCCCAAACCAGTGTGTGAAACAAACATGCAGCAGCATTGCCAAGTTTTGCAGCAGAGAACAAAGGATGCCTGGGAGTTGAATTGGATCCTAGTGCTTAAAATCTTTCAGTATAGGATGCTGCCCTACTTCTGATTCTTTGGTTAGCTTATGTTGCATTGGCTTGGGTATCTCCCCACAGCATTACTCTACATAGTGCAGACAGGCAGACTCCTACTTGTTTTATTCATCAATTCTCCCCACATTTTGCTATTCCTGCACTCTTTTATCCATTTTTAGGATAAGTAAATAGACTCTGCTTAGTTTCTATTGAGCAGCAATAATAGTCTAAGCCATGGGAGTGGGAACATTTCACCATTTGTCTTGCCACACTTTCCAGGGCATGCTGCTGAAGGGGAGGGTGTTTTCAGGGAACTCAGTGATCTTGGCTTTACCCAGGGAAAGTTCCTTGCTCACTGGGGAGGTTTTGAGAAAAGAAATAATTCTGTGACCCTGCTCCTGAGAAGCTTCAGGCTGGTGTAAAACTATACCTGCCAATCCTTTGCAAATGGCAGCCACTTTAATGCCATTTGAGAATATGCTTTAGATGTTCCTCTAGGACATTGCACATGCCCTGACTGGCGAAGCAATACAGTTATTACAATTGACCTAGACTTAACCTTTGATCCTCAGAGAAGAGCTCTTAAGTCATTTTTTATTAGTCATCTCTTCTGGGTCATGCCTCTGCATCTTCTTCTGTCACAATCCTTTCCTAACTCACCTCCAGGACAGATGCTGGCTGGCTCCTGGCTGCATATGCCAAGGGAGAAATACACTCTACCTACTTCTGTTAATACCCCAAGGGCCCCACTTATCTTTCTGAAGGAAGCCTGGGAAAGTCTAGCAAAAGCAGGCAGGGCTGTTTTTTATACCTCTGAAGCTTCTGATGAGAATACAGATTGCAGTACAGAGTTGACTCAAGGTATGCCACAAGGCAGCCAACTCTGAGGGCAGTCCAAGTGAGTAAAGTACTGCCTGGCTTCTCTGGTGGGGCACAGCTACTGCAGCAATTCCTGGCACAGGGATGTCCTTGGGCCTTGCAAAACGGGGTCCTTCCAGCCTGGGCTTGGAGATGCAGGTGATAAACCAGTCAGACAAGGGTGGCAAAGCTACATCCATTGCCATGTTCTGTAGAAGATGCAGAAAGAATTACCCAAGCCCTGAGTCTGTCCTCACAAGAGCTGTCTCTTGTGTCTTTTTCCATGCTACTGCCAGCACTTTACACATCACAGCCTCAGGTATTGTTACTTTATTTTTGATTACAATAAAGACCCAGCTGGCTTCCCCAAGTTGTTTTCCTTCAAAAATATCCTTGACATGGTAGAATGGTGAAAACCATTCTCAACTCTGTGATGTACCCACTGAGGTCTCCAAATAGTTGTTGACTCTGGCTGGACACCAGATGTCCACGAAAGCTGCTTTTATCAAGCCTCTACTCAGCTGGACAGGGGAGAAAAAATGTAACAAAAGTCTTGTGGATCAAGGTAAGGACAGACAAAGATAACTCACCAGTTACCATCAAGGGCAAAACAGCCTCAGCTTGGGGAGGAGAGTTTGATTGATTCCCAATCAAATCAGAGAAGGATAATGAAAAATAAAACCAAATCTTGAAACACCTTCTCCCCATCCCTGCTTGCTGGGCTCAACTGCTCTTGCCATCAGTGAAGGGGATGAGGAATGGAAGGTCACAGCAGTGGTCAGTTCACCACTTGTCTTTCTCCTTCCTTCTCAGGGGGAGGACTCCTCACATTCTTCCATCTCCAGTGTGGTGTCTCTCCTGTGGGGAGAGAGTTCTCCATTAACTTCTCCACTGTGAGTTCTTACCACAGGTTGCAGTTTCTGATGTTCTTGCCAGCAAAACTGGTTTAGCATGGGGTCCTGTCTCCACAGCATCACAGATCCTGCCAAGAGCCTGCTCCACCATGGGCTTCCCACAGGCTTTCACCCTCCTTTAGGCATCCATCTGCTCTTGTGTGGGCTCCTCCATGGGCTGCAGGTGGATCTCTGCTCCACTGTGGACCTCCATGGGCTGTAGGGGCACAGCTGCACCACCAGAGGTTGCATCACGGGATGCTCCTGGAGCACCTCCTGCCCCTCCTTCTTGGCCAGCCTGGGTGTCTGCAGGACTGTTTCCCTCACATATTCTCACTCTGGCTGCTGTTGAGCAGCAATTTTCCCCACCTCCTTAAACCTGTGATCCCAGAGGCATTGCCACTGTCACTGCTGGGCTCAGCCGTGGCTGGCATGGGTCCGTCCTGGAGCCGGCTGACATTGGCTCTGTCAAATGCTGAGGAAATTTCTGGCAGCTTTTCAAAGAAGCCACCCACTACCAAAACCTGGCCACACAAACCCAATGCAAAAGCAGAGGGCTCAGACATGAACACAGGATCTTGCAGAGCTGAGGAGAATGGGAGCTCTGGGAATATCCCACAAGAGATCACAGCTCCTGAGTAGATAGGAGCCTGCTAAAGTGCTGCATAGAGCTGCAAGCTCCAGCAAACTTTATTGGTTTGCATCCTCCTGTGTTTTGGGATTGAGCAGAGCTCCCTGCCATCGTCCTGATAGTAGGCCTAGCTCAGGAGCCCCAGTGTGCTTCCTGACTGCAGGTAATCCATCACTGCCTGGCATGCTGTAGGCAGGCATTGCCTCGTGTGTGTTCACTTTGGGAGCAGAAAATCTCTCCAGGCTCTTTGGCTGCTCCCAGCAGTATCTTAGTGAGACTGGCCCATTGCTGTTCTTCCTGCCTTGGGAATGTCCTCTGGGGATGACTAGGGATATTTGCCTTGCTGCAATTTTCACATCAAATGCATAAACCTGGTCAACCCTTACCTGCAACTCTCCTCATTTTCAGACTTGAAGATCTCAGGATCTCAAGATCATATTTTCAAAGGCAGCATTATCTTGACTATCACATCACACAGTGAGGGAAAATATGGAGAACACACCAGGCATACAGATGGCTCTAAACACAGCTGTAGCATCATAGATGTGACAGAGCTAATACATAAAACATACAGGATTAAAGCACACAGCACCTTGACCCAGCTGTTAATGGAACTGGGATTTTCAACACTTCTGACACAGGTCGTTAGTCCAAAACCAAAGAAATAATTCATCACTGACTGCACACTACTGGCCTTTTGTTTTAAATAAAAGGGATGGGAAGAGCTGTCAGAAAAACTCTACTGTGCTGCCTTTATTTTAACACAGCAGATTCCAACCCAGATCTGCTCAAGACTTTTCAGAGAGGGAACAGAGGTGTTTGCCCATCATTGGGGATTGAGAGGTGGCTTCTCTGGTTGCAGGTGATGGATGTGGTAGGGAAGAGGTTGAGCAGGGTTTCAGAGCTGTTCCAGGGTGCAGCTGAGGTGATGAGATGCATGGAGTTAGCAATGTTGCTTTTCCTTCTTCTTCCACAAGTATCCCACCTCCTTCCATGACTCCAGCCTGCCTGTCCTGTGTCCTGATGTTCATTGACTAAACACCAGCATCATAATCATTTTTACACCCAGCAGTCAAATATCTGCTTTGCCAAGTGCATAACACTGGCCCTGATTCTCAACCACAAACTGCAGGGAAAAGCAACTTAACCAGCTGAGCTGGAGCACAGAGTCTGAGAAGCAGAGGTTTGATCTAGCGCCTGTTGAAAAAATAACAAGGATTCACACTGGTCTTAGTGAATCAGTGAACCAAGCCCCATGTGGCAGCCTGCTTGTTTTGAGTCCATCTTGTAAGGGTAAATGACTGTATTAGCTGCTCTGGGGGTTTTTGCTTACTGTTGTGTTTAGGTTATTGGCCATGAGAAACAATCTCATGGAAATCACAAACATACACATGCATGACCTGTTCAGCTTGCATGATCTGTTTACTTTTCTCAAAAACAACAAAGGGCAATGAGCTGCTACCCTATTTTAATGTGCTAGGTCATAGTCAAAAGAGTCAAGTAATATTTCCCTGTAAGGGCTAGTATTTATATATTAAATATATAATATTTAATTCACAAATATCAAATTGATGTGACAGGTTAACCCATTAACCTATCCTTCATCTAATAAATACCAAAGAGAACAGATTCCTATTGATCTTAGTTGTTTCAGGGACTTTGGACTCTTTAAACTCAGTATTGCCTGCAGCTAATGGGACCATCAGAGTTAAACACTTCACATACACTGTCTGCTTTCTTATGTCTTATAATAATTCCCTGAGCTGTTACTCTTATCTGCTCCAGCTGCTTCTTCATTTACTTATTTGTTTATACTTATCCTGTGCTCTCACACTGAGTTCATCCCTGAAAAACTTTGGCAAGATGTTTTCTTCTTCCACAGGACTTACTCCACCTAAACTGATGTTACATTCTTAAAGAAGCCATACATTGGTCTGCTTGTCTCTTGTGGTCACCATTTCTGAGCTGTCATTGGCACAAGAGCCAGATCCAAACCCCCATCATTATTCATGGAAACTCTCTTACCCATTTCACTGGGAATCACACTTGTGGCAGCTCATCTCTCCACTGAAAGGCAGTATAAGAAAGGCAGTATTGGCACAGCAGAATCAAGCAGAAAGTAAAGCACCAGCTGGCTGTCAGCAAGCACCCAGTTTATAACAGAATTATACAGTCAGATTTTAGTTGGAAAGAAAAAAAATCATTAGACCTACCCTAGCGAACCCAGATGTGGTGTTCCTACCCCATGACAGACCGATTTTAGTCTTTGGCTTGTCAGGTGTGAGCAAACAAAAGACCTTCTCAAATCTCAAACTGGGAGAAGTAATAGTTGGTGAATTAACCCTGACTTAACACAGCCCCACACTGGCTCCACAATCCAACCTCAATCTACCAAATCTGTTGGATTTTACCAAAAGAATTTCCTCTCTCAGAAATTCTTCCCCCTTCTTCCACCCACCTTCTCCATGATCACTCTCTCTGTTGCTCTCTAAATTGTGGCACCCATTTCTACATCATTACAGATTGCAGGCTGGAAACACACAGTGACCACACTCACAAAGAAGAAAGCAGCTTCCTTCTGCTTCCCAGCAGTGTCAAGAAACTCACATGCAAGCTGGATTTCACATGACTTGTTCTTTTGGGAAGACTTATCTCAAACCTTTCCTTTAAGTTAAAATTTTCACATAATTCTTTATTTGTAAGAGAAGAGTAAAGGATTCACTATTAACATATTGACTTACAGCTAAGATGTTGCAACAGACAAGCTTAGAAAGTCAATGCTGGCATCACAACATTTGTAAAGGTGATTAAAATCTTGGAAGCACCAACAACAGCTTGTTAACAAAGGTAATCAGTGGAGTTTTTTCCCCCTTTCCTTATTAGAAGAATGGGATTTCTGTTCTAAATGTCCTTCTCCATAAACATAATCCATTCCATTATATTTGCACTGCTATAGAATGGACTTCTTTTCCTTTTGTTTTCCTTTTGTTTTCAACTCTTTTAAAAGGAAAAACATCACTGAAAGGAAAAGGGAAGCTACACCAGAGCATAAATGTCAGGGGTATAAAGGAAGCCATCATCAGCCACCCCTAGTGACTAATAAATGTCAGTAAAATTCATTCCACATCTGGAATGTGGCCTGTAGAAAACCCGACAAGTATAAATCACTACCTTCGATCAGAATATAAATCCTGACGTGATGCAAATAATGCATAGCTCGTGTGTTTGTGTATTTTACTGCGGTATCAGAAGGAGGAAGGAAGGGCCAGGTGACAGGATATAGGGAAGTTAGAAAATAACTTTGTCCATTTCAAGAAACAATACACTGTTTCCACCGGAAGAATATTTTTTAGAAAGGAAATTTACTCTCTCCTGCCTCACCACTGCTAACTACTCCTCCCCCAGTTTTGAAGCCTCCAGCAAAGAAGAAATTAAGATATTTTGAACTCTGCGATCAGAAGGTCACAAAATACCAGCTTGGCTATAGTGGCTACATTCACTTTTCCTTTGTACAGCAGTTATTTGGATCAGATGTAAGTACAGGTCCTGGTTCATCTCCTTGGAATATTTGCTCCTTCCCCCATCACTGCAGTTCACCAGAGGGTCACGCCAGCAGCCCCTCACTGATTTTCAAGAGACCACAAAGGTCTCACAAAGCTGACTGTCAACCAATGCAGTCAAGCTAACACTGTCTCTCTATTTTTTCCCCAGGAGATGGCAAGGTATGTATGGCACACAGACTTGATCCAAAGCCCACAAAAGCCAACAAAAATGTAAAGGAAAACCCCCCTCTAAGGGTTTCGCAGCATGGCAAGAGGGACCTTTTTACTCTGACTCTGAACACGGAGCTGTGCATCAGACAGCAACAGCACAGCTTTGGTGACTGACTGGGAAAGAGTCCCCCACATGGATTTGTTGTCTAATATTTTCCTCACAGCTCCTAATTCCCTCTTCAATACTCTAGATTGCCACCAGAAAAAAAAAAAATTATTAAAACTCATGGTTAACTGTTAAACTGTGGACCTGAGGTGCTGGCATGTGTGAGCTGGGTGTCTCCACTCACAGTGCTCATCCCAGACATGCAAAGGTTCCCACTTGTGTAGTGCCCTCCTTAAAGGCAGAGGGGCTTCCACACATCATGATAACATAAACCAGAAAAGATCCACTGAAATTTTTGCACAGTTTCTGTGTATGTTATCTAGGGAAGAAAAAGAGATCTGAAGCATATGAAAGACATTGTTCACACACACATGACAAATTCAGGACCCAGGAGGGTGGCTGTAAATGTGCAGTAATTCTATTTTAGATTCATAACATTCAAAACTATAAAATAATTTGGCCTCAAATAAGTAAATAACAAGAATAAATAAAAATAAAAATTTTAATTATTAAAAGCAGTTATATGGCATCACAAAATGTAAGGTAAGACCACCTCCACGCACAACTGCAGTGGTCTGAATCTTTGAACACTGCTAATTTGCAGTGATTGCTTCAGGATCTGACCCAGGAAATTTTAGTGGGATAAAAACTGAGAATCTGGGGAGAAAAGGTAAGCCTGTTCAGATATTGTATGAAGATTAGAGGATTTCCCTATCCACTAGAGATAATTTCTATTATGCAGCACAGAAAAAGCTCTTAGTTAATTCTTGAAAGGCTTCCCTTTTCTATCATACTAAGATATATTCTTTATCAACTTCCTTTTAGTTTTCTTTTCTTTAGGGACTCTAGACACAGACATCTTGATTGAAAAACTAGCACAGGCAAAAAATGCTTAATTATGTGACTTTTCTGTGTTTGAATGTGCCTTCTACCCTTTGGAGGGGGATATGAAGCTGTCCTTACACCAAAGGCTAAGGAAAATTTACTTGCAGCTTCAGTATTTCAGTCCACACACTCTAGGTAGTCTAAAGGACCCCCAAAATGCAGACAGTGTTAACAGTGAGTCCTTCCCTGGTGCAACCTGTCACACTGTCTGGACCTGCTCCTACAATGCAGCACTAATTAGTATTGCAGACAGGCCACTCTGCAGTTTGACTGGATGCTCTTGTGGGAGGAGGTTCCCATATTTTACTGAAAACACAAGAACTGTCTTGATGCCACAGCAAAACTGATGCATCTTGCTCATCTCTACATTAAATTTCATTCCAGCTCTCGCAAATTTTAACCAGGGTATTGGATGCTGTGGGGTTATTTTATTATTATCATTTTTTCACTTAGGCATTCCTTTGTCCTGCTTTCCCTAGAAGGTTTTTTTGGGGGACAAGTTATGGCATTGCTGTAAAGCAATGAAAGAGATCATTACTTCACAGTTCACCTTGAGAAAACACAGAGTTCAGGTCAGCTTCAGGTGTGTTCCTGATGGTGCCAAGTATCAATATAAAGCTCTTTAATGACTCATATCCTAATTAAAGTCTTCCCTCCCCTGAAACACAGATCACTGCATCTTGACTATTTAGTTCACAAAGTTGAATATTCTGGCAGCTACCTACTGAATCTTTCACACCTAGAGAACAGACATAGTCAAAGGTTGTTTTGAAACCTCTTAGATTTTAATTTTTTTTTTTTTAATACTGGCTTGTTAAATACAGAAATGCTATGAACCTATGAGTTGTATGCTACTAAACTTGACATCACTAAATTAATTTTAATGACTAAGTCAGGGGGAAGGGAAAAGAAAAAAAACAAAAAACCTTCATCTTAGGAGTGTAGTCCTCCAGTGGCATCATCTGGTGGGAAAGGTATGCTGAAGGACAGGAGAAAGAAAAGACTTTCTTGATTTCTGGAGAGTAATTGAAGTAAATTCCTGTTTTCTGACTTTTATCCCTTGTATAAGCTGTCTTGTGAGCTACTCATCCATTAAATATGATCTACAGCAACTGTATTTTTACTAAATCTCAAGTCCAAGCTCATAAGTTCATAAAGACACCACAGCACCATAAAATTTGAACATGTTTTTACCTGTGAGACTCCTGAAAAAGATGTTTTGGGTTTGAATTCATCTACAGACAGAGTCCCAGTGTTTGAGTCACGGTTGTTTAATGAGCAGCCACTTCTCAGCAGAGGAATTTAGTCTGCCATGGGACAGGAAGAAAACTCTCCTCAGCCAGTCATCGCAGTCCCATGGTCACATCCAGTCTTCCAAACCACTGGCTTTCCAATAAGCTTTGGAGGAAATCTCTCAGCTACTGATATTAATGCAAGAATTGAAGGAGTTTCAAGAAGGGACCAAACCCCATGGCTGTCAAATTGCTACAGACATGAACAGAAAGGGCTCTCTCTCACTCCTAACACAATAGATGGATATGGATGGATGAGTGGAGGGAAACAATAGGAAATTCATATCATGAAGCAGCAGCAGAGGAGAAGTTAAACATCTAGTCTCAGCTAGCTCTCCAGGCACAATGGTTTGCTTAGCTGTACTGTGAACTGGAACAGGGAAGTAATCCAGTTTCTTCAAACCTTGTCCTCTGCAAGCTGCAGCAGCTCCCAGAGTCACAGCATGATGCAGCTGCATGGGCTCCATGGAAAGATGGAGCTAATGTGTGGGGCAGGAACACATGACAGGAAAATAAAAATACTTCAAACTGATCCTGCTGGTGAAAACTGTGTACTGAAATAAGAGTTGCAGAGTGTTTGCCTCTGATAAGGAGTATCATGGCTCACCATTTGATATGGGTAATGGGGCAGCACTACCATGTCCATCCAAGGCTACATGTAGATTTCTTCCATGGGGATTTTCAGCTCTTGAGCCAGCATTTTTTCTGTCTTTGAGGTAGCTTATGCATCATTAATAACATGCACCTGAGCCCAGAAACTCTTGCCAGAGATGAATAAGTGGTGTTATGATAAGACTTATTTTCATACAGATAACAGGAATATCCAGAGCTATAAATATTGCTAACCAACGCCTCTTTGTTGTTCAACCTCATTCTTAAAAGTTTAAGCCAAAATCTAAATATTACAGATATAAAACAGACCTACTAGAGTATGAAAGGGGAGAAAAAGAGGAACATTACCCCTTGCCTCCCAACTAGGAGAATCTTAAACGTTTCCTGAGACCCACACTTTGGTGGAGATTTGGAGCCAGAGGCCAGATGGCCTTTGCTCAGCTCCAGGAGCTCTCATCCTCTTGCTTGCTATTGACTATATGGATTTCTGCTGGAATGCAGATCACATAATTAGTGCCATACAAATGGAGAAGGGATTCATCATGACCATTCCTGAACCCGACAGGGTCTTCAAAACGTTTCTGAAAGAAAACAGGAAGCTGCCAAAAAGAAGTGGACATCTCTGGTCCAACAGTTGGGTCCTTTGTTTGAAACCAAGAAAAGCACCATTCAGGACTCTAATTGATTAAAACTGAGTGCAATTGCCAGAGCACCAATAATTGCTGGAAGAGGGCAACGGTCACTCTAACGCGTTGTCACTTCAGAGGAAGTTGAACACTAACAACCGATCAAGCAGCATTAGTTAAAAGTAACCTTTTAATGACCCCTGATTTCTCCTTGAGGAAATACTTCCTACAGAATTTGCATTATGGTTTGCAATGCTAGTGCATTTGTCTTTGAATACCTTATTTATTTTAAATTTTAAAATATGCAGAACTCTTCACTGCTCCATTCTGGCTGTGCACTCTAAATGCCTTCTGTCGTGATCTTAGGATGAACCCCAGGAATTTTGCAGTTCGTCTAAATTTGTCCCATCCTTCCTGCTTGCTCACAATAAAGCCACTTCTTTTGCTAACTTTTCTGCAGCTGCCATTTCTTCTGCTTGTCTTGTTTTGCTTGATTACTTACCCACAATTAACTCACTAACTTTTTTATAGCTTTTTTATTCACTGACTTATGTGTAACATACAGATCTCCTTGTCCACAATGTTATGTTCAACACTGCAAGAATGTTACTGATAGTCCCATAAACTACATTTTCCTTCCAGCCTGAAGCTTGGATTAACATGTAAACCCAGGAATCACCACTCTTATTTACAGAAGGAAAAAAAAAACCCATATTGCATTTCAGGCTTTTTCAGTAAAGATATAAAATGTAACACTATTTCAGAAAACCTGTTACAAGGAAAACACACTCAAAATATTTCATTGAAAAAAATTACCATTTAAAAAAGAATTTTAAGTTCTGTGGAAACATATCTACCTTTCAGGTAATCTGGATTTTTTTGTTTTTAATTAATTAATTTTTCAGTTTTGCTAGAACCTATGAAATTTTGATAATAGCTTTGTTTTATTTTTCTTCAGTGACACATTTCTTACATTCCATTATTCTGCTAGGTGATGTATGCACATTAAAATACTTATTTCAAAACCTCCAATCTTTATTACAAAGAAGACTCAAACCAAGAAAACATATAACAACATCTTGGTGTACCAACATCTTGAAAACCAACATCTCTATATTCTCATATTTTTCTACTTCAGATTGCGCCTTGGCCTTCTTTTGTGGTTTACAGTGTTGTCTAAAAATATACAGCACGCATTTAAAACTCTTTTATATGTTGCCAATCACCAGACACCTCCAGGAGACTGTGTAAATATCAAAGTATTAATAACGAAACATTAATTAAAATATCAATTAATAAAACCTCTCTTTACAAGTGAAAAGTGGAATTATAGGAAGTAATCTCACTCTGTCAAGACAGAATAAAAAAACATTAATGAAGAGGCCTGTAATTACGTAGAAATATCTGGAAACGCAGGGAAACCTCGTGAAGAAGGGAAGCATTTTAAGTGCATTTAAAGAAACTGAATAACCAAATTAGAGAGGCTTCAGCCATGAGTAGAAGTACTTCACCTCTGCCCTTCCCTATACCAAGACCAACTCACAAAGCAGAGGTGATCCCAGAGCAAAAATGGGACAAAGAGGCTTCCCCTACAAGCAGGAAGGACAGGAATGAGACAAAACATGAATTACTAAGTAGGCTGGAGGTAACTGACGTCAGAAGAGATTGGATGACACATCTCAGAGCTTTGGGAGAGAAGAAGACAAATAACCTCCATGAGAGAGGTGTGATTCAATGAAGGATGAACAAAAGCATCTATATTTGGGGGATTGTGTACTTGTCCAGGAGTAGGCAAACTTGTCCACATTATCATTTTGCCCTGAACATCCTCCATGGTGGACAAGAGGCTGTGCCCCAGCCTGACCAGGTAAGGTATTTCAACACAACCAAACTGAAATAAGAGCCAAAGGTCCCTGGGAAGTATGAAGGATAAGGAGATTTTTTTGCTACATTCAAGCATCTCTGTGCCTAGAACTAGGAGAAGGAAGGATTTTTTTACCTTAAAAATAGACTTTCATGTTGGGCACTGCTGTCACCAATGCATGTGTGCAGGAGTGCTTGTCTACACTAAAACTTTATCTTCTGCCTGCATCCAGGTGTGTTGCTTTTTCCTTGGAAAGATTTTTCAAAGTGCAAAAATACTACTTTTGTCATAAAAAAACCTTGTTTCCCTGTTCCAAGTTGACCAGAAAACCTTGCAAATTCTCTCCTTTTCTCTCTGATTGTAAAATAATATTGGACACTTGTGCCTGTCTTTCGTCAGCATCAAAGTGGCACATCCCCTCTCTTCAGGACTCTATGTTTTAGCTCCTTTTCTTAGTTGAGGTAGATGATGTATTTGAGATTAATTTGTAACCTTCAAAAGATTTTAGATAACACATCTGTTTTGTAAGAGTAGCACAAACTATCCTTAAGTGTTGGGGAAGGAAGGGAATATTGGGCTGTTGCAGACTCTCTCTCTATAAAGGGGAAGCAGTCATTCCTCTGGGGTCAGAGTCCAGAGGGTTTGCACTTTGTTCATTCTCTCCTGCCTGCAAACAGGGAATCAGGAAACATAAACACCTACAAGATAAAAGCAAAACCTAAACCTAGAGAAACAAGCAGTGTTAATCTAACTCTGGATTAGACCCTTGCAACATGCACTGGAGTCTGCCATCAGCTACTGTGGGTCACGCTACAATGAAGGAAGGGACCTATTATGTTGAGAATTACCTTTGCAGCCAAGACACTAAAAATCAGTCACAAATCAGACACAAGGAAGGGTATGGGATAACAAAACAATGCTATTTGACTGTGAGAGGAGCAAGAATCTTTATATGAAGGGTGTAGCAGAGAACGTCAGGTATGTACATAAAATAAAAGGTTGTTGCAACAAACCCAGAATATTTTGCTAATCTTCACTGAGAAATCAGCTTGAAAAATTCATTCTTGCAAAGTCAGTTGGCCCTGTCTTGTCTGTTGCCCAATCTATTTGACTCAAACCACGATAAAGAGAAAGGTAAAAAGGATACTGATTTCTGATGTACTTCCCTTGAGAACTTGTTGCCCGAGGGGAAAGGTCTGGCTCAGCAGAGAGTTTGCAGAGCTCTGCAGCTTGGTGTCCATGGGTTGCACACGGGGAATGAAGACATCTACCATTCTCCCTCTGCAAGTTTCTCTCAGCCTTTATTCTCTTCCTCATCCATTGCTTTGTAGGCCTGGTCTGTTGGCCTTTGGCCCCA
This sequence comes from Passer montanus, assembly GCF_014805655.1. NCBI lineage: Eukaryota > Metazoa > Chordata > Aves > Passeriformes > Passeridae > Passer > Passer montanus. The sequence goes on along the minus strand of NW_024368041.1, from coordinate 6,623,975 downwards.
TTTAGTCAAAGCTCTTGTAGTGATCTGGCTTATCATAAACCTAGTCGTTCCAAATTTGTCTGTTCCATCTCCTACCAGCATCACATTGGTGTCACTGAGTTCAGATATTTACTAGCTCTGTAAGCCTTGATGTTCATCTCCATTTCTCTGGGTGTTTAAAGGAAAAACTCATCCAGGCTGGAATAGGGAAGAAAAAATCTGACAAGTCAGGAACAAAAAAAGAAAATCAAAAATGGACCAAATAAGGAGTCTTGAGAACTCAAAGATGAAATTCAAGCAATGAACTCCATTTGCCCTTCAGATTGGCCTTCACTTGATTATATGACACCATGCTTCAGCCTCTCTTCTGCTCTGTGACTCATTTGTCAGGTCCTGGTTTGCCTGGGGACAAGTAGGAGAGATGCTGTGGCATTGGGCTGCAGCCCCTGTTCCTGGGGCCCTCAAAGCCACCTCCTCTACTGCACCTTGTGCCAGCTCCATGCTGAGGCACACCCCAGATGTGCAGTCTGCTTTGAGACTGGATAAATTTGAGAAGTCAGAGGGCAGAATGAGCATGAAGGACAGTAGGTAGGTCCTTACATAAACATCATCTGCCAGAGAAGAAAATGGTGTCTTCTGCTTTCAAAGAAAGCAGCTGGAATCAAGCCCAGAAATTTTCTGCGGCTATCATCACTCAGCTACACTGCACAGAAACTTGAAGACACAGAAATGATACAGTTTGAAAGTGATAGAAGTGCTCCAGTTTGGCTTAAAATTGCACTGGGAGTTGGAATTGCGCATTTCTGAGCTATGTGTATGCTTCAGCTCACAGACACCACATATTTATAGTGACTTCCTACAGATAAGGTTGTTAGAAAAGGTTCAGCAAAATGGTAACATGCATGAGCTCTCTCTCCAAGAGCAAGATCTTGTGAAAGTATAGGCTTCCCACTGGCTTTATGGAGAGTTTTTCTTTTGGATCCTTTGACAGCCTGCAGCTCCTAACCCTGTCAACTGGCTGTTCTGACAGCAGTTTGTATTTTAATATATGATGCAGAATCACTCTATCTTAAGTCCTTATGCTGCCTGCTGTCTTAAAGAGCTGCTGTTTGTTTTCTCTGAGAGGATGCATTTCAGTGTCAAGAGAATAGATTCCAGTACAGCACAGGCAGAACTCTCCACTGCTGTCTGCTTTTCTGTGAGCAGCTGCATTCCTGCAAGGTGGGTGTGGAAGGCTGCCAGCTCCTAGTGGCTGTCTTTCAGCCCTCATTATGTGTGTTATTACAGTAGTTTGAAGGCAATGACGCTATCAGATGTATATATCAGCTTAGGGCTGTATGCATACTTCAGGAACCAGTTTAACAATAGCTGGTGCTTATGCATTTGATTAGGAGCTCAAACACAGGCATGGAAAGAAAAGGAAATGCAAGACAGTCATGAGTAGTTGCTCTTACAAGTGGCTGTGATATTGCTCACCAGGGCAGTGCTGGGTCAATTTACACAGGTGATCTGGCTCTGGGAGCTGGTGGCTCGAGGAACGGTATGAAACAGTTATATTGATGTTATCTCTCCAACAATATTTTAGAGACAAAAGACGAAAGGCCAGAAAGTCTTTAAGAAGCTGCTTTATCAGCATGGTATCAGACTATTGCAATCTACAACTGGGGTACCAGAATATGCTTGTTAAGCATATTTTTGCCTTTTTAGGGTGGTCAAAGATCATTTGCTTCTTGCAGTAACTTACTGAAAAGAATGTAGAAGCACAGAATACTAAATTATCAGTATAGTACAAAGTTATGTATTATTTACAAGCACAGTGTGAGCTGTCAGGTCAGTTAAATCAATTATTCACCATTTGTTCAATTTAGCTTTGTGTAAATCTTCATTTTCTCACTCAGCAAATTCCAAATTTACTACAAAGCCTTATGCCATGTCTGTAATGAGAACAGACTGAAAAGTAGAAAAAGGCAGACAGCTTACTAAATTTATAAGCAATTGCTTGAAAAAAAGAATGATCAATGTCTACAATTTGCTTTATTTTATCTAGAGTGTGATTTTTGTGTGTAAATCATATATGATATATATATATAAATTTACATTTTGAGATAGAAGTATTAAATTCCATCCATTTCTTGTCTGTTACCTACAGCAAGAGATTAAGACATTCCTGTAAGTACTGAGGGATTGATTAGAAGAGGGATTCATGGACTTTTAAAGCTAGAAAGGACCATTATGGACTGTGACATCTTGGATCACATAGACCATAAACTTCACATAGGAATTACTATAACAAGCCCATGTCTTCTGATTGGACTAGACTGTATCAGAATAACTTTTTCTATTTAATTTGGCCACAATGTGAGCTTCACATCAGTGGAAATATTTATATAGACCAAGGTAAAAAAGAAAAATTTGCTTATTTGGGTAACCAGAGAACCAGCAGTCAGGCTAGATCTAAAATCTGATCTGCTATATGATGTACAACTAGAATGCATTGCTTGGAGAAGTTATTTGCATTAGAGATTTGAGTGCAGTATTTTTCAAGTAGTGTAGAAACAGTGAGATTATGTATCTTACATACAGACCTCTACTTTGCCCAAGAAAAAACACTCAGCTGAGAAGATAATTCAATCTCTGGCTTTTCCATGCCTAGCTTTTCTTGAGAGGACCCTGGCTATGTCAGTGTATTGGGAAAAGGGAAAATAATAATGCACGAAAACAATGGATTTTTAAAATTATTGATTAAAGTTTACCATTCGTTAGCTGAGCAATGGGAGCTGGCCATATATACATTTAGTGTGGCTCACTTGTGAACGAAAATGAGCTGGGTCAAACCACAGAAAAGCTCATATCTAAGGCTAGTCTGCTTTTCTACAGTGGTCATTACTCATTGATTTCTGTAGTGGTCACTGTTGTACTCACTGAAATGATGTATAATCAGGTCTGGTGTAGTAAATGAGATTTTTTTCTCTCTATACTCCTCTCTTCAGAAAAAAAATATTTAATGAGGAAATACTAAATCATGCCTGTCTTTTTTCTATGTCCAAAATTTGAGTTGAACAGAATTCTTCAAAGGAGTGCTCATAAGAAGGTTCAGGCTCTGCATTTGTTTACCATATTGTAGGATGTAGTTCTAGCCCCAGCTCCTTCACACAAAAGGTTTCCAGTTCTATGCACACTGAATTAGGCCTCTGTAGCTGAGTTGTCTTTACGGAGCACAGCCGTCCTCATGACCTGTCCTTGTCACCAAGTGCTTTGAAAGTGAGTTGTGGTACTTTGAGTAGAAAATGGAAGAGGAACTAGCACTGAGCACATGAATTATAACCCATGGAAGACATCCCCAGAATAGCAGGAAGAAACAGTTGAAATCCACAGGGTCAAAACTCTTGTATTTCATTCACAGTGTCATTCTATTAATTACAGGAGTTTAGAGACAATGAAACAAGTAAACTATGCAATCTCTTTGGTCATCTGGGTTTAAATTTAGATTAAAAAGGGCATAAAACTTGCCAAAAAAGGCAATATGAGTTTAGTTGAAAGACAGATATATACATCCAAAGTGCTTCCATTTCTGATTGTCATAATTTCTATTGCTCCCCAAGGCCTCTCACTACCCAAAATGATAGTTTTTGGAGCAATGGGGATTTTGTTTCTGTGTAATGAGGTGGGAACACCTGGGGATCACCTGAACAGAAGCAACACAGTTCAGCTGGTCTATAATGCATAGCAGATAGATACTGCAAACGTGTGAGATGGGCTGTTTGCTTTTGAGAGACCAAAACACAGGAGAGGTTTTCTGCGCTCCATGGTGAAAGAATACTGAGAGGTGAGTGGTAAAGCTGTTTTTCTATTGCAGGTGTTTTTCTGAATTGTCAGCCTGTCATTGTGTTTGACTGGACCAAAAAGCACCAAACGGGACAAGTCATTCACTGCTGCAGAACAAGCTGCTCTCTGTGTCTCAGCTACCACCTCACTGTGGGGCAGAGTGAAACCTGGGTAAACAGCCTAAGTTACAGATGGGCACTTGGAAAATATAAATAATACAATCTCAGATCTTTCCTTGGACAGAAGGACTTGGAGAGGTCTTTTAGAAGAGGTGATGTACATCAAAAATTGAGTGCCTCTACATTTTCTAAAGGAGTTTGATATGGAGAGAGAGGTGTTCAACTTAAAGCATGACAGATGTCCTGTATTATACTGTAATTGACTTCCCATTCCTGAGTAGCCACTTACATTTTTGTGCCTTTTGTTTCCTTGCCAACAAGGACAAAGGGTGTCTCTGAAAAGTAAGGAAATATTATGTGCAACTCTGAAATAGCATTTAAAATTTGTACATTTATTTGCTTCTAATTTTGGAGTATTTGGAAGGAAAAAAAAATAAACCATTAGACATCCCAACAAAATATCAAAAGTCTGCCTCAGAAAAAATATGATCATGAAATCATTAACTATTTAAAAGTCCATCATCTTAGTTAGTGAAGAGACTTGCTCCAGACAGTGTCCTGCAAGACGTTTTAGCCCATGGAATTTAGCATGCCAAAATATGTTGCAAGTATAACATTTTTTTCTTGTCTATCCATGCAAGGTTGTAATCGAAGAAAAAACTAAATTAAACATTCATGACAGAAGCTGTTTGAAAGCTGCCATAAGAACTAACACTAATGTGTCAGCTTTCCAGTCTGGTACCCTGCAGACAAGCTTTGTCCCTGACTAGTCTGCCTATGTTTCTCGGCTATTTAAAAAGTATTATTATTGAGAGAACACTCCTTGTTACTTAGCTAGGAATTGATTTCTTCCCTGACACTTCTAAAAATGAGAGATTTTTTTTTTAATTACAAAATCTGCCTATGTTGAAGTATGTATATACACAGTGTTGTGTAGCCAAAGGAGAAACTGGCCCATAGCCTCAAAAAGACTACAACCAGTCCCTCAAAATCCTCTTAAAAACAAGAGCATCATAGAATCACAGAATGGGCTGGGTTGGAAGGGACCTTTACAACTCACCTAGTCCAACCACCCTACCAGGGCCAGGGGCACCTTCCACTAGACTAGGTTGCTCAGGGCCTCGTCCAACCTGTCCTTGAACCTCTCTAGAGATGAGGTTCAGAGCCTCATCCAACCTGACCTTGAAGGTGGGGCACCTACCTTCTCTTTAGGCAACTTGTGCCAGTCTGTCACCCTCAGAGTAAAAAATTTCTTTCTCATATCTAATCTAAATCAACCCTTTTTCAGCTTAAAGCCATTATCTCCTGCTATCTCAACAGGCCCTGCTAAAATATCCATCCCCATCTTTCTTATGAGCTCCCTTTAAATATTGAGAGGTCACAACTAGGTGTTCTTGAAGCCCTCTCTTCTCCAAACTGAACAACCCCCACTCTCTCAGCCTTTTCACACAGGACAGATGTTCCAGTCCTCTCATCATTTTTTTTGGCCCTCTAGATTCCTTCTGTTTTTTTCTTCTACTAAGGACTCAAGAGCTGGATCCAGTGCTCCAGGCAGGCCTCACCAGAGTAGAGTACAGGGGGAGAATCACCTCCCCTGATCTGCTGTTCATACTTCTTTGGATGAGCCCAGGGCATGTTGGCTTTCTGGGCCATGAGCACACACTGCTGGCTCATGTCCAGCTTTTCTTCCATCACCATTGCCAAGTCCTCCTTCACAGGGCTGCTCTCAATCCTTCATCCCAGCCTGTATTGACAACAGGGATTAACACAGCCCACGGGCAGGACTTGCACTTGGTCCTTTACCTTGTGAGGTACAATGTTTCCCTTTTTCCAGTCACCAGAGCCTACACTTGACTTCAAACATCATGGAGACTGGCTTGGCAGCTACATCAGCCAGCTCCCTTAGCACCAAGTGTCTCGTCAGGTCACACAGACTTATGTATGTTTGGGTTTCTCTGGTGGTCACAAACCTGATCTGGTCTTATTGTGGGAAGAACTTTGCTCACCCAGTCCCTGCCTTGTGGCCCATCCAGTTACCTGGCAGAGCACCTGCCTTGTGAAATATACTGCTGTCTTTCAGCAGTTTCTCTGGGAAAATATTAGTAAAACTACATGCATTTGGCACTTGCCATTCATTGAGCTACCTGGTGCAAGTTGCAAGGAAAAATTAAAAAACAGCTGCTGGTTCTCACTGGGAGAAATATTCCAGGAACAATGCTTCCCAAAAATAACAATATAGTCCTGGATACTGCTTTAGCCTAGGTTTCTATAGGGTCAAGCATCTGAAGCTATTCAAAAAAGAGGATCAACTCCATGACCCAATGCAAACATTGTCACACTACACTGCCTGGATTCTTAAAAATCCTGCTTTGTTAACAGGCAGGTTGGACTTGTTGCAAGTCCCTAGGAGAGAGAAAAGGGGAAAGGATATTTACGTCAGTGCTCCCACTTGAAAGACAGCTTATGGTTTTCTGCAGATTTGGTGGATATAACCTTGATGGAGATGAAAAAAGCTTTTGGCTTCTTGGGCTCTGACCATTAGGAAGGGCTGGAATCAAAAGGCTTTCCAAGCAAAGGCTTGACAAGCAGACATTGACATACTGTCATCTTCTCATAATTTGATGAAGAAGGGGTATCTCTGAGGAGTGATTTTACACCAAAAAAAAAATTGAAAGAAATTAGAGCAATACAAAAATTAAAAGAAAGAGCAGCTCTGAAACCTGAATCATCAGGAGAAATGAACAAATCACTTTTAGTGTGGGTGGTCAATGCTTAACATCTACAGCACAGTTCAGGAAATGGACCACTGTCCAATACATCGTGTTCTTCCTGAGCCATAGAAAGGTTTTTATTATTCTAGTTAGTTTTCTATTCCTGTGTTCTCTGTCACCTCTATTAAGACAAACCCATGTTGTGGAGGATATTTTTCCATGAACCACCTTTCTCCTCTAAAGGATCCTCTCAGGGCATCTGTAACTCATCCTGCAAAGGCTAAATATATAAGCTCTGATGTAAGAGTGTATTTACAGAAGTGTTTAGCAACAGAAAATCATATGAAGATGCTATGCAAGAGTAATAAGTTGATAACATTTTCCAAATCAATCCACTCAGGACAAAAACAACTTCCCTTTTTTTTTGTAATGTCAAACTAAAGGATGAGTGTTGCATCAGCAGACTTTCACAACATATTAAAAATCCCAGAGTAACAATGCATCACACATGAAGAGCTTCCTACCAGATTCATGCAGCTAATGAAATTCTACACAACTTCTTCCAGGAAAATGGCTTGCATACTCTGAAGCTATATCCAGGATTTTTACAAACTGTTCTGCATGATTCATTCAGTGCTCAGTAGATTAGATGTTACTGAATTCACATGAGTTCAGGTTAAATAAATAAAATGAAACACAGCAGCTGGGGCTACTCATCACTCAAGCACATGACACCTATTGCCAAACCCAAGAGAGACTCAGTGGTGTTGTAATTACCAGGCTGGGTCAGTGGTGAAGTAGAAAGTGGGAATGTTATAACAACAACTCCATGGATTATCTGTGATCAGAAAAAAAATATCAGAGAGGTCTGTAGTATATGGCAAACAGCAGTGTTCCAGGAACCATTACAGAGAGGGGCAGCATTTCATTCTGTAAAATTCCATTACATGGAAAAGGGTGAGTTGGAACAGTCCTGTCCCATACATTATAGTTAACTGAATGGCCTGTGTAAGTGCCACACATGCAGAAACCCAGCAGAGATTAGGAAGCACAGGTTTCTCTTCCCATGGTTTCTGCCCAAATGGCTGTTCACAGCTCTGTGCTTGCTCTGTGTTTTGACAGGACCAGGCACAGGAGCAGAAGCAGAGGAAATTTAAAAAAAGGAGGTATGTGAGTATAGAACGAGTGTCTGTCAGGGAAGGACAAAGGCTTGAAATCAGTGTGGCCAGGCACAAGCAGGACTGATTTCACACTACAGGAAAGAAGGAGATGACAGCTCTGGACAGTTCAGGGCTGTTTTATTCATGTTAGGTCAGGCTCCACAACAAAGGTCTCAAGCCTCTATCCAGTGCAGGCTAGAAACATTAATGTACACCAAGAGGAGTCAGGGGAACAATGTGACTAGCACAGCATCTGGCTTGTTTGAACTTTTCTACCCTGCAAGAGCAGGAACAGCTGGAGAGAAGAAGTGAGTGGCCTTTGGCTGCAAGACTCAGAATTTCCATTCTACAGCAGGACACCTTCACCACTCAGCACCCCACCCCTGGCGTGTGCACACTTATTCTTTGTTTTGATAAGCAAATCAGGACATACTTTAATGTATTATACCTGGGGGAATTTGACTCAGTATGTTGAGCTGATGTTCCAAGAGGACGCAGTTATTTTTGACGCCACTAATTTGCTTTTTGTTTCTCTTCCAAATAGGACAAGAAGAAAAAACAACAACAACAATATAAAAAAAATCTAGCACTGGATTTTTGCCTGGTTTCCATTCTAAATCACCATTTATCCCCTTGCTCAGCTGATGCCACTGGAAACATCAGAAAATCTTTATCTTGCAAACTATCATAAAGAATAGAGAATCATAGAAAACAAAAATAACTTAAGTTGATATAGCACCTTTGTCACGGCATTCTGTAATGCTCAAGAATTTGACCCCTGGAATGGCAAATTGCCCTGCCTCACAACCACCTAAGGATGCACATGCCTGGATTCCACCTAGGATCTAATTCACAGGTTGCAGTACACACCCTCTGCTCACCCTTATCTGCCTGGCAGCATCTATAACTCTGCATGTGACTCAATTTTCACCTAGGGAGTCACCTGAAGTCCACCTTTGTACATATGCACTTTTCTTTCAAGAGATAAGCAATGAGAAGTCATTAAAAAAAATTAAAGGCTTTGGAAATTAGTTAATCCTCACTTAAATGAGAAAAGAATCTCATTTAGAAATAGGAACCATGCCCAGAATGAAGGATCAGCCACACATTCCTACAAGACTCACTCCTGTGGGATGCTGAACTGGGGCACTGGTGATTATAACAGGGAATTACAGGAGAGTGACAATGTCACCATAAGCCACCTCTCTAACATGCTCCAATTGAAATAGTCCATCATAAGAGTTCAAGGCAGTAACTGACTGTTGATACTAGCAGCCATACAGAAACACCCAGAGCCGTTTTCCCCCTGCTCAGACTCTGTCTTTAAATGTTTCTTAATTTCTCTGCTATTGTAGTACAGGCTTGAGACAACTCTCAGTTCTGATTTCCAGTTATTCATCCCCTAAGAACACAACGCCAAAGATGGGAGACTTTATCAGGCTCTTTTAAGCAAAACTTTAGAAATTTTGATGGCAAGGAAACATGGGGATCTAGATGTCAAGTGTAACCTATTATAGCTTTCATGGAGAGCTATTTTTAAGGCAACCAACTCAGTTGGAAGGAGTGGAACAGAGCCACAGAAAGGAAAGGACCCTCCTAGAGCTGAGTCTGTCATTTTATACAGCCATGCTGGGTCAAGGAAGAGGGAGAGGGACCCTCCCCAAATAGTAAATGTCTCACAGTTTAAAAATCACTGCAAGCCTTTCATTTGAAACAACTAAAACAAGGGTACTGAGAAGACTGAAACTTTGAATATCCCTTGTTCAGCAAGCTGTCTCACTGGGCTGGAAACCTGTTGGAGCTTGCAGTCCTGGAGTTTAACATGCTCCCTCTGTTTGTTTATTCACTCTTCCATGATCTTATAGCTGCTTCATAGAAGAAGCACACAGCACCTTACACTGCTGGCTGTGTGTAGAAGATTTTAGCTGCCACTCTAAACTGTAGCTTGGCTGGTACTTTTTAAAAAGCTGCAATATTCTCTTTTCAGTTTTCATTATCCCTCGAGGGTATTTCTGGCATTTTGAGGCAAAAGATATGCAGAGCATCCAGATAAAGCAATTTTGAGTGCTTTTGCATTTTTACAGGAGAAAAGTGAACCACACCCTGGAAGATTTTCACTAGAGCCAAGCACTGTCCTCAGATATGTCATACACAGGCAGTATTCAGCTCCCCCACAAGACCTGCCAAGACTCATGTGCCAAAAGTGAGATTCACACAGCCAAATCCTCCTCCTCCAGATACTACTCATTCCTGGCACCTCCTCCTGTGCCTCCTGCATTCACAGCACAGCCCCTCTATTCCACTGCCTCCCTCCTGCTTCGGGACCTGGTTGGTGATTGTGGACTACCCAGTCTGCTCCATCTCAACAGTGCAGCCCCAGTCCTTGAGTGCATGTGCTGCAGGGATTTATTTCTTTTTTCTCACTCAGGTCAGTCATTCACTCTTCAGTGAGTCTTTCCCTGTGATTTGACAGCAGATAGCACTGCCTTCTGCCTCTAAGACGAGGTCTGCATTCAGTTGCTGGCGATGATGGGTATGACAGCCTTTTCCATCTGTGCTGTTACTAATCCCATTTTATTCAGGTCAATATGTGGTCAATTTTGTCAACTCCATCTCTCCTGGCAGTAAGCACAAGCCAAGTGACCAGTACTAAGGTGTACAAGGGCCTCAGAGCTCTTTTAACAAAGCCTCTGCAAATTTAAGGCCAGAGGGGTGTCTCTGGCTATCAGATCTGACCTGAATGATGCAAGACACAGGAATTCATGTGGTCATTTCCTCATTCAGCACTGTCATGGGTCATCTGTCTGTGCAAGAAGTGAAAAGGGAACCATATAAATCAGATGATTTGACCACGGGGAGGTATCAACACGGCAGGGAATAGGGAGATCCATTGCTCCAGCTTCTACCCTCTGAGACTACAGTTAATTAAGTTTAATGCCCATGGATATAAGCAGCTGCTGCAAGACACATTCCCCCAGCTCTCAGAGTCCAAGGGGGAAATTCAGGATGGCTCCTGTGTGATCCTGCTTTTGGCAGCCACTTCTGATAGACTAGAGGGTGGGAGCAGATGAGGAAGCAAGGGTAGGCTGGACTACTGCCCAGGGGCAAAGGAGTTCATTCCTTCATGTTGTTATAAGCACAAGTGGTAATTACAGGATAATTTGGGTTGACTTTCAAACTAAAGCACTAAAGCCCCTTTATGCAGCTTTGGCAACATAAGGTGACCTTGCCGAGGGGACAGAAACAGCTCAAGAAGATGGCGTGGCAAGGGCACGGGTGAGGAAGAACAAGCTGGCCCTCTCAATGCCACTCTAAAGGGCAGGGTCAGGACAAAATATATCCAAGTTCTGCTGGCTGCTGGTCTCTCCCTGAAACAAAAGAGGTTTGCTGTTTGGTCTGGGATGATAGGTTGAGTTGTGGCCACTGGTGAGCAGAATGTGTCAGTGACAGAAGAAGGGGATGAAGTGCAGCAAACATGTCCCAGTGCAGGTCCAGCCTAGCACAGTGCTCCTGTTGCAGGGAACAAAGTGACCCAGAACACAGCTGATGTTGGATAGCTTTGCCCCACTTTGGCTGGGAAAGCCTAGAGGAAGGCTGGAGGTGGAGGAAGCTGCAACTGCAGCCCAGAGTGCTCTGGCTAATCTCTTCTCAAAGCTGCTCTGAGATCTGGACAGCCCCAGGCTGCCTAGGAGCAAGGGGAAGGGGAAAGGTTAAAGAAAGGCCTGTCTGTCCTCTTTTTTCTCTCTTGCCCCAAGCATAAGAAGCAGACTTGGGCCTGCTGGGTTTCTACAAGTATGACATGTTTCTTTAGCAGCTCTAGCTCTCTGCGCCATAGAATCATAGAGTTGTTTATGTTAGAAAAGTCTTCATAGCACAGTTTGTAAGAAAATGCATATTTTCTCGTGCCTGAAGGGTGGGTGTGTCAGGATCCCCCGAACCCAGAGCCTGGTCAGGGGCTGCCAGTTATGGGGAAGCAGCCACAGGAGACACCCTGGGGATGCTTTAGGGGTGCAGTGACCGAAGATCTGCTAAACACTGGCTCTGTTGTGTCACGGTACTTACCACTGAGTACTTCAAAAATAAATAAATAAATTAAGAAGAAGGAAAAAAATAAAAAAATATGAAGAAAAAAAAGGAAAACATAAAACTAGAGCAATTTTATTTTCATTCTGCTTTTAAGGAGGACTTTGGCGAAGGAAAACGCTAACTTACGCCTTGACCGCGCACTCCCCTCCTCCCGCCGCCCTCTGTGAGGGGCGCTGCGGGCGGGGCCCGGCGGGGCCGGCGGTCCCTGGCGGGGCCATGCTGCCATCCAGCGGCCTCCCCGCCATCCAGCGGCCTCCCCGCCATCCAGAGGCCTCCCCGCCATCCAGCGGCTTTCCGGCCATCCAGCGGCCTCCCCGCCATCCAGCGGCTTCCCCGCCGCCGCCACAGCCCCCGGCCTGCTCGGGCCGGCAGAGGATGGAGCCTCTCAGCCGATGGAGGTGCAGGGGCTGTCCCCGCTGCCCCCGCAGCACCCCGGGCAGGCAGCGTGGAGAGGCGGTGCCCTCCAGCTCCCAGGCCCTTGGTGCCCCATTCACCCTCCTGCCCAGCTTCCCTCCAGCCAAGGGCTCCCCAGAAGGGAAAGGGGAGCAGGACTTCCCTGCTTCGGTCCCTTTGCTGTTTCTTTTTCCTCCTCCCCCTGTCTTTGGAAAGGATAGGGAAGGACTTGATTTGTAAAGATTTATAAGAATTTTGAAAGCTCTTTAAGTAATGCCGTTACCCAAATTATCTCTCCTTTCCGAAGCTAGTGATCCTCCCAAATCAGTTAGAGTTTACAGCTGTGGAGATGAAAGTCAAGGCAAGTTGATGCATTTAAATAAGTGCCTAGAATGCCTAAAACGTTCATCCACAACCACTCTCCCTATTTATCTCTCAAGCTGAATCTTAGAATGGCTTGGGTTGGAACGGAGCATTTTAGATGACCTAATCCACCCTTTCTGCCATGTGCAGAGGGACATCTCTCACAGATCAGGCTGCTCAGAGCTTTGTCCAGCCTGACCTTGAATATTTCCAGGTATGGAGCACCTACCATGTCTCCGGTAACCTCTGCCTGTGTTTTACCATCCTCATTGTGTAAAACTTCTTTCTAACTAACCTAACATATCCCTCCTTCAGTTTAAAACCATTGTCCCTGTGTGTCACAACAGGCCCTGCTGAAAAGTTTGTCCCCATCTTTCTTATAGAGTGGAAGTCACTATGCAAGACAAGCCTGCTAGAACCTGACACCATGGTGTGACACACATCCCACCACTGGAGCTGGGGATATCAGCTCAGGTATTCCTGCCCCATCCACTGCTCAATCCAGCCCTTGCTGCTTCACGTCAGTTTGACCCCTAGTTCTGTCAATCTTTTTAAATTTCAAATGGGTTTTTCCTGTATCCAAGTCACCAGGTAACTGCTAGAGACACTAGCTTGATTGAAGAGGTCATAAGATATATCAGGGCAGGAACTAAACTGCATCCTGAGACATATGGTGTCCGCTACATGGGCTAATGTTGGAGCTTGCAGTGAGGTACAGGATGGTGTTCTACTACAGGGCTCCTAAATACAAGGATCTTTAAAGTGTCAGATTTCCAGAGCAGCTGAGTACCTTGAGCTGTCTACAACTTACAAACCAGCTTTCTGTCTTGCACATGAATTAAGGTGACACCTCCCACCTTCCCAGCAGTGTAAGGCAACAGTCAAATGGATCTTTGTGTGCACCTCATGAAACCTGACAGTCCTGCATGACACAATGGATGTCAGCTTTACCTGTGACTGTAAATACACACATGAACACTCATGACTGATGGGTCAAGATCTTAAACAGAAGACTGTGGGCAACTGAGGTCAGGGATTTTCTATGACTAAGGAATATAGAAAAGGGTTTTGGGTTTTTTTCCTCTCTATCTGTGAACTTTGAATAGTTTTTAACAGCAAGACTGGACCTGGAGAGAGTGTGACAAGTTGTAATTCCAAACTCCATCTGATATGCTGACAAATTCCATCCTGCTTATCATGTATGAATGTAGATCAGGGATGAAATGTAGGTCTCTCTCAGCCAGACCAGCCAACACACTAACTAACAAACCCAACTCAACATGAAGGGAAGGATGCCTCCATTATGGGGAGTAAGAGAGAAGATGGAACAGGGACGTTTGAGGCCATCAGTGGTGCTGTGGGACCCACTGGTGTGTAATGGAGTAGAATTTGCTGGATGTGATCTCTGCTCATTACAAATTTCAGATGAGTGTCTTGTAGCCCTGCATGGGACTGCAGCAGATTATACCTTGTTTTTCAAACCCTCCATCAGGAGGGCACCTTGACTGATGCTTCTGAAGGACTCTCTTGTCCAAACACTGGGTTTCTCTGCACTAAAAGGCTTATCAAGCTGCAGTCTGAGATGTTTTTTTTGTTCTACACTTTCCTTTGCTTGCCAGTGTCTGTGATGAGGGACTTTGCGGTCTAGAACTGGGGACTCCCACGCAGTTCAAAATCCAACATAAATTCATAGGGAGAGTTTTCAGCTAAGTTGAATTATATTTTGCACTTATTTTCATGGGAACCCTCAAAATTGTTGCCTTTCTCTTCAGTGTCTCTGGGGGTTTAAATACAGTGTGGTGCATTGTTATTTTGGACTGCCAAATGAGTGGGGAAGATTGAGGCCACAGAAGACTATGTTCATAATTAGGCTTATCCTCCTACAGTAATTCTCCTGTGTGCACTCTCCTCCCACTTTCAGAGAGGAAGTAGGGAACACCTTGAAGCAAGCAGATCTAATGGGATCACTCCTCTTCACAGACAGTGTCAATGGGAATGAAGGAACAAAGGTTTAAATGTCTCCTCACCATCTGATCCCATCGGATCCTGGGAGATAACCACACATACATGGAGAATTCAAAAGGAAGAGTGAGGGCTCTGGGATTTCAGGAGCATACAGACAGACAACTATTGTCTTTTTATTTCTGTGCATTTTCAAATGCATGTATCTAAAATTCTGCTGATCCCAGTTCTGAGATTTCTGTCTGAGAAATTACACTGTCACATTTGGGAACGGGAGAACAGGACACTTGACACCACCTCAAATGGGCTAAGGGAGGGGGCTGTTTCACCACCAATTTTCTCTCCTACAACCACTTTAACTGAGGTTCTCAAGGGCCTGGTGATCAAAAGATAAGTTAATTCTGTGGGTTTATGTCAAAAATTGCCCCTCTCTGCAGTATCATTCCTTCTGCATCTCCCCACCTCTTCTGTGCATTTGAATCTGTTCTCAAGCCCTTTACACCCCACTTAATCCCCCCTCCTCATGGTAAAATCAGTCCTCCACACCAGGCTTCAGCTGTTTCTTGGAGCTTGTCTACTCACATCACTGAGCAAGGGATGAAGTAATGAAAATTACAAGCTGTGGAAATTTGATCTCTCTATTCTGTAATTACTGCTCTCTGAAATCTGAGAATATATATTTACTTTAATATTCTTGCAGAGGAGGGAGGTATCCCCAAGGCATAAAGGAGAGAGACAGAGAACTATGAAGAAGGAATAGCACGAAACCATTTGTACTTGATTAAATGTTATATAGAGTAGTGAATGAATCTTTCCTTTAAGGCTGACACAAAATCACAGCATTGAACTCATCTTGGTATTTAAAAGCAGTTAACACTTCCTCTTTGCAATGTACATTTATATATAGTTATTTGAGAGTGAGGAGTTGTCATCTTCTGCTTTCCTAACACATAATTACCAGTGTTTGCTGTTTCATGATGATATGTTGGCATTTTGCTGAAGAGTGTAGATCCTGGAGTCTTGTAAAATGCAGTAAGAATCATAGTTGTCAGTCATAAAATAAAGTGAAAGAAACTCAATTTATTGGTCTTAAAAAAACTAGAAAATATGATTAGACTAAACCCTAAAGGCTCAAAATCTTAAATGAATTAAAACAACTGCTAGATTTTGTTTTGAACTTGTATAGAACTTCTAAAAATGACATGATTTGGGGAAAGCAAATTGGCACATGCTGTGTCAAAACTACTATTGCTGTTGCAATAATATCTAATTTGGTAGTTTCTATATAAAGCAAAGTCAGACTCTGCCATGAAAAGCTTAGACTCTATCTTCTATCTTTTTACTGTTCAGATAAAACTGTAGAATTAACATGAATGTTGAGCTGGGTATCAAGTTGACCAGTTCTAAAGGACTAAGGAAACTCTGGCCTTCACTAGTGTAAATCTTCAGTGTTTTGCTTTGCTGGCCCTCCAAAACCTGTGAAGGAAAATGTTCTACAAATGTCTTTCTGGTATTGTGTGCTTTTTCTTTTTTATAACATTCTTCTACATATGTGTTCATTGTGTCCATTGTCTTCCTGGCTCTATTGTCCCTTGGATTTCTTTAATGAAGACAAAATAATTTAAAAATTGCATAACCAAAAATATGCTGCTAAAAACAGCCTTGTGTTTCAGAGCTATCTGAATGAAAAGACCTTATTTTTCTGTTCTGATCCAATCTGGTTCAAGAGTCATTGCCTTCATCTGCTTCACATACAATAAATATAATCCTCGCTGAAATATCAGTTGAGTAACAGTGAAAGTCTGGCAGCTGACTTGCTTGCAGAAAGGCAGCCAGATCAACCTCCCAAGATTTTCTCTACTTCTTTTTTCCTCTCCAGGAAAAGTATGCCTTGAAGTAGTGCATCTTGAGGGATTTCAGAACTGTATTGTTTGAACCCTCTTGTTTCTGGTAGCTTGGTATCACAAAGGCATGAGAACCAAATCAGGGAATATTCTAGAGCACAAAGAAGAAGTTTCTGACTGCCGTAGCTTGGTATCACAAAGGCATGAGAACCAAATCAGGGAATATTCTGGAAGAAGAAGCTTCTGACTGCCAGTGAGTAATGGCTGATGTATTTCAGGGAGGAGCCCATTGTTCAAACTATTCTGTGTTACTTACCCTTGTGCTCGGCACACCATGAGGAGTAGGGGCCTCAGTGGATGCTGTGTGTCCTGTGTCACCCCCTCAATGCTCTGTAGGTGCTACAAAGACTTCACTAAGAAGTGTTGCTGCAGAAAATAGTTTTCATATGTTTCTGTTTTTTCTCTTGGTTTATTAATTATATGAAAGGAGAATATGTTATCTCTTTCCCAGTTTCCTTTCTCTCACTGTTCTCAGGATATTCACTGAGCTAGCCAAGTAATTAACACATGTAGTTGATTTAATTTCATGTTTGTCTGCTACCTGCAACAAATTTACCCTGTAAGCACTGGGCCATCCCTTGAGAGTATAGCTTTTGCTATAGCTTTTGCCTTTTTAACTTTCTGCTGATATTTAGAAGATTTTTAAGTTATTAAAAAGTCTTACAGACCAAGAGTTAAGTCTAAGTGATATTTGAATTCTGCCTAAGTTAGGCCTGGGCCCACAAATTGTTGCAGGGAATTTAGCCAAAGTACTAAACTCAAAATCTAAAACGAAGTTATTTTTTTCATTATCTAGTCAGCAATGCTGTGAGAAGTTTTGGGTTTTCTAATATTCTGCCTTACATATTTTTGAAAGTTATCTGAAATTTGCATGAAGTTTTTTATGGCTTTGGGCTAAAACATATTTCTTGTCCCTGTCTTTCACCAGAGAATGAGAAGCAAATTATTTTAAATGCAATCTGCTTCTGTCTGCTTGTAGAATCGTCTCTTTAGTTTGAATTGTGAAAATTTATCATTCACTTTTTAATGAAGGGCAAAAACCAGATATCTTCTCTCTCTCTGTCA
The DNA here is from genome assembly GCF_014805655.1 of Passer montanus. Lineage (NCBI taxonomy): Eukaryota > Metazoa > Chordata > Aves > Passeriformes > Passeridae > Passer > Passer montanus. The sequence goes on along the minus strand of NW_024368041.1, from coordinate 6,606,408 downwards.
TAAGTGCAGAGGAAACAGACATTTCCAGAGAGTTTCTGGTCACCAGCCATAGCTACCTGCATCCCAAGGCATGTAGGGAGTCTAGATGAGAAAAAAAAAAATGGATGCTGAACTTGCAGATTGCTTAAAATGGTGATATTAGTCATATCACAAAATTCTTAGAGTATCTACAGCTCATACCCACTTCTACACAGCCAGACTGTTCAAATAATTAGTCCTTTTAGGAGTAATACAAGACACTATTTGTACCTATTTGCATCTAGAATTTTTCTTCATCTGTGGGCTGATGGAAATAAAACCATTTGTGGGATCTTTCCTAGAGCTTTCACCTGCTTCTGAAGTGATGACAACAGTAAGTCAATAAAATCCAGAGCACCCCAAAGGCACTAAGGATTTTGATTTCACTGTCTAATCCACGGTTAGAATGTCTAAAATAACACAGTGAAGAACAAGTTTGTTATAAATGGCTTACTACATCCTCCTGCCACTCCAGCCAGAACCCACATCCGAGATAAACCTGAGAGATACAAGGGCCAAACTGCCACAGGTCACTTTTCCACCCCCTAGCCCGTCTCATTTCTGACAGAAGGCACTTGACAAGGCAAGTTAAAGCCAACAACACTGGAAGTTGCCTCCCTGCTTTAGGGAATTGGATAAGCTTCTTTTGCAGCTGTTCTGGTCCATCAGAGCAGAACAGAACAATTAGGGTCTGTATCTGATGGATCCCTGTGCAGGAAATGTCACAGTTAATAGAATCCTTTTTGCACATAAGACTCAATATTTACTCCTGGCCTTATTTATATTAGTCCAACAACCAATAGTGCTTCTACCTACAGTAAAGCTGTAACTGGTTTTAACCCACAAAAGTGATCTCAGAGTCATTGAAATCAGATGTAAAAAAACACTGAATAAATCACTTTCCTGACTAACCAGAATTACTCTTTACTCTATATTCCAGTGCCCAGGCTGAATACCTCTCCTCCACAAAGATTCTGTGTAAATTAAGAGCTCAAGAGAAGCCATTCCAATCAATTGGATCAATGGCACGGCAACTAAAACTACATTAAGTAGGGCCTTGATACAATAAACTATGACAACTAGGAAAGGAGTTGTTTGACTTTATTGGAACATTGATTTGTGAACTAAAGTTTCCCTAAGTTATGTACTGTAACAGATTGCAACAGCTACTTTAGAAACATTGCAAAGCTCTTCTGGGTCAGTGATCTAAAAAAGTATTTCTAAGCTGTAACCTTGAAAGAATCTTCTTTAGTCACACAGCTGCAGCAAAACATACATTTAGTGGACTACCTTTAGTTGTAATTGTTACTTTGCATAAACTTACATGTGTTCCACTTAAATAGGTTGCTGACCTTTCCTGATATTGAATATTGGATAATCATTGAATGTTTTGGGTTGGAATGGACCTTAAAGATCCAAACCCCCTGGCATGGGCAGGGAACCTTCCACTACATCACATTGCTCAGAGCCCCATCCAGTCTGGTCTTGAACATGTCCAGGGATAGGGCCTCCAAAAGCTCTCTGGGCAACCTGTTCCAGTGCCTCACTACCCTCACAATAAAGAATTTCTTCCTAATATCTAATCTAAACTTGCTTTTCTTTAACTTAAGGCCATTCTCCCTTGTCCTACAACTACATTGTGAAAAGTCCCTCTCCAGCCTTCTTGTAGGCCAACCTTCAGGTACAGGAAGGTTCTATAAGGTCTCCCCAGAGCCTTCCCTTCTCCAGTTTGAACAGCCCCAACTCTTTCATTCTGTTATGAGAGGCACTCCTGTCCTATGATCGACTTAGTGTTCCTCCTCTGGGAACAAGTTCCATGTCTTTCTTGGGATAGCGGCCCAGGAGGTGGGTGCAGGACCCCAGGGTGTCACAAGGGCAGAGTAGAGGGGCAGAATCGCCCCTCTTGACCTGCTGGACACACTGTTTTTTGATGCAGCCCAAAGTGCAATATTGAGTCCTCTTGAGCTTTTTGCCAACCAGTATGCCCAAGCCCTTTTCCCCAGGGCTGCTCTCAGTCCATTCTCCACCCAGCTTGGGATTGCCATGACCCAGGTGCTGGACCTTGCACTTGGTGTTGAACTTCATGAGATTCACACAGCCCCACCCTCCAACCTGTCTAGATCCATCTGGATGGCATCCTGTCCCTGTAGTGACTTGACACATCTTGGTGTGGTCAGAAAATTTGCCATGTTGACAACAATAAATTCAATATTCTTTAAATAAAATCCAGTATAATTTTTATTATCCTTCTTCATGAAATCTAATACCTTAAAGCTGGTTGTCTAATTAAAAAAAGCTAATTGTCAAGGTTCCCACTATTTTAAAGACAATGTGAGGAACATCTGCAGTGTGATTTATTTCACCATCCTTAATCAAGATGGGCTGAATTGCTTTATTGAAGTAGCTTTCCATAGGAAAAGTGTTATCTTGGAATGACTGACTTTATATCTTCAGTTGCTTTTTATCTCTTTATAGTCCTTCAATATATTAACTCAGCCTCAGCACTAACTCTGGGCCATGAGCCATTGTCCTGTTATTGCCCCCAGGTGTTAGGGTGTTGTAAACCATTGAGTTGCCTTCGAGTTTCGTACAGTGTCTTTCCTGTGCATTCAATGCAGACAACACAATACTTTTGATGTACCCAGAAAATCAGAATCCGTAATGGTTGATGAGACACGTAGTATATTCATTAAATTATAGATTTGTTTTCTTAGCTAGCAACTTCATGCACATAGTGAGGGATTTCACCTGAATGGCCAGGACAGGTTTTGCCAGCCAGTTTACACTCCATGGTAACCAGGACTTAGGCACCAACTGAAGAGCAATTCCTCAGATGATAAACCACAGCTCCCTGATATGCACTCAGGTCTGCTTAGGTGTTAAAATCAAATGAATCAAAGTGGAGGACCTGTGTTTTGTCACAGTTTCACAAGAAAGTGAGGGAAGGCTGGGCAGAGAAGTCTGGAGTTACACTTGGCTTTCTTCCCCTTCTCCTACAAACACCAGAACTATCCCTTGCTTGTGGGTGGTGGCACATTCTCATAGGTGTGTAATGTGTGGACCGGTAAAAGAAATAATACAGTGTGTGTTCAGAAAACACCTGTACTTATTCACCAGTGGGCACCAGAGAAATGGAGAGAAGACAGTTAAATGCCAGAGGAATGTTCACCCAGGGGCTCTGCTGATGCGTGTTCCAGGCAATGAGTGATAAGGCCTCTGAATTAAAAGTCCACCTTATGGGAGCAGATGGATTTTAAAAAAGTGAATAAGATTTGCTGTGTATGTTACAACATGATCATTTTTGCAGCAGTTATTTTTCATCCTAATTTGTGTAGGGCATTCAGAAACAAGGTATGGAAGACTTACAGGAAGGGAAAATTGTCATATAGATGGTTAAAATAGCACAAATGTTTCCTACAGATCAGCTAACACAGTTCTCACCTTGTGACTCCATGATGATAAATCCTCACTTGTTTACATAAAATATGGAGGGTGATAATATCCTCAGATGAATATCCATTCATAGCTTACTTCATTGGTTTTGACAAAAAAAGGCAGATCTTTTCCAGTCATTTAATTGTTCTATCAATCCCCTGAAAAAAGAAATGCTTTCTGATAAAGGAACCTGCAACTCAAGTAGAATCTAAATATGCAGTAAGTGATAACATCTAATTATTTCCCAGATAATCCAAAAATCTCTGTAGGAAATGATACATAAAATGCTAAGAAAATTTAACAAAGTAAGCTGGAAAAGAACAGGTGAATTTCTAGACACAAAGAAGATGACATAGGATTCATAACTGCATTCTTCTCTTATCTCTGATAACAAAAATAAAACAATCTAGGCAAATTCCAATCAAATCCTACAAACTGTAACAAACTGAGTTATCTTACTTTTGTGTACACAGGACCCAGAGTGCCTGCAGGTTTCACTTTTAATAGTGAGAGTGTCTTGGTGAGAGACTTATTCTTGTGCCTCCAGCTGGAGGACAATATTACAATTGTAGGTAGATACACTGCAATTGTCTCAGAAGAAAGATTGAAACAGAAAGGCTTTATCTGTTGATGGGGGAATTTAATCATGGTGCATCAAAATGGCTTGTGCAAACATTCCTCTAATATTCTGCTTCTCTGCCTCAAATTCAAGTTAGAAATTGGAGCATGCACAGAAAAAGAGCAGCTGGAAAACCCATATCCATGTAGCTAGTACTGTTACAGATAATATTATTTTATTATTGCTATGCTATTGTAGGAGTGCCTATATATTTCCTCTGAGATTTGTCTACAGCTGTGTTAGCTGCTGTATAAATAGGATAAGGTGGTCCCTGCTGAAGTCAACAGAAAAATCCTTTGGTAGAATTTAGATCAAGCCACAGATGTTCCGAAGTTCCCAAAAGGTAGCTATTCATAACTCCTCTCTGTCTGTCTAAATTCACAGGGGGGAACTGACAAACAAAAATATCAATACAAGGTTTAACATGATGCAAAAAATCTGTTAGAAGAGATGGTAGAAGAAGGAGGATAAAGGCAGGTGTATCCTGGAAAGAGTGATATTAAACCAGATGCTGCACTTCAGTTTAATGTATTTAACAGCCTGTGGAGCATCCACTTAGCCAGCAAGGTCATTTCATCTTTGAACTCATGTCAGCTCAGACTTGGGAGTTTTGCTTGGTTAAATTTCCATGTTCTCTTGTACTAGTAGTGTAAACATTCTCCACCCCCGAAAGAGCCCCCAATGTTTGTCTTTATCATCTTCATATAAATGTCAAATGCTATTTGCCTGCATTTGCATGCAGCCTCTCTGCTTGTCACTATGATTAAAGAACTGGTATCACAGCTGCACAGTACAACCTGAGGGGAAAGAAGGAAGAGTCAGTCTTCTCCTCTCAGGCAGAAAATATTGTGGAACTGTTGGCATGTTGGGTAGGTGCACTTGTTCTGGGGAAAGAAGGGAAAATGTGTTCATCAGAATCAGTAACAGAAACAAGTGAAATGATAAACTACTTGTTCCCTAGGGGGAGGAATCTGCACGTCCTTTTCTTCTCTCTCCCATTGACTGATTTTGTAATTAAACATTAATCATTTTATCCTCTTGCCCAGTGTTTCTCCTTCCACAATTTGTTTCAATCTGTTTAGATCTTGATGTCTTCAAAGAAAAGTTTCCCTCCTATTCTATTTTTATACTGCACCTAGCACAAAGTAGCAGCAGCCATTGTTTCAGTGTCTATTTGCTGAAATCTAGAAGGTTATTAAAAAAAGGAAGTTAAGACGCTTGTGGGAATAGGTAGTAATTAGGAAGGATGTGAATACTTTGTACAAAGAACAGAATATAGATATTTCAGATCCCTTTGAATTGCTGGTTAAGGTCATTGAGTAGCAAAGGAAAGCTTATTCTCAAGCCTGTTATGCCTTGCTTTTGTCTGGAAGAACTCAGAGGAACAGTACTTGCACAGCCCAAGAACAACTGATCTGGCACCAGCCAGTGTTGTGACAGTCTCCATTTTTTGCAAATATCTTTATGTAGTGCACTTGTCAGTAAACTTCTAGTTCCTCCCCTTCACTGCTCAATACCTGAATACCCTGAGGCTCAGACAGCTGGAGTGCAACTTGGGATGACTCCATTTGCCCCAGCCTGGAGGGCAAAAAGGCTGTGCTGGTAAGGGGCGCTGAGTTGGAGGTGGTGAGCTAACAGCAAACTACAACAGCATGCACGGATGACAGTCAGTGCTACAGTTGTTAGGCAATACAGCCACACATGTAGCTGACTCTGTCCCTAAATAAATCCCTCTTTAACCTGGAGCGTGACAGCTTGATATCTCAATGAAAACTCTTGTGCTCTAGCAGAATCATCAATCATCTCATGTTAAATAATTTTAGATTAGTATTTTTGAACATGGGTGTAAAAATTCCAGCTGATGCAAATTCCTGAGCATGAATTCTGGTGCATAATTTCAAGCACACAGATTTAAGAAAAGATCTATTTATGTATGTATTTATTTTAATTTTGTTAGGGTTGATGCTGTCACATGATGCTGACACTCTCTCTGTAGCATTCATTACAACACTAAACTTTTCTTTTCTCATCTGTATACTGTTGGCTGATAATAATGGTAAGAAATAGCACCCATTTTCATGTTATTCCATATACTTTTTGCCTATATGTTATTCTGACATCCTTCTTTCTCCAAGGGTCTCTATGTGCTCCTTCAAACTCTACAGGAAGTTGTTGTATGAAATCCTTTGTAAATCTATCCCTCCAATTCCCACATGTGGGTTTTCCATTCCTGTGATAATTTCTGAAACCAACCTCTGCCTCTTCCCACCTCCATTTTTGCCACTACTGCTGGATGCAAGCTTCCAGGTAAGGAAGTAATATTTTCTGTAGTATTTTCTGCTCTTTTCCATGTCCATGCTTGCTTCTGGATTGATTTTCAGCTACCAGCCCAAGGAAGGAAAGCAGCATACCAGCAAGCCAAGGCTGCTTCCTTTAGTTTAACAGAATCTGATCATGTGCTTTCAGCATCCTCAAAGTGCCTCTGGGTTTTGCTTTTGGCCAGGATAGAGTTCATTGTCTTTATAGTACCTGGCATGGGGTTGTACTTTGGATTTGTGCTAGAAACAGTTTGATAACATTGGGATGTGTCTGTTACTGCCCAGCAGTGCTGACACAGAGTCAAGGCCTTTTCTGCTCCTCACCCACCCCACCAGTGATGAGACTGGGGGTGCACAAGGAGTTGGGAGGCGACACAGTTGGGATAGTGTCCTGACCCAAGGGATATTCCATAATGTACATCATCATATAAAGCTGGGAAAGAAGAAATAAGGAGAGCATTTTTGGAGTGATTTTCAGAGCATCTTTTTCCCAGAACACTGTTATGCATGATAGATTCCTGCTTTCTCTAAGGGTGGGTGAACACTGGCCTGCCCGTGGGAAGGAGTGAATCAATTCCTTGTTTTGTGCATACTGTTTTTGCTTTACCCATAAAGCTGTCTTTATCTCAACTCATGAGTTCTCTCACTTTTTTGATTCTCTACCCCATTCCACTGAGGGGGAAGTGAGAGAGTAGCTGTGTGAGGCTGAGTTTCCAACTGGGTTTAAACCACAAAACTCTGTCTTCTGGTTTATCCACGGGACTTTAAAGAAAAGGAATCAACCATGATGCCCTTTCAAAGCAATTGAGCTACCAAACACAGTAAAAACTTTAACTTCCTGGGGAATTTCAAGTTACTTCAGGGAAGAGCTGTGTGTAAATTTTCTGGTTTTCACTACTATATTTTTGTGCTAGCTCTGATTTACATAATGTAATTCCGGGGTCTCCATTGGCTCTTTCTATCTTGCACTTCGTTCTGGACATCCAGCCCCAGCTGCTCTCTGATAGCTGCTTGAGATTTGTGCATTTTGTCTTGCACCAGAGTGGTCCAGTTTTGCTTTCAAACACTGTGCCAGGAATGTGCTTCTGTGGAACTCCTTTAGAGAAAATTAAAGTGCTCTATGGCAGGCCATCACTTCTTGCCAGAGTTTAAATCTGTGACTGAACACAAATCTGACAGCACTGTGGCTGCTGTGGGGCTGTGGCTTCTGCCTACCAATTATCTCATGACACCAAATCAGCCTCCACAATAATTGATGGCAGCTTTATCCACCTAAAACTAACTCTCTAGTCTCAGCTGACCCATTATGTTCTTTTGACAGTCAGCAGAAAGCTTTCAGTGGTTTATTCAGCCTATTCATCTTCAGCACCAAGATTACATGTACATATAACTAAATATTCCCTGGTCTCTGTACTGTTGAGGCCAACTGACACATAAGAGGCCTCATGCCAACTCTCACAAGTCCAGAACAGAGTAGCTGCATAAAAACCATGCTTAGGACCAGTGTGGAGATTCAAGTCCCAGTATCTGGGTACATGACTTGGCTTTCATACATGAATTCGTGTTCACGGTGCCCTGGAGTCCAGAAGGACCTTGGATGTATTGTAGCTGTGCAGCTTGGCCTTCAAGATGAAGTGCCACCAGAGAAAAAGTTCTCCTCACCCTAGTTTTTATGACATAGTTTTTCTTAGGACAACAGATCCCTGTTGGCCTCACACTCACAGTTATTCTGGAGATGACATATTATTCATCCTTCCTGTTAAAGCTGGCCCACTGTATGGAAGAGAATTCAAGAATTTTGAGTGAGGTAAAGGAAGCAAAAATAAGTCTGGCTCCACAGCCTTGTGAGATTGCTCACTTGGCTGAGGAGTCCTGAGTTCCAGCCCTTTCTTCTGGTCTACTTTGGACTACTCCTTCTCCATGCACTAATCACTTTGCAAAGCATTGCAAGGCCTAAGTCTCCTTTAGGGTCCACTCTGCACTTTTTATTATGTAGGAAGCCTTTTAATTACTGGATAAACAGAATCATCCATTCACAAAAGAAGATGCTTGAACAGAAGGACCCACCCCATAGGCCTCATGATAACAGACTATTTGGGTCCTGGGCAACTTCTCATGCCCAGCTGTCTCAGCATCCAGCCCTTGTGTGCCTCTTGCTGCCTGAAGTAAAGGCACTGTCATCCTCCTGTGAAAGATTTGTCTCTGACAAATCAAGAGAAGATGGTCCCCAGCACAATCTGCCCAACTGCTGGAACTGTCAGTCCAGCAAAATTCTACTCCAATAAGGTCATTGTAGCCTATTAGAAAATAATTTTTGGCAGCTTCTCATGGTTGTGAATACTAATCATTTGCTAATTGTCTGTTTCTTTGATGGAATGCTGGACTCTGCCAAGAGGCATTGCTCTAGGCACTGCTTTCTACTTAATATGAGAACTCAAGGCCAAAACTGCTCCTGATAGATTCCCCATGGAAACTCATCAGCTTTAATGAGATTGTGCTATTTGTGAACCGGGAAGTAGTTTGGCACCAAGATTCTGATTGTATTGATTCATAAGCTAATAACTACAAAGGACCATTAAGGCATTCTAGACATTAGCAATTACTCTGGAAAGAAAATAGACTTTCTGAAAGTGATGATGTTGATCCAAATAGTCTTTAAAAAGATGTGCCAGTTCAAGAGAAATGGATTTGCATAGAGTGCTTTCCAAAGCCCTACTTGTAAGAGGCTCTGAGCAAACTCACTGCAGTGGGCTTGTGGCAAATTGGGCTTTAGCATGGGCTTGTGGAACCCAAGTCATAGAGGAAGACATCTGGCTTGCCCTGCTAGCAGCAGGGCCCACCAGTTCTGGCTTAGCTACACTGCAGTGACACAGAGTCTACCTGTTGCTAACGTGCTAAATTAATTACCTTTGCCTCATGCTGTTCCTGTGCCTTAGCATCTCCGTTCCAGTTGGCCATGCAATGTTCCTTCTCCAGATGTGTTTCCCTCTCCCAGTTTTTCCTTTAAAAGCAGAGGCTGGAGTTGTGTGTGTGTCTGAACATACAGCTTCACCTTTCTAGTCGAGGATCAGCTGAAGGCTGATAATTTCCCTTTTCACATCTTAATTTAGGTGAGCAGTGCTTTGCTGGAGACAGTGACCTTTACTTCTCTGAAAATGCTATTCACAATTATGCCGCTGTCTAAATAATGTCTGTAGTTATATTGAGGTGAACTGGGCACCTCGTAAATAATTCCACTCAAGTCCATTACTGGTGAAACAAAGAATAGAGAGGAACTTATTTACGGGAGAGATTTTCAATTTGAGATGCTGCCTCATTTATTTTCCTTTCTTGCCTGTCCCACATTAGGAGGAGAAATACAGCACTTGGAAAGAAAAAAAAAGTAAAAAAAGAAAGTGAGGTTTCTGAAAATATGAGAGCTTCATCTTCACTTTTCTATTCAGGAATATACATTTGGAAATTGGAATATTTTAGTTAATTTAAGTTCACCAAGCTTGTTAAAAAAGATTTACTAGGACAAGTTCATTTTGTCTATTTTATCAGATATATGACACCATACTCAGAAGAACTTACCTATTAGGGGCAAAACACATTTAATGATAACCTGCAAACCTCTAAAATGGTATTAAGGAAGACAAATGAAACTCAAGGACAACAAATTTATTTCTAGGCAAATGAAATGCTTCTTATGCACATTTTTCACTGGACTTGAAAGAAAAAAATCATTAAAAGCACCCGAATATATGCTTTATTGTTGCTTTGAAATGTGAGTCATTAAAAACAGACACACTAACTAAGAAAATGAGTAGTCTTTGAAGGTATTAAAAAGACTTATACTGTAGATACTTATCTGCAGTTACAGAACTTAATTTAATTCTTGCTTGCCACCATTTTTTAGTAGTTTCGTTTCAGCAGTTCCTTTACAAAATACAGAGTAGATTTTGCTCAGCTCTATTTCAAATGCTTCAGGGAATGAAATAATTTCCAAAACTGTGCAGATCATTCTGAATCTTTCTGTGAGTGACAGGAGTAGTTTGTAAGAACTGGTTTTAATTTTTGTTATTAACATATTGTTAAGGTAAGCATACCTGTCATTCAAAGCAGAATATCTAAGTGCCAATCAACTTGTTTAATTACTAATTGCTAAATGTTGAGTGCAACCTAAGGACTTCATGGACAAATGAACAGTTGCAACAGCTGCTTTGTTCATGACTTTTTCTTTAGTTATATCTCCCTTTTGGAGATCAGCACTGATTTTTCAGGATCAGAATCTCTGTCATGTCAAAATATAATTGATATCTACTCATGATTATTGATTGTCATGAAAAAGCCGTTCCAAAACTCTATGCAGTCACCTACAGCTGATAATACAATTCTACTGAGTGGGGAAAATAACTTTGCATGGATTAGGTCTGCAGTCAGGACACAACCAAGAGCAGAACTCAGGACCTTCTGGAGAAAGCAAGAAGAAAAGCTGGTGTTTGATCTCTGAAAAGAAGCCTCTTCAGTCTGGGAAAAAGGAGGCATTGGGAGGATCTGACAGCAGCTTTCCAACACTTACAGGAAGGTCACTGACAAGCACTGCTGTCTTTAGGAATTCTGCCAGCCCCAGGAGGACATTTGACAATAGATTAGGGGATCCAGGGTTCTTCCTACAAGAGTTTCAATATAATTTGTGGGGATTTCTGCGTAGGCTGAATTCAGACATGATGAAATTTTCAGTGATTTTAAACATCTTATTTGAGCATTTCATATAAGCTCCACAAGTATCAAGCCCTTTGCTCTTCGTACACACTTGTATTTATTTTAACTCTTACTTGTCTCATTTAGAGAACAGAAAATACAGGGAACTCTGAGAGTCTGGAAACGATCTGAGTATGGTGAACAAATGTGTTAGGGAACTGTGGAAGCACCAATCTTGCCATCAGCTCTCCACATTCAAATAAGTCTGGCTCCACAGCCTCGTGAAATCACTCACTTGGCTGAGGAGTTCTGAGTTCCACTTCTTTCCTCTGGACTACTCCGTGCTACTCCTTCTCCATGCACTAATCACTTTGCAAAGCATTGCAAGGCCTAAGTCTCCTTTAGGGTCCACTCTGCACTTTTTATTATGTAGGAAGCCTTTTAATTACTGGATAAACAGAATCACCCACTCACAAAAGAAGATGCTTGAACATTTGTAAGATGTTGAACATCATCTAAAATGACCACTGTTTACTTCTAATATATACAGACTGACTTCACCAATTGCTGGCCGATTTATAGTTTTCAGTACTTCATAAAGAAAAGAGCAAAATCTAAAGTGGTCAGGAATCACATCTGGACATATCTGGACATATAGGCAAGCATTAAGTTGCCTTTCTAGGGAAGTCCCAGCACTTACTTTCTAGAATAGCTGTTAAAAAGTCTCTCTCAAACAATTTCCTTATAAATTCACATACGCCAAAGGTCAAGCAAGAGTCATTGTGAAACAGGCTTTAAAAGAAGCATAAAACTCCTGTCTGACACAGAGTCAGTGGCAATTGAAAAAGCAAAGACTGGGAAGGTTAAAGGCTAATTACTAGAAGAAATCTGGCCTGCTGGCCTGAGGTCTTTTGAGTGGGAGCACAGTCAAATTGGAGTTGTGGGATTAATTGGGTGAAAGACATTGTCACCTTGACATTCATGAAAGTACTGGAGAAGATCACTGTTTGCTGATATACTGCGGACAGTTCATTTGAACCACAGAGGTAAGATTTCTCTTTCCCACAAAGACTTCACCTTTGCTTTTTAATTGGTGTCAAATACAAAAATTAAGATCTCTGATGTGAGAAACCATTACACATATTTTCTAAAGTTTGTAAATGTCTCTTCCTGTTCTCACTGTAATATATGAAAAGTAAATGTATATCCCAAGGACAAAATTTTCAAACCCTAAGCTTAACAAAATGAAGAGTGTAAAACTTGCAAGCTGTAAGTCCCTTTGGAGCTCTTTATGCTGTGGGAACATAATGGGCAGCTCTTTGTGCTTCATATAAATAACTCTGACATCCACTGATCAGCAGCATGACCTCAAGCCAGGCAATTCAGCTCTCTACTTCTCTTTACCCACTAACTGTGATATGATGAATAGGTATCTTATCATCAGGGATGACAGTTTGGCTACAGGGGGATCAGGTACATTCCTATGCCTAATAAATACTGTTTGCTGCAAAACTTCACTGCAGTCATATTATATGAATGCACGGAATTGTCCTTTCCTTCTGCTACTTCATTTACTCATAATAATTCCTTTGCTTCACAGCATAAGATATCTATTCATAAAAGACTTCAGGGTAATTTATCCCTTCTACTTTTGAAGCACTGTGTAGGAGATGCTTGGACAGTTTTGTGAACTGGAAGTATAAATTAACACAGCTGATCCCTCCTTATTAATGCTTTAGAAAACCTCAGATCTTCTTATAAAGGCCAATTAATACAGCACAGGTCTCTCTCATTGATATTTTTTTTTTTCACTTCCGCATGCACTTCAGTAGAAAATAAATGAGATTTCAAGGGAAATTCCCCAGCTTTCAAATCTGAATCCTGTCCAGCTTGCAAGCCTCACTCCTGTGCAGAAGCATGATAAGCATTAAGAGCCTGGTAAATCCTCAGCAGAGACAGCAGAGATCCACTCTGGTCCAGCACTCTTCATACAGCTGCCAAACCTGCACTGGGTTTCTGTGACATGATAATCAAGTGATTGCAGAGGAGTCACCTTTCAAGGTGACAAAAACTTTGCACATCAGGAAATTTAGTTTGGTCAAGTATTATGGAAGGACTGGTAGACACACTCCCCCCAAAACTGGACACAGCAGTTCCCTGAATCCAAAATGGAAGAAAAGCTTTGGTCTGTTTTTCAAGTGCTTTAGAAGAGATAATAATCCTTCAAATCCTTATTTGAGTTACAATTCTAGTGAAAAGGACTGGTCATTTTTATGAGATATAATTACTTCACAGTGTTCATCTGTTAAGCCTGCAGTATGAAATACTCACTCTGTTGAAGGTAATCAATGTTTCACTGCCAGTGGATGTGAGACCAGGATTTCAAACACAGAATATCAATGGCAAGTTATGTGGCTTGGTAAGTGAGACACAGCCAAAGACTCTTTGCTTTCTCATGAATTCAGATGGGAATAGGCGCTGAATACTGCATTTTAGTAAAATCAAGTGCCCTCCTGGAGCATTTCAAACAAGGTTTGACTTTCACCTTAACAAAAGAAAGAAGAAGCAAGCCCATGACCAAGTGAGACTACTTCTGTCAATTCAAAATCTTCAGGAAGTGAAACATGTCCAGTTTGTTCTGTCCTAAGCGGTTTTTTCACTGTTTCCCAGATAGAGGAAATCAGAAGCTTAAAATGGAATGAATTCTCAGACTATTGATTTAAATGTAATTTTGAGGTTACAGTTCAAGTTCAAAGAAACCATTTGTTGGGCCAGAAATTCACAAGCATGAAAAATCCTATTCAGTCCCAGCCTGCAGATCTAACTTAACATAGCAGCTCTATTTGAGAGCAGACTGTCACAAGGTGAAGAGAAAAAGCAAGAGTGATAGATGCACCGGAAGTCATGGATGCACAAAAGCCAGCACCAAAAAGCAGAGGTGCACAAAAGCCACTTAAGCTAAAAGACCACATTTATCATATCAACAAATGTTTGCAAATTATGCCTAGATATATTTAGTTAGAAAGTAAAAGCCAGTTTCTGTTCTCAAAGGAGTAAATTTGTTTATCAGCCTCCTCAATATGAAAAATGGGAAAAAACTTAATATGGAGTTTCATAAAGGCTACTGCTGACCTCTTATAAATGGAATCAGGAACAGCTTCAGGTACACAAAAAGTATGCAGCTGCTAGTGTAGGTACTAGAGTGACTAGAGTAACAAAAAAAATTGATCAGACTCCCTAGACATCTCTGTTTCAAAGAAGATTTGTGAGTCAAACTTAGGCAAACCTTTCATTTTTGCTAAGAACCTGCCCCATGACCTCTCCTGTCCCAACTGCCAGGGTGGGAGCAGCTGTGCCAGAGCTGCCTCTGCACGAGGGAAGCAGGGCTGGACCATGGGCTGGAGGTGTTCCCACAGCCAGAGGCCTTGGACACAGTGTGGGATGGACACAGTGTCAACAAGCAGTGCTGGGGGGGACAGGGGCCATGAGCCATCTGTGTCTTCAGTGCTCAGGAATGGGGGTGTTACAGAGCAGCCAGCAAAGTAAAAGCTACCTGCACCGGTGGGAAATGGGAACTGCCTGTAGTGGTCTGCAGTTTTCTGTTTGGTTTTCAGTCCACATTCCTCACTTCAGTCCTCATCAAGTCAGTTCTGCCCTAGCCTCTTACATTATGAAAACTGATTTACATATCCAAACAAATGGCCCTCAAAGGGAATATTCAGGCTGACAAAACATAATTCATGCTCATCCTTTTTAGAGCTATCTTTGCATTAAAGAAAGATTAACAAACAAAACCAAGGAGATAAAGAAAGAAATGTCATGGAACCACTGGGAATTTTGAGAAACTATTCAACCATCCGTGTACATTCATGAAGATGGGGCTGGGGGTAAAGAGATTTCCCAGTTGACACGTTTCTCCACTTGTGAACATGCTGAAAGATCACTCATACGTTTTCAATGAAGTCACTGACAGTCAAGAATGCTGGAGGCAACAGCTGTTGGAGATAGATTTACCCCAAGGCTATTTAATCTCTCAGCCTCTCATAAGGATGCTTGCTAGGGGGGAAGGTAAAAAAGCACAACTAAAAATTGTATTGCTTTCAGCAGCTGTTGTTATTCCTGAAAGCCAAGAATGGGTCAAAAAAATGTGATGAAAGTCCTGGTTTGTTATCAGCTATAGGGGTGGCCAGAGCTTACTGCTTCCTTTGGGGGTAGGATTTCCTTTGTGGAATGAAATACAGTAAAATTGCTAGCTCCAAGAGGGCTTAGCTGCCTGGGAGTTACCATGAAGTGTATATATGCCTTGGAATTTCCAGAATTATAAGTATATTATGTCAGTGTAGAGTGATGCAGGTCGTGAAAGGCGGCCCTTGTGTTCAGTAACAGGAGCTGGGACAATTGAGCAGCAAGAAAAGATAACATAAAACATTCATTAAAATGGTGGAAAAATTTACTGAAAAGCAGAGTGCAGCTGCTATACATGCCAGTTACTATTTCTGAATGGTCTCCTCCTGTGAAGCTGAGTTCTTATTAAATCACACTGTCCAACCATGCATTAGACATGTAAGACATTTGCCCAACTAGCTGAAAAACACAGCATATGCATCTCCCAGCAGAGCTTCTCTCTGTAACCACGTGTTTTCTGTGGTTTGTTAGCAGAACTTTTAAACAGGGATTGCATTTTCAGGGGAGAAGGAAATAAATTAGCATCTTTGGCTCACCAGGGGCTTCATTGCTATGAACATGGAGGATGCCTGGTGGCTTCTCAGATCCCACCACTGGGCATAAAACTTCTGTCTGTTCCCTGCAGCAGTGCAAGCTGTTGAAGACAGTGCTGCATCCTGGGTATGAGCTGTCTACAGCCTGACATCCCTCCAAATCTTTCCAGCACATCACTCAGGATGTATCTACATCAGGGCTTTAGTTTGGATCAAGAATACAGTTTTGAAGCAAGTCTCACATAACCCCACTTATGGTGTTTTGGTTCCCATCACAAATCTGTCTTGGAGACATGAGCCAGATTCCTGTCAGACAAAATTGGAGTGGGAAATATTCTTCAGGAGCTTACCTCATTGCACTGCACCAAAAAGAGTTTTGCAAGACCAGATTAGAGCTAGCTCAGAGTAGAATAACCCTGAAAAGTGAATAACATGGACATAGGACCTTCAGTACCTGTTGTTTCATTATGCAGATTCACTCCTACCAGTCCACAAAGGTTGCTGATACCCATGTAGACATATAAATATACCAGATAATTAAAATCCTCTTCATAAAGGGAAAAAAAAAAAGGAAAAAGAAAACCCCCAAAACATCATCAGGTAGTGGAACTATGGATGTAAAAGACACAGTTATCCTGAAAATTATTAAAATCAGAGAAGGATGTGCATTTTTCATGCCAGTGCTGTCTCAGCTGTAGAAGACACAGTTATCCTGAAAATTATTAAAATCAGAGAAGGATGTGCATTGTGCATTTTTCATGTCATTGCTGTCTCAGCTGTAAAAGAGTTCTCATGAGTAACACAAATAGCAGCAAAGACAGAAGAATTCAAAAATGGAAACCTTTTGTTCCAATAGGGCTAAGATTGTTTTTACTATTCTTCAGGAGCTGAAAAAGAGGACAAAGCCATAGAATAGGTTATAATGCTGAAAACCAGTGTGTTCCTAGGACAACAGTTTATTGTAGAGTGTATTGAGTCACACTACTGCAGCACAGACTATAGATGTCTGTATAGCACTATATAGGAACTGGTGAGCACAGGGCCTTGGGATTATTCCTTAGTCCTTAGTGATCTTGATTCATAAATGAATTTTACCCAACCTTTTTAATATGCTTAGCTCTGAGAAAATTATAAAGGGTCATTTTTGGTGAGTGGTTTTGGTCTATAGGTAAGAAATAATCAAACTACTGAAAATGTGTGTCCCACATGTATTTAAAAGAAACATGACTTTTTGCTGCTTTTGAGAAGTTTTCTTTCTGGACAAGATGGAAATTGGAAAAAGAAGAAGTTCAGAAATTAGAGAAAAATTATTTATCCATCAGAATCTAACAGTTGTTCTGCTGATTGCACCAAAGGTTGGATCAAGCGGTTTTGTTACTAGTTTTCAGAACATTTGATAGCCTCACAGTGGTATGACTAGATAGATATCCAACTCCTTTTTTATATCCACTTGCCACTCAGCTCACAGTCAGCTTACACTAGTGATGGAATATACAAGTCCTGTACCATGTCGGCCTTCTCAAGCAAGGAGTTTCATGCAAAGATTATTTAATTTCCTAAGTAC
The DNA here is from genome assembly GCF_014805655.1 of Passer montanus. Lineage (NCBI taxonomy): Eukaryota > Metazoa > Chordata > Aves > Passeriformes > Passeridae > Passer > Passer montanus. The sequence continues at coordinate 6,589,053 of NW_024368041.1, read as the reverse complement.
GGTTTAAAATAACCCCAAAAAAAACAACCAAAAAAAAGTCCCCCCTCCCAAAAAAAAACCAAACAACCAAACAAAAACAAACCCAAACCCTAAAGCTTCTGAGCCAGACACTAGATGGTAATTAGATGGAAAAATGAATTAATGAAAATATTTGACACTTGCATGAATTTACCCTCTGGATTCAAAAAACATACACTTGTACTTATCAAAACTTCCACCAAAGTGCAGCCATTCCTGGTCCATGGATAATAACCCGGGTCCTTAGAGGACCATGGCACAGATGTCTGTGCTCTTTTTTTTTCAGTAATTGTAGGCAAAAAATGAAGCTTGAAGGGCCTTACCAAAGCTCCTGCTGACCTCACTGGCTGGAGATCACAGCCTTTCATGGGGCTGTTTCTCAACAACTGAAAGATAAGAGATTTGTTCAATTCCAGCTCCAGTGTTTATAGAAGTATGATTCATTCAAAATCCATCTCACAGGTCTCCAAGATAATTTTCTTTTTCCTGTATATTTGAACATATCTTTCCACATCTCTTGTGGACACCTGAAGAGACACTGATGCATCTGGTTCCCCTGTCATCTTGCAACAGCAAGAAAGTAGTTGTTTTTTCAGGCACCAGACAAATAAATTTCTATGATTCTTGAAAACAGGGGGTTGGGGGAGAGGGAAGAGGTGTTGCTGGTTTTTTGTTTGTTTTTTTTTTATTGTTTGGTTGGTTGGTTGGTTTTGGGCACAGCCATGACCATCCTACCAGACAAATAAATTTCTATGATTCTTGAAAACAGGGGGTTGGGGGAGAGGATAGAGGTGTTGCTGGTTTGTTTTTTTTTTTTATTGTTTGTTTGGTTGGTTTGTTTTGGGCACAGCCATGACCATCCCGGCTGAATCCTTCATTCCAACCTCAGTCATTGCAAGCAAAATCAGCTGTTCACTTACAGGGCAGAGAAGGGGACAGGGATGATTCCTATCAGGGCTCAGTGCAAAGGGGGCTGTAGCCAAGGGAGCCCCTGGCTTCTTGCTGTTGCAATGACACACTCAACTCAGGTCACAGTGATAGATGTAGGCTTAGCAAAGGACCCATTCTCATTATTAAATATTTTAGTGTGTTTTTCCCTTGGTAAGTTATAGTAATTGCTGATACCATTACAAATTAGTGAGTTCAAGATATTATAAATCAGATAACAACCATACTTCTCAGCCCTATTTGTTTTTCTCTTTAGACTAATTTCATAACAAGTGGTTCTATAATAGAACTGTCTCAATCAGTGCTGGAACATATAGAAAAATATAACTCAATTTCTTGAGAGAGTCAGGATCAAGACATTCTGGCAGGTGTCTGATCATTTTAAAGCCTTCCCATTTTAAAACTTATTCCCATATATGATCAACATCCTACTGTAGATGGAAGTCTTGGGGGCAAGAGACAGTTGCTTCTGTGTTGCTCTTAGGTATGAAAATGAGTAGAGGAATGTGAAAGGCTTAGAACACGCCATCCCAGAGCAATAAGTCTCAGCTTGCAAAGGACACTCTAGTTAGGCAATGACAAATTCCTTCCTCTCATTAGAGACCAGTTCCTCAGCATCAGGAGCCTTGCCTGGAATGTGTCTTTGAGCTTCAAGGTCAAGCTAATGATAAAAAAAAAAAAAAAAAAAAAAAATCCTGATGGCCTAAAGTGAAATCCTGTGAAGCACTTTGTCAGAGCCCACAGGCCCTGTGTGAAGGAAAGAGCAGCCCATGAAGCTGTGGGCTGTGTCTTACAGTGCCTGGCGAGGTCAGCTCCTGGGGCAAGCACAGAGACACAGATAAGAAACCACCACACCATTTCAAAATCTGTATCCAGGCAGAACAGTGCTGCTTTCCACAAAACAGGCCAAAAAGAAAGGAGAACCTTTTGTGGCCCTTTCCTGTGGTAAGGCTACATTGAGTGATGGCAAAAAGCAAGGAAGATAATTCAATTCCTGAGCTCTGTGGTACTGCAGATCTTTAAAGTCTCTAAAGGACAGTGGAATCAACATGACAAATGAAAAAAGAAAAATAGAGAAAGTATAAAAGAAACATTTTGATCTTCCCAGCCTCATCACCCATGAATTACAGGAACATAGAAACTAAAAAAAAATATTACTAAAAATGGCTTTCATTGATTTGACCATTCCTCTACATCGAGAGACAATGGGGAATTCAGAGTCACAAATTACAGCTATGACAAAAAGCAAGGGAAAAGACAGGATGAAGAGTTAGTACTGGTCTTGAACATCCTCCCTACAGAAAAACATCACAAATAATTAAGGATTTATAGGAAACATTGTTGAAGAGACTCTTGAAAACATTACTAGTTTTATCCTCAGGCCAAAGAATACAAATCAGCTGAATTTAGGAAAATTATCTTTACTTATTTGCATGTAAGTGCCTAATTAATTGCCTATTACAAAAATTATACACTTGCTTCTAAACACAAGAAGGTTTTGTTCTTTTGTCAATGGCTGAACATCAGACTAGATAATCTAAACATTTCAGGGAAAATCTAAGATCTGAAATTTCCATTCATCTTATGAGATGTCTTGGTCAAAAGAGAAAAATCCCAAATTTCCCAGCTTCCATATCATATCACTTTTTACTGAGTGAAAGGTTTTGCTGGTGGAAAAATGAAAAAAAAAAAAAGGAAAAAAAAGGAAAAGAACCACAATAAATGTATAGATAAGCAGAAAGTAGAAACTTAAACAGGTGTGTGTTCACTTATATAGTGTTACATTCTTAGAGTCAGCATGAGTCCCAGGCTGACTGCAATGCCCTTTAAAATGCATTGATCAGACTCGTGTAGGTAGGTGTAGACACTTTCTTCCAAAACACTTCCTCATAAAAATGTCTTGAAGAAGAGATGAGTTTCAAAAGTGTGTGTTTGTGTACCTGTGTCTGCACATGTGATTTCCAACTGGAGAAATGAAGGAGTGCTCTGCCACACTGGGGAATCTCTGTGTCCCAGATTATTGCAAATGGGGGGGAAAATGATAAAAATTAGCATGATGCCTGGTCCTATTTCTCAATTCCTCTTGGAGCCTGGAGGCACAAACTATTCAGCAGCTGGGCTGGGAAAGAAAATTCCCCCTCCATGAAACATTACAGCACAGTTGAGTGCATTTATGGCTGCACAAAACTTTTCATGGCATCAGCTATTTTCTTTTGGGAAAGACAAAATACTTGAAAGCACAGCTCTGTTCTGCTGCTGCAATTTTCTAAAGAAATTTTCTCTTTTGCCTGAAAGAATAGCCAGTCATGAATATGCATGTGTATGTAGGCTCTGGGCAAGCCAGGAGAGCAGAGTGCCTTTCCCAGAGACCCTGCCTGCAGGATGTCCCAGAGGAGCTGCCCACTTCCAGTGCCTCCCAGTTCAGACTCCCAGTGGGCACAGACTCATGGCCTGCCTGTTGGAGGTGATCTGAACAAAGCACCCTGCAGTAGTGCATTGCCCAAAATAATCAATTTTAACACTGTTATAAATTTATTCCTACCCTCTACCACAAAAATCACAGCAACAAAAGTAGATAAAAAGAAACAAAAAGTTTTAACATATGGAAAACAGGAGTGAGAGCTGTCTTGATTGGTTGCTCTGATTTCTTTATCACTTCTGAAATTATGTTGTCTGTGCAGGATGTGGTATAATAGAAACATATATTTTATATACTTACATATTTTCTAATATTTACTTGCTTTTCACCTTTCCTTATCCTGAGGTCAGAGTGATTCCAGAGCAGCAAGAAGGCAGTCCTCTGCCACACCTGTGCCGGGGCTACCAGCAGGGGGACCATGAATGCCACAGGCCCTTGCATGTTCCACAGAGAATCAAATAATATCCAAGCACATTAATACAGAGAGTGTGCATCAGGGAAAAGCAGGAATCATGGGGGTCAGAAGGGGAGTAAGCACCTTTCCAAGATGATGTTAACTCTAAGGGTTCTCCAATGTGCAACAAGATCTTAGGAATGTGTCTGAAAACTGAGTTTGTCGTGCTCTTCCTCATCCTAATTCGACCTGGGTTGGAAGTCATTAGATTACAGGGTTTGTCTTACTATCATGTCACCCTAGCTCAAACCCATTGATTATGAAGCCACATAATCCCGTCCTGAAGCAGTGAGATGTATATAAGATTAGGATAGTGAATTGGTGAGATTTTTCATAACTTTTTTGTTTTGGTTTGGGTTTTTTTGTTTGATTTTGTTTGTTTGGTTAGTTGGTTGGTTTGGTTTGTTTGGAGTTGGGTGGTTTTTTTGTTCTTTTGGGGTTTTTTGGGGAGGGGGTTGGTTGTTTTTTTGTTTGTGTCTGATTTTTATTACACAACTCGAGAAATTAATTTAAAGATCCGATAAAATTACAAGTACTGAGCATTTGCATAAAATAGGTTCCTCATATGCCTCACCATATTGTTTCAAATTTTAGAAGCTGGTTTTGAACATACATTTTTAAAACAGTTCCTTTAACTGTCCTCCACTTTCTATGCACCAAATCTCAGCCTTTATCATCACTTGCATAGAAGTAAACTCCAAAGAGCTTTTTCTGAAACTCCTAGCCCTAAAGCAAGCCAAGCCATGGATGTCAGATGGCCAAAGAAAATTTATCTTCATCTGCATGTGACCAAGAGATACATCTTCCCTAACCTGTGGGATTTACAAGAGGTGGAATGGAACAATACATGACTGAACAGTCCTTGGTTTTTTTGTATTCAGCACAATTTTTCCCTCAAAGTGGAGTCCACACAATTGGAAAAAGTGCAGCCATCATCTTCCCAGGAACAAGTAAACCTGAGATACCTGGATAAGAATTTCTCTTATTTGCTTCAGAAGGAATGCTACAAGGTACTGATTGATCTCATCCTCCTGTCTGAAATCAACTGCCATGTCCATTAGCACATCTGTGTGGGTAGAGAAAAGCACTGGAAAAGGCAGAAGGTTAAAAACACAGCAAAACAGAGAACTTGGCCTGCCTGACAAGCTGGACAAGTGACTGCTTGCAGAGCTTTCCCTCCTTTTGAGAGGAAAAAAAAGTGTTATCTAGAAATGAACTCTGTGAGCACAAGGACAATGCAGCCAGGTTATCTTTCTGTCTTGAAACAGTGTTAGGATTAAAGCAGGATTAATGTGGAGGTTTTGGGTTTTTCTGTGGTTGTTTTTTTGTTGTTGTTGTTGTTGTTTGTGGGTTGTGGTTTTTTTTTTTTTGGTGGGTTTTTTTTTTTTTTTGTTTTTTTTTTATTGGTTTTTTGGGTTGGTTTTTTTTTTTTTGGTGGGGAGGGAGGGGAAGGATTTTCTAGATATAGCACTGTAATTTAGGAGACTAAGAATTTGAAGTCACAGTGCTGGACTTCTCACCTGATGTGCGACTTTCAAAATACCAGCATTTCAATTCCCATTCTTAGTCTTGACAGATAAATGTTATAATACATGGAAATGTTTAGATGTTTACTCTGAGCCCTGGAAGATATTTAGACATTTGAACTAACCTGAGTTTCTGAAGTTTTCTTCTGCTGAAGACATATCTGTTTGGGTTTGTTTGTTGTTTTTTTTTTTTCTTTTGGTAGTGTCTGGGGAAGAGAATGAAGATGTCGGACTCACAGCCCAGACCTACCAATTCAAACTTCTTGTTCAAGAATTTTTTTTTCTCTTCCTCCACTTACCACTCAGGTCTCAGAGTTTACCAGACTCATACAAGGGGGACCCAGTCCTTTGTCAGTGCTTTTGACTTGAATGCTGTCCAAGCACCTGTATTTAGACTGCATTTTGAGACATCTATCCTCCAGCCACAGAATCCTTAGTAACAATTTTCCTAGCAATGTTTTTGACAACTATTACTGTATTGTAAAACTGAAGTAGAAGTACTCAACACATTTTCTAATATTGATGGTTTGGTATTTCTTCCAAATAAGCAGCTTCAGAGATGCTAAAAGCAGGATTCCTCAGACTGGACCTGAGTATTTCCACTGCAAGCGTCTATGTTTATGTTCCCTGTCTAAGCAGTTTTTAGTCAGCAATGAGTTACTTGATGTAATTTAGAGTGTACTTTCAAAGTAAAATACACTGACATCTGATCTAGTGGATCACATCCTGAATGCAATTGATTTTACTGACTGGATCTCTAACGAATTTCTCTACCATACATACATCCATACATATGCATTGTAGGCACCTAAGACTCGCAGATATAAATCCCACCTTAGTGTCTCACTTTAACTAATACACAATAGAAACACACAATAGAAAGGATACTTTCTAGACAAATCTGTTTTTTATAATCAAGGCTAAAGCTTGTCATTTGAATTCTTGTTATTAAAATCTAAAATGTAAATTTCCATCATTCCTTGCACATAACTCATCCCTAAAACTGTTGTATCCATAGTTTTGTTTTGCCTCCTCTGTACATTGTTGGTTGCAGTTTTAAGAGGAAATCTGGTCCTTTCCTGAAGAGATATTTTTCAGCACTGCAAATTCAGCTGGGATTAACCAAAGCTCTTTGGACTTTTTGAGAGATATTCATGCAAGTGCTGGTTCTCTTTCTTCTTCTCCTTTTTCAAAGAAGTTGGCACTGCTTTATCTCACATAACCACAAGAAGCAAAGCAAGGAGAAAAGCTCCCAAACACTGTGATGAGTTCTCCCTTTCAAAGAATTCTAATGTCAACATCAGACTTTGATCCTCACAGGCAGTCAGAACTGTTTCAGAAATATCTTGTTATTCAAATATTTAAAAACTTACAGTGAAGATCCACAGCAGGTGACATAATTTAGAGGTTGTAGAACTCTGTTCCATAATAAAACATACTGCTGTCCTTATATTTAGCTGCACCAGATTTTGCTCTCAGAACAAAGTCAAAAGACCTCTCACCCCAGTATAGATCTGGGATAACCCTGCCAAACTGAACAGTATTAAAAGGCTGTGAAATAGAGTAAATCACAGCCACAGCAACTCATTTAATTTTAGCAGAGCTACTCCAGGTTCCCAGCAGTCTGACTAATTGCTTGGCCTTGTTCCACTTTCCCTAAAGACTGAAGCATACATTTTTTTTCTATTAAATATTAACAGGAGCCTATGTATCACTTGTCAGAAGATGCTTAGCAAACTGAACATCCTCCAGCAACCCCTCTGCAGCCCACTCCCAACTTTAGCTCTAGGCTTGTCCTAACCCCAATTATAGGTCAAGGCTTTGAGTGAATCTCAGCCCAAGATCCTCAGCTATGGTCCAGAAGGAAAAGTTTTCATCAGAGACTTCTCTGTGCAGTCTACCCTTCATTTGGCAGCCCCTGTAGCCACAATATGACTGAAGTTGATTTTTATTCAGGACAAAACTAAAAGGTGTAAAGTGATCAAAGCAATAGACACAGAAAAATGTACCCAAGAGTAAGGTAACCAAGGCAAAACAGACAAATACCAGCACATGTGAATGGTAGCTGGGAAGAATAACTGGATAACAGCAATAAAGCAGTGTCCTAACAGCTGTTATCCATTCCATACTTTTCATCCTATTTATCTTTCAATAGGTGACATTCCCTGTCATGCCCTTCAAACTTTAGAGGTTTATTGCTGTTTCTACAGTGTATCCTCTATTCCCAAAGGCTATATGCCTGAAAGGGGAAGAAGTGTATGTACAAGAGATTTTCCCTGTATTCCCCTTGCCACAAGGAGACTGTGCATCTTCCACTCAGAAATGTGACAGTTTGGAAAACTTGCCAGGGACACTGGTGGGCTTTCGGGCCAAAACAGTCGAGTGAAAGACACTGAGACACGACAAGTGTGACACCAAAACCTTTTGCGTTGTGGCTCAAGAGGGCAGGGCTCAGTCTCAGCATGGGCTGGGAACAAATTCCAGACTCGTGGGAGAGAGGCAGATTGTAAAGTCATTTGGTGCCCTCTAATGGCAAGGATGCTTTTAACCAAAATGATCCAATGAACGCGCTTAACCCCAAAACTATCACTGCCGTCACTGGCAAGCTCAGTTCAACTGGCACAGTCCTATTTTCAAACATTAGTTTAATTGGCTGTCTTGACTGATAGGATCTCTCTCGTACCAGCTATTTTATATTGTTTATCATATAGGCTTTGTAGAGGCTGTAATACCTTGTGAATTCAAATAAGTGAGATCCCATTAAGCTGGATGAGGACTGTGAATACACAGCCACCCTCTTAGCTCTGCCACATCGGGAACAATGTCTGTTTGCCCTGTCTGAGATGTCAGAAAACTCTCCTGGTGCTGTGGTGGGGACATGCATGCTCCATCTGCAGTGACCAAAACAAGCACTGGGCAGAGCATAATATGTGCATGCCTTTTGTGCAGATGAATTTTATGAGCTACTGAGTATATTTCTTAAAGATTCAGAATTTAGTGGAGTACAATGAGCAGTTCAGTGTTCCCTGTAATCCTTTGACCATTCACCTTCTGGAGTCAGATCATGGGTGTTAACCTGAAAGAGGAACACCACTAACCACTCATCAGGCCAAATTGCCTGAGAAAATGGAAAACTAGGGAAAAACAGAAATATTTATAAATTCAGGCTTTTCCTTTTTCTGGTGGTCTCTCACTCCAAGCTGGTGGTATTTTCTCCAACAATTCTCTAAGCCCTATCAGGGTATCCTGAGAGTTTTTATAAGGCACGTGCCCATGGAGCAATACAGGAAGCTGCAAGTTTCTGTGCACCTTGTGTGCTCTGACAGAATGCAAACTGACTGTCGTTTGTTCACATGTTGTTTAAAATCAATAAGCCTTGGAAGAGCTATGGAAGAATCACAGATGTAAAGTAGCTGGGTGATAACATAACAATGTAATTCAGTAAAGATACATTTAAGGTTATGAACAGAAACAAAACCAAACACAACTCTATCTAGATAGAGTGATAGCCTCGAAATCAGATTTTACCACTGAGAAAAGTGATCTTGCAGTAATTGTTCATGAAGTGACTCTGAAAAAGGCAAATTGAAAATCACTGGGAAAAAAAAAAAGCAGATTAAACAATATCATCATGACATTATATTCAAATTCTTTGGTGTGTCTAGAGCTGTCTTTGTCTCTGGTAGTCTCAGCTCAGCCACTGATGTTAGAAGTAGAAAACATTCAGGGAAGCATGGCAGAGATGATCAGCAACACAGAGGATTTGCCATACAAGAAACAATTGAATAATCAAAGACACATTGAATCATGGAAGATGTGAAGAGAGCAGCTGACACTCTCTGTTGGTTTTCATAACACAAGAACTAGAGGGACTAACTGCTATTTAGCCACAAGTTTAAAAGCAAAAAGTGATCCTTTTTCTCATATGCCTCTCCCCACTAAATGTTGAAATTAATTGCCACAGGATTTTGGTGGAGCAATAAAGATGAGCTAATCCTGTACCTTAGGAAGGGATTCATCAAGGTCTGCAGGAGCATGATAGACCTTGAGTTTGGGGATTTCATATCATCCATGTGGGGGGTGGAAGAGACAAATTGTTCATAGAGGCAAGAGAGAAGAAGGGCAGTCAGAAGTTTGACTTAGAGACCTATTGCTCTGCAGGTCTTCCAGATTTTGTCTGCCTTTTCACTGCTGAATGTGAGAAAAAGAGCATGTGAGAGAGTCACTTGTGGCTGAAACAAAAATAAAGGTCTGTGTCCCCTAAGGCTTAATCAGATATTTGACTCTTTTCCTGAAAATCACAAAACAGAAGAAAAAAATCTGATATTTATTTTGGCATTTATGAATAATATAAAAGCTTAACATTGCTCAAAATATTTCATGTTGAAAACATTCACTAGAATATTCAAGTACTAATAAAAACCAGTTTAAAGCTAGGATATTTAAGTTCTTCTTATCTGGCACCCAAGGACTGCTTTTTCTTTCCAGCTGCCCTTGAATTTTTTCTACTGATTTCTCTTTGGCATCTATCTGTCTCCTAGAAAGATAATAAACTTGGATATGAGGGTATTAGGGTTTGATAGGTCCACTATTCTCTTCAGCTCATTCCAACAGCAAATCTTAATATTAAAAACACTTAGCTAATTATCCTTTGAATTTATCTTGTATTTTCACTCAACCATGAATTCCTGCTATGCCTTTTTCTACAAAATAAAATTCCAAACCTGGTGCTTTTCTTTCCTGAGAACTGATCACACAGTGACCATGTCTCTTGCTGTGATATTTGCAGTACATGGACAGAAAGCTCTTTGCAGTGCAATGCTGCTCTCATCCTCTTGCCCCTGCACCAGTTAAGCTGTTCCCCTGACTGAGCCCTTCAGAAGGATGCTCTGTCAGCACTCTCAACCTCCCTTTGGGTAAACTAAGGAAAGAGAACTCTTCAAGTTCTTGAGTCCGTCAAGAAAAGCATCATTCTTCAGACATCAAATAACATTGATGGTTCCTCAGGACCTTGCCTCACAACACTCTTTTTAAAACCCTGACAAATTAAATTACTGCCATATCCCTGTAGCACCAGGAGAGGTGCCAGAGGCAAAATGCTTCTACTCCCCCTCCAACATTTTTGTACTATACAATTACACCAGGACTTCATGCCTTATTTCTTGCCCATTATCTCTTCTTTCCTCTTTTTTTTTCCAGAGACCCTGCTGTGGAAGATACGGATCCAGTTTGGCAGCTCCTACACAAACAGTCTGGTCCTAAATGCCACAATTACTTTGAAAGCCAATTACTGCACAGTAGTTCATCAGATTCATAACTTCTAAAAAGAAATCAATATACAGGCTGGAAAGTATCCCAGAAGAGAGATTAATTTTCGATAGACTGAGTCTTGGTATGCTTCCATGGGATTTACACTTAACCTCTGACCCAGCTGAAGGCTGTGGAGGGACCACGAACAAAAGCAGCCTTCTAGTTCCTGGCGCATATAATTTATATCCCAAATGAATATCTGGTATCTGCAGGCACCATAAATTACAATTCAGAGGGTTGGAGAGAAGTTCCTGGTGTCACAACAGAGCACCCTTCTAGGAGGGTCACTTAGATGAAAACAGGATTAAGGTGATAATGCCCTTCAAAGAGCTTTCTCTCCATGCATCAGCACTTTGATTACATTGTGTTACTGCTGCAAAGAGAAAGAGATTTTAAGCTTTAGAGCTGAGAAAAGCTTCATTATGGTTCCACACCCTTAGGCATGTGAAAATCAAGTGCCTCTTCAACACGTTTCAGGATTAAACTGATGAAGATGAGAAGCAAATACATTCTGGAGCAATGAGCTGTTAAAATACCAGATAAATAATTTAAGCAGAGGGATTTTCTTGGTGGGCTTGAATATATTCCTGGAGAATGGTTACCTATTTCATCCTTGCCGGTACACTCCTGCACTAATGACTAGTATTTCAGAAGGTAAAAAAAAATATATCCCTGCCATAGCTCTCCTGCATGTCAAAATGCTTTTCCTTCAGGGTCTCAGCTTAGAGTCTGGTATAAAATGCACAGTCTGAAATAGCTGCCTTAGTCTGCTTGCAGCCACATCTGGATCCACCATATACAAGTTCCTTACCAAAACCACAGAATCACAGAGCCACTTAGGTTGGAAAACAACTCTGAGATCATCGAGCCCAACCTTTGACTGATCACTACCTTGTCAACTATACAATGGCACTAAGTGTTACATCCAGTCATTTGCTGAACACCAGGGATGGTGTCCTTGTTCTGGCCAGGACAGGGTTTATTTTTTGCAGGACCATGGTCAGGCCCCAGAGGCTGTTCTACAGCACCTCATGTCTTTGATGGGGTGATGGTGAAGCCTGGGCTCTGGCTACCCTCTGAGATCATCGAGCCCAACCTTTGACTGATCACTACCTTGTCAACTATACAATGGCACTAAGTGTTACATCCAGTCATTTGCTGAACACCAGGGATGGTGTCCTTGTTCTGGCCAGGACAGGGTTTATTTTTTGCAGGAGCATGGTCAGGCCCCAGAGGCTGTTCTACACCACCTCCTGTCTTTGGTGGGGTGGTGAAGCCTGGGCTCTGGATACTACTGAGTCCCACATGATGAGACTTGTGTGAATCTATCATGTACACTCTGTTATGAATATTTTGTGTTTACTGTTTGTTTTCTTATTTCATTTGCTGTGTCCAGTAAATTATTTTAATCTCAACCTGGGATCTTTACCTTTTGTGCCTCTGGTTCTCCTCTCCCTCCTGCCTCAGTAGGGAGCAGGAGGTGGGAACAGGGAAGTGTTCCAGTGGGAACATTAAATTGAGGAATACCATTCCTAAACCATGACAGATAGTGACTCCACCACTTCCATTAATCCATTGCACTGCTTAACAACTCTTTCTGGGATGAAATTTCTTCTAATATTCCAGCCTGAACCTGCCCTGGTGGAGCTTGAGGCCATGTCCTCTTGTCCTGTCACTTGCTACATGAGAGAAGAGAGCAACCCCCATCTGGCTACAGCCTCCTTTCAGTGAGTTGCAGAGAACAATGTGGTCTCCCCTGAGCCTCATTTCCCACAGGCTAAATACCTGCAGGTCCCTCGGCCATTCCTCATAAGATTTGACTTGTGCCCTTTACTAAGGGCCACATTCAGGAGTTCATTATAACTCAAAATAAAGAGAAGAGTTTGGGTTTGTGAGAAGAAGGGGAAGAATAAGACAAGGACTGTGACAATTTCTTAATTGAAAAGCCAGAGCACTTCACCAAAGATCAGAATAATCTCATCCCTCTCTAATCACAAGAGAGATCTGGCAGAAGTCAATGTTGTAGAAAGCTATTATAAAAAAGGACTTTTCTTCTGGAAAGTTCCTATTATTTGAGTAGGGATGAAAACAATATTACAGCAAAAGAAGAATATGAAATGAGATTCCTGCTGTTATTCAAACAAAAATCAGGGTGTGCAGCCTTCTGTACAGTGACCTCCACACTGTTTCGGACAAGGATCTTTTAAGGTGTTGCTTTCCACACAGTCCTAATGAAAGCAGAAACATCCCTAACTGTCCTAGATACGTCACACTCACCTCCATTCCACCAAAAAAAAAAAAAAAAAGCCCCCAAAACCAACCAAACAAAATAAAAACAAAATACAAACAAATAAAACCAACAAAAACAAGCTTGCCAGGAAAGCTAGAACAAAGCAGTGTTATCCTCTGCTATGCTCTGCAATGCTTTCCTCTAAAGCATAATATCTGCTTTGAGGAAGATACTCCCTCTATTCCCAGCAACAGGACAATCATTTTATGTTTATTACATGCTCATCAGAGCAGTGTTGGTGGCCAAGAGCTGTAAGGTGTTTGTGACCACAATAACCACATCTCCCTAGTTTTAAAACATCAGCTCCCGTTTTCCCAGCTATTCAAAGGCAGTTTGTTTTCCTGGCAATGACCACACGGTGGTGATGTATTACCATCAGTTCAGCCTTCAGGCCTGGCTCCCAGGAGCTCAGCACTTTTTTAGAGGAGCTGGCAACTCAGAGCACTGCTCTCTTACAGGGATGTTTGTAGAGTGAGCCCTCTAAGCCTGCTTTACCTCACAATTTATGCTCACTGTTTAACTGTTTCGTTCCTGGGGTTGTGTAGCTTTCTAGCCAAAAATATCCTAGAGTTTTTCTAAGAGCAGGTGTATCTCTCAGCAGGTACATCCAAATGCAGCAGTATTTGGAGTTATTCATAGTGAATTTAATTTATTTGTCCATCTGATTCAGATTCCAACCCGTTTATTTGTTTGTTTGTTTTTTGTTTGGTTAGTTGGTTTGGGTTTTTGTTTGGATATTGGAGGTTAGGTTGGTTGGTTTGGTTCAGTTTGAATTTTTTTTTTTTTTTGTTTCCTCCAATACTCTATCGACTTCCTGGGGGGAAAAAAAAATTAAAAAAGAAAAAAAACCACCACTTCTGCAAACTCCTTTAAAGTCGGATAATGATGAAAGCTCATTCGTCCAAATTTCTTCCTAAATGTCTTCCTCAACAAAGTTTTTCAGCCACTTTTCACCAAGGACAGGTGCTAAATGAAATGTGTACTGCATGTTCATTGTCCTTTCCCCTTCATTCACAATATGGGCCTTAAATTAGCTACAGTATGTCCTTGGCTGAATGTAGACAGTGACAGCCTGATCTAATATGCAGTGAAGTCAATGAGAAGCTTTTGGTTTTCCTTCACTTGGCCCTGAACCAAGTTCAAAGTTGTCTGGTTCTTCTGTGCTTGTACAAGGATGATTATTCTCCAATACAGATGTAGGTTACAGAAAAATCGATTACAACTTTGTGCACAAAAGGAGCTATAAGTAACAAAGACAGCATGTCTCAAATCAACAGAGAGATTAGCTCCAGCTTAATTGGTTTGAAACAAGGGCAGATCGTCAACTGGGACAGGAGAACTGGTTTGGACTTAATAAAAAATGCATAATTTCTCACTCACCAATTTTACTGCAAACTCATACTGAACTTCTAGAATAAAAATTATTTTAATGATTATTTTGTTATGGGTCTTTCTACTTTTATATTTTGTCAAGGATCCAAGAAATTTACACCACCACAGAAAGAGGGCTCTTTTTGCAAAGGGAGTGACTTAATACAGGAAATATAAGAAATTACATAAATTATTGTATTCAGTATATATTCTAGACCAAATGCATACAGGCTCTGACAGTTCATACAGGCCACTCTAGTAACAGTTTGCCTTCTTGACTGGAAAAATCCTTCTGTGCTTTGGAAGTGTGTTTGGTATCACACCCCTCCACTGGTATGGACAAGTCTCAGCATGCCCTCTTAAAATCTTTGGAAATGGACAACATATTAATCCACATTCACCTGTTTCAAGTATTTATTAGATACTTGAAGTCTCATGCAGCTGCTGCCCACCCAGGAAGAACTGAAATTCCCTGCCCTTTTTTGCTGCTGAATGTTTGTGGATCCACCCAAGTCCTCACAATAAAACAGAGATGAATATCTCCTTCCTCTGCCCACCCTGACTTTAGACAACTCCACTGCTATTTCCATAAAACACTGAATTAGGCCTCTCTGAAAGGCTGGCATGCAGGACTTTCTGCCTGCAGATGAAGATGAAACTTCATGTACTAGAACTGTTACTGGGATCTCAGATTCTCTTTTTGCTTTGGATGAGACCTTGAATCAAAATCTTAGAACCACAGAATCCTAGAATGGTTGGATTGAAGGAATATTTAATGGTCATCTAGTTCCACGTCCCCTGCAATGAGCAGGGACATCATCAACTCAATCACATTCCTCAGAATCCTGTCTATCCTGGACTGGAGTGTTTCCTCACAAGAGTGAAGAGATGAGTGTCTGCCCTAGCATCTATCACCTCC
Organism: Passer montanus; assembly: GCF_014805655.1. Classification (NCBI taxonomy): domain Eukaryota; kingdom Metazoa; phylum Chordata; class Aves; order Passeriformes; family Passeridae; genus Passer; species Passer montanus. The sequence continues at coordinate 6,573,798 of NW_024368041.1, read as the reverse complement.
CTGTGCAATGTTCCACTGTTTCACTACCCTCATCCTATAAAATGCCTTCCTTATATCTAGCCTAAACCTACCCTCTTTCACTTTCAAGCCATTACCCCTTCTTCTATCACAACAAGCCCTAGTAAAAAGTCTGGCCCCATCTTTCCTATAAGATACCCTTAAGTACTAAAAGGCTGCTATGTGGAGCCTTCTCTTCTCCAGCCTGGAGAGAGTTGAACAGTCCCAACTCCCTCAGCCTTTCCTCACAGCCCTCTGATCATCTTCATGGCCCACCTCCAAACTCCCTGCATGTCTTTCGTGCACTGGGGATCCCAGAACTGGATGCAGCACTCCAGATGGGATCTCATAAGAACAAAGTAGAGGGCCAGGATCACCTTCCTCAACTTGCTGCCCATGAGGCTTTTTATGCAGTACAAGACACATTTGGCTTTCTGGGCTACAGAAGCACTTTGCTTTCTCATGTCCAGCTTTTCCTTGACCAGTAAATCCAAGTCCTTCTTCACAGGGCTGCTCACAATCCCTTCAGCCTGTATTGTACCAGGGGTGGGTCAGACCCACTTGCAGGACCTTGCACCTGGCCTTGTCAAGCCTCATGAGGTTCACGTGGTTCCATTTCCTGAGCTTGTCCAGGTCCTTCTAACTGGCATTCCATCCTTCAGGTGTGTCAACTACATCCTCAGCTTGGTGTCCCCTGCAAACTTGCTGAGGGTGCAGTCTATCCCACTGTCTGGGTCACTAATGAAGATATTGAGTAACACTGATCCCAATACAAATCCTTGAGGGACACACTGGGCACTGACCTCCATCTGGACATTGAGCCCTTGCCCACTGTATCTGGATGTGACTGTCCTACCACTTCCTGATCCACCAAACACTACACCCACCAAATCCCTCTCTCTCCAATTAGAGAGAAGGATGCCGTGAGGCAGTGTCAGAGGCCTTACAGAAGTCCAGAAAGATGCTTTCCTACTGCCCAGAGCAGATCCAGAACCTGGCCAATATGGCATTTTGGAGAGTTGTTCACTATTTTAATTGCTCCTCACATAAATAATATAAACATCAAGAAAAGGATTGGAAATATCTCTAGAGCCCACGGTCAATGTTCTTAGCTGAGAAAGCAAAGAACAAAGTTTTGACCTGTCTTTGCTCAAAATCTATGAGAAATTAAGCAAGTGAGTGATTGTTATGGTTTGGAAAAGACATATTTCTTTATATTCATGACTGGGTGTCTGATTCAGATCTATCAAGGATCCTAGAAACTGAAAGCTGCAAAACAGCTCAATTGTCCCTCAAATTAGACAGAAAATGTAATTTATAAAGTACAATATGGCAGAAATCAGATCAGTTATAACGGTGACTAAATTTTCTCTCCCTGATTTTTTGAAAACTTCTGGCTTGTTTTGTTTTGTACTTAGAAGGGATTAGGTGTTCTATCCTCTTCGTGAAGATACTCTGCCCTCTCTGTGTTCTACACTTTACCCTTCTTTGGTCATAATATGACCACTGCAATGTTCAGAACATAAAGTTCTCCCAGTGCTTGTGTACATAATCTAATGAAATAAATAGGGGTACCACCTACCACAACTCCAATGACAGTCCCATAGTGCCTTAGTGACAATGGTTACTTCAGGGACGTGGAGATATTCTCTTGGCTTTTCCAGAAATGACAGAAGAACATTTTACCTGGAATTACACAATGAGATCAGCTGTGGTGAGACACCCACTCCTCTGTTTAGAATCCTTGATAAACACGAGTTGAGACTGTGTAAACCAAAGCAGAGTTTGGTTCCTCAGCTGCATAGCACCAACCAGCACATCCTGTCCTTCTGTACCTTCCCCTGGCACCACAGGCAAACACCCTGTTCTCCAGTGGCTCATCCAGGAAGCACTCATTGTATCTCCTGTTTCTTCTTACTCTTCAGTTTGGGAGGATTGAAGCACCCCCTTCATACTTCTAATTTTTTCTTGCTCCTCAGTCTGCTGGTGTCTGCCCAAAAGAATTGGCATATTTTGCTGCTTTCAGTTGTTAGTGTCTATATTGCCTATTTACGGGGAACTGGATGCCAAAGGTTCTGTGATGTCTTACAATGTGGGTGGAAGAAAATTTGAACCAGCTAAAATCTAGGCTTTGATCCTGAATGATCCAAAGACAATTGTCCCAAATCCCTTGATCCTTTGTGCCAGCTGGGGCAGTGAATGAAAAGAACAATTTTGCTGCAGATCAAACATGGCGTCTGAGCTAAGCTCTCCTAGGCCAGTGAATTACAGTGGCTAAAAAATCTCATCTGAGCACAGGATCTGATTAAAACCTAGGTAAAATGGTAGAATTAACAAAATTATTACTCATTACATTATAACAAAATGCTTAGCTGAACCTAGTCTCAGAAACACTACCCTGTATGGAGCAAAGATAATCTTTTGTTTTCAATACTGGGGCCTGTTTGCTGGGCACCTTCAGTGATGTTAGTTAAAAATATAAATTGCTGCTCATCAGTCAGACCTTTCCCTGAACTAACACCAGAACATCTCCCTTTTTCTCTCTGGGAAGTATCTCAGACCTGGGAGTGCAGGTATGCACTGGGCTAAACAGTTAACCCACCTCCCTGCCTCAGCACACTGCTCAGCACTGATAACCAGGACTGGAAGCCATAATGAGAAAGTTCACAAAAGTATGCAAAAATGGGAGGAGCTGCTGACTCCCTTGAGGGCACAGAGGCCCTGCAAAGACACCTCACAAATCAGAGGACTGGGCAATCACCAACCATGTGAAGTTCAACAAGGGAAAGTTCTGGATTCTGCACCTGGGATGGAGCAATCCTGGGTGTATGAACGGATTGGGGAATGACAGGCTGGAAACAGAGCCATGAAGAGGAACCTGGGAGTCTTGATCTGTGAAGAGTTGGACACAAGTCAGCAGTGTCCTGGCAGCCCTGTCCTGGGGTACATCAGGGACAGCATGGACAGCCAGGCAAGGCAGGGGATTGTCCTGCTCTGCTCTGCACTGGGGCAGTCTCACCTGCAGTCCTGTGTGGGTGACACAATGTAAGAAAGACATTAAACTGTTAGAAAGTGTCCAAAGGAGGGCAACAAAGGTGGTGAAGGGCCTTGAGGAGAAGCCACGTGTGGAGCAGCTGAGGTCACTTGGTCTGTTCAGCCTGAAGGAGACCGAGGAGATCTAATCACAGTCTAAGGCTTCCTCTTGAAGAAAAGAGGAGGGGCAGACACTGATCTCTTCACTCTTGTGACCAGTGACAGGACCTGAGGGAATGACCTGAACTTGTGTCAGGGGATGTTTTGGTTGAATATTAAAAAAAGGTTTTTCACCCAGAGGGTGTATGGGCTCTGGAACAGGTTTCCCAGGGAAGTGATCACAGTAATAAGCCTAGCAGAGGTCAAGAAGCACTTGAACAAAAGCTCTCAGGCACATTGTGTGACTCTTGGGGGTGTCCTGGGCAGGAACAGGAGTTGGACTCGGTGAGTCTTGTGGAGCCTTTCCAATTCAGCATATTCTGAGGTTCTGTGAAATTAGTTTCACCAAGAGACATCAAGAGCAGGGCTCCTCTGACCAAATAGAGATGATTCCAATGTCTTCAGTGAAAATTAGAGTCAAAGAGAGTCAGGGACATCTAGATCAAAGGGAATCTTCAGTGAATCTTTATGTAAATCAAAGTCCACTTGTTTTGTGGAACTTACCTGGCCTAATATTTGGCATGTCTGACACAAATGTCTATCTCAGGTATGTCTGTCTGTGAATGATCAGTGGAGATTAGTCAGCACTGTCAACAGATATTTTGATGTGATTCATCTAACCAAAAACAAAGTATAGTTCAGAGGTGAACTGCATCATAAACACCACTGAGTCTGTGAAGGGACCCCAGGGTGGCTTGCTCAGCTGTATATACACCATCAAGGCACTGCCAGGATATGTGAGTTGGAAAACTCACAAGACACAAATTGTGCTGAGCTCTAGATTGCCATATTAATTTCTTTTTACAGCTGCCAGTCAGAAATGATTGTAGTATATTTCAAACCACACAGGTACAACAACCCTCCCCTTTGAATCTTAAGTGCTTCCTTCCCCTTAAAGGAGGGTCATCACAGACATACTTATTGAACAAATTTAGCAGTGTTGAATAAACCTGTCCTGAGTGACTGCTGTAGCATCACTCAGAGGAGACCCTTTGCAATATCTGAGGTGGAATATTTTTAATGAAAATTAGAAAAGAACAGCCACTACAAACTGATTCTGTGGATCTTCTTTCCTACCCCTGTGGTGCTAATTTCTTTTTGGCAGTCTATCACATGTTAACTGTAGTACCTGGAGAGAAGAGATTGATTTCAGAGCCCGAACACAGCCCCAGAGGAGCACCCTGTGTTTCTCTGCCGAGTCCCTGATTGCTCCCTGGCTGCTATTGAGCATGGGGGCTATGCTAGCAGCTGGTGATTTCCCTTTAACATCCTGCTGGAAGAACTCCTGCAAATCCAGACATTAGACCGACTAATAGAAGTAATAAAGCTGATACCAAGAACATTTATTTTAACTATACAATAAGGCACAATGTTAAAACTGCAAAGTGCCAGCCTGGTTTTCTGTAGTACATAATATGTCTTGCATTTTTTACAGTAACCAGAAAGACATAAACATGTCAGAGAAACTACCCAGGATGCAGAAATATTCCTTGCAGAGTCACATAAGGAAAGGCAGGCACCATTCTTTAAAACCAAGCATGCACAATTAACAAGAAAAATATTGCCAATAAAAAGGGGAAAGATGGCCAGTGAGTATAATTAGATGGGATAGTTCAGGGTGTGGGTTTGGCAAGAAAATGACAGCTAGAAGTAAAAAAAGCACTTTCTAGACAACTGATGCTTGTAGCTGCAGTTTTACAGAATCTTGTGTGTAAATAGATCTTCATAGAGGACTTGTGGCTGAAGCTCATGCTGAGTGACTGTCAGAAAAGAGTTGAATGGGATCCCAGAATGGTCAAAGGTTTGGTTTTCTATGGAAAGAGGTCTCTTTTCTGTTATTTGGCTCCAGTGAAGGGTCAGGCTCAAAGGTGTTTAGGTGGCAAGGTTTCAAAACTGGGATGTAAAATCTAGTTTGTCAAAGTTCTCAAGAATTCTTTGACTAAATATTTCTGAGGACCTGGCCCTAACTAATTCAAAACAGGACAAAGGCAAGCAGTATAGAGGGACTGGAATACAACATTTCTCATGGGGTCCACATTCTGTGAATTACTCTTTACTCACGCACTGATCAGCTGGAACAGCCACCCACATCCCCTGACCCCTGTCCCACCAGACCCAGCCCCCTGGTCATGACATGCCCATCCTCATGGAATTCCTCTGAGGCAGGAGATCATGAACTGCCCCACTGGGATCTAAGATACAGTTCAAATGGCCATATGGAAATGCTGTGGCCAAACAACACTGGGCTGTGCTCCTTGCCTTTGTTGGGATTCCTTTGTCACCAAACTCTTCATCAGCTCATCGTATTTAGAGATACAGTTCAAATGGCCATATGGAAATGCTGTGGCCAAACAACACTGAGCTGTGCTCCTTGCCTTTGTCACCAAGCTCTTCATCAGGTCATCGTATTTAAGAATACAGATCATCTCTGTTCTCTATATTGCCACAATAACAAAACAGCTCAATCTCAGTGGGTTCAGCTCCAGAAAGCATCCATATGGGAACATTCAGTGAAATCCAAGGACTGTGTTGGAAACAGCTGGCAAATATACAGAACTGGAGGCAAGACTGCAAGCAATACAGCAGTAAGCACCACAAATTCAGTATGGAGAGTGTCTTTTAAAATGTAAACGTCCTTGGTGCTTTGCAGCAAGAAGCAATAAATGTTTTATAACATTTTAATTGAAAGCACATAAACTGAAATGATTTTAAAGAAAGAATCCATGAGTGTATATTCAGTGTTGAAGAGACATAGAAGCAGATTTGTGTCAAATTACATTTAGAAATATACATTGAATGGGTTGATCTCAAAAATCCTTGAATTGCACAAAATTGGCCTGGAAGAGACCTCAAAGACTCACGTAGCCTAGTCCTCATGTCCCAGAGCACAACTGAGGAAGCTCAAAAAAACTCTTTACCATTGTTTAAATCCTCCAGTGAGAATATCCTAGGGTCTTCTCAGGCATGAAAAAAAGAAAAAAAAAAAAGAAAAGAAAAAAAGGCAGTTCTTCCATGGAGAAACTCAAAAACTCAAGGTCAATTTACAGTATACCAAGAGGAAATGTAAATGTGTGAGATGCCTTCCTCAAATTTCTTCCATCCCCACACCTGGCTTTTGCTGGGTTAAGGTTGAGTTCAGAGCAGGCTTACTGAGTATTCATCATCTGATGTTTTTTTCTTTGTTTGTCAACATGCTTGGCCACAAGGATTGTAGATTATTCCAGCTGAAGAAGCCAAAACAAGAAAAGGTCTTTTTAGTTAGAGAGAAATGTGTCTTGTCTGTAAAGCTTGAAAAGTGCAGTAACATTCAAAGTTGGTTTTCATCCCTGGGGGAAGCCTGTGGGGTGCCCTGGAGAGAGGCAGGACAGATTATGTCAGTCACAGGGGAGAGCATCCACTCTTACAACCAGAGAGAGGTTTTGCTGCAAAAAAACTTGATGCATCATAACCTATATTAAAAACAAAAAAAACGGTTTGCAATTGTAAAAAGGTCTGACTCAGTCACAGGGGAGAGCATCCACTCTTACAACCAGAGAGAGATTTTGCTGCAAAAAAACTCGATGTATCATAACCTATATTTTAAAAAAACTGTTTGCAATTGTAAAAAGGTCTGATCTTAACAAAACTTGGATAGGATAATCTTTGTTTTCTAATTTGACAGATTAGTAATGATTATATTATGCCAGAAAACAGAGTTGGGCTACAATTAACTATTCTTTTATTACACAAAGTGCCCTCCTGTTTTATTTAAGTAATAAGGGATAACGACTCTTTCTAGCAAACTGCTGTGCTCTGTTCTGACTGCCAGGTTTAATTGACTGTCTGCTTCTTGCCCTGTCCCCAGGGCAGTGCAGCTGAGCTCTCTCCTGTACTGGGCTGGATTGCAAGTTTTACTCCAGCCTGCTTAATAGCTGAATATAGACGAGTTTAATGTGAAAGCTCTGGTAGCGATTTCTGAAACAAGGCATGTTTTGCTCTGTAAGAAAACTTGAGGGGTGAGAAGATATAAGCTGTCTTTGCTATGGACATCTTTACTGTGGACAGAGCATGTGATTGCAGGACTCCAGGAGTACCAGCACAAGGGAAAAGAGGAGTCACTGTACTCAGTCAGATCACTACTTTCCAGCAGTTTCCAACCTGTGTAAGTGGTCAAGATCATTCTTAGGGAAACATTTTAATCGTGAGGGCAAACATGCTACCTCCCCAAATATTTAATTACCTGCCAGCAGTTAGCAGGACAAAATCATGAGAAAGCAGTCACATCTTTATGTTCAGTAGACCGTAATGGATTTTTGTTCCATCAAGTCATTCTGTTCCTCTCTGGTTTCACATGATCTAGTAGTCAGCTCTTGAACCCACAACAGCCTGTGGTGTGATGCTCCACAGCTCAGCCACACAACACCTGAAGAGCCCTCTCTTTCTGTGCACTTTGAACTTGTCATTTTCTAGCTGCAGACAGTGCCCAATAATCCTATTCTTGGAAGAGACAGGGAATGATAATTACCTATGTACCCACTTCTGACCACTTATGGTTTTATAGACCTCTATCATATATCCCTTCAATAGTCCCTGAGGTCTCCTAATCAGTTTAATTGTTCCTTGCAGAGAAGTTGTTCCATACCTTTATTATCCTTGTTGCCTTTTCCTGAACCTTTCACAGTTTTGTTATAATTCCCCTGAGACAGGGCAGCAGGATCATGAACAAAGATGTGGTATTTATATAGACACACAGTGCTGGTTTTGGCTGGTGCAGAGTTAATTTTCTCTGTTGTACGTGGCATGGGGCTGTATTTTGGATTTGTGCTGGAAAGTGTGGTAACACTGGGATGTTTCATTACTCCTGAGCAGGGCTGACACAGTCAAGGCCTTTCCTGCTCCTCACCCCAGCAGCAGGAGGCTGGGGGTGCACAAGGAGCTGGGAGGGGACACAGCCAGGACAGCTGACCCCAGCTGACACAAGGGACATCCCACACCATATGGTGTGATGCTCATCACATAAATCTGGGGAAAGAAGAAGAAAGGGGAGGAAATCAGTGTGATGGCATTTGTCTTCCCAAGTCAGTTATGTGTGATGGAGCCCTGCTTTCCTGGGGGTGGCTGAACACCTGACTGCTGTGGGAAGTTGCAAATGAATTCCTTGTTTGGCTTTGCTTGTACGTATGGCTTTTGCTTTACATGTTAAATTGTCTTCATTTCAGCCCATGATTTTTCTCACTTTTGGTCTACTGATTCTCTTCCCCATCCCACCAGGTAGGAGTGAGAGAGCAGCTGTGTGGGGCTGAGCTGCTGGCTGGGCTTAAACCATGACACATACTCATCTACTCTCTTCATTAGCCCTTTACTAAAAACTCCTAGATTAGATTAGATTGGTTTTTCCAAGTGTGTGAGCACTGACAAAATGTTTATGAAGGTAAAATCTTTGTAAACAAGGTATCCAGAGATCATGTTCCTGAGTGGTAAAGTCATATGAGCTCATCACTCATTCAGGAAGCTTTGGACCATTTTCTGTGCATTTGTGTTATTTATTCACACTGAATTTATCTGCCATAATATTCCCAGAGCAATACCTTTTGCAGTTCTTTAAAGTTGGACTTTGTTTCTCTTATCTTGACTTTGTTCTTCTTTCCTAGATCATTGATAAATCTGTTGGGCAGAATGAGCCATAGCAATCTTGTAGAACTCCACTCCATGATGACAAATGACCATTTAGCATATGTCCTCTATTTCCTATCTCTTATCCTTTTTTTTTTTTTGTCAGAGAGCTCATGCTGAAATTTGCATGCCTATATGAGCATTTTAGGGATTATGTCAGGCAGAAGAGTTGATTTTCATCACTGGTTTCTACCTGATATTAATTTTAAGTGAAGACAGATCCCAGCATTGGCTCTCTGAGGTTACAATCTGAATGTGATAGTCTGGCAGACAGCATGTGGGCACTACGCCAAGATAAAGATCTTCCCCTTTTCAATACCATCCTCCTCTCCATCTCCTTCCCATCTTTGGAAAAATCACAGTATCACGGAGTAATTTAGGCTGGGAGGGACCTCAGGGGGCCATACACCCTACTCAAAACAGGCTACCTTTGATCAGATTATCAGGGCCTTGTGTAGCCCAGTTTTCCATATCTCTAAGAATGCAGAGACCACATATATTGAACCACATTACATAGGAGGAGAGAACTGGCACACAATAAACTGCAGCATGTATATTTGGGGTTTCTCTAACATAACACACAGTTAGATTTGTATCACCACCCTTTGGCTCTTAGTGGTGATGTATTTCTCCCAGCTCACCTTTACTGTTCTACTGGTGCTTTAAAGATGCATATTAGGACAATGTTGTTGGGATTTGGTTACCTAAATATAGATATGTGCAATCTGAGAAGCCTTTGTGTATTCCTTTCAGCTTCTAACCCAGGCTGCTGAAAAACACAGGTGTCTGCTTTCTCCTGTATTATACTGGCCAGCCCCCAGATGTGTCTTAGACACAAAGGGCTCATCAAATAGCACAGACATTTATGTTTTGTCAACTAAATCATCTCAGTGTAAAAATTCAATCTAGGCAAAATCCATTTAGGTTTGGCTCTTTGTCAGAAGGGAAGAATGTTCAACCACAGCTCTCCCCTTATAGCATCACTACTATCAACAGAGGCCGGTCAAAGTTAAATGTTTTCCTCCTACTGTGCTGGAAGAGCACAGCTTTTCCTCTGCACTGTACCTGTGTATGCTACTCTCTTTTGCATCATAAAACAATGCTTCAAGTATTGATGGGGAGTGAGCAAAGCATAGTTCCTAGGGCAGTGGGCCTGGCTGAGGGACAGCTGAGATCCTGCTTGTCCTTTCCCTGCACAGAAGCAGCCTCAACATGCATCTCTAGTCCAAGTCAAATAATATACAAATAATAATACAAATATTGTACAAATAATGTCATAATAAGAAAAACTACGGGAAGCTCCATCCCTTCTGGTTGGGTTACCTTACTCACAAGTTACAAATTAAACAGGAAATGGGAAACCCATAGACCACAAAGCAAACTGTTAATATAAAATGAGCTGGTGGATCCAAAGTACTTATTTTAGTATTCTTCAGTAAAAAATTTTCATTGACATCTTCTGTCCATGCTTCAGGCAAATGTTGCTTTTTACTTCATTGTGACAATCTTTTTGAAACTCTGTTTTTCTTTACAAAAACCAGATTTTGCATCACATGATATGTTAAATGAAGGCTGAGTACTGTGAAAAGGTTGTGTTGGCCTCTGAACAACAGAGAAACAATTTTGCATCAAATGGATTTAATTACATAGAAGTTTGCATTAACCAATGTGAGTTGACCTATGAAACAGTGAAAATGTGAATCTCTGCTTTGCTCCATTAGGGTAATGTCAACAGAAACTAACTTACAAATTTCACTCCTTTAACTAACTCAACTAGCTGAACTGGTTATTCCTTCCCATTTCTCTCTGCCACTATCTGAAAGGAGGTTGTAGGGAGGTGGGTGTTGGTCTCTTCTCCCAAGTAACAAGTGATGAGAGAAAATGTTCTCAAATTTTGCCAGGAGAGATTTAGATTAGATATTACAAAAAAAAAATCATTCACTGAAAAGGTTGTCAAGCGTTGGAACATGCTGCCCAAGGGAGTGATGGAGTCATCATCCCTGGAAGTATTCAAAAACCATGGAGGTGTGGTGCTTAGGGATATGGTTTAGTGGATCTGACAGCATTAGGGTAATGTTATGACTCCATGATCTTAGAGGTCTTTTCCAATCCTAATGATTCTACAATTCTCACAGATCACACAATCCCTTTCAAAAAGTAGCAGAACTCCTTCTTAAAACTCTTTTTCTGTCTTCTTCCCATATGAAGAGAACACTTCTATTTTCCTGATTAATTTATTCACAACCAGCTTTTGCCTATTGTTTTCATGGCAGTGCTGTCCTGAAGGCAAAGCAGCTCCCATCTTCTTCCTGGTGCTTGCCTTCATGTTGTGTGAGCAGACAGAAACAGATCCTGTCAGCCTTCTTGGTACCTGCAGAGCACTCAGAGTTCTCCATCTCCACAGTCCTTTTCTGTCCCTTTCCAGGCCATGTTCTTCTTTTTTGACCAAGGGTGAGTGGTTTTACTGTCATAGTGACCAAATCCCTCATAATGTGCAGTGTTTTTTTAAAAGATAAGCAAATGCTCAAATCAATGGAAAAACAGGCAAAGGACAACCAGACATGATGGTTGCCATGCTGTAAAATGTTATCACCTTGGCAGCCAAGAGCTGATCTCTGGCAGCATGTGTGTTCCTTGTCCCTTCCAATGCCAATCTGGTTAACCACTGCAGCTGCAGAAACCAAGCTTTATCCCAAATTTATTTCCCATTGTAGTTCACTGAGTTTATGGACAAGGTGGTTCTCTGCAACTTTGCTCTCTGCAACTTGCATGGCAATGATTTTCAATTCAGGGCCAGACTGGGATTTTCCTTCACTCATTCAGTGAAGAAATACTCAGATTTCCAAGAGACTGCTCTGAAGAGAAGCAGCCCACCTGCTGAAACATGAGGATGGATAGTCAAGATTTATCTGCAATACCTAATCCTGTTCTTAAGAGCCTGCACTTTGGAGAAAAAGCAACAAGTATAAAACTATGAAATTACTGACAAAGCAGTGGCATTAATGTGGAGAAGCCTGACACTGAGATTTGTTAGGTTCTGGAACTGTTTCCCAAGGTTAATGATAAAAACACCATCCATCATTTAGATCTTCTACAACTAGTCAAAGCAATAGAAAAAAAATGCACTTTCAAAAAAACAATGTTCTATTATCAGGAAGATGTGCTGCATGACCTGATAAATCTTTTCTAGCTCTGATCTTTTGTTCTATTAGAAGTATGGAAAGGCTTCTTCTTTTTTCTTTCTTTTTTTTTTTCCCCAAGAGTAGGTCTGCCAAATGTGGCTGGTTGGGAGGTAAGGAAGGTAGAATTTTATTCTGGACAATTCTGAAGTGGTGCTTTTCTATCTGATCACTTTAGAAAAGATATTTTTTCAGTATCCTTTAATATTCCCTGTTGTAAATATTTGAACTCATCTTCAGAATTCCAACATGTTCTGTTAGCCCCTCAGCAGAAGACCAGTAGCTTTGCTGACAAATGACAAGATCTAGCTTTATACAATACTGCTCATCTATCACTATCAGTATAATGGACAAAGACACCCATTGGTGATAATACCTGGTAGGGAATAAGTGTAGAGATAACTTCATGTTGTTCTAGTCAGTTCCTGGTTTTCCACTTCTGTACAAAACACAATCAGGTCAACAGATTCAATCCCCATTGGGATTTGCCACGAAAGACAAAGCAAAACCTTGCCAGGACAGTCATCAGCCAGCTCTGAAAACTGCCCCAAGTGCTATGAGTAGACCTGACACAAGGTAAGACTGGCTTCTAGCAAAGGCCTTTAGGTGATTAACTACTAAAGGCAGTAGGCATAAAATTGGTTTCAGAAGAAGAAAAACAAAATGCTAGGTTCCTCTCTTGCCATGAACCTTTACTTTAAGTATAATTCTGAGAATATTATACTGGTTTGGAATAATTCAGTAACATGATGGGACTTAACAGTTTCATCTGTAATATCTAAGAGAAAATTTTCTCACTGCTTCAGAATTGTAGGGGTCATTCAAAATTCCTGAAGAAAATGTTTTCCATTTAGCACTTCAGACTTTTTTGAGTAATTTTGATAGATGTCCATTATATTTTTCTGTTATTTCTAAAGTGAAATCTAGGAATCTAAGTGGTTATTTTCAAAACTGTAGCAGTCTTTAACATAAAAGGCATCAAGAACCAGGCAGGGCTGAGGTACAGCTGTGTACACTGTGACTTTTTCATCTGGGAAAAAGATTTCCCCATGTGTACAGTTGTGTTTACTGATTTGCTTCTATAAAAATGTAAAACAAGCTAACAGTGAGACATCATCTTTGCCTGGATTGGCAGAGCTAAATCCTGATTTACACAGCTGGCATTCTTTTACACAGAAAACTACCCACACTAGCACTCCCCAGCCTACTTGTCAGATGCTTCTTCCCTAAGCATCATCCTTATTTTTCTCTTTCCTTCACTTTGTAAGAATTTACCTAATACTAAAGGCCACAAATCCAAGTGTTCCTCCCTAACTACTCCATGGGAAGAGGAATTTCTTTAGAGTCACTTTATTGTCTGCCAATAATTTGCCAGAATTTGGTCCTTACAAGTTTTCTTGGTGGCTTTGATACTCTCCTACAGCCTGCTACAGTCCTGGCTCTGCAGAAAAGGAAAGTTTTTCTGGATCCACTGAGAATTCCAGATCCTCTTTTCCAAAAAGTTAAGCACGATGACTACACAGAAACACATCAGCCAGGTAAGGGCCACCTGAACACACATCATGCATAGTCTTGCACAGGCTTAGTGACTACGTGCACATAACCAGACAGGTATCATCAGCAAATATCTCTTCCAGCTCCCACAGCAGACCAGTGAAGGGCTGTGAATGCCATGGTTATTATCCCTGCTGGAATTATCTCTGCATTCTGTTGCTTGGTCCACAAATTAACTAGGCTGACAAAAAGACTGGGTGGCCTGAGATAGAAGTTCCATGATAAGGAGGAGAATTCAGTGGGTATGGTGGTTTAATGAGTTGCCAGGACAACTTTGAGAAAAAATGATTTTTCTTCCTGCAGAGAGTTCAATAAGCCAGTGTGTTGGTTTTGCATGGCCTGTTTTTTGGTAGCTGGGGGGCACACAGAGGTGGCTTCTGTGACCATGTCCAGCAGAGCCAATTCCTGATGTCTTTGAAGATGGACATGCTGCTGGGCAAGGCTGGGTCAATTAGAGAATGGCAATGCCTCTGTGATGTTATATTTAACAAGAAATCAAAAGAAAGATAGTGGGGTAGTTTGAATTCCAGCCAGAGAAGAGGAGGAGGTGAGAACATGTGAGAGAAACAACATGGCAACACCAAGGTCAGTGGAGAAGGAGGGGCAGGAAGTGCTCCAGGCACTGGAGTCAAGATTCCTTTGCAGGCCATGGTGAGACCATGGGGAAGCAGCTGTGCCCCTGCAGCCCATGGATCCATGAGGAATGCAGAGATCCACCCACACCTCAGGGCGAAGGTGCCCATGCTGGAGCAGGTGGATGCCTGGAGGGGGCTGTGGCCCAAGGGAAGACTCAGAGGAGAGAGCCCTTGCTTCCAGGCTGGAGCAGCCTGTCCTTGCAGGACTGCACCCTGTGGAAGAGGGACCCACGTCACAGCAGTTTAGGAAGGACTGTGTGCCCGTGGGAGGGACTCACATTGCAGCAGTTTTGGGAGAACTACTGCTCATGAGATTTGGGGCCATGCTGAAGGAATTCATGGATATGTGTCTCCTGTGGGAGGGATCCCACAGTCTCACAGGAGAAGGACTCCTCTGCTGGAGCAGCAGAAGAAAATCTCGGTGATGAACTGACCAAAACCCCATGCCCTTTCTTCCTGTGCTGTCTGTGGAAAGAAGGGAGGGGTTGTGGGGGAAGGAGGGGGAAGAAAGGTGTTTTAAGGGCTTATTTTTACTTCTTATTATCCTCCTCTGATATTGTTAGTAATAAACTCACTTTCTATCTCTAAGTTGAGCCTGTTTTGCCCTTGGAGTGTTTTCCCCCTCTTGGTCCTTAACTTATGAACCCTTCATTAATTTTTTCTCTCCACTGCCCAGCTATGGCAGGGGACAGTGAGTGAGTGAGTGAGTGAGTGAGTGAGTGAGTGAGTGAGTGAGTGAGTAGCTTTTGTGGGTGCCTGGTGTTTGGCCATTGTCAAGCCACGACAGCCAATTATGGCACAGCCCCCAAGGCAGGTACAAGGGACAGACAGAGGCAGCATTTTCTGATGCTGGCATTCCCCAGCATTGACCTATGATCTAAGATCCTTCTGTTGTTCCCAAGGTCTTTATTTCTTCAGCCTGAGGCCTCTGGAGAAGATTCCAATAGAAATCCACTCATATTCTGCTTGTGCCCATTGTACAGTTAACAGAAAGTGAATTATGGGGCAGAGTTCCCCTGCATCTGATTGGTAACAGGATGGCTTATTTCTCTGAGGATCAGGAGTGAATGAAAGCCTGGAGTACCCAAGCTGTGACACTCCAATAGGCAGTGAATAATTTACACCAGCTAGTACACCTTGGAAAGGCAATATCCAATCCCGTGCCAGGCTCGATGTTACAGCAGTGACAGGACCAGGAGAAATCACTTTTAACATCTCTGAAGGCAGAGCTGTAAAGCACTGAGATGCCTTTACTATGACAGGGACACACTAACAGAGCACTCATAAGGGTAAATCACACCTCCCTCATTTCTTGAGGTGTTTTGAGAAGGCTGAGAAGGGAAAGTGTGAAGAAGGGGAATGGGAGTTCCTCATGATCAGGCACTGATGTTCCACAGGGCCGTTTTGAAGCTGGTCCTGGGCCCTGTTGGCACAGCTCCACAGTGAAGGACAAACATCAGAGCTCAGGGCTCAAAGCTCAAGACTTAGGGCAATGGTGAGGGCTTGAGTCCAGATTCCACCAACAACCAGATTCCACCAATGTAATGGAGACTAAGAGGAAAATGTGACACAATCTCTCACGTTGTGTGCATGGGTTGGGTTCCCTCTTCTGGGGGAATTTTGGCCAGTACAACATAATGGCTGCATTCCTGCCAAGGATGAGACTGGAGCTGCTGGTACTGCAGCAGAAGCATCTGTGCTTCATACAGATGGCTCTGGCCATCCTATAGACCAGCGAGATTTGCAAATTAGCCCCATGGCAAATTTTTCAACAATGGAGGGTGTTTCAGGTGCTTTAATCTAACAGAGCCCTGACAAGAGCAAAAAAGCACTCCCACACAAATCTTTGTCTTCCCCTTTTAGCAAAATCAGTGAAAGCAGTATCAGAACATCATTTTTTAACAGAATATCTGTCCCCCAAACATTGGAAATGTACATTTATCTGTACCTAATTTAGCTCCATTTTACTTCTCAGCATCAAACCCTACAATTTCTCTTCCATTTCTATATACTGTGCTGCACAGCTGACATATTGCTAACCCCATGCCAAAGCACAAGCTGTAATAATACTATCAGACCAGCATTTCAGAGAGTTTTTCCTCTCTAACCTGTGTTTGACCTTTAATTGATAAACAGCAAAGTGGATCTGATAGTAGGGTGATGCAAAAGCTTTATATCTCTCTATAACTTCAACTGATTGCACCTAAAATTGAGATAAAGTGATACAAGACCACAGTGCCTGATATGAGAAAACACATTACTTAGCACACAAGCTGAATGCTGAGGTAGAGCATGGAAAGATTACAAAAGTAGAAAGAGAGAATGTGAAACAAAAATGTCTATGCTGAGAATCTTGGTTGATCTGTCAGAATTAGTCATTCAGTTGTATACAGATTAAAACCACCTTGTTTGATTAATCTCAAGGCTTACCAGGGAATTTAGCCACACAAGTCATTAATTTCAATGAGCACGTTTGTAGCTAACTACCTTTGTTGAATCTGAAAAAGTGTACATCTTGATATGACATATTTCTTCCCAAGAGCTTCTCATGGACTGAGAGCAGCAACAACGAAGAAAAGTGTTTCTATATGTGTGAGTTTATCCAAAGGGGGTGCTTAATGCAGTGATTTATTTTCAGCTGCTACTGCTCTTATTAAGAAGGAGATAGATATAGAAATATTGTTATAAATAGAAGGCCACGTTCATGACCATGTGCTGTGAGTCATCACTGTTAATTATTCAGATGTATTTTCAAAGATACCTGGGGAATGGCAAAAATGAATGGTTGTAGAATAAGTTTAGCTATTTAGCATTTTTACTGGCATATGTGTATATGTCTAGATGTGTATCTGTTTGGTTTTCTCCTGTTTACAGTTTCTCTCTGTAAGTAAAGAGGAGGAACTGTATCACATGTTAGAAGTGGCTAGTCACACAATGCAGTGAATAATGAACTATGCATGAAAATCAGCTGACAAATCCCTCATGCTAAGCTTATTGTATGCAAACTATTTGTCAGGTGCTTGTGACTAACAGATGGATTTTTCTAGTAATCATGACCAGCTAGTGGACAGCAGACTGATCCAAAAAGTGGTGGTATTTCTAATGTGTTGTGTTCTTAGAATAAATTGCTTTCACAGCTTTATTAGCTACACATGATCAACCAGGGAAGTGTTTTGCTTCTTGCCCATTTTAGTTGTTGAGCCTGCGTGGTTCTTTTTTATAAGAACAGTAGCAACAGCATACAGAAAGAGTGAGAATGTACAGGAGTACTGCTCCACATTGAGCTTGGTTATATCAAATCAAGGATAGACTCAGGAATCATTACTTTTTTTGAAAACTAAACAATACAGTAAATATTCCCAGCCTGGAATGGAGTTGTCTACACTGATAAATGTTACAGTAATTCACAGCCTGATTCAGATCTGGGACCACTAACAGAACATCTTGCCAAACCATTCCCAGTTGCAGCCCAGCAGGGCTGTAGCACCAGTCAGGGATCATTCCTGGCACGTTTTGTAGGTGAAGCCACGCAGGTTCAGAGAGTTAGGGGTCAAGACATCAGCAGCATGGCTGTGAAGTCTCCTACAGGAATTGTTGTCACTGCCCAAAAATACATTAAAAAATCAGTTTGCTAAGGCTGATGTAACCCCCTGTATCCAGGAAAGATTTTTCACTGTGTACCAATTCCTCTACTTCCCAGATAGGTGGGACACCACCTTTTTGCTATCCTTATTTCTACTAGGACTGTAGTGGTTTCATCAGCATCTTTATCTGTCCTTGCCTTCTTGCTCCCTGTGAGGAGGAAAGTGACTTGTTCTCTTGCTAAGCCAACATTCAGCCCCACAGCTCAGCATCTGCAGAAGTTGCAAGGGGGATGCTCTGCACAAATCCATCTTACTGTCAGTAAATGTTTACTGGCTCTCCCTTCCCAAACTTTGTCTTCCAATTTATATGTCCTTGTTTTTTAAGAATCATAGAATGTTAGAAGGGACCTTAAAGATCATTTAGTCCCAACCCCACTGCCATGGTCAGGGACACCTCCCACTAGACCAGGTTGCTCAAGGCCTTAGCCATCCTGACCTTGAACATTGCCAGGGTTGTAACCTTCCTGGGCAACCTATTCCAGTGACTCCTCACCCATGCAGTAAATAATTTATTCCTAATGTCTAACCTAAATTTCCCCTCTTTCAATTTGTACCTATTACTTCTTGTTCTATCAATCACTACAATACCCCTTATTTTTTACAAATCACTCTGGGACCTTCCAGCACCTTATCTCAGTTCCAAAGTGCTTCTACTCAATGCAGTGAATAACCAGCCTGTCCTCACTCAGCTCATTTGCTCTAGGAGGCACAATCCACCTCTGTTTTGCTCATTATTTCTCCTGGCTACCATTCCTATAGCAAATGCCAGGATTCTTCCTTCAGAGAAAAGCCAAGCTGAGCTTTATCTCAGATGTGCCAATATCAGAAATAAATGATAAAAATAACAGTAAGCAAAAGCAAAGCTGTATCACCTGCTATCAACTATTGTGGTGTCTGATAAGTTGTGTGGACCATGCACACAATGCATGGCACTGTTTGGCAGCACAAATTTTCTCTGAGATCACAGACAGCCAGTGCTTTTCAACATATAATTCAATAAAGGATTTATTGAAATCCAAAACCACTAGCACTAAAATCCTGAGTTTCCTCAGTGTTTACAAAAAACACCCTTGCTTTTGCATTTGTGGAGAAAGTGTTTACCATGTACCTCCAGAGGACCAGAATTACTTTTGCTGCACAACAACAGTGGAGCTCAGGCTGAAGGATGGTGTGTTAATACCAAATCTCTGACCCACATCCTCCTTTCTCAGCTCCACATCTCCAGAACAAGCAGAGAGGAGGTTTCCTTGCCTATACAGAAGAAAGAAAATCAGCTCTCCTCACAGCTGGAATATTTGGCCATGCCCCGAGAGCTCAGTTAAACAAGGTCTGTCTGATGTACTAGAGATGTAAGAGAGCCTTTCCCTCGCACCAGTTGCCTATGTCTGTAGCAGGACTGATATGAATTCCTCACTGCAGTCGGTGTTGGGGATACCACTGTGCTGGCCACTAATTGCCTCACCCTGATAAAACCTCAGGAAGCAGCCCTAGCTCCTCCTCCTGATGCACATTCAAAATTACTGTGCCATGGCTGCTGGGGATGTAGCAAAGATCAGAGCCTCTACAAACAGCCATTATTCCCCAGCCAACACAGATGCAATGTGTTGCTTCTTTACAGATCATGTTGGCCAATTAATTCTATCAACCAACTAATTTATGCCTTGCAATGGGTGACGTAACAGGAAAAGAAATGTGTCTTGTTTAATCTCCACCTGTGTGGCAGATGTCAATAGGTTTCGTGCAATAATGTCCTGTACATAAAAGTGTCGGGTGCAGGTGAACCACTGGCAGCAGGATGAGGAGAGTTCTGCTCTGACTCAATTTCCAGAGTTCGTGCAGAGCCTCCACGTTCAGTCACCACCAGAAGGAGCTGCTCGGCTTTGCCAGGGCAGCTCCTACAGGCTCAGTACAAAGCAACACCAAAAAAGGCCAAATGCGGGAATTTGTGCCCCTCTTTGTCTTTCTTTGTGACCAGAGCAACTGACCTAAGAACTAGTACTCATTACCCTGCATCTCTGAGCAGGGGTTACTTCTGGGCTAAATTCTTGTCTTGCCACCCTGGAACAAATTTGGAAGGTCTCCATGTAAACTAAAGGGTCATACTTAGATTCTTATTAAGGAGAATTCCTCTCCTGAGATTTTAGTAACACAGAATCCTTCCCCCTCCACACCCCTTTTTCTTTTCTTTCCTCATTTTCTTTCTTCTTTGCTTCCTCTTTTTTTTTTTTTTTTTTTAACTATGCAATAGGAATCTTCTAATTTTTTTTTTTCATCAGAACAATCTAAAAGTCTGTAAGAACTGAACAAATCAGTCTGTTAGTTGCTACAGATTGTTGCTATTAATTATCCCAAAGCCTTTGTGCCAGCATATTGATTGCTTTAAAGTCAAGTGAAAATAGATGCACAGCTTAGAAGACCCATAAAAAACCCTCTACAAGAGCAAAGAGATTATTCGTCCATACCATTTAAAAATGTAGCTTGTAGGTACATGAGTATGATTAGCGAATAAGAATAAATGCAGCTCTGACAGCTTCAAAATTATAACACATACACACAGTCAACTGTCTGCCAATTCCTTAAATAAACTGATTTTCTAGAAGGAAGCTTTTCTGATTAGAAGATTCAGGTAAGGAAGGTAAGGATTTTTTTTTTTTTTTTGCCAGTATAAGGAGTTGATTTGTAGTCAAATTTTATAACACTAACCAAATCAAAGCACTCTTTCAAGTGTTTATTAGAATTGTTACTGTGGATGTACCCTTATTCCACAGTGATCTGTTTTATTTATGATTTATAATTGTATAGGTTCTCAGTGTGCTGTAGCCAGACTTTGTTCCTCTCTCTGCCTGTCGACTCAATTGGTTGCTATTTCTTCCATGCTAGATTAGTGCTTATTAGTTCTGATAGATGTTATCCTTTCAAGTTGTTGCTAGCTTGACTTTGTGGCTGGGTTAGGAGGAAAGTGTTTATCAGAACCAGAGCTGAAAGCAAGCCCTTCGATGCAGATTTTTAATTTTCATGGCTGTTGCTGGTGGTTAAACTGCTCTGCTCATTGGTGCTGTACCATGGATGAGACTGGTACTGAGCAAAGGGAGGCTGCAGATGTTCTAAAGCAGATGTTCTAAAGCAGCTGTTTCTACCCAGCCTTATCAAGCCAGCCTTGCCAGCTGCTGAGTTACTTTTCACCTAAGATCGCAAAGCTGCTCAGCAACCTCAGTGCGGGAGGCCAGCCTTTGTGACTAGAAATGTCCTCTCAGTTCTGCCAGGCACATCAACAGAATTGAGTGGCTCAAGACGAAGAGAAAGGGGAGACAGTCTTGTCACTACCTGCATGGTCCTCTCTGCTTGGGGATGCAAATCAGAGACCAGATGTTCAGCTGCAGTGGACCTCCAGCATCTAATGTATGTGGAGACACGTAATCTGGAGTTGTCTCCCACCTCCAATTTCCCCCTCTTGTTAGGGGAGTTACTTGAATCCCAAGGGCTGGTCCATCCCAACCTGTTATCTAGGACAAATCAAATGAATCACCACCTGCAGGTACCTGTGTCTGGACTCTCATTGGAGAGGACATCCAGAATGCCAGCTTAACCTAGATACCAGTTACTACAGGGCTGGAATCAGATGAGATCAATCCTCTCCCTGTGATTCCCTTTACCAAATATCCCAGCCAAGGCTGTGGCCAGCATCACTGGTTTCAGAGGGAAGGAGCAAGACATCTGCCCAAAGGAAGGTTCCTACCTGTCAGTGTTTGGAAAGTGTACAACTTGCATGAAGATTTGGTAATGAATCACCACCTGCAGGTACCTGTGTCTGGACTCTCATTGGAGAGGACATCCAGAATGCCAGCTTAACCTAGATACCAGTTACTACAGGGCTGGAATCAGATGAGATCAATCCTCTCCCTGTGATTCCCTTTACCAAATATCCCAGCCAAGGCTGTGGCCAGCATCACTGGTTTCAGAGGGAAGGAGCAAGACATCTGCCCAAAGGAAGGTTCCTACCTGTCAGTGTTTGGAGAGAAAGTGTACAACTTGCATGAAGATTTGGGTGGAGCCCTTCAAAAGTAACTGTTTCCCATTAATACTGGCTATTACTATCTTCTGAACAAACAATCTGTTTCTGAATTTCATGGCACTCTTTAAAGTTTATCTCTTATGGTAATGAATTCCTCAGGCAAATTGTGCGTTGTCTGAAGAAAAAACCTCCTTGCACCATTTTTTTTCTGAATATATTTGTTATATTAATTAAAGGGCTTCACTTCCCACAACACTTTCTTTTAATGTTAGCTTGAACTCTGCAGGTTGGAGAGAGCTGCTGCATGCATAGAGGAGTGGGCTAATCACAGGACTGGAATTAAGGAATTTATGAGAAGCTTCTCCAATATGAATTGCCCAGAAAAGGCTTTTCATTAAGCATTCATTCGCCCCCCAATTTTGCTCAATCTGTACAAATTTTACATGCATGTACCTGTATTTCTGTGTCAGCCCTGAGCAAGGACAGGACCACTGGGTCCTGGTGGATGCAGATAGTTCTCTCCTCTGAGGTCCATTTACCAATGTAAGAAGTCTGTCTTTCGGGGGAGAAATCAAAACCCTATCATATTTTGATCTGTGAGTTTAGTGCAAACTGACTACTGTGACACCTCTGAAGTGCTGGGAGGTCATCCCAGAAAAAGCCCAGTTTGGTGTCCTGAGAGTACAGTGAGAACCAGTTCATCTGGTTCACTGCCACAGATTAAACAAACAGAGACTGGTATTTGTTTTCCTTCACATGAATGTGTTTAGTGGGGCTCAAAATCGATCAGAAAAGGGATGTTTGGAGCTAAAAGACAGAATTTTTTTTTTTTTGGCTGAGTTGGGGATTTTTGTGTTAGGAAAAGTCGTTTGGCTCTCAAACCTGCCTGCCTCAGCTATATAGGTATATCAGGAGGGAACCTGTCAGAAAAGAATGGACATTTGGCAGGAAAAAAAAATCAAGTCAGACATAAAAATTAATCCTGATTAGGTTTATTAGAGTTGCAAGAAGGGTAAGTATTTATTCCATGCATTCTTTAAAGGAGTTTAATTGCTGTGTGTTCTGGTCTGGTTTTGTTTTGTTCCTCCCAGCTTTCTAAGCTTCAATTTATATGACACAAACCAATTACCAAACGGTGCTGCCTTAACCTTCCTTTGTGCTGATCCACTCAAGAGCAGAGATAGTCACTCTTCAATAGATCATTGTGCTTCCAGAAGGGTTGTTGTAAACCAAATGAGCTGCACTGTGTGCCCTTCAGCATCTTCTGGCATTGCTGATAATG
Organism: Passer montanus; assembly: GCF_014805655.1. NCBI lineage: Eukaryota > Metazoa > Chordata > Aves > Passeriformes > Passeridae > Passer > Passer montanus. The sequence goes on along the minus strand of NW_024368041.1, from coordinate 6,550,651 downwards.
GGCTTTCACTTCCCCCGGCTGCCGGTATCTTAGCGCTTTTAGCATTTAGGAAGATAATCTTTGGGGCAGGGTCGCACACCTAGAGTTGACAAAGGCACAGAGGGGTGGTTCTGCTTCACGGAGCAGTGGGAACGGAACGGGAACAACCTCTGAATTTAGATTTAGAACCCATGAGTGCTGAATAAGCTTGAGGCAGTTGTGGTACAGCCCAGCTCTCAAAAGGGTGCACCCCAAAACAGCTCCCAGTGCTGGATGAAAGCACCTCTCAGTTCCCTCTGAGCCTGCATGGAGTTGCTTCAAGAGAATCATATCTTAATCTGACATCCCTGAAAGGTGGAGGTGACCAGGAGGGACATTGTCTTTGGCACCCACTGCCTGATGCTCCAGCCTGCCTGCAGTGAGGCAAGAAACATCAATCATGGCTGAATTCTCCAAGCTGCTTAGCAAAGCAGAGACAATCAAGAATCTGAGTAATTTTATGTTGACTGTTACAAACCCTTGAAAACACAAGTTACTTCCTACTTATCTGCCACCTTGTCCTAATTCAGGCTCTGGGATGCACATTGCTATGAAGAAGTCTCTGTGCAAGCACTTTGCCATTCTTCCTTCATTCCAGAAGAACAAGGCAGCAACTGAGTTTTTTCTGGGGCCTCTGGCTAACATTTCTTCACTCTTTGATCCAGAGAGGGTGTGCAGGACAAGCAAAAAGGCAGGTTTGCCTGTCAGTAGTGACTGGAGGAGGGTTTTTGGAGGAGCCTTCGGGCTAGTTTCCTCCCCCCACATTCCTGTGCCTGTCACGGCTTCAGCAGCGCAGACAAATGGTCGGATACACTTGAGTGCACAGCCCTGCAGTGCAATGGGGATACTGCCCCCATCATGACTCTCGTGTTAAACTATTTTAAGCAGAAGGAGGGGTTGCGAAGGAGAAAAGAATGAGATAAGAATGTGTGAACTACTTTTTCTTTCTCTTTTTCTTAGTGAGTCTTTGTTAGAAAAGCTGCCAGCTGTGCACTGTGTTATGCCAAACAACTCTACTAATCTCTTTGCATGGACAGCAAGGTCGTGCTCCGAACACTGAAGAGATCCAACTGGAGCATTATGATCGGCTTTCCTCAAAAACTGGTGATGCTTTGCTCAAAGCTGTACTGCAGGCAGCATTGCTGAGGCCCAAGTTTTGGCTTTGGTCACTGGTGTGAAGCCTCATTAGGGTTGTATGGCTGTAAATGAGAGCAGGGCTTGTCTAGAAAGGTGGAAACAGAGCACTGCTAACTTTATGGGACTGACTGGGGTCAGCCCTTGGCTATTGCACCAAAACGCTGCAATACCCACACAACTCTGCACCCGCAAGAAATTTGTCAGGGGCACTCTTCACAAGCCCCTAGGAACACAGACGTCGTGTGATGGAGTTTGAGCGCCCCTTTGTGCTCAAGGGGACTGGGACTGGAGAGATCTGAGGCCCAAGTTTTGGCTTTGGTCACTGGTGTGAAGCCTCATTAGGGTTGTATGGCTGTAAATGGGAGCAGGGCTTGTCTAGAAAGGTGGAAACAGAGCACTGCTAACTTTATGGGACTGACTGGGGTCAGCCCTTGACTATTGCACCAAAGCGCTGCAATACCCACACAACTCTGCCCCTGCAAGGAATTTGTCAGGGGCACTCTTCACAAGCCCCTAGGAACACAGACGTCGTGTGATGGAGTTTGAGCGCCCCTTTGTGCTTTGTGCTAAAGGGGACTGGGACTGGAGAGACAAAGTGGGGACACGTGTCATTCTCAGATTTTCGGTTTTCTTAGCAAAGAGAGGTAACAAGTCAGGTGTCACATGCAAACAAGCATTGTTTTCTCTTGCTTTTTCCTTTAGCAGCTAAGCACTTAGCAGATACTTGAATGAAAGGACACGCTCAGTTTGCCAGGGAACCAGTTGAAATCTGAAGTTATTCAGTTGAAACCAATAAAGAGATGGATCAAAATTTGGCCTTGTGCCTGGCTGTGGAGTCCATTCTGAACAGACTACAGAAAAAATACCTGTGGATTGCAGACCATATCTGCAAGAGAAAGTGGAATTTGCCAGCGAAGAAAACTTCTCATTTATAAAGCTTTCAAGCAACTCACTTTGAGATATTTGCAGCCTGTTTTTTTCTGAAGTTATTCAGTGGAAACCAGTAAAGAGATGGATCAAAATTTGGCCTTGTGCCTGGCTGTGGAGTCCATTCTGAACAGACTACAGAAAAAATACCTGTGGATTGCAGACCATATCTGCAAGAGAAAGTGGAATTTGCCAGCGAAGAAAACTTCTCATTTATAAAGCTTTCAAGCAACTCACTGAGATATTTGCAGCGCCTTTAAAAAAACACCTCAGCTGTAATGAGCTTATGTGTTAAATGAACAAGTGTGGAAATTAGGACATGAGATATTTGCATAGCAGCCAGGAGATAATTACTGGTGATAGTCCAAGCTGAAGAATAGCATCTATTGTTTCCAGAAACTAGTTTTTATAAAACAACATGAACTTCCTGTACTCAAAACACTCACATCAGCAATGCCTACAGTGTTATGTAGCAAAACTATTAACAAATGAGTACATGGGGGGGAAAACCCCATCCTGGACAAACTGTAAAGGACTAAACCTAATTAATTGTTAAAACTAATAATACAGTATGTTTAGAATGTCTCTGTACTGTATATCTTTCCATTTAGTATAAAGTGCAAATATATGCTGGTGAAAACCACTGGATTTTAGTTACAGAATGGCTAGATTACAAGCATATTTATACACACACAGAAATGTAGACATTAATTAATGACCTGTTAGGTCAGGAGGCCTGCAAGAGCTGGGGATCCCCTTGTTGGGCATGACTAGGAATAGTTCAAGGCTTAGTCTAAGAGGGTTGGCTGGTAATATACACTAGGAAATATAATTAGTCACTAGAAAAAGAATTCAACTTTACTCCAGCACCATGTGAGTTCAGTTCTCTCAATGCAAAATGCAGCCACCCAGACTGAGATCTCTGAGACTCATTTTTGTTTGGTGAAAGAGTAATTAATGCTGCATAAGGAAAAAAAAATATGAAAGAGCACTGATGGCAAAGTGGCAAATGCCACAGGGAGTTTTAGGTCAGTAAGCAGGGAGGACAGCCCCAGCCAGACTTGCCTCATTTGTAAGCCTAACCTCTTGACTGACAAAAAAGAAGCACTTTAGTTGGAAATTTCTTGTGGAGGTATGCAAATGGAATAACGAAAACCAAATCTGTATTTATACTTTAAAGCACATGGAAGCTCTGAGTGTTCTGGTGAAGAAAAACCCCATTATTTGCTTGGTGTTACATTTCTCCTCCCTGTGCATCTGCCCTGGGTCGCTGCTGGTGACAGATGCATGGGCTGTGAGCACCCAGGGCTCACATGCTCTCTTCCTCCTTATGTTCCAGTGACTCCTGACAAATAACAAACTGCTAAAAATGGTGCTGATTGGTTTCAGAGACAGATCCAGAAGGCCAGGTCTCAATTACACCCAGTAACACCGGACTAACCATTAAATCAAGGCTCAGTGTCTTAAACAGTTCTAGGAACACCTGTGACACTCCTCCTTGTGACTTCCCTAAAACTCCTCATGAATTTACCGGGCCCTCCGTGCCAGTGAGAATGGAGCAAGGTGCTGAACGTTTGAGTGAATGCTCCTTTTGTCCTCGCTGTCAGTCTGTGTCACACCAGCAGATGCTGGGAGCAAAAGGCCAGGCCCCATGTGGTCTCAGCTACAGTGGCTCCATGGCAGCAAGCAGAGCAGTGCCAAGCTAAATCACAGATCGTATCATCAGGGCTGGAGAGGATTATAATATCTGTAATTTTTAACCTGCTAGCCCAACACCACCCCCACTACCCCCTGAATTTTTTCTTCTGTTACATTCCTCATTCTTTTTACTCTTCAAAAGTCATGTTTTGATAGGAAACTAGTGGTCAGGTATTGTTATGATATGTGTGGCAGAAGAAGGCAAGATAAGAGATGCCATAAAATGTGTGTACACATTGACAGAATATTCATTTCCAGGGAAATTGGTGTTTGCTATTTAACCCTGATCATCTATTCTGCCCACTCCCTCCCACCAGACCCCCCTCCTCACAGTCTTTCCTTGTCTCTCTGTTTTATCTTGGTGTCATGTTGCAGTAGCTCTGGGAAAATCATTGTCACTCCCTTTTACTCCTTAGGAAGTGGACAGAGCTCCAAGCCTCAGAGGTACAGAGACAACCAACTTTTGAAGAACCTTTGAAGAGTCACACCAGACATGTCTGTACAGAGTAACAAGCGGAGTTTGGGACAGTTCTGGGAACCAATCCCAAATCCTTTAATAGCTGAACAAATGCACAATTCATCCCATTTGGCTTCTCATAGATGTGACCTCTTCCCTGGGACTACCCAAGGGTCAGCCCCACAAATTGGGAGGGAGGGAGGGAGGGAGGGAGGAGGGAAGGAGGGAAGGAGGGAAGGAGGGAAGGAGGGAAGGAGGGAAGGAGGGGAGGAAGGAAGGAAGGAAGGAAGGAAGGAAGGAAGGAAGGAAGGAAGGAAGGAAAAATACACATATCCACCTAACACTAAGTTTCAGTTTTCTAGGATGATGTGTTTCAGTGACTATTTATTATAGGAAAGGGGTGTGGGTGTGAGTGTGTGTAGGAGAGTGCAGCACAGGAATATAACTAGGAAAACTGAACAAGCGGAGTAAATCAGTTAGAAGAAGCTGACCAAGATGGGACAAGGACAGAGAGAACCTCAGAACACAGGAGCTGGTCTGGAGGTGCTGAGACTGGAAAGCATGTTTGATTGTTCCCACACTCATGGAAAACAGACTTAGTGCATGTAAATACATACAAAGAACCACATTCAAGATATCTAGCCCCAGTTTGTCCTCCTAATTAAAATTGTGTATAATAGCTGAGAATGGGGCAGTCTATACAGATCAGACCACCCTTCATGTTTCTATTTCAAAATTAATGTACCTCAAGTTGGTGATTTACCATTTTATCCTCCTGGTTCATATCTAGATGATAATTTCTGTTGTTCAGTTATTCATCCCAGAAAGAGCACTGATAAGGTTTTCAAAAACACACTCTTGGGAGAGCCATGCCCTTAGACCATCAATATCTCACCTTGTGCACCATGCAAGTACTGTACTCAGAAGGAAAGATAGGAAATATAATTTATTCTCCCCCATACCTCTGTGCCATTGGGAATCAAGAAAACCTGCATTCCAGTTCCTTTCACTGAAAACCCTCTCTAGGAGACTTATCAAACTGGGATGACTCTCCAGTGCCTTAGGCCATTAACAAAACTTCTTTACATCCTGAAGGCATCCCCCTGCAAATTTTTGACACAGACACACACAAACACAGATTTTCAAATGGGTTTACTCTCCTGTCACTTGATGCATAAGGATGGGCTGATAAAAAAAGGGCAAAATGCTCAGAGATCTCAGTGGCAATAACAGAGCCATGGATATGATGATGCCAAGGGATTCTCCCTGCTACTGCTGAATACAGCCAATGTATCCTGCTGCATTGCCCTGGAGACACAGAACAGATACACATACGTGACATAGCATCATTTTATATGTAAGAATATTTCATTGACTTGTGGTACTGTAGCAGAACCAGAGAACTAGGCAAAGCTTCCAAACAGCTTTGTTGATAGACAAAAGGAATGGAAGTGCCTTGTAAACTGTTGGTGTCACATATTACATATGAACTTTTGACATGGCTGACTCCCTGCTGTTGCTCACTGTATGCCATAATCCCTTTTCCTCCTGCCAGGCTTCAATCTGTACAACATAACCCTTGCTATTCCTCCAAAGAAAGGATTTTAGCAGCATCTTAGATTTTGTACAAGAATTCTATTTGAAAGTCAGTCTTGCAGTTAGCCTTCTGGCATGCAATCATTTTATATGTTTTAGACTCTCAGATCGATTCTCAGGAGTTTGCAGGTCTCAGCCTCAGTAAGAGGATCCCATCTTTGGATAAAGAACAAGAAACCACTGAAGAGTGGAGAAGCCAGACCTCTTGTAGTATGCAGGTATGAACAAAGTTTTCAGAAAGGAAAAACTGTTTTTAATCCCCTGTGTAGAGGCCACATGTTCAAAAGTGCCAAATGCTTTAATAGCTCCCCCTAAAATTCCTTCAGATAAAGTTTAAAAGACTGTATTTATATTTGGATCTTCTTGACTCAGTAGTGAGAACTGAGCTCTGAAAAATTCACCTTCCTTTTACCAACAAAGCCTAAATAAATATTAATAAAGAATAAATATTATAGTGTGAAATAAAAAAAAAATAAAGATGGGAAAAGACATAATGTGATAACTTTGTTATCTTTTCGGTTTCCATTTTGTGGGTGTTGCACAAATACAGTTCTACTAAGGAAAAACATTGACTGGAAATTTTATATTAACATTTGAATAAATGAAAAAATAATCTGATAATTTCCAGCTTGATGTGAATGTAGTTGCATGGACTTCAAAAGTCCATCTTAGGCAAAACTCAAGAATTTATTTGAAGCAGGAATATTAAAGGCCTTTATTGCTTTTTGCAACTGGGATTACCTTGCAGGGTTTGTATAAACTTTGCTTTGCTTCCTGAGGTGAAATTATGTGATATCACCTGGTTTATCTGTAGGTTGCCCTAAATTATTTGATAAATGCTCAAGTGTTTCCCATTGTGTTTTCAGTGTTGTATGTTAACAGCAGACTGTGTAGAAGATGAGAGGGGCTCAGACCAAAGAACAAAGAACCAGTAACCATCTGGTATCAGTGTGATAACCAAAACTTTGCATGGTATCAGTTCAATAACCAGGTTATTGCTACTTCTCTTAGCCCAGGATGCTATGCCCCAAAACTGCAACATTTAACATAAAATCATAGAATGGTATGGCTTGAAAGGCACCTGAAAGATCATCTAATTCCCATGTCCTCTGCCAAAGGGAGGGACACCTTCCAGTAGATAAGGCTGCTCAGAGCTCCCATCATCCTGGTCTTGAGCACTCCCAGGGATGGGGCATCCACAGCTTATCTGAGAAACATATTCCAGTGTCTCTCACTGTTACCACTCTCACAGTAAAGAATGTTTTTCTAATATCTAATGTAAATTTATTAATTTTCACTTTGAAGCCATTTCTTCTTGTCCTGTCTCTACATGTCTTTGTAAAAAGTTTCTCTCCATCTTTCCTGTAAGTTCCCTTCGTGTACTGAAAGGCCCCAGTTAGATCAAGCCAAAGCCTTCTCTTCTCCAGGCTGAGCAATCCCAATTGTCTCAGCCTTTCCTCATAGGAGAGGTGCTTCATCCCTCTAACCATTTTGGTGGCCTCCCCTGGACTTGCTCCAATTCTGCTGGGGGCCCCAGAGATGGATGCAGCAGTTATGAGTGTGAATATAAGATCCTTAGGTTATTCTTAGAGTAATATAACTTCACTTGTACAGAATTTTAATAATTTCTCTTAGAGAATAACTGAACAATTTAGGCTGGAAAAGGTGTCTAAGATCAAGATCAACTGTTCACCCAGCACTGCCAACTCCACCACTTAACCATGTCCTTAAGTTCCACATCTACGTGTCTTTTAAACACCTTCAGGGATGGTGATCCCAACATTTCCCTGGGCAGTCTGTTTCAGTGCTTGATAACATTTTCTGTGAAGAAATTTTTTCTAAATATCCAAACTAAATCTTCCCTGGTGCAACATACAACCACTTCCTCTTGTCCTGTCCCTGTTACCTGGCAGAAGAGGACGACCCCCATCTCTCTACAACCTCCTCTCAGGGAGTTGTAGAGAGCAATGAGGTCTCCCCGGAGCCTCCTCTTCCCCAGGCTAAACACCCCCAGCTCCCTCAGCTGCTCCCAGAAAGGTCTTTGAATGAAATACAGCCACAGGCACTGGAAATAGATAAAAGAATCCAGTACTGTTCAGCCACAGCCCCATTAAATAGGCTAAAGAATCAGGATCTTTCTGGATTCAAATTTCATACATTTGTTTTTTGCATAGTGGCCCATCTTCAGCAGAGTACAGTCCCACGAAGATTTTAGATGACACTGGTGGAAAAACATCCCTAGAGAATAAGAACTGTGGTACCTCTCTCAGGCAGATTAAAGCCTTGGTCTCAGACTTGCTTCTTTCTCACAAGAGTTCTAGCCAGAAGAGACAAAATTCAGCTGCAGATGCTTCTTTCTCTTCCTTTTTGGTCAGCCATGTTCCCTCAGACAACATGGGTTTTGTGGCCCAGTTTTTGACCTGGAGAAAGGAAGGGAGAAAGGTAATTTAGTTCCACTCAGCCACAAAGAACCTAAGATAAGCTCCTCAGACAGATTTTCTGATCTGAGTGAGCCAGCCTGTGGAGGATCCTGAACAGAGGTTAAAGAGAGCTTCAGTCAGTCTGGCATGCAAAACACCCACGTCCCTTATGGAGGTACACTGGTGTCTCAGCAAGGCAGCTGAAATGTGTTATTTGAATAATGACAGCTATTAACATGAAAACAAATAAATACTGGATGTGAATAAAGGCAGCATGTAAGCAGAGGAAAATGTAAACATCATTATCAAGGTGTAGAAGATTTTATAATGGCATTATGGAAGTATTAGGGGGAAGAAAAATGTAGTTGATTAAGGGCAGGAACCAACACATGGAAACAGGAATATTGGTCACACTGGCCTAAGGATTTCATTGCTCCTTACTGGAGCTTTTTCTATGGTTCTGCTCTTTTTATGATCTCCTCTGTGTCAGAGGGAACTTTCACCCCTCTGATTACATCTCTGTTCCCATTTTCTCTAAATGGACACAGACTGTTGAAAGTGGAAGGCAGTTTTTTGCTTTGTCTACTTCTTCATTCAAATTACCATTAAGCTCATTGAAAACTGAGGTCTAAATAAAGGTGGAATACAGCCTGAAGAACTGCAATAAAATGCCTAAGGGCTTCTGTAGGATGTTAATTAATCTGGTTCATGTGGGGAAGATGGTTGATAAGTTAGTGAATATTCGAGCCATTTCAACTTTACAAGAACTTAACTGTTTTACATACTATATTCTGCAGAAATCCCCCACTGGATTTCACCCTCTAATGTCTATAAAATAAAGGCAATACATATTCTTAGCACATAAGCAATAAATAGGAAATGCTCTTATGGGATACACATTAGTTCCCACAATAAAAGAACACAAATCAAACCCAGCAGCTGAAGAGCAGATGAGCAAATGATTATTTTGGGCCTCTAATGAAATGATATTGTGAAAGGCATTAGACAGATTGATTAGAGCTCAGCTGACTGACAAAACTGCCCATGATGTCCACCATTATAATGAATCTAACTAAACCATCTCCTTGAGAGTGTGCACTGGTGTGTGCATCCCTATGCACGTGTGTCTTTGTGCTTCACAGCAAATTAATCATTGCTTTTTCTTTATAGTGCAAAAAACAGTGTAACTTGTACAGATCTATGCTTTAGAATTAGCTATGAATACAGTCTCTGGGTAGGACTCCTGCAAGGATTCATTTTCAGTATATCTGACAGTCATTTCAATTAACACATTTATCAGCATATTTACAACATGCAGTGTGAAATAAAGATCCTGTTAAAGAAAGAAGCAAGCTGAATCAATCATCTCAGATTAAAAACCAGTAAAAATTAAATCATTACTACCAGTTAATATTGAAGCTAAAAGCACAGTAAGAATAGAAATGAAGATTGGATGTTTATACCGTTAAGGAGGATATTGAGAGAAAAAATATCAGGATTAAAAAGAAAGCAAGATCAAGATCTTTTGCTAGATAAATGTTATTTGTTCCATTTGCTTTAGCAGAACACTGCCAACAGCCATTAGTGATGGATCTGACAGCCAGTCTTAGAACCTGTGAAGATCAAGGTTTGGAAATTGTTCCTGGAAACAAAGATCTGCATGTGGGTTGGAATAATTAAAGGCAACAGTTCAGGTTGAGAAGTGGCTGACTACGAATCATCCTTGCAAAACTGACTTGGGGTGCTGAGGGACAAGGAGTTGAACATGAGTTTTGCCAGCCGGTTTTATAGTGAGAAATGTCAACTGCACAAAGGGCTGCATTGGCAGAAACACAGCTGAGAGTCTGAGCAAGTGGATTTCCCCCTCTGCTTTTCACTTGTGAAGAGATCACATCCAGACTACTGAGTTCAGTTTGGGCTTCACAGGATAGCAAAGTCATCAATGAGCTAAAGCAAGCTCTTCACTTGGATGGTTAGAGACCAAAGCATATGATGGACAAGATGAGGCTTCAGAAGCCAAGCTTTTTTAGCTGCCAAGAAAGAAGGCTAAAGGGAATAATGTTAGTATTTTCAACTACCCAAAGAGAGTTTAAAAAAGAAATGAATCCAGATTAAGGGCTGGCAGACACATGGTACAGCAAATGGAAAATAGAAATGCCAATTAGCTATAAGGGAAAAGTTCTTCACAGTGAGAGTGGACAAACATGACATCAGAGACCCAGAGAGGCTGTGCAGCCTCCATCCTTGGTGATATTCAAAGCAAGGCAGCACAAAGGCCTTGAAGGACCTGATCCAACATTGATGCCACCCTGCTCTGGCCTCTGGAGTTCCCTGTCAATCATAGCTTTGTAAGATTTTAAAGAAGAATAGAAATGAGGTGTAGGGAGAAAAAAACAGAAATGTCACTGCACAAAATGAGATTCAATAACCAAGGAATATGTAAGGCAGACAGAAAAGAAGTGCCTAAGTTGAATACTAAGCCAGGCCTAAAGAATTGTCATCTGGTTATAATAGGCTTAACAAAGACAAACTTCATCTCCCTTTGGAAATCAAAGCCCTGCAGGCTTCTTGTAGGAGGTAATTGAAGACAAGAATAACCTTGAGCTCCAGTCACACTGTACTTATTCATTGCTTATTTAAGACATAGCAACCTATTGTATATTGCTGCAATTTGTATAGCTAATTATATAGAACTCCAGTTACACATTGTGTCTAATTGCTGGAATATACATCCTCTGAAGCCATTAGGAGTGCTACCACTGACTCATTTGAAGAGTCTAATTTAGCCAGCTGAATTATCTGACTCATCTTAGTAGGCTCATCTCAGCAGGCTTTTCTAATGCTGTCCTTTGGAGGAGCTTGTCTCTGTACAGAGAGCCTGGGGAGACTAACCTGAGGGGCACGCTCAGTGCTCTGGGAATGCTGCCCTTTCTTTCCCCCTTGATAAAGGAGAAATGGTAATAATTGCATACATGCACATTTGATGTGAGAATCAGTTGATGTCAGAGCAATTTAACTGTAGAAATACTAAAAAATCTATTCAATTTGCCAGAGCATAAAAATTACCTCGTTGAGAGATTGGAAGGATGAATTGGAGGAAGGGTTGCTGACCACTGAAAAGTCAGATTTTCAACAATATCAATTAATATGGTGCTTTCAGGGCTGTTTGAATACTCTTCCAATAAAACAGTGTTTAAAGGAAATCCAGTTAATTAGGGTTTGCAGAAACCAGAAGATAGGCAAAAACCTTATGATAAATATTGAACTAAGGAAGCAAATCTGTAGTAAGACGGCTTCAATAAATAAGAGAGTTGTGCTGAGTTTTCCTCTTTGTGATTTGTGGTCATTGAGTAGTTACACAGGTACTCAGGGGGCTTATGAGGCATAAAAATGTTTGAAGAGGCACATAAAAAAATATAAATTCTAGAATATTCAAGGCATAGCAACATTTCTGAGGTCAAATGCATCTGCTGCAGCTGAGTTATATATTTTGTACAATAATATACTCTATATTCTTACAGATATTCTGTATATTCTACTCTACTAAAATAGATTTGTTGTTGTACCTTTACAGTAACTGAATAGGGCAGAAGAAGAGCCAGAAATATTTCATTTCTAGAAGGCAATTAACACTTTGGAGAACAAATGAGAAATGTAGAGAAGAAAGAGGTACAAATGGGGGAAAAGGTATGAGAGAACTGGATCATGGAAGATATTGCTGGTAGTGTCAAAGAGAGTTGAGAGTGGAGTGCTGGTTTGGAAGAAGTTATTACAGTTAGTGCAGTCTGAAAGGAGGTGAAAGAAGGGACTAGGAAGGGTCTGGCATCATCGAAGTCTGACTTTAAGTACTGCATTTAGCACGTGGAGGGTTGAAAGCAATGGATTTTGATAAATTAAAACAAAAGTAGGTCTATATTTTAGGAAAAAAAATACATCCTCTGAGTGGAGGAGCATGAAGGAGGAAATGAGAACAGGATAAAAGGTACACAGGCAATATGTTGGAATGCTGATCATAAATTAAGCAGCAGGGGTTAGATAAAGTAAAAGTTCCTGAAGGAAGGAATTGCTAGTTAAATTTTATCTGATATGCAATATCTGATCTGGATAGCAATCAGTGAAATCTTGTGCAGAGAGCAAAATGGAAAACAGGGCTTAAGAAATGACCTGCCACCAGGAATGTGTGATGTACTTCATATGAATGAACCTCAGTAGCTTTCAGAGAAGTAAGGTGAGAATAAGCACTAAAAAAAGTAAACTCAGAGCTGAAGAAGGAAACCTCTACAGGACCCTACTGAAATTACTGCTGGGACATCCACGCTGGACCCACCTCGCTCTGTGAGACCTCCATGAATGACCTGGCCTGTCCTTGCTCTGGGCAGTGCCAAAGACCAGATCCCACTGCTATTGCTGAGGCCACTGAGCGGTGTCACTTTATCTGAGGAGATGTTATGCAGCTGAGGGCAGTATCATAGAACGTGATACTGTTGTAAGATTTCCTCCAGGCTTTCAAAATGCTGGAGCCACACTGACGCTCAGCAGAGATGGACCTTATTCTACCTGAAGCCGTGCAACTTTGGCACAGACAGGCCAGATGGTCAAAATGATGAATATCTTCCACTTACAATTCACCCTAAAGCTCTCTTGAACTTCTTCTGGTGTGTGGACAGCCTACTTTGCTATGGTATGCTCTAAGACAGCCAAGCCCATTTCCAGATGCAGCCAATAAAAAAAACTACCTACACTGCACAGAAAAAGGCTTCTGTGATGCAGATTGCAGCAGTCCAAAGATTATTTTGACAATTTTTGTTGGCTCTGGCAAAATGTGTCTCCCATTAACTAACTTTATTACAGTCTACTCAGATCCCTGCATCTGCTTAGGATCTAGGCACCATGGGTGCCAACTTCAGCAACATCAGAATTTGTTAAGACAGGAGAGGTTTTTTTACCTTTTACAAAGGCATCACTGTGCACAGACTGGAATGGGGTGTTATTCATCTCTTTAAATTAGGTTGTCTGTTGGCTGCATTCCTGTTACACTCACTGGAGATCTGGTCAATACAGCCAGAAGGCATCAGTCAGTTTATTCTAAAGCAGACACTTACATTTAGGTCAGATGAATCATGCCCCAGGTATTATGGATAGTATTGACTGGCTCTCCATAAACAGAGTTGAATTCCACATAACTGCCTCAAAGGTAAGCACTTACATTTTGGAAATGTCAAGTTAAAAAACAGCATCTTGCTAATCCCCCTAATAGTCATTCAAGGATCAGAGTGACAACAGAGGTCTGGGGAGGTTCACATAAATTCCCAACAGGAAGTATGAACTCACAGCTGTACAAATGCTTCAAGAGCATTGTTTCAGTCCTGACCTCACCACAAACTGCATCTGCCACCTCCTGTGTCACTGAGTCACTTTGTTTCTCTGCACTTTTCTCTCTAGCATGGACGCAGTGACATTCCACTTCCCAGAGTGTTCTGTTGCTTATGTAGACTGAGAGCTCCTACTGCATCTTGCAGGGCTTAGCGCATGCAATCCAATATTTCATTTCAAACCTCCAGTTGCTGCTGTGATATGAGTAAATAATGGAGAAGACACAACAGCTAGTCAGGAGAGCTTTCAGTCCCAAGAATGATTGCGCTTTTAACTAAGAAAAGTATGTTTTCATACTGGATTTTGTTCTCTTTTTGGTGTATGTTATTGCTGCTGAAGAAAGTGATTTATTTCAATGCTTCCTCTTGTATAAAAAGAAGAAAGCTTAGCTCTTGTTCTTTCAAGAGTAAAAGTAACCTTACAGGGTATAAAATAAATATTTAAAATGGATATATTGAAGGAGTAAGGGGAAAAAAGTAATGCCACAGAAGGATAGCAAGGATTTTATTTCAGGGTAATGACAGCTTCTGTTGTCTCTGCCATCAAATAACTACGAACTCAGGAAGGCTGCTGCATGCAAATGAAGGTAAATGAAATATAGGTGTCCACATGATATGCATCATGGTCATCTAAATTGCAGGAGAGTCTCCTCAGCACAGAGGCCAGTGGATGCTGAGTGCTCCCACATTAGGGGTGGTCCCATGAGAACAAGGTTAAAACTGGTTAAAAGCACAGCAGGGAGAGCCGTGCATTGTACCTTCCTTCAGTGTCTTCATTTTGGATTGGATTTCCTCCCTCAATGCTGTCAGGCCACTAAGCTCCTCCAGTGGTGGAATTTATTTTATCTCTGTTCTAACCCAGGAGAGAGGGGAATTGTGTGCTGATTAGGTGATACGCTGTCACCACTCCACCAGGCAGCTACTCCATACCTGTCTGGAAATCAAATGCTGATCTGGGCAGGAGAGATCATCCTTCCAGAGCCACGGCTTTTCACCTTTGCCTCACACTTTTCCCTTTTCCCCCAAAAAAAAAAAAAAAAAAAAAAAAAAAAAAAAAAAAAAAAAAAAAAAAAAAAAAACCAAAAAAAAAGAAAAGGGAGCAGTTATCCGGGTACTTTTCTATTTAGGGAAACTGAGACACAGTAAATTTACTATTTTATTCACCTTGCATTGGGAGTCTGGCAGAGTGAGGAACTCATCCTGGCTCTCCAAAGCCATGCTAGTGTATCACAGGGACCCAGCCAGACTCATGGTTGTCGTCTTCTCAGGACTACATCAATGCCCACCCACCCTGCTGGAAAGAGCTTACAGTTTTTGCACTTCAATTTTCCCACATGTTCTGAAATACCATTGACCTCACATCAAAGCCATGACTTTCTACATTCACTTAAGCTCAATAAGACAAAAAATAACAAAGCAACAAAAGGCCAGTGTAACCTGGAAGTGATTTGTCCCAGTGCAGAGTACAATGTATGTGTTTTTCTTACTCTTCTGATCTGGTAATGGTGTAAATCGCTAGCAAGATACAAAGTGACGATGACTGTGTGGGGGAAAAAAAACAACAAACAAACAAAAAAAAAAAAACCCAAAAAAAACCAAAAAAAAAAAAAAAAAAAAAAAAAAACCAAGCCAAAATTGGTTAACTAATAAAAATAGAAGACATCTCTGAGGAGGATCCTCTCAAAGACTACTCATTGAAATGGTTTTTTTGTCCTCTAATTGTGCTGAAAATCATATCTAAATCGAAACCCATTTTATATACTTAAAAATGGCTGAAATAAAAATTGCTTTTACTAACAAATTATCAAGTAATATTAAAATGTCGTTATCACATTTATCTGTTTACCAGCTGGAGTTCTAATTGAAATTTGTTCAGAACTCAAAATAGCATTAGGTCATGTTATGCTTACAACATTAAGCAATGATTACATCTGTGACTTTTGTTTTTAATTAGCTTTTTTCAGTTATCTGGGAGAGATAGAACCTTTCAAGATCATAATTCACTTTTGATTATAATGGAAAGAGAACAAACCAAGTCATCTTACAGAAGAATGTACAATTGTGCAATTTACATTCCTGACTCTAGGTCTGTTAGATCTGACTGTGTTTTGATGTCCCTTCATTCATCAGTTTTGTTAATTGGTTCTTGATGCCAACAAGGTGTGTGGCACTTGCACATTTGGTGATCTAAAATAACGTTTTACAAAATAGAGATGAGTGTGTATTGTGCCTTAGCTTTCTGCTGGCAGTACAGAGGGATCACTTTTAATGCACAGTACTGAAAAACAGCCCACTTTGTATCAGCTGTGCAACGGAACATAGCCAGAGGTGAATTTTAAAGGGGGTCTCAAATGTAGCTGTAGCTGTGATTCAGAGAAGTGTTTCAGCATGTTCCTTCATCATTCATCCCAGCCAGCAAACACACACATGATTACTCACCTGCTTTAGCTTAAACATCTTGCTGAGTTTCATCCTACAGAAAGGGCAAGCAGCAAGCCCAAAGCAGGACTTCACAAGCCTTCATCATGGGAATGACACCGACTGCTCACTAGTAATGAACTGACTCCAGCAAGTCCCTGGACTAGAAGTGCCCTGGCTGCCTTCTTTCTTCGAAATCTTGCTTCTCTTGTTGCAAAGAGCCATGCTTGGAAGAACAGGAAAGTAACTCCACAAGCAAGAACAGGGAATAATCAGCCTTAATCTTCTGGAATGAGTAACTGAGAGAGATCAAGCAGCCCCATTCACTGTTCTGTGAACTCTGGGAGTCTGGAGATATCCATGGCAAAGCTCCCACATCCAGGGATACAGGCTCACCATTCTGGACCACTTGTCTGCTCTCGAACAACACACAGCAAAAAAGAGAACCTGAACATGGGCAACCATGGAATTTGGTGACACTGTTTGCTGGGCAAGTGTTTGTGATGATGAATTAAATAGGGTTGTGTGCTGGTTTTGCATGGCCTGGTTTTTGATAGCAGGGGATCCACAAAGATGGCCCCGGTGAGAAGCATCTGGAATCTTCCACCATGTGCACCAGCCCTGATGGCTCTGAAGATGGACATGCTGCTGGCCAAAGCTGGGCCAGTGAGAGAGGCTGGCAATGCCTCTGTGATGACATATTTAAGAAGAAAATCAAAACAAAGTCACACAGTTCTGCTTCCAGTCAGAGAAGAGGAGGAGGTGAGAACATATGAGGGAAACAACATGGCAACACCATGGTCAGTGAAGAAGGAGGGGCAGGAGGTTCTCCAGGCACCGGAGCCAGGATTGCTCTGCAGGCCCTGGTGATGAGCATGGTGAAGCAGCTGTGCCCCTGCAGCCCATGGATCCATGAGGAATGCAGAGATCCACCCACAGGCCATGCATCCATGAGGAATGCAGAGATCCACCCACAGCCCATGGATCCATGAAGAATGCAGAGATCCACCCACAGGCCATGCATCCATGAGGAATGCAGAGATCCATCCACACCTCAGAGGGAAGGTGCCCATGCTGGAGCAGGTGGATGCCTGGAGGGGGCTGTGATCCAGGAGAAGACTCAGAGGAGAGGGATCTCCTCTGGAGAGAGAGTTTCCAGGCTGGAGCAGCCTGTCCTTGAAGGACTGCACCCTGTGGAAGAGTGACCCACGTCACAGCACTTTTGGAAGGACTGTGTGCCTGTGGGAGGGACTCACACTGCAACAGTTTTGGGAGAACTGCTGCTCATGAGATTTGGAGCCACTCTAAAGGAATTAACAGAGACTGTCTCCCATGGGAGGGATCCCACAGTCTCACAGAGGAAGAACTCCTCTCTTGGAGCAGTGGAAAAAAATCTTGGTGATGAACTGACCAAAACCCCAATGCCCTTTCTCCCTGTGCTGTCACTGGAAAGGAGGGTGGAGTTGGGGGGGAGAAAGGTGTTTTAAGGGCTTATTTTACTTCTCATTATTCTCCTCTCATTCTGTTAGTAATAAATTTCACTCTGCAACTTTAAGTTGAGCCTGTTTTGCCCTTGCAGTGTTTTCTCCTGGTCTGTATCTCACTCATGAGCCCTTCATTAATTTTTTTCCCTCTCTGCTGCCCAGCTGTAGCAGGGGAGGGTGGGTGAGTGACTCTCGCGGGTGCTTGGTGTTGGGACAGCATCAAACCATGACAGGTTGGTAGGCTATGGGAAAAGAACAAGGTCGTTTATTTGTAACACACCTGTAGAAGTGTGAGGCACACAGAGTGGCAACCACAAGAAATCAAGCCTGATGAGCTTACATGATGGTGACTGGTATCCCTGGAGAGGTTACAGGGATTGTATGAGTGTAAAAAATGGGCTCAAAAGGAGCATTGAGATGTAACATAACCCACTCCCTTGCCAAGATGAATAAAGGGGTGAATTGCCCTTAAGACACATTGTCTATAATTCTCTTGCTCTGCTCAGAGCCAGAGGAGTTCAGCAATTTTCCTGTGTATAGCTGGAAAAACAGCTTTCAGGAACTGAAACAAGAATTGTAGAAAATTCTTGTGGAGTAACAAGAATGGCATAAGGTCTAAAATACACC
The DNA here is from genome assembly GCF_014805655.1 of Passer montanus. NCBI lineage: Eukaryota > Metazoa > Chordata > Aves > Passeriformes > Passeridae > Passer > Passer montanus. The sequence continues at coordinate 6,532,497 of NW_024368041.1, read as the reverse complement.
TGTAGCATCCAGTCAGTCTCTGCAAATAAGTATGACCAGTTAATACCACTTGGAGGTGAAAACATGTAGACCTAATTTCCCTGCCTACACACCAGAAAATTATCCTTCTCCTTATGACATCTCACTCTGCCCAAGCAATTCCTCTTCTGTTGACCTGAGCCTTTGGCTGGTCCAAAGGTTCAGTCCTTTATTGCTTTTCTGAGAAGCCAGGGAGTGGCTTTTTCCCCATTACTAAATGAGCCTGTGGTACCTGTACTGTGGCCCACCTCACACATTTGTGTCATTTTCAGTGAGCACAGGAACTGAGTCAGTACCTCCCACTGGGGCTGGTTAAATGCATCCTTTTCCTCCTTGGGGCAATTAGTCTGCAGGGAAATGATCCTCGAGGGTTACTCTGAGCAAAGGATTGAGAGGTTTTGGGCAGGCTGTCAGTATCTGCTGGGATGTGGTGCTCAGCCCCACTTGCAAAGGAGGTGAAGGACTTTCCCATGGCCAGCTCCTGCCATGCTTTGCTTTCTGTGACTGTGTGCATTTTCTAATGGACATGGGTTGAGGGTCCTCCTTGACTCTGCAAACAGAGGACTTTGTATCTCTGCTTATGTGAACTGGTAGCTCTGAAACAGCCATGTGAGGCCTTAATGTAGGAGGGCAGCAACACTGATTTTTTTGGAAAAAACAAGCATCAAGTTCTGTGCTCTTTACACTGCCCTGCCTGCAGTGACCTGTGAGATCCAGCACAGGACAAATATCTGCTCTGAGAAGAGACCAATCTCTTCCTGTTGGCACGCTGCACTGTCGGGAGGCCACACAAGGATGCAGATGTGGGTTAATCCCACATGGGACAGCTGCCAACTACGTTGACACAGTCACAGGTGCAGCCTGCAGTGGCTGCACAGAGGAACCTGGGAATAGAAAGACTAAAGTGATGCTGAGAAAAGATGAGTTTCATTGAGGATGGGCAGCTGGACAAGGCCATTCCTGTCACTGCTTACAGACACTGAAGACTTTACTGAGGACAAGATGGGCAGCAGTGGTGCTGTAACAAATAAACCTGTCCTGCTCTTGCTCTGTATTTTGTACTTGCTCCTAAGAAGTAAAGTTTTGGGATTTTTTCCGAAAAAATAGGGGACAATAAGACTTGAGGGTGATTATTTATCAAGCACCTTTCCTAAGGTGCAGAATATAAGGTCCTTACATTCATAAGGATATTCTTACCCTTAAGAATAAGGAGTCATTCTTATTTCCAGTCTAGCTTCGGACTAGCTAATGCTGGGATTCAAACCTGCTCTTTCTGCAACACAAGACAGTAACCCAGCTGCCCATTCTTATTTCCAGTCTAGCTTCGGACTAGCTAATGCTGGGATTCAAACTGCTCTTTCTACACCACAAGGCAGTAACCCAGCTGCCTGAGCACTGGTTATGGTGGGGCTGCTTGGGATTTAGAATTCCTCCTGGGACCTGAACAATCCTCCTCAGGCAAAATTTCAGTGAAGTGAGTGCACTGCCACAGAAAAGTGTTGGCTCATTTCCTAAATTCAGAGTAGGGAAAAAAAAATCCAACCCAGTCTAACCATCAATATAACACCATTAAAGCAACGTAACAAAAATAACTCTGGCCTGAAGACTTGGAGATTTAAGTGAGACTAGAATAGGCCTTTAATTACTTCCATTTTTACTCTTCAGCAGCGTCAACAAGACTAAAATAGTTCCTTCCCTCCTGTTCCCACTGTGTCAGTAGGACAGAGCTCTGCATGAGGATTCACATGCTGCCTTAATGTTGTGCCTCCTTAGACACAACAATACCTCTCTTAGCTTTCTCTCCCCTCCCACAGCAGGCATTCAGTGTGGATCAGCCATACCACAGCCAAAATGAGAGGCATGAAGGTGGATTTCCTTTTCAGTCCCAGCTCTATCCCTTTTTCCCTTCCTTTTTTTGGAGGAGATGCAGATGGCAGCCGCTCCCTTTGCTGTGTGCAAGTGTCTAGACGGGAAAATCTCCCCACAGCTTGTGCAATTTTCTGAGCTGCCTTTTGCTCACCTCCACCTCCTCATTTTCCTCTTTATCTGCTTTCCGTATTCTCCATGTTGCTATTGGTCCTGTGAAAATGAACACATCAAAGCCATAAATAGTAGCTTTTTTGCTGCTCCTGTGTCCTCTCTCCCCCCTCTTCTTTTAACATTAATATTAATAGCTACTATACCTTTCTTCACTGTTGCTTTCTTCTTGATCCTCAAGGGAGTAAGCCTTTTCTTGGACTTTCTGCTACTGTGAATGTTTGCTTGAAGGAATGCTAGGGCATGCTGGGAAGCACAACACCAGTGATGCCTGTGATACAATATTGGGTCAAGCAGCAAAGATATTAAATCTTATAGTACTTGTCAGAAGAATCAAACATTCTTTTATACCTGCTGTGTATGGCTGAGGTTTCTTTCCTTGTTGCCTTCCTAGCAAAAATAGCTTTTTAATCAGTCCAAAATCTCCAAGGAGAAAAAAAAAATAAATAACCTCTTTCCTATGCCCTCCTTGATGCTCTTGCACAGGGCAGCTGCCTGAGGAGCGAAGAAGCAAATGCTGTTCCCCGCCTGTCGTCAAACCACACAGACACAGATGCACACCGCAGGGACACTCGTCACCAGCACCCTCACCACTGCTATTATTTAAAGCACTGAGTTAACGAGCTCTCCTGCCCTTCAAGGTTTGCCTGCCTGTTGCTGGTCCCTGGGGTTGAGGGCTGAACTCCTCATGCCTGCGTCAGCCCGGCTCTCGCATTTGTATTCTGAGGTGCGGTTGCGTGTCTGGAGTGCTGGGAAGAAATCCCCCAGGTTTGATTTCCCTCACACACATATAATGGAAAAAGGCGTGTGGGGAGCGTGACGTCTGTGCTCTGCACACAGTCTGTGGCCAAGGGGCTGCCTGGGATCACAGGGTGCCCAAAAGGCTGAAGGTGAATTTCCTGATGCTGTTGTCACAAGGAATGGGTACTGCAGTAATGGTGAAATCGACTGTAACCTTCACAACAAGTTATTCCAAGCATGATTTCTGCCTAGATAGATGTAAAGGTTATTATTTGCCCCTGTCTTGACACCAGGGATCATCTCCCTTTGATAGCAAGGACTGCTTTAATGTGCAGAAGCAAAGCATGCATCTGGGACAGGGGCACTCAAATGAGACTCACCATGTCCAGTTACACTTCTCCAGTGACATGTGCTGCAACTGGACATGGTGATGGGAAACCCCCCTTCCCTCTCCCGAGCCCTCCAGAGCTACAGTTCATGTGAAACCAGTGGTTGTTATGGCCAGTGGAAAGACCCCCATGAACAGCAGTGGATTTGCATAAACTGGAGAAAGGACTGAGAAATGTTTGGTGCTGGATTGGTGCTGGTTTTCAAGTTTTGGCCCCTTCCTATTTTTCCCTTTTCCTTCTCCAGAAAAGCCTTTTGCATAGGCACAGACTAGCTGCCTTTTAGTCTGGGGAAATCTCTCATATTCTGACCAAAAGGCTGCAGGACTGAAATGTGCTGTGCTGGCAGCACAGCTATGACCTGGTGGGGGATGAGAGCAGAACACTAACTTATGAACAGGAGAGAAACACCAAACACTTGTACAAAAGCCCACTGCAACCAAAAGAACTGCAGATTACAGAGACACAGCTCAGGCTCCTATTGCAGCCTTTTTGCAGGATATAAAGCCTCACATAAGCACAGCCTTATGTCCTGCAGTGCCAGTCTCACCCATTTCAGCTCCAGCCTGCATCACCACAAGAGCTCAAAGGAAGAATGGCAGATTGTTTACCCAAAGAGTCAAGAGAGTCATTAGTCCAAACAAACAAAAGGAGGTGGAGGGATCTATTTGCTTGTCATAATCATCAGTTTGATATTTTAAAACATGTGCAGCAGCTTCAGAATCTAATGGAGATTCCTTGTGTTTGCAAATGTGAAACCTACACAGTTTCAGACAGTGATTGGAGGATGCTTTTGAGATCTCTGCAGGAAATCTAATAGGAAAATTCAAATGAGGTCATATGCTTTGCTGCTTGTCTACAAACTTCTCCCAGAGGTCTCCCTGCTCTCCCAGCTTATGAGCCTAATTAACCCCCTGCACCTGGTTGCCAGGCATGGAATTTTAAGTCATTATAGGGATGTGTGGCTTCCTCAGCAGCACGTCAAACTCTTCATGTCACACTCCAAGCACTGGAATTTGCCACTGAATTCTTTGTTCAGTGTTGCAGGAGGTGGCCAGCTATCTGCACATGCAAAAACTCCACTGAAGGGACTAATTTACAGGCAGTCTTTGGACCAAGGGGGATAACAATTCCCCTAGAGGATCTTTCGGGTTTCTGCAGCACACTGGAGCAGGAGGTTTTGTGTCTGAGTTGCCCTTAGATGTTTTAAACTACTTCACAGGCATTAACTATGCCCATTTCATGCACACAATCCTACCTTAACCAGCTCCCCTGAGCAACACGGATGGTGTGTGAGCTTTTTGCATATTCAGCTGGCAAGGGACAGCCTGAAGAATCTACACTGCTCCCACAACTCTTTACACATTCCTCATTAGAGAGCTTGGATTGAAGGAATAAAAACAGTAACCAGGAAAAAAATCTCAGAGCAGCAAGCAGAGATCCAGGAATCAGACAGGAGCTTTGGCACAGGCTACAATGGAGCCTGAATTGGCCTTTCCATTGCAGCAATAATCCCTGGCTATGCTGTGACTTGGTGAAGTGTAGAGGGCACCTTTGCTCACCCCACTGCCCTTTTAGTCTCTGTTACACCCTGATGCTCAAGGCTTTTTCATGGAGTCAGAGTCAAACCTCCTCAGGTGGAAAATGACTCCAAACCATCAAATCCCACCTTCTGACTGGGTGCTTTCACCACAATAGGTGAAACGGTGTCAGAAGTATTCTAAGAGTCTCCAAATATATGATCTTAGTTTAAGAGTGGTTTCAGATGCTGAGTAACAGGACAAATAAACCCAGATGACAGTCTCTCAAACTTATTTTTTTATTTGCTTCTTGGTTGGCTTGGAGGCCCAGTGCTCAGCACATTAGAGGTAAATCACATGGTACCTATCACAAGTATCTATTTTCCCTGCAACTCATTACAAAAGGAATTGGGAAGTTGCTCAGTAATGTACTAAATTTACACTAATTTTACCACACTGAATTATAAGTTTTGTGAATTCTCAGAGACTGAGCCTGCTTGGAGGAGCTACAGTCTCAGTATCATCATGCCCAAAGAAGAGCAATGGAGCTGGTGAAGGGTCTGGAGCACAAGTCCTCTGACGATCAGCTGAGGGAGCTGGGGGGGCTAAGCCTGGGGACAAGGAGGCTCATGAGGACCTTATTGCTCTCTACAACTCCCTGACACGAGATTGTTGCAAAGTGTGTGTCAGTTTCTCAAGTAACAAACAATAGGACAAGAGGAAATGGCCTCAAGTTTTACCCAGGGGAGGTTTAGATTGGATATAAGGAAAAATTTCTTCATGCAAAGGGTGGAAAAGCACTGGGACAAGTTACCTAAGGAAGTGCTGGAGTTACTGTCCCTGGAAACATGAAAAAATGTCTGCTGTGGCACACAGGGACAGGGGTTAGTGGTGAACATAGCAGTGATAAGCTAACTGTAGGACCAATTATCTTAGAGGTCTGTTCCAACTTTCAAAATTCTATGGTTCTATCATTCTATACAATGCACACATGAAATACTCTCTGGCTAAACTTCTCTCTCCACCTTAAGGAGTATTTAGGCCACTCGTATATAGCTGGGCATGGTAGGTTTCTACTTCAAGGGGAATCCTTATGTATTGGAAATCCTCTCTGGTTGCTGTCAGAAAAAGACATGCAAGTCTTCCACTGAATTTGAAGACTGCCTTGTATGATGCAGTCATTGCAGCAACCTTCATGACTTCTATTTTTTTTTAACTCTACTTTGCATTTTGTTGTTCTTTGTATTGAGACAGCAGAAGATTTTTCTATGGCCAGTAATGCACTGTTAAAAAAAATCAAGCATACTAGAACTATTTTCAAAATTATCAGGAATAAGCTGAATAAAAAGGATGTCTCTGACTAAAAAACTTAGTAAATGGCAAGCCAGTTTCTTTTCAACAAATCAGGAGATGACAACACACAACCTAAGCAGGTTCCTAAAGATGAACTCTATAGTTATGTGTATTTTAAGTTGGCCTCTATGAAGAGTTTGGGCTGCTAAATGTTGACAGACAATCAGAGATGCAAGTTACTGCTTATGGTTTTAAATATATTCTAAGAAGATATCACTGTCCTATAGCATTCTGATGTAATGATTTGATTAACCAGTTGATTAACCATTTATTTCAAGCACCTATTAGTCCTGTGACCTGCTGAAGAAAGCATGTACCTTGACTCAGAAGCTTGCATCCACAAATCTTACTTAGTGATGACTTTTCCTTTCTCTGGTTCAGTTTCTGCAGATATAAAACAGGGATAATGATAATGACCTCCTTAGTAATGCCATCAGGGATTTACTAATAAGCTAATCATTATTGGGGAATAAAACTTTATGTGAGGAACCATTTATTAAAGCATCCCCATGGCTTATTCACACTCCAAAAGTGATTTATGAATGAAGCCTTAGAGGGAAGGTTGATGACAAATGCACCAGCCCTAAAGCAAGCAAGATCCAAAACTCATGGCCACAACTCCAGCAAATATGTGAGTGTCAAGGCATAAATGTGCACAGATTCTCAGTGTAGTTCCTCATCTTTATGCCCCTCCTCAACCTTCCTCAGTTGCCACTTTTTCTGGAGGAGGAGGAGGTGGTAAGGTGTACTTCTTTAATCCCTTCGGTGCAAAAGTATGGGATCCTTCCATGTTCAATCCTGCCACCAAATGAGTGGCAAACACCACCCCTACAGCTGTTTCTGCAGCATTACACTGTCAGTAACAAGGGAAACCATGAGGAGGAACTGTTCTGGAACAAGAATATTGGATGCAGGTGGAGAAAGCTCCCTCATATGGCCTGGAGCACACACAGGACCTTTCAGACCATGACTATGATGATCAGTAAACAGAAACTTCATTTCCCACTTTATTTTGCTTCTACATGGACAATCTGAAATGCTAATAATGTGTTTCTTTTTCTTTTCCCTTCTGCCTATTGAATTCTTTCTCTAAAAACTCTTTATCACACATTCCCATTTAAGCGTCTACAGAACACTTGGCTTTCTCAGGTGTAAAATTTACTTGGCCCGTAAAACTTTGAGATCTGACTGGGTGCCAAATATGGCTCCTACCATCCCCTCAAATAAGGATTTTGTTCTCCATGCTTACTTCTAAAATTAGGAATTCATACTGCAAATTACAATAAGGCTGCTGTTGAACATTTGAAGCACAAGTAGTGTTCTCCTCCATCCTTCCAGTTGCAGGGAATGATGGGGGAAGAAATTGGAAGAATAGCAGCCCAATACCTGACTCTGAACCTGCTGTCACTGACAGAATTTTGGGTTTTCTGTTCATGAGCTGGTATATATCACACCAGAACTGCTGGCAGTATTGGGTATGCTTGTCTCAAAGAGGGAAAAGGAACTATGCAGGAAATAGCAGGGCTCACTGAAAGAGCTTTAAGCTAGAGCTGAAGGGGGAAAGGGATAAAACCAGGATCACTAGAGATAAAGCTGGCATCATGCCAGTGTTTGAGGGACAGTGCTAGCAAGAGCCTTCAGTCTGCTGTGTCAGTGGAGGTAGAGATGGAGATTCATGTGTCAGCAAAGACACAAGGGTTATTGATGTTATAGAAACCACAGAAGTTCCTGAGGATGGTCACCTAGGAATTAGGGTTTCCCACTCAAAAAAGATGGTGGGATCAATAGCCCAACTTGGCCAACAAGGCCAAGTTCTGAGTCCTGTGCTTGGATCACAACAACCCCCTGCAGCACTACAGGCTTTGGGAAGAGTGGCTGGAAAGCTGCCCAGCAGAAAAGGACCTAGGGGTATTTATCAACCAGCTGAACATAAGCCAGCAGATGATGACGATGTCCAAGTGGCCAAGAAAGGCAATGGTATCCTGGCTTGCATCAGCAATAGTGTGACCAGCAGCACCAGGGCAATGACTGTCCCCCTGTGCTTGGCACTGGTGAGGCTCTAATGCTGTGTCCAGTTTTGGGCCTCTCACTTCAAGAAAGAGACTGAGGTTCTGGAGCCCCCAGAGAAAGGCAACTTGGGAACTGTGTGTTCCAAGCTGGAGTGGAGCAGAAGTCTGATGAGGGGTGGCTAAGGGAACTAGGGATGTTTATCCTGGAGAAAAGGAGACTCAGGGTAGACCTTATCACTCTCTACAAGCAGCTGAAAAGAGGTTGTAGCCAGGTAGAGGTCAGGTTGTAGCCAGGTAGAGGTTTTCTCCCAGGTAAAATGGTATGGTACCTTCATAGCCAAAAACATTACCTCAAAATCTGTGCATAGAATCTTCATCAACTGAAATTACTATAATCAATCTGTAGGAATTATGAGGGTCTACGATCAGTGGAAACTGGCTTAGATGGAACTACAATTCATTTCATAGTTCATCTGTACTGAATAGAAACCAACATTCAACTTCACTGTAAAACACTACTCTTTCAAAACTCGGTGGTATGAGAAGTGGCAAAGAGGGTCTGGCTTTTCAGAGAGGCAATGTCCTGCAGTTTGTTCAAGATGAGCAGACTGCTCAGAGGGAATGGCACTGGAAAAGGAGGTGTCTGGGCATTGTGCAGCCAGGTTTGCTATGCAGCCACATGCTGAACAAAGTTTTCCCAGGTAAGGAAAGAAAGGCTCTGGTTCCCCTTATCTTACACCAGTGAAAGTAACATGGGCTGTGAACATTGGCAAAGAGAATTCAGCTTAGATGAGAGCTAATCCAGAGAGGAAATTTGTCACCTTACAGTTTGCTCTGCAGGTGTTTCTTCTGTTACAGATGTACAAAGCTCCCACTGCATGGCAGTTTGAATCCAACTGGGCCCAGGTAAGAAGTGTTGTAGGAAACACAACTGTCTTCTTCCTTAACTCACTGATGTGGTGACAACAAAAAGTTGTGTTGTCAGGAAGCCCCACAGCACTCTTGGTAAATTACTGAGGAGGGATGCCTCATACAAACTCGCAAGACAAATTATATTAAAAATTAAGTGAAAAAATAAACAGCTTGACTGGGACTTAAAAGAATAGTATCTGCATTCACTGTGTGGTTTTCAGTCACTGCTTTTATGGCTGAATGGCTGTAGGAAATACTAAGGGACTAATTTTGCAAATCTCTCTTATGCAGAATCCCTGGGAGTTAGGACCTCTCTGTCCTGACTGTGCAATCCTTACCCACTCATTTCTGCTTCACTCTTATATTGCAAAATGAACCAACAGCATAGGTGGGCAAGCCCCAGCTGGCATCTTTTGCCCAAGGCAGGTGCTTAAGTGACAGAAAAACATGAATGGAAGTGCAAAAGCCCTAAAGCTGGAAATCTTACTCAGGTTCCCATCCAAGGCCCATTTCTCTGGAGAGAACTGCTTTTCTGTGCTTTCTAGTCTGGCAGCAGTTACACAATGGTTTCTGCTTGAATGCTGCCTGTCTTGGAGAAATTGCTATCACCATTAGCAAACTCCATACCAGATGGACAGAGGTCTTCTCCACTTATTTCTGTGTGTTTACAAAATATCCTTCTGCACCTAAAACAATATCACTCAGATACTAGATTCCAAGACTTCTATCTGTGCTGATAAGATGTCCTGTGCTAGTTTCAGAAGCACAGAAACTGTGCTAGTTTCAGGGGGACTCCTCTGTGCTAATGAGCATACCAGTATCTAGCTGAAGGTTTTTAGTCTTCAGAAACAAGCCTGCAGCAAGGTTCCCATGCTCTGTCCTTCCCGTGATGCCCCTCTCTCTGAAGGAGAGAAGCTGCCCTTTGCCCACGGGATCCTGCAGCAGCTCCTGCAGTCGAGAACACTTCTGCCAAAGAAGTTGCTCATGAAAGTCACCTTGAATATCTTCTTAATCACTTCCTCCACCATGTACCTGAGAATCCTGTCTTATATGAAATCCAGGGTCTGATGTAACTTCAGGTTGAAGTAATAAAGGATTTTTTTAAACTGGTGACTAAGCATTCGTCAGAAAATGAAATTATGTTGGGAGAAAGTGAGTGTAGGATCTACCCTTATTTTAAAATTCAATTAGCAGCACAGCCATGAAGAACAGCCCTGTGGTTATGTAGATTTAGTAAAGTCATTAAGATCTAAGATTACATGGGGTCCTTTTTCCCCTTACTCTCCCTTTTGCTGCCCCCAGCAATCCTGCCTGTTTTCAGCCTATCACAATACAAACGGAAACAAATCACCAGGGGTTAAACAGCCTAAATTGGATTACAGTCACACTGTTCAGAAAGTAGAGTATTGCTGGTAATTGCATTCTATTAAATAAATATCTCTACACTAGTTTACATCACATTAGTATTCTGACAATGATTATTCTCATTGTAATTTCCTTGTCCATGAATAAGTGCAACACAGAGCTCAGAATACAAACAATTGATATGCTCTGAGTGCTGGTATTTGTTTTGAAGATCAAACAGCATCCTGGTTGGACATTAATAAAATCCTAGAATCAAAAAAATCCTAGACTCTTTTTCTTTCAGTCTTGCTGAAAATTTATCAGCCAAATAACTCAAGGCTCAAACTTGTTCCTGGTGAAGTCAATAGGAATTCTGCTAATTTTGTTTACTTCATGACCCTCAAAATTTCTTTTATTTGTATTATAGTTGCCTCCTAAACTTGCTGGTTCCAAAATATTTATGGGCAGTCTGTGAAGAGTATCTCAATATCAAAGAATTCCAGACTAAAACAGGCTGACACAGTTATGGGTAAACTTAACACTTGATCACTTCAGGTATTTTATTGCAGCTTCTAGATAACAGCATGTCTTAGAAGTCTCCATACCTCCAGCTTTAGTGGGACTACTGCAGCCTCCAAGCAGATCAACCACTTCAATTTTTTTCAGTGCCTTCTGTTCTTTTTGTTTCTCAGAGAAAGAGAAAATATCCTGACAGGCAGATAAAACAGGATATAAAGCAAAAAAATGTAAAGAGCAATTTAGTCTGGCACTTCTCTAAGTTTCATGGGGTCATGGGAGACACACAAAACAAATTTCTGTTTCTCCCACTAACTTTGTCTCTGAGACATTTGATGTTGCCCAGAGGAGTTTAGGGTCCCCAGGTTCAGTGGGTTGGCTGTCTAGCTACTATAAGAGCATCACTAATGTTCATGGGTCAGCAAGCTCTGGTGTGGAGATAAGAAGATAAGAGAAGGCAATGCCTGGCAGAGAGACAGACTGAAATACCACTTCATTCCTTGTTGTCAGCTCAAGAACAGCCACATCACCCCACTGAGCACATTTTGTAACACAGCCTGTAGTTCTCTCATAAAAAAACCCCAGTGGCTGGATATCTTAAAGTGGGCATCTGTGCTAATTATTCCTTTCCCTTGCCATTGGTCCGGTAATTAAAAAATGCCCCAGGAGAATTACAACATTATTTTCTCTCTACCATTGAGCTGCAGCATGAGCTATCAATGACATGAAGATTCCATAGTACTGTACAACTGGCCCTGACTATCTCACCTGTCACATCATAATGTTTTAGGCATTGACATTTCCATGTTTCCAGAAGAATATCTTAGTGATTGTGACTTCTTATGGCACTACTTTGCATGGAAAGTTTGGGGGGGTTTGGGGGGTTTTCTTTGGCTTTTTTTTTTTTTAAGAGATATCAGCTTTCTTGCATAAAATGAAAGAAAAAAAAAGACTGTGAGGGCAGAGGAAGAAGGGACTGACATGAAAAAACAGAGATGAGTATGAAGATCAAAACTTGAATTAGCTGCACCTGTATAAGTATAAAGCTGAGAAGCTGGTCACTGCTTACAACATAAACATAATATTAGAATAAGGCTATCAATAATGGACAGCCGCTGGGAGGTAAAACTTACCATGGCTGGCATTTTCCAAAGAATTGTGGCACCTTGGAGTCCAATTTTCACAGTACTCCCGCCTGTAATCTTGTTGATAAATCACTTCCCACATGTAGGACTTGATGCTAAACATTGAGAACAATCCACATTTTACAGCCAGTTCCAAGTGCATAGGGGAAGAACAAAGCACTCTGCAAAAACTGTTATGAAACTGGAAATGGGAACCAGTACAGGACTGCATGAAAATGAAGTGCAGCAAGGAGCCCAGCACTTTAGTCCTTTTCCTGGCAGCTGACACCATCTATGCCAAAGACTGGAAGTGGCTCTATGCAGTGTTAAATGTCTGAAAAACAGGTACAGAACAGGATCCACACAATCCCTCCCAGCAGTATCTTATTCTGGTGGCACTGGTGGAAAGACACCATTGCTATTGGTATGAAGTTGAAGGGGAGGGTGAAAGACAGGGCATGGAAGAAGGCTCCATCCAGGCATGGGCACCACAAGGGTCCTTTGGCAATACAGAAGCAGATCATGGTGTTTGGAATCTGGTAGGCACAAGGAGGACTGACCTTGAGGAATATGGATGGTAAGGTAGTGGCGATGCTCTCTGAGGCATCAGCATTGCACCCTGGAACTTTAGGAATATGAATATCCATTTTTTTTATTGTACATTTTGTTTGTAAGTACATTTCAATCTCATGTGCATTTGAGGCTGGGGGAAATGAGGATATGTCTGTTCTCCACATCATAGGTCTACCTTCTTCCAGGCCTCCAAAGGGATAAAACAATCCTGCAAGATCTGTGAACATCAGCAGAAAACCTCCCTCTTCATTCAAGCAATGGGATGGATACACCCTCCTGAAGGAATTCCACCAACCTCCTTCTGCTAAAACCTAGCACAAGCAAGCCAGTGACAATGATAAAAGCTGGGGCCACAGTTCCCTGAATGGGGCATAATGTGACATTAATTCATCCTGTTTTTTAAAGAGGAGAGCTAATAACTTCAGTTGGGAATTTACAAAAATTGAACTTAGGCCACTGACCCAAGACACAGCAATTTGGAAGCTGGAAGAGAGATAAACAGAACCTATTACATGGCAGCAGCATTTAACTATAGCAAGAGTGCTGATATCTGACATCTGAGTCTTGGATCAGTAGCTACAGATACCATAAAACCACTGTGTGCAATTAGACACAATCTGTGATGTGCATTTCATAATAAGGCCAGCAGTACCACAGCATGGTTACTGCCTTCATTCACAAACTACAAGCACAATTTTTCCAGGTCGCAGTTAAGGTCATTTTTAGCAACAGCAAAAAACATTCTTGTTTCCTGACAGGTATTTACAATCTTCCTAAGGTCTTGTTAATTAGTCAGATTTTATTTTGCTTATGACATTAGCCTTGGGGAGAGAGGCAGTGATGAACCACAGAAAAAAGTGAGGAAAAAAAAATCCTGTTCCAGGAAAGCAAAACCCATAGCAAATCTGATGCTACTCCATGTTTTTATTAATATTCAAAAATAAAACCCATTCTAAATTTTTACTGAAACACAGTAGCTGGTTTTCCTATCTTCATTTAAAACAGGGTAACCCCCAATATGTTAGTTATGTTAGTGGTAAGTACTGCTTTTCTTTTCTTTTTTCTTTTTCCATATGAGTTACAAATATGAAAAACTAGATATGACCCTTCCTTCCCCAAAACTATTATCAAAATCACATGCAAAACTGATCCTCCTGGAAGACCAATTTACTTGAAGCACCTTCGCTCCACTTGGCTAAAGAAGGAGAAATAATCCATGTGCTGGTCTCTGCTTATAAGCCATTTCTAAGAAACAAATACCTTAATCTTAGCAACGACAGGGTTTGGTATTTCTAACCAGAAGCTTTTAACAGAGAAACCTTTTTGGAAAAGTTAAAACCTAAGCAATCAACTTTTCAAAGCCTCTTTTGTGGAGTAAATAAGGCCAGCTTCAAGCCAGAGGAGCCCAGACATGCACAGCTCTCAGTGGCTTCACCCCAGATGCCACCCAGCTGTCCATCACAAGCACTGAACACAGCAGTACTAAGGAGACCACAGCCCTGGAGAGCCAAGCTCCCACGGCCTTGCCTGCAGGAGTAGCACCTTCCCACAAGCCTGTTTAGATCAGTCAAGAATGGAAGCAACCTCGTGCCTTAAAGCATGCATTTATTTGGGATCTGGAATGCCTGTCTTTCGTAAGACCTGCACTGCAGTCACTTCAGTACTGTGCTGAGCTTGGATTTTGGGCTTAAACCCACCAGTACTAATATGGCAAATTTCTGATGAGGAAGGGAATTCATGAAACCCTTGACCATATGAACCCCTGACTGCTGTAGCTGTCAGCCCCATCTTAGGGAAGTGGCAAGGACCCCTGGACACCACCCAAAGTAGCTGAGAGGGTGCTGTTCACCATGGGTAGGGTGCACACACAGTACTACAACAGCCAAACAGCTGGGGGACAATCAGGGGAGCAGTTTGGTGTCATTTGGTCAGGTGACCCAGTGTATCTACAAGGATAAGGAAAGTTTTATTCTCAGGCATCCACAGAAAAGTGCTTCTGCCTTTGAAGTCCAGGAAATTCAGAACTTAAGTATTTAGACAAGGAGAGTCTCACGGATTTCTTTTCTCTTCACAGAGTTTCAAACTGAGCAAAAGATTTTATCTAGTTCTTACTGAATCAGACTCCAGGATGGAATTGAAAGAAGCTGTAAATTATACTCACTGGATCTGGTAGGAATTATTAATAAGCAGATTTATTGTGACCTGTGAGAATCATAGAATCATAATTTGTCCTGAAACAGACCTGCAGAGGTCATCTAATTCAACCCTATGCAAAGAAGTTCTGCTTAGATCAGGTTGTTCCAGGATGGATCCAGATGAGGCTAACACTTTCAAAGATGAAGACTAAGCAATGTCTCTGGGCAAATTATTTCCATAATTGACCACTCCCTTACTAAAAAACAAAACCAAAACAAACAAACAAAAACCCAAAACCACCAAAACCCACACCCCTTTAATATTTAAAATGGAATTTTCCAGATTTCAGCTTGTGTCTGTTAGCTCTGTCGCTGTCCATCTTCTGCTGGGGAGCCAGAACTGAAGCAGCACTCCAGATTCAATTTCATAAATGTTGAACAGAGGGAAAAGACCACTTTGCTGGATCTGCTGGCTACACTGATCAACACAGCCCAGAACACGGTCTGCCGTAGAAGGACATGCTTGAAATCTGGCTATTATATGGCTTTAATCAGTATGTACTGGAAACCTAGAACTGGAAATGTTTCCCTCTGCACTTGTAAAAGAAAGTGCAAAAGAGACTGTGACTCAGGCCACAAATTGTTCAGTTTCTCAAGGATGAAGAGTGAAATGAAAAAAATAAACAAACCAAAACCAAACAAAATACCACAAACCAGACCAAACCAAACAACAACAACAACAAAAAACCAAAAAAAAAAAACCAACAAAAAACCCCGAAAACAAACAAAAAAAACCCCAAACATCCCCCCTCAAAAAAAAAAAAAAGAAAGAAAAAAAAAAAAGAAAACCCATATTCACTAGACTGGTGAATCTTGCTGAGTTTCATCAATACACAAAATTATTCTGTGTGGCACAGTCATGAAGGCCCTTCTTTAGAGGATCCAAAATCAGATCAATTTGTAATTTTTTCTGTTGCAACCAAGATCCAGTTCATTAATCTATCCCTATCATCACCTTCATGTGTATTTTACTGTTACTTTGAACAAGGAAGTGGCACAGACTGTAGGAATTGTTTTGCTTGATCTACTCTGTAGCAGCAAAATAACATTGTCTGCTTTCTGAATACTCTTAGGATCAGTAGATTGTAAATGTTAAAAAGAGATGACACCCGGTAGAATTAGACCATTGAATCAGTGTATCCCTGAAAGAGCACAATGCACACAACTTAATTTTTCTTCCCTTGAAGTAATTTGGAATTTGTCCCTCAAGTTAACCATGGGTTGGATTTACTTTATAGCAACAAACGAGGGACCTGTCAGGTGAAAAATGAGAATCTGAGTCTTCCACAGAGGAATGTTTTTAATGCAGCTCATTCTGATAAAAAAGCCCACTGAAAAATGGCTTTGCATTGAAATCACTTTGAATTTAAGGCAGTAGAGATTTAAGTTGATCATTGCAGACATTTGCTACAGTAAGTGTTTTGGTCCCTTGGCATGGTGGCCTTGCTGCCTTCCAAAAAACAGCATTTCTATCTTCTCCTACAGATGATTTATCTTTACCCACAGCTTTGCTCATGCTGTTATCTCCTTCATGTGGAACCACATAACACTTGAATCAGAGCAAGAGAACACCATGTTACACAGAAAAAGCCAAGAAAAGGGATTTGGTGTCAAGCTGACAACTTTAACTTATACAGAGGCTGTCTGAGATGAAGCACTGCCTGTAAGCATGAGCATCAAGCCCAGTCTTCAGCTGGTATCACATGTGAGGATGGAAAGCATCATCAAACTGCTCGGAGTGCTGCTGAGCTGAATTCAGAACCCTGCCTGAGCCTCCTCCTGTGTTCTGATAGATGGCAGAGCAGGATGCACTCAGATGGCCAAGGGGCTTCCCTGCAGCAGCTGATGTGATCTGTCAGGCTCCTGCCCAAAAGACAGCCCAGGGAAGGAAAGAGGGAGGAAAGGAGGGAAACGAACAAAAAAAGGAATGAAATAACAATGAACAACACATTGCTCATGCTGTCCTCTTTCCCCAGTTGGAATCAACCCACATAACCAGGCAGGAGAACATCTGTCTCCAGAAAGACAAACACATAGGGCTGACAGTCCTAACAAGTATGAAAGTCATTATTACTAACACACACATTATTATCCAGAGACCACTTTATAAATCCAATCCAGCACTGCCATCCAGCAGGCCAGAAGCTTCCTTGACAGTAGATTCTACTAGGAATATGGTTTTCATCTAACTAGTTCACAGGACTGAAGGAATAACCATCTGCTCCTTGCTTTCCTCCCACAGGCACTATCAGAAAGGGTTTAGTAGAAGATGAGAATAACACTGATGCTTCCTTAAGAAGAAGCACAGCAGCATTTCCTCATGCTTATGCACCTTCCACCAAGGGGCAGCAATTGTTTAACACAGCAGACTCTGTACCTGCTTTTTCTCTACAAGTCAAGGAGTTTGTCTCAAGGTATGCTTTTAACTAAGGTAGAAAATGGTTCCTGGTAGCAGGCAGTAATGAATGAGCCCACAGGAGTCACTCCAGCCTGCCTGGGCTTGGGCGGTCCCCTGCAGGTCCCCCAGCCTACAACACCTCAGCAGCATCATTAGTGAGTTACAGAAGAGGGAGGCTTGCAGCTGACTGAAAACCACCTCGTGGAAGGCGTTTGGTGCATGTGCTGCAGGGAATTTCCTGCACAATGTTTCCAGAGGCAGGCCCAGGTAAGGAGTCAGGGACCACACCGAGCACTGTGGACATCAGCAGGCTGATTCAAATTTGGATACTCCTGCTCCTTGGAAAAACACGTCACCTACCTAGCAATCTGCCTCTCTGCCTCCATGGGCCTTGTTAGCAGGCACTCTGAGCACCTCAGGGCCTTAATGGTTTTATTAATCACTGCAGCATTTCAGTGCAACAAGTAGGAGTAGCTGCGATTCACAAATGGAGACCAGAGCCCTGAAAGCATTGATCTTTCTATTTCATTTCATTAGAAGTCCAAAATCATTGCTAAACCACACTTGGTGCTCTCAAGGGTGCCTTGCTGCTCACACCCAGCTTTGCTGTGCCTCACTCTGATGAGGGTGTGTGTAAAACTGCCTCAGAGTGATGCAAACTGAAGCCCATGAGCTTCCCCCAGCTCTGCCTCAACACCAATGCCCCAGAGCAGATCCTTCAGCTGCCTGTTCCCTCCTTGTTTTGCTCAGCAAACCCTCCTTCCACAGGTATACCCCTAACACACCTGGGGCTGATGTGGGTTCATTCTGTGCATCCAGGGTGGTGATAAGCAATGTGGGAGATCAGCAATGTGACAGGAGGCTTCTGGGAGGCCTGCAAGGAGGGCAAGCTGTGCACCAGCCCTTTCCCACACTCCACAAACACACACCAAGCTGGGCTAACCATGGTGCAGGTGGGCTGTGCACCAGCCCTTTCCCACACTCCACAAACACACACCAAGCTGGGCTAACCATGGTACACTGTGCACAGCCCCACAGCTGCTACCCCTGCAGCACTGCAGCCTCAGCAATTGAGACCAGCCACGAGCTGGGTCCTGCTCTGCTGGATTTGGAGCAAGTCCAGCAGAAAGCCCTAAACATCACCTTCACAGATGGTTTGAGGCTTTGCACCTCTGCTGCTTTCCACAGGCTATGGAAGAAAAAAATATTAACCTGTTTTTCAGTATAACGGGTGAATGACAAGGTGGATTATCAGCTCAGCTATTGCTCCCATACTTTGCCATGGATCTGCAGTTGTGGGGAGCAGCCATGGCCAGTATTTCTGGGTCAAGTTAGCAAGCAGCCAGAGCTGGGCTGAGGAGAGCAGACCCCACACATTCCCAGCTGTGTTACCACCTTGTGTGTGGTCACACAGTCTGACCTCACCAACCTCACATTCTGACACAGACAGCACCCACAGGAGGCTTTGCTTGTGTTTTCTCTGTTCCACCCCATTTAAATGTGGGCATAAACACACAGCCATAGAACTATAGAATGCTTTGGGTTGGAATAGACCTTAAAGCTACAACCCCATGCATGGGGAGGGACACCTTCCATTAGATCAGGCTGCCTGAAGTCCCACCTGGTCTGGCCTGAACACCTCCAGGGATAGGCAACCACAGTTTCCCTGAGTTACCTGCAGTCACATCACAGATTTGCTGGAAAGGGTGATGTGTTTACCTCACAGTAATACTGCCATGTTTTATCAGCAGTAAGGCAACAGCTGAAGAAAAGACTCCTTCCCTTTACTAATGACTTCTGCTTAGGTACTGCACGCCAGGAGCAATCATCAGAAGTTCCTCCCATCAGAAGTCCCTCTCCTTCCCAGCCGCAGGGACACGCTGTGCTACCACGGCAGCCAGCAGTCCTGTGACGTGCTAAAAGACACATCACAGGAGGAGCTTCCAGGGCAGAAGCTCAGCATGAGACAGATGAGAGTTGCAAGGGATGAGCAGTTCTCATGCTGGAAGGATGCGTGTGCTGTACCTCCTTCCTTGTTATGTTTGAAATATAGTTGCTATTTTCTGGTTTAAAAAACCCCTAAAAATGGACTACATTTTAATTAAGCTTTTCCTGCTGCTCAAGTTGGTTTGATAGCAATTCCTATGAATCTAGGCTCCTACTGACATATGAATTCCTTCATTTTCATTTGCTGAAATGCACCAATTAAAAACTCACAGTGGAAGAGCTTCTGAGATACAGCTTGGATGTCTCAGTTAAAAACTCTGTAGCTTTGGCAATTTCAGCAATTTATTTTGCCACAGAACACATTTAGTCACAAATTGGACTGTTGGAAGTAGATAACAGAGCCATAAGCTTCCAGTAAGAGTTTTAGAAAAAAACAGAATTTTCTCTCTGACATGGGTCTCTCCTCTATCTGCAGTTTGTCTAACTTTCACTTCTTGACTATATGGTAAGCCATGCTACACTATAAGGAATAGCAAAGATCATATGTGTAGAAGCACACAGATGTCAAACTCTCTACAATGTAATCAAAGATTTATAGGCTAAATGCAGATAAAACCTTCCTGACACCAGAGGCTGATTATCTGTCTCATGTCAAATATGAAACTCAAGGTTCAGAAATACCAACATTCTACAATATTTCTCAACATTTTGAGGTACATAAATTTTCTGGTTCTTAAAATTCCTGATATTTCCCCTGGAGACACAAGCAGAACCACTGAGTAGTGCCAGCATATTTCTCACAGACACCCAAACTCATGTCACAGACTCTCACTTCTGCATTCATGAGGCCTGGCCCAGTGGAGACAGCAGCATGGCAGGGCTCTAACACAACAGAAACCAAGAGGGGCTGATATCTAATGCCATCTGGATTACACCAGTCATGCAGGATATGTGAGACCCAGAGGTCCAATCTCTTCCAGCTCCAGCATAGACATGGAAAAAACTCTCTCATGACCACGTCCTAAAACCAAAACTTTCAGATCTTTCTGGTGGGTCTGTCTGAATGGTTCCTGATGCAGATACTGCATGATTGTGAGACATCTGAATATTCATTAGACAGGACCTCAAAGCACTCTCATTCCCTTCTTACATCTGATCTAAGAGATGTTGTCATTATCTTTTCTTTCAGACAGACTGAGTGGGTATTTAATGAGCCCATCCAAAGCTGAACAGCTTCAGTGGGACAGAGAAAGCAAGACTTGCTCAAAAAGAGCTTACAGTCTGGTGGCTTCCAGTACCCTCCCAGGAGAAATCAGTTCAAATTCCTTCAGTGAGATAAGAGACTTCAACCTTGGTCTTTCATACCCCAAGGAAGCAATCTTAAATATTAATGCTTTTTATTAACTGACGTGGCACCATTTCCTCTTGTGTGTGAGAAAATCCAACCTCATTAAAGCACTTAACCTTGGGAGAGTATTAGGGTGGCACAAGTGAAAGGAAGCACCAACAGCTGTCAGGACACACTCTCTGTCCTATTCCCTACCAGCTACCACTGGCATGTCAGGTTGGATGAATTTCATTTTAGGTGGCATTCCTGGCTTTACAGGACCTTGGTGCCTAACTCAGGGATGCAGTTTCCACTGGAGGACAAAATGGTCACAAAAGAAACGTTACTATCCTGAATCCAAATATCCTTGGAGGACCTAGCAATGGTTATCATGGAAGGACACCATCCCTCAAGTGACTCTCAGGTCATACACTTCCCTCAGTTAAGGACATGATTAATTTCTCCAGAACTCCATGGAAGAACCTCCATGGACTTCACTAGGAAGTGGGTGTTTTTCCAGTGCCCCTAATTCCACCATGGTGTTTAAGCACTCTGGTTCACTAGGTTTATGATGTAGAGTGCTTACACGCCAAATGGAGCTTAGTTTATCTCAGTTCTCTTAAAACTCTACTGCAAAAAAGAAATGGAAGCTATTAAATAATTCAAGGGTGTCATAGCCATCAGCTGGCTGAATACCTGTGAAACAGAATGTGCTTACAGAATATGAGACTAAACCTTGTCTTACTCAGAAGCACTGCTAAGAAAATAAATAAATAAACACATAGCAAGACTTCTTTTTCTCATCCTGGATATCTTTTAATAACAATAACAGGGTGAACACAGCACTTCATATCCAAGTAAGGATGAATGTGATTTCAAATCTATATCACCTTTTCAATCTCTGGATGTAAAATATGTGTAAGGTTGCAGTTGGAGCAACAAAATGATATACTGTTGGGACAACAAAATAACTGTTACATCTAATTCTCAAAATTAGCTTTAAGTTTAAACAACCACAACTAGCACTACAAAGGGCCCTGGATGGTAGCAGCTACATAGATTAATAGAAGTCATTTGCTCCATAGTCTCTAAGAGCTGCAGTCTCCTCTTTATACATCAATGGACTATATGGCCAAGCAGCTTTGGCTTCCCAGAGAGCCCTCCAGCATGGCAGGAATTTTTGCCTTAAAAGAGGCCATCAAAGTTTCAGGCATATCAAATACTGCACAAGCCTTATTAAGACCCACCAGAAAAGTATTTTTATGTCAGGAACCTGTAGATGTGTTGCTGAATTCAACAATAGATTGAGAGCATATGGATGTGAAATTCAGCTGTGAAAATGTTGGAGGGCTCTTGTAGAGCTGAGCGAAACAGATCTCACATAGGTTGAACCCTGCTTCCTTGCAGTCTTTGGAGGGACTCAGATAATGGAGATGCTGGAACACGTCCACTCCAGCAGGAAAGCTGTTTTGTCTGGGGTGGAGCTTTCTCTCCAAAGGAGAATTTACAAAGAAGAAATACTTCTGCAATCTGAACAAGCACACAGGGAGTGACCCGAGGGAGGAATTGCACCTAACAGTGTGGGCTTTGCTGTTGACTTCAGTATGTGTGCAAGCACAGCTGCTTTTAGGTTTAGCAATTAAGCATGAAGAAGTTTTAACCATCATAATTTTAGGTACTAGTCAAAGTAATATATAGGCACTAGGCAAAGTGATATAGGTAGATTCTGTGTGGATTTTCCACCCAGTTCCTTACCTATGTTTACAGTAAGCCATTATGGATGTGGTTTACAATACAAAAACACTCACCAAAGGCTTCTTACCCTAGAAAACAGCGGATTGAACAGACAGTAGGGATTCCATGGAGCAGTCATGGCAAGGAAGCTCAAAGAGATCAAAGATCAAAAGCAGCAGACAAGGTGCAGAAAATAAAGTACTGAGGTGAAATGAAGCAGACAAGAAAAAGAGAAAGCATGATAGAGAGCTGCAAATCTTTGTGGATGTGCACGAACACACGAGTGACTGCCTGGGCCATACTGAGTTTCCACTCATGCACAGACACATCCTTTCACACATTGCAGAAGATTCAGAATGAAACTTGGCCTTGAACACAGGGCTGCCAAACATTTTAACGAAGTATAACTGGTGCAGAGATAGATACAGTGCTGAGACAAAGCTTCCAATGGAAGTGGGAGAACATCAAAAAATCACTTCTATGTTCAGTTTAGCTCCTCGTTTTAGGATACTCTCACACATGCCCATGTTCAATTAGCAAAGCATTTTCACAATGCTCTGATTATGAAGCAAGGCCCTCTTTTGTCCAACGACAGTTATAGAGGAGAGGAACTGCAGGGGCAAACATGCAGTGCCCAGAAATCACATCTACATTCAATTCATTTTGGACATTTGCTCAACCAGCCTTGATCCAACCCTGCCACACAGGGTTTGGTGGGATCTGAAAGAAACGTGCACTGCTTGAAAACGCACTGGGATGTGTGCAAACCAAAGTGCATGCGTGTCAGGGCTGGGTGTTTGGGAGGTTTATTTCAAAAATGCTCCCATGGACATAGCCATAAGCTGAATCCAAAACATAAACGTCCTGATCTGGCTGTCTGTCACTGCTGCAATTGCTTGCAGTGCCCCACCATCCCAAGCAGTGCTCATCTCCCCAGTCCCAGATGGAGCAATTCTCACCCCAAAGGGCAGGACTGTATTTGAAACACAGAGATGTAGAATCTGATGGAAATCGTATTCTTTGAGCCTGTGGGCAGTGCCCAGGGCCCTGGTAACACAACAATTGTTCCTTCATTTGCCGCTATTTAGTGGATACTCAGAAAAGCAGTTGCAGTTGGGCTTATAAATTACAAGACAACAGACAAAGGGAATAAATGAGACAAAATTAAAGACATTACTCCTACGTCTCATAAATTATCTCTGTAGTCTATTTTAACAGCGTGAATTTACCAGTGACTGTTAAAATAGTATAAAAAATAAACCCACCTAGCACACTAACTAGGCATTAATGAAAAAGCAAAATATTGTTTTGTGTTCTCCAAAACACAGAAAACAAAATATTCCCACCAGATCTCATAATGCCTTTCCAGGGGAGAAAGAATCATAATCTTCTATATTGAAAAAGAGACTGAGCTCTTGGAGTCGGAATGAAAATAAATTAATAAACCTAATTACACACTCCGCGCATGGAGGAATCGAAGGCGTTAAGTCAGCCCAGGAGAACCGGGCGCTTTGATTGTGCTCACTTAACAACTTCCCCGTCACCGTGCGGGGCCCCAGGGAGGCACCTCCCGGCGCTGCCCCCGGGGCCGCTCCGCGCCTCTGCGCGGGCACCGCGGCGCTCGCTCCGCCGCACACCGCGGCTCCTCTTCGCCTCTGGGCGCCGTCCCGGGCAAACTCCGGCTGCGGAGCCTCCCCCCGAGCACACCGGCGGGCTGGGCCGCCGTGGCACCGCTCCCTTAAAGGCGCCGCGCCTGTGCGAGTTCGGGCTGAGCGCGCTGCCCGCGCAGAGCTGCGCAGCGGCGGCGCCGACAGCCCTGCGCCCGACCTCCGCCTGCCAGCAGCCTCGGCGGGGAGCGAAGCCTTGGCATGTAGGAGCCAAGAGAGGGAAAAGGTGCGGGGCGGAGGGAGGTGAGGGGGAGGAAGCCCGGGGGGAGGCTGAGGGGGTGGGAAGCAAGGAAGGGGAAAAGAAAAAAAAAAAAGAGCTGCCTCTTTAAATGCTGGGGGCTGAGCGCTTGCCGGGGCGTCCGTGGCGGATCCAGCCTCCCTCCCTCCCCTCGGCCGTGCCTCTCCGGCGCTCATGCCCAGCCGCGGAGCCGGCGGCGCGGCGCTCGGGCGCTGCCGCTGCGCGGGGAGCAGGGGGAAGGCGCACCTGGCCGGCGCGGGGGTGCGCTCTCTGCCGTCCCCAGCTCGGACCTCCCCACCTCCCCAGGCGCTCGCAGCCCCTCTCTAACAGGTGGCTCGGTGCCTGCCCCGCTCCCCGGCGGCTCCTGCGCCTCTCTCCTTCTCCTCGCCGCCGCCTAACAGGTGGTGGTGCCGCCGCCGCGCCTTCCTCCGTCCAGGTAGGGAAGTCTCGTGTCCCCCTTCCCCCCGTCCCCGACGGGCTCCCGCGGCCCCGGGGCGCTGCTGGAGACTGCGCTGAGCGGGGGGAGCCGGGACGCCCGTGGCGCGGGGAGCCGCGCTTGTGCCCGCGCTGCTGCTGTGGGAGCCGCTCACCCGCGCCCGCCCTCATGGCCCCGCCGTGTGTCTGTCTTTGCAGCGGGCATGGGGAACCAGGTGGAGAAGCTGACCCATCTCAACTACAAGGAAGTTCCCACGGCCGACCCGACAGGTATGGACAGAGATGAAGGGCCCAGGATCGGGGTCTCCTACATCTTTTCGAATGACGATGATGAGCTGGAGCAGCAGCAGGATTCGGTGCATGACCTGGGGGGTGAGAACCCTGCCCTGCAGCCCTACGATCCCCAGCTGCACGAGGTGGAGTGCTCAGTCTATTACCGGGATGAGTGTATTTACCAGAAGAGCTTTTCAGAGGAGGACACGCAGCTAGAGGAGGGTGATGAAGGTGGTGGGGGGCATCTGAGCACCTACACCCCGGAGAACCTGCTGAATAGGTGTAAGCCAGGTGACCTGGTGGAGTTCGTGTGCCAAGCCCAGTATCCGCACTGGGTGGTCTATGTGGGGGATTTCCAAGTTGTGCACCTCCATCGGCTGGAGGTGGTGAACAGCTTCCTGACCGATGCCAGCCAGGGCAGACGCGGCCGCATTGCCAACCAGCTGTACCGCTACAAACCCCTCAGCCCGGCCGTGGTGGTGCGCAATGCCCTGGAGCAGGTGGGCTGCAAGGACCGGGACTTGAGCTGGAGAAACTCGGAGTGTTTTGCTGCCTGGTGCCGATACGGCAAGCGAGAGTTTAAAATCGGCGGGGAGCTGCGCATCGGCAAGCAGCCCTACCGATTGCAGATCCGGCTGGGGGACAAGCGCAGCCACACGCTGGAGTTTCAGAGCCTGGAGGATCTGATCATGGAGAAGAGGAGGAATGACCAGATTGGTAGGGCTGCTGTGATCCAGGAGCTTTCCAGCCACCTGCAGGCTGCAGAGGAGGAGGAAGAGGAGGAGGAAGACCATCATCATCCAGGTGCTCAGACTGCTGTGGAGTAGCAGCCTCAGCACCACCATTCTGCTTAGCCTGGGTGATGGGGATTAAAACTGAAGGCTTCGAAATTGAGCTGTTATAAGCCCTTTGGGCTGCTTCGGTGCAGCTTCATTCCAATCACATGTGAAAGGAAGGGGGAAAGCTGCTTAAGTGTCTGTGCTTTAGTGCTTAACTCCTTCAGTGCTTGATGATAAAACCCCTGACTTATTTGTAGAGGATAAAACTCAGGGCAATTCTACCCCTCTCCTCTCATACTTCTTTCCCTTCCTCTCTGCCATATTCACACATAGCCTTTTCCTCAACCATCTGCCAGTAGGCCTGACCCTACAAGATGCTAAATGCCTTTGACACCTACTTATCAGCAGAAGTTAATAGTATTTAATGCCATTAAGAAGTAGCCAACGACTTCCAGGACATGACCATGTAGCTCTGAACATGAGGATATTGTTTTCCCTTCTCTGCTACTGTTTCTCTTCAGCTGTGGCTGCTGTTGGTATTGCAAGGAGCTGCTTCTCGCCTGGTTGAAGGCTTTGTGGGTTTGGTAACCAGCTCCCCAGAAGGTGTAAGGCAGAAATCTCCACTGATTTTAATGAAATGGGTTTGATGTGCCTGGTGCCTTCTTAATTGATGGGAGGTTGCAGGTGGGCTGGGGGACCTTCTCCTTTGCCGTCAGCATGTGGTTTTGGGGACATAAAATATATTTGTTGCCAACAGGTGTCAGGGAAGGAAGTTTGCCAGCCCAGTTGTACTCTGCTCACTGGTGTGTGTTGGGACTCCTACAGGCAGATGCTGAGCTGTGTCAGGGCTCATTACAGGCTGCCTTGGCTTCTCCTAAAGCAAGTGGCAGAGCTCCTGATTATGTCTGTAATGCACACAGAAGCAGTAGAGGCAGGTTGCTTATGTGTAAGAGTATGTCTTGAGTAAGCTGTCCCTCAAGAGGGTGACCTCTTGGCTGGGTGCTTCTGGCTGTGAAGCGTGCCACAGGTTCTGCCCCACAGTGAACGCAGCTGTGATGGAAGGGAGCGCAGGCTGGAAGACATTACAGGACTGCAAGGGCTTGGGTGTTCCAAAGCAGTTTCCTCTTCATTAGGGATTTCGTATTTCTTGGTTTTTTGTTTTTTTTTGCTAATTTCGATGGTATGCAGCTGAGCTATAGCATTAGAGGGGAGGACATACCTCCAAAGTTGTGCAAGTCCTTCAGGAAGGGGGAGTGCAGTGCTGCCTGCCCTGAATATTCCCTGAACTTTTATTCAGCTGTTGAACTGATCTCTCACACAGGCAGCCCTATCAGATCTTTGTCCTGGGATCTGGGGTGTGTGAACAAGCACTGATTTGGAGGCAGTTTCTAATTGAAAATTCCTTCCCCTTAAAACCCAATATGATGATGTGAACTTGAAGATAAGCTTGAGTTCATTTAAGTAATGGAAACTAACAGTGTGATGTAAACTTGAAGCATAATTAATATGGTCTTCCCCGAAGCTGTTTACAGTTATACCACAAATAGCAAAGTACTCCATGTCCTTTCCACCTCTGTGACAGGAGCAAAGTTTGTTGTTTAAGAATAAGTAGGTACAAGCTTTTGATTAGTTAACACTATATGAAGCAACATTGCCAATTTGAGCCAAGTGGATTGTGGTGTCATGTTTTCTGCCTAAAATCTACAAGCTAAGATTTGGCCTGTGAAACACAAATCCAGGGGAGAGTTTAATAGCAAGCTCCCTTAGAATGCTATAGCTCAGGTGCCTGCACTAAGTGTGGCTTTTTCCACCAATATGCAATTGAGTTATACTCAGGTTACTGTGGTTGTCAAGCAGATGTCTAACCTTGTTGTGAAAGCATATCTACCCATATCTGATCGTGATAGGGTTAATATGTGGATGTCTGCACACAGGTTTTGTACAACTACTAGTAACTACTGAAAGCTGGAATGATCACTGAGACAGTCTGAAAAAGAGTGAAGGAGAGTCTGTCTGTTGTACTTCTGACTGATATGAGACAACAGATTATCTAGACCATGAGCGAATGTCTAGCTGTGGTTTCTTTCATACTGAAACCTTGTACATAACAAAGTTTATTTCACTGTGTAATATAGCTATGTAAAATAATATTTTCCTAGAGATATTTTTGGAAGTTTAAAAAAAAACCTTCATAACCTTGCATTTGAAAGTAAATTGTTATGCACGTTATTTTCCAGTTCTCTGAATGGGTTTATTTTTCATTCATGATCTAAAGTATATTCTAGGTCATAAAATATTGAAACTGGTATAAATGTCAAATATTATGTATCTACAGGGTACTAAACAGTAAACTAGTTGTGAAAATATTTTTCCTTTGTGTCTGAAACATCAGAAGTATGACACTTAGCCATTTCTCCCCTTCTGAGATATCCTGAATAGTCTGGCTTCGTTTTCTGGTTTTTTCTTTGTGTCTGAAACATCAGAAATATGACACTTAGCCATTTCTCCCCTTCTGAGATATCCTGAATAGTCTGGCTTTGTTTTCTGTTTTTTCCCCCACTTTTTTTTTTTTTTTTTGGGGTGGGTTTTTTTTGTTGTTTTTTTTTTTTTGTATTTTTTGTTTTGTTTTAATTAAAAAGGACCAAATCTGCTTGGGAATTGAGAGCAAAGCTTCTTTGACCAGCTGAAATCTTGTCTTGTGCTGTTCTTGGTGCTTCTCTGTACCGGTCATGCCTTTTGGGATAAATTCCCCCACAGGCACAAGGCCTTAGCAAAGAATTCCAGAGCTTGCCGTGCTTTGCTAGGAGAGAGAGTGAAGGAGGAGCTTGCCTCACAGCAGAGTTTGGCATGCATTCTGCTGTGTTATAAAACCTCTGTGCTCCTCTGGCATACAGGTGTTTGATATTTGGAATCATAAAGTTTCCCTGCAAGCTATGTTTGGGAATTTATTGTCCCCTGACATTCCATTATGTGTAAAAGTAAAAGAGGGTGGAAAGCTTGGCATTTTTTAAAATTTTGTCTGAAAGAGGCCTACCTCCATACAGGGATTTCTTATTCCAGCAGATAAAGATGCAACTGTTGAATCTTTAACAGGCAGGTCCTTTTCCCCTACTTGTTGATTAGGCAGTGTTATTTAATAGGTGCTACTAAACACCGCTGCACACGTTTCTAAGCAGTCTGTTTTTAAAGCCATGGACCTCTAATGACCTGGATTGTGAGAACAGAAATTGCTGTAGAAGCACATCTCAACTGCTTGGTTCCTTGTCTTTGCTGTACTTTGCTCAGTTACTGTCTGCAGAGTAAGCTGGGATTTCTGGAGCTTGATTAAAAAAAAAAAAATCTCCCAGGAAAACTGGCTCTTGTGTATATGTCTACTTCAGGAGTTTTACATGGATCGCAAAAGAGAAGGGAAAGGAATAAAGTGCTCTTCTCCGCATCTGCTTTAACACAGAGATATGCAGGTGTGCTACTTCTGCAGAGCTTGTGCTTCAGCAAAGGTCTTAAGTCTATATTGAGTTTAAAATTTTGAGTAGACTGTACCTACTTGAGGCCACTTGAGAATCAGTAAGCCCATTCTTGTGCTTGAAATTAAGTATATTTACATTTCTTTATGAATAAGGGTCTGAAATTTCAATATGATGTCTCTGGTGGGAGTGTGGAGCTTCTGAGGTTGCATAATCTACAGGGCAGAATAAGTAGTGCAGTGAAAGCTGTTTCTCAAAGAGCCTCTTGTCCAAACAGCTCATGGAACCCAGCCCAAACTTTGGCCTCAGTTTCCCTCTGGAAATGCAGGAGCTGCACTGATTTGGTGAGAGGTGTGTTAAGCAGCAGTTGTAAGCTAAGCTGGTGATCTGCAGATTCCTCTGGTATCTTTGTCTCATCATGCTTGAACTTTCCCTTGCATTTTTAACATTTAAACTTAATATAATTTGCTTTAAAAGCCCTTTGATTGTGCAAACATTAATCTATATGAATTTACTCATTTGGGTATATCTGCTCCTGTGAATATCAACATGCACTTGTGAAGGCTGGCAAGGCTGAGCCCCAGATGTGTAAATGTAGCTCCAGCTAGGAAATGTAGATGAGCAGTCTTATTTCCCTGGAGTATTGGTGTGTTTGATGCAAATAATGCCGTGGAAAAGACGTTGTAGTAAAACGTACAATTATCCGTTGATTAAGTAATTTTAAAAACACAATTTAGACATTTACCTTCCGTGGCAGTGAACAAAGACATAAACTGAAGACTATATTTTGTTATCCCTGATTTTGTGTGAATGCAAGGTATTGATTACAGCAACTCTAGAGCTCCTCTGGCCAATGTGGTAGGCAGCTGCCGAGTAGGCAGGGAAAATTCCCAAAAGCGATTTCAAAACCTGTATTTTCTTACTTGGAAAACTACATTCTTCAGACTGAAGGACCCTAGACTATGGAAGTAAACTTTAAATTGTTTTGTATAAATGAAACCATAGGCAAACTCCTTTTGTTCATTTGATTTCACTATTCCACTCAGTACTATAATAGGTAATATTGTGTGATAAATCTGTTCCAGATTTTGAATGTAATGGTGGTTTTCTTTTTCTCCTCTCCTTTGGTTGAGGTTTACCAAAGGTCTGTCCTTGGGTATGTGAAGTGTGTTGTTGAGTGGTTTCCCACGTGTGCTTTTCTGACAATTAACAGCACCAACCATAAAGCTAACAGCCATGTAGGAACAAATATTTTTCAAAAGCAAAATTTTAATTTTGTATAAGAGATCAGAGACTGGTAACTAAGTAGAGGTAGGAAATACATTGTTTCCAACCACAGTTTCTATTTGTAAGAAATCTACTATTAATTGAGTATGCTTGACTACTCTTAAAAATCAGTGTGCAGTGATAAGGCGAGGAGTATTGTATCATGGGCTTAGACTTTCAGATTAGGCTTTTTCTTTAACTGTGAATAGGAAGAAATCAGGGTGATTTTGAACACCAGTGGTTTAGATGGTTTAAATTCCTTTGCATTAATACTGGATTAAAAGCTTTCTTTAAATGCACACTTGAAATTCCTAACATTGTAACACTTCATGAAATCATCCACAATAAGAAGTGTAATCACAAATATGATTTTTTTTCACCATGAGCATTTTCTGTAAGCTGTCTTTTGTCAGTAAATGTTGAATTGTTAGTGCAAATATCTTCTTTTCCTGAGAAAGAAGTACACATCATTGATTGTACCATTTCCTTCAAAATGAAGGGCATTTCATAGTAACTCAAAAGAAATAAAAGATTTATAGTGTCTTTTACAACCTTTCTTTCCTTTGATTTTTTGAATAGCATGTTTTTCTCCAGCTTTTGGAAAAAAAGTTGTAATTTCTCATGATGGATGCATCAGTCACAAAACAATATTTTCAGTGCCTTCACACATCAGATCAAAATCTAACTCTTTGGTTGTGTTCTTGCTTCAAAGAAAGAGGAATAATAATCTCTATAAAAGGCCAGAGCATCAGATGCCTAATAGGTGATAGCTGTATTAAATCCAATGAGGATCTGGCCCATAATTTAATTTTTAAGTGGAAAATTAATTCAGCAGCAGATCATATAGTATTAGCTGGCAGCAGGGCTTGTCTTTTCTGCCAGCAACTGCTAAAGGAACAGATGTAGCGTCTGCTGGAGGGAGAAACGAGAGAACAGAACTCACAGGGAGTTTTTGGGGAAATCTGTACAACTGTTCAGTTTGTGTGTTTTGTCTCATGGCAGATCCATGGCTGCTGTGAGATCATAGTTCTGCCCACACCAGCCTTGGGGACATTGCTTAATCAAGGTGACAAGGGTTGTGTGTTGTGGGGAAATATGACACCCATGGGGTAAGCATTCTTAATCCATTAAAGCCTTCCGCTGGATGCATATTCACAATGGCAAAAAGTGATACAACCAACAAGCTGTACTTGTGCTCAAGATCCTGACCACAAGGAGCTATTTGAATCTCACACAAAAAGGACTGAGTCAGCTCTGGCAAGGATTCTTTGAGTGAAACCATCCTGAGGAAATCCAGCTGTAACGAGATGAGACTTCTGCTGAAAGTATCGGTGGAGATTTAGCTCTTCTGTGGGTGGCAGCTGTCTGTGACAGCTGTCTTATAGGTGTGAGGAAGTGAGACAAATTTTTATATCAGAGACAGCAGCTTTCAAGGCTCAAGGCTGCAGGTGTGAATCTACCATAACATCGAATTTGTAGCTCTGCTATGGACTTAGGTGACTTTGAACAAGATGTATAAGGCACCCAGCTGTGCTCTGTGTGACTGCAAGAGTGCCTGAATTTTCAGGTGTCTGATACTAGATTTGAAAACATGAAGAATCAAAGATGTGATTTAAGTGACTGGATCAATATGTGAAAATCCCTGCTCAGTTATCACTTAGCACTGGAGGCCACTGAATTCTGAAGCTTCATAGTTTAACCTGTTTTTTGTGCATGTGTGTTTATTTAGTCACCATAGTGTTTTCTTGAGGCTCTGGGCCTTTTTTGTGTTCCCTGAAGTTTCTCCAGGTACATAAAGCAAAGCAGTCCATGTATTCTCTCATAGCCTGTGCCCATAGAGAGGGAGATCCTGCTTGCTGGATCTCCCTCCCAGTGGCTACTCCAGAATTTATGTGACATCAGTTACCAAAAAGAAGCATCTTGAAAAGGACATTTGCATTGCCCTTTTATGTCAGAACACACCTGAGCTAGAAATAGGGTAATTTAAAATGCAAGTAGTGGGACATGGATTATGATGAGGTCTCTGCACTCCTGGCTGGTTGCTCTGAGCACTGGGCTTATACAGAGGGTTTTTCTCTTCAGTTCCCTCTTCGGTGCACTGTCGGTCGTTTCCAGTACAATACCCATGAAGGTCCACCCCACAAAAATCTGGGAGTGATGGGAAGATTGAATCCCCATCATCCCCAGGCAGAAAAAGAAATCAGCTTTCAGCCTTCATCTGTCCTGAAATTCTGCTCAGGTCTCTAGGATACTGTATAAAATCCTACTACCCACCACTAACATTGCCATTGTTATTGTAAAGGAAGATGCCCAAGTTTCAATTTGAGTGTTTGCCTTGTGCTTTTTTCCAAAGAGCTCTGCATTGTGGCAGGAGGCAGTGCCTGTGGCCAAAGTCAAGGTGCCCACGGGCTGGAGGGGAAAGGAAGGGAAGAGGGAACAGCAGACTTGCATAATTATGGCAAATCCATAGTGGTGGAAGGGACCTCTGGAGATCCTGTAAACTACCCTTTTGCTCAAGACACATGCAACTACAGCAGGTTCCTCAGGGCTGGATCCAGTTCTATTTTTCATAGCTCAGATTATGGAGACTGAAGATTTCTTATTATAGCCTTTCACCACTCATGTCATGAAGGTTTTTTGTATTTGATTTTTGCCAAGGACCCCTTGATGATCCATGACACTTCTGTTTGGCTTCTTTCACGCAGGAATGGACCATTCTTTGTTTTCCAATCCAATAAGCAGAGACTGCCTGTCCCTTCTTCAGCTGGAGGGTCAGGCTCCCCTGTATCCAGGAGAACATCCAGTCAGCCTCCTTTTCATCTGTGTAGCTCCAAAGTGTGCTGACTTCTTGCTGCAGCTCCTTCCCTTGGTCACAGGTGCTTCATCAGCACAGACCTGCAGAAGAGGAGCCCCAGGAGCACCCTGCAGCCTGAGATTGCACAACACAGCTGGGTCCTCCCTCTGGCAAGGCCCCCAACCCTTCAGTTGCTCTCTCTTACTAAGAGAAGATGGAAAAACTCATGGGTTGAGATTAAGACGGGGATCCGTGACTCACAGGCAAACCAGACACATAATGGTGAAAATTACATGTATTGTCAATGAAGGAAGAAAAGAAAGAAAGAGAGAGAGAAGGAAGGAAGGAATTAAACCAAACCTTTCCTCCCTTTTCCCCATAACACCAAGGGGTGGAGATGGGCTGTGGTGAGTCTCTTCCAGCCCCACCTGGCCACTCCTTCTGTCCTGGCACAGCCCTTCCCTGGGCCACAGGAGTGTCTGTGCTCCAGGTGAGGTGCTGCCTGAGGGGGAGCTCTGCTCTGGGCCTGTCCTGCCCTCCTCCTCCTTCAGACTACCTCCTTGGGGTCCCTCTGCAGCTGCTCCCTCCTTGGATGCCAGTGGTACATCACCACCATTGCTGAGCATCTTTGTTGCTCTCAATAGAGTTCCTGGCCCCTTCTGGGCAAGTGAATGCTCTTGTCAGCCACAACACACTGCTGGCTGTGTGAGAGACCACTTAGGTCTCTCCCAAACACTGGATCCAAAGTCCAGTGGAAATGAAGAACTAGAAGCAGCCCTTGGTCAGGAAGATCTGGCAGAGCTTGTTGGAAGGGTCTGGAGCTTGCTAGAAACCTAAATGATTAGTGAGGCTTGTTTCTCTCCCCAGGTCACTGAGAATTGTGGTCAGTCCCTATGTTGAAACCAGAATTTATTGCTTGCATTTAGTCAGTCAGCAGAAATGAACTGGGTCTATTAAGAATTGAGCACCATATAAAAGTCTATGCTCTTTAATTTTTCCTTTCTCCTGAGCTTCTTCTGTCCTGTCCTGTTCAGAAGAATCATTCTGGGACAAGCCCTGTTCTTTGTGCAGTAGTTAGTGTGATGAGGTCTCTAGGTGTTTACAAAGTATTAATTAACTCAATAACCAGAGGGCAGAGGAAATGAAATGAGTATGTTCTGGACCATGAAATAGGTGACTCACATCCATGGAAAAGGTTTAATTGAGCAAAACAGGTCCACAAGTGTACCTGGCTCACCACAGAAATTGTACAGAGGAAGATGAGCCTCGAGAGAGAAAAGGATTGAGGCACCCTGACAGCACACAGAGAAATGTGTGCAGCACTTATGTAAATCCTGTTTGTGGAAAACAAGTCTCTGCACACAACTCATCCAGCTCCCAGAGAAGGCAGCTGGCAGCGCTCTCCTTTACAAAGCTTTCATTAGAGCTGTTGCTCATGTCCAGTGGGGAAAAGTGCTCTGCTGGGAAGCTCAGCACTCCACACAATGAGGAGCACATCCCTGATGCCCAAAGGTGTTATTCCTTTCATGCTGTTGTTTTGTCTTTCTGTTTTCTATGCTTTTGTTCCTCAGCTTCTCAAGAAAGCAGTGCACCCTTGAAAGGGATGTGCAGAAGAGGGAAATATTCAGCAATGGGGCAGACTGCTGTGCACACTTAGCCAGGTGTTCTCTGCTACAGCCTCTCCCCTGGAGCTGGGTTCCACAGCTCTCACTGCAAACTGAAGAAATGAGATACCCACACCCCTGTGTACAGGTAAATGGGCAGCTCACTCGGACATGTTTTCCTGGAAAGTGATTTCAAACCTCTGCTCTGCCTAATCCAGAGCATGGTCTTGGACATTAAACTTGAGGAAATTCTCTAACCAGTGCTTAGGGCCAGACCCATTTGCATTCTCTGGATCATATCAAAGCAGAATAGCACTACCAGCAGGAAACAAGGAACCTCATGGAAGTCTTGCAGTTACAGAGAAGCAAGTCTGGAGAAGTGGGATACCAAGGCTTCATTCTTTCAGCAATTCAGGATGGCAGTGACAGGTCTCATCTCTTCCATGTGATAAACACAGCAGCACAGCACTTAACCAGAAAAGAGACAAAATTGTATGGTGGACTGTTCAATGTCAGGCTCAAAGGGCCTCTGTAGTATCTGCTTGCAATGTGTTTCAGGAGGCAGAAGAGCCCACAGCTCATGGGTATGTACACAGGCAAGCAAGATGTTGGGTGGTGTTGGGCCAGATCTTCTCAGCCAAGGAAGTCAAGGATTCCACCTTAAATGTTAGTGGACAAAAATTTGTTGGTTTTACTATTATTATAACAAACTACATATATGATTGAAAGACACATCCAGCTATCGAAAAGTAGTTTCTGATTACCCCCAAGGATAAAATAATTTATTTTTCCTACACACAGCTCTCATTTGCCCACCTTAAATAGGCCCTAACACAGGTTTTAGGGCTGTTTACAGCTCTTGTGTGTCCAGATGCATCTCGGATCCCCAAGTCTAATGAGTTCCCATCACATGGATTAATTATACAACAAAGCACAGGAAAGAAAGCTGTTAAATCTTAAATTAAGTTATCAAAATATTACTTCAGAAATTCAATAGCAGTTTGTAGCCTGTGAGAAGTGAGTCTTCAGGGAAAAACACCATTTGCAGGTGAGGTGGCACTTGGAGCACCTTATCATATTCATGGGGAGGAGGTGCTGACCCCTGTGGAGAAGCTGCAATTATAATGAGTCTCTTATCCAGTTATCCCAATATATTTGTGATGGAAGCTGAGGTACTAAATGAAATGCTAGCAGGATATAAATAATGAGGTGGTACATGGCTGTGTGTTGGAACTGAGCCACTAAAGCAAGATAATGGCAAAGGCACAAGCTTAACTCACATTGTGTTATTCCTGTGGGAAAGGGGGTGGGAGGATAAAGCCACATGGAAAGCTGATTCCTCAACTTGTAGTGAGTAACATAACTCCATAGCCCCGCTTGTCTTTGTTCAGAGCTGGAACAAGCAGAGCTGCATTATTGCAGAGGTCTAGCCCTAGGTGTGAGGCAGGATTCCAGCTGAATGTGCTCTCAAAGTCTAAACATACAAAGGCCATTTCTGGCTTCACATAACTAAACTCATGCTGAGAAAGGGAAGAAGCTGCTGAATGCCTGGGCCTAGATTCATCAAAGAATGAATTAATCAATGCCCCACTGAAAATGATTTGAACTTATGCATGAATGCTGTGATAGTCTGAGACTATCAGAATATACACTACTTTATGGTGGTTTCTTGTTACTATGCAAGGCATAACTCATATTTCTAATTAAACATTTTAATGTAACACAGCTTGTATGTGTCACATGGTGCAGCCTAGTAAAGACTCAAGTTGGGGTTTTAGAAAAAGAGCAGTGATTTTTAAAACACTTTTCAACACGATTGTGCTCTGCCCTTACCCTCTGCTACAAAACCTGTGGCAAGGAACATCAGTCAATTGTACAGCAGTGTGTGTTGTGATGGGTTTCCTCAAATATCTTTCACTGAGATAAAGGAGTTTCAAAGAAAAATGACACTATTGTGAATTTTCCATATTTTGTAACTCTATACAACCAGATTTACAGGTTGTTGAAATTCTTTACTGCTTTGATTAAAGGACAAAGAACTAAGTAAACTTCTCTGCTGATTTTAATGGAGAAAAATAGTTGCTAGTAATCACATTCCTTTTTAAAGTACATTACACTGTTAACTGGCCTGGCCTCCCACAAGCTAAATATATTACCTAGCAAAATGAAAAAAAGTCTTTCCATTGAGACATGATCAAGGATGTATTGTGTGTAGCTGATCACTGGTGAACTGCAGCAGAGAAAAGAGTGATTTTTTTTTTGTAAATGAAATGGTAGCTAATGCCTTATAACTACTCTGTGCAATATTGCATGGCATTCCCCTTGAGAAAATTGAGTACATGAGAGCACTAAGCTCCTTGCTAACTGAAAGGCTGAGGTTTTTTGAAGTCTTTGGTGAGCCTGTCAGCTCCTCCCTGACCGTGGTAAAAAGGGACATCCCTTCACAGCCTGTGTTAGAAACCAGATATTCCATGCAGTCACATTTGCAGGGCATAGCTGTGACTGGCATAATGACTGTGCCATACTTACTGTTCCAATTGTCCCATAGTGTGCCATAATGAAGGGTGAAGAGCTGGAGCTGGAGGCAGCCCTGGTCACCTCTCTTTAGGGATCTGCTTAGAAAGGGAAAGTACCCTTTTAGTTCCCATTCAAAGTGCTCCCAGATACCAATCTAAAATAAATCCTCTGCTCTCTGTTCAGTTATGGCTTTTCCTAGATTCATAGCTAATTGTTCTCCTCAAGGAATTGTTATTAAATCTCCCTTACCCTGTTTTTTTCAGTCACTTCCTCTCTACTAAGTTGATGGTTTCTCCAGCTTGAAAAGGTCTATCCACCTTCTTTGCTTTAGCTCAGCAACTTTCACTTCTCTCAGAGCAGCAGCAGGGTTAACTCACCACTCAGTAGCTCTGACAGAGCTATTGGAACAGCAGCATTGTTGTGGGAATAAAGGCATTATAAAAAGAATCATTCTTCAAATAATACAAAGATTATCAGAATGTCTCACTCTATACACCTTTAACAGTGTCTAATGTAGCCTGGGAACATTTCCTCACTCTTCTCTAGGGTTTTTCACCCCAAAGAGTCTTGAGTATGTAGCACACAGTCTGTCTTCTGAGTCAAGCTGGTCTTGCTATAAAGTTTCTACTCCTCTCCCTGCCACCTTCTTGAACCACATCAAACTAGGATATTTCCTCTGTGACTGAAGTTTTTGAGGTATAGGAGACTGCAATTCCTTTAGGGGATGTACTTCCTCACCTGACCCATTTAACCCGGAACACAACTGATAGCAGAATCTGAAGGAGATATATAAATTCATAACACTGATGAACAGTCTGTCAGCACTGAGGATGCCTGCAGCATCTGTCCCTTCACCATCTGATAGACCTTGAATAATAAATGACATTGCAGCTGCCACAGGTGGTCCCATGATGAATATTTTTAGCCTGATTTCTTAGAGGTGTGAGGCTAAGCCACTGACTAGCTGTGCTGTTGTGTGTGTGTTCTCCCTGGGATACCAGCTCTCCTTTGGGAGAGGGCTAGGTGAGGAATCACCACCCAGCACAGGCACCAACACTGCTCAGTGCTCAGCTGAGTCCTCTCAGCCTCACAGCCTTGCAGGTTCCTCTGCACCGACACCATTCCTTGGGCGTGGGGATCTGTGCCAGCATCCACCCCTGCACTCTTCCTGTGTGAAATACCCGATGCTCTTTAGCTGCTGCTTCACATTCCTGGAATAGACTGTGGTTAAGGTGACAATAAAAACACGGTAAGAGTGCTTTCTTCTTTTCTTATAAGAAATTGTCACTGAGATTACAAACACCTTTTGAAGATACTTGCCTAAATATGCCACAGATGATAAGATTGCAAAGCAGACATGTAGTCTGTGTCAAGATCTTCAAAGCACAAAATGTTCTTTCTTGGACTTGTGGACTGCTTTGCTCCAGAGACTGTAAAGGGTTGGAAGAAGTTCTCTGAAAGATTTTGATGTCCTGATAAATAACCATTTATTGTCTACCAGTAGCTGAGGTAATCAACATATTAAGCTTATGAACACTACTTTTGGCCGGGTAGAATGTAACTTTAAATTGCACTAAAACTTTTCTAATACAAATCAAGAAGCTCACTGAATTTGGTCATTTGTGTGCAGGAGAGCATTTTGTAAGCCTGATGTCAGGCAGACAAATGACGCATCTGGTCTGACAGAGTTCCCTATCTATGAAAAAAGACAGACTACTCTTAGAGTTAATCCCATCACCCAAATGAGAAACCTTTAAAGGCAGCCTGTCTTTAGAGGCTTCAGCAAGAAACACCTAATTTGCTGAACCTCATCTTCCCACTCAAATAAAACCTACATTCACATGTGGTGACTCCTTCCTCAGGAGAATTTTTACATGATTCTAATAGGGTGTCATTTAATTAAATAAAATCTACTTAGAAGATAATAAGCAAACTGCAAAAGCAAAGTCAACAGCAGGGGAAATGACAAAGTTCATAAATAAAGTTTACCAGGGTTGTATCTTTCTCTCTATGCCATGTAATGAGATCAGACACCTCCACATTCTCTTCTGAATCACAGATTTATGTGTACAAATGGCCTATGTGTCTTCTAGGTGATTTCTGTTTTCTATTACCACCATGCTTTCCCAAAACCAAAATGGAGCTGTTCTAGCTTGTCTGCTAATTAAGTGTAAGCTTAATTTCTTTATTATACAAATTTTAGTGTATTCATTGAATAGAATATATTTTGCTTCCCCTTGCTTCTGAGCTTACCATATTTTGCTATATTTGTACTGTAATCTTTTCCACTCCTCTACAGATGAGAAGTAGAGGCCCAGACTATTGCTTATAAAGAACATCACTTTGTCAAGCATTTTGTGCATCCTCTGGGATTAGAGGAGCTATGAAATTGTATCATTATCATTGCCTGCTGCATTACTGAACCACCAAGCAGGGCCTGAGAGAATATGCATGCATGTTTGTGCAATGACATTTTTTAACCACCCTTTGCCTTTTCATTTCTTTACTTCCTGCATACTAATCCAGCCCTAAAGTATTCCAGGCTACTGCCCAGAAACAGAATTTCTTTCTCTGTTTCAAATAAGGATTTTTCAGGTATTTGAGCTATTTCACCCAAGCCCATTATTTACAGATGGGAGAACTGTTGTTTTTTGCTTTAGACACATTTACAGCTTCTGAAGAGAGAGGCAGACTTGCAGACTGCTGTGAAGTGATTTGGGTTTCAACCTTTGTCTCCACAGCATGCCTTTGAAAAACAGGCCACTTGTAGACACAGAATTCGTCTCTGCAACCACTGAAACGTGCACATAAAGATAAATTGCAACAGCAGAGCCATGACAGAATAGAGACCTTACTTAAAAATATGGGTAGGCCCAGAAGCACTTCATTTTTGACAAATTCAGGTTTTCCACTTTGTTACAGCAAAACATGTTTTAGAGCTAAGTAAGCCCCAAGCTGATGGGAAACTTGTAAGCCTGTTAGGGAGGGAAGTGCACTTGAAAGAACACTCTGACACTCAGCGGAAGTTCCTGCTTCTTTGTAAGCCTACACCCAAAAAAATGCTTTGGAATCGGGAGCCTGAAAATGAACGATTAAGTGATAAAGCCTGGTCTCAATGTTTGCTGTTGCTCCAGCTCTGCCTCACCAGGGGATTCTCTCCCTGTTGGTCCCTGGGGACTGCACAGAGAGCTGGCCCTGAAGGAAAGCTGTCACACTTGCAGCTCCTGACAGGGTGTGACTGTGCTTTTGGACACAACCCTAAACAAACAGTGTTGTCAAACTTTTCAGTGCTGCAAGGGAAGTCACCATGACGCAGCTTGTCATGCTAGGCTGGGCTAGGCAGGATTAACTCTTCCCAAGGCCAGGCATTTTCCTCTTCCCTGTTGTTCAAATCTGAGCAGAGGGCTCATTTGCCCACTTCTCATTCTACCTTTCCTCTTCCATTAGCTTGGTAACCAGAGAAACAAAGACTTCGGTGGGTTGACAATATGTGGTTGTGGAGGCTGTGAGAGGTTTCAAATCCCTCATGCACTTGTGCAAAAGTACAAAGGTTAAAGCAATGTGAGCACTGCAAACTGAGGAAACATGGTCCCAACAGGCTGCCAGCTCTGCTGATGTCCTATGCATTTCCTGCAGGCTAATGTTGTGCCAGGCTGGAATGTTGTTTTGAAAGATGAAAATAGGGGATTGCTTACACTGTGTCACGAAACATAATTCTAGAGGGAATTTCATAATTTTGTAAAAAACTTTTGGTTAGTATTTTTAAACTATAATGTTATATGTAGCTTCTGAAAACCAAGATGTGTAATGCAAATAAGTGGTGTATAATGTTACAGTGGGTAATAGAGACCTTAAATGGAAAAAAAAAAGGAGTTTGGGTATTTTCACACAAACATGAATTTTTTGATGGGTTTGCCTGTTTGTCTCAAGAAGGAAAATTACAATAATTTCCTGCCAATTTACTGCCACACTTAAGACCATTATTATAGGATACTGCAGTTAGTGTTTTGTGACTTAATAAAGATGCCCACCTACAAATGGGGCAAAATATATATTGTAGATTTTAAAGTGTTATGTTAGAAGTAATGTTTTGCAAATTTGAGGAAAGGCAGAGAAACTGAATTTCAAGAATTTAATTTGCCATTCATTGGTCTTTATTCTCTTTTTGGCTGCAAATGAGACATCCTACTGTGGTGCATGAAAAGAAACAGAGACAGAGAATATGAGTCATTATTCCTGGTATATAAAAGCAAAATGAATGAAGTTCATGATCTGGACTTTGATCTCAAGCAGCCATTTTTTGCTTTAGATAAGTTTCCAAAAGTCTGTTATCATTTTAGGCTAGTGGTAACTAGTACAAAGTGTTTACTTAGCAAGCAGAGCCTGTTTCAAGCAATGCTGAGAGCGATTTCTGTTCAGGCACTAACGTACACTTCAGTATCTCTGGCAGAGTAACAAAAATACAGCATAGCCAAAGACAGGGGAAGGTTCTAATAGAGGCCAAATGGAAGCTACTTCTACAAGGAAAGGGCATGTGGAAGATATGATTATTTATTGATAGCAGCGCCCAGTATTTCATCTCTCTGAGTCAAAGATCCCGTATTGATGTGAACTAAATCCAGTGCAATCTTGAAATTAAGGTTTTCTTCTTTCAAGTTTCTTGCAGAAGGATTGTCTGCAAATTGGAAAGTGGAATGGGGAGAAAATGAGATGCAGATCTGTATACAGAACTAAAATTGTGACTTGAGGAAGGGTCAGTCTTGTCCAGTGGCTGCATGGAAGTGTCACCATGGATAATGTGAGCAGCATTGTGCCATTTGTACACAGAACATTGATGTGAGATCAAGGAGCTCTTCCAACACTCAGATTTGGAAGAAACTGGACTTTTCCAGTTAAACATTAACAATTATACAATTCAACACAATTTACCTGGCTAAAACTCCACGAAAATGAAACACTCATCAATAGGTAATCTCACCAACGTACCAGGTTCTGAATAACAAGCTGAGTGCTATGAATAAGGAACAAGATGGTTAAATTCGTTCTTCAGCCTCTTGCACTGCTCTCCTGTGACTGATTCTGCCCTGAGACTAGGAAAGGGAGCAACTAAACACCTTTGTTTTCATGTGTCTAATAGTCACTAAATTCAGTTATGTTTCTCCTGTTCTTTTAAGATGTACTACTACAATAGTTTTATCAACAGGTAGATACTGCCATTGATTTAAGCAATGGTTTATCAATACAATTTTTCTGTACTAAATAACAACAGCCTTTGGCAGAACTGGGCAAATATTCCTCATTCTTGAAGAAGCAGTCATCTCAGAATGTGGCTTTAAATTAAGAGGTTAAAATGTCAACAATTCATGAAGTAGAAAGAAGATTGAGAAGGTGCCCTGTTGTGTACTCAGTGTCACTGTGCCTATTGTGGAAAGACAAACCATCTTCTGTATTTGGGGCTTGCCAAAGTATGCAAAAACGAGTCTGGACTGGCTGGAGTTGAAAGGAGGTTTGGGTAGTGTGAATTCCCTTGTTTGGCTCAGCCTTGAAGCACTGAGAACCATTTTTACGTAGAAATAAATAAGTGCTCTGCATGGATGTCAGACTAGCAGATCCCCTAGACTAAGACCAGAAATATGTTAAACAATAAGTTTTAAAGGCAGAATTGAACTTGAATAGTTTGAAATGTAAGAAACACAGACAGTATAAAATATATTGTTTTTCAAAGCAGACAAAGTTCCCTGAATTTTTGTTTATTCAGTTCTCTCTGCTAACAAAAATAGTTTTGAATTCAGGAGAAATGCACAGAAGTTCTGTGTACGTGTCTGAGAATGTAAAAGTGGAAGTGATTTGGCACTGATTGGTAATAAAGGTGAAAGTCCACAGTTCCTTTTCCCTGCCCACAGTGGAAGAAAGAAGAAAGCAAACAATCAGAATTAAAAACCAAGTTAATTAAATCCCAAACACCTTTCAGTGTGTTAGAATTAGTAGTACAAGCTAGGAAATGTATTACTAAAAATAATGTTTGTTCAGCCTCCCTAGATTTTCTCAGTACTTAGCAAGGAGAGGCAAACACATCCAGAGGGCATTTTGGATCTTAGGAGAGCTGAATTATTTGCTCATACGTACTCAGTCTCTTTCCTTTTCTCTCTATAGATACATATGTGTACACAGACACACAGTCACACACACAAGGACAGATTTATATGTGTCTATACACATCTGTGTGAGTATATGTGTTGCACACACATTTTTGTGTGCATGTGCTGACAGTCCCCTGCAAGCTGCATTCTGAATCCAAGACTGTCACCCACACTTACATTGGATAAATCCAATCATGGAAGTTTGACAGAGCAAATTATGATTCTGCTCTTTCACTGTTTTTATGACTATACTGCATAGAGGAGTTTCATCTGACACTCTGATTTACTTCATATTATTAAAGGCTTTGAAAATAGACCATATCAGATAATATCACACAATCATGGAATCACAGAATATTCTGATTTGGAAGGGACAAAAAAGGATCATCTTATAATAATATTTATATGGTTTTGAATAGAACTGGTAGTTAAGTAGTTAACACATGGTTCAGCAAACTAAATATCATACCTGAGAGATATGTCAGGTCACAATCACATCTTAAGCTCATG
This sequence comes from Passer montanus, assembly GCF_014805655.1. Classification (NCBI taxonomy): domain Eukaryota; kingdom Metazoa; phylum Chordata; class Aves; order Passeriformes; family Passeridae; genus Passer; species Passer montanus. Next base: position 6,488,676 of record NW_024368041.1, on the reverse strand, counting down.
GAAATGAGCCAAAGACCTTAGCCCTCCATAGACCAGTTGAGGGACTGGTCAGAGCCTCCCTTGATCAGCATTTGGGTTGCCCTGCATGTCCCTGTGGGATCATTTTGCTTCAGGTTTTCTTCTGCAGTGCCCTTAGAGCAGGCAGATCCCTTCCTTCCAGCCTGGGCTGTGCCCTTGGTTCTCTCTGACCCAGAGGTGCCATTTCAGCTCTGTTTTGAGCGTGGTGGAGAAACAAAACCCTGCTGATACCAATGTAAAATGCATGAGCATTACTGAGCTGCACGCTCCCTGCACAGTGCTCAGGGAAGAAGGCTTAACCTCCCACATGCAGGAGAACAGTATTTTGACTCTTGTTTGCAGGTCACTACAAAGCTGGTGACAGAAAGTAAATATATATATCCTATTCCAGTCACAGACAAGCTTGGGCTGGAGCAGTTCCATCTCAGTCAGATAAACACAAAACATTTTACTTTTAGTAACAATATGGTTTCATAGTGTGACTGTTATCACTGAGTTTCACCATCTTTTAAGATTACTAAATACAATCAGAGATAAACAGGTAAACTGTGGGTCTGCAGTCTTTGCCTGCACAAGAAATACCACGAACATCAGGAGTGCCAGGCTTATCTTACTGCAAATAGTTGTCCAGTTACCTAATGCAGTGCACAGGATTTAAGGAAATTCCTTAAATTGTGATGGCTGAGTGTCTTCAGTAAAAAGCTCTGTAGCTGCACACGTTATCCCTATACAAGTTGTTAATATTACACTAGAGTGATTCCTGTCTTCCCTCGCCTTCTAGCTAAAAATTCAGAGCAGGTTGGCTGAAGGAGAGCACCAAATTTTGGGTGGCACACATAGCCCTGGAATGATCCTGATCATAGTCCCTAGTTTCCATGTGGCAGCCAGTGATTTTTAAGCAGCACTGGCCAAAATCAATTCCCTCATCTCTCATGCAAAGGAGACTGCTGGGCCTCAGAGATTATGTCCAATCCTGCATTCAGAGTCACCTGAAGGACAAGGAGTAAATATCAGAATGTGGGTGGATACTATTTCCACTAATGGTAGTTGCAGTTCTCCTCAATCTTTTAATATACTCCAACAGAAGGAGATGGCTCTAGGTTTTTAATTATTTGCTTTGTTTTACTGCAGGGTAAGCCTGTATCTGCTGTGGAAATCTATAGAGACCACAACCATTTTCACCCTGGTGTGTATAAATTGTATTTACACTCTAGTAGCTATGGTTAAATGTTAGAAGAGCCATCACTACTATTACCACTGAGTGGAGCCAGTTACTTCCATTGTCCATAAACAAAATTGGATTCTAGTAATGGGAAAACAATAGATACAACTTATTTTTTCCTGCTTGTATGCCTATTATATGAATATGAACTCATATGAGTTCATATCAATATGAACTTTCAACTCAACTCAGGTTATCTTATCATGCCAAAACTTTGATGCCTAAAAAAGAGCATTTAGCTTGATAAGGTTTCTGTTCAAGCGTAGAGGTGACCTCTAGCTACAATATAAACAGCCAGGTCACAGACTGGAATAGATTCTTTGAAACTCCTCAGAAATCAGGAGGTGCTGAAAAAACAGCCAAAACAAACTACATAGGTTGTAAAGCTCTATGAAGATAAAGGTTTACTGAGCATATCTAAGCTGAGATGGCTTGATGGATGCATCATGAGCTGATAGGCAAGTGGCTTATCTCTGTGTCACTAGTGAGTTACTTCTCTGCTAACTCCCTTACTCCATAAAGATGGTTTCATGTCTGGCTTTATTAATGTTTCAAACTGATTGCTGGAGTATTTCAGTTTTTCCAGCCTTAGCCCCTTTCACTCTATTGATATTAATTTAGTTTTGCAGCCCATTCCTTGCAGTGTTGGTGAACATTTTTTCTTCTCCCCATGGGGGTGAATGTTTCTAGGAAGTATGGAGATATTTAGTCCAGCACATAAACAGGATCTGACATGCATTGGTGCTCAGTGGCTTTAGTACATCAAATCTACTAGTAGACATGGTGAATTGGACATCTGTTCTGAGATGTCCTAACAATGCAGCAGAAAGGGGAGATCATAACAAGCCAAAAAAAGCCCCCCCCTGCCAAAAAAAAGTGAGCACTCACCAATCATTCTGAGATGGCCTTTCTCGTGCTCCTTCATCCTCCTTTCCTAGCTGTTCATAATCTGCTGTATCACTTATCAGCCCCTCTCAAAACTTGTCTTTCCTCTTGATTTAGACTTCAGTTCTTGATTCTTCCACCCACATCTGTGTTAATTTGCCTCCCTCGTGTTGAGCAGAGAGCAGATCAAGGGCTGTCATTCTGCTCAGCTTAATCTCCAAGCAAAAAATGTACAAAAACAATGATTTCAGAAACTCACTGATTAGTCAGCAGAACCACTGTCCTGGCAACGGCCAGGAGAAGACACCTCTGTCACTGCACCCACACCCGACAATGGCAGTCACCTCAAACAGACCCTGGAAGCCAAGAGACTTCTCAGTCCCCAACGTAAAATTTGGGTTCTGGCAGCCTCAAAATATCTGTGCAATGTTCTCAGCAGCATGTCAACAGCACCACACAAAAGAGGGCTGCTGAGCTAGAGCTGCACCTGTAGCAGGCTGTGGTGAATGTGCTGTGCTGGGCATCCTTAAGCTTGGTGCCCCAGTGTCACCTCCTCCAGCTCCATTCTCCACTCAGGAGGTACCATGAATGTCCTGGCATATAGCAAATGCTGAAGAATCCTGATACACCAAGTGCCTGTTTACTTAGTGTGGGTGATTAGCAATACTACAGTACACTTTGTCATGTATTCTTTGTTGCAACTGATATCCCCCAGCAGATATGGGCAATGGAGTATTTGGTAAAGCTGCCAAGGGTTTCAGGAAAGAAGCTGAAGAGCCCATTGTATTCAACATAAAAAGCCTTGCAAAAATCCTGGCAAGGTAAGGGATTAAATTGAATCAGGTGTCTTGCCACAGATGTTTTTGAGGCACTGAATGACTGCTCAGTGCACATACTCTGCTGGCATGGAAAAGTGCACAGCTTTATAGTACAATCAAGCATCAGCATCATCAACCTCTCTCTTTAAAGAACACATTCAGCTTGAATCCTCATGAGGGATTTATGTGCCTTTCTCTTAAATAATGCACAACTTTGTAGCTTGTGCAGTCTCTAGGAAACACTGGCAACCTGCAGTCAGGAGAGGAGAGGGATTCTTTGGAGACAGCTGTTTTTACACATTTTCTGCTTCTGTTCAAGTTCCCAGTTCAGCTGTAAGGGAAGAAGATACTGTAATTGATATTATATATACATTGCATAGCACACATGTATGCACATGCATATCCTCGCTCTAAAGACACATTTGTGTTCATGCAAATAATATAATTTATAGTTCAGCTGTAAGGGAAGAAGATACTGTAATTGATATTATATATACATTGTATGCACATGCATATCCTCGCTCTAAAAACACATTTGTGTTCAGGCAAATATAATACACACATAATATAATATATTCACACATTTCTTGTCAGGCTTAAACTTCTGGACCAGAGTCTTTGCTGTATTTGTTTCTATCTGCTGTCAATTGTAAAATAAAAGTGCTGTTCTATGAAATCATCTGGACACTCGTACCTCATCTATCAGCTCTTATTTTCAAGTGTCAGGAACTTGACAACTCAATGAACATATTTTCTATAGTTCTTTTATGTATGAATGTATTTCTACATATAAAGTGACAGATCTCCAGTTGATGTATTGATTAATAAACCAATACTGCTCTTCTGATGCCATTGAATCCCTCTTGATTTACATCTGTAGAGCATCTGGTCAGTGATATACTATGATGTACACAAGCCACAATACTACGGTGCAGCATTACTTAACCTTTTAGGTATAACTTAATAAACAGACAGCATGGCAAAACAGAATTAAAAATGCTGGACACTAAAATAATCTTAGGCTAAGTCTAGCCTACTATAAATTCTGTATATGTGCAATAATGCTTTTTCTTTTAATTTTTTTTTCATTTTACTAGTATTTCTGCCAGTCAATCTAAAGATGATTTACTTACCCTGATCCAAAGCAGAAGTTCAAAGCAAAAAAAACATAACATATTTCACATTCCTCAGACTGGATCCATTGTTTAACAGAAATCTTCATGTTGTATATCCATCACTCACTGTGACCAGTGATAGATGAATACTCTGTTTGTTACTCATACAGGCAGAGAATAAATATTTTCTATTTTGAATTCAGTCACAATAGTTTGAGGAATGAAATTCTGTTTGGGAACAGAAGATAACACCTCATGAACACATTGACTGTAATAAGGAAAGACAGTGAAACACAGCAGCTGTCTGAAAGCATACGGAAGTTCAGAAGGTTAAAAAGGTTGAGACACTATTTTCTCACAAATAAGATTATAGATAAAGATAAACAGAAAGCAATTTTCTCACTATCTGTGGCAGTAAATGTTAACGCCCTATGAAGTGCCTTGTTGCAATCCCAGAAACCAGGAACCATCTGTCCACAAGACCTGTAAAAGTTCTCAGCAGAGCACTGTATGCCCAAAGCTGGGCAGCACTGAGGACTTCTTCAAATTTTGCAATAGAATGAGGAAGTTAAACAAAAGAATAATACCACAGCAAAAAATCAACATGAATCAATACTTTGAAATGACTTGGAGACCACGCTTCAGTGCAGCTGGACTGTGTTAGTGATGAAAGACTTCAAAGGCTTTATGTGACTGAGGGAAACAGAACCTGACCAAAAGATGCTGTATGTAATGCCAGAAGCAGCAGTCAGAATTCACACAAAGGGACGCACAAAGTGACTCAATAAACAAAGTAAAACATAAAACCAGCTCTGAAAATCATGAGTCATGCCCCAGGTTTTTCTGTCTCTTGGGTAAGGGTTCATTTGATATGAACTTTTACATGTGAATTATCTTCAAGTATCACATCAACATCAAGGGCAAGACCTTAGGTGGCAGACATCAAATGGCATCTTCCCTGAGGGTGGTCCCTACCTTCAGATAACACGGAAAAGGAGAAAAGGTAATTTTTTATTTTGAGAAAGAAAGACAAATGAGTCAATGTACCCTATATTGTAAATAAAAGCAACCACAACCAACAAAGCAGTGGTGAAACTAATTAGCTCTCATGGAGACTCCAAAGGTGCTGCATTTCACTCAACAGTAACCACTCCTGCCCGCAGTACCAGGCTGAACCAGGCATCTGCAGAATGAAGGGCTTGTTCCTGTGGATGTTATCCCTGTGCCTGCATCGGTATCTGTCCCACCACAAAAGAAAAGGCAAAATTATATTTGAACTGCTAATGGTGTCTTCAGGAAAACAAACTCAGTGGAAAAGAAAAAAGAAACAATTTACAAGCCTTTGCAATGCATTAAGCCTGGCAAGTTCATGAATAGAGCAACTCCAGACCCTTCACCTCTCTGGGAATTATAAAGGTAGAAGACCACAAATCTGATAAGCATGGCAGTCCCCAGATTGAAGGAGTCCTAGAAATGGAAGGTAAAGGCCAAAGGTTCTGTAAATGTAAATGTAGTGTGGTGTATGTGATAACTCAGGAGAAGGAGCCTGTCTGTGCAAATGCTAAGTGGGGTTCATACACCCTGAAATTTTGCACTAAACCAGGAAAGATTCATTAAAATTTTACTTGGGTTGAGATTGACCTCATCTCAGGCAGGATCCTGTGCACTTCTCAGCACTGGAGATGTCTCCCCTCAGGCACCACAGGTTCAACAAGGGGTCAAAGTCACAGGCTTTGTCACATTGATTTCTCTGCCTGCCTCCCTCCTATCACATCAAAGCTACTTATATTAAATTATCACCATAGATTCATCAGCATCTGAAGTGGTGTTTTCTTTGATATGGGTGCACAAGACAAGTTTAAAGCAATCCCTACAAAACTGGAGCAGGCTATACATAAGGGAGTGCAGGACATTATATAAATCATTCTATTAAATAAATACCTGGAAGGTTTCTACGCACACTAATCTCAGAAAAAAATTGGTTCACACTTTTACAGTGACCTGGCATCACTGATATCTGGAAAAAGAAAACAAAACCCCATCAAACAAATAGCACAAACTCTTAAAGCCAGGGAAGCAGAGTAATCTGTACAGCTCAGGCACAATGGGAAGACATGAGAAAGATATGCCTTCATATTTGAAATGGGGAGAAAAAATAATAGTTTTAGCAACCTCCACAACCCACACAAGCTCGAACAGATCTTTGCTGCTGGACTCCAACCACAGTACTTGACACGAGCAGTATTGAGCATAAAGACTTTCTGGGGAACACGGCATATTCACATTTCCCAGCAGCTTCCTAGAGCAGAAAATGATTAGTGAAACCCTGGCAACAAAGATCATTCATTAGCTGTGTTCTTTCCAAAATACAGAGCAGGAATTACGACAGGAGCAAGCACAGCCAAACACTGATGATGTAATAGAAAGTAAAACTGAGTTTGTATTTATTAATGGTGCTGAGAAGGGAAAACACTATGGAAGCCAAGTCTCAGCTTTCATTTTTAAGTGGGCTTTGTAGCTTAATGATTCAGAAGCTGCATGTAAAAAGAGCTGGGCTCATATCTTTCAGATTGTGTGTCTAGATAAAACCTCCTAGAGACCATTCTTCTGGTCCTAGTAAGCAAACTGATAACATGGATTTTATATCCATACATCTAATTCCCCCCTCTCCAAGCCCCTGTCCTCAGCACAAGATCTTCCAGCCCACAACAGCTGCTCTGTGCTGGCACCAAACCATTGCCAGGGCAATCTGTGGAAAACCTCTCCCTGGTGTGGGCCAACACCAAGGATTGTGCTCAGCATGGAACAGAAGGGGCCTCTGTGGGACAGAGCATGGCTGGCACTGCTCTGTCTGTGAGCATCCAGGCAGCTTCACAGCTCCTTCAGGCTGGGAACACGTTCCAGGGAAATCAGGCTGGGGTTCATTCACAGTGTGGTATCTGTGGTGGTTTGGGATGAATAGGAGCCAGTGCCAGGAGACTGAAAGGAGCACGGGGTGCCTTCAGAGCAACATCCCAGAGGCGTGGAGAGCTGGCAGTCATTGCAAGCCATCACCTGGATTCTGCATGGAAAGTTCAGTAAAGTGGTCAGCAGGGTTATCACTGTTAGGCATCTGTTTGGTGTAGCAGAGCCTCGCCCCTTCTGCTTCCTGTTTTTAATTTGATAGAAATTACACAAACACATCCACACACACTTGCCATGCTCGGTGATGCAGCTGAGTAATTCAGCATATGCTGGTGTGTTACACTGGAACTCAGAGACCTTTTCAGAGGCTCTATTTAAAAATTCTCTGGAAAAAGATACGTACATCAACACATAAGCATTAGTCCTGCAAACATTTAAGTCACATACATTTCTTTGATTGTATATTTCTGAAAAAAAAAATTACTAAATTTGCTTCAGCTAAGCAGATACCATAAAATTTAGCATAATTATGTGTGGTATTTTATACAAACACCAACATCTGGATGAGAAAGGAACTGGTTAAAAGGAAAATAATTTTTTTGTTTTATCAGAAGATGGGCTTTGCTTGAATCAAATGCAATGATATATTTGCCTCTGTAGGACAGATTTTTGCTTTGAGCTAAGATTTCATTTGATTTAAATCTTTGATTGAAGGAATCTTCAGTAGGTGTTGCAAATGGAAGTATCAATGCTTGTTACAGTTTCTGCATCCTCATTTCAACACTGCTGGAGAAGGGAACTAGATCAGTCTGTTTAACTACAGTGTTGACTCCTTCTTTGCAAAAAAAAAAAAACAACCCACAAAAATTATATTTTTGTATGATTATTGACATCATAAATTAATTTTCAATTTAGGTAAGTTATCTGGGAAAGCACAAAACAAAAAATGTTGTCACCTGCAGCAAGCATAGCAGAAAACATATTTTAGATCACTCAGATGATAACATCCTGTTTCCTAAGGTGCCATTTGGGCCAATTCACTGTTTGCAAACAGAATGGTTCCAGTTGCTTATTCAGAGAGTACCTGACTCAAATGTGCCATTGCTTGCATGACTTTCAGCTTATTTACAACCCAAGGTTGTATGAATACAGAACATTTCTCTTCAGTCACTGTTTCTTTTAGGAGCTGTTCTGTTCCTGGAAATGGAAAGGACTCCATTTAATGATTAACCATCAAAATAGATTCCATCTTTATAATCTCCTAGGGAAACGGTAAATTACTTAGACCAGTATACTTTCAGAACAATTAATTTCAAAAAAAGAGAACAGAATAGCCAGGGTTTCTAATATAGCTATAGAAAATGCAAATTGGAAAAAATTATATAAAGCCTCTGTTGTGTTAGAAACCCTTCTGTCCTCTGTATCTCAGGGTGTATCACTACCCACAAAAAGCAGCTCTCTGCCTCCAGCAATTCCCTTCATAGTTCTTCCAGCACCGGGAAACCATGTTGGTGAGATTGGTTTTCTCCCTCTAGGACATTTTGATATAGGAGTGTTGTTTTATGCATCTTTATTTCAATAAATAAAGTTGATCGTTGCTGTGTTTGCTTTTCTGGTTTCAGTATTTTTACTGTGTGTAACAGATGGAGCTGCTAGCAACACAGAGAGATAAGGTTGCTTAACGTTTCCCATGCTAAGTCTCTGTTTTCAGTTGCTTATATCTCATTTTATCCACTTGGGCTACAGCATTTCATGCTTGCTTCTTGCCTCAGATTGATTTTTCCTCCCTGGTTTTCAGTACATTGTTCTGTTACTTCTGAGAATGAAAAAAACACAAAAAACAATTTAAAAGCCCAGCCTCCCACCCCCCCTTGAAATAAATACATTTCCCAAGTTAATTTCTTTCTTGTAAAGTCTTTATATTTGGGACAAGAGTGTTGCATTTTGGTAGGAAGATTGTGGTGGGGGGAATTAAATTAGCAGGTTCACCATTTCTAATCCATGAGTTAATCTCACTAACAATAACACCACTGTGAACAAAGTATCAACCTTCCTGTGTAGAAGTGGCTTTTGAAGTCTGTGTTTTTAGAAACACTAGTTTAAAGACATAAAAAAATGTAGAGCTAATACAATAGCAGCAAAAGCAAACCAGAAACTTTATTATCCTGCCTCTTTAGCTAATATATAATCACACACACAAATATCCATAGAGCAGATCACAGCCTTAATTTTTGAAGATATGCAGCCCTGACCCAAAGATTTTTAGGCAAAATGCTGATACCACCAAAATAGTTGGAATATTTTCCAGATGACTTTGCTGGAAAGTGTTGTTTCCTTGGTGAAGCTCCCTGAAACCTTACATTTTAAGTAAAGTTATGCAGCTCAGACTGCTCCTACGCAGAAAATACAGCTCTTGCTTTCCATGCTTCCACATCCTCTGCACACATGCCACTGCAGCAGCAGCTCCTGCTCTTCCCTCAGCCATTTCCAGGCTCAGACAAGTACTTGGATATTAGAGGATTACTCTCTGCGGGTGCAGCTGTTTTCCACACTGTTCATCTGAACACCTTTAATACTGGCTGGTGAGAAAACCTCCAGGGCTGGCAGTGCTTTGTCCCTGAACAGCAAGTGCTGTGCCAATGTCCAGGACATTAACTATTAATTATATATATTTCTCTTGGAAATGAAGATTCCCCCCAGGGAATGGTACCTTTAATAATGCCTTCAAAAAAAGTAAACTAATCAATTAAGATTTGTCAACTAATTACTCTAAGAATTGGTCTACACAACCAAACTGAATCAATTAAAATTATTAGCCTTACACTTTGTGTGTCTGGCTAATTATATAAACATTAACCATGCATATTTTCAAGCTAAACTTCACTAGCTTTCATGCAGAATCACTCTTAGTGTAAGAGATTGTACCACAAATTACAGAGTTCACATGTTTAATATATGTCAATATATTTTCAAGGACATTTACATAATATATGCAAATATATTGAAGAGTCTTAGCTCTTGCAAATTCTAATCCCATCCTTAACATCTAAGTCATACACAGCAATATGTGATGTGGGTGTTAGGGTGTTTTTGTTTTTTTTTTTTAATTTTAACTGACCAGCTCCTCCTCCAGTTTAACTAAAGTAGTGAGGCTGTTGAAATCTGCTCCACTGGGGACCCTGCTCTGGGACTGCTCAGGCACTGGAGCAAAGGCAGGATGCAGCTTGGAATTATTGAATGAAGTGGTTCATTGAAGACATGATAAAGTTCGAAACCCACAGTCCTTGCTGCTTGCCATTTGCCTTCCAGTTAGCAGCCAAGGTGTTGGTCTTAGCCTATAAAATCTTGGATGATTTGGGCTTGGTCAGAAGGGATTGTGTTACTCTCCTCATGACAAATAGCTGGAGTAATGTCTGGAGATTACGCAAAATGCACAGGATTAATTTTATTATATGAACTGCAAGGGATATTGGCCTCCAGGCAGACTACCATGCTTCCAATTTCTCATACTCCAGGAATTGCTATAAAATACGTTCTATTAGCACTTACATTTTTCACTTCTTTAGAGCTAGAGTTTTTGAGCTTGAGGTTTGACTTTCCAGCAATGAGCCAGCCTTCAACAACAAAGTCGTGGAACAATGTCACAGAATCCTGGAACTATAGATTAGAATCAAAAAAGAAATAAATAACCTCCTGTCAGTATTTAGAGTCAAATGGGAACTTCTCATCTTGTCTTCACTTTAAATCTCATTCAGGGAGTCAAAACTTTGTTAACAGACAGTCCAAATGTTCCTAATGCACTTACAATTCTCAATGCATCATAGCCAAACCCCTACATTGCTTTGATTTGTGCATTTTCTGCTATTTCTCTGGCTCAGCTGGTCTCTGTGACAGAAAAATTGTTATTAGGTAATTAAGTAATATTAAGTAGAATTTTTCCAAATACTACTGGGGTTCCCACTGGAAACATCCCAGTCCCTGCAGTAACCTGTCACCACTGATTATTGTCATGGCACTGAACACACAGAATTAATCTGTGGCATGCAGCAGGGAAGAGAGCTGGAAGAGAGCTCCAGTACAAGCCCTTCCCCAGGCTACAGCTCTTCAGGGACAGCTGATCCTGCCAGGACTCTCCATGGTCACAGTTCCTGCAAGAAATATCCTCCTGCTATGGCACAGGGCCCTGCCTGGGCTCCAGGGTCTCTCCAGGGACCAGTTGAGGCCATTCCTGCTGTACTCCAAAGCAGAACCTTTTGTCAAATGGGTGAGAAGTGCAGCTGCTCATGGAAAAGGCTTTTGCACCTGGATCCACTGGAAAGCTGGGACAAGAGACGTGGCTGGGGACATGTGTACTTGGGTCCTGCAGTAGCTCCTCTTCTACAGACAGAAAGAAGGTGCAGATGTGTGGCTGAGTGGGAACAAACAAAATCAGAGAGAGGGGGGAAGTATTAGAAAGCACCAAGAAGAAGGAAATAGTCCTAAATTGTGGCCGTAGTTACAGACTGCAGAAATGCCACAAATCAGTGCATTTCTATGATTTCTTTACACCAAACTGGGCTCAGTTGCATACACAGGACCAGCCATGATTAATATATTTCAAACTTACACAGCATCAGTCACAGATTCCTTATTACACAAAGTTATTTTCCTTATCCTACCTGCCACAGACAATAAAACTAAACAAATGGATGAATATAATTCATTCACTGGTTTATGAACCTGAAGTCCCACAGAGACAGTAGGATATAGCAGTCCAAACTGCAGTGCTGCTAAAACTGAGGGACAAAATGCAGCACAAGATCAGAGTGTACCAGCTTACAAGGATTTATTCCAGGAAACCAAATGTGCTCTGAAGTTGGTGTTGTTTCATTTCTTTCTGGGTTTGTTATCCTTACTGTAAAACATTTTCCTATAAACATCAAATATTGAAAAAGGCGCTAGATTGCAAGGCAATACATGAACTCGGGATAGAAATGGGTGGGTTTGAAATGTGTTAAGGTATTAAGGTCAATGATCCCTTTTAATGGAAAAGTCTGGTCTGCCCCTGTGGACACTGTAATGGTGCAGTGGATATATACACAACAAGAGTATTTCCTCTCATCACTGCATTGTTCCATCTGCTTTGGGCTGCACTGCTCATGTGAAAAGGCAAATCGAGTGGGCTGTAGATTTGCTGTCCAATGGAGATCATTGTTAGCTTTGTGTGAACTTTGCACAAAAGCAGCGACAGCAAAGATAACTTAGTGACACTAACGTGGCTCAGTTTGGGAATTTTTACATTAAAAAATATTGCTAAAGAAGAGTGAGCATCCCCCAGTGCTCAGACAGAAATCACACTATGCAGGAAAGGGAGCTCATTGGAAAATGCTCTTGAGGACATCAGGAATACCCAGACTGACACTGAGGACATTTGCAAATGCAACTTAATGCCTTTCAGGATTAGTTTTTAAACACACAATGATGCAAATGTTTATTTATCCACAGAGTGGCAGATTGTTAGTATTGCCTATGCCAAAATATGCTTTGGCTGCAATCCAATGACAAAGCCTTGTCTGAGAGATACTGATCAGTCTGGGGAGCTGAAGTGACACAGAAGAGATTTAAAAATCAAGGGGGCTTATTCTTTGAGGCATACACAAAGTATTCATTAACTTTTATCAGCACATAATTCTCTCCATCCTGTCTCCTGCACTGCAACCATATGGGAAATATTTTGGGGTGACAGATATACTGGTTACCCTGCCTCTGGCAAAAGGGTTCAAAACTTCCTGACATTTTTGTTTGAATACCTGTATACTTTCTGTGCACAGATTTAAGGTCTAGGAAGCAGCACAGAGTGTTCATTTTGAATTGCACAGTTTCAAAAGCAGCACAGCACACCTCACCTGCACATACAGATTTTATACCATCACACCTGCATTTAGTGTTCCTGCAAAAACAAGATGATGTTGTGGCTCTACAGCTGCCCTGCCATGTTGAGAGGGAGGGCTCCCCAGGCTGGAGCACCTCACACTTTGCTTAGCCAAGCCCAGGGGAAATGCAATTAATGCCCAGCACAGATCATTATCTACCTCTGCCTCAGCTGCCTCCATCTGCCTCAGCTTTCAGGGCTAGTTATAATAATTTTGTAAGTTACAGTGAGAGTTTCTTTGTTATGCTTTTATTAATGATCTGTAATGGTCCCTAATTAAACATAACGCTGCTGCAGATACAGTTGAAAAGGTTCTACCATCTCTTCACACTCTGAAATATTGAAAGAGTGCAAATCTGCAAATTTCTTAGTTTGGTCCCCACAAGTGTGACATCGAATTTATGGTTCATCACCAAGACCAAATTAACATCATACATTCCCCTACGGTGCCATGCACAGATTTCTTATTTAAGTTTTGCCATTGCTTGAAAGATATTTCCCCATGGGCTGAGGAGCAGCTGATGGCAGACTGGAGAGTGGGGAGGAATAGAGAGACATGGCAGAAAAATCTCATGGATGCAAATAAATAGTATTCTTGTCATGCCTTTAGACTTGGCATCTTTGCTTATTCAAATTCCACTTTAAAAAGTCATTAAGCCTTCTTTAATGACTTCTTCCTACTCACAGAGCTTCACGATATTAGCTTTCTTACCATGTTATCATAATGGGAAACACTGACCACAAAAATATACGTAGATATTAATGAGGAACATAATAATACTGAAAAATGGCAAAGCTTACTTAGGGTCATCAAATACATGAAATTAGTCTGTGTTACCTGTCCAAAATTACTGTTAATGAAACTCCACATTCTCATTGCTAGCTAGCAGTCCCCCATCATCATACTGCAATAGGAAGAATGTTGGAGGAGTCTAAATTCAGCTGCTGGAGATTAGACAGAGTAGGGAGGACGGGTGTGCACAGAAAACTCTCTATACGTAGCTTCATCATTAAAATTTCCCTAGCATGAGCAGAAAAGTTATTAAATTCCCAATAAAAAATGTTTAAATGTCATTAAAAAGTTTCAGTTCTATCATAATTCTCCTTAATGGTAAAAATTTCAGTGCTGGTTCTCAGTCCCAAAATTGCATTTTCAAAGAACCCTGTGCTTTAAGTCTCAAATTGCCTAATTACCATATTTATTGCTGGATTCTGTTTTCTAATCCCTGATGACTTTGTCAGATGTATTTATGTTCCCTTCATTTTACTCCCCTGCAAGAAGGACATGCAGGAGTCAGTGAGGATGGCATGTTGCAGCATGGGTTGGATAGGTGGCTGTTACCACACCATATTAATGCCTATTTAGCTACACAACACTAAAGATTCTGCAAACTACACAGTCTTGGGTATGAAAAATCATAGCAGTTACATTCTCCTTAACGTTTATCCATGTTATACTCACAGGATGGTCAACTATAATTGATATAAATTAAACCTCAAGAGTAAACCATTCAGTCTCATGTTGACAGCACCAACCCCCACTTTATTTCAAGTGAAGATTTGAAGAACAATTCTTCTGCTTCTCAGCTCCCTTTAATTAAAGTATTGCCACAAAAAATGCAATTCAAGGGAAGAAGCAGGATAAAATATTAATAAAAGCAAGTATCCAGGCAGTCCAAAACTAGTAAAATCTTTAAAGTGTTCAAAGAAGGGCTCTAATTTTATTTGGCTCCTGTAAATTTAGGAAGGGAAGAAAGAGACAAGAAATTAATTCTTTGTTGTTTAAATAAAGGTTTCATTAAACTACAGTTCTCTTTTGGAATGAAGTATATAAAACCACCATTGCAATATTACACATTTATTGTCCTTTCATGTTTAATCAGCAACCACCATTCAGCCAAATTTTCTTAGCTTTTAACCTTGTCAGCTCAATGCAGTCTGCCAGGTTAGATGTTTTTCCTATCTTGTAACTGATTGTTGAAATTCTGGTATTTCTTCCCATCACATGTTGGTGATAAAATTCAAGATAGAATTTCTGCAAATTAAAAATCATAGAAAGGTCAACTGCAAACCTCAATCATAGTTGTCTTGTTTCAACTTTGCCCTCATTATATTAAAACCATAAAACATTAGCTGTACCATTAAAAGAAAAAAAAAAAAGGAGAAAAATTTAAAATCTAAGTATTGAAATATTAAGTATCATTTTGGCAGTTTTAAACTACATCTTTGAAGCAGAACACTGTCTAAAAATGACCCTCTCTCTTGAAAAATGCATGGATTTGTGGGCTTAAGAAAATCCATCAAGGAACCTACAAACAGATCTGGCTGTTAAAAGCTTTCCTATTGCTATCACAAATTAAGACTTTGCATATGACCATGAAATTAGTGGCCATTACAAGCTACGCCATGCTGGCAGTGACACTTAGCAAAGAATGAAATTAATAAAAAGAAAATAAGATACATCACTTATTCATGTTGATACACTAATTCTCCAAATGTGAAGGAAGATAAAATCTACTTTAGTCACTGCAGACAACAGATCTGATGCTGAAGAAACAAAGCAGGTCTCTCATGCTTAGGTTTCATTTCTAACTCTTATTTCAGTACAGACAATTTTTAAACCAGAAGCAAAGTCAAGCTGTGGTATTTTAATATGATAAATCAATGGAATAAAAAATATTCAGAATTTGGAGGTTGTGGAGCAAAAGAACAATTTATGCTGGTGGGACTATGCCGTCCCCAGTGCTGACAGTGATCAGATTAAGGTGGTTAATTTCTTTATCTGAAGTTCTGTATTAACAGATCTGTACTTCTAATAATTACTGAATAAGAAAATACATACCAGAGAACACTTTCTAAAAATAATAGAAAATTAATTACAAAGTATGAACAGTAGAAACATAAAAAAATTCCACTGCATCTTAGGGGGTGTTTTTTTCTCACATTGTATTCCAGCAGAACTCTACTTCATACCACCATTTAATTTTTTTCAAATATTAATTAAATGTGTGTGCAAATGATAATATTTTTTCAAATATTAATTAAATGTGTGTGCAAATGATAATATTTTTTCAAATAAACTGAAAGCTGTGGGTACTTTAAAAAATGTTCTAGAAGCGTAGTTTTAAGAATGCAAAAGTGTAGAATCTTGTGCAAAAAATAAGCTCATTATTTTGGTTGGACCTTAAATAAAAATATTTTAATGCATTCTATCCAGAATATAATGATATCAATCACATATCACTTTTAGTCCATCAAATCTCCTCTTGAGTCTCACAGATGGTAAAATGAATGAGTTCAAGCAAAACTATTTTCTTGTTTCATTTACCAGGAAAGTAACAAGCACCAAGGCAGCAAGTAGTTCCTCCTGGAAAAGACAATCCCCAGCAAATAAAAAATCAGTCAATCACTCTAGCTACAAGCAGTTCTTTGGTGTCAAGCATTTTAGGCATTTTCTGCTCCTTGGGTTTTCTGGCAGTGGGCTGTATCCACAGATAGTCACTAATTTTGGGAGCTGTGCTTAATGCATGACACCAGTGTAGCTTCACTGTGTGCAACCTGCCTGCTTAGCCTAGGGAAATAAATACAGGCTTTTGTCCAGAAAACAAAATTTATTAAAAATGGCTAGTGTATAAAACTAGATAACTTGACACTGTGCTAAGAAACTTGAAGGGATTTATTTTTATATCAACTTGAAAAGTCAAGCAGACCAGAAACTGGGGACAGCTTCAGCAAATCATGCAAAATTCTGTCTGCAGACAATTTGGTGTAGAGCCAGCAATCAAGAATTGGGATATCTTGGCTCTCCAGTCGGTGAAGCACCCACACCATTTCTATGAGCAAAGATTCGTAATTCAACTCCCACAAATTAACTTTAACTATGGCTTCACTTTCTCAGAATCTCAGCTAAAATCCAGGTTTCATTCCACTGATGTTTTTAAATTGGCAGAACTTAGGTAAAATTTTATATTCACAGTGTTTTCCTTTAACAGACAATGCTTTTCATCTTGGATGTAGTTAATTTCAGTGGGATCTTCTTGGTGTCAGTCTTATGGGCTCCTTTCCTGCCTCATGGAGGAACTGGAGGTTATCCAAAGAAGGACAATGATGCTGGTGAAGGGTCTAGAAAATAATTGTCATGAGAAGTGGCTGAGGGAACTGAGTTTGTTTAGTCTGGACAAGAGAAGTTTGGGAGGATCACTCTCTACAACTCTGTGAAAGGAGATTGTATCTAGGTGGGGGTCAGTCTCTTCTGCCATGTCTCAAATGAAAGCACAAGAGAAAATGGCCTTACGTTGCACCAGGGGAGGTTCAAATTGGACATTGGAATTTTTTTTTTCACTGAAACAGTGGTCAGACATTGGAATAAGTTACCCAGGGAGGTATCTGGAGTCCCTGCCTCTGGAAGTGTTCAAGAGGAGTCTGGACATGGCACTTGGGAGTTAGGGGTGGTTATGGTGATGCTGAGTAGATGGCTGGACAAGACTATCTTGAAGGTTTCTTTCAACCCCAATGATTCTGTGATTCATATGGGCGTTGGAGGATGCAAATAAGAGCAGCTTGCAAAGTGGCTTGAAAACTGGATGAAGGCTCTCTGAAGTGAATTATTATTAGAATAAGAAAACTAGCCTAGATGGTCAAGGTAAAAAAGCAAAAAATTGCATCTTGCTATTAAAAAAGAGGTCATAGCAACTACACAAACAATAACAGAAATGATTAAACCTATAAATAAAGCAAGAGAGGAAAAAAAATGTAATCATGATAGTGCACAGCCAATTTGTAGTTGTCTGATGTTAGATGCCTAAGGCAGGACATAAGTCTCTGGAGACTCCCTATGTGGTCAATGAAGAGAGAGCAATTCAGTCAAGCACTCAATTTACATGCCTAAATAAGCCCGGAAAGGCAGGCAAAACCTCCTCTTCCTCCCCTCATTGCTCCTACAGTGAAGAGGAAAAAGCTTTCAGATTTAAACCTCTCAGCTGGTTGTTTGGTGTCGTGGAGCAAAGACTCCCCAAGGACCTGAACTGCTGTAAGGGTCTGGGACCAGCGTAAATGGTACAAGGATGTATGAAACAGCCTTTCCCCAGAGCATGCACGGCCAAGACAGAGCAGAGAAAAAAGGACATAATGGAGGTGGGAGAGCAGAGACCGTGGTCCCAGCATGGCCTGGCATGGTTGGATGAGTCACTGCTGCTCTGTGCCCCATTGCAAAAAAGAGTGCTTGAATTAAAGGTGTTTTGTCACTGACAGGCCCTTGTTCGTGTGTCAAGGCAAGCAAAGGTGAATTTCCTGGTTTTTGGTTCCAAAACAATCTACCTCCAATTAGCTAACAAAAAGCTGAACAGAGGGCTGGGTGGATTTTTAGATTCTATTATATTCCCTTTTCAGTGGCTAGGGAAGTACCTTAATATCTCAGAGGCAAAAGGTCCCACTGTCTGTGACAGTGCATAAAATTGAACTGAACTCTCTGAAATCAGGGAAATCTGTCTCACTTCTCAGAGTGTGGGCATTAACTTCTAATACCCTTTGGTTATGAAGGAAACAATCTCCTTTGTAAGAAGCCCATATAAGTGGGAAAATGTGCCACAAAAATAAAGTTTTGGGTCCCTCACTACAAGAAGGAGGTGCTGGAGCTTGTCCCGGGAAGTGCAGCACAGGAGGGGAAGAGTCCAAGTCCTGTGAGGAGCAGCTGAGGGAGCTGGGAGTGTTCAGCGTGGAGAAAAGGAGGATCAAGTGGGACCTTAAAAGAGGGAGTAGACAGGTGAGGGTCTGCCTGTTCTCCAAAGTAACAACTGATAGGACAAGACAAAAGAGCCTCAAGTTGCACCAGGGGAGGTTTATACTGAATATTAGGAAAAATTCTTCAATGGAAAGGGTTATCAAGCACTGAAACAGGCTACCTAAGGTAGTGGTGGAGTCACCAACTCTGGAGATGTTAACAAGATGTGAAAATGTGGCACTTAAGGGCACTTAAGAGCTGTTAAGTTATGAACCTGGCAGTTCGAGGATAACAATTGGACTTCACATCTTTTTCCACCCTAAATGATTATATGTTTCTAAAGATCCGGCTTTCAAAGTGGTTTTAAGTGGTTTTTTATTATTGAGGATGCTGTCTCAGATGATGCCATCTCCAAAAGAATCTAAACTCACAAATCTAGAACAAGAAGTTCGTCACAAATTTAAATCTATCAACTATCCCACACTAATGGAATTTATGGCACAAACTCAAGGCTCAGTAGCCTAAAATAAAAATCTTCATGTTTTCAGAATTTTCCTTTTATTACTTAACCTACAGAGAATTATGTGGTCTCAAGAAACAGTAATTAAAACAATCACATTTTTTTTCCAAGGCTTAATCTGAAATAATTACAAGATGTCAGATATAGGCAGAGTACTTTCATATCTATATATCTACCCATATAATTCTTTAGAGCACACATTTTGCAATACATTACTTTTCAGGATATTAAAATGTATCTTATTTTCAAATTGTGTCCTGCACTTTCTACTGAGTCAAAATATCTAGACCTTCTTTAAGTAAAAAGTTTGATCATTACTTTTGCTGTTGATATTTAATCTTCATAGCAACACTGTATGAAATCATGCTAAGATTCATGCTTTCACCAAGAGGATTAACTGTACCTCAAAGCCCGGTAGAGAATAATCATAAGAAGCCCAAGTCCTTGTGATAAACACTTCATTTCTTATAGTCCTATTCTGTAGCTGATTTTGAAACACAGACTGTAAGATACAGAGCAAAAGAATAAATGATAATTTTACACATTCTCACAATTACAGCTTTTTTAAAAAACCCACCATAATTCACATGAAATGAGTTATGGCATGCAAATAAAGAAGTATTATGAACATGTTAGTGAACAGAACATAACTAGATGACAGCCAATTTGAACTTGGTTTTAGTCTCATCAAATTAAGCATGTTAATTAGGTAACTACTGAGGTAAGTTTTACAGAATTTTTCAGTCTCTCACAGTTTCCTGGCACTGTGCTGAACATCTTGGTCCTAATGTTTGGGCTAAAGAGAAAGGAGGGGTAATAAGCCATATCACAGTTTATTACAATTACCTGTCATTCTGAACATCAAGAATCACAGAATCATAGGATGGTTTGGGTTGGAAGAGACTTTAAAGATCCTCTTATTCCAGCCCCCTACCTTGGTCACAGACATCTTCCACTAGACCAGGTTCAAAGCCTCATCCAGGCTGGCCTTGAACAATTCTAGAGATGGGCCACAACTTCTCTGAGCAACCTCTTCCAGTGTCTCACCATGCTTACAGCAAAGATCTTTTTTCTAATATCTAATCCAAACCCTCTCTCTTTTAGTTTGAAGCCATTCCACCTTGTCCTGTCACTACATGCCCTTGTAAAGAAGACATCAAATTGCTAAACAAAAATATTTCTCAGCATGGCAGTAGATGAATAATGCATTCAATGGTCAACAAAGCGATAATCACATTTCTGCTTCTTGGCTGTCCCTTCCTGCCCTAGCATCATTCCTCGGGCTGTCCACGAGTGAATCACACTGAGGAACTGATCTGTCTGGAAAACAAACTGAGGAAAATTAGTTTCAGTGTTCAGCTGGCTTAGTTCCTCAAAATGGCTCACAGCACAACTGTGCAAAGATTCACTTTAGCACAGAACAAGATGGCTCAAGCAACAGACAGGAATTGCAGATGGTAGTTTAAGCAGCCTTCCTTCCCAGATTCTTTGGCTCTATTTTCTCTTTGAAAATATTCCCAAAGTACATACAAATTTTAGACACTTTTTCTATTGGACACTATGATTTGATCTCCAGCAATTAGCTCCTTAACTTTCATGGATTTCAAGTCCTGGGAGATGCCCCCCAGTGCACCACTGTAAATAAGGTCAACTCACTGTCTAGACATGATACCGAGAGCAGGGCCTTCACCTTTTGTTCCATAAACCTACTTACATGTTTTCTGGATTGATGATCAGCACGAAGGTTGAGGGTTTTAATTATCCTCTGAATCCCAGCCAGCAAGAATGTGCTAACTTTTGAAGCATATTCCTTCACATGTGAAGTTATTTAATTTGTGCGTTTGCGTTTAAATTTGTCATTATGCAAATTCCCTTGATATCTTAAGCAGAATAAGCTCTACTATGCTTAGCTTTAAACTGTTTTGTGAGACTCACAAAATGGAATAATGATTAAAAAATATCCACAAGAGTGTGTCTGATGGAGGGGTAGCTAATACAGGCTTTGTTTCTAAATAATAACCAGCCAATAATACACAATCATAATTTTTCTCTGATCTTATGAGCTGCTGTCTTTGATATATAGCTGCTGAACATCAATAAAACCCCCACCAATCATCATTTAAGAGAGAAAGCCAAGGTACAACATGAAAGAATATAATTTTCCATGCATAATATAGCCTTGTATTGCTTTGATGAGTTGCTTGTTCAGGGGAAGTCTCAGTTAAATCAGGATGCTTCTTCTCACTGAACTGGAAAACAGAATGACAATGTGGAAATACAATTGCCTGATAAATTCTTTTCCTTAGCAGGTGAAGCTGACGTATATGCACTTCACTGAAATTGGCAGACTAACTGTACCCTTACAGCCCAGCTTATGGTCAAATATTTTGCTTGAATAAAGACTGTAATAGCTGTCTTACAAACTTAAGTCCTGATTTTGTAAAACTTGATTTCTTGGAGCAGAGGTTGCTCCTCTGAAGCCCTGGGTGGTGCTGGACCTACCTCCAGAGCTCCACTGTGTCTGTCACAGTGGGCAGGGGGGCAGTGCCTGGCCCCACTGTGAGCCCATGCAGGATGCAGGGCTTGCAGACCCTTTTCTGAATTATTCCTAAGTGGTATTTTCCTCTAGGATTTATCCCTTAATTCCAGGTCTCACAATGTATTGCCGTTCCTTGGGTTCACTTTAAGCCCTGGTACTGCAGCGCTCCTCAGGAAAAAGAGCAGAGCTGAACCTGTGATAACTCAGCTTATCAAGGCAAAATGCTGTCTGTTTAGAAGAAAAGTTTTCTCTTTGGAAAACACATAACAAACCAACAAAAAAAAATTATACATTCAAGTGGAGTAACCATGGCTGGAGGTATTTAAAACCCTACAGGTGTGGCATTTGGGGGCATGGTTCAGTGCTGGAGTTGGCAGTGCCGTGTGAATGGTTGGATGTAATGACCTTGAAGGAATTTTGCAAATGAAATTATTCTCTGCGTCTATGATTCTCCAGTCCAGGTGTAGTTTCATCATCTTCATACAGGCTGCAGGAGCCTATCAGACCTTAGAAGATCCTAAAGGGGGATCAAACCTCTTTTCCTAGTATAGAAATCACTCAGAAAGACACCAAGGTGATACTGAAAGGTAACCCCTTTACACAGTATCCTCCTCAAAGCTAAAATAAGATGCCACATTATCAGTCTTTCTCTTTCAGTAGAGACTGGTGCTACCTCTTGCTATCTGTCTAGAGGGGTGACAGAGCAATGGCAGCTGCACATCCAAGTGGCTGTCAGGGGTGCAATGATGCTGAGCAAGAAGGAAAATGGACAAATTGAAAGCAATGTGAGAAGCAGAGCTGTCGGACTGGGCAAGAATTCCTTGCAGCTACATGAGATTCCACTTTAGTAGCTTTGAAGCAGCACAGCAATTTACTCCCAAATTTCTATTAAAGCTGAGGCTTTTAATGCATAGCTCTAATAAAAAAAATCAGAGTCTTAATAAAAGTAAGACTTTAAGCTACTTCTGAGTAGCTCTTTAGAGCTGAGGCCTAATGCCTGAAAGATTCACTCAGCTGCAATTTCTAAATCTCTTCAGTACAAGCACATAGATATGAGGCATAGGTCTTCACTATATGCAGTCATATTCATACAGAAATGAAGCAAATAATGGTGATGAAGGTGAATGAGACCACTTCTGAATATGTGAATGTCTTCTTTTGAATGGTCTGAACCCTGTGAAATTCTCTTTTTCTTCATCATGGGACACCAGAAATGTCTTGCCTGCAATTTTCAGGTTGCAGGCAGAAATCCTCCACTGGTACAAGGCTCTGCCCACCACAGTCCAGATACCATTTGTATTCTCACTTTATATAATGCTTGGTAGTAGAAACACTGTCTTCTGGAATTATTGAGAATGATAGTCCTTGCTTACAGTGGGAAAACTTAAATGTTGAATCCAAAAGGATCCAAATCCTAAATTCTAACAGTTAAAATAGCAACTAAAAAAGGAGGTACATTTAAAACTCTCATTATTTTTAATCTGTCTGAGGATTTAATGGTTTAGGTTTTGGGGTTTGACCAAATTGGTCAACAAACTCAGAAAAAACATGATGTTACAAAGCAAATCCTCCCCCCCCCAAAAAAAAAAAAACAAAACCAAAACCAAACACGAAAACAAATGAGAAAACCCAAACACACAAACCAAACAATACAAAACAAAGAACCCAAACAAATCACAGTTTAGAGAAACAAACTTCATAGAAAGAATAGAACATCTTGTATTTAGCTTTAATTGACTTTAAGGCTAGATTACAAGCACTTTTGTTACTGCGTTGAAAATTGATACAGTACTAGGGAGTGCCCTCTGGAGCACCAGCTTTATTCATTTCCACTCTTGTCATATTTAAGTAAGTTTAATCAAACTGTCAAAACTAGATCCCAGGGCAGTAATTTCTGGAATCATCAGATTGATCCCACATTCAATAAGTGACTACATATTGATAAACTGGTTGCTGACCTTGGGTTAACATTCTGAAGTTGTTAAATGTTGGGTTTCTATCACAGTCTACCATGATGAAGGTCTTGTGGCCCTCATCCTCCTGGCCTTTTGATAAACTGGTTGCTGACCTTGGGTTAACATTCTGAAGTTGTTAAATCTTGGGTATCTATTCACAGTCTCATCCTCCTGGCCTCTTTCCTGCCATAGAGAAGGCACAATTAGGTAAAATACCCCTGCCAGCAGGCAGAATGGAGCAACATCCTTAATTTTTGTCTCCCATCTGCTGCAGAGGAAGGACAGTATTTTTCAGGGATAGCTGGCATCTGTTCCTGAGGCCCAGTGGCTTGGAATAGAAACTGACCAAAACTGAGAGAATATTGCATTCAAAGCCCTATTTTGCAGAGTTTTTCCTTGTTTCTAAGTGGAATAATTCAGATTAAAACTTCATTCTATTTAAGTGTACAAAGTAACTAAAGAGTCAGGAAGCATCAAATCACTGAGCAAATTGTTGTCTGTCAGCAAAGAAGGAACTCACCCTACAAAGAGAAAAAAAATAATTGTCTAACTTGTAACACCCTTGCCTGGGGTCCAAGGAAGGAAATATTGTCCCTAACCCACCAGCAGCCACACTGGGAAGCTCACACGGCTACAATGTGTACTGCAGCTACCTTGTAGTCTGAAAGGAGGTCCCACTCTACTGGACAGATTCTCCTTTGCTGACACAACCACACTGCAAGTATAGAGAATGCAAAGAGAGCTGCACTTTCTTTGGAACCTATAAAAATATACATTATTAATTAATTAGTAATCTAAGTCTGCTGACACTTTTCATCCATCCAAGTGTGATTGCCTTGGAGGCTGTGCCCATTCTGGCGTTTCACCGGTGAACTCATCCACTAAGACTTGGCTCTGATTCTGTTACTCCACCACTTGTCTGCTGTCAGACACACACCAGCTGGTGACTTTTCAATCTGTACATGAAGAGTGCTGGTTTTTGGGAGAGGGGATGACTTTCTGGCTGGTTTTGGACAGCCAAAGCACAGTGCAGTTCTGGATACTGACATTTTGCTAGCCACTACAACCCATAACACAAATCATAGCTCTGAGGCAGGCTGTGATGGATCTAACATCCATCCCCAGAGAGTGACTGAGAGGCCATCTAAATGGCTTCACAGCTATAGAAACCTCCACAGTGCTTGAGAAGCCTATTAGTGGCAAATGTGTACAAATTGGCAGTTCCTACCCTATTTTCCAGTCTGTTAGATGAACAAGCTCGTTAGAGTAAAATTTACTCTAAATATGAGAAACCTGATGGTTTGAAACTGAGATGTTTTCTGGAACAGTTCAGCAGCTTGTTATAATTATACCATGATTCAGTGCTTGGGCATCCTCTCTATCTCAAGTGCTGTCTCAGCTACCAGCAGAGCTCCTGACAGGAGCTAGCCAGAATGTCACTCTCAGATGAACATCCGAGCAGTTGTGCTTCCACCAGGCAAAGATTTCCTAGAAGAATGCCTTGCTTCCTGCAAGGTTAAAAACATCTGATGAATCCTGCTACATCCTGCTCATCCTTCTCCTGCTACATCCTTCTCCCTGGCCCCTTGCTAATTGTTACAGGTGTTTTCCCAATCTTATCATAACCACCATTTTTGAAAACTTTGCCATCATCACTCCAGAGGGTAGGACAGTACTGGGATCCACATGTTCCATGAAGAGAAGTGGGACACAATGAAGGGGTGCCTGTAGGAAGATTTGAGACTTACCAAGGAAGGGAGAGTAAGTCCAAGTCCTGATTTTGTGACCCTCTCATTAGGGAAATTTTCCTAATAAACCATTCCAGTCCTGTTGTTCCCAATTCT
The DNA here is from genome assembly GCF_014805655.1 of Passer montanus. Lineage (NCBI taxonomy): Eukaryota > Metazoa > Chordata > Aves > Passeriformes > Passeridae > Passer > Passer montanus. Next base: position 6,463,226 of record NW_024368041.1, on the reverse strand, counting down.
TTCCACAGCACCTGGAACCATTGTTGTTATCTTCTGTGTTAAGGGATGGAGCACAATACATTAGCTATGTACATTAAGCTATTTTTGTGCTTTCAGAAGCATTTTATCACATTCAGCATTGCTTTTTCTGCCCATTTCCATTGCAGTCGGATTTCAGTAGAGGTAAAGGGCTATTAGAAGAGACACCAACACTTGCAAGTGTGTGCCAGATCAGAATACCAGCTTCAAACATTGCATGGTATTGTCTCTAAGTGGGTCAGTTCACAAAGTATCATCTGTTCAAATGATGCCTATGCTGCAGTAAGAAAAAGGGGAAAATGCAACAGTAATTGAAAATGATCTGATTTTAGAAGTCTTGCACCTAGTGCATGTTCAAAGAACATTTCAGTGTTTCATTAATAATGATTCTAGGACACAGGAAATTTGAAAAATGTTGCTCCTAAAGATCATGATCAGAAGTTACAAGAAAAGAGAAATAAAGGAATTTTAAAGAAAATTCTGTGTCTGGTTCTTGTGGCATTATTGTCTGCACATTTCCTTTCCTTTATTTTTGCAGAGAATGGGCTTTTGGGTGAATCCCTTCCTCAAACACCTATTCAGGGTGCTAATGAAATAAGAAATATATAAAAAATTTGTTGTGCAATAGCAAAGCATTAACCACTGCTCCATTTCCATGTATTCTTAAAAAACACACATTCTAATTCAGCAAAATAATATTTTACTGACCTTTCCACTTATTTCTAGTTCACTGGTGTGTCTAGAGCTATCTTGTCACTTTGTAACTCATTTTTGTTATAGCCCAAGTGACTGCCCCGAAGCAGCAAGCCCTGCTGGAATGTCAGGCACAAACTCCACTCTGGAGGCACTGAAAGGAACGCCACAGCCGCTGGGGAGCTGGGAAAGGGGCAGAAACTTGTGTAGAGGAAGTGACCCATGAGCCAAAGCACAACATGCTCCTGCAGTCTGTACCAGCTGAAGCCCTGGCAGGCAGCGTTTCATCGCTGTTGGGACTCTCAGTTCTGAAGCCTGGAGGTTGCAGAGGTTGGACCACATGGCCAGGTCTGCTACTGAGAACACAGGATCTTATTTTCTGCCCAAGCACAATGGGAATTTTTATTTTTCTTGGTGCATCTCTCTGAGTATTCTATAACCGCTGGTCTCAAAAATGAGGTAGGCTATGAGAGAAGAGGCCAGATTCCCTAGAGATTGGAAGAAATAGAATAAATTCTTCAAGTTCCTTTCACTTTACAGAAGTCTGGTTTTCCTCTGGCCCTTGAGAAGCAAAAAAAACCACTTTGGTAAATTAAAAACTAGTTCAACTCTCCTGCTTAGTGGTCTCTGCTAGAGAGAAGGGAGAAAATTTTATATTGACTTCAGACATGGACAAACTCTTTCACCCCACACTCTATGTGCTCTTTTACTGCTCTTGGACCCATTCAATGATGCTATGAGCAAACCCAGTCTTGGATCATGTCTATGTGATGCTAATGTGCCTCTGTATCTTCCTGGGCAATATTTATTACGTTGATAAATCCTCCAGATCTCATGATCTTTACCTGATACTTCAGAAGTCACTGTTTAAAAAAGAAACAACACTTTATTGCTTGTGTTCACCGTCAAGAAGAATCCACAGCATTGCCACACACTTTGTAAATGGTTTTGATTTTTTTGAGCATTCCTGAGTGCAGAGCTTTCAGTCAATGGGATCATTGGTTTGATTCCACTACAGTGGAGGTGAAACAAATAACCTGACAAAAGACTCAGAAGCCTACTCCAGAATCTTTGTCCTTGGTAGCACCTTGGGCTTGGATAAACAAACAAACAATAGTTTAGTAAGTTTGATATCTTTTGAAGTCAACTATAACAGATCGCCCAGGACTGCATCCAGCCAGATTTTGAGCATGTCCAAGGCTCAACAACTTCTCTGGGCAACCGGTTTCACTGTTTGACCAACATCAAAATAAAAAATTATGGTTATGTTTAAAAACAATTTCCCACATATTAGCTCAGCCTTTTTCCTGTTGCCCTTTCAGTAAACATAACTGAGAAAAGTCTGACTGTCTTCTTTACTGCCCTGTTATTTGCTCCATACTTCACCAGTTTATCTATGAGTGTTGTGGGAGACAGTATCATCTTAGCATAGAAGGAAATCAGTTTGGTCAGACTTGATTTCTCCTTCCTAAATTCATACTGACTACTCCCAGTAATCTTCCTGTCACTGATAGGTTTGGGAATGCTTTCCAGGGTTATTTGTTCCAACACCTTCCCAGGGATCACGGTCAGGCTAACCAGCCCAGAGTGTCTCAGATCCTCCTTCTTGTCCCTAGTGAAGATAGGCAGTGACATTTATTTCTTAGTATATCTAAACTGATCGTTCTACCTCCCTGAGGAGTTAATGGGAACAAACAGGCACTTCTGGGGCGTTACATAGCACAAGTTCATTTGATATTTTCTTCATTAAAATCAAGAAAGGTACAGGAGAATTTTCTTCTCCTTTTGACTGTAAAGGAAGTAGATACCTATATGTATATACCTACATCTAGCTCAAGAAATCCAAAGAACTTAAAGAACCCTCAACTTTGCCATCAAGGATAACTGGGTGAGGATAATAAAATTCATTTTTCCTCACAAACAGAAGCCTTCCCCTGCAGCAGAGTCATACACTAGTCAGGACATCTAGATGGATGAAACAATATATTTGATGGCAAAGAAACTTTCTATTTCTTTCCATTTGAAAAATTCTTCTTCGGAGAGAAAACTGCAGTCCACAGTCAGGTCCCTTTCTAATCTACCCCATTTTCCTGAAATCCATGAAGTGCTGTGGAAGACTGGCTAGCCTTGCAAGGTGATCTGCTGACTGCCACTGAGCAATGAATGTCACAAGTTAAAGTAGAACCGGCACCAGTCAAATTGGAAACTGTTTTTTTATTTCCCCACATTTTTGTCTGTTATGAATGATCACAGAAAGAAGCAAGAAATATTAGCAGTGGAGTTTTACCTGGAAAGTAGCAACAGTGTCCATAGACACTTAGGGGTATCCTTTAAATGACAGTGGGTCACTACCATTCATGTTATAGCCCCTTTAACTACAATAAACAGTGCTACCTTTCACTTTTATTCCAGGATAGAAACCCTGTATCCTGGAAATTTCTACAAAATTCAGCCTTTCATTTCGGCATGTTAAAAAAAGCAACAAAACACAAACCATTCAAAAGGAACACAGAGAAACATAAAAAAATGGCTGTGAGAGAAATACAGCCTGAAGGGTTGATTCTTCCTTCTAGCACAGATTGCTTCCCAATGCAGATTCCCTTGCCTAGCAGCAGCCTTTAAATTCTGTTTCTGTCTCTCCTGATATCTGGTAGAATCTTGATCCAAGGCCAGGTGTGTGTGTTGCACCCAGAGCTGCATTCATCTGCCACCCACTGCCTGCCCTGCAGTGAGTCAAGCAGCTCCTGCAAGAGACCAGTTGCTCAGATATTCAGGAGCAACAGTCCCAGGTGGGTGTGATGTATGATCTCAGAGTGGAGAAAGAAAAGCATCCAGCCCCAATGTCATTCCTTTCCACCAGAGACTTTCTGAAAGAAAATGTTGAAGAAAATTAAAAAGCAAGCAAACAAAAAAATTACCAAGGGAACAAGGCACAAGAGAGGCAGGACAAAGGGGAAAACTGCTTGGAAAAACATTTCCCTCTCCTGACAAGCCTCAGTTATGTACAGAAAGCCTGTGAGAAATACTGAGCCTGTGACAGCAGAAACATCCCAAAGAGAGCAGTGTGCGGGGGGAACACAATTAATAATAAAGCCCTGTGGAATTTGTGAAGGTTCAGCACAAAAGCTTGAAGCCGTCTTTTGAGAAACCGAATCAGCTTTAATTACTGTACTCTGGGTTATTCTTTTAAAATGCTTTTGCAGTGAAAGTTTCTCAGTCTGAGGGAGGGCAATCCTGCTCTGCTATCATTTCCTTTCATTGTTACAGGCTTCAGCACACAGTGAATGTGCGCGAGGACAAGCAGGTCCTCAACGTCTTTCATTTCAAGTGTTAGTTTTTTTCCCTTTTCATTAACAGCCTTCAAGAAGAAAAAGAACTACTTAGGGCAGGGTTTTCTTTTTCTTCTCTATTTTTTCTGCTGTTTTTTTCCCTTTTTTTTTTTTTTTTGGCAGACTCAGTGAGGCCCTTTGCATTCACTATACTTTGTTATCTTAAAATCATTATAATAGGGATACACATATGCTCATTACTAGTACCTGTGCCTTCTTAATGCTTCCTGTGATGGTATTTTCAGCTCATAATAGACAGTGGATGACCCATGCAGAGTAGTGAGTGTGGTGTTGATTTTTTTCTCACTTCAGCACAAGCAGTGAAGGATCTCCCCAGTTTGTAGCAGTGAGAAAGGGAAGAATCCACTCCATGCCATGGCTTTCCAGAGCCCAGGTGCTGCAAAGCCTCACTTACCAACAGTAACAGAGTTTACTTCTGCAATAAGGTAGAAAGCTCAGTTTCTGGACTTTACACTTTGATAGAAAGAAGCTATGTTTTTTAAGGTGACTAGATATATTATTTGAGAGGGCAAAAGTAAGAAGATAAGGGGGAAGAAAAGTGGAAGGAGGAATCTAATTATTCCTCAATTGCTGCAAGAAGTGTTAGTAATGTGCAACACAGAGGGGAAGAACACTGAGCATGAAAAACAAGCTTAGCAAAAACATGATTGCTCTTCCTCTCTGTCTTGATTGGTAGTGCCTTTTATGTGTTTTTCAGTGTAGTGAGTTTTAATAGAAATTAGAAGTGGCTACATGCCATTATGTACCATCACATAGCAGGAGGCACAGCTGTGTCCACATTTGCCAATGTCTTGTAAAATGTTTAATGAGAAAAAATACAGATAGAGAATTTCATAAGATACACAAAGCCCAGGAAGTCATTTGCCCAAATCTGAAAACAATACAAATAGGTACGTCACTGGCTGGGACAAGAGCTACCAGTACTGCCCTGAGGCCAGAAATTTCCACTGTGATCAGGTCCAGCTAAGATTTGAGTTGAAGTTGTTTTTTTTATTATTTTAATTTTTTGGGGGTTTTTTTGGGGCGTTTTTTTTGGGTTTTTTTTGGGGGCGGGTTTTTTTGGGGGGTGTTTGGTTTTTGGTGGTTTTTTTTTCTTTTTTTTCATTTTTTTCTTTTTTTTTCTTTTTTTTGTTTCTGTTTTTGCTTTTTTGTGTGGACACTTAGAAGTATTCATCAGGCTTAACTGTCTCTCAAGACTTTGATAAAAGCAGCAACATAAGTGCAGGAAAATAGCAGTTCTAGAATCAGAAACTGCACCTCAATGATCCAAGTTTCTCTTGTGCCCATAGGTGATTACCTAGAAAGGTCATGTTCTGTCCAGCATTCCTAGATATTGTTTTCTTGCTATGCAGTTTAGGATTATGCACTAAATCCCATGGATGGCACTTCCTTTATTCCAGTTAAAATCAAAGGGAAAGATGGTGAGGACAGAAATTAAAGTGGGGCATGATAGCTGCAAAGGAAAAAGTATGATTAGAGGGTCTTCAGAACCAACACTGAGGATTAGTTTTGAGGATGATTCAAGTGCATTTCTCCTGTGTCAAATACAGCCTCATTCATCACTGTGTCTGTGCTCAATTGTAATTCCAAGGTTCAGATGCCCTCAGTGCCACCCAGCAGACAGTTCCAGCTGTGGGAGCATAATTGTTTCTTCAGCTCCCATCACTACCAAGCACTTGTTCTCAAGAGTGTCTGAACAGTGGACGAGAATAAGGCAAAAAACCACTTATGAAGTCATTGCCTGCTCCTTTAAATACATCCATCACTACCAAGCACTTGTTCTCAAGAGTGTCTGAACAGTGGATGAGAATAAGGCAAAAAACACTTATGAAGTCATTGCCTGCTCTTTTAAATACAGTAAAAAAAAGAAAGAAAAAAAAACACAAAAAACCCCACAAAAAACCAACCAACCAACCAACCAAACAAACAAACAAAAAAACAAACTAAAGAAAAAATCTTAGCAGCAAAACCTGTATATTCTTAGTACACAGTAGTAGTACATCACCTTAGGTAAATTCTTTCACTCTGAGTTCTTTTGAAATCCCATCCCACCCAATTACACCTATGTTCCTCTCATTACTAGACATTCATTTCTAGCAATAGCCATCTGCACTCTCTCCTTTCTCTTCTCTAGATCAGAACATCAAGGTTTGGGGGTTATTTGCTAATCTGACTGGAGCCAGACAAACAGACATTCTTTAATTAATATTTTCTCATTGTTTCCTTGAGGACTTCTGGAATTTCCTCAAGTCATATTCCACCTTTGTTATTGCCTCATTTCCTGCCCATGCCGCCTCAGTGTCTCCCCTGCCTGCACCAGTGGAGTAAACACGGAGCAGACTGCAGAGCAGCCACACAGGATAGCTCCTGTTGAGTGCAAGGATCTTTTGGGAAAGCAAAGAAGGAAGTCTGGAATTAACTTATAATAAACAGCAGTGAACTGACATACAAACAATGATGTTCCATAGGATCCCAGACAACAAAGTTGGATTTTACCCAACTGATAACTGGAAGTCTTTAGTGAGAAGGATTCTATGACAAAGAAAGAAAGACCTGTGGAGCAAATGTGCTGCTACTGTTCAAAGAAAGATGTCTTATTGTTAGGGAAAAGTGATTTTTCCCTTTGCAGCAACTTGTTCTTGAAAGCACGCGAGTTATCAACAAGGTTTCATGGGTTAGCACTTCTTAACAAAGCCAGGAAATTCCAGTTTGACCCTACCTAGGAGGACTCCACTGCATGCAGGCAGGGTAGTGTGCTGTACTTTTGAATAAGTTATACATATTTTAAAAATATTTGGTTGTCATCCAGTTCTCCCATATTTAGAATGTAGGCAAAAACTTAAACTCATAGTGCTCCAGATCAGAAGACTTTTAGATTAAAGATTTTCTTTTGAGATCTTTAACATATTTAGTGCAGTTTTGGTTGCCACAGACATCACAGCTTTACATTTCTGATTCCAAGGTGCCTTGCTTCTCCTAAATTATCAATAATGAAAGATGTGCCGCAGTTACATTAATAGAGTATTAATATTATGCCCATCTTCAAATTGAAAAAAAGACTGCCACTTTTTTTGCATGTTTTGATCACACTTTGCTAATTGGAATGGAGCTACTGAGTCAGTTTCTCCCTGATATTCTCGTCAGCAGGGGCTGCCCTGCTCTGATGATCCTGGTTGCCCTGGAATTGTGGCTTTTTATACAGACAGGAAACTGCTTATCAGAGCTAATCATGAGAGCTTAAAACATAGTAAGACTTTCAAAATAAACTCTGTGCTATGCTTGAAGGGACCCTGTGGGGACCAACTTATTTCAGTTTAATGCCCCTTGCACTATTTTTCTTGAGTGGCAGATTCCCCCAGCTAGATTTCTCTCACAAGAGGAACATTGGTCTCTTCTGCTGGAGTGAATTTTACCTGGTGCTGAAGCCAGGCAGAAGGGAAAAGGCCCTGGCAGAAGCAGCTCCTGCTGCTCTGATGAGGGAACATAGTGGGTCTTCAGCTCAGCAGTGGCTGAGATGCCATAAAGAGTCTCTGAAGAGACTCAGCTCTTGATTCAAGATGGGCAGGCCTACCAGTATAAGGACAAAATCATATCTGTTAAAAGCTAAAAATGTTCTGTGCTGGCAGAACAACACACTCTTATGTATTCAGGAGCCAGTTTGTTTTCTCTTCAAGTGTAACACGGAGGGAAAAATTTGTGGATCATTTTGCTTAGTTTCAGAATGCAGTGATTTACCTTTGGTCCATCTCAGAGTTTCAAGCTGGCAATAAATTGCAGCAATTCACTCCGAATTGCTTATAAGTGGCCTTTTCATGCGTTTCTTTTTCTGTTTCAATTTGAAAACCATTTGGGTTAATTGAGGTGCAGTCCTTAACAAGCAAACATTTGTTAAGGACACCGTTATACAGACACAGCTGAAATGGCAAAAAAATCTCACCATATTTGTCTGAGATGGAAACTCACTTTCTATCTTTCTTAGCAGAGAACATGATTAAATTGTTAGTGTAGTTAGTTTGTCAAAATGCTGTTTATGCCATCAGTATACCCTGCAAAAATAAATGAAGATTACAACCTCCTAGACAAATATAAATTGTCTGAAATTTCGTCTAATGAAAAGATGAAGAATGACAAGTTTCAGACCCCACTCGAGTGATGACTGTCAAAGTAACACAGTACAGACACAGAGAATTTCTGTGACAGGATGTGCTGGGAAATTTTAGTATATGTTTAGTGCATCACAGCAATATACCACAAACAGTGGCCACCAGCAGCAACACTGTGGTGGACTCATAAATTAAAAATAGCTGGAATACCCCTCTATGTAAATCAAGGGGAGTGGTCATGAAGTGAATTCTCATCCTGAGCTTGACTGGCAGAGTGTGTGATTTAGCATCTGTGATTTAGTGTAGGGAGCTGTGTATGCATTTTGTCAGGGTGATTTCTCATTAAACTTGGCCTGCAGAGGTGGCCAAGAGTGCCTGGTTTAAACTCTCACGCAGAGAGAGTAGAAGAAGATGGTTGAATGGGGCTAGGACCCCTCGATATAACTGCTGGTCTGGGTTTAAATGAAACACATGTGGCACCAAGGCAGAGATGCCAAATAACTGACCTGAGACTGTCTGAGGAGCTATCAGTGCTGCACCAGGTGAGACAATCGCATCCCAGGTCTTACAGGAAAGGTGGGGAGCAGAAAATCAATAGAGAAAGAAAAGAGGGATGGAGAGAATGGGGAGGAAAAGCTAGGGGAAGGGGACTGGGGTTTATGTCTAGGAGACATTTGCCATCCTGGACTGGTGTGGAGGACCTGAGAAGCCACAGAAGGGGATGTGCCAGACTCATTCTGACCTGTGCCTCAGTGGCAGCAGTCCCAGCAGCCAGTCCCCTCAGACACTGGCACAGGTAATGAGATGATGCTCTGCATCAAACCTAACAGGGTGCTCCTGAAAAATTAGCCCTACACTCAATTTCTACATGCATGTGGGAAATGTGAGGGATGGCCAGTGCCTCCAACAGAGGCCGGCACAAATGGCAGCAGCCAAACCACACTCAAGGAAAGATTATCTTTTGTAAGTATAATTATCTTTGTGACTCTCCCTGGCTTCAGAGAACAGTAATTTGCTGCTGGGTTACTCCTGCAACAGTCAGGTGCAGTGCAGACAGATGCTAGTTTTATTTGTGGAACAGCTTTAAAAGTTTTCCTGTCTTTTTCCCTCACTACCCACAGCCACCCATGTACTCCCCTTGCTCTCCAGTCGGCTGGTACCCTCAGCTGTGCTGGGAAAATTATTAAAGATTGCATTCAGTGTTTTCCAGAACTAAATCTGGAAAAGATTTACTCTAAACTGAGCTGATTTTGTTACCTGAGCTTCAGAACAGGCCTGGAAGCACTTGAGCTAGCTCACCTGAGACAGGAACAGGGACAGGAATAAGCAAGCAGAGGAGAGAGCTGAGGAGGGGAGGGCAGATCCTTCAGCTGGCTTTGCCTCCAGAGTGGGTATCCTGTGAGCTCTTTTGCATAGGCTCATGCAAAGTGGGTGCTTTTTAAGCAGTAATGCTGTGAAAGAAATTGACAGAGAGTCCCTTTCCAAAGAGCTGTGCTGGGTGGGGGCACAGCTTCACCAAACTTCAGAAACTGCTTTCTGCTAAAGCCCTTGTGGCCTGGGATGCAGCTCTGCCCAAGAAGGAACCCTGCAAAGGCTGAGACTCTGCTCAAGCAAATCCAGCCAAGGATCACTCGCTCCCTGCTGCTGAGAGTCTTCCCATCCCCAGCAGAATGGGGTACAAGTAAGTACAGAGCATATGATTTACCTGCTGCTGTGTGCATGTCATCCACAGCAGGGCTGGCAGAAAAACTGAATTGATCATACATAAAATTTAGTCTCATGTTAAGAAAAGGAAAATTAATTAAGCGCAGAAAATCTGATATCAAGATGCCAGGAAAGCTTGTCCAGTGTCTTCCTGGAAGGGTCTGTCATAAGGCTCATGTATATTTTTCCCATTAACACTCAATTGCAGTGTACTTTTCTAGTTCAGACATTGTTCTTAAAGCGTCATATCAAGGGCACTAGAGATGCTAACCACAGGGCAGAACTAAAAGAATCAGAATTTAAAAAAAAAGAAAAATAAAAAGAAAATTAAAAAGAAATACTGAAGCTGAACAATGGCATTTTCGAAGAATGCAGGCAAATAATTTCAGAATTCAGAACAAATATCTATACAATATACTACATAATTTATGTGTACATTTTATGTAATATATTTAATCTCCAGCTTCCCTCATGGGGAAAAAGACTCAGTATACATACTATTTCATTGTATATAAGATGTATTTTAAAAATATAATTTTTATTGCAGAAGGATGTACATTAGAGTGAATTTGATACATTCTTTCATTGAATTTTAACATGAAGTCTGTTGAGACATATATCTGGCATCAATCCTATCCAGGTGCATTGTACAATATGTGAGCAGTAATCTCATCTGGCATTATGTAGGGTTTTTTTTCAATGAATTAAGCTTATGATTGGACATTATGTTTAAAGACTAGTTAGGACCTGCTACTATATTTATGCGATAACCAAAGATTTTAAAGGAATGTAATGCTGAAGTGCCTTAAAACCATATGTAAGATACCTGTTGGATACATTGCAAGACTTACCTACTTGAAAAGAATGAATTCAAGTAATGAATATAAGAATGGTTTATTAGGGTCTGTAACCTAAGATCAACTCTTTGACCCAGGGTTCCTTCGGAAATAGCCAGGAGCAGACACTTAGTAATAGCTTAGGGCAAGTGCAAACCCACAGTGATCCTTCCTCTCATGTGTACTTTGTTCATTCTCTAAAACCTTATTATAATTTTTCTTTGTGTTATATAGCAACTTGTGATATGATTAGCTATGACGTGACATAAGTTTTCTGCTTTATTCTGTATTCATTTCCAAAAATTTCCTGACTTTCTGCTTGCATATTGACCACCAGAGAACTATTCAAAGTGACTCCAAGGTCTCCTTGATAGCAATAGCTAATTTAGAGCTCATGATGGTATATGTGTGTATTCCCATGTGCTTTATCTTATATCAATCAGCACTGAATTGCATCTGCCTTTTATAGCACAGGCAGCATCTTGGGGATCTAATGAATTCCTTGCACTCATCTTCAGTTTCAACTATTGCTGTTAATTCCATTCCATCAATAAACAATTTAGTTTTCTTACTTTCCAGTTAAAGAGTACTCATATTACTCATATTAATCTCACAGCTGTGAGAGGTGCAAAAGTGAAATTGGGGGAAACATTCATTTCAATCACTCCTGCAAAATATCAGAGAACATTTTTGGCTTGAAGCCTCTATCTTAGTATCTTGCTCCCACAACAGTAATTTTATTGTAGGTTTTCCAAATTTTTCAGTATTCTCCAACATTTCACTTACTGTGCATCCACCTTTTCTTGCTGTACATAATATAGAAATATTCGTTTTTTACTGGAATTATATCTTGTCTTCTTCATCTAATACTCTCTGCCATGATCTTGATCCTAACTGTTTTAATGGCTACTGAACTAGAAAGACCATGGAAATAGCCAACCATGTTGGAAATCTTTCACAGATTTACAGATAGTGTAACAGAGTCCATGACATGATTATAGCCCCCATAAGAACACTTTGTAAATCCCATGTTTATATTTAAAGTGAGCTGGAACAGAAATGAGCAGCTTCTGATCACTTTCACATTCTTTTCCTAGATCTGAAAAAGCCTTCTTTCAAGAGCTGTTTTTCCTCTTTGTCTGCACCTGAGATCAAACACTTAGCTAGAGAGGCTGACTTACAAGTGGAGTGTGCATTGCAAGTCACCACAAATATTATTTCCCCATAGAAGACAAGGAGTTAAAGAAGTGATAGGAACAATGGGGAAATTACCACTGAATAGTCACGTGAATCCTAACGAGAGGCTGAAATCCATCCAATTTGAAGCACATTGGAAGGTGCAGTACTTTGCTAACTCCTTATGTTTAAAATTCTAGTATTCCTTTCATGAACAATTTGAATTGGAAACCTGCAGCTGTTCACTGAGCTTTTTTTCTAAGCAGGCTGTCAAGCCAAAAATTGAAATAGTGCTGCTTTGGACAGAAGTCACATTTTAAAATGTGGTATGAATAGCCTAATATTTAGGTTACAGCAATGTTATTATTATTTTGTTGTTATAATAATTATTGTTAAATAACAACAACAGTACCAACAACATTAATAATAATAATGATTCTGATTTTAATAACAATAATTATGCTAATATGCAGATTTCTTGTCTTCTTCCCATTGCATCAACAATATGGGTTGACAACAGAGCTCCCATAAGACCCTGCTCTCCAACAGAAACCTGCTAGAGGTATTTTCACCTAGAGGTGAAAGAAACATTTTAAAATTTTATATAGATTGATATGTACAGTCTTTTATACTGAGAACAGCAGAGAGATTTTCTGGAGCACCAGTTATGAAGAAATTGCAAAAGTTACAAGGAGCATACAAGGAATGTTATAGCACTACTCATTGCAATATAGCCAGTCTGTGTGAAGTTTTCCATGTGAAGGGGAAAGACACCACACAGAGCACCAGCAGAGAAGAATTAAGACCTGTTTTGGGTGATAACTAGTTCTGAATTAAAAAGGCCACAAAATACTTTATCAGCCTTCACACTGAATCTTAACACACTCCAGAATGTTATCAATTCACTGTCATTGTCTTCAAATTAGGAATAAAGTGTCTGAAATCAAAGCCCTGTGGTGCAGAGGAAGCTGGATTTAAATCTCCTCTTTCATTTTTGTTCATCTCCATTAATTTGCCACTTGTTAATAACAAGTGAAGAACAATCAATCTAAATAGAGTTCCAGCTACTGGATTCCATAAAGCAAGAGTGAAGGAGATTAAATCATCATTATGAGCCTACGGGGGGAATGTTATACATGGAGGAAAGGAGGTAGAGGAAGAGGAGGTTTATTAGAACTGTGGCAGGAAGTAATTTTTATTTTGTAGCTTCTCCATTTGATGAAGCTTTGAATGATCCTAGATCCAATTTCCTCTTTGAAGCTGGGCAAATGAACTTCAAGAAATATACCATCATCAACATTACCATCATCATGACCATCAAAATAATAAAGAACCATATTTAAGACACCTGTACTTTATATATTGCCTTTTTTTTTTCTGGACAGGGAAACATTAGAGGAATTTGTGCTGTGCATTGAATAAAAATACTCTGCCTATATGTAGAATTCAGTTGTGTTTAGCTGCTGGGCAGAAAACTGATTTTCAAATTTTAAGGAATGTTTCTTATTGTGACCAAATAAATGCAGGTCTTGTGAGGACAGACCTAGTTGCATGTCTTACCATTTTCAGGCCATATGAGACTCCTTGTCTTTAGGGATAGGAGATTGATCTGTTTCTTTGGACTACTCATATAACGAAGTGCCTTCTCAAATTGGAAAGAGCCTTTGCTCCACAATTTTAGTAGCCAGGGAGGCAATTTTCCACTACAAATAATCAGTGTTTGGTCAGTCTATTGATCAGATATTGCATTTCTTGAAACTCAGAGAGGAGATTTACAGATCTATTCCTAAGAGCTGCTGCAAGATCCATCCATTTTGTGTTGTTTATGAAACTTCATAAAAAGATTATTTTTTCATTCTAAATATATTTGGTAAAACTTGTCCCTCTTAACTTTCCATGCTCTTCCTCCCTTTGAATACTCCTTTTTTTTTTTTCCTACTAGCATCTGACAGCCTAGTTCTTTGCGTAAAAGGCCATGTCAACAGTTGGAACCAGAATTATTGCACTGTCATAAACAGGAATAAGCACTTTTATCTTAGGCTGGAGATAAGGCTCAGTGATGGACTAGATGACAGATTAATATTCCAGCTACAGCACTCTTTGCTTAAGTAATTACACCTCTCTTCATTCCAAAATATGTCTTATTACTTGGACAACAGCAACATCTCACTACCCTCTGGGATACTATTAACATACAGGAAATGCATTGCAGTACTTAAAAAAACACCTTTCTGGGACTTGGTAATAACAGCAGGGAAAGGAGAAGGAAAAAAAAAAACATTTCTGAGTAAGCAGTTTTAAAATTGTATTAGCCATTCCCATCTCTTTCTGTCAAGATTCAAATTTACCTCCACTCTGTAACAACAACTGGGTGCTTAACATTGCACTCCATAATGTAGTTTTAAATTAGAAAAACTCTGGAAAAAATCCGTGTTGCTTGTCCTTTAAAATCCCTGCATGCAATCAGTAGAATTCCATGAGTTCTCAATACTCCTGGCTTCACAACATTTTCTTTACTAAGGAGGGCCAAAAATTGCTCTGTCAAATCTGCCCATCCTTTTTGATGACAAAGAGGTAGAAGGGGAATTGAATGTAAGATCATTTACCTTCCTCACTACTCAGGACCAGCTCCTGGATGCTCTGAGACAGCTACAGGCACCAAGGACAAGACTATCTTGGATGATAACTGGAAGTTTTTTTATTTGGGCTTTAGCAAATTGTGGCTCTTCACCAAGAGGTTGTTGTGTTTTCTGGTAGAGCTCCACATTCTGTATTTCTTCAGGTGTCATCCACATATCAAGAAATACATCTTCAGTTCAAACATGGGAAGTAGCAAAATATACATAACATCATTAGACCAAATTTCTAGTAGGCTGGTTATAGATATTGCAGCAATTATAGCCAGGATTGATACTTACATTTGAGGATGTTTCCTAAATTGAAAAAAAAATTCTATCATCTAGTAGTCTGGGTATTCACTGGTGAGTAGTGAACATCTGTGTCAAAATATGAGCTTGCTATCTTATGGAAAGTGGAAAAGCATACAAAGAAACTGATAAAAGCCTCATTGCATAACAATCTCCAAGCAGCTGAAGTGTTTAGGTATTCACAAAGGAGGAGAGTATGTACTAATACCTTTTCAGATAAAGGAGGGATTTTGGTTTGGGAATCCCACGTGCTGTCTGTGTGTCCATAAACTCTGATTTTTAAGGAAAGACATCCTTACTACCTCTGGTTTAGAAAGGTGTTTAAAACCCTGAAGAGGCTGATAATGGTCATTTGCTCTCTGCAGCATAACCCACTGATATGGAATCAGCAAATCTTGCAGACCTAAATTTACTCTCCTGAAGGGCATCTGCACGCCAATGCTAGTCTATGTGTTCACATGATATTAATGTCTCTAATAGAAGATGTTAATTTAAATGGTTGTTTAAATTTAGTAACATTAGTAACATTTAGTAACATAGATGTTTAAATTTTAGTAACATTTAATTAATATTAAATGTTACTAAAATTTTGGATTCCTTTGTTCCTTTAAACCTCCATCACTCTGGCAAGACTGTTTCTCTTAATTTTCCATGTGTGAATGCACAAATGTAGACCAGCAGATTGCAAGATGCTAAAAGGTAGGGTATTCAGGTGCCTTTATGTGTATCTTCCACATGGAATAGTGTAGTGTAGCACAAATAGGAAAGTAGAAATTGAAGTAGAAAAATTCTGCCCTGAATTCTAAACCCCAATCTTTTTGTGGTCATTAGTGACAATGCAAATACATGGTAATCCTCTAATCTCATTCCCTCTAAAATAGTGAGGTAACATTGCACTAAGTAATTGGGACTCTAAGTTGGCAGCTCAGTGTCTCCCTGTCAAACATTCAATGTTATTGTTAAAGAAAAACTGTCAATAAGCAGAAGCTCTTCTTGGTGACAAACCATCCCCATAATGTGATACATTCAGTATCTAGTCAATTCTGTTGTTGAATTAAAGCAGCTGTGTGCCAGTACCAGTACCACAGAGTCGACCAGCTCCATATTTCTGCAAAAGGCAGAAGGATACATTGCAGCAGAGCGTGTAAAATGTAATTTTGCACCTCTGTCAAAGAAACCGAATGACTGAAATGTCACAAATCTCAGGCAGGGATAGAGAAGATATAACTGAATATTTCTGCTCTAAAGCTAAACATACAAACATTTTAAAGGGGAGCTTTTATAGATGTAAATATAAAATCTTTTTTTTAAAGGAAGTCAAGACAATTATTTTACTGTGCCTTAGTCTGTTACTGTTGCACCGGGCCAGCACAAGTGAACAGCCCCAGATGAAACAAATTTTAGAAAATATTGTAGTAAAAGTGGAAGCTCCTTAACAGAGCCAAGAATATTTCTTTGGTTGCTAGGCCAAAAGTAACACCAGTAATCATAGTGCACCTCAGATACACAGGTAAAGTGAACAGTGTATTTATAATGGAATGAAAAATATGGCTTAAAACCACAAACTGGGATCAGCGTCCTTAACTCCCAGTACATCAACTGGTGGTAATTTATTTAATGTGGCCTGCACTCATTAGGAAGTTATTTTAATTACACTTATCACCTACCTTTCCTCATATCCATAATCCATGTTCCCAAGAATTATAACTACAGAGGAACACTTGGGGAAGTGCTTGAATTCTCTCCAGTGCTCTTCAACCACAGCAAGACAGAGCACAGGTTTTCACCCTCTATATAATTTACCTTGTGGTCTGTAAAATGAAAGCTAATACTTTGATAATGACAATTAATATCGGACCTATTTAATCTGAATCTACCATTGCCATGCAACCATATAAACTGTGGAAGCAGACTACACAGAATCCAGCATGGTAAAGACAGGCACAGATACAGCTGGGAATGGCACAGACAAAAAAATTCATAGGACCTAAAATATGTTGGGGAAAAAAATACATCCATTTGCACAAATTTGAGCCAATAACATGAATTCATACTGTATGATGACTTAATTATATTTGGCCACACTTTCTAATCCTCCTAAGTGGAGGATGTCTTATGGAGAGACACATTTCATCACCACATCAAAGTCCAAGTGACACTGTGAGGATAAATCTCTTTTCACTGTGCAAAGTGAAAGAGATTCAATGAAATCTTCATAGCACCACAGTGTTCATACAGTGTCTCAGCTGATGGGATGACAGGAAGTGAGAGAACAATGTTCATAAATTGCAGAAGGATAACCATTCTCTAAATCTTGACTGTGCCTTTAGAAGAGAGAATATACATTTAGTCTTTTACTTTCTGGGGGTTTTATCCCATTGCCTCTGTTTTCCTAAAGTTTGCCAGCTTCTGAAGTGTGAAAATATGAAGGGCTGTCCTCACAGTACTTTTTTTTGCCCTAAGTAGATGCAACAACCAGAAATGTGACAGTGTGATGGTTTTCCCAGTTCTGGTTTGCTGACTCCAGAAGTTCAGATGGATGAGGTCATTTATCTTCATTCAATTGCTGAAATTTGTTTCTGGCCATATAGTTATGCAGAAAGATTCTAACCGCTGTTCTCGAAGGTGCTGACCCACAGGCAAACACAGACCTCAATGGAATTAATGAATTTGCCATGCACATCTTTCAGATTCAAGCAATTAAACTCTTTCCTGAAGTGAAACTGGCAGATAAAGAATCTGCTCCCCAACACATTTAACTGCAGACAGATCTCCAGGAGCCCAAACCAGAGCAATTCCCCTAGAATCTGCTCCCCAACAGATTTAACTGCAGACAGATCTCCAGGAGCCCTAACCAGGCTGCAAGAGCTTGGGTTAGGATACTGATTTAAAAGATGTGTGCACCAGAGAAGGAAACCCATAGCACCACAGCTGGAATGAGAAGGAGGACAGTGTTTCTTAAACCAAGAATTCCCTGAAAATCCACAAGACCAGTGGATTTTTGAGCCAGGATATTTTGTGCTGTTGTTAACTTCTACAGAGTTTTGAAGATTGCACCAAGAATTTAAATTACTTTTCAAGACAATTAATCTTCTTAATTAAAACATTTGAACATCGACCAGTGATTATGTCACATTTTGCTCAGGTATAACAATTTCTATTCTCCTGCTTTATGAGAAAATAAGACTTCCATTATTCCACTCCCACCTGTCTGGTCATTTACAAATCCAAAAAGCTGTATGTTTCTGTAGGAGGAAACCCATGCTCAGGGAAAGATTTGTGATTTAATAAAAAGCATTGCATACTATGTACTGCTGCTGTTTGAAGAGATGATCAAATAAAATTTATGAAAAATTCTGAATATTTGAACTGCATTTAAAGCTCAGGCAGAGTTACAGCAATAGCAGTCTGCTTCTGGCCATTTGCTACACAACTGCTACCATGACTGCTGCTTCCGAAGTCTAATTCCTACACAAACAGAAATTTGCCCTGAGGAAAAAATGCTAAAGATGCACAGTAAATCTCTCACAGTGAATATTTTCCTGCATGCTGTTTAGAAAGTTATTTCCTGTGGAATTTAGCTACCTCTAGACAGACAGAATCCTACAAATACACATGAAAAATTTCCTTATGGTCAGGCAGTATTGTTATTGAGTGACCCTGGGCAAGTTATTCAAGGCTGACTCACAAGCGTCAAACTGGAATGGAAATGTTTGCAGGACCATACCCTGCATTTCCAGGCAGACAGATAAGCTGTCATTTTAACTCTGAATCACTCAATTTTTACCACATAGCATTCTTTAAAAAAATGCTGCTTGTGTGTGCAGAATTATGAACACAAACATTTGCACAGTGCAAAACAAAGAGAAATAATGGCATTTAACCCAAATATGCATAAGTAAAGGTTCTGTCCAAGACAGAATAACACACCACTTGCAGGTATATTAGCAAAATTCCTGTTATTCCCATTTTCCTCCTGTCACAGCAGCAGTAGTTCAGTATAATTTTATTCTTTCAGTGATAACCATCCTCGCCAAGAGTCCTCTACACTGTCTTGCAGGAAGGCCTCCCTTCTACTTTCCCTGCACAAACATCTACATAAGCTTATCTCCAGCTTTGATGACAAATTCTTATTCAGAATTTGTCTTACAAGCTCTTTAACAAAAAAGACATTTTCCACTTTTATTTTTCCATCCTCTGAAAGCTGTTCACACCTACACACCTACCTATACCTCATCCCTCTTTTCTCCAGGAAACTGTTACTCTGTGTTAAGTATTAGTCTCTGCTATCCAGGCTATTCTGTTCTGTGCTCATTGTGCTACTTCCTCTAGGTCGCATCTTCCTCTTTGAGGAGGAGGACAGTATTTCATTTACCCAGGAGGACTCTAGTGCACACAGCACTGATATAGAGGGATTTATAGATTTAGCCACATCCGATGCATTTTGGTCTTATCTGTTCTAGTCTCTGACTCTGTTTCTTGAAGACAATGGGGTCTTCAGAAAAGTCTAAGACAAACTGAGATCAGGGTATGGGAAATCAGAGACATCCCCAAGTGGAGAATGAAGTGTAAAGGTGTTGCAGTGGATGCTCCAAGTGTGAGGACACGAGGCTTGACTCCATTTTTCCCAGAAGGTTGATTTATTATGTTATATATTATATTAAAATACTACATTACAACTATACTAAAAGAACAGAGAGAGAAGATGATCAGAAGGCTACAAAGAAGAGGAATAGAATAGAATAGAATAGAATAGAATAGAATAGAATAGAATAGAATAGAATAGAATAGAATAGAAGAACAGAGAGAAAGGGATCAGAAGGCTACAAAGACAAGAATAGAATAGGAATGAATAACAAAAATCTTGTGACAGCTCACGGCCTTGGCTCAGGTGGCTGTGATTGGTCACTAATGAAAACAATCCACATGGACCAATGGAAGATGTACCTGTTGCATTCCACAGCAGCAGATAGTTATTGTTTACATTTCTTTCCTGAGGCTCTCATCTCCTCAGGACGGGAAAAATCCTAGGAAAGGATTTTTCATAAAATATCATGGCTACATAAAGGCAAAGAAAATGGATGGGGAAGAAGAGCCAGAGAAAGAGGGATGTGCAAATGAGAAGTGGGAGGTGTCAGCATTCATGAAGACATCCTGAATTTTGAGGGTGGTTATGAGATCCAGCCTCCTGGAGGGCCTTGCACGTAGCAAACACCAACAGTGAACATAATATACTATTTAATTACAATTTTATTCAAAGTTTTCTTGTATCTCTAAATCTAGGGTAACAATGTGTCTTCACATTGCAAGTATTTCATAGAAATTAACAATCTGAGTAATTAATGTCTGTGCAGTAATCACATACTACACCAATGCAAACCTGAATTAGTAATTGCATCCCCAGATCAAGGTCTGACTCAGAATTCAGCAAGTGCCAAGGAGCTGGGAAATGCATATTCAAGCAGCTGTCCCAGAGTCAGTGGGAACCTGTTGTCCTGTGCAGAGGCTCACATTGTACTGATCAGCTGCAATTTGGTCCTCTGTCAGGTGTCTTGGCTCTGGATTATTTCTAAACAGCAAAGAATGGTGCAAAAAAGGTCACCCACTGAGTGTGTGGGATCTTACAATATATTAATTAACTGATCATTAACAGAACACACACTGTCCAATGGAGCTTAAATTCTGCAGAAAATGTCTAAAATACCTTAGTAAAGATTTGATTATTTGCACTAGGGGAGTGAATTTAGAATTCACAAATAAAATTAAAATCTGTCATTTCTTAATGCTTGGATGCATGCCCTTGAAACATTCTGATATTTTTATTTCTGCTTTTAATGGTTTTTTCTTTCTCTGTTGAAGAGTTTCCATGAAGCAGTTTTGTCTGACACTATCATCTCATGAAACACAAGTTTCCTGATTAACAGCTTCCTTGTAAGATCATCTATCCCCAAAATGACATCTGGAAGAGACATTATCTCTAGACTGAGAGCCATCAAGACGCTAGACAGCTGCCCAAGACACAGCACATTAGTGTAGCAATACTAATGAAGCCAAAAGAAAGGAGATTAGAGACACATGCATTTCTACCAGCATTGTTAAACAGATTTTTTGTCCCATGCACTGACTCTTGCAGCAGATGGGTCAGAAGTTGCTTCTAAGAAGTCTTATCCTAAATGAATAATTTTGAAAATGAACTGCTTCTTTTCTGAAAAATTTATACAGTTTGCTTCAAAACTTTTCCAATTTAAACATTTTGAGATTTTGTATTAAAAGTATTGTATTCTATTTTTCATTTGGGTAACTTAAAGTTAAAAAGTCAAAAAAGCAGGTTAAGTAGCCTGAAAATTAATATTTGCTTTGGCATAAATAAACCATTTTAACTTAACCCTAATTATTGTCAAAACTTCTAGGTTTGTTTGCCCTGTTTGCTCCTTCCATTTTCATTTTGCCTGTAGCATATCCCAGCTCTCCACAAGTTTGGAGGCTATCTCACTTCTCGAAGTGCTAATGCAGGCTCCAGCCTGGTTTTTATTCTCAGTCCTCATCTTTTTAGCATGAAACTGAATAGCCTGAGTGTAGTAATGCATTGAGCTCAAGTTCAAGAGTCACTCTCGTTAATAACCTCTCATTTTGCAGGATGTGGCTATGAAAGCTCTCCATTAAGAGTCCTCCAATGTTATCCAGATGCTTCACAGCCCTCACTTTTCCTCTTTCTCACCTTCTGAATCAATTTGTAGACAAGTTCCCCTAAAGCTCACCAGGAGAGACCTGACTCATGGATCCACATCCTGAAGCACTTGGGAAATGTCTCTGCAGGCCTTGAGACATCCTGATACTCCTGCTGTCTCCTGAAGGAGATTAATGTCATGTTTCTGCTGCCACACACATCCCCAAAAGCAGAGGTTTGTCTCCATTTATTAACTGGTGGCAAATGACCAGTTGCTTTTGTGCGCTTCTGTGGTGATGCATCACCTCCCCCCTACTTTAGGCTACACTGTGATCTGAGAAATTCTCATTTGGCTTTGGTCTTGATGAGCAGCACCCAGCTCAGCTCCTCTTGAGCTTGTCAGAAATAGAGTGCTCCCAGGAACTACTGCTAATGAGCTCCTGCTTTTTTTCTTCTCCTTTTTTTTTTTTTTTTTTTTTTAAGAACAGCCTTGAAAACTTTTATTTTTTTCCTGAATGGCATGACATTCTCTTTTCCACACTTTCAAAGAAAGTGGCCTATCTGAAGTGTGGCCAGGGTGAACTATTGTTGACTAAAGACAGCTCTCTTGTGGCCTATAAACAGTGGTCCAACAGGTCCTCTGGGCTCTCCTGGATGGCAGTGGCTGTGACCAGCAGAATCCCTCTGATTGGGAATTCTCAGAGCCAGTCATCTCTCAGGTTTGCTGGACTCAGGGGATCACTGAACAAGGATGGATCCTGGGCTGATCCCTCCTCTCCTCAAAGCTCAACCTTTCACCTGCTGGGAAAATACAAAGGCATCTGAAGTATTGCTAAAGTGAAAAGTTTAAATTAAATGCTAGTAAGTATTGTTCTTTTGCTAAATTGCTTAATTTAATTTAAGTTATGAGTTAAGTTTAAGTACTGTTGAGTGCTGTTAAGCACTTTAGGCCACATTCCTTCTTATCTTGCCCTTTCTATCCTCTTGTCTCACACACACACACACACACACACACACAAGTAGACAGTTTTCAGTTTATTTTGGTTTGGATTGATTGAGTGAATTTTGTTTGTTTCTTTTTTTTCTAAGCATGCCTTAACCATCTAGTAAGGAGTAGAGTGAACCTTGCCAGTGATCTTTGTCGTGCTGTCGCTTTATATTAGATCTGATTTTACTGATACCTTTGCTGGTGATTCTTTAAGCAATCTCAAACACTCATTCATAACAACTTCTAGTGCTGTGTTACCCATCTTGCTGCTTGTGTTTGGTGTGTGAATTGCTTCTCAGACTTCTGAAAAAAAGGTGTTTCATTACAGTGGAAATGTTATTCCCTGGGGATTTGCACTGACCTTCTCCATCCTGCTAACCTGCCCTGTGCACTGCACTCTGTGACAAGGCTTTGAAGGAAAAGCAAACCCTCATTAGTCAAAACTGCAGTACAATGGGAAAGCACACCACACACGTGCTCCTAACATGCAAATTTAACAGCGTTTTTCCTAAAACAAAGCCCTGTGCTGCACAGAAATGAGGATGGCTGAGCCTCACACAGAGGTTTCAGATTAGACCCTTGCTTTGGGCAAATAGCAGAAAGCAGACAGATATAAGATATAAGCAGACATAAGGCAGTGCCAAGGCCGAGATAAGAACGTGCAGAAGATCAACCAGAACATGTATTTTACACAGCTGTGTCCAGCAAACAAAACATGACAGCCTGTTCCAGCAGACAGATGGGGAGCTGAGTTTTTCAGCACAAGTGCCAGCCATTTAAGTCAACTTTGTAGCAAGAGCAGTGCTGAGTAAGCTAAACATACAAATTGCTGATTACATGCTGGGGAAAGCAATGGCAAAACACCAGCAAAGAAACTCCACTGATACATGGAATGACCTCATGCCTAAAGGATCTGAGGGAAATCTGCTATTCTACTGTACCTATGCCCAGAAAATAGAACTCCCAGGATCTGACACTGAATCCAATAAATCATAAAAGCTGGAGGGGAAATCCACACAGACAGAAGACAAATGGTCAGAAACAGTAGTCCATCAGCTGCACATGAAATCAAGAACTATTTCTTGTCATCCTCTCAGCCCCTATACGTTTGAATATGAAGCTGTGGGTGACATTGCACACCATTCATCCACTGATTTTATTAATCTCCCTTTTCAGTTGCTGCACCACACTGTCTCTGCTACAGTCATGGGTGATGGATTTAGCATCTGGGATGTACCTGCTGGACAGGACACCTCTGCAAGCCCCTTCCATTTCCAACATCCAAGATGTAATGAACTGTAGACCAACCATTCATTCAGACTTCTTCTAATGTAGGAAAAATTTTGTTGGGCTGGGAAAAACAAATCAGCCTGTGGAATGATCCAAATTTCTCTAATTAGGTTTTGATGCCTAAAAAAATAATCTTAAAGAGTCTACAATAGAAGACAAAGAGGAGACTCGACCCTGCAATCTGCTTAGCAGGCAACAAGCGGGAAAACAGCATTTTGCCTTAACACATGCTTTGGTAATAATAACCTTATTTTCCTCCATGTCCCATGCCTTTATTTTTTGAAACTCTAAACAGAAATAGAGACTTGTCCCCAACACTGCCAAGATTGCAGTCACGACCATATCACTTAGAACATTAATTTCAGATGAGCTGGGGTAAGAAAGATAAAACTCTGTCTCATCATTAAACATTTATGGTCAGGTTCCTTGAAAAAACTGTCCTTTAGTGCCACTTTTGTTTGATTGGTTAATAATGCACTTCAAAAAATAAGCATATTGTCAACATTTTCAACTTTACCCAGTTCACATTCCATTTATTATATTTTGTAAAATAAATTCAGCCAGATCCATTTGATTACTCTTGCCCTAAATTAAACCATCAGCCTATTTTCCATAACAAGCACTGTCTTATACCATAAATTATTATTAGAATTAATTTGCATCAAGGTTTGCTGAATAACAAGATATGTCTTTCCTACTCAATGCTACATGACTGAAGACACATCAGAGAAAGACAATTTATACTGCAGACATTTTGCATTGACGTGTCACCTTCTTAAATGCTTCTCAGCTTTACTTTAATGACTTTGACTATTTCACAGTTTCTTTAAATGGGACTTTCCCCCCTCCCTTTGCTACAGATGCAGGCTCTTTCTGATTGCTGCCAGAGCTGCCTGGTGACTTCCAGAGCTTGGGAAGTGAATTTACCACAAGGTAACTCACACTGCAGGTTTACAATAAATACACTTGTTAACAAAGGACAGGTTCTGAGCACTGAGCTATTGCTTTACTGGAGCTTGAAGAAAGGAGCTACAGAAAATAAAAAAGTATTTTCCAGTTAGCAACTGAGGTAAAAGAGGGTGTGTTGCTTTCACAGTAGCTGCTCTAAAAGAGCCTGTAGAGAAATGCTGAAGGTGAACTAGGATTTAGATGAGGACAGCTAGACTCACAAATGAGGGGGGAACATTAGAAAGAATGGACCTTCAGTAATTTACCTGTAAGCCTAATTAGTAAATTGTTTTTTAGCAGAAAAGATACCTGGTAGATCAGCCAAGAAAGGTTCCCTCCCAATGCTGGAGGGAAAAGTTCAGGGCAGTATCACCACTGCCCTTCCAGCAGAGATGGGGAGTTCCTGCACATGCACAGAATAGTGGCAGAATTTCACTGCATGCACTGTGTTATAACTCAGCCCACTATATTTGATAGGAACTGATGGTTGAAGAAACAGTCCTTAGAAAGTACTGTGCTGTGTTAAAAATACAAACACCAAAACAACACAAAACAACCCACATCACTAGCGAAATCAGGAGATGAGTGGAATTTGTCTGTCTCCCCTCTAAATAAACAACACAGAGAGCTGTCCTCTGCCCAAAGCTGTCAGGTTAGTGTGTAAATGCCACAACCACACAGAGCTTATTCCCAGTTCTACCCTGTGGTAAATCTTTGTCAAAAAACTTTATGAAAAACAATGAGGAGTCGACAAAGAAATGCAAAACCTTTTTGGTTTACACAATTCTGTAATAATAGTAGCATTCTTTTTGCTTTCCTTCTTATTTTAGGTGGTTCTTTATTGTTTACTCAATAGGTTAGATTGGCATTCAGGAATAGTTTCCCTGAGTGTTTCAATTACAAAGAAACCCCTGCACAGTTACTCAAGGAGCTTTTGCAGCTCTTCTGGATGGTGGGTGCACATGAGGAATGAAACAGCACTTGCCTCCTCAGGAAAACAATCCATGGCTCTTTTCTTAATTAATACTGCAGAACAGCTTATAAGAGGTGCTACTAGAATCTGCTTTGCTTTGCTAATCACACCCACTCTACTTCTCAATGGATTCATTTGGGCGTCAGAAAATCAGATTTTCCAATAGTAATAGGTGCTAACTAACTCTCTGAAAATGCAGGACATATTGTAAAGAACTTTACAATAAAATGATAAACAAAACAATAACAAAGTTTCCTGATTTTTTTTGGAATACTTATTTCTCTCATTTTAAGTACATTTGCTACCAGTTTCCTCACCATTTGTTCAGTGATGCTAGAGTCCTAAATCCTCTTCTTATAAAAGAAACCTGTGGAAATTAGGTACCAACATTTACTTGAATTAATTGAGTATCATGGATATGTATTTCTCACATGTAACAACCTGGTTTTCTGAGCTGAGGTAATGCAGCACAAATCTGTGAATGCTCTGACCTGCAGCATGGTGTGTACCAGAGGCCCTCCACTGCATCCTCAGTTAACAACTGTGAATTTTTAACAGCTCCCAAACAAGTAGTTTTATCTGAAATTGCTGCAAGCTTTACTTTCTTTATCAAGTTTGTATCTCCAGGTGATCAGGACAACTAGAGACTTGGTTTGTTTGCTTTGTTAAAGCTAAGGGCCATTGCTAGCAAGGACTGGAGAAGGTGAAAGAACTGAGAGAAAAGATAAATCTCCTTCCAGCACATAAAAGGAGTTCACTCAGATTATTTTTTACATAAATTGTGATGAATGAGCCATCTGGATATTCCCATTCACTCTTCACATACACAGGAACAGATTCACAACTAAGTTGGTTCTAGTTTAAATAGAATCAGGTTTACTATCTTCAGCAGAGGTTGCTTGGCTTGAATAGTTTCCAAATTGGATCTCTTTGGAAAAGAAATTTAATTATATTGTCATAATTTGGTACTTAGAATGACGAATTAATCTTGTCTCATGGCTATAACACACAAACTTTTGCTTTATACAATTGTTTTATATTAAAAAATTATTTTCTGCTTTATTTAGTCTGGTTCTCCTTATTTTGTTGCTGAAACTTGTTTACTGAATTCCAATACTTCAAAGGACATACCTCTTAGATAAGACATGGGAAAAAACTTCAAGTATTATAGTAATGCAGCACTATTACCGTCATAGAGTGGAAAACAAGAAATGAGTATCAGATTTATATGTAATGAACTCTCTAGAGTTTAAGAAGGATTAAATACTTGTGGTGTGTTGTAACACTCTCCAGCAAATGAAAATGCTGCACCATCTGCTAAAGAGTGACATAATATCTCCTGCCCATACCCTTACTGAACTGTGCAGTACAAGTCTTTTTAACTTAATGGAAATTGCATGAGGATTTGTAGTAGCAGGCTATTTCTCCCATCCCACACAAGCAAATATCAATTCTTCTTAACCAAAAAAAACCATAAGACACACATTCATGATACTCAGAATACTCTATCTCATCAACAGTAGCATAGGAGCCAGATTCAACTGTTTAAAAAGACATTTTTAAAATAGCCTACTTTTGATTCAAACAACTCTGCTTTTATTTTTCAAAGGAAAATGACATAACAGGAAAAATCTTTCCAATTAGGCCAAGGAAGGTAGATCTCAGCAAAGGTTTCTGCTGCAATATGCCTTAATCCCCCTGTTCCATGGGATGAACAAGGAGAGCAAAATTCAGCACTGCAGAATTTCATGTATCAGCTCTGTGTTTATACCAGCTTTTCACAATACTTTCTGATCTGTCTACGGAATTAAACCATTGCCACAGTAATACCCAGCTTCTGAAAGGTGTTGACATTTTACCCACAGTTCCTCACTGACATCCTCCAGCTTCCCTGTACTGAAGAGGAAAAAAATCACAGATATCAGACAATGCCATCCATAGAAATTCCATGAAATACCAATGACCAGTTCCAGAAATCTCTTCCAATGCACCCAGACATGAGGGTAAATACACCACAGGCTTGGTATCAGCCAAGCTCTTGGGCAGCTCCCAGCAAGCGCTCCTGGCAGAACCAGGGATGATGAACAGGTTATAGAGCTCATCATGGCAGAAAGAAGTGTCTACAGCACCCTTTCCCCTTAAAAAAAAATCTCCTGAAAGACTTAATTGCTCAGGAAGAGATTTTACCTTCCTTACATACCCACTGAAGATCTTTGCTCTTGGGGAAAAAAATCGAAGGAAATGGCAAGAAAAGCAAATATGCACAATCATTTTTTTCCTGGGACTGCAGTCTGCAGATAATACAGGGAACATTCAGAAATCAAAGAAATAGTATGTGTAGATATCTGATCAATTTAAATAATTGTAGTCACTTTAAGATAAACCCTGATATAGTAATTTGGGTCTGATTTTCCAAAATTCAATACTGACAATTGGGCCAAAATTTCCAAAAGACCATTTAGGTTAAGAATGCTTAATTTCCTGGTTTTCCTCATGGAAGAGATCCACACTGGAGCAGTTCTTGAAACACGGCAGTCTACAAAGAGCTCAGCTCAGCTCCAGCTCATGAAGGAGTATACCCTGTGGAAGGGCCCCATGCTGGAGCAGGGGAAGGAGAAATGGAAGAGGTGAAGTCCTCTAGATGTGCACCCCTGTACCCCATTCCCCATCCCCTACACTGGGGAGGGAGGAGGAAGAAGAATCATGAATGAAGCTAAGCCTAGGAGGAAGAAGCATGTGGAAGAAAGACATTTTTAGCTTTGGGTTGTTGTATTTTTCCTGCTGTCCTACTATGTTAATAATTGGCAATAGTTAACATTAATATTTTCCTCAGGTCAGATCTGTTTTGCCTGGGACACTAAGTGGTAAGTGAAGTCAAGTGAACTCCCTGTCCTTATCTCAAGGCACGAGTTTTTTATATCATATTTCCTCTCCACACCCAGTCCTCTTGAGGAGGAGGAGTGACAGAGCAGTTCAGATGCCACATTGCAGCCAGCTAAGGTCAATCCACCACAAAAACAAAGTCCTAGTATGTTTGTGCAGCTTTAAGCAGAAAAATCAAAACTCTGAGTTTAATTGGCATGGATCCTGTGTTCAGATGCCAGTGTTAGATCCTCAGGCTTCACTTCTGTAATAAGCCAAATTTCCCTCACCAGTTTCCCTGTTGGCAACCACATGAACCTTTTGCTTTCTTGTGATTTTGTGTCCAACTCTAACTTCACAGTCATTATAGGGTATGAATACATTATGTGGTGAGGTAGGGTGCAGGTTTTCAGCTATCATCAGTCCAAGATGATACATCAGCAGAACAGATCAGACCACTCTGTGGAGATAATAGGAAAAAAGGGGAGCAAACATCTTCCAGATATCGTAAAGAAACAAAACAAGTCACTTTTAATTGCTGCTGGAATGACTGAGGTAATTTCATCCTTCAAAAATTGAGAGATATTGAAGAGATTTTCTTATAGGAAAAGCAATACCTAAAGCTGTATTTTTTTCCCCCAGGAATTTGTCAGTGACCAGAAAAAAAATCAGTGATGGGATTTTTACCTATAAGGTTTCCTAACACCTGTGAGTTTGGACACAGGTATTTCCTTTTGGGAATACTTAAAAAAGTATGAGATGGGAAGGGAAATGGTGTGACACATACGAAGAAGCATAGTACAAAACAAAATCAGGTAGGTCACAAACAAGTTATTTGTGGACTAAGAAAAAAAGAATAGAGAGCTAGGAGATCAAAAGCAGTTCAGGGCTACATAAAATGTCAGAATAGACAATTAGGAGTTCAGTCTCTGATACACAAAGGGAGAGAAGCTAGTGAAGAAATGGAAGGCAAGTAAAATAGGGAAAGAAAAGAACAATAGGCACATCTGCAACACAGTGAGGAAAGATGAGCTGAAAACTCATCGTCACTATAAGATAGCTGGCTGAGAGTGTCTCCACAATTTCAATTGCTCTGGATAAAAGATGGAAGGGTTATGCCACAAAGGTGTGATTAAACACTGAGGAAACAATTTTTCTTCTTTCAGTCAGAATGTTTTATAACATTCTGTTACCCTCTCTGTTACCCTCTGTACTTCTCACAGGTCACAGGCATCTCATATTTTTTTTTGTACTGAAAGTGTCTTAAGGTTCTTCAAGAACTTCCAAGAGCTGTTTCCTTTCACTGATAAAGAGTGGCTCACCACAGCAAGAAAATGAGACAATTTTGAAACAAATAGGACTTGAACACCAATTTGTGTTTATGAGAACAGATGAGAAAGACTAAACCACCCCATTAGCTGCTACTTAAATTAAATCTAACTTAAAGTTCAGCTTAATCAGGGTCTAAAATGATGGTTAGAATGTTCACTGTGCCACCCTCCTAAGGAATTGAGCTTTGTGTTGTCTCTCCTCGTTAGGGTGGTTGCCATCCTCGTGTGCACCTTTCCAATATGTCACTCAGTCCCTTTGGCAGACACAGCCCTGCACAGTGAGTGGCACACTGGTGACATTCTACGGCACTGTGAAAGCAGCACATGCCCTGAAAGCAGGGCACAATAGAGACCAGATAGCATGAAATAAAGCAGATTACTTTCTTTGCCTACTGGTATTAAGTAGAATTGGTGTCAGCCAACTGTAGGCACTTATTGTGGAGCACTTGAGAGCCTCAAAGGGGATTTTGACTGCTAAATCCTTCACCACTTCTGAAAAATTGCAAGTCAGAAGTAATCCAGTGCTAATATACAATTCCATTTTTTACTTTAATATAATGTACGTAAATTAAATTCTAATAAGGCCAGTTCACCAGGAGGAAGTAAATTTATACTTCTAGTTCTATATTATATTTTCTTATTGCAGCTACACTACAGATCAAATTGGTGTATCTATATCTACTATAAAAATATCTGCATGAGTGGGAAACTGAAAATGGGAGTTTAACAAAATATTTTTTTCTCCTTTATCAAGCAACATTTTTTTTGTCCACTGCTTAGCATATTTTATTCATTGAATAAACTGAGATATGTTACTTGAGAAACAGTATTATCACTTACTGCTCACCTTATTTTTTTGTATTTAGCGCTGCATTACCAATTTTGGTACTCAGAAGATTTGTAAATTGAGACAGAAATACACTGTGTTGATGTTTCAGTGGCCTTTGAGAGTGAAGCTCTGCAAGCAATGAAGGAAGAAGACAGAGGCAAGGTCAGCTCTTGCAGAGCATGCCTAATGGAACATTTTACCTTTTTGTGTGGGGCCTCAGTCACCCAATGGTAAATGCATAGATGTACATAAATGCACATAAATGCATATGCATATACCCACATATAGATACTTAAGACACACATTTGCTTATGCATGTGTGTATACATATATGTCAGGAAACACTGGGATGTGGTAAGCAGCTCCCTCAAAATTATATTTCTTGATGTGATCCCAGTGGGCACCTGAAACCTATCTGCAATGCTGATATTGCTTTTGACAAAAGGTTGAAGAAAGTCTGAAGCAATTTATCCCACCCTCTATTGTCATGTCTACAGTGAAGGACTCCACACAGCACAATGTCCTTTATTTGCCTGAAAAAAAACATCATTCATGGCCCTGGGCTATCGGGTCTTGCTGTCTTTTGAGCAAAGTTTGAACTAAACCTTCAGAAGTCCCTCTCAATTCAGTAATTCTGTAATCAGCCAAAAACTACCCTCCACTTGGCATTTAGGAAGATTATGCAATCCCACAAATGGCATCAGAATTCCTTCCAGGAAGGTGGCTGCAATACCTGTATTAAAAAGATAATAGGGAAAAGAGAGAAAAACATCTCAGGTTGATCAGACCTATTTCTTACTAAGAAAAATCATGGACCTGAGAATTCATTGTATTCTGTGTATTTTATCTTTTTGATAGAATCTGGATTTGCCTAGAACACAATTCTCCCTAAAAGCCCTTCACAACAGTCAGAATGAATCTGCAGTGAATTTGGTGGTCAATCTGAGGATCTGAGGAGGATAAAATCCTACCTACAGAAGAGGTGGCAATGATTACAACTTCACCATGAGGCAGCTGAGCTGAAGAATGGTGTTTTCAATGATCTTTATTGAAACATGTAGAGCTACAGTATGTGTAACAAAAAACAAAAAAAACCCCTCTCTGAGATGGATTTTTAACATGACCCATCTGACCTGAACAGCCCTGAGGTTTCCACCTCAATGCCAGGCTCTAGGATCAGGAACTTCAGGGTGCTTTCTTTCATGAGTACCAAAGACAATACAAACATGGGATTTGTTCCTTGATGTGTGAATACAACTGAGAGAGCAAGAGGCTTATCCAACTAGAACTTCCACACTTTTTGATATTTCTCTTTTTAGTATTTCAAATAAGAACGAATACTAGACTTTCTGATGAACTTCTAAAAGCAGTGAAATACTGTGTATAAAATTTAGTTCCAGTTGTACAGTTAGATTGATTACTCAGGTCCTTGCATACGGAGACGATTTCAAGCCACTGAAACTGCATATACATATGAGATCTCAGGTAGGGGATCTGCCTTGTATATTCAAACTGTAGAGGAGGTCAAACTTTCTCAAATAATTTTGTAAGACTTAAGCTTCTCAGGTATAGTTTAGCAAGGGGGATTTGCTTAAAGAACAGAGTTATTTCAAGCAAAATGCTCAAACCTTTAATTTTAAGAAAACCAGAAAATACTACAAAAGCAATTCTTCAAATGAAGTTTTATGCTCTGACCAGCTGAGCTGGCCATTGACTGAGCTGCCATGGCTGACCCTGAGAGAACTCATAATCATTGCCAATTATAACATGAAAGTCAATAATAATTTTGTTGAATGTTAAGGCCATAGATGAAATCTGAACCCCAGTTCCATGATATGAACTCATGATCTAACTTAGGATCATTTATTAAACCTAAAATTCTGCAGACATCTTCATTTTTGGCTTGTTAGGAAGATCTAGATCCTTCCATGACATCAAGGGAGGCCTGGAGGCTGCAGTGCAGTACTGGAGATCCATCAGCACCCTCACAGACTATTGAGAGCACTGCACTCCCGCTGAAGCTCCCTAGAGAGATGTGTGAACACTTCAGCTGAGGGCATGCACTTCTCCTGGGCCAGACAGATATCATCTAGTCCAGATATCCAATCTCAGCAATGTTTTTGTCACTGAGTCAAATAATACATGTCATCTTTCAAGCAGGGAAAGCAAAGATACAGAAATTTGGCCTTTATAACTGTTTGAATTAATGGTTTCAGCGTTACCCTGCTGATTTTCTTGTGACAAAAAGGGAAATTCCAGTCTGAAAGAAGACCTGTGATGCCCAGTTTTGAATATAATGAAAATCATAAACTTTATAAAATTACTTTATGTAAATTTGACCATTTTTCAAACAAGAAACAAAACCTTCTCTTTGACCATTCCATGTTATTACTTACAGACCCCGATAAATGGGGCTTCATTTTGAATGCTACTTCTTAAAAAAGTCATTGCATGCCATGCTTCAATGCACACAGAAATTACATCTCATTATAATCTTGAAGCTTTACAAACTGAGGTGAGTACACATTGCTTGCTTCAGTGAAAAGAAGCTCATAAAATCAGATAGCAGTTTCTATGATCACTGGGCATTTCCTCTGATCAAAGAATATTCTCCCTGTGTGCTGGATGTCCCCAGCAGCTCAGACACCCACTCTGTGGCAATGCAGCCTGTTCTGAGGCAATGATGGCTAAGCCAGACCGAAAAGCAAAAGTTGCTGTACTCCAAAAAAACATTCAGTTACAACCTCAAAAGATTCACTATATCCTCAGCAAAGGGGAAGGAGGGTAACACTGGTTCTGTGGCTTACTCCCTTGCTCCAGGGGCAAGGTGTTCCTGCCCTTGCTGCTGGGAGATGTAATGTAGAGAGGAGCTGGGTGAGATACACACAGCTGGCAGTCAGTCTCTCAGTCTAGGAACAGAGCCTCCTCTGTGAGTAACCCCAAACAAAACCATAGATCTTTGTTGATTAAATTCACCCATCACAAAGGAGTTTTCTGCACAGGTAAGAGTCAAAACACTTGGAGCTACACAACTGGTTTGTCAGCACTGCAGACATGCTCTCCCCCTGATAAATATAGGCATTCTGATTAACTTGGATTTCCATTTTGAAATTTTTTTCTCAGTTTTGCCTTCCCCCAAATAGCTGTGACAGCCTGAAAAAGCAATTTTCTTTGTGTGCTCCAGAAACCTTTCCCAAGTCTAATTTTAGGTGTTACTATGTCACTTAACAGTTGATTTTTTTTTGGCATCTCCTCCTACCATAATCTTGTGTTCAGCCTGAAGCTCTGCTGAGCCTTCCCAGGGGTAGAGGTATTATTTTGCTTTGAGTCTTTCCAATGCATAACTGAATGTCTCCAAGCATTTGTATATAGGGAGATCTCACTGTAAAGCAAAATTTTATTCAGTGATCTGAGTGAAAAGTTTCATATCTAAAATTGAATTGACAGAGTAGGGCAGTCCTGACAGCTTTGAAGTGGCAAATGAAATCTTTCTATCTTAAAGGTTCTCTCTGCTCCCTCTCCTACCCCTCACCACTGAGATTTCAACATCAACACAAACAAGTCTTTAGCATTTATTGCAGAAAGACAGTAAAAGACTTTGCATAACCCTTAGTTTCATACCTAATGTACCCCAAATCCCTGGAAATCTTTTTATTACCATGAATGGGATTTGGGTTAGGTCAATAATGAGTTGAACTAACAGTTATTAATTGTTTCATCACGCTGTTTTGTTCCTGCTCTGACAATGAATGTTTTACACATGGGAAAAATCCCACAGATTGAAGCCTTGCATAATAGAAAACAGCCATTTGATATTTTATCTGGCTATTGTGCATGAAAATGAAAAAAAGATGAACACCAGATTTGAGAGAATATGCTTGTGAGTAACCTAAAAATATAATAATGACTTCAACAAAACAAAACAAGGATAATTAGGTAAAGTTCTACAGGCATGTATTTAAGTTACTGTATGCCTCCTTCAGAAGATGTGATAAGCCTCCACAGAACTTTTAATTTCTGGCTGAATGAAAACCAGAGTTTGAGATCTACCTAAAGGGTATGTTAATAATAAAACCAGATTCCTTCCCAGTCCCAACCTAGACCAAACTCTAAAAAAAGGAAACATTTTATTGTAATCCTGATTCATGTGTTCCTATCTGTACCCATATCATTGAAAAATATTTCACTCTGAAGACCCAAAAAATGGGCAGAATTTGAAAAACCTTTGTAAAACTGGTATCTGAGATTTTATTTATTATTACAAGCAAGGTCAGTGGTAAGTGATTAGATTTGTTTAATGTGAACCTCACATCATGTGACAACCAAGTGATCTCTTTGAAGCTGAAACGTTCAGAGACTATTCCCAAGATGAGTCCTGGACTTCATTTCATCTAGACATTTATTAACTTATTAATCTGCCAGACTAAAAATGTGCTGCAGATGGATGTTGTGCTACAGAGAGAGCTGTCATACAAGAAATTCAAAAGGAAGCTTTTGCTGTTGATAAAGAGCTAAAATGGAGGAATGACTGATTTCTCTGACAAATATGGCTTTATTGATAGGACACAATAATATGGCATAGAGATAGATATTTCAATCACATATGATTTGTGTCTCACATGTCAACTTAGTGCCAATGATAAAGAGGGAAGAAAGAAATACAGCTGCAAAAGTGCTTAGATATGGAAAGAAAAAAATAGCTACCATTTTCTTTACAAAGATACAATCTAAAAATTCTCTAAGAATCAACTGGAAATACCTTTTCAAGGATGAGAGTGATACAGATAAGAATATATGCTTCAATGAGTGTTTTATCAGCTGTCTTAAAGAACACTTACTTCTCCATTAGCATTTTTCTTCTGCTATCTGCTCCAGATTGCTGCAGACTAGAGTTTGTTACATCAGGTTTACGAGTGCTGTTTTTATTTCTGCATTCCAGAGTGAAATTGCCTGCACATGGACTGCAGCATCTCCGGGCTAGCTCAAGAAATCAGTGCCTACCTTTTGTACACCACTCCCAGGTTTTTAAAGAAATGAGCTGATTCACAGCTGATAGACTTGCTAAAACAAGTCTGTATCACACTGGGAAAACAATATAATGTCTTTTTCTGGCAGTATTTGGTACTCCAGAGTCTACATGTCACAATAGGCATATTTTCAGAAGTGGCAACTCATTTAATACAAATGGGTAGAAGCAGTACAAACCTCAAATGCTCGGCCTCTCTTTTTGGATTTAAGTGCTTAAAGATCAGTGTTTGGAAATTTGCATACCAATCTCTAATATTCATAGTTGAAAAGATTATTTTCTAAATGTATATCAATGCAACCTCTGAAAGCTGTTAAGTCGGAGTTTATGAATGGGTAAGAAGTATTCTGTGAGATCTGAGTTGCTTTTCTTCACCTCAGGAGCCTGTTTGCCCTGAAATCTAATGAAGATAATTCAACCATCAACATTAATGTTTATTTAATGTCTATAAAAACCAAAAAAGGATGGTGCAAAATTCTTTCTGAAAGAAGGAAAATCATGAATATATAAATCAGGTTGCTAGGAGTTCTTACTTGAGTGGGCCTCAAAGTGTGATGGCTCTGCATTAACACGTAGCAGTGCCAGGAACCTGCTCTGTAAGGTACAGAGTAATATTTGCTGTTTCTCAAAGAAAAATGCCTGAGAGGTATTTCCCAGTGCAAAGCTCTTCTGTAGCACCTGATTTGGTGAAAGGATACCTGTTGGTTGAGGGGAAATTTTAAACTTGTAATATGTTGGAAATGGCAATTCCACTACAGAAAAAGGCACAAACCATCTGCAGATGATGTTGTAATTCAGTTATTTGCACTCACATCCTCCAACTTTCTGGTTTGCCAACTGAGTTCAGCATATTACAATTAAAATTCCCAGATTCTCCTGTTTATTCCCCATGTATCTTGCACCTGTTCAGCAGACTGACTCATTATTTTTCTTCCTCCTTTAACCTTTTTCTAGTTATCAACATCTGGGTCACACTTTGGGCCTATTACAATGTCAGTCTCATTTACATATTTTTTCACTAAGAAGTCTGTAACAAAGGGAACTTACTCCCAATTTCCTTATGCATTCTTCCTCTTTACACCACATCTTTTAGTCAAGAAAAGAAAGGTCCTGCTGACAGACCCATCCAGTAGGCCACGTATTTAACTCTAGGACACATCTGTGTCTTGTCCATGTCTTTTGGCTGGACTGGATGTATTGGAAAAATCAGCATCAAATCTTTCACTCCTGCACGTCTGTTGTTACTGTGCAGCTTCTCTGGTAAGTTCAGAGTCAATACCCAGCATTTGCTTAAAGAACCATCCCAACCTTTCTATAGCTGCCCAAAAATTTGCAAAAAGCACCACAGAGCTTCTGAGGCAGAATATTTTGTCGTGGTTGTGGGCTCAGGTCTGCAAACAGAAAGAAAGATATCCTTTGCTTCAGGATGAGCCAAGCTCAGCAGGAGGAGGTATGATTTGCTGGAGAGGCTCTGTTCATTTAAATCCCAGAAATACTTTTCTAATTTGTAGTAAAGTGAAAGGGATTAACCTAATCTTTCTCCCTGGTCTGACTGGTTAATTTTGGAAAATATAGTCTGGAACAGGGATATAACTTTACTATT
Organism: Passer montanus; assembly: GCF_014805655.1. Taxonomy (NCBI): domain Eukaryota; kingdom Metazoa; phylum Chordata; class Aves; order Passeriformes; family Passeridae; genus Passer; species Passer montanus. The sequence continues at coordinate 6,425,902 of NW_024368041.1, read as the reverse complement.
TGAAGATAAGTTATTGGGGTACCTTGAGTTAACTTTCTCTCAAGGAAACCTGAGGGGTAAAAATCTTCCCTCCTTTAGTTTGAAATCCTAAAACTGCATTTCTGACCAAGTGATCTGCTCACTATCTGCCTAATGCTGGTCAAGGACACCACGTGCTCTGCAAGCCTACAATCCCCAGAAAATTCAGACTGAAATTAGCATTCTGTTCCTAAATTATGGCCTGTAAAATGTAAAATAAATTACCCAGCACACACGCACATAGTTCCAGCTGTGCATCTCTATTGAAAGCAGCTGTCCTGATGGATGTACTCACTGTAAATATTTAAATGGAAGACAGCAAAATTTTCCTTCAAAATATGAGCAAACAGTATCACCTTATCTCTGCAAGACACCTTGGGTGTCATCAGTGAGCTTTACATCACAGACACTAAAATAAGTAGATGAAATGTCACAGACTTCTTTCTCTTATTATTATCTGTAATGTGGAGTGTGTTGTATCTGCCTTCAGTAATGACTGAGAAACTGGGGAGGCGTTTCCAAGAAGCAGATTTCTGAACAGGGTAAAAATATTTATGTTGGAGAGAAAAAAACAAACTGAAAACAATCCTTGGTTCTTGTGAGTCATCTTCAAATTTGCCAGCTTACCCACAATTTCCTTTGCCAGAATAAAACCCAACAAATTAAAAGACAACAAAAAGAGAACGATTTGGTGGTAAATTTGCAACAAATAAAATAAAAACAGGTTGTTCATATTGTGAATGAGTAATTAATATTTTCATGTCTTGAAACTCAGAGGGAGGCAGCATTACCTGAAAAGCTGCTGAGACATTCAAGCCACACAGAGAGCTGTACCCACTGGGCTCATTAAGCCTGTCAGGCATGAAAGGATGGAGGGTCTTAGTAAACATTCCAGCAACTGTGTCTGCTGCAGGTAAGGTGATTTCACCAGAAATCTTTGGGCATTTTTCTTCCCTTCCCTGTTTAAAGGTAAAAAAATAATTAACAAGGCAAGTAGTGATGGCTCCACAGGCAGCAGGGAAAAAGGTCTGCTGAAGGATATTAAATTATCACTGGGTGATAGAGATGTAGACGATCCTGAACAGAATCAATTCATTTTGAAATGCAACACAGGTTCGTTTCTCAGCCCCAGATGCAAGCATTTTGCACGGTGAAAATATTTACAGTGAGGTCTTCATGACTGGCCCATAAAAAATGAATTGTCTTTAAAATTTACCAGTTAACTTTACAAAATTAGTAAAATTAGGTTTGTCCATGTATTCCACAATGCAAAAAGAGAAGTACACAGCTAAGACTTACTTAATTTCCTTTTTTAGTAATGATTAAGTGCAATTTCCCCTTGTTCTGGAGGGGGGAAATGTATTTTTATTGATAACCACAGTTTCCTGAGAATTATTTGTGTGAATACAAATGCCTATACTCCCCACTTCTCCATCTCTGAATATATATTTGTGTGAATTTACCTATACTCTCCACTTCTCCATCTCCTCCCCACTTCATTCTAGCCTCCCCCAAAATTATTTGTGAACTGTTTATATCACCCTGAAAATGGGTGTTTTTTTTGTCAAAAAAGTATCCAAAAATAGTTGTCCAGTTCCTGCCTGTAACATTGGGGAATCTACTATAGGCAATGTGGATGCAGCTTGGCATAGTGTCATACCATGAACCCTACCTTCTACAGCTATATTATCTGTTTGCAAAGTGAGTTATATAATCTGTTTACAAAGTGACCAAAAGTCTAACTAAAAGCAACATGTTCGTATTTATTTTGAATATGGACACTGATGTCAGCACAAATCACCAAGATGTTATGAAAAGTGTTCACAAATCTAGAAATAAGCGTCTGGAACATTTGATTTTATAAGGAAAATTGTCACACATGGGGCCTTTGACCTTTCTGAAGCCTGCTATTACTTGATAACAGATTTTCAGGGCATGAAGGAGGCATAAAGATAAACAGAGGCAGAATTAATGTTTTAAAAAATCTTTATGCTACTGTAGACCTGTATATTGACAGTAGTTCTAACTTTACTGAACTTCAGACAAGTATTCCTAGTAAGATTGAGGAGGAAGGAAATGATGTGTGATGAGGACAACAAATGCTGTACAGTGTATGTAGCTGGACAAGTGTTCAACCAAAAAGGTCCCAGATTTCTTGCAATCCTCAGCCTGCCCCTGTCTGAATCCACTAATTTTCAGCTGAGGTTTGATTTGATTACTTTTTGTGTTTGAGGTCTGTGTAGTCACTAACAAATTTGAGCCCTGTCCTTTACTGGTGGCTCTTTGCTGTCATGTGGGTCTCACCTTCTGCATGAGTCCCATAACAAATGACAGACAAAAAAGGTCTCTGCCTGGGAGACTGGAAATTCTTCACTGACCCATATTTTCACTCAGTTTTGGGTTGATATTCTTCAGTGGTAGAGAGGACATACTAATTTATGCCACACAGCTTTTCATGATCAGAGCAGTGAGTGCAAAATCAGCTGCAAGTCATGAAAACAAAATTGATGCTATGTTTAAGCAGTGATTAGGGATTTGGTTCAAGGTCTATGGAAAACACACAAAATACTTCATCATTTTGGATTGATCTGAATGCAAACATCTCCAAACAAACTTGTTTTATTTTTTAACTTTTTAATTATTATTATTTTGCAGTCCTCTGAGTTACTTCAAACAAATGAAATGCTGTGCTCTGTTAGTCTAGAAGATAAACTTATTGTAAGCTTTTGTCTATTGAGCTTTTAATTAAAAGAAACTGAAATAAGGATTGAAACTCATCAGCTGTGACTTTGTTCTTTAAATAGCTTTACTGCTTTCACTACAAAAAATTAGCAAACGGAACTGTATGTTATCATGATCCATGAATATTCCATTGTGGTGCATACTATTTTCCAGATGTCTCCTTGAGGATGGTATCTTACTCTTATGTTTGTGTAACAGCTATAACAAACAAGAATCAATCCTTATTAAAGCTTCCTATTATTCTGCTATTAAATTAGAATTCATAAGATCTACAACCTTTTATATAAGAACCCTTCACTCACTCATTTGTTTAGGACTTGCTGCTTTTCAGACATTAGTGAACAAATAAACACACTACTCATAAGATTGAAACACACTTTCCCTCTCCCCCTTTTTTTAGTTAATATAAACAATTAAAGGTATTCATAATATCCTTTTATCTCAGTTGCTGGATTAATGGTTCCAGGTGTTACCTTCTTTTGAGTTCATATTCAGCACTGGATGCATCCCATCAAACAATGCTCATTCACAGGGTAGCAAACCTTTTTCACTTTGCCCTCCTAAGCCAGACTTAATTCAAATTCTTTGAGACACTGCCTGGTTGTTTTTTTCTGCACTGGAGTTTATTCACACAGAAGACTGAATGGTAGAGAATGTCAGCTGGACAAAATTATCATCTAGTTAAGCTCTCTGCCTTCAGCTTGAATCAGCTCCTTCAATGTCATCATTCTCACACAGTTATTCAACAATCAACCTTAGAAGCCCTCGCTAAGGGGGACTCACATCACATCACATTCCTAGGCTGTCTCTCATGGTACTTAAATACCTATTCAAATACTTGGCTGAATTGCTGGCATAGTCACCTTTATTAAGACCAAAGGTTTTTGCCTTTCAAATGACAATTTTAATCATTAATTATACTTGGATTATATTTTGTTGTTATTAATTGTATTTGGATTATATTTTATTAACAGATTATCTACCAGCAGAAAAGCAAATGGAATATATTGCCAGATGAAATTGTCAGCAGATTAAATCCTTATATAGGTGAGAGCTAAATGTCGTCAGGATCTGGCATGATCTGGCAAGGCATAAATAAATGAAAAACAGCATTAGAATTTCATTCAAGGAGATAACTGGTACAAATTAATGAACCTGAAGGTAAAACAACAAAAGTTAGTGCCTTTCCTCTGCCCCTATAAATCAACCAAAAGAAATTCCCTTAGAGGGACACACAGGTAAAGGATATGAGAAGATCCTGTATTTCCTCTAAAGTATTGTTATATGTTAAATAATTTTGTACAATGTAACACCTCCTGATAATTTATGCTGACAACAAATCATGATAATGTCTGTAGCAGACCATAAGTAGGAAAATTAATTTTCTATTGCAAATAGAATTTTCTGCTGAATTATGACAAAGGAAAAATTGCTGCAATGTAATGAGATGCCTGAATGTCTAAATGGTAACTGAGCATATGTTTCTTCTTCAAATGACTTCATTTAGGCTACAGTATTTCATGTTTGTGGTCAGCATTACACCTCAGATAAAGAAGACTCAATTCACTGGAAGTTTACCAGTTTATGTTTCCAGCCGGTTCATTTGATGCATTGTTCTCCATTTCCTGCAATCAGTTATTAATATCAAGCTTAACCTTTAGTAGAAGGAAAAAAAGTAATGTGAAAAGCCATAGCCAAGGCTGGTCAGTCAATGTTTCTCAAGTTATATTAGTCTGAAGAACCCATTCAGCTGAATCCTTCAACAGACTCCTAATTATAACCACAGAGACCTGCACTCTTTCATTCACATGAATAAGCACTGCTGATGAGTCTGGTCATATGGAATCCGTGAGGTCACTGAGCTGCAGGCACGTCCTCAAACAGCTCCTGAATCATGGTCAAAAGGCATCACAAGGCAGTGCTAAACAAAGCCACTGATCTTCAAAAGGCTAATAGCATTACTAAACAAAGGTGATGTTGTTAACAAAAACAATATAGTCAGGAAAAAAAACCCAAAAAACAACAAACCAGAAACCAACAAAAACAAACCAAAACCATTATTTCCTAAGCTCAGCTAACTGCAAAGATCCTCAAGGGAGAAATTTGTGGCTCACTGTCTTAAGGAATAAAAAGTGAAAGTATTAACCAAATTTCAGGAGACAATCATTACTTGGAGAAAAGCATTTGGGAGAAAAGAGAGCCAAAAGGATAAGAGTTTTCATTTCATATGTGAGGCATGACCAGATGAAAACAGCTGTGACACTGTAAAAATTCCTATTTCCTGCTCAAAATAGGGTGAATTCTTAAGAATCCGAAGGGAAAGGCCTGTGTGAGAGTTTCACATATTCATAGTTTCTGCATCAATAGTTCTTCTTTCTATACTCATTATTCATTCCTCTGCTTTCATTTACTGAAAATTTGGAAATTTTTGAGAAAGAGAAGACGGAGACAATTTTTTCCCATGAATGTATTTTGTCCTTGGAAAGGGAGCCATGCAGCAGTCCAGAGGATATTCTTCCCTCATTTAAACAATCTTTTTTAACTGATCTTATTTTCTGACCAGAAGCTATAAACAGCAGAAATCACTTTATTGGTGGGAAGATATATTTTTTGAGACTGACCCTTGGAGATGGTGTTTTTGAATGGTCTAGCTGACAGCAGCAGACTTGCTGTGTGGATAATCCCTCCTCATGGAATCAAGACTTTGTCAGGACAGGATTTTTCTCTAGATTCTGGTGCGTGACAACTTCTCTCACCCAGGAGAAGGAAGAGCTTCCCATTTGCTGTTACAGGAAAGACAGACACAGATCATAACTTCCATTCTCAACACACAGAATCATCTTTGAATATGAACAATACTTGAGCCACAAAATGACAAAACATTATTGTTATCAAGGAGCTGCAGTAAAGGCCAAATCAACAAGTCAAGTCCCTCTAGAAATTAAGAATTCTTGTAGGTTCTACAGACACAGGGATCATTGCACGGTTTATACCATGTTTGCATGCTGTCTGCCACAAAAAGGCTCAGATACAGTGAAAATACAGAGATATATTAACCTTATTGACATAGCCTGTAACAACCAAGTAATTGTTTGTTGTCCTTGTTCTGTGATAATTTCACCCAGCAATAATGTATTTGTGTGTATGACACAATGTGCTTTTCCTCCCATAAGTCTTCTAATGCTTTCTTAACAACTGCGTATGTGAGTGATAACTCACACACCCTTAAAGTACATTCTGGCAGTAGTGTGAAAATTATGCTTTCACAAATGCAATCAGATTTTAGGAGCAATATATAAAAACTTATAAACAGAAGTTTTATGGAGGGTTTTGTTTAAGTTAAATATAATTAGTTGTGTTGTATATAATTAGACCCTGACTAGGGCATGGCAGCTGGCAGTCTCCTTCTCCCAGAAGATTTTGTGAGATCTTTTATGTTTATAATTAAATGGTTAAAATTAGAAGAGCTCTCTCATCCTCTATGCACTGTTGTGGTTTAACCTCATCTGGCAACTCACCGACCAGTTACTCACTCTCTCACTCACTCCCGCAGTGGGATGGAGAAGAGAATCAGAGGGATAAAAGTGAGAAAATTTGTGGCTTGAGATAAAGACAGTTTAACAGGTAAAGCAAAAGCCACACATGCCAAAAAAGCCAAAGAAGGAATTCTTTCAGCACTTCCCATGGGCAGGCCCTGTGCAGCCATCCCAGGAAAGCAGGGCTCCATCACCCGGTACATTCTGGCAGTAGTGTGAAAATTATGCTTTCACAAATGCAATCAGATTTTAGGAGCAATATATAAAAACTTATAAACAGAAGTTTTATGGAGGGTTTTGTTTAAGTTAAATATAATTAGTTGTGTTGTCTATAATTAGACCCTGACTAGGGCATGGCAGCTGGCAGTCTCCTTCTCCCAGAAGATTTTGTGAGATCTTTTATGTTTATAATTAAATGGTTAAAATTAGAAGAGCTCTCTCATCCTCTATGCACTGTTGTGGTTTAACCTCATCTGGCAACTCACCGACCAGTTACTCACTCTCTCACTCACTCCCGCAGTGGGATGGAGAAGAGAATCAGAGGGATAAAAGTGAGAAAATTTGTGGCTTGAGATAAAGACAGTTTAACAGGTAAAGCAAAAGCCACACATGCCAAAAAAGCCAAAGAAGGAATTCTTTCAGCACTTCCCATGGGCAGGAACTGCGCAGCCACCCCAGGAAAGCAGGGCTCCATCACCCATTTGGTGGCTAACAGCTGGCCTAGAGGCCTCACATAAATAATCCTAATTAGAATTTTATAACTGAAATATAACTAATGCTATAACTACCTCAATTATATAACTCGACCAGTCTAGGCCATTGGGGACACAGGCAGCCATTGGCCAGTTAGCCGGGTGGCAACTAATTCAGCCATTCAGGACAAGGCATGCAGACCTCCAAAACAGGCGAGGAGAACAGCGCGCAGCAGAAGTTGGCTGCTGCCGCATGACCGTGGAGTGTCGTGTCTTTGTGTCCATCTCCACTGCAACGACCTGTGACACTGACTTGGAAGGCAGATATTATCACTCCAAATATCCCTCCTTCCTCCCTCTTCTCAGTTTTTTATGCTGACTGTGACACCATAAGACGTGGGATGTCCCTTGGGTCACTTGGGTTCAGCTGTCCTGGCTGTGTTTCCTCCCAACTCCTTGTGCAGCCCCAGCCTCCTTACTGGTGAGGTGAGGAATAGACACCCTTGACTCTGTGTAAGCCCTTACTTGACAGAAAAAAACCTCCTTGAATTCAAAATTATTTCCAGCACAAATCCAAAATATCACTCTATACCAGCCCCTATCAAGAAAACTAACACTGCCTCAGCCCAAATCAGTACGTGCAACATTTGAGAAAGACTTTCAGTCAACCAGTTAAAGGGATAGAAAGAACAGCTCCTGGAACTGTTCTTCAAACAGTTCTTCAAACAAAGCATGAATACATGTTGCAGTAATGCACAATTTATTTACCACTTTATGTTGGGGTCAAATAACCATCCTAACAATATCCAAGGGTATTAGGCTGGAATATGCCCTTCCAACAAGTCTTGAAGCAAAGGGGCACACAGACCTCTTGGCTTGCCATTCTTGCTGGTAGCAAAATCAGGGGCAACCACCTGCATTATATCTCTCCCAAGAACTATGCAATCACATTATATTGTCACTCTTTTATAAATAACATCTTTTCCCTAAGTTTTGCTCTACCCCAGCATGAGGAGACCTGCTTGGTGGAGACTTGGCTTGTTTGACAAGCTAAGCCCAAGGAATTAAAATACGTGTTCTGCTGAAAAGGACAATATGAAAATGTGTTTATCAGTGGTGCTGTTCTGTGCGACAGTACATCCCTCAGAAATCCCAGTTCACATTAGTTCCATAGTGTCACTAATTAATCTGTAGCTCATGGTTAATATTTACTGCTGGTCACAGAACTGAGTGACTGGATACTTAGATTTGGTTCACCATAACTCATAAGGGCTGACCTGTCAGAACAGACACTGTGCAGGTACAAACTGAAGCACTACACTGAAAGTACAACAGTACAACTTTAAAGGGGCATTATCAAAATTAGTGACTTTCTACACATATGTACTTTCATACTTTTTTTGCTGTTCTCTTTTTGTTTCAAATGGACATGCCATTTCTCATCCAACATATCACTGGTTAAAAACATAATATCTGGTAACAACCAGATCATAAAGAAAGCAGTCTTGAAGGCAACAAGGAGGTGGCAGAGCTCCCAAAGGAATTATTTCAAACAAGATGAATTCTGCTTATATTTGAGGAAAGTGTGATCTCAAGAAGTCTAACTGCAAATTTATTTAATATTGAATAGGCCACAGGCCAATATTCAAAGGAATAAGGGGAATTAACTTTCTATTCAAGGAGGTGCCAAATGGCAAAACAGAAATGAAGATGCATATATTTATGTCACAAACCACTTTTTCCATGGTATTATAGATCATTCCACCACAAGTTTGTTGCAATAAAGTGATTTTGACCTGATTAGTCATCTGGAAAATGCTAGGAAATTCAATGTCAAAATTCATAGTGTGATTCAAATATATTCAAATATTCAAATGTTTAAAAAGTGAATTGATATGATAAAGGAATAATATTCTATATATTAATATGTTCTCTTTTCATGGAATAAGTTATCCAATTATTTCTGTTATATTTGATCAGTCTGAAGCACACAGTGTAAAGAAAGTATTGCAAAGAGAAAAAATGTAAATGCATTTATTCAACATATCCTTTCATATCTACAAAATTTATTATTAATATTGCCCCATTCCTTTAACTGTGGTAGGTGATTTCCAAACACTGAGCTGAAGTGAGTCTTAAGAACAAGGGCACCATCACATTACAAAGAAAAGCCTGGGAAGGGAGGGAAAGGGATATAACATATATTATAAACCATGAACTGGAATACAATTGATCATTCATCCTTTTAAACTCTATGCTGTGCATCATTGTTGGAGATGCCTATTGACATTGATATCTCCCCTGCTTGTGTTCAGACCTAGGGGGCAGGAAGGCAGACTGAGGATGCTATCCCAGGGACCTGGAGAGTTCAGGCTTGTGGGGTGATCATTAGAACATCCCTAAAATATCTAAGGAAACAACTGAGAATAAGAAACTTTTTTCCCCCCACGTGTTGTTGCTGTCTCCAACTCTTTATCATCTTCCTTTTAAACACTGCATCATTTTATCCTTTTAGTGAAATAAGTTTGTAATATTGAAGAGGGCCTACACTCAATTTTTCTCATCCTCTTTATATGTGCTTGATTATAACTGTCTCATTTTCAGTCCTATTGAATGCTAATGAGAAGAGAATCTCAAACCCTGTCACCTCCAAAAAACAGAGCTTTAAATCTGAAATGTTGTTTTACAGCTCAGATTTCTATTAATTGCACTATATGATGAATGCTGCCACATCCTTATTGTTGGATAAATTCAATGGACCTGAAAGTCAGCATAGCTATTCACAGCACACCTGGCTAGTGGTATAAAATTACATAAAAATACTTTATGTAATGGATACACAGCATGGAATAAATTACAACAAAAAGCTAGGAAAAGCCTACTAAATTTATTTTTTTAAAATCTGTTTTTCAAGGAATTTATCTTCCCATTTTATTTCTAAATATAAGTCCTTCCACTCACCAGTAGCCTTTTCATAATCCTTATTCCACTTTGTCCCTATAATGGCTGGTGGCCTTGCGTCAGTTCAAAGGGTTTCCCCAGCTGGAAACATTTTCTAAAATGGGAAAAAAAAGTTGTTTGATTTTCAGCTGGTTACCTTAAAAAGGAAGGGAGGAGGAGGAAGGTGAAGGAAGAAAGGAAAAAAGAAAGAGAAAAATTCTTAAGATTTTACCCATACTGAAATAATCTGGTAATTCTAAAAAGCCAGTATTTTTAATATGCTCTCTCTGCCTCAAAAGCACTGCAAGTAGTAGTTTTCCTTGAACCATAAATGCTGGGCTAGAAGCCAAAGAACCAGCTCAAAAAACAGAAAGTCTGTCAATGCTCAAAGAAAAATCCCAGCCCTTTACTGAACTGATAAAACACCATCCCTTTTCTTTTCCACCACCTCTGTGGAAATTCCTTTTCTGTTCCACCGTCTCCCAATTGAGCCTGGCTATTCTTCTCAATCACTGAACTCCAATAAAGTTTGTCTGTCTTTTTCTCCCTCCCCTCCTTAGTGTGTGATCTCAGCCACCTTTGTGTCTCCCATTGTCAGCCCCAGCAGCACTCTGCTGTGCTTTGACTGGCAGCACAATCAGAGCTTGTTCTCTCTGGGATGCACAATGTGCTCTGGGAGTGGACCCTCCTTGCATGAGGAATTAGACTTCAGCAGCATCAAAGGGGTGCAGGAATAGCTGGCAGAACCCACGGGCCCCATGAGGCCATCTACAATAACTGCTCGCCACCCAGTTGCCTTTCAAGGTTTGTGGAAAAGCAAGGAGGGATAATGAGAGTTTGCTGAAGACCCAGACAAAAGAAGGAAGAAGACGACATTTGCTGTTGCTGAAAGAAAGCATCAGGGCACTAGCGGAACTGAGAATGAGGGTAGAGTTTGCAATGCAGAAGTTTAAAAATGCTTCAGATTACAGGGAGGCCTTAACAATAAAGCTCAGAGCAGACGTGGTCACCATGAGGTGCTTTGACTGGAACTTTCTGCATTTTGGCACATCTCACTTGAGGCTAACTCAGGTGTTTAGGAATGTTCTCCATCTTTAAGACCTGACATGTTTTTCTGATTACAAAGTCTCAGCACACACTCCTGATGTTAAGCAGAGAGTGAAGCTGTTCTGATAGAGAGGTTAAAGTTTGAAAGCCAATGGAGATTGTCTCACAGGGAGGTCTACTGATCTATTGGTCTGCTTTTTTCAGACCAAATTTGAGAATTTTCCTTGCCCAAGACCAAACTGATAAGTCACTTTTCCCTCATTCATAACATGTTTGATTGCAATAATCTCTGTTGTGCCAGGTCCTTCTCTGAAGTGGTCTTGTATCTTCTGGGCTTGTTTCTAAGACTGGGCAATAGGGACAAGATGCCAGGTGCAAAAGGGAAGAAAATCAGGAGCAGGAGAGGCAGGGTTGGTGTTTGCTGATGGCAACTGCCCACAGCCCACCGTGTTCAAGGATGTTCTGAACACAATGTAGGGACAGACAGGCCTCAGCAGAACTCCCCAGATGGGGCTGGACAGCTTCTGGAGTCAAGTGAAGCTGTGCATTTTAGCACAAACAGGGTGCACAGTACATACTGTAAATACAGGCGGCAGATTTAGGTCAGTGTCTCGCTATCAGTGTAAATACACCCAATGTATAAGCCTGGAGCTCTGGCTTAAAAGTTAGGATAAAAGAGGTCTAATTTTCCCACTTCCAGACTCTCCCTTGATCTGTGTTGCAGGGGTGACACAGCTGCATTAATAACAGCTCCTGCATCACCATAAAATTCTAACTCAGCATGTTAAGGAGAGTAAAAATTGGATTAGGGTTATTTTGACACACAGTGCTACGTGATTTAATTGTGAGACTACTGACGCAGGTGAGGTAGAAACCTTTCAGAATGGGTGGAAATAAACCTGGTCAGGACTGAACTGATCAAACTGTTTAAGTGAATTTGTATGAGCAGGAAAATTGTAGATGGAACAGGTTGGCATGTGTCTGTGAACCAAATGAGGAAGCAAAATGTAAAACATCCCAGAACCCTCAAAGAAATAAGAAAACCCCTTCTAATGAAAACAAACAAAAAAACCCCCCACAAAACAAAAAGAAAAAAAACCAAAAACACAAAAAATCCCAAACCAAAACAAGCCGAAGCAAAAAAAAACCAAAAAAACCCAACCAAAAAAAAAAAAAAAAACCAAAAACACAAAAAATCCCAAACCAAAACAAGCCGAAGCAAAAAAAAACCAAAAAAACCCAACCAAAAAAAAAAAAAAAAACCAAAAACACAAAAAATCCCAAACCAAAACAAGCCGAAGCAAAAAAAAACCAAAAAAACCCAACCAAAAAAAAAAAAAAAAACAAAAAAAAAAAAACAAAAAAAAAAAAACAAAAAAAAAAAAACAAAAAAAAAAAAACAAAAAAAAAAAAACAAAAACAGAAACAAAAAACCCCAAACCAAAACAAACCAAAGCGAAACAGAACAAAAAAACCCAACCAAACAAACAAAAAAAAAACAAAAACAAAAACAAAAAACCCCAAACCAAAACAAACCAAAGCAAAACAGAACAAAAAAACCCAACCAAACAAACAAAAAAAAAACAAAAACAAAAAACCAAAAAAACCCCGGCATTTTCAAAAACCTAGAGTCTCTATGCAGGAGAGACCAAACAAAAGGTGAAAGAAATGCCATTATGCAGCTTGTGGAAAAAGTGAAATTTTGTGTTATCTTTATTAAGGTGATTTCACCCCACCCAGTAGTTAGGGAATATTATGGTATGCAGCTGAAAGAATTTTGTTGAGATGTGTATTGGGAATAAACAGGGATGCTTTCCTTTACAAGAAAGAAAAGAGAAAAAAATGTACTCTGCTTCACTCATCTTCCTCTTAGGAAAGAACAAACTCTTGACAAAGATTTAATAATATTGATTTGTCATAATCAATCTCACCAAATTAGATAATGCTTGGGAAGGTTTTGTTCATAAATACCTCAAGATGCCTCCAAACTCAGAGTTGGAAAGACTCTCATCTAATCTTGTACGTTTCACTGAAAACTTCAAGACCTTTTTAGAAGATGTTTTAACCCAAGCTAGTCATGACAGACTATCTTCATAATAAGTGGCTACTCCCAGAGAAAAATTCACATGATGGCTGCTTTAGGAATAGGTGAATTTTTGGACAAGATGACCCGAGATGAGTCAGCATCTCACCTACATCCAAAGAAAGAGGCCTCAAATAATTCAACTTGCAGCTGCATCTGCACAGTAGACATTACCCTGAACAAACAGATGTAATCCAGAAAGTCTATAGATTGTGGATTAGGTGAAATTACTGGCCTTGTTTCACATCCAGCTGTTGTGAGCTGATGAGTCTTGGACTTTTTGATCTGCACAGACAAAAATAGTCATGTTGAAGGAGAAGACATCTAGATCACACCTGAGCCCTTCAGTCCATCCATGTGTCACCCTTTACTTAGGGCTTGAATAGGCCTAATGGCAGACATCACTTAATATCCATGTCATGGTTGTGCTCTGATACACACAGAAGAGCAATTAGGTCAAAATACATTTTTCCCTTGCTTCTGCCTGATAATGTTCAAATTTTATGGTGGTAATAACCAATGCATTTTCAGTGTCCTTGTTTTCTTGGTAACAAATTCAAGAAAAGAGAGAATGACAAAGATACCAGGGAAGATCTTGCTAAAGCATTTATAAACACAGATCATTTTATGGTCCACATCACTGTTTTTCCTTCAACATCTCGTATCCTTCAGAGTCAGACTGGCTAAAGAATTCACAACAAAATACAAAGTAAGAGACCAGACTTTCAAAATAAATCCATGAACTGCACAGACAGCTTTTTAGGAGGGATAGCCATAACGTACCATTATCTCAGGAGGCAGAGTCATCCTTCTGAAAAATTCTTGTAGATGCTACAAAACTTGAAACTTGGCCAAAAGTAGTAAGGTTCATGACTTTTGCTTCACATGAAAAAATTTAGTGACATTAAGGAAGATGACTCATGGACTCAGAAGAAAGAATATCACCTCCTGAAACACCGACACCACTGAGATTGTCCTTGGAGGTCTTCCCATCCAGGCAGTGATCCCAAATAACCCTGCTCCTTTTATGCAAGGTGGCATCCAGGGCTCAGGATGATAGACTGCAGGCCATATGCTAGATCTTTGAGTTTGCTATAAATAGGACATTTTTCTATTCTGCTAAGGACAAGTCTGTATAAATGTGACCAGAAATCTGGCACAAATCCATAAGGCTGAGATGAGCAACTGAGGTCCTTCCTTCAGGCTTGTCAGCCAGAAGCCTAATCAAAATCCTGTAAGGACAGGAAAGGGGTTGGAACTAGCTAAGTCTATTTTCTTTCAAATGTGCCCCTTTGCTCTTTGATTGCTGTTTCTTGTTAGAGTAATATACACTTTTCAGCAATTATTTTCTCTGCACCCTCCTTCCCTTTCTCTCCTGGACACTGCCAGCATCAAACATTGAGCCTAAAAGATTTCAAAAGGTTAGAAAATGTGGCAGAGTACCTGTGCATAGAGCTGCTTCCTCATCCCTCTGCATTAGAACCTATTTCAAATTTAATAATAGCATAGAACTGCATGTGAAATTCACTTGGAAGATATCAGAAAAACACCAATTATTTTTGAGGGACATAATCTTCCTCTTACTGACACTCCCTAAAAAGACCCATCTTGCTGAGATTCCTGGAGGGTCCTCAGATGAGTGCTGCCATGCTGTGCTCTGTTTCCTGAGCTCTGTTATCACCAGTCTGTCTGCTGTCTGGCCACATTCCTGCTCAGCTGACATCCCTGTCTTCGTACTTTTGAAGATGCTATGGAAAAGCTGGAAAAGTGCCTGTGGATGGATTGCAGGTCTTGACATTATTCCCTGCTCACACAAGCAAGGCCAGTTTCATCAGCTGCTTCCTCCCAGCAATAAGAAATAGTGCTGCTGCATGGGAAGGAAACTGTCCTTCAACTTTTTAATGACCAAGGGGGTGACTCACTTTTTTGGGTTTAAGATTCTCCTCTTTCCACACTGGATCAGGAGGTCCTGCTCTCCATCCAGTTTTCCACTGGCATGATTGGATGGCAGCTACACAAAGAGCTTGTTGGCATCCAGCACAGAGGTGGGGATATCAACCTTTCAGAGCAGGTGAGGAGAAATGGGCAGGAGCACCAAACTGGATCAGCTACCATCAGAGGAAGAATTTTCATCATCAGTGGCTGATCTTTTGGGCATAGCTCACACACCCACCACCAGCGCAGCGCTCACTTAACCTTGCTGGGGCTGTCCAGCCTGGGAAAGAGAAGGCTTCAGGAGCTTTATAGCATTTTCCACTACCTAAAGAGACTCCAAGAGAACTGGACTTTGCACAAGGGCACAGAGTGAATAAGACAAGGAAAAATTGGTTTTAAGGTGAAGGAATAATAGTTTTAGATTAGATATTAGGAATAAATTCTTTACTGTGAAGGTGGTGAGACGCTGGAACAGGTTGCCCCTGGCAATGTTCGTGGCCAGGTTGGATGTGGTTTTAAGAAACTTGGTCTAATGGAATGTGTCCCTGCCCACGGCAAGGGGCTGGAGCTACATGATCCTTAGTGTTCCTTCCAACAAAAGCCATTGTATGATTCTGTGACTCTCTAAGAATCCTCTTCAACTTGGTTGTGCCATCACATCAACGCTTTGTGCTGCCATGATTGAACCTAGGCCATAGCAAGGAGAAAGGAGAGAAGGCTGGAGTGATTTTTTTTTTTTAACTTTTTTTGGTAACCTTTCATCTTTTTTTCCTCTGAAATAACTTTGATAATTCAAAGCGAAAAACCCTCATGACTGCTGCAGAAATAGACCTTTGTTTTCCATCTTGAAAAAAGATCTAACCTAAAAACCCCTGCAGATACACAAGATTAATTTTCACTACTTTGTTTCATACTATTTATAAGCAGCTCTTGCTGAGTTTTAGATTTCATGGCTCAGGCTGCTGGCTGTAAATGCTTTCTGTCCACTCCTGAAGCCTGATTGATGAGTGCTCCTAGCCAAATAGCAGCCTGTATCAGCAGGCCCAGGCTTGCAGGCTGGAACATGGCTCGGAACACTTGTTTTGAATTCCTGTTTTTATACAGGAGCACACTTCAGAAAAGACTTCAGTGCATAAGCAGAGGCAGCATGAAACCTTCAGCTTGGTTCCCTGTGCCCATGTTTTTCACACCTCAGGCAGACATTAGATGAGATCAGGAAACAAGCACTGAGGACAGAGGCATTGTCTAGGAGAGATGGTCAAGCTGAAATCTGGTGGGGCTGTGGGAGAGTGGCAGAATTCAGACACATGGTCCATACACAAAGCTTGCAATGGTCTTTCTGCTCAAGGCATGATGCTTACACATCAGCTTGTGCATGGGAAGAGGTGGGAGTCAGCTGAGTGAGTTGTGCTCTGGAGTGTAAAACCTGAACATTCCTAATATGTCTGCAAGTATGATAAGACCTGGGATAATATTTCCCCCAGCTCTGCACAGAATAGCTAATGTTGTAAGCAGACATCCCATATTAAAAGACAAGGTAGGTCAGTTAAAAATCTATATGCTCCCTCTTTCTGTCTCTACCCCCAACCTGGCTTGAATCTCAGAAATTAATAAACTGAACAGGAGTTCCCAGCAGTAACTGGAAATACCAGGTGTTTTGGAAAGAGGTGTTAATTTGTACCCAGCATAAAGAAACCTGTCAATACATTGAGTGGCCTTGAGTTAAAATTTTTATACCACAGTCTAATTTATTTCCTCAGAAACAGGGCACTAAACTTGGAAAGAATGTCAATAGAAGGCAACAAAAATTACTGAACTAAAGTTTCAGCCCTGAAGGAGTGGTAAATGGAAAGAGCTGCTATGCAAAAAGCACCTGGCTCAAATGTCACGCTTGCCCTCCTTTAGCATCTAGCTCTGATTTATCCAGATGCTTAAAATGTCCCTTCCTCATTGTCATAATCATCACAGAGTCTGAGCACTCCCAAGTGCCTTATTTTATGGCACTTTTTCCCACTTTGTAGGTGGGAACAGAGACATAAGACTCACTCGAGATTCCAGGGACAAAGGCAAGGACTGCCCAAATACTCACTGCATACTGGAAAAAAGCAGCTCTTCCCTGAAGTGGGTACTTAAGAAGTCTCCAAGGACTCCAGTATGCAATTGTAATGGAGCATTAGTTACAGCTTAACTCTAATAGAAAGTGGTTTTAAAGATTCACTGGATTATTTCTTAATATTGCTTTACCTCAATGGCCCTGATCTTTAGTGATATTTATAAAACTTATTCCCACTGGTTTCAGTGGGAAGCATTTATCTAAATAAAGCCAAACTTCTGAGTTCTTGAGCAGTGTCTTGTGCCTGTGTCTCATGTCCTGCTAGGAAGATGGACATGTTTGTTTCTAATAGCACTCAGGACAAAGATGTTATGGTTAATCAAAAATCAACCTTTATTTTCAGACTGCTTTTTTGAGTTTTTCCTCTGTGCACTGCAGTACGCTTCCTCTTCTGTGAGAGCATAAATCAGTTTCAGACCCAGCAGGCAGCATCTTCACTTAAGTGGTAGCAGTAGCAGAAGGGAGAAGGAGAAAGGAAGGCCAAGTGGTTCAGCTCTAAGTAGCATCATCCACGCCAGCAGAAACAGCAGGTTGTGGCATGTCACATGCCTCACAAAGTACTTTGTTTGGTTTCAGAGCACAAAGTCCATATTTGTGCCAGTAAAGCAAAGCCCAGCATTTCTGATGACAGACTGTTCTCAGAGATGCAATGCAGTACATGTCACCTTTCCCGTGTACCCACATTTTTGAGGAGGATCTTACATCTGTTCCTCACCTTGCAGGAATTGCTTAGACAGGATCAAGGCTATGCTGTCTTCTGGGGTGAGGATTCCCTACATATGTCACAGGAAAACTGTGTGAGTCTAGCCAGGAGGCTTGAACTGTGTGCCTCTTACACTAGCCACCTTCAATCTATGTTGAGGCAATATTTAATAATGCCGGGGTCAAAACAAAAATCCAAACCCAAAAATGCCAAGTGCTGCTAACACTACCTGGGCTTATAGTTGTGTTAGATACCCAGGTATTTATTACAAAGAGGCTTGTGTGTTTCTCTCCCTCCATCCACCTCTGTAGAGCTGTGGGGCAGAACTAGTGCATGTTTGCAAAGTCAGTTGAAACACTATTATTAATTATGGCAATTATTCCTAAGTTCCTTTTACAGCAACATATTGATGCTGAAGCTCATGGGGGAAAGCACTTCTGCTGCCTGAGGAACTAGAGGACAGGTGGGAACTGCTCCATTTGCACAGATGGCTCTATGAATGCTGATGCACGGCTGCTTTAGTTACAATCCTTTTAAAAACTTGATGATGATACACATAAGGAAATCAAACCATGATATACTATTAGTAGACAATGAAAAAAGACTTGATAGGAGCTCGGGGAGACATTATAACCTGGATATACACACTGCCCACATCTCATCTTCATATCAGGTATGAACCAGACTTTTCTTCCTTACTGCTTGTTTCCCATGACCTGATTTCAGTGCACAGGTGCTGTCTGACAGATCCTCAGTCTGAGTAGGCCGTGGAGCTTTGTGCATCCTGGGTGATGCATGCTTAGACACACAAACACAGTCAATTAATTTTTGGATTTATTCATCAGACACTTTTATTTCCGGTAAGACAGGACAGGCTGGGCAGAAGGCACAAGGTATCTGGGGAGGATCCAATTCCTGCTCTAACACCTCTGCATGAGGACCTTTAGTCTTTGTACTGGAGTGAGAGTGAAACCAGCTTACATAGGCACATGGTCCTGATGCCAGCCAGGCTTTGCAGGAGGCACAGACATTGTATGCACCTGAGAAGGCTGAAGGCAGCAGGTACTGGTGACACCGGGTGAGGAAACCCAGACAAAGTGACACTCCCATGTCACCAGAGAACACAGGTGCTCTGCACTGATGCAGGAAATGGAAGTCTCAGAAGAAGAGTATAAGAAGAAGGATCCTACAGTGACTTTCCCCTCATCTCTCTGCCACATTCATTTACTCTCATTTACAGAGAGATAGGATCATGGGATTTCAGGGGCCGGGTGGGTGAGAGATCCTGGTCTTGCCCAGGTAAGGAACATCCAGATGGGACAAAAGGCATGAGACAGACTTCTTCCAGTGGTTTCATCAGCCAGTGGGAACAAGCTGTCCACCAAGGGTAGTAAAAACGCAAAGGGGAAAAAAGCATTCAAAAGAAAAAAAAAATCGATCAGGAGATATTCTGTGGCAAAGCTGCAAATAGCTGCAGATGCAAATACTGTGGGAACACGTTTAGCTTCTTTGCATACTTCTACTGGTCACTCACACTTTTGACGTTTTTAATAAACTATTTCTGTCTTCTTTTCTCTATTGTTAAAACTTGCTTTGTTTTATATACTCAGGAAAGAGATCTTAAAGTCGTTGAGGACAGACTTTTAAAAAATGTCAGTTCAATGCCCTGAAGCAGTCAAAGAGGCAAATGAAGCATTTAGAATTATTAGAAAAGACACAGGGAGAATGTTCTTTCCTTGGGTCCCTGGATAAATTCACAGTGTGGCATTTCCTGTACATGACATGCAGCCCTGCACATCTTCAGACAGCAAAGATACAAAGAGCAGCAGGGATGATTTTGGGGCTGAAATGTGGTGAAAGAATGAAATGGTAGAAATGAAATGGTAGAAAACCATGAATGGTATGGGCAAGGTTCAATCTTGGTGGTGTGGTAAAAGTATCTGACAACAAATTTTAACTGATGTTAGCAGGATTCAAATGTCAACTGAAAAACTTAGCTGTTCCAGTGATTTATAGAGGTCAAAACTGTGAAGGCATTCGAAGGGGAGAAGGGAGAAATCTGCAGCTGGTCAAGAGGCAATAACCATCTCTGGAAGGCTTCCAAACTGGTGAGGTATCACACGTGTAAACTCTTCCTTACCCTCCTCTCAAATGTGTTTTATTGTCCCCTTTCTGATACGTGCCAACAAAACATCTCCATAATTTCTCTTATACACCAGCAGAGACAAAAGCTGGCCCTCTTAAAAGTTTCCTTTTGACCCCTTTCTTTTCCCAGCTTTCCAGGAAGTGACGTGTGTGTTGGAGGGGGTGTCCATCCGAGCAGAGCCTGAATGGCACCTGGCAGAGATGTTCCTACAGCTTCACCCTGGGGATGGTTCTTGAGGACTCAGGATGTAGCCATGAAACCTGCGGCCTTCCAGCAGCAAGGTTGATGTGTTCTGCTTTACTGGCAGGTGTTTCTGCAGCTGATGGCCCCTATGCCCTCTTCAGCTCCCTACTGCTTCCACATCTGCTGCTGGGAGAGGCACAGGGTCTGTCCAGTGCAAAATGGAAATGATGCTTCATTCTTAACCAGAAACAGAGTGTGAAGGAAGAAATACATAGGTCAAGTACACAGCTGAAATCTCCACACTGTAGTGACAACAGAGATCTGCAGAGACTCTGCCTGCAATGCTGTATGCTCTCCATATATCAAAACCAAACAAAAAATAACTTGGCCTAAAAAAACTATCTTGCTTTTTACATTGCTTGTATCATCTGGAAACATTGTCTGCACAAGATACATTCCCTGGCTATTAAGAGAGATGTCTCAGGTCTCTGAGACAGCAAGACCTCCCTACCTTGTCCATGTTTATGGTATTTCATCTAGCAGTGAGCAGATACCTGATCACAGAACCACAGAATTTTTAGGGTTGGAAGGGACCTCTGCAGATCAACCAGTCCCACCCCCCTGCTATAGTAGGGTCACTAAGAGCAGGTGACACAGGAATGCAACCAGATGGGTGGAATGACTCCAGAGAGGGAGATTTCATGATTTCCCTGGATAACTTGTTCTGGGGCTGTGCCATCCTCAATATAAAGAAGATCCTCCTCATGTAAAGGTGAAACTTCTTGTGTTTAGTTTATGGCCATTGCCCCTTGTTCTCTTGCTGGGCACCACTGGAAGGAGTCTGGCACTATCCTCTTGGACTTGCTTTTGAGAAAGTTATATGCATTACTGAGGTCTCCTCTCAGTCTTTTCTCCTCTAAACTAAACAGGCCAATCTCCCCACAGTCTCTCTGCATGAGAGATGAGAAACACTCTCTTTGTTATCTCAGTCTTTTCTCCTCTAAACTAAACAGGCCAAGCCCCCCACAGTCTCTCTGCATAAGAGATGAGAAACACTCTCTTTGTTGGTTAATACCCACTGTGCATTTTCCTGCCTGGGGTAGTCAGTGTTAGTGATGCTCAATGTTGAATAGCTTTGATACATACAAGGGAGATGTGACTTTTGCACAGGATTTGTTATTATCCACCCCAATGGCAGATTCTTCAAGTATTGCCAGTTGGCAGGACGCTGCAAGGATGTTTTTCTGGGCTACATGAGAATTTGCATACAAAAATCAAGAGGTTGGGGGAGGCTGGGACAGTGGTAGTGGTTCTCTCTTAAGGAAAATTATGGTGTTAATTACAGGTATCAGATCTTATGGTTTATTGGTACGTTTATTGATAGAGAAAGAGAGCAAATGAAGGGGACAGGAGGAGATAAATTTCTCCTAGAATTTATTTAGACATCTTTCACTGATTTACAGTCCAACTACAGACTGTGCCATAAACATGGAACCAGTTTTGGGACACCTCAACCAGCTGGCTCGTTTTTTCACACCTTTTTCTTTCCTCTTGTACTGTAATACTGTAATTTTTTTCAGGATTTTATTCTGTTTTCTTTACTCTGTACAGCAAATAAGACAGTTCTGGGCAATGACTAAGCAGTAAAGAGAATTTTGGCAGAAATCAAACCTTTTCCAGATATGTACAAACATCTGCATTCCCGGCAGTTTGCATCTGCTCCTTGCTATTGTGGGTTTTAATCCATATTCACCTTACCAGATGCTTGGGACAACTCACTGAGAATGTTTCTGCATACCCCATTTAATATCTGCTTCATCATTTGCTCCCAGATCATTTGGAAGTACCTGTTACACTGGTGATACAAAAGCAATAAAATGTAAATTAATATTTATGCAAAATATTTATGTTGTTCAAAGTGATATAGATACTTTATCCAGAAATCTTCATGCTGAAGGTTTATCATATGCCTGCACAGGATTTCGATTTAGGGAGCCTTTAAGTTCTCCATCAATGTCACACAAAAATCTGTAATTCATATTGGTCTCTAGATTTCTTTCAAAAGGTCATACTAAAAGGTTGTAAGAAAGGGTTTCCTTTAAGTAAACAGTGGATTAATAAAATATCTCTCATGTCGCTACATCTGCCCAAGCAAGGAGTCTATTGTGGCCTTGATGTAAATACTGTAATTCTGGTGACAGTACATCTGTTACTGACATTTTTTAGAATCAATTCAAAACTTTAAATTATTAGTTGCTCAAAAAAATGTTACCTGCTCCTGACACAGAGGATCGATTTCTAGACAGTGTATTTTAATGCAAGGCTAAAATCCAAGTATTAGACATGGAGCCATATATGGAATGCAAATACTTATAATTATTTATAATATTTGCAATATTACTTTCCTAAAATAATAATATAATTCAGCACTCAGTGAAGAGAAATAGTTTTGGGGTCTTCTCTCTCACACAAAATCTTTCCAATTATTAATATTTAGAATAAATATTAACATTCTGTCTTTCTAGCTAAGCAATTTATAACCAAGAATTACTGGTTTTAGAATAGTTTCCTACTGATGGTGCTAAAACTATAGTGAAAGATAAAATTATCTTAAAAAAACAATCTAAAAGAGACAGAAATTGGCAGGAAAAACTCAAGTTCCAGTCCGTGCATTAATATTTATATTAGTATGGTAGAAACAAATTATTTGTGCTAACCTAAAGCAAATTGGCAGCATGTTACTTTTTCTGTTATAAAGTAATATTTTTTCTGCCTTATTATCAGTAATACAAAATCTAAAGAATCTTAACCCTTCATTTCATAGCAAAAGAGAGCAATCTTTCACCTTTTTGACTGCCAAGATAACCTTCTGAACAGCTGTGAGCTGTGAACAGTGCAGCCAGGTTTGCCTCAGCCAAAGCTGAACTGTGAGCCTTTATCTGCTCCCAATCATCCCTTTGCTAACTGGATACACTAATTCCAGTGTCTTCAAAGGAAATACAATAAAAATATTTTACCATGCAACTTAAGAGAATTCTGAAGATGAATTGCCCTAATTAAAGACAAAACATAATGAGAATGTGACCTAATCTGTGCAAATTTCCTTTGCCAGTGTCACAGTGTTCCCAGTCACTGCCATGGTTGGGACTGAGTCCTCGTGGAGGGCACACATCAAGGACATTCCCCTGAGGTGCCCAGGGGCTGTGGCATGTACAGCAACCATTGCAATGTTGTTTGAAATGAAATGCAGCAAGCACAACCTAAGAAGGCTGCAGGAGAGTAAAGAGCACTGTGCTCCCACCCTGTGCCAGGTGTGCTGGAAGGGCACACAAGGGCACAAACCCCCCAGAGCCACTGGGAATGGGGCCAGCCTCTGGGGGCCTGGCACTGTCCTTTTGCTGCTGGCACTGTGGGCTTTAAATCATCACACCAGGCTTCAGACAGCTGCAGCTACAGCTTCGGAGGGAGAGGAGCTTCCCAGGGCTCCCTGCAGGGCCTGGCAGAGATGAACTGTGTCCCCTGCAACATGCATTATTAAGGGCGTATCAGAGATAAGAAACAAAGACAAGTGCCAGCCAACTCCTGCAAGACATTCCAAATTTTGTGTGAAATTACCGGGTGTGTACTAAAAAAATTCAGGGAGAACAGTGAAGCTCGTTGTCACTTGGAAGAGCTGCCTAATTAATGTTCACTTTCCTCTGTCAAAATTTATATTCTGTTGCTCAGTTATGTAAATTGGGCAGCATTTCACGCCATGATTAATAGGTCCTTAAACAAGCAGATTTTACTGTTTGAGATTACACTGAGATGAGCCATTCTTGGGGTTTTTCTTGTTTGGTCAGGGTTTGGTTTTTTTTTACTAGCTATTTCTGCTCCAAATTATCTTTTTGTTCTTAGCTTCAACAATTATTCTGACCTTATTCAAGATGGTATCTCTTACTAAGTATGGATTGTATGGCTCTGCATTTCATTCAAAATCATGTTTGATATTTATCACAATAATCTCTCATTATGAGCAGAAAACTTAATTTATTGCACACAGTATGAATGTGAGTAATTTGAGATTGGAAGAGTCTTGATTTCAGAAGTAAGATCAGAAAAAAATCGTATTGATTTTTGCTTAGAACTTGACATCACTGATGAAAACATTAGTATCTTAAAACGGAGAACTAGAAAATTGTGTTTGAGAATTTAAATGAGAGATATCAAACAAAACTGATTATAATGGAAACACATACTTCAACATAAGCTTTACTAGCAGAGGCTGAGGCAGCACAAGTATTGGCCAGAGTAAAAACCTTATTGTAAACAGCCTAAGGGCTTTTTTTTGCTTTGGGAACTAGACAGGACTAGACAATGTTGCAATGCCCGAAGAAACAATTTTCCAGAGAAAAACAATTTAGTGTTGTGAAAACAAGTATTTTCTTTAAGTATGTATTGATTTAACCTATATCATGATATAGTAATCAATACACTTATGTTTCTTTTATCTAATTGATATACAAAAAGTAAGGATTTTCTCTTTGCCAGGAACAGGATATTACAACGAGCTCATACTATACTACCAAGTAAAACATCTCCTTCTATTTTCTTCTTCAAAGCATCTTAAGTTTCTTGAAACACAATGAAAGCTTCTACTAAAATAGCTCTTCACATAACTTTTGATATTTTAAGAAGAAAAAAAAGATGTTCTTGACATGCCAGTAGGTGTGTCTTGTTTTGTCCTCTCTTCAATAAGCACAAACATTGTTCTCTGTAAAAAGTAGAATGCATTTTAAAATGAAAGCTTATTCAAAATAATGCACTGTTAATTTTATAATTGACATTATTACACATAATCCACTTTATGGCATGCCAATAATGCAGAATTTTAGAATAAAAATAAACTTTCACATCAAGTTTTCCTCTGTGAGCTTCCAAAGGAAGATATTTCCTGTCTAAGAGTGAAGATAATTGGCCCACAGATTGTCTCATTTACATAACCTTCTTTCCTCATTGATTTAAGTATTTCCTCTTGCCTGTTGTCTCAATTATTTTTTTATTGTTTTATTCCCCAGCAAGATTTTCAGCATTTAGCTACATCTGAACTCTTTGTTCTGAAGTAGTTCCACACACCTTTCCTTTGCAGCTCCTAGAGCTGCTACTTTGCTTTCTCTCTCCTTTCAAGTAGTTCAAAACACATCTCAAGCAACCTCCCATTCTTTCCTGCTCCAGTGAGTTCTCTCTCTAGATCATCTCAAGAGTGAAAGGTCCAGCATTGATCCAGGTCTTGGTCGAGGTCCCCAGGCTCTCCACAATGCACCTCCTGTCCTTTCTCCTGGTTAACATGTGAATCAGTCAGAGGGGTACAAGCACACTGAACACCAGACTTTATTCCTGTGCTCATGTAACTGTTTTCTTTTCCATTAAATGCTTTCTAAAAGTATTTTCATGTTTTGTAGCCTGACTTGCATCATGTTGCTATAAAATCTTTCCTCTTTGTGACAACAAGAAAGGCATCTGACACTGAAGAATTCTAAAAACACATTCCCAATTCATTGGAATGAAAATTGGGATGATGGGAATGCTCAAACTTGTTAAAAATGTGTGCAATTTACTTATAATTTTAAACTTTTAAAATCAATGTTTGCCTTTTCCTTTCACTTACAGAACTTTCCACAAAAATTACGATAGATGCTCAAATCATGCACCAACATTCTGAAATTAATTATCTGACAATACTCATACTAAGGCATGTAACAAACTCAGAAAGCTCAAAACTTGCCTCACGCACATGTCCAATAGTTTAGTTTTCTATGTAGACCTCTGGGCCTTCAGAATCTCATAAGAGACTTTCAAATAAGTTTTCCAGTACCTTCTGTTTTTATTAAGGCCTGTAATACTAAATAGAGTGGTATTTTCTAGCTGGACAAGGAAATGTAACACCAAGAGGAAAGGAAACATAAGAAAACAAAATTAAGATGACTTTACTCCAAAAAGATTTGAGCAAGGATTTGAGCATGAGTAAGTTAATTTGATGAAATTGCAATTGTCCATCATTAATCAAAATCATAATTATCACAGCCATATGTCTTCATTTTTTTAATCGATATTCAAATTTTAAATAAAATTGAGCAATGGGAGAAGGATGAAATCTGCTCATAAAGAAAAGTTTTGTCCAGGTCATGCTCATCTCACTTAGGCGAGTTGGTTACAGTGAACTCCACACTGAGGAGAGGCTGCATGGCTTATCTCACAAGCAGGAGCTTGTTAAAGGATATCAAAACTCTTCTGAAGACTCAAGCCTAAACACTAAGGAGCTCTTAAGGGATGTTCCTAAAGATAGAAAATCCTCAGGAGGGATTCTAAAAAGATCTTGTGAGAGACATCCCTGCAACAAGAAGAATTGGGAGAAGAACCTCTCAGGAGTGGGAAGTCTTCAAAGGCGACCCCTATTAACAAGAAACTTCAAAAGTGGGATGTGACATGACGTGCAAATCCTCCCACTGATGTTGAGTGCTTTAAAGATAGAATCCCCTGAAGCAAAATGGAGCCTTTGAAGTGGCAGTATCAGCATCAGCTTTGGAATGCATAAAGGTGCAGCATACAACAGGACCAGTGCATCCCTGGAACAGAGCTCCCAGTGATTCCCAAGGAATCCACCTTGCTCAAGTCTGATAAGCCTAAGGGCCAAGAGGACAAGCAAAGAAAAACGCCATTTAGCTGACCTTAAAATACATCTTTGATCTCCCCCAATTAATCTCCTCAACACTGAAACAAAACTGGGTTCAAAACAGTGGCTAATAGATAAAAAGAGCTGTCCCATGGAGCTACATTACAGGTACTCTTTGAGACCAAGAAAAGTTCATCCTTTTGTTTTCCTTTAGTGTAAATGTAAGACGCTGGATTGATTGAGACAATTTTTACTGGTTTTCTTCTTATTCAGAGAGGTTTCGATCTGTTATTCAGAGCTCCTTGAAGTTCATTTAACAGCATACATCATGATTTTGCTGGAAGTCTATTTCTCAAGCAGCAGTGCCACAACAAGTTAATATCCTTTCAAAATGCCAGCTGCAAAGAAAACACATGGTGTTTGCTGATATTCACACAATGGAATGCAGAGTCGTGGATTTAATTTAAAACTGTAGAAAAATGTAAAAGCAACCGCAATGTACTCTCTCCCCTATTTACACAGAAATTACTAAAAAAGATAGAATAGAATTATCCAGTCAAATTTACCACTGGAAATAAATAAGAAAACCTTTTGTCTTGGGGACTAGAATACTACTGGAATGCTAGTCAAGAACCAAGAATGGATGAAATTGTTACAAAGGTGAACTACATGAAGGACTTGAAAATACAAACTCATAGAAGGGCTGTCCCAGGCTAATGAATCAAGTGTCTTATTACAAGCAATCATGTAACAGTTCTCTGCATAATTATAATAATTTAAAATGCAATTATTTTAATAAATAATTGTTTCTATAAACATGCAATTTGACTTATGGCCCCGTCTAAAATAGTCAAAAATTCTCTGATTTGCAGCCAGAAAGTTTCCATTTACATCCATTCCCTCTTAAACATTGCTCTTTCACTGCTATACAAAAAAGAAACACAACTCTTTCTATTTCACACTCACACACCACCTCCCCTAGTTTCCCTTTTACAAATAAAATACTAACATTATCGTTTCAATAACAATATGACCAGATTTTGGGAAATGGACAACACAATGAAACCACATTGGCTAAAATCTTCAGGATCACTGGCATGTAAAACACAGTTCTAAAAAATCTGGCCAAGTTAATCACAATTAAAATAACAGTCTCATAAAAGGAAGTGTTAGGGAACAAAACATTAAGTGATACTCTAGTCCTGTCTATGATGACTCAGACACAGGGATACCCACAGACTTGAATTTCTCTGCTGGGCAGACCTGAGGCAATTCCAAAGGAAAAGGCATTACAATCAGACAGTGCAATGTTGTGACCAAGCTAACAGCCCAGCCAAGGCTTGTTCCTAAGGGACTGGACAGCATATTCTCTTCTTCAAGAGGACTGAAAAAAGGCTCTCCCGAGAACAGAGGGCAGATCCTCACTGCAGAGCCTTTGGCCCTCCATGTCCTCTGAGTCTGTGGTGCCCCCCTCACACTAAGAGAGAGATAATATATTGGATGCTTTTTCCAAGCATCTCAAATGACTTTTATGGCAGGTCACCAGTTTTCCACCAGATGGGTGTACTGAGGTGGAGGAGCCTTTGCCTTGGAGATGATGGAAGAGTTCCCAAACTGAGACAAGAGGTGAAGTAGCTGAAGTTCAGTGTTCCACACAGCCAGTGAACCACTGATGTGCCTGGGCTGTGCAGTGGGAGGGTACCACTGGACTCATAACACACTGATACAGCTTCTCAGCAGAGTTCTGAACCAGGCAAATTTTAGCTGGGATTGTCTGAGGATTCTTCTCTTAATTCTACTCCAAAGCTCATCTCTTTTCTAATAAATGGCTTTGCTTCTTGAACAGTGAAATTCATGCTGAAATGTTTCATAAAAGAGGTTCCTTCCAATTTTCAGGGTATTCTGTTTCCCATATTTTTAACATGAGTGATTATCTGAAGAGTGTAGAACAATCTGCTTTGCAGGTCCTCATTGAACCTAATGAAAGATTAAGGCCATTTCCCAGAGGAGAATTTTTTAAAATGTTTCCTACTGGATTGCACAGTGTAGATATAAAAAGTAGAGAGTACTCAGCAAAACATGTGTGCCTCTTAGGAGTACCTGGGGAATCTAAACAGGAAGAAAGATGTTTATTATCCTCCTCAATCTAACCTGCTTCTGTGGAACCCTCAGCCAAACTTTTAAAGGTAGAAAAGTCATGGGGTTCCTCCAAACATGGGCAGAAAGGGTATTTTGCATGTGCATAGTTGAAAACAGTTCCACACAATAATAATTTTCTTCAAGAATTATGGAGTTCACAACCCCCATTTACAAAACAAAAACAAAATCCCACATAGCCTGCCCTGCTCTGCAAAAGCTGCTTATTGTGCCAGAAGGATAAAAAAACCTGCTTTAGTTTCCTGGTTATTAGGACTTGTCCCTCAGGAAGCCTTTTGCTGACACAGCTCATTTACTTCATCTGTACTTGCACAGAGGGTTCCTCCCAAGCAGGTCAGACCATGGGCCTGGGGCAGGTACTGGGTGTCTCTTGTGTCCAGCAACCTCATTTACCTTGTACAAAAGTCTCACTCTGTCTCTCCTCCCTGTGAATTTTGTGGTAATCTTTGGTTGCATACACTGTGAGCATATAAATCGAAAACTCTTTTCACTAGAGAAAATAAACAAACAAAAGCTTTTGGAGATACTTCCAAGAGAATTATAGCAATGTTTAAATGCTGGGCTTGAACATGTCTGGTTCAAACATGCACTTAACAGCCCATGGCAGATCTGCAAGAAAGATCATCATGCAAGTACAAGTATTCTCATATATTTTCTTCATATTTAGAGAATTGTAAAAGGGCTTCTACAAAAACAGACTGATAGTTCCTCCAATAGTATCAAAATACCAGTCTGAAAACCAGGCTTGACAGTTGTAGCTGACATAAAAAGAAGCTGCTTTAGTCTTGTTTTTACAGAAGCCTGCATAACTTCTGAAACACAAACCAACAAGTTATGCCTTTTTGAAATAAATAATTTTTGCAGTTGCCTTCCTGAGCAGTCCATTATGCTAACAGAGCCCTTCACATGCCAGATGATAATGTGCTTTTTCCAATAAGAAACTCCAAGCAGTCCCAGTGAAGACTGAAATGAGAAGGCAGCCTTCAGAAACTGTACTTGAAGGAATATATCCTTCTTTCTTTATCCTGCCTCTTTTTTCTTCCACCATTGAGGACTGATAATTTGGGACTAATAATGTGGTTATCTTCACTTCAATATAGCCACTCCTCTATATCTTATTCTTACACCCATGCCCACTCCCCCATTTCTTGGTATTTGTCCTTTATGAATGTTCTGATTCACCTCTCTTCATCTTTCTCCTGATCAATCTGCCATTTATAATCACAGAATTTCTCCATTTGTCTTTCTAGTTATTTTTGCATCCTGCCATCTTCTCCCTCTGATCCATTTACTAGAGAAGTTTGAAACTTTCTCTAATTTGAACCTTGATAATTCCCCAGCCTGGCTCCCCCAGGTCTACCCCTCAGGACCCAGAAACTCCCACTGTCTCATCATTGCTAGAACTCAGAAGGTGTATTCCAGTTCCTGTATCATTAACATGTGAGTCATAACTAAATTTCATAGTGGAGAAAATCTCTGGATTTCAGCTTTTCTTATCTATCCAAACAGCACCATCTTTCTTATCCTCCCGTGCTGCAATCAACAAATCAAACCTGTTAGAGGTCAGGTAGTCTGCCTTGCTTTACGCCATCCTTAATCAGGATCAAATACATCTATTTTATTCTTAGCAGATGTGTTCTTAATCTGTTCTGGGTGACAGAGACCCCACAAGCTCCCTGGAAAATCTTCCAGTGCTGCACTGTCCCAGCTGATAGTAAGACATCCATTTATCTAACTTTGATACACTTAGGGCTCACAACTTCTGGTCTGGTCCATCACTTTTCATTAGTCTTGATTAATGCAATTTTTCCTTATCTCAAAGAAACTTGAAATGCTACCACAAAAACTGCTTTTATTAGCTTATTGCTTTGGTATATGAACTTGTATTTTTGTCCCTCCACAGCAGTACCTCTACCCTCTCCAGTTCCCTAGTACATCGTTAAATTTCAGGGATCTTTGGCACTTTACCTTCATTTTTCATATCAGCTCATATCTGTGTTCAATATGTCTGTGTCATGAGAGCCCAAGTCAGTCACAGCAAAAAGACAAATAGGCTTAAACCTGTCCCTTACATTGAGATTCCATAGGGGATTAGCAGGCTTTAGAATGCAAACATACCCTTTTCTCTCCTGACTAGGTTTCATCCAACTAAAAAATAATAAATATTGTATAATAAAAGCTAGAAAAATATCTTTTTTTTTGTGCCAACAAAATTCAAAGCAATTAAATCTAATTGATGTCTAATCTAATTTCTAATTGAAATCTAATCAACATAAATTGAATGGTTTGAGTTTGCACCTTCCCCACCCCATGGTGTATAATAAAAGCTAGAAAAATATCTTTTTTTTTATGCCAACAAAATTCAAAGCAATGAAATCTAATGCAACATAAATTGAATAATTTGAGTTTGCACCTTCCCCACCCCATGGCAGGGTTTTGTTTTCAGTAGTTCTCTGTCACCAAGTGGCAGGGTCCTAAGGATGTTCTTCTGTCTTCTATGGAAGGCAGCTGGCTCATTCCTGTCCTTCAGCATGGCCTCTACATGAGCTACAGGCTAGCCATGATGACCATCTTGTCCGCACAGTTACTGTCCCTGGAATCTCTCTTCAGGAGGCCTGAGTAATCAGCCTCCTTCCTGAGTCAGCCAGTCATCCTCCTGACAAAACACGTTTGATAATCTCTTCCCACTCAGCTTTGCTACCCACATCCCTGTTCTGAAACCAGAGCACTTCTGTGTTGGAGAATGCTATACTGGTCCTCACAGATGAGGAAATCTTCACAAACATGTCCCAAAACACTTATCAGCTTACAAAGCATATCTCAGAAGACTTCCTCTCTGCACCACTTGCAAAACTCTTTACAGCAAGTAGGGTCTCAGTTTGCTAAGGCCACGGCCAGTTTTGCTCATCAGTAGTTAAACTCATGTCTCAAATGGTACCCACCAATGCTCTCTTCTTAGACCACCACAGTAATACTGAAAACCTAGCAGGTAGTGTAGGTTTTCACATTTTATAGCAGTTGCATTTATTCTGTTATTTATCAGCTTAATATTGATACGAAAGCAGCTGAATTTTTTTCTGAAAAGAAAATACCTATGATTCTAACTGGGGAAAAGCAGTGAAATTAAAGAACAGTATTTTGTCCCATCTTCAATGATATATCAGCAACAGCAAGAACTTTTTCAGCAGTGTGTGATCATAGACTGTGTACAAGTTGCAAGTCTCCAAGGAAAATGAAGTGTCAGATGTATGGTTTTCTGTTTAGTGTTTCTTGTCAGGCAGTGTCATACAACGCTCCCACCATCTTAGGATGATGTTATGAGTTATAGGGCACTTCTACTTCTCACTGTATCTGTGGGCTCATGAAAACTGCTAGATCCACAAATTCTGAAAATGAAATCCAAAGTGCTGCTATTTTCATCCAGGGAAATGGCAAAATACATTGCTGAATGAAATCTTGCTTCAGCTCTGACTCAGATAACAGGGTTATTTTTTAGCTCTGCGTCTATTTGCTGACATGTCCATCCAGATTCTGAAAGACCTTTTTAGGGCTGATTGTGGTTAGATTAGACAGTCAATGCTTCAGAACCAGGGTCATCCTCTTGTTCAGCTGAATCTGGTTCCTCTGTACAACCTTGGCCTCTTGCTTACCAGATGCCTCTGTACCACAACCCACCTTTATCAGTGGGGTTTTGTGACTGGAACTCTCTACAGTAAAACTGAAAACCCTGCTGTCACCATGAATTACAGAAGGTATTTTGTGTGCTATGGTGATAGACCCACTGGGACCATGGATTTATCATGATAGCTTGAGTTTCAATAAAATCTTTCTAAATTCAATAGTAAAAGGAAATCTCTTTAGGTTTGCCTTGTGATAGACCTTTTGAGACTAGAGGGTTTCTTTCTTGTCTGTGTTTCTATGTTTGGGTTTAAACACTATAATATTTAATAAATTAATAGGGAAATTACCTAAATGGAATTATGCACTAGGCTTCTTTCTTGTGACCAAAAAAATCCCTCAATGAATAACCCTAGTTTTTCTATTTAAAGCATATTAATAAGCATTATTAGCAGATTTTTTTATACTATTTTGACAAAGGTTTCCTACCTTCATCCTTTTCTTCCTCATGTACTACATGTTTTACAATTTTGAAAGATGAAGGAAGCTAGTACACTAACAGACCTGGCAGAAATGCAAAGTCAGAAACCATCCTCTTTCTTCTTGTTATTTAAAGAAACTGCACTATATTTTATCTGTTTTTCAGGACACAGCCCAAATTCCCTGGAAGACAATAATATTCTAGTGACAAAATTGGCTTCACAGCAGACATTGTTTTAAAAGCAAAGTAAAAGAAAGCAGATTTGTGGCATGTCAAAATAGTCACCTGATAGTTTTCAGAAATGCACATAGTCAAAAGAATAAAAAAAAATTACACATGGTGATTTTAGCAGTTTCTGCTACTCTGTTTAACTAAGCCAGAGGGTATAGTACAGGCAAATAAGCAGTGAAAAAACCTGCCAGCTACAGATTGGAAGTAAAGAACTGAAGCTTTCTTCTTATTAATTAGTTGGCTAACCTTTATTTTAGTGTCATATTACTTTTTTAAAATTACTTATGGTAATGAAGTGGACACACAAGTTCACCAAGCCCTCTACTTACAAACAGAAGGTCTCAGCAACCTCAGGAGGTGACAGTTTACATGAGAAATGCAAAAATTAATTCATAACCAAGACACAGCAATAATTGGTGTTAGAATATTGGTTCTGATATTTCTGCTTTTCATTTTTATAATTACAGATAAAATATATATATTAGCACATTTTCAAAATAAAATAAGTGTTATTAATTAGGCATGCATATGTAACTTCATTCAACCTACAAGTCTCATTGCTTTCATGGTTAGGCACTTGAAAAATTAGTATTTGCAAGCTGGTTGGTCTTTTAAGGGTCTACGTCAAAAATTAAATCTTCAGAGAAGACAACACACAGCTTTCTGAAACTGACATGTCACAATTGCCTTAAAATTTATCAGAATCCATGTTTCCACTGGAAGCAGTCATCCCAAATTTGCCAACCATGCAGTCCAGGCACCTGCCCTGTGACAGCACAAGGATTCACAGAGCCACACCACCTGCTTGGGCACTGCACTGGGTTTGCACGGCAAGGATTTGGCAGTGGAGGACTCCAGGTGTGGTTTCTGTGAGAAGCTGCCAGAAACCTCCCCATTTCCAATGGATCCAGGGCCAGCCAGCTCCAAGATGAACCTACCACAGGCTGAGACCATGAGTGATGAAGGCAGTAGCTGGAGACAGCAGTCAGATTAGGCAAGAGAAACAGCCCTGCAGACACCCAGGTCAGTGAGGAAACAGGAGAACAGGGTGCTCCAGGCACCAGAGCAAAGATTCCCCTGCAGCCAACTGTGCAGCCCAAGGTGAGGCAGCTGAGCCCCTGAGCCCATGGAGGTCCATGTCTGTAGCAGGATGCTCTACCTGGAACTCAAATAATGCCCTGTTTGCAAGGCTATCAGTGGTGGACTGAGAGGGGGTGTCATGCAGGTTTTGGTGTTGAATTATGCTAAACCCAGTCTGACTCACCCTGACAGTGAGGCAGACATGGTAAAGTATCCTTATCTAAAAATGTTAAGCTGATACAGATGACCTGGGGATATATGATGGGCAGTCAATCAATTTATACTGCAACAGTTCAGTTCACTTTCATACAGTTAGGTTCTTCTAACATATTCCTTCTCCGAATGTGTGGTGACTGCTTCCTTGGGTGTCAGGGACACCCACCAAGGATGCTCCTCAAGGTTAAGAGAAAGAGACCTGCCCACAAGTGATAATATTAGTGAGTTACATCAATCTCTAATTAATAATTGTTTCTTTTTGCTAGCTTTAATATAATTGCTTTAATATAGTGCACTATGGTAGACTAGGCACTAGGTAGACTAGTAGTTTTAGCTTTCACTGTGTAATAAATAATTCTGATTAAAATCTTCTGTCTGGTCATGTATCATAGTAAATAACTAATTTTATATAAAAAATATATGATTTGCCATCAATAAAACCTGTGGGACAAAGTTACTTAAACTACTGAGAGCCTGAGGCTAAGATTGGATCCAGCTACCCCAAGGCTCCTCTCTGAAAAGCATTTTAGAGTGCAATGATTTTAGAGTGCCTTTTTGCACCTCATGGCCTGTGGCAGCACTTCTCTAATAAACTTTGTCTGAAGCTCCCACTCCACCCATGACAATGGGAGAGCAAAGATCCACCTGCAGCCCATGGAAGAGCCTATGCCAGAGCAGATGGATGCCTGAAGGGAACTGTGACCATGTGGGAAGGCCATGCTGGAGCTGGGTCCTGGCAGGAACTGTGGCCCCATGGAAAAAGGAGCCCAGGCTGGAGCAGATTTGCTGGCAGGACCTGTGACCCTACAAGGGACACACTGGAGCAGGACAAGAGTGTGAGGAGTCCTTTCCCTGAGGAGGAAGGAGGAGCAGAGATGATGTGTGATGAGCTGACCACAGACCCCATTCCCTTGTTCATACATGCCACCCAGTGAGAGGAGGTAGAGAAATTGGGAGTGAAGTTGAGCCCAGGAAGGGAGAGATGGAGCAAAGATGCTTTGAGATTTAGATTTATTTCATATAATCCTGCTCTGCTTTGATTGGTAATAAATTAAACTAATTTCCCTGATTCTATTTTGACCATGACAGTAATTAGTGAGTGATCTTCCTCTGCATTTATTTCAGCCCACAAGCCTTCTCTTGTGTTTTTCTGTCTTCATGTCCAGCTGAGGTTGGGAAGTGATAGAATGGCTCTGGTGGGCATTTAGCATGTAGTCAAGGTAAATATACCACAGTCAGAGGCAGGATTTGGCTGAAAACTTACCTGCAAAATTTATTGTCAGCGAAAGCAAATAGTGGACTGATTGACTGGTGTCTGGTAATTTCAAATCTGATGGTCTGGTTCCCAGAACAGCTACTTTCAGGAAGCCACATATATTGACATATGCATGCAGCTACCCTAGCCCCTTGAAATATCCCATATGGCTTCAATCAGAACTCCTGTATTGCACTGTCACTTTATCAGCAGATCTTCTCTTAGTCTACTTCAATACAAATAAAGCAGGGCCAAGGCACAGATATTGGCAATGGTCCACAATCATCTGTTCTGTTTAAACTGCAAGCACAGCCTCTTGCACAGTTTTGGCTCATGCCAAGTAGCAATGTCCAGACAACACCCAGGCACAGCTCAGGAGACACCAGATGCCAAGGATTGCTTCCAGGCGACAATTTGGACATGGACATCAGGTTTTGAGGATAAAGGAAGCAAGCTTGAGCATATGGAGGTGATCCACTGCCATGCTGCTTGGACTCAAATCCCTGGTCAGTTCAATTCAGATCACAGAAGTTGCTTTTCAGTCCAGTCCCTAAAGGCTGAGCTTTACAAATGGGAGATAGAGAATGCCCCTTACAGCAGCAGTGCAAAATACTGCCTTGCTAGAGAATGCAGCACAGCAACATCTGAGACGTTTTCAGCTGCCTCTG
Organism: Passer montanus; assembly: GCF_014805655.1. Lineage (NCBI taxonomy): Eukaryota > Metazoa > Chordata > Aves > Passeriformes > Passeridae > Passer > Passer montanus. Next base: position 6,389,406 of record NW_024368041.1, on the reverse strand, counting down.
GATTGCTCAAACTAATCCAGCAGTTACAAATCAAGTCCAGAAACAGATTGGGCAGTTCTGGTTCTGATCATCTGGAAAGGTTTGTTTGACGAGAGCCTTTGTATTCCATGTTATCTGTGTTGGATGAAGAGGTAACACAGAAAGGGCTACTGGAACAATATTACAGGTGGCTGTTATTCTGCCTTTACTGTTCTCTAGCCCTTAGTTTAAATGCAAGCCTTCTTCAAGCTTTTGCACTTCTATCTTGTAGGAGTCATGTTCCCCTTTGACTTTCATTCACATCTGATTTCTGAGACTTTCCAGAACAAGCACGTCACCTAAATTCTTCAGTGTTTGGGAAAACAAAAGAGCTGCTGGCAAACACTTCAGAGACTTTCCTACAAAAAGCAAGCACAAACCAGTCACAGCCAGACACCCAATCCCCTGACTCAGGCTGAGTAAGTGATTTAGGCTCAGCTGGCCAGGAAAGAGAAACCTATAAGTTATATCCAGGGTGATGCACATTTTGGTAGGAGCTTAAAAAAATGTTCTTTTCCTGCTAGAAGATTCCACAAAGTGGCCACTTTTCCCTGATCAGCTTATCAGTCTCAGGTCTGTCCATGTTTCCTTTCAGGCAGAGTCACCATTCAGAGCAGCTTGCTGCAGTTTCACAGACAGCACAGTCAGCTCTAGAGTCAGTCACTGCTCCTGTCACAGTTTTCTCTTTAAGTCCATAATTCACACCACAGGCATCCCAGTGGTAAGATCTTGAGGTGTACTAGATGTGTGGCTGTATTTTATACCAATTTACAAAGAAAGTAGGATAAAGTCCTGCACAATGCAAACCTGAGTAAATCACGTCCTTGATTTCATAGTGACTTCATGTTTCCTTCTCACAACAGTATATCTATTTCAGCTCCTGCCTTTCCACAAGATCATGAGAAGCTGTGTCAAGGAAGGACTCGGAAGGCAATCTGGGCCACCCTGTTCTCCACAGCAGAGTAGTCTGTCTGTACATATCCTGCCAGATGTACTCCTGAACCATCTGCACAGATTTCCAGCAATGGAGATTCTCATTCCACCTGTCCCAGTGAGTGACGAATTTTACTATTGGAAAGATTTTACAGTTTTATGGTTTAAGTCAGGACTTCTTGCCCATTCATCCTGTACATGGAAAATGAACAAATTTCTCCCTCTGAAATATTCCTGCATTTTCTAAGACTTGTCTCCTGTTCCTTAATTTTCTCCTTGTTAATTCTCTCCATTTGTTTAATCTTTTATTTTAGCTCATTCTTTCTAGATTTCTGCCTGTTCCCACTGCAAGCTTCCTTTAAATTGGTGTCTATATTTCTTGAGCCACAGCGTCCAAAGATGAAGATACTACTCCAGATATTCTTATCAACATGGAAGGTGCAAAAACATCTCTTTACAGTTCCAGCAGGCTGTTAGCCTTCTGCCTGTACATCTTACTGTGGTGCTGACTTGTTTACACTAACATGACCTTGTTCTGTGCATTCACCTTGTATTGATATGTACATTGCTACCCATATTCTACCTCCATTCTGCCCCAAGGGCCTGATTTGATGAATTGTTGCCAAGCTGTGTGATTTGTATTTGTTCAGTTTGTTCTCCCTATGTAAGTTCAATGTCTTTTCATGAACTGTTGCATTTTACAGCACAGAAGAAACTAGGTTGGAAAAGACCTTTGAGATCATTGAGTCCAACCCATGGCCTAACACAACCTTGTCAATGAGACCATGGCACTGAGTGCCACATCCAATCTTTTCTCAAATGCCTTTAGGAACAATGATTTCTCTTTAAGTCCATAATTCACACCACAGGCATCCCAGTGGTAAGATCTTGAGGTGTACTAGATGTGTGGCTGTATTTTACATCAATTTACAAAGAAAGTAAGATAAAGTCAATGCCCAATCACCCTTTCTGTGAAGAGCTTCTTCCTAATTTCCAACCTAAACCTCCCCTGCTACAGCTGAAGACTGTGTCCTCTTGTCTTGTCATGTTAGCTGGGAGATGAGACCAGCCAGCTCCTGGCTGCAGCCTCCTTTCAGGGAGCTGTAGAGAGTGACAGGGTCCCCCCCCGAGCCTCCTTTTCTCCAGGCTAAACACCCCCAGCTCCCTTATAGATTTATGTTACAGACCCTTCACCAGCCTTTTTGCCCTTCTCTGGACACACTCCAGCATCTCAACATCCTTCTTAAATTGAGGGGACCTGAACTGGACACAGCATTCAAGGTTCCAAATACAGGGGAAGAATGACCTCCCTATTCCTGCTGGCCACACTATTCCCAATCCAGGCCAGGAGCCATTGGCCCCCTTGGCCACCTGGGCACACTGCTGGCTCGTGTTCAGCCTCCTGTCGAGCAGTACCTCCAGGTCTCTCTCTGCCTGGCCACTGCCCTGCCACTCTGTCCCCAGCCTGTAGTGCTGCAGGGGTTGTTGTGGCCAAAGTGCAGGACCTGGCACTTGGTCTTGTTAAACCTCATATTGTTGGATTTGGCCCATCCTGTCCAGGCCACTCTGCAGAGCCCTCCCATCCTCCAGCAGATTGACACTCACACCCAACATGGCATCCTCTGCAAACTTGCTGATGTAAAGTAAATGTAGACATTAAACAGGACTGGGCCCAACACTGATCCCTGGGGGACATCACTGGTGACCAGCTGCCAGCTGGAGGCAACACCATCCACCACCACTCTCTGGGCCCTGTTTTGGAGATCGTTCCTCCAGTATGTCAAGATTATTTTCATTTCTGATCTGGTCCCTAATTTCCTTTACCAGCTCCGTATTTTATGTAATTTTAGCAGTATATTTTTAATTCTGTTAATGTTTTTAATTCTGTTACTCAAACTGTTATGAATATATTAAACAGCACTGGCCTCTGGAAAGGTACCAATGTAGTTGTTTTGAGGAAAACTACAGTTAGAAAATGACAACTGGTCACTGCTCTTTGAGTAATGTTTCTTCCCCTGTTTTGCACTTCCTAGGTTTTCTCTTGTTTTATAGAGTAGTTTTACATGGCTGGATAAAGTGGTTTCTGATTTGGAAAAAATCCTGATTCTTATTTCAATGACCCATTAAGTGAATTCACATAGCATAAAAGCTAGATCAGGGAGTATCAAGAACTTCTCACTCTCTGATTTTCACTAGCTTCTCCTCTGCAGCAGATCAACCTATCGCTTTGTTTGTTCATAAAGCATAATTATCATGCAAGAGAAACTATCGTGCATTATAAACTGTAATTTGTTTGCTATGGTTTTACAGCCTCTAGAATGAAAAGAAAAGGGTGGTATAAAGTAGAAAAACAAAAGGGAAGCACTACAAAGCTAAAGAGTTTATTGCAAATGAGGGCTCCTTCAATTTTCTGTTTGTTCAGCAGCTATACTGAACAAGAGAAAGGCTAGAAAAATAAAGAAAATTTCTCTTGTCTTAGATTATGAAGAATTTTAGACAGCTTTAAGAATGAAAAAAAATATTATTAGAGACTGATCTTAACAGAGAAAGAAAATGTCTTGAAAATTGCCTGTGAGAATAAATTTGAAAGAGGCATGTTCATGATCTGAGGGAAATTTAGGATTAAACAGCTACTGGCTTAAACTCAGTACTGGAAAATTAAAACTATATACAGTCAACTACGAAAATCCATTAATATCCATTAACACATGGAAACCAGTGACCGAAAGAGTGCAAACAAAAGAAGTAAACTTTTAAATGCAATTTCCACAACTGATATTATTATATCGTATTTTAGGCTGCAGCCACATCATGTTACAATAGAAAATTTGGAGTCCCAGATCACATAATGGGTCTTCCAGGAACTGTAGTTCTACAAAATTGTATATAAAAATAAGAATTTCAGATTCAATACCAGATCTCCCAATTGCTAGAAATGCCTGAGGAATCTACTCTAAGTAGCCATAAATGCCTGTTCACAAGAATCCTCTTTCTCAGCTTATGGTCTGAGCTGATCAAGAATCACTAAAATTTCATACTGACTCAGATCCATCTCTGCATCAAAGTAATGAGACATCTGCTGTTGCTTTCAGATTTAATCACATAAATAATTTATCACCACAGAAATTCTACTAAAAATGTATTGCATGAGTAAAAGCTTCTGCTGTTTCCTCAGACTGGGTATCCCTTGGTGAGCAGGATACGAGTTATATCTCTGCAATGGGACAAATCCCAAAACATCTTTCTGAGAGTGCTGCATTACTACAGAGAAACTTAGTTTCTCTTTAAAAAATGTGACTTGGATGCAAACAAGTTTTAATTACCCCAGCAGTGCCTATGTCCTTGCTGGTTTCCTGCACCACAAATAAAACCCCGAGTCACCAATGTCACATCCCCTGCCACACAGCTTCCTTCTCTTGTAGGAACTGCCTGAACTCCTCCACAAGGTCTTCTTGCCATCTTCATCATCAAATTCACTTTCAACACCCAGGCTTGGCAAGCTGTGTAAGCAGGGCTTGTTTGCAGACATTAGAGACATCTGCCAGTTCAGGTGCCAGGCTCTTTGTGTTTATAAATGGAGATTTTACCTAAGAGAGATAAGAAAACTGAGTAACCCTTCAACTCTGAAAAAGAACAGTCAGTCCTTCTGACTTGTTATTTTCCAGTTTTCTGCGTTATCATTTTTTAACTTTAGAACTTACTTTTGAACAAGGAAGGTAGTTACAAACACTTTAATTTTATTTAAACCATTGACTCTAAACTTATTTTTTAAACTTTAATGAATTACAGGCACTTCATCAAAGAGGGGAAAGAAACAAGGCATTTGTCCTCATTTATTTTCACTATCTTCAGGAACCTAATTGTCATTTGAAAGTGCAAGTGCCAGTATAGAAAACTGATAGAAAATAAGAATTCCATTACAGAATTAAGTAAACTAAAGCAAGACAAACCTGTGTAACAATTTTTGCTTTTAAATGCTTTTCTTTTAATTGTGTTCTTTCCATTGCCAAAGCAACTATTTTTATAAAGGGCCTATTTCTGAGTCATCACCCATAAAACCACAAAACCCCATTTGCTTTGTTGGTGACTATAGGGAATGCTCTCCTGTGAGCCACATTTGAGAGTGGGAAAGGGAGACCATTCTAAGATATGTGAAACAACAAAAGATGAGATCTCAGAGAAACAAAAGTAGGAAACAAATATCCAAAAAATGCAGTTAATCCAAACAACACCAAGTCATTTAAAAACTCATGTACAAAATTTTGGTTGCAAACTCAGCATCTTTCTAAGATATGTGAAACAACAAAAGATGAGATCTCAGAGAAACAAAAGTAGGAAACAAATATTCAAAAAATGCAGTTAATCCAAATGACACCAAGTCATTTAAAAATCACGTACAAAATTTTGGTTGCAAACTCAGCATTCGGTCTGTGTGGGCAATCACAGTCCTTTGTTAGCCTCTTAACTCTCTACCACTCACCAAATGGGATTTCTAAGCACATTGCACTGCAGTCTCTGCCATCCTTGTGCATTTTGTTCTCATGTTCACAAACAATGACAGCCTTTATGCTTTAAATCTTATCTTAAAACTCACAAGATTGCAAGTCGAAATCTCAAATACCAGCTACATTTGTATATGCAGGGTATCATTCCTCCACCAGAGATATGTTGTAAACAAAACTTTGATAAACTGAGGTGTATAATAAAAAAATATGATATGTAAAGCTGTCATGGACATGACAGAAGTGAAGTGAAAGTTTTGATTAGTGGGAAATTTGATAACAAAGGCAGTACAACAAATGAAAGTCATTGGAATCTTCTTTGTACTTTGGATATGCCTATTTATATAGAAAAATCCAATATTTGATAAGTCTCTTATCAGCTGGTTGGCACTGAATTTTAAATTTAAAGCAATTACCAAGGGTTTTTTATTTGTCAAGTTGGAAAAAAGGAAATTATTGGGAAAAGTGACTGTTAGAAGCTGACACCAGTCTTGTGTTCACTTTCAGCCACAGACCCAAATTAAAGCAATTATTTCAAAATGACTGATGTAGACAAGTTTTCATATTGCGTATTTGGATGGAGAATAGTACTATCTATGTACACAGTCAGGAATAAAAATGCAAAGTTTTACCCTGGGCTTTTAATATGCATGGCAACAAAGAAGTATTTGAATGCTGACTGTATTCCCTTTCAATCTGTTCAAAATCTAGAGAGAGGAGAATATGATATAGCACTGCCTTTTCCACATCTAGTTTGCTACAGTTTGGAAGCAAATCCCTACAGCTGACTACAATCTGTTCCATCAGATGCCTTTGCAAGGTCAACACACAGTATTGCACTATATTTATTGCTAGCTGGTGAAAATTGAGTATCATTTAAAACTTCTATCACAAATGCAGTTTGCAAGAGATTCTGCTAAAGTTTCTGTCTTTGGGGATTCAAACATTGGGGTTGTATAGGTAATTCTACAGCCATTTGACTTGAAAAAGTTCATTTTTGCTGTGTGATCCTCAGTCTTCATTTTCTTTATATAGATGCATTTATTTAAAAATGATTTTGAGTTTAGTGGGTAAGACATTTGAGAAGGAGAAAGATGTGAAAATAGAGAATGAACATTTTAAAGTAGAAATTGAAATATGTACAGCCTTACCCATTGCAGAGGAAAATACTGTGGGAGACATGCCATTGGCCATGGGCTATTATGTTTTCATTGCCAATTCATTGTTCAGCTCTCACATTCACAGCATCACCAGGTTTTTGCTGGGGATAGCACTATCTGTGGCTCAGCTCACTACTGCAAGGCAAAGACATTACAATCATACCACTGAAAGTCTTTGCATGCTGAGAAAATGTTAGATAAGCTTTGAATGGTAGGTTTGACTATTTAGTGATCATAACTTCTAACCCTTCAACATCAAACTAAAAGACAATTTAATGGTGACTATTGTCCCACAAAGCCAGGAAATATTTCAAAATATTTTTAAATTTTAAAAGCCTGAGGAAAATTTGTATGCCAACATTACCCTACAAATGTTTTTGCCATTGTTTTCTTCTTGACTGAATCAAATAGGTTGATATGTTTGAAAAGCATAAACAAAAGAAAAATCCAGGTGTCACAGAAACGCATAAAGATTAATATTGGAGAAGATCTCTTGATCAAAGCAGGACTACCTTGAAAGATAGATCTGGGTCGTAGTTAGGGTCATGGTAAGTCTAGTTTTGAACCTCTCTAAGGATGAAGGTTACACAATCTCTCTGGGCACCTTATCCAGTGCTGCATCATTGTTACAGTTTGTGGTTTGTTTTTTTTTTTTTTCCTAAAGTCATGACTAGTTTGAATATAATTGGTTTTATTTTCTTGTTCCTCCAATCAAACAGCATATTTCTATCATGAGGAATGCTTGAAAATATGTACAGGCCTAAGTCAAAGTGGGATTTATGTTAGAAGTTATTTATAGAGTTTGATCTATATATTAGACAGTCAGGTCTTCTAAGAGGATGTAAAACCTGGAGCTTTGTATTTACAGTCTCAAGTCTTTGGTCTTTAAATCAAACAAACTGTACACCAAAAATATCAACAGCAAAATGAAATCTCTATATGCAGTTTGTCCACTGTAGTTGCAAGAGAGAAATAAAGGGACACTTCTTTATTCCATCAACCAGGTTATTTTCTCTGCAAGTATTCTTAGTTGTTCCTATTCTCCACTACTTTGGATCTAAGTTAATGTACACTGGACAAATTAGTCCTTAAATTTTCCTGAACACTTCTGATAGTTACCTGCCAATTCTGCATACATCTCTGCTCCCACTAATCCTTGTTTATATTTTAGGAAATATTAGATTTCAGATTTCCAAAGCATCTGCTCAAGATGTGAAGTATTTTAATAGACCAAAACATGCTTTTAGACCAAAACTATCTCCAAACTGTGCAACACCTTTAAAGAACTAACTGAAAAGACAAACAAGAAGACAAACAACCAAGACACACTTTTTAGTAAAATAAACTCTTTTTCAAAAAGCCTGCACAAGTTTCATGGTATGCCAACATACTCAAAACTCCATAAGTGAAAGCAAAGGAATTTTGACACTTCCACATACTTGCTTGCATTTTGCAGCTTCTCAAAATACAAGTTCAGAAGAGAAAATATAGTTACTTTCTATGTCTATGTAAAAACTATTGAAAGATTAGAGTGATAATTTAATTTCTTTCTTTCTGATTCCTTTGAAACTTCAAAAATTTGTACCAGTTCTTTAGTAGTTCAAAAATACTGTTTCATCAATTAAATTTTTTTGCAAATTAAAGTCACACCAGTTCTCACAAGCTCAGTTTTATTCTGGAGACAAAGCTATATGCCAAATGTGCATATTTCTCTTATCAGTTTCAAGACTGTATCATTCATCGTTCTTGAGCTGATACAATTTTCTAATTAGAGTAATGAATGGGGCATTTTATCCAGCATTATAAGACATTAACTCTGTTTCCAGCTCTGCAGTGGACCTGTGGGGCAAATTGTTTCAGTGTTCTATGAATTAGTTCCCATAGCTGTATTGGAAGGTAATGATTTATTCTGATGAGCCTTAGATATAGTGTTTTAAAATATTCATCTTTCTTCTGCATGCCGGACCAAGAACACCTTTTCCCAGAGAGATCTAAATGAAGAAGCAGAAATAGAACCTACTGGCCTAAACTTTAAATGGACAACAATACAAATTTCTGAAAATAAAGTCCTATAAGTCCACTGTGAATTGATTATTTATAACAGATTCAGATGCCTGGTTCTTTTGCATTGTTCATTTCACAGAATCACAAAATCACAGAATCACAGAACATGCTGAGTGGGGAGGAACCCACAAGCATAACAGAGTCCAACAATTATCCCTGCCCACTCCCCCAGGGAGCCTGTTCCAATGCCCAGCCACCCTCTGGGTATGGAACCTTTTCCTAATATCCAACATCACCCCCCTGCCTTGCCTGCCCTGCCTGTCCCTCCTGAGGAGCCTGTGACCATCCAATGGGACACCCCACTCACAGGACTCATCCCATCGGATTTTCCTTGTGCCAGTGATGTCAAATCTCTAGGACCAGGCCAAAGCTTCAAACTCCTCTTGTTTGTTCCTCATGCTGCATGCATTGGGACAGAAGCATTTAAAGTGCGTTTCATTGTAGACAACACATCATGGAGCAGATTTTGGGGATGTACTAGCATTCAGGTCCCCAAGTTTTGTGTGCCATCTCATTGCTTATCACTGGCAAGCCTGGCTTATGCCTTCAAAAGCTCTACCTATGAACCCTGCTAGCTCCTGTGCTGAAAATGTAGAAGTACCAGTGTGTCCAGAACTTCTTCAGAGCCCCTTGAATTATATTCCACTACATGGTATTAAAACAGCCCATGTCAGCTACTTGAAATGTCACTCTCCTGTACTGCAACACCATCTAAATTATCAATGTGAGGGCACACAGCCATCCATCAAGGGCCCTGTGGGCCTCTGCTTCAAATGACAGTCCTGGTATAAGTCCTGCTGAAGACAATAAAAGGACTCCCATGAAAGATCCCAGCTTGGGTGAACAAAAATGTACTTTTAATTCCTCCATTTTTATCTTCTAAGCAATTCCTTAGATATCTTAAGCATTCATCCTCTAATCCATATTTAGAGGGCTTTATGCAGTAATCCATCATGTGAAACCTTGTTGAGAGCTTCCCTGAAAATCCATCTGTAAAATGTCTACCAGGCTTCTTTCTATGTAAGCCAATTATTATTCCATTTAAAAATGTAATCAGAATTGTTTGTCATAATTTCTTCTTCCCAAACCCACGCTGATTCATTCTTATTACATTTTCATTCTCCAAATGCAGCTTTAAACTCTCAGTGAACATTATCTCAAAAATGTCTTAATACTGTTGTTGGATTTAATGAACTTAATTTTCATCATCTCTCCCAGACTCTTCCTTTATGTGACGTAAATATAATTAGTGTTTTCGAGTCTCCTGTTGCTTTTTCAGTGTTGAAGCACATTCTTAAAAAAAAAAATCACTTCTCAAACATCTTATATTTAGCCATGGAACCATAGATTCATAGAATCATTTAATTTGGAGAAGACCTTTAGGATCAGCAAGTCCAACCCTTCATTCAACACTGCCAAGTTTACCACTAAACCTAATTGCCACATCTACACATCTTTCAAATACCTCCAGGAACAGTGACTCCACCACTTCACTGGGCAGTCTGTTCCAATGCTTGATAATTTTACTGGTGAAGAAATTTTTCCTAATATCCAACCTAAACCTCCCCTGGTGAAACTTGAGGCCATTTCCTGTGTTTGCTCCCTGAGAGAAGAGGCTGACCCTTGCCTGGCTACACCCTCCTGTCAGGCAGTTGCAGAGAGGGATGAAGTCTCTCCTGAGCCTCCTTTTCTCCAGGCTGAACACCCCCAACTCCCTCAGCTGCTCCTCACAGGACTAGTGCTCCAGACCTTTCCCCAGTTCTGTTGTTCTCTGAACATAGTCCAGCTCCTCAATGTCTTTCTTGTAGTGAGAGGCCCAAAACTGGATACAGGATTTGAGGTGTGACCTCAGCAGTGCCAAGCACAGGGGGACAATCACTGCCCTGGTCCTGATGGCCACACTATCGCTGATACAAGGCAGGATGTCATGCAGCTTATTCATATCTTCTGTTATTATGTCTCCAAGGTATCCAATAAATGATGAAGGCTCTCCTTAGGTCTCTTTTGTTGTTAATGTATTTATAGAAACATTTTTACTGTCTTTTACAGCAGTAGTTAGATTAAGTTCTGTGGCCAAAGCCCTTCTAGTTTTCTCAATGCGTTAACCTCACAACATCCTTGTAGTCCACCTGAGTTCCATGCCCTTTCTTCCAAACGTAAAAACTCTCTTCTCCATTCTGAGTTCCAGCCAAATCTCCCAGTTCAGTCAGGTCTTCTTCCCCACCCATCTCATCTTTTGGCACATGAGGACAGACTGCTCCTGCACCTTTAGGATTTCCTTCTTGAAGAATGTCCCGCCTTCCTGAACTCCTTTGCAGTTCGGGACTGCCTCCCAGGGGACTCTGGCAACCAATCTTCTAGGCAGTACAAAGTCTGCCATCCAGAAACCCGAGGTTCTTTGAGAACTGAGAATCTTCTAAGGAATTGACAGCTCTCTTATTTCATGATCACTTTGCCCAAGATGGCCTTTGGCAACCAAAAATCCTTCTCTGTTCACAGATAGCAGATCCAGTTGGTGCGTTCCCAAGTTGACCCCCTCACCAGTTGTCTCAGGAAGTTCTCTTCCACATACTCCAAGAATTTCCAGATTTCTTTCCTCCCCACTGTCTTGTATTTGCAGCAGACATGTGGTAACTTAAAGAGAAAAAGGGAAAAGACAAAAACACAAGAACAGGGGAAAAGGTGTTATTAGAGAGCATCCAAAGGATTTCATAAGGATGGTGGAGGGGCTGGCAGGGAAGATGTATGAGGGGTGGCTGAGGTCACTTGCTCTGGGAGGCTGAGGGGAGACCTCACTGTGATCTTCCACATCCTTACAAGGCGGAGTGAAGGGGCAGGCACTGATCTCTTCACTCTTGTAACCAGTGACAGGACCCAAGGAAATGGCATGAAGCTGAGTCAGGGAATGTTTAGGTTGGATATCAGGAAAAGGTCTTCACTGGAACACGCTCTCCAGGGAAGTGCTCACTCAAGCCTGTCAGAGTTCAAGAAATATTTAGACAACAGTCTCAAGCACATGATGTTTCTTAGGTCTCCTGTGCAGGGCCAGGAGTTGGGCTCAATGATCCTGATGGATCCCTTTCAATTCAACATTTTCTATGGTTCTATGATTCTCCCAGATGCTTATAGAGTATTTTGTCTGCTTCTTCATCCTGCTTGGGTGGTCTGTAACAAACTCCCACCAGGACACCTGTGTGTTGGCTTTCCTCCTGAATTTTATCCATAAACTCTCACCCTTTCATCACCACCATCACACTCTAGACAGCCAAAACACTCCCTTACATAGAGAGCTACCCCACCACCTCTCCTTTGCCAGTCTCTGCTGAAGAGTTTATAGCCATCCATCGCAGCATTCCAGTTGTGTGAGTCATCCCACCATGTTTCCATGATGAGAGTCATGTCACAGGGCCACAGTTTCCTGCTGCACAATGGCTTCCAGCCCCTCCTGTTCATTGCCTATGCAGTGTGCATTGGTGTTGATGCACTTCTGCTGGGCTGCTTATCCTGTAACATGAATCTTGTCAACAATGCCTAATCTTAGCCTTCTGCCAGTGGAGGTGCAGATTAGGTATTAGGAAAGATTTCTTCATGGAAAGGGTTGTCAGCATTGGAACAAGCTGCCCAGGGAAGACTGGTGACTGGAGTCACCATCCTGAAAGTGTTAAAAAAATATGAGGATATGGCACATTGAGACATGATTTAGTGGAGAACATGATGTTGGTGTTAGATTGACAGTTGGACTTGAGGATCCTAGAGGTTTTTTCCAACCTTAATGATTCTATGATTCTATGATTTAATGTTATGTCACCAAACATTGAGAATGTCTGTCTCATCTTAATATTCTGTGCTTTGGTGATATGCTGTAGCAGTTGAAAAGTCAGAGCAGTAGAATACACATGAAAACCCCTGGCATTTTAGGAGGTTGGAGTGAGGTCTTAGTTCAGGACTGAAGACATCTGCTCCTTTTGTGAAGAGAGAATAACTTCATCTAATTGCATATGATTCAGGTTGATCTAGAACAGTTGCCAAATTAACTGGAATTTTGAAGAGCAGCCCTTTCAATATTTATTCATATTCAATTGCATCTTACTGTACTCAAAGGTGTTCTGTGCAAAGAGAGAATTTAACAGAGTATTATTAACATATTGCTCTAGATATCCCATTCTATAAACCTCGTAGTTTATTCTCAGTTATGAAGTAATGACACCTCCATTAAGATCCACCAGTAATCTCTGTCTCTGGTGGAATGAAACAGGTTTGTTTAGAGGAGATCTTGGTTTTGACAAACATCTCTTCCTTTTCATGCAGGTTGGCAAATTCAAAATTATATTTTATTATATGTCCTACCATCATTTTAATAGAGAACTTCAGGTTTAGATGTGAGAATTATCATTAAAAGGCTTATTTTATATGCATGATCTCTTAGTTACTTGTGTTTCTTGGTGAAGTTCAGATGTCCTGCAACATTCTAATCTTAATACAGTTTTTTTCCCTGGGCTCTTTGTACTCCTGGCCATCTTCAGAGTAGATGTATTTTTCACTGCATGTGTCTGACAAGTTTTTAAATTTCTGATGGAAAAAACTCAAAACACTTCAGTCAGAATTTCTTTTCTAAATCTCTGCAAAATCTGCACTCAGATGTCACAGCCTTAGGGAATCATGTGTGTTTAGACTATCACAAAAATATGAACATCATTGTGCAGCATGGATTCCAAAGCCAGTGGCTTTTACACAGCTACACCACTACATCTGTTCATCAGAACAATAAAGTTCCTTATGAATATTCAACAGCTTGGAAACTTCTCTGAGCCCTTGAGGCTACTTTATACCACTGTTTAGAAACAATATCCAAACCCTCATCAGTCAATTCCACAGGTAGTGTGATTATTTCTGAAGGATATAAGACATCCCTCTGCCCAAGATTCAGATGGCATTATGCAGTTTAGTTTGGAATTATTCCCTCAGACATTTTTAGGTTATTTTATTTGTATTGAAATTTTAAGTATGAGTCAACCAGCATGCTCAAGTTGGAACATCATTATTTAAATAAAGATATTATTAAATGAGGGAGAGAAACTATATATCGTAACCACACTGTATTTGGCCTACAACTGTTGATATATTAACCACTAGATAACTACTAACAGAAGATGAACAGTAATTGACTATACTATGTATTTTTGAGCAAAAATTTGGGCTCTGATTTTGTAACATCACAGATACCTGCCATAGATGACTCTCCTATTTTGCTATGTTAACCTTTACAGTTATGTTTCCAATGTCCAGACTACAAATGAATCCACATAATACACAGTTCACATTGCTAGCAGTAAGCTAGCAAGCAACCTTTTGGCCCAAGACAGAAAGATAGTGTCATTTAGAAAGAAGGAATTTTTTGGAGGAATATAAATTTTGGGAAAGTCTGCAGAGTGAAATGTGTCTAGGAAAGAAATGCATTCTGAGAAAGAGGGTAACAGAAGGAAAGATTTGGATAAGTATTATGATGCCAGCTTTGCACGTTGGCTTTGGTGGTGTCCGTGTGTCTCTCTTGTGTCTGCTGACCAGTTTGTGCATTGTATCTCACTTCCACAGCATCACCAGCAGCAGCACCCAGACACCTACAGAAACATACAGCTACAGTCAGGATTTCATTCATTGCTTTTGTAATTGCTGTTAACATCCCTCACTGCCCCAGCATTACCTCCTTATGAGGAAGTAAAGACACACCTCTACTTATCTTTTAGAGCATTTCTTGAAGAATTAAACACCACCTAATAATTGGCTGAGATACTGCCACTACACCAGCCTTGCTTTGACATTGTTCCTGTGTTTTGTTCTTTTTCTCTACCACAGTTTTCTGCAGCCTTAGTCTGGAAAGAAGCTCCCTCTGGAAGGGATCCAACCTCATGGCAAGAACAAGCTGGCTCTAAGAGTGTCTTTGGGCTACATCCACCTTAGGTCCTGCTGCTTTGGTAAAAGAGACATGTAGCTGTGCCAGGCCCATGTTATTGCCAGTGCCATTTCAGCAGAGTGTCAGCAATCTGCCATCCAACTCACAGGCACTGAAATACTGGCACCACAGTACTGGCTGCCAGCCTAACACAACATTGGGCCTAAGCTCCCTTTGATATTCTCTATTGCTCAGTTGGAAAAACATCATTCTAGAGAGAACAAACACAAGAGGAATACATGTCCCCAGCAATGCTTGGAGTTTTTACATAGGAGTCAGCAAGCATCACAAAAGCTGTCCTGTTCTTGTGACTGCAGCTAAAAAACCCTTGAATCATTTATCTGAAGCATGATAGAAAGTTTGAAAGAATGCTAATAGCTGAAAGCTTTAAAAGATCATCTATCCTGTCATTAACCTTTCTGTCATTTGTGTCTCCTGCTTTTCACATGCAAAAAATCAATCTGCACTGCCACTCACTCTTGCCTTAGAGGAAAATGAAAGTTTTAGCTGCATAGGAGTGATGAAGGAGCAAATCAGTGACATGCCATAATGGTCAGATTTGGTGGCCTCAACCCAGGTGCCTTTGGATGTAAGCTCCCATTTGCAGGTATTTATAATTTCATCTATCATATAAAACAAGCACTAGCAGAGTAAAAATCAATAGAATAAGCATCCTAGCACTTCCTACAATCTCACTACAGAGATTAGGCATAGAACTGCTCCAGACTGGGATACATGTACTAAGACCTTAACTGTCCCATTCAGGGTTAACCAGGGACTGAACCGTGGACTGCTGCTGCCTGGACTGCTGCAGTACTCACTGGTGGAGAGGTCTTCAGTCTCCTGCAAAGTTTAACCTGTCCTTCCAAAAGCAGCCTGCTACCAGCGCAATGAAATCCAGTGCAGAAATAAAAACAAAGTAACAAAAAAAAAAAAAAATCTAAATCCTATTTTTACTGTTAGGAAATAATTTCAAATCTTTGCAAATTTCAACAGCTATATCCATGAGCAATGATCAGCTGCTTCTTCCAACAAACCATTTATGCAGATATATGACTGCTGTTTAAATATCTATCACCATTTTTCCTCTCCTTTCTTTCTTGTGTTTACATTTTGTTGTCGATTTTGCTAAATCTTGTGATGATTTGTGCACATGCCTTGTGTTAGTAAGTGGGTGAGCAGTCTCACTGAACTCAGGCACTCTCATTGAGTTCCATTTGCCAGAGTTATTTAGGGTCACGTAATCAAATCCACAGTCAGGAACTTACAATCCAATGCAATAAAATAACACAATTCATACCAGAGAAGTAAGAGGTGTCCTGATATGGGGATAGAGCCATGTGTCCTTACCTTCGTACACATACAGAGGTGCAGATCAATGCAACAGCTCAGAAGGAGAGAGAAAAAGTAGCTATGTAGATTTCAGTTAATTATACAAAAATGAATGTTAAGAATAAATAAATTAATAATGTAAATCTTAGAATATTACATTATTCTAGAAATCTAGCTTAAAGAAGTCAGGTAATTTTATTATCAGCCCCAGTCATTAGGTTATTGTTCCAGAATGCAGAAAGATTCCTTTCAATTAAAGGCAATTATTTGTTCTACAGTTGATAAATTATTTGCCAGTTTTGTCTAATACTGAAATTTGGCTTTATGCATTCTAAATTATTTAAATTATTAACACACACATAAAGGAAGCAAAAACTTGAATGCAGAATGTGTTCCACCTCACATGGTTCTGCTTTTCCCGTGGGCCTGTAGTAGGGAAAGTGATTCTCAGTGCTTTTCTTTTTTCCCCCCCACTGCTTTTATTTGATTTAATGAGGTAGCCCCCCTGCAAGTTTATATTTATGAATTCATAATGTGAGCCAGCAATTTCTTATGCAAAGTCAAGTAATTTTGTTGCAGACTCTTTCTCTCACTCCCACCCAAAGATATTGTTAACTGTCACATTTTATAATAGCACCATCTTTCTTCCATTAAAGAAATTACTTCAATAAGATTCCAGCTTTTTCAAGTCATATCACAGGTAAAAACCTGAGTCATCACTCAATAAATAGTTTTAAATTTGGCTATCAAAAAAGTAATACACAAGTTTAACTTGTGCAGCACTATTCTTTTCCTTCTGGAATTGCCTTCATTCTAATTTCTGGCAGGATATGATTTACAATGCAGAGCAACTCTCTTCAGATAAGAGACATGTATTCCAAAGCACATATGTTTGGCATCCTCTTGCTGCATAATGCCATGTGCTGCTCAAAAGCTTCCTAAAGTCAGCTAAAGCTGTAACAAAACTTTGCTTCAAGAGGCCCTTTGTTCTGCCTCACCTCCTTCCATGAAAGGTTAAAGGGCTGAGCCAGCTATTCACTAGGAAAATTAGTTGCTTGCAAATCTTTATTCAAATTCAGAGAGCTAATAAATACATCCCTTAGTGCCTACAACCCTCGAATATTCACAGATATTTGCACTAGTTAAGATTTTTCATGTTTATATCTTCCATATTTATTCATTATTTTACCACCTTTTATTTGTGTTAATCCCTTGGTGTATGTTGAATGAAAGATTCCATAAAAGATACTGTGATTCAGGCAGCATTTGCAGATGGCAAAACAAGGAGCTCATGAAAAATTTTTGAAGACACTACCTACAATCAACCTGTGTGACTGTGTGGGATGTTCCATAAATCTTTATATGAGCTAAAATCAAAAGTGGCCCATTAAGAGGAGAAAGGGAGGATCAACTAATTTACATGTATTCATTTGTCCAACCATAGTTACAATTATATCCCTGAAGCCTACAGGAATAGGCAATGAATCCTGTAATTTGAAAACTCTATAGGAACACAGCAGTTGTCATATTGGATCACACCTAAGGTACTCAGCATCTCCTGGTGGTCAGCAGCAAGTGTTTCAGAGGAATGTTGAAATAGCTGCCTGTTTACAGCCCTCCTAGGCAAACTGTATTCAGAACTGTTCTTTCTACCTTGGCAGAAGATGGAAGAAAAAACCAAGTTTTTTAGAAATAAACATAAACATTTCCAAGGCCTAAGGGAAAGGTTAGGACTTCTTGGTTTAGAAAAAAAACAAATATTATGCATGCCAAAAGAGAAAACTGTCAATTTCAGTATAAAAACAAGCAAAAAACCCACCCCACACCACCAAAACAAACTAAAATAAAAGAGGACATGCACAGCCAAACAGAAAGGCAACAAAATTAAAGTGGATAAAAGATTTCAATTTTTTGCATATGTTGAAATTTACCCCATGCAGAAAGTGAGCAGAAGGCCAAGGCTCTGCTTTAGCTGTGTCTCCCTACCCTGAGAGCTTTCCTGAGACTTACAAAAGTTCACAGGCTCTATGCCTGACCTTAGGACAGAGAAATATTTCACCCACAATACATAATCACCTTATATGAATACCAGTCCATTATATCACCAAATCTAAGAGCTTAGTAGGATTTGGTTTTCCTTCACACTCAGATGTATGTGTTAAGAAGATGGTTATTCAGAATTTCACCTTCACTTATAATTAAAATAAACACAAACAGACTGAAGCAGACCTGTAATCTACAAAATTTCTACAGTGATGCCACCCAAGCATTCCCAAACTTCCTTAAACTGTCTGTAAACACAGATCTCCCCTAGCTCAATGAGCCTCAAATCCTACACCCTACACCCTCAATCACTCCCCATTTTTTCTTTAACTCTGTAAGGGATATTTCCAGATGACAAGAGATGGGCAGATACAGACCTGTGTGCTAGTCCCCATGCTATTTACTGTTATTCCAACTCCCTTCTCTAGACCCAAACATTAATCACTGCCAGTCTCAGTCCTGGCGTTAACTCAGACTGTCATTCCATAGGGCAGGGATTGGTGTCTTCTTGTCTTAATCAATGAACAATTTTGTTCCAGGTAGGAGCTCACAGCTTCCTACTGGAAAGCTGCTGTTACAAGCTGTCTCTGTATGAACAAAGATGGCAAAACTCTTCACAGACCCAGGAGAAGTGACCTGAAAAGAGGAACATGATAACAAACTCATCACCAGGTTTATGACTTATGTACAGGTTTTCAGTGAAAGGGAGGGATATTTACTGAGATTAAAAGCAGTGAAAAAATCATAAGGCAAGGAAAACAGAGGTCAATACCTGTTGCTTTACCACCTGCCCACCTGCAACAGCTTTGTGGAGCAGATGAAGATGCAATGAAAGAGAGAGTCAGAACACAGAGATTAACAAAGCAGTGGATGTGGGTCTGGAAAGGCTTAGAAGTCTGGGGCGTAGTCCAGGTATTACCCATAAAAATAATTCTCAGAATTAGATTTTTTACATCACTGTATCTTTTTTGTTATCTTCTGAAAAGACACCAAAGCCTCCCATGTACAAGATTTCAATGTGATGAGATGAAAACTCATCTTTTGGAAGCAGAACCTTTAATGTGGCCAGTTGTAGATGGTGTGCTGTAGGATGTTCTAGAATTTTCTGTCTGTTTAATTTACTAGCATGAAGGAGTTCCTGACAACTCCAAAGACAGACAATTAGTCACTACAATAAAGCAGGAATACTTCCTTTATTGCAAACAAGCCTGTTATCACCTCAAGGAGACTGATAAAAGAAAACGTCACATCAAAATGCTCAATAAATGCAAGAAATAATGGATTGGTTGAGTAGCTAGCTGTCCCACACAAAACAAATGAAAAGCAAACCTATTGGTATGCTTTTCTAGTACAGTACATTAAAGTCATCAGTTACCAATATCTCAGTGCTAGTACAAGGCTTTTACAGATGCCAAGTAGGATATAACTTCAACTGTATCACCTGTATTTTAATTATTTTCATTAAAAGCAACTAAGCTGGAGGGAAAAGCCCATATATTATCATTGCATACCATAGCATACCATAAAGCTCACACTACCCTACTGCAGTTCAGACCCCTAGCAATACTCTGTTACTATCACCCATTTAAAAGGTTCAGCAAAAGTCATTCTGATTCATATATTTCCAAAGAAAAATGACTAGGCAGCAGTCATATGAAACTGCTTTACTGCATAAAAATATCAGCAATAAACACGCATAAAGAATTGGCTACACAGACTTCTATTTGCCAGAATAATTCCTTCACTCTGTTGACACACTGAAATTCTTCAGTCCTCCTTGGTTTCCAGTTTTGCCTGTACAGAAATTCAAAGTTTCACTTCTCATAATTCTTTATAAACTTCTATTCTTAGTTACCCAAATTAGATTTTTATTATGCTAACAAATCAAGATAATAAAGAGAAAAAGAAGAGCATCTCTTTTTCTGAGAGAAAAGATGTCATTAGCTCATTTTAGCCCTCAAACCTAGAACTCTCTGAAGGCCTCTTGATCACTTTGTGAGGCAGGGCCAGAAGCAAGGTGACCAACCTAGAGGAGGACATGTGTCCCTAATGAGAGCACAAGCTTTGGACAAGTTGTATTCAGACAGAGGCCATTCCTCCTTTCCTGTAGGTTGTCCAATCACCACCACAGACAGCAATTTTTTGCACGCATGCATGCAAAAATTTGCTGTCTATGCAATAATTATATTAAGGAAAAAACCCTCTGAGAAGCCAATTTAGTACGGAGCCTGTGTTTTGACAGCTATGCCTACAGAGATGATTTCATACTTAGAGGAATATAAGGCAAGCGTCCTCACATATTTAGGTTTGACATGGGTGAAACCAATACATCAAGCACAGACCTCAGGGCAGGAGCAGAAATCTTTGCATCTTAGGAGAAAAAGAAGAGAAAGATTGAAATATTTGGGCTGAAAAGAAAAGGAGGAGAAAAATCAAGATGAGAGGGGAAGACTAGGACAGTTGAAAATCAAAAGGAAGAGCCATTTTTTTACAACTTGTGCTCATTAACAACGTATGCGAGCAGACCCTCTGCTCTGCAAAGGCCCAAGCTACTTTGGACCTATACTGAGCTTTACTCCCAAGTAATCTTTTGAGAATGGTGACACTTACAGATCTATTGAAATTCCAATGTATTATCATCTTTCTTAGAAGATATGCCAGAGACGAGCTGTTGTCTTTGAAATTGAAGGTCACTATTAGTACCCAGATAGACCAAACCCTTAAGGAATGTTGCAAAGGTTTTAACTTGTAGTAGGAAGTTTCACAGTTTCTATGTAAATATTAGAAAAAGTATCCCCTTACATTTTTTTCCAGCTACATATGCCGTTGACTGAGGTATCTGAGTATTTTGAGTATTCAGGTGTACTGCAAACAATCTCTAGAGGAAAAGAAGGAGAGGGTTTCTCTATTTTTTATGTTTCTGGGAATGCCTCCCTTAAGATAAGTTCACATTGTAAAAGCTGAATTTTACTCTGCATTCAATACTTGGCACAAGATCAACAGCAACATAAAAGAATAAGCCTCTTTAAACTAGAGGGGAGTGTGATTTTGCCAAACATCTGCCCCATCTCCAGTTCTGCTCTTTGCTAGCATGAAAAAGGGAACAGAGCACTCTCAGATACCTAAAATAATTATTACAAAGCACATGGGGTGCAAAGAGGTTCTTTGGAGGGTCCCAGGAGCACATTTGCAATCTGAGCAGCCACCTCAACATCAAACACTGCAGCACTGCTCCCTCCCTTCCAGACAGTCCCTCTCTGGGTCTTGGATACCCATCTCTTCAGTAGGGTTTGAAAATTTTGACATTGTATTGGTCTGCCAGGTACTCCTTAAGTATATAAAGTATATTTTGTTTTCAGTACAAGAAGGCATTAACTGTCTGCCAAGGAAAGGGCTTCATGACATGCTAATTTCTTTTTTCCCTCCATGAGATTTCAGGCATCATATAGGTAAAGCTCGGTGGAGATTCATTGCTCTTTAGCCTCCTCTGATAGTGTACAGTGGGAATGAGATGGGAAGACTCAGCAGGCAGAGTTGTCCATAGGGAAAGGGTAATGTCTAAGCAGAGGTGTATATCTGTACAACCTTCATTTTAATGAAAAATTTTCCACATCTTTGCATACACCATCAGTTATCTGAAGCTCTCCTATCACTTCCAAATGAGACCCTTCCTACCCTGACTGGTATTTTTTACCATGATCTACTTGTGAACATCAAATGTGTAGGATGACTTAGAAGAAGCAGAATGCAATGTATTTGTAATCTCTGTAGTAACTAAGGACCACACACCATAGATGTTAAACTTTTTTCATATTTATTTATTTTGAAGACCTGTATTGTTCATCTGAGCCACTGGGCATTTTTATATCAAGATTTTTAATCCATTTTGTAGGACTGGGGACCAACATCAAATGGGTGTCAGGTGAAGGACATCTTATACCACTAATGGATGTAATTACATTAAATGGCTATTTTATGTCCTCCCTTTTTTATTAATTTAGCTTTCTGACTTTGACAGCATACCAGTAGACATAATGAGTTCTTTTGCATATTTTGATCATTTCAATTATCACGGCATCTCAAAACCTTTACTGACCTATTTTGATGCAAGCAATAAAACCTGCAGTAAAAGATGATCCATTGTAAAGACCTAATGTCATAAAATTGCTGATCCAAAACAGAAAAGTACAAGAACTGGCAGAGTAAGTCAGTGAAGAATGGTTATCCCATCCCACACAAAATAAGCTCAAGGAAAGACTATCTGTGTGAAAACCAGGTTGCACACAGTCTGTTAACACTCAGAAATAAAATTTTCCTCAGGCATCTTGTGGAGGCATGGCCAGATTCCAAGAAATTTAAAACACAGAGGAATTCCATGCTTTCGTCTTAAGGTCAATGCAATACAAGTTTCAGCACTTTCTCTTTAACTAGAAAAATTGCAGACTCCCTCCATTTTCCATCCTCAGCACATCCTTGCTCTTCTCTGATCACCATGGTCTTCAAAACCGAGTTTTTTAATTACTAATCTAAATTTAGTCAGATACTATCATATCTCATGACAACTCTTACCTGCAGCAGTACTTTTAATAGTTATTTTTCTATCTAGTCAAGACAAGTTCTTGTGATTTAAGGCTCTGTGTTAATTGTGTTCCAATTAGGTAGAAATCATGTCAGGTTTTAAAAGAGGTAATCAGGCCTCCTCCCTTTTCAGAGTGTGCATACATTCATAGAGCCTCAATGAATCAGACTGGAGAATCATCCAGGTGAAAGCTAAACCTCAAATCCATGGTCTGCAGGAGCAGAGACTTAATCCATTTATTCATGATAGATCCCAGCTCTGAAACTTTTGCTATGAGTATTTATTGAAAGTATGTGACTAAAGATCATTGAAGGATTTCAGATATCTCCTGGGACTCAGACAAAAACACAATGCTGGAAATTTCTCATCAAAGGCTACATTTGCTATTTCCTAAGTTGAGACTTTCCAAATTTTCAAAAATCAACTTCTCACAATAATCAAGACTGTGAAATTTTTCCTATTAAAAAAAATTGTAGCCAAAAAATTGTAGACATACAACACAAAATATCAATTAAAAAAAAAAAGTTAAAATTCGTATGATGACTCTTACATCTTCTTGTGAAATAAAGACAAAGCAAAATCCAAATAAGGAAAAGAATGTCTACAGACTAGGTAGTCACTTCAATCACCAGGCTAATTTTTTTGTCTGCATAAGTCCCTGAATTACAGTAAAAATGCAATCCTAACACTAAACCATCTTATTATATTACCAAATAAATTTACTCAGAATAAGCAGATCTGTGCAAACAGCTTGAAAAATCATAACTGCTACTGGCAATGTGAACTGAAGTACTTGTATTGATTTTCTTCTGGCTATACACTGGCACCAGCACCTTCTGACTCACAGTTTAATGGTTTATCTATTGAAACTTTCCAATCTAAGTGTTTCATGTCTTAAAAATGTCCGGACTTCGCCCATCTTCTACTGATTACCTAAAATAATTGTGCAATTGCTCCAATTCGTTCTTCCTCCAGGTCATTTATACACCTATTTCATAACAGACTGGTAGTTCCTAATGTTCAGCTCTGGGGCAACTCACTATTAACCTTCTTTTCTTCTGAAAAATTGGTTATTTATTTTGACTTCATTGTCTATCTTTTAACCACTTTTAATCCATGGCAGGATCTAACCTCTGACCACCAGAGTTTCTTAATAGTCTCTTGTGAAGACCTTCAGCAGTGTCTTTTGTTCTCAATTTTATTATACTCATTCATTCTCCTTCACCCACCACTTCCTTCAGCATTTTCAATGCATTCCAGCAGGTTAAAAAAGCTTCCATTTCCTCTTCAAAAATAGCTGGTATCTTGTGCCATAGTCACCTTGGAGATTAAAAATTTGAATAACTTCTCAATTTATTTCCTAGTGCTGCATTATTATTCAGCAGGAGGTAATTTTTTAGCAAGAAGCTTATCTTAACAAACACATAAGGGCTATCCTAATTCTACGAGGTACCTTCTTTGCAATTTAATGCAGACACAGAAAAGTACTTTGAGAAAGTGATGTGCTCATAACTGCACAATGGGTATTACAGATATTACCTTGAGTAATATTTTCACCTTCCCAATTAAACAGTAGATATTCACAATTTTAAAAAAAACAAACAAAAAAAACCCAAAAACTGAAAAAAATCAAAACACAAAAAAAAACCACCAAAAAAAACCCCAAAAAACCCGAAAACAAAAAATAGTCTGTAGCATTAGGTAACTTATATAACTATTTCAAAGCTCTCTTTGTTTTCACTAAAGCAATTTCCTCTGCCCTACATCTCTCTGTCACTGATACTTCAGGTGCCTCAGGAGCTCCCAGACGTGCAGATTTCAGCTGCTTGGGCGATGGGCTGTGCAAACATTTGTCATTGTGGCTGGACATGAACAGGTCCCACAGAAGGAGCTCCTACACACCCTGGTCATGCAAACATGCTCTTGACCATGCAGCAGGGAGGCAGAAGGACATGAGGGGGCAGGCTGGAAGAAAAAATTAACCAGCTTGTGAGCTGATCCCTGTCGTTGTCTGAAAACCACACATAAAAGGGATCAGCAGAAAGCAGCCCAAAGACACATTGGATTGTTCTGTTTTCCACATTTTCCATAGTGTGCATACCCACATCTTTCCAAAAGCTCTCCAAAATATGCTCGGTGATGGAGGTGTCATTTGGACTCATATAAGCCCAAATGAGTACATTCCAATTGCCAAAGGCATCTTAGAATGGTAGAAATGTGGCACTGCAAACAAGCTGTCAAACTTTGTTGCATTTAACTGTTGTGTTGTATTTGCTTGTCTTTACCTGGTAAAGAAAAAGTAAAGAAAAGCATCCTTTCTTTGTAGGGAGAGAGAGTTAGAAGAGGATTATTGTTTAAGTGGCAGTTCGGGGAAGGGGAAGAAGGCAAGAAAACAGTGAAAATTTCTGCAAGGACATAGTCAAGTCAAAAAGGAGAATAGCTGGGTGAAAGAATATGTGAGGTCCAGGGTTTTGTACTGGGCAGTTTCTATAGTTGACGTGATTGTAGTGAGAACTCCTAGAGAGAAAAAATACTTCCAGGAGAAAATGCATATGGAAATATCTGAGATACAGAAGGATGTTTAAGTATATTCTTTCTGAAATAAAGCTTTTCATGAAAACACTCTTCTTCAAACATAAGCCACTATCAAATGGTTCCCTTTCTGCCTAACTCAGAGAGGATATTAGTCTTTTGACAGTAATCCTTGCACTGCAGCCCTAGCTGTGAGGTTAAGGAAGGATTTTGTCCCTGGAACACATATTCCCACAAGAAGCTGTTACTAGTAAAGGTGTTATTGGTTGTAATTTAGTGACTGCCCTGTGCTTCCTACAAAACCTTTTGGATTAGTGCTGTATTGCACAATTAATTTTACAATTGAGTTTGATATTGAAGTCTGGCAAAAATTCCAGAGATTGTCAACACCAAAGGCCGTGATCTCTCCAGTGTCTACTCTGTGCAAGTACGCAAGATCTGGGCGAAAGATGAACGGCCTGGAAATAAGAGAACAGAAAAAAAAAATCAGTGTCAGAAGGGACCTATACAGTTCTGCTGCCAGGTGCAAGGAGCCAGGCTACACCAAGTAAACTGGCATTTCACAGAAGAGTGAGCCCAGGGGTAACAGAGGCCTGAGTGAGACACCTGCTTTTCCATGTGCAAATACTTACAGGTGGTGTGTGAGCTGGGGGAAGAGATGTCTTAACAGACACCCATAAAAAGAGCACACCAACCAGGGCTTCCCTCAGGTAACACATAGGATGCCCTTGGAACCAGAAGGACACTCAGAAGAAATGAAATAAATCTGCAGAAAGCCTGAAACTGCAGCTGCTAGTCTCAGGCTGGTTCCAAAATAACAACTGAGTCCATGCTGCTTCCCCACAGGAGCCACCCCAGATGGGTGCCTCTCTGGTGGATGCTGAAAGTCAGGACCAGACTGTCTGGGATCAGGGTTCTCCTCGGGAAGGGGGCTGACTTTGGTCAGTGTAGGGTTCCCTGGGGCAGCCAGGTAGGACCACAGTGAGCTTAGGAAGACACAGGATGTGCCATAGGGGCTGTATGAGGAGGTGGTGCCCCAGCAGTGTGGGGAGCAAGAGAACTCAGGGACGCATTTGCCAGGGAATGGCCACAAAGTGTGAGTGATGCTGAAACCCTGGTCAGGCTTCTGCAGCCTCTTTTTACTTCTCAAGTATCTTTTCCACCTTTCCTTCTGTACTATATGTTCTTCCTTCTTGGACTAGCGCAGGTCTGGAATAGGACATGCCACAGAACCCTTCTACCTTCTCCTTCCCTGGTCATTCATCCAGAGCTCATGAACTTTCTGTAAGATCACCAACATTAAGGCAAGAAAACTGACAGAGCACCAGCACCAACAAGTGCCTTACAGGCAGCAATATGCTCTGCCAGAGCAGTGCCAAGGGGAGTTCCCCACTACTTGCACAAAACTCCTTAAAATACAGTTTTCAATGCACAGACACGTTGCCTGTTTTTTCTGGTCTGGGTGGCCTGTCTTGGGAATGCTTTATCTCATTGTCTTCATACAGCACATGCTTCTGAAGACAACATTTTGTTCTGATTTTCTACATTCACAGATGGTGTTGCCTCTGTGTATATAAATACACATAAAAGTGTATATATTTATATATGAGCAATTCCCAATCCAAAGGAAACAGGCCATTAGAGGTTACTCTGAGATCAGAGCAACTTGGTCAAATGGAAGGTGTCCCTATTCATGGAAGGGGATTGGGAACTGGGCGATTTTAAGGTCCTCTCCAACCCAAATTATTCTATGATGTGTTTAAATCATGTCATCCATCTATTTTGCCAGAGCAGTACAAAAACACCTGGTGAAAGATGGTGCCCAGTGGAGGAAGATGGACAGAGCATCTGTTACATCCTGTCTATTGTCACAGCTGTCCTCCTGTGACTGGACAAGCTTATAATGGAGATTTAGTTTATTAACAGTGTCTGGTATAGGACAAGCTTGTAATGCCATTAACACCCTAAAAGAAATAAGGAAAAAAAAGAAACATCTGCGAGGGAAAATTCCTACACAAAGTAACAGATGTGATTCCAAAAGGCTTCTCTGAAAAGCATTTTAAGTTTTAATTATTTAGAGTTTCTCACTGTGTAGACGCAAAACTCGCACAGATTTCTGAACCATAAATAGCAGATTGAGATTGCATTTGAAGAAATTTAATGCCAGTGGAAGAGTCGAGTCTTTTCTATAGAATTAAGCCATACAAAACATAATTTTTTGGAGGTGCATTCAAGAGATCTAATTTAAATGCTGTACAAAAAGCACGGCAAAATGCTGGATTTGGACAAAGACTAAATTCCAATTCATTCCCACAAATGCAGTGATGAAATTCCCAGTTCTTACTATAGTGAAAATTAAATGAGACAAAGTGATGATGATTACAGAGGGAAAAAATTGCCTTCTGACAGGGATATGGAGTACATAACTGAAAAGGTGCTTTTATCTTGTTTTCAACCCTAATTTCATACTCATCGATTAACAGATTTACTCTGTGCTTCATATGATATCATGCATTATTCAAGCAACTTCTTAAAATTTAACAAAAGCATGAGGAACAAGAGGAGAATATCATAATAAACAGAATTTTAAATGTTGTTAAACCAAAGGTATGCTTTAAAGAAAATATCTACTAAGGATACCAACAAAAACAACCTGGTTTCCTCACAGCATGAAGCCTGGTTTTGTCTGCCTTGTTTACCAGGGTTTTTTTGGTGCCAGGAGCCCTTTTTATAAAGCTGCAAGTAAACGAATCATTACAGAAAGGAAAACACAATTCTTACTCATTAGGCTCACAATTCTTATTCATTAGTGTATTCATTCACCTTGATTAAGCAGTAAAAAGGAAGAGGGTTGGGGATTTTTAGAGAGGTACACAGGCTTTTGAAGTGCACCGATTCTCAGCAATTCTCAAAAAGGCTGCAAGGAGTTAAGAAGGAATGAGTGATGTCTGTGTGCAGCTCCACACTTTAGTCAATCCAGGTTACACGCTTTCTCAGCAGGCAAAATTCTATATTTTGAAAAGATATAAAGCATGGCAATGTCAGCTGGTACAGAACCCAAAGCACTGAATACAGGTGAATTATAATAGCTTCCAGTCTCCTTTCCTGGAAATATGCTGTATAATTAAGAGTTTTCCACTTGAGTGAAGACTCCTATTGTTCCATTCTTTTACTGGCATTTACCTTTCCCTAAATAATCTTGTTTACTTGGTTACATTTTTCCTTATGGTTATGTCAAGTTTTCTATTGACATGGTTTTGTTAAGACAAACAGAAAACCAAAACAATCACATCCACAACAAAATGTGAACCTTACTCAATCACAACAAAATGTGAACCTTACTCAATGGTTTTCATCTGGAGAACATGTTCACACCTGGCAATAGTGGTAAGCAAGAGACAGCAGACTTCATAGTAGACTGAGATTACAAAGGGTTCCTGAGATTTACAGACCCTATGCAATTAAATCCTACTTGAGGTCCTGATCCCTGGGAAGCCTTTTACAGCCATCAAAATTTAGTATCACCCCAATTGCGACTATGCCTATCGCAAGAGAATTTCACAAGACCCTATGTCATTAGAAATAAGTACCCCAAAGTGTGAAAGCTCAACCAGAAAGGCCTTTTCTCTGCCTCAGAAACCTGAGAATTTAATATTGCATAGAATTTAATAAACATGTGTAGATGTTGTCTTTTTAGAGCCAAACTATCCTACATAAAGAGCTGAAGCAGTCTGGCTAGTGAAATTACAAAACAGAACTCTTTCTCTGTCTGTAGGAGAGGCAGCATGATAAGCAAACACCTACATTTGGAGTGTTTTCTCACATAAACTTTTTTAGCGGTTTGCATTGTGCTGACTGGACATGTAGATGATATGTGGATTAGGCAGCAGACAGATCATCTGTCTAAATGCCATCATGAAACAGCTGCCCTCTTCTTTTCTATCCTGTTAATGCTAATCTTCCAGATCTCAAGCAGGCATTGGTATTATTCCTAGAAAGACAATAATCAGAGCAATGAACCCAAAAAAACACTATGCAAAATGACATGTCACATTAGAGGAGCACTTTGTTTTCATCTGAGTATTCAAAGTGTTGTAGGCAGCACATTTAGAACAAAACCCCTGGACTGAAACCTTGAGAGCTTCACAAATCACATTTCCTTTGTGAGCCAACACAGCATTTTTTTCCTAATTGCCAAGCTGCTGATTTTAATGTAGAGTGGACCCTGTCAATAGTCTGGGATTAATGTTGTGGAGATGCTGTAAGTACCTAATAGGAAATAGCATTCCTTCTGAAAAAAATCTTTATTATTTGTACTTGCACTTGCACTTTTTGGTTCTAATCAGAAATCCCTGGCCCAGAATTGTTTCTAAGTACTTGGGGAGATGTTATGCATTTACCTAAGGCTTATACATTATTATAATTACAGTCTCTGTCTGGAGCAGAATCATGTGCATCCAGGCTTTTTTCCCCTCTCTTCTCTACAGCCAATTTTGCTGAACTTCTTGGACTTTGTGTGAAACTTTCTAATGCTGGTTATTGTTGGTACCCAGCTCTGAGCCACTGCATCTCTGCAGTGTGTGTGCACATATTTTCTGTTTGTACCTTACCATGTCTACTCTGCTGAGTTTCTGTAGACCATGGGGAGACCCCTGAAGTTCCTTCTGTGGCTTACAAGACATAAGGACAGAAGGGTGTTATGAGTAGAGAGTTATGTGACATGGATTGTCTGGTGTTGAAATCTTTGATATCTGGACACTTATTATTAAAAACACATCACCATTTTAAAAATAGCCACAAAAAGTTCAAACAGTTCTGGTCAGAAGACATTTATAAGACTTGGACCTGTGGACAAAGAATAATTATAATATGATTTTGTTTTCTTTTTACAATAATCAATAATGTTCAATGAATGACATTCAAGCTACCTGAAATCTAAAATAGTGTGAGTTTATGTGAATTTCTTATCTTAGTTAATCAGATACATGGTGTGAGCTTCACATTTTCTTTGTTGGCACAACTGGATGCCTGTTTTGCAGGCAGACAGATAACCCAGAAACCTCCCTGGCTGTGGTGTGAGCAATATCTATAAGAAGACATTTCCACTTTTCAAAGACAGATACAGCCAGCCACATGGTCAAATGAATGCGTATACGGTTCCTATAAGCTGCTGGTGTGAAATGAGGATGCAGGGGTTTCATACTTACACAGATCCAACAGGTTACAGCTTTTATCAGAGATTGATACTTTCCATTTTTTATCCTCCAAGTATAATTTTACTTGTTCACATCTGGAAAAGCCTGCTAACCCCTATGAAGCAGTTAGTAAATTATTTAAAATACACTTGCAACAAAAACAGTGACAAGATGACATTTTCCTTGCATTATTTGAAACCTGAGTTTAAATATTTTTAATTTCTGTAGTCAGACCATTTAAGTACCAAGCATGCTTTGACCTGGTAGCATTACATGAGGTCGTTCCTAGAAAATGTCTTTGGTCCTCTTTGCTCGAGGGTCAGCAGGGTGTCTAGCACCACTCTCCCTTTTCTGCGGCCAAACCAGTGCATGGACATGATTTTTCTAAAAAGCAATCAAGTCTCATTTCTATTTACCTGCTGTCTAGCACCACTCTCCCTTTTCTGCGGCCAAACCAGTGCATGGAACATGATTTTTCTAAAAAGCAATTAAGTCCCATCTCCATTTACCTGGA
Organism: Passer montanus; assembly: GCF_014805655.1. NCBI lineage: Eukaryota > Metazoa > Chordata > Aves > Passeriformes > Passeridae > Passer > Passer montanus. The sequence continues at coordinate 6,358,584 of NW_024368041.1, read as the reverse complement.
ATAAGCAGGTTTTGGGTAAGTATATTAAAATAGTGGCATGACTTGTCTGTGATGTTTCCAGGCTTGGGTGCTTACCCATGCAGTGCTACCATCATGACCAGCCCTGTCACATGCCAGGGAGGTATCACAGGCTGGTGCCACAGGTGTGCAATGGGGAGGGAGCCTGGCACTTCTTTGTTCTGGATAATATCTGCTCTCACCTGAGTTCACGTTTGACCATGACACACTGTGTGGGCACCAAAAGCAGCATGGAGGGAGTCATTACCATAATTTTCTCTGCAGAGAGACACTTGTGTGCAAACCAGGCTCCCTTCTCCAAACTCATGATGTAGCAGCAGGGAGAGGTGAAGGTATTGTGGAGTAGGATACCTTTTACCTGCATCAGGAGTAAATTGAAAGACCACCATGTGGTGACCAAGTTCAACAGCAAATATGACCCCAAGGGATGTAGCACTGATGTTTGTTTCCTGTGGACCTTTAACATACCCCATTGCAAAATTAATATGTTCCTGCTTTGGACAGGCACTGAGCTGATCCCACTGACAGCCACCTGGAGCAGCTTGAATGATTTTAATAGGAATTTAACTTTTTAATCTTCATGACAGGAACTGGGAATAGTCAGTCAAGAAAATTACCTCAGAATATTCTGGTGCCTGCTAAGACATTTTCTCATTGTACTGGCAATTTCTTCTTCCCTGGAGAAGAAATGGGTGACATTTCTCAGGGTTATACCATGCTCCACGTACTGCAGCTGAACTGCCAGCTGAGTCCCCAAGACAGGGCTGTAATTGGCTCAGGGCATATCAGGTTCCCTTCGACTCCCCTTTGTGAGCACTAAGGCTGGGATGTAGCCAAGGCAAGAAAATGTACAGCAAAACACAGCTGACATGAATGGCAAAATAAACAAAACCAGATGCTCCTCTTTACATGGTTATGTGAGGGAGGTGGGAGCAAAGTAGGTTTCAACAACAACAAAAGAAAAAACTGATGTCTGAACACAGGAGGCTTTGCAGACAAAGAAAGGTGCTGTCAGTGATCATCAGTGAAGTAACATTTGCAGATCACAAGATACCAATAGTGAGGAAATGGCTGTTGTGGGTACCAAACCCACACAACAGACTAAATAAATGATAAACTAGTTATGTCCATGTTGAACACTTCCAGTGAAATACTGTCAGCACTTGGGCTGGAAAACCCAGAGCCCTTCACAAATCTATTAGATGGACCCAAGTTCTCTGGTACCCTGCCACATACTGTGTATTTTCAGATGCAGCAGGTTTTTTACCAGACCAAAAGGAAGAAATGTAAGAAATTAAACATTATTTAGATTTGAATGACTCTGAAGTGGAGATGATGGAACTTGAAATTCAAGATTCCTCCAAGTTCTAGATACGCCTGGCTTCTGGGTTGCTGTAAAGCTGCTGTTGCTATAAAGTCAAGACTACTGAGGAAGTACTGGCGTCTGTATTTATTGACACAGAGGGTTTTCACTGAATGTGACAGTGGTAATAAGTGAAATGATAATGGATATTTTTGATCCAGCCTAAGAGAGATGTTGTATTGATCTAGGAGTTTTAGCTACCAGTTTCACAAATCATCCTCACCTGCTAAGAAACCAAAACCCTTCCTTCCTAAAGACAGACCTTGGGTGAGAAAACTTAATAAGTAAGGTGACTTTCCAAAGTTATTTCTGTGTCAGAACTGAAGTTCCTAATTTAAATTATATCTCATATATAAATATCTTTTAGCTTAAATCCTTCAGTATTCCCAGAAGCAAGACTGCATTAGATAAATCAGAAATTCAGAAGGAAGATAATTGCATCAACAAGATTAAAGGTTTTCCAATACCTGGACTTAAGTGATGATAACAATTAATACAATAATGTTTTTTAGCTAGCAGGTTTATATGTCTTAGAATTAAAAGAGGAAGACAATGTATTTACATTTTATATCAAGCTATACATGTCTCAGGAGTAAACTTTTCCCTTCCACAGGGAATTAGGCTAAGGCTGGAGAGGGGGGCTGTCCTTTGGTTGTTGGAGTTTTGTTATAAATAACTTAAGTGATGATAACAATTAATACAATAATGTTTTTTAGCTAGCAGGTTTATATCTGTTAGAATTAAAAGAGGAAGACAATGTATTTACATTTTATATCAAGCTATACATGTCTCAGGAGTAAACTTTTCCCTTCCACAGGGAATTAGGCTAAGGCTGGAGGGGGGGCTGTCCTTTGGTTGTTGGAGTTTTCTTAAAAATAATGTCCTTATCCATTTGCACATCATGGTCAAATACTTGGTCACAACAGGGATGCCTAGGAACTACCACTAGGTGAGAGAATAAATGTTCTCTTTTCTGCTTTCTTAAATATATTTCTTTTTGGCTGATATGAAGAATCATGCACCCATATTTTGGTATTAACCATGTGTGAAACTGCAAACTTGTGTTTACTGAAGTTGTAGTGGATCATCATGGATGCAAAGAAGAATCCATGTCAATCATTATAATATTAATAGCAAAACTGTTCATTCACATCATGAGGAGCCCTAGATCATGGTCATTATTCATTACAGGTGTTTCCACTTGAGTTGTAATTAAGACAAGAGAGATTATTTTTTTCAGTGCTACCTACCTTGAACTAAACAGTATTTTAGTATTGTAACATGGAGACAAGATGCAAATGAAGAGTTATACACAAAAAATATCTATTTATATACATTCAGAACCTACCTAGGTTCTTCAAGGAACAGGAAAAATAGTTTTGCAAATTTTTTTCCAGTGTTATTTTGGAAAGCTCACAGTTTTTTCATAAAAGGCCATTTTATTTCTTTGTTTGGTTATTCCTTACATTCCTTTAATATCAAATGGCAGTTTTCTTTACTAATGGCACTGTAGTCCAAAAGACCAGGAACAGCAGTAAGCTTATTAAATATTAAAAAGGACTTCTGAGGTAAAAAAGGGAGAGATGCTTGACTATGCTATCAATGATTTTGGAATTGTTTGGGGGTTTTTTGTTATTTTCCCTCATGCTAATTTAGTTTTAGAGCACCTGCAATATGGAAACCATGGAGAAAAGATTTTCAGGCTGGGGGAATATATTTCATAAGAAAAAATTAGAAACTGAATGAAGAAATGAAAGAAAAACAAGAACACGAAAAGAAGAATTATGGTTTAAGCTTCCTCTTTTTTGATCAGTTACTGTTGTTGCAACTAAATCACTAATGAGAATTAAGTCAATGTGTAGTTGCTTAACTCACAAGGCTGAAATACTCGACTCAGTCAAAGAACTGAAATACAATTAGAATAAGATCTGAAAGTCTGCACATTCTTATGTTTTAAGGACAAAACAAGTTTGCATCTACAGTGTTGAGATTTACGATGCCAATGTTTATGCTTCGGTTCTACCCCTAGAAAAATGAAGCCCCTGTGTCCTAACACTGAAATCTGAACAGGAGTCTATAAACTCACAGAATTTATTCATAACAGATAATGTTTGTGGTACCAACTTAATTCCAAAACTTACTTTGAAAAAAGAATTAGCTCACTAACTGGAAATATATATCTAATATATATTACAGTGCAGAAACTTACTATTTATGAGTCTAAACATAAAAGATTGCACCTGGTGACAAAAATTTTGTTTAGCTAGTAAAAGAGCAAATTGCTGTTGAATCATTGCTGCAAAAGCAACCAGGGAAGCACAAATTATTTGTTCAACATAATTCTAACTTACCTGTGAGCTAAACTGCAGTATTTTTTATAATATAGTCCAAATAAATGGCTTGTGTTCAACAGGTGACTACTAGCTAAAAAACTCATTTTGAAGTTTACAATACAGCAAGATGACAAGATGTTTGCATGCATAAAGGTGAAATATACCAAGATTTATAAAAAATTTAGATATAATGGATGCATATGTCCTATTCTTTATGCTTCTAGATAAAAATGATTTATCTGATCATGGCAATGTTTACAGTTTCTTTTAGTGAAGGCATAAATCTTTGCACCTCCTCATTAATATAGTCACACTTTTTTCTCTTTCTGCTTACAATGTAGGTAATATTTCCCAGAATCTGTAATATAATATTTAATTGTTTACTTTGATTTAGAAATTGCAAAATGTCTAAATTAAAGCCCACCATTCTATACCTAATTAAAAATTTTAATTGAAAAGTCATTTTATACATACTTTGTATATTAAGAATTAATTTCATCATTCCTTGGTGATTATGAAAATCACCCCCCCTGCCACGGGCAGGGACATCTCCCACAAGCCCAGGTTGTTCACAGGACCACCCATCCTGGCCTCAAACACTTCCAGGGATGGGGCAGCCAGATTTTATATGTACAACCTGTTCCAGTGCCTCACCACTCCCACAGTAAAGAATTTCTTGGCCAAGTCAAATATCTTTAGATATTTAGATTATATCTGGCCATAGCCCATAAAGCTGTTTGATTTTGTTATCAGACGAAGAAAAAATAAGGGAAAGTAGATCAGTGCATAGTATCATGTATTCGTTCCCATTCTCTGCATTTTGCTCCATATAACTTTTTTCTCCTTTGAGTCTCCCTTGACTTCATCTGCTCTTTAGGCTTGATGATTTATTTCACTCTGGAAAAAAAAAAAGAAATAAACATGCTGAACCAGACTCCATGCAAATAAGATAATAAAATAACCTCAGCTCTACCTTTGAATGACATAATGAAAAGAAAAATAGAAGGAAAAATAAGTCTGCTAATTCAGATTAATACAAATTGGGGTACAACACCAGGTAGATTGATTTTAACAGATATTTTTCTTATTACACTGGCCCACATTAAGACTGTCTGGATGCCTTAACTGCACATTTCCATACCTTTCATTTCTTCTACATTTAACTTTGACTACAGAATTTTTGCAATTTGTTTAGGGGACAAAAGCATTAAATTTTTTCTCATCTTAAATTGTATTTTTAAATGATCACTTCAATTTTATTCCATTATTTTTACAGTATGTGAGATATGCATTTATGTGCATGTGTTTGTTTCTGGAAGTCTACAGAGTGAAGAAGTTATTTTCAAATGTGTTGTGAACTAACTGTGCTAGTCTAGCTAGTGCTTGATTTAGAATTCTTAGTGCATTTGAAATATTTAAGCAAGTTAAAAATAAATCTAAGTGTCCCATTATAAACTATTTCAAGATCACAGTTTTGTGACTGAGAACAGAATGCTGCGATAATGTGAACAAAAGAAATGCTGAGACAAAATGTGTGTAACATACCAACAGAGTACACAATGAGAGTTTCCAGAAGGCATTAGGCACACTGTGTGCTTCATGAGAGGCAATACAGGAGAAATCTGTGACCTTTCCATTTATCTGTTCCTTTACTCTTTCAAAAAAACTTATTAATCTTTGGAGAATAATTAATCTTAGTGTATCAGAGTATGGGGAGCTGTAGATTTTCCTTTTAGAAGGAAAAAATTCAAAGTTGCTAAATGGAGTTACAGGCATAGAAACTATTCTTTCCCCAGAAAAAAAGAAGGATGAAAGAAAGAAAAGGGTCAGAATGTCAACTGATGCAATTTCAGGTGATTCCAAAGGAATGTCTGCCAGAGACATCAGTTTTAAGGTGACAAAATCTATTAGACTATCCTAGTCTGTCTTCCTGCATATTGCGAGCCAGAAAATTCCATATAGCAACTCTTGCTGAGCTGATAGATCTCTTGATTCACTTGATTTGGCTCTCTACTTTTTGAAAGATTAGTAGATATTCTCCCTAGGAGGCTGAACATGATAAGATAGCTGCAGTATTTGATTTGCAAAAAAAAAAAATTACAATTTTGGTCTGTTGTGAGTGCAGGTATCAAGAGCCCATGCTGACCTCTCAAGAACTGGTTCACTGCCAAAGTGAGAAGGACAGTGTTTCAAAGAAAATTAAAACCTTTCCAGAATCCCAAGCTGACAGTGACAAATGTCTAGATGACAAAGTCAAATCTAGTATCTTTGTTATGAAAGATAAAGAGAGGTCACACATGGTATGACTTTCTGATTTTTGAGAGAATTTTAAATGGCACCTCACAATAAGATATCAGAAAAAAGGAATAAAGAAGAAGCCTAGTCATATATAGAAAGTTCCCTGTACATGTTACTAGGCACTAGATATGGGCACAAAAGCAGAATGAGGAGATACAGAATTTATTTATAGAGATATCAGATGACCCTCCATGAAATATTTTTTTTTCTCAAAGTTTGGGTTTTCTAAGCTTGAGATCAGTCTCATTTTCTCTGCACACTAGAATTCACAATAAGGAGAAAGTGTCATTGGCTTCAGATAAATGTGTGCTTGGTGTATAAATAGACAAAATAAATGTGGTTGGCTAAAAAATGGATTATTTGTATTGGTGGAAGTCAAAAGCCATTGATTCACTTCAGTGAAGTGATAGTCAGAGGAAAGAGAGGTTAGTTTGCAAATGAGAAACCTGCTTACCCAAATTGTTTCAGTCCTGGTCCCTTGGTGAAGTTATTCTCAACCAACTGAAGGATTTATAGCAATGTTAAGAAAAAGTAGACTTGGATTTTTTAAATTATGATAACCTGGAAATAATGCTACAGTGGCCTTGAAGGACATTTTGGACAGAAGAAGCCAGTGGCAGTAATGGATGACCTAGATTTAACAGGATTTGGGCATCTCTGGATAGTCCATTTGGGGCCAAAGCCTGTGAGGCAGCTGCTACAAGCAGAGTTGCCAAACAAAGGCACAATTCTGACAAACAAAGGGACAAATTTCACTTTTTTGTGAAATGCCCCAGCATCCCAGTAGAAGAGTACAGGTTCCCATTGTTGCTGTAAGTCAAGCATCACGCAGCTAGAGATTTTAACACAGCACACTGAAACCAAAACACTGCATTACTGAGGGAACATATGGGAACCTGTCCAAGTGTTGGCTGTGTCACAGGGAGACTGTGACATTGTGTCACTGTGATCCCCAGTGTATTTGAAATTGAATCTACATTTCCCAGCACTTAGAAGAATGCCCTGACCATGAAGTCATTGGGCTGGGGCAATGATATTGCTACCTAGCAGAGATAGTGCTCTGGCAGACACTTCTGCCTAATGCAAACTTCTCCCAGAAATGATGAATTCTGAGTTGTGTTCACAGAGTGAATGCAGAGAGATTTCTAGTCTGTCTGATTTATTTTATGTTTGAAGTTATTTTCCAATTCCTATGAATAATTCTTGGCTAGGAGCTCTTTCATAAGCAACATATTGCAAGGCCTGAAATAGCAGTGAGGCAGATTCTCCCCTGTCAAAGTCAGCTTTGGTCCATGGTCCACAGGTAACATGGAACTGTGCTGATTTAGGCTAGCTCAGAATTTATCCTGACACATTTTGATAGGCCATGACAAGTCAAATATCTAATTGAAATGCCTCATTGAATAAGCAGACCCTGTGGAACAAGATCTTGGATGTAAAGCATTATCTGGATGTTCATTTGTCTGCAATATCCAGGCATGTTTATTTAGGTATGACGGAAAGTAAGCTTGAAAGGGATGCACAGATAGGGATGTGATTTCATTTAAAATACTGGTATATCTAATCACTGAATTTTCTGCTTTCAAATTAAATCAGACTGTCTGATTTAATTATTTAATTAATTTTACCTGTTTCTCAAACCCTTAACAAGGGTTTGAGAAACAGGTAAAATTCTTATGTGCAAATTTATTTAAAACACAGGGCAGAGGAAGGAACTGTTGGATAATTAGATTTTCTTTTATTTCAGTAATGCTGAGAAATAAGTAATTTCTACAATGGAGGGCCTAAAGAGCTCACTAGCCATCATCCTGGGAAGGCAGCAGCTTTGAGAAACAAACAGCAGTAAGTGTTCTTGGGGCAGCCACAGTCTGCTGCCATGCGTCACAATCTTCTGCCTCACTTTGCATGCAGTGGGGATGTGCTACTGTGTGCCAACAGTTAATTACATGCCCGCTGCAAGGACCACTAAGTCACTGTAATTACATGGCTGCTTTATATGCTCTCCTTATAGCTGTGTTTATATTGTAATGCTGCTTGCAAGAGGGTAACAGGAAAAGCTGGATTGTGGTGGTCAGCTCTCCCTGCTTTCGCCTATGCCAAGGGTGTGATAGTGGAATGTTACCTGTTCCAGTAAATGCAGCAAGCCCATGTTCTCTGCTTGGCTGGCTTAAGTGAGGTACCACAGCGAAATGGAGAAGGTTTCATCCCAGCTCCACACTGTCTTTTACAAATCTCTGCTTGGCTGGCTTAAGTGAGGTACCACAGCGAAATGGAGAAGGTTTCATCCCAGCTCCACATGGCCAGTTTCACCATGTCATCCCATCCTGACATGGTGAAACTGGCCTGGCAGCTGCTGTCCCTGGGTTCAGATCAGCCAGCAGGGCTGCTGCTCAGGCTTCCTGCTGCTTCCACACACAGAACAGTCCTGGGGCACGGGCTGATGGGGGCTGCTGCCGTGTCACTGGGCTGCCAGCACTGCCAGTGGGGAAATTCACTGCAGCTGAGGCACAGTGGAGAGCGCTGACCACTGCTTTAATCTCTCTTAAACACAGCTGTCCTTATGTAGCCCAGAGGAAGGAAGACTTGACAGCACAGACATTTCAGATAGTCCTGTAAACAGGGGAAAGTAATACACAACAAAGTACAACATGGCATGAACTCTTTTTCATTCTTACAAAGCCTGGCACTGGATTTGTGGGTACAAATCTCTCCTCCTCCCACTCCCTTGCTCTCTTGCACTACTGCTGTCTGAGCCCTGGGTTGGGTCCTGGTGACCCAACTTTTCATCAGTCTGAGTCCCGTGGCAGCTCTCCATTGGTGCCACTTGTACCAGCAACTGTGGTGTAGCTGCTTCTGTAGGTGCTGGTCCTGGTTTTTTCATGACTAATTTCCTAATAGGTGTGACCATATTTGTACTAATTTTTTACTATTTCATGTTTTTTTTCAGAAATAGTGCCTGGGGTGGTTTGGGACAGATAAACATGTAAAAAACTCCTTTGTTGATAACTGCCTCTTAAAAATAACATCAACATGAGTAAAACACACATAGTTAACCTGTTGTTTTGTGAAAGGCAATCTGTCAGGTTCTTAACTGGACATCTGATGGTAGGGGGCAGAGGAATGACATTTAATACTGTCATCCCACAGACCTGAGGTGTGTGAGAGTTTTAACATAATTTCCTTTAATGACTTCAAGAGTGCTTACTCTTTCCTTATCAGTCCATCAGAGCAGAGGACACACTTATAACACTCTGGAAGTGCTTCTGCATTAAAGCTTTGGATTGCTAGCTCTCAGTTTTCCTAAGCAGGTACCGGACAGAAACCAGATAATATTTTTTTTTTTTTTTTTTTTCCCCATTTAGCATTATCTTTTTTCTCCATTAACACAGTCTATAAGGCTATAAGTCTGAATTTGAACTTCCATTGCATTCATGTGGTTTATTTCTTTTTACTGAACTGCTGTACTAGGAGTGGGTCAGCCTAATACAGTGAAAACCAGCTCTCATAACTGATAAAGATTACAGAACTTTTCTAGGAAAATGTTAACAAATGGCCTCATTGCATCTAAAAGAATATATGTCATACATATTCCTTCTTCTCATAAGAACAGGCATTCTGTATTGCCTACCAAGTCTAGGGACAAACTAAATTAATCTAAAAAAAACCCTTTACATTTATTCTTAGTTCATTGATTTAAGAACATGACACTACGTATTGGAAATCTGTCTTTTTTTCTTTAAAAAATTAATTCTTCCAGCACTACTCTGAAGCATACTGTCCAAAAAAGTATTTTCTCATTTGAGAATGAATCTTATCACTTAAAAATCAGATCTTGAGTTTTAGACTTAAGTGCCTGCCTTCAGACAGATAGATAAAAGTTTCTTGGTTTTCAGGGATGCTCACCAACAATAAATACACCCACTGATTTAATGAAGCATTATGGTACCTAACAACTCTGGGCATATAATGTAGCTCCAGGCATCCACAGAATAAAAATTTTATGTTAGCTTTAAAAACTCTGTTAAAAAAAGTCAGGGTAACAGCTTTGGCCAATCCCCCTGATCCACATTTCCAGTGAGCATTTAACAGGGTCTGAAAGTTAACCACTATTAGGAAGAAGGAGACCTAGGGGAGCAGTACTGCACTGGCAAGGTGATAAACTGCTGGCAGTATAATCAGGCTGTTACAGCACAAAATTGTAATCTTGACTTGATGTGTGGCTTCGGCAAAGTAATTTCAGTCCCTCCTTTCAGTTTACTAGCTAATAAACAGTTATTCTGTAAGTTATTCTGAGGATGCTGTGATATCTAATTAATTTTAGTCAAGCAAGCATTTTGAAAACTGACCTTACTAAGCACAATTTTCTACTATTTTCTACTAGCAGAAGTAAAAGAGAAATCAATTACTTTTGAGTGTCTCTTGGGACACACAGGTGGAGCACCTGTATTATTTTACAGGCATCTGGTACACAAGTCTTTACGCACCAAGGCTTCAAATATATTCAGGCTCCTGCTATCTCCAGTTTCAGCTGACACCTTTGTGATCAGCTATCCTCTTTGAAATCACAGAGCCATAGAATATGCTGAGCTGGAAGGCAACCATCAGAACAATCAAGCTGCACTAATGGCCCTGAATGAGACACACCAAGACACACCACATGTCAGAGAGTTTTGTCCAAATGCTTCTTGAACTCTGTCAGGTTTGGTGCTGGGACCACTTCCTTGGGGAGCCCTTTCCACCAAGCTGCTCTCCAGCCTCTCATTCCGTGGTCTGTACACACTACCAGAGTTACTCCATCCCAAGTCTGAACAATCTGGTGCTTACCCTAGTTAAAATTCATATAATTCATGATTGCTCGTCTTTAATTTATCAAAGTCGTTCTGCAGATCCTCTCTGCCCTCAAGGGAATCAACAGCTCCTCCCAATTTAATATCTCACCAACTTAGTATTTCTTCAAGGAATGCATCCAGGTGGTTTATGAAGATGTTGAGGAAGAAGTGGGCCAAGGATGGAGCCCTGTGGAACCCTACTAGTTACACGTCACAGTCTGATGTCACCCCATTCACTACAACCCTTTCTACCCAACCCATGACCCAATTCACACATCTCAGGATGTGTTTATCCCAGTAAGTGCAGGACATTTTGTCCAGAGGATCCTGTGAGAGACAGTATCAAAAGCATTACAGAAATGGAAAAAGGACAGATCAGCTGGCTTCCCTTGATCAGCTAGGTGGGTTATCTTGTCATAAAAGGAAATTCAGTTCAACAAGTAGAACATTCCCCTCATGAAGCCATGTTGGCTAAGACCAGTGACAGCATTTATCCTTCAGGTGATTTTCAGTACCTCCCAGAATAATATTTTCCATAATTTTATCAATCACTGAAATGAGCTTTCAGATCACTGAAGCCTACAGCTCCTGGGGTTAACCTTTTTACCCTTCTTGAAAATATTGTCAATGTTTACCAGTTTCCAGTCATCTTGAACCTCTCAGGATTCTCAAGATCATTCAAAAATAATTTAGAGAGGCTTTGCAATGACATCAGCCCACTCTTTGAGGATTCTTGGATTAATTCCTTCAGACCTCATGGATATGTAGGGATCCAGCTGGAGCAAGAGATCCAACACAAGTTCAGGATTGATTGGTAGTTATCAATCTCACAGTGACAGTCCTCAAGCCCAGGGCTGTGTGACCCCTCTGGTCCATCACCCATGTTGAAGACAAGAGGCAAAGAATGCATCAAACTTCTCTGCCTTGTTCATGTCCCTGATTGTGAGGTGACCATCCTCATCCCGTAGCAGGCCAATGTTAATTCTCCACTGCCTTTTGCCAGTAATGTATTTGAAAAATTTCCCCAACATTTCTGGCAGCTTCATCTCCAGCTGAGCTTTGGCCACATGTTTTTTGTCCCTCCAGTGGCAAGCAGCATCTCTGTACTCTTCCCACATCACCTAACCTTGCTTCCACTGGGCATACCCTTTTCCAAAAAAGGAAAAATATTTCCTTTTTTGCCTTTTTAGCCTTCATGTAACAGCAGAACTAGCCTGTTACCAGTAACATGCAAAACTATTGGACAGTTACCATTGTGACTGTAAATTAAATGTTAGAATTAGATGCCTGGGCTTTAGAATCAGAACTGAGAAAAAGGAGACATTCTCACTTATATTCTTTCAGTATCTCTGTTTGAAGGTTTGCATTTTCGAGGCTATCAGGACATCACAAAAGTCATCAGCTGAGTTTCTGTATGATGAACAAGAGATCTGCTCAAACTGTGAATTTTCTCAATCTGTAGAATACAGATTTTAGGCATTTTCTGCTGAGATATGGTCTTCACAGTTTTTATGAAAATGTTCTGTATTTATTATCATATCATCATTATTACCAGGTTTTGCCTAATCTGCCCATTAAATTATATACCCTGCTCAAGATCTTTGGGCCTTGTGTTTCCAAAACCACATAATGGTATTTTTGTTTGGTGACTCAATTTCATTGGAATAATTTTTGTTCTAGGGATTATTATGGTGATATAATAGTCTTCAAACAATTTATGAACTTGAAATATGGGAAATAAATTTTGTCAGTCTCATATATGAGGTACAAGCTTGTATAAATGATCACCATATTCTCTGGGGTGGAGGTGCTGAATATAAAAGTGTGTTATTTGGCTAACTCAAACCTGTGGTTGTTGCTACACTCGTGACTCACCAACAGGATCTGCTCACCTTTAGAAAGCCTATTTTGAGCATGACATTTCAGAAGCACAAGACAGATAGAAGCTTGGCTTCTATGACAGTGAAACCCTGGGGTGCTTAAATCATCAGCTGTAGATGCAAATGAGTAGGTGGACCTGTCCTATTGAAGGTGCTATGAAGACTTTAGGATCCATTGAGCAAAAAGAACCAACTTAAGGACATGAACATAACTAGTTTTTATGGGCTATAGAGTGGGAGTAAATTATAAAAGTCAGTGCCATAGGAGCTTTGCTGTCAAACTGAGATTAATATCACCAGAGCTTTTCCTAAAGTGCAACACTTCTGCAGTTTGTTGCAAAAATAAGAGTCATTGAATGAATCAGGTTGGGTGGGTGCCCTGAAGGGTGCCTGGTTCCATATTCAGGGGAGCTCTGATTTCAGATCTAGACTGCTCCTCAGTTTGTTATCACCTATCTCCTTTGGTTGCTGTCTGTCTGTTCAATCTTCCCCCTCATTTCTGAGGACATTAAACAATGTCAGCCCCAGGACCAAGCCCTGAGTAGGAGCACTGGAGGACAAAGCAGGAGGCTGTCTTCCCCCACTGGCTTTCCTCAGTAAAGGACTCACCAAGAGACCTCCATAAAAAGCTCAAGCTTTCTCCAAGTGAGAGGTACTAAATCTGTAGCGTGAGATTCCTCTTGTTCAAGCTGCAAAAAACCAACCTAGAGGGATATAGCATTTATGATGAATTATCAAAGTAGAGCAAGAACTGAAACCTGAAAGTTTTTTTCTATACTGTGGCTACAGTATAGAAAAAAGTATAATGCAAGTAATTTTAGGTATACAGCATTTAAGTGTACAAGATCCCCTCTATAAATTTACAAGCTTAATCCAAGTCTAAGTGGCATATTTTTTTCTCATCAAATTAATTCTGATGGGCAGCTTCATTTTCCTAATACTAATTCTATTAGTACTAATATTTATGTAATACTTTGAGATTGATGGTTAGAACCAAAAATTATTGTGGTGGTCTTAAAATCCAATTTTCAGAAAAGCCTATTCCTCTAAAATCAGAAGTATTAGGTCTGTGAAATAAGCAGAAATAATTTTCATCTTGATTTCCTGAGTAGCTCCATTGAAATCAATCTCTGTAACTACGTGCATGCTTAAGAAAAGAAACACCCTAGTGCTCTGCTGAAGAGAAGCTAAATTACCAATAAGCACAGTTCAGATGCTCAGCCTACTAATGCAGCACTAAATCCAGTGGAGTTCACTCCAGGGGAAGAAAGTATTTTCTGGTTATCACAAAAATTACACATATTCCCTGGGAGATAAGTTCTGGTCCTGACCTGACTTAAAGCAAATATTCATTATTTTATATTAGGTCTTATAATAAATGAGCCTTCAGTGGAAAAGTATCTTCAGATAATATAACCCACAACTATAGATTTCCTCAGGCATTGTGCTCAAGTTCAGCTATAGAAGTATTTATGCTAAGAAAAATCCTTTTCCTTTTGAATTTGTGTGTATGTTTACATGAGTTCACCCCACATTTTATGTCTTTTGAAAACATAATATTAAGGGAACCTTTTAAGTCCAACTTGGGCTTTAAACTTCTTCAACATTTTTTTTATAATAAGCTTTACAAAATATCAGTGATTTAAAACTCAAAGCACTAATAGTACAGTATTCAGACTAGGCTTGTAATGTGGTCCACCTGCACAGAGGAGACCTCCACTCTGGCCAGGGAAATGTAACACAACTTCTCCTGGAAATACCACTCTGTGTTAACTCCTGCTGCAAGACTTTGTGAAAACCTCCCTGCACACTGCTCCATCAATTGTGAGGCTCAGTCCACATCTGGAGAACTGCCAGAGCCAGATAAGATGAAAAACCTGTCTTCACTGCAGTGCAGGAAGGCTCCTTCAGCAAGACCCACTTCTTCCACTTTTAGAGCACCTTGCCATCTAACTTCTTCCTACAGTCAATGGGGAGACACAGGCATCTGCAAGCTGCAATTAGTCTATTCTACATATTTGTCGTGGGATAAGATGGATCATGCAGTAGAGGAACCCATTTCTCTGCATTGATTTTAAAAGCTGCCCAGTGATTAGCTCTAACACAAACACCTACACCTCACACCCAACATTAATTGAAATGGATTTTACCCTGTTTGTGTCTCTGAGCCTTAGAGAAAAGTAGGCTATAGGAAAGTTCCTAAAAAATGAGAGCCAGTTCATGAAATCTGGGCCTAACAGAGCTCAGTTCTGTGTGGGGAATCAAAGGAATCAAGGTCACAGCCCAACATTCCTGAAATTGTATTTCTGTACAAATATCTTAACTCAGCATTTCCTTGGGGTTTGATTCTTGGCATCTCACAAGATAGAGAACATTGAGTAAAAGGATCCATAACTTCTACAGTCTCCTGTTATAGCATCACTGTCAAGCCAATATTTAGCTTACTATGACTTGAAAGCAGCTGAGCAATGTTTGGGGAAATCTGGACTTGCACTATGTACATCCGAGCTGCCTGTCATGAAACAAAGCCTGTAATAAAACTGAGTCTGACACTGTCAGGCAATTTCCTGGCTGATGTGGTCATACCAAATTTGAAGAAATATCTTAGCAAATCAGCTTAAAGGGTCACAAAGACTAAATACAGATAAAAAGACAGTGAGAAATGCATCCCAGTTATGTACCATTTGCATTATAATCAGAATGATTTCTGAAAAATATTCAGAAACACATTCATTTGGACAAAAAACACTTTTCCTATGTTTCAAGTTCTTTTTGTATGTGCTAATATTTCCAAATTGCTACACAGATCAAAGTTTAAGAATACATTTTTTCCAAAATGTTTTTGTTCAGTTTAGTTCAAACGTTTGCTTTCACCTTAACTACTCTTTGTTGATGTAGCTAATTATCACAATTAATTTAATTTTTTAAAGAAAGAATTTGCATTCTTCAAGCTGGAACATAATACAGGAAAACAAATTAAGACTGAAATCTGTAAGAACTTTTCTAACATTTTTCTGACCTTTCCCAACTAAACACTTTTGGTTTTAACAGATTGGTTAGAAGAAGCTGTTTTATCAGAAAATTACTCAAATTCTGCCAATTTGATCCATTTTGAGCTAAAAAAGGTAATTAGATTTCCCAGCACTTCTAGTCTCCTGATCAGGAATAGCTGCAAGATCACAGAGGGGACAGGCCTGTACACCAGTGCCCTAGGTGGAGAATATTTCTTTTAATATAGTTTCTACAACACACAAGAGGATGCTCAGCAGCTGGTGGTTATGTGGAGAATATGAAACATTCTGTGCACGTTCCAGTCCCTTGCTCTCAGTTGTGCACACATCCACACTCCCAAACCCTGCTTTGACTCATAAACCTAAGGATCTGTTCCCTGTAAAAACAGATGCAGGTTGTTCCTTAGCCACCAGTAACAGTTAAAGCATCTCTCTTTTCCTTGGTGCCTTGGGACTGCCCTCTAATGCAGACAGTCTGAAAGACATAATTTCTCTCATGGTGCTTTTAAAAAAGCTGTGGCTTCCCTATCAGATGAAAAACCACTCAAAGATATAAAGATTAAAAAATTAAGATTATTATGATACACTTTTTATGGAAAGTCTAGAGTGATTCAGTGAGGACTGTAAATTTAGAATTATTCTTTCAATTAACATAAAATATTCCAGCAGGCCATCATCTCAGATTATCTTTCTAAAGCTTCACAACTGCCTTAAAAAATGTAAAAATCCAAAGCAATTTAATTATATTCCTGATAAAGAAAAGCAATGTAATTAAGTCTTTGATGTTGAATCTTGTGCTTTCTTTCCACCTGCCTGTGGGCACCAGGAGCCTCACAAGTTTCCTGCAGCACTTGACAGCTGAGCCAGTTTATTCCTCTCCTTCCTGAAGTCAAAGCATGGGAGTCCTCCTCTCCATCATTTTTGTGGTGCAGTTGACAGGCAGGCACTCCAAAGACCTAAAGTCATGTCCTGTGGCTGTCTAGGGCATCTATGACAATTGTCAATCCTTGTGTTCCTCACCTTAAATGCTAGAGGCAGGGTTTCATTATTCAGTTATTTAAAATACAAAGTGAGCCACAGACCACACTGCACAGGAGCATCTCTGCTGGTCTAAACCAGTCTCCTCTTGCTCTCCCTCTTTCAACATCTGCAATTTTTGCAAATAACCCTTTTACCTTTCCTTACCATTATGAACATAGAGATTAAAGGACACAACTTGCCCTTTCCTGCAGTATGTGTGACCCATGCTACTGCAAATCAAAGACACACAAAATAATTCCTCAAGACCCAACCTAAATACACAGACTTTCAGAGTGCACATATGCTTTTATGCTTGTATATAAAATTCCAATTAATACATGCTGAACAATAATAGTATTTCATCCCATCTCCTGACTGACAACACCCTGTCAGACAAGGACATATCTGTGGGGTTGTAATTTGATTTCACTTTCCTACATACTTGTTAGAAAACCAGGCTCTAATCATGTATAACACATCAGGATGCAGTAGATTTTTTCATGATTCTACTCTTGCACTCACAGAAAATTACCTATGGTACCCATATTGACTTAAGGCAACTTGTAAGATATTGAAGAGTTTGTTCTGAATTACTCTCTTTTCCCAGTGGTATTGCTTTTACCCATAGAGGACCCAGCATTTTTAATATCTACCTCCAATTTCCCTATCCCCATTACAGGCAATGATGAAAGAGATGGTGGTGAAGAACTTTCACTGGCATAAAAGCAGGATCTTGTTGAAGAAATGGACAAATCACTCTTATTCATTTGCTACAGCTTGGCTCTTTTCTGCAACAAAAGGTTTTATTCCTCATAAGACAAAGTAAATTCATTTTAGTTCTGTGTAATATTAACTAAAAAGTTCAGACAAAAAAAGCCCAAAACAACAACCCCAGGGAAAAAACCCGGAAAAAAAGAATCTGCTTCTCAAGGGGATGGGTTTGCTGAGGACTGATCCCACTTGCCCAACATCACCATAGATGTGGGGGGTTTTTCCACTAGAAAAATCATCTTTTCCACAGTGGTTCACAATCCTGTGTCATATGCAGTTATGATTAACTAGTTAGATGGGAAATACTTTTGAAATGAGAGACTGTAAGAGAGCCACCTGAGAATACCTTACCTGGCTGGAACACTCAGCTGAAAAGTTGTCATAAGAGTTACAAAGAAAGGCTATGTTTGGAGGCTGAATTTAAATCAAACCTTTTAAACACCTTAATGGTTGCATGACTGTTTCGTGTGCCTCTGCTGTTGCTCTTTGTTGAAGGCCTAAATCAGAAAATGAGACCTCCTCCCTCTTCAGGTCCTATATTCAAGAATCTTAGCGGGGAAATCATCTTGACTGTAAATCCATGTAGGACCAAGTTAGGAAAGACAAAAAAACCCATGATTTCAGCTCTTTCATGCCTTAGATGCTGCACAAGAATTTTGAAGTGGATGTCAGACTTGGATGCAGAATGTGGCCATCCAGTACCCAAACCAATTATAGATGTACTCACAGCTGTTTTCATTTTCCTATTTCTTTACAGCATTACAGAATTTGACTAAATATTTGATTTCACGTGGAGTAAAATCTGGGCTGCATAAAAAAAGTCAGCGGATGATTTTGCTATCGATCTCCTGAGGTTTCAGAAATTGCCAAATTTAATGATTTCCTCATTAAGAACACACTCATTTTGGTACCTTGAGAGTTTTGACTCTCAGGAGCCAGAGTGCCATGACGGTCTCTCTTTCTGCAATGTACACAGGTGGAAGTAAATCTTAGAACTGTGAATGCTAGAGAGCTCTGAAACCAAACAAATGAACACTAAAGAACACTGACTCTGTGATCTTTCAAACAAAATATCACCACAGCCTTAAGATATGTAAACCAGTCTCATGACAGCTCAGGGCCTGGAAATAGAGAATGCATTCAATATGTAAAAAACATTCCATTTTATATGAAAGCACTTGTCGTTTTGGATGATTTGTTCTCTTCATAAATAACCATGTTTTGATATGCCATTTGCATGAAGGTTTGTAAACAAGACCAGTAGGTGATTAAAAAAACACAACAAAAGGCAATTTGGGGAATTTAATTTGAAGACTATTTTGCAAATAATATTCCACACATTTTCTCCAGCTCTGCCTAGCAATCTATAAGCAGATTTCAAAGTTCCCACAAATCTGATGGTAGGCAGTAATTCAAGAAGTGAAGGGAACTGAGGTCAATCTTAAACTTGACAGATTTCAAAGTTCCCACAAATCTGATGGTAGGCAGTAATTCAAGAAGTGATCTGAGGTCAATCTTAAACTTGGTGCTTTTACTTCCAGAAAGAGAATATAAATCCTTTAGAGATGTTTTCCACCAGTTCTGTGAAAGCAGAACTTCTGCAGCACAAGAGAAGGACCACTTGGTAGCATGTTTATTCATTTAGGGGAAAGGTCTGCTGTTTGTAGGAACAAAGCCATCATTCTCATGCATATTGACAGGGTGTAGGCATAGCCCTGGCCAGAGGTGGTTTTCTGCTTCCTTTGGTCATGTGTTGTATATCACTGATTTGGAACAATGCTGAAAATATATTTTTATTCATAATATTAATTAATTAATTCATTCATTCATTAATTGTGAGCAAATAGGATTTCTAAAACATTTATGTGCTAGTGAGACTACAGCAGAAAGAGCAGCTCTTCATGAATATAACAATATTCATTCAATAACTTCAATAACAATAACTTCAATAGGATTCTGAGCTCCCCTCTGTATCAAACCTCAGGAAAAAAAAAAAGCAAAACAGTCAAAGCAGACTCCACTATTCCATTTAAATTGCTTTCTCAGTAGATTAATGATTCCATAACAGAAAAGATCATATTCAGCAATGTTTTCCTAGCCCTATTAGTCCAGGAAAGATCCCTGATATCTTACAAGGTAAGAAGAGAAATCTAAACTAGACTGGCCTTTACAGCTTTTGGATTCTTGGAAATGTGAAGAAGGGAGCTGGTACACTGAGTTTTCTAATGTGCAGTCCCACGAGCAAATAAGAAAAGTTATAGGATGGCCTAAATAAAATGCATGAGCACTGCTGGTACCTAATAAAATACCAAACATGCAAATACTATTGATACATGGCAGCAGTAAATTGCAAACACATGCCACAGCAAAGGGCAAGCAGCCACTAATAAATGTAAACTATTAACTAGCTCTCCAATAATAAAAAGACACAAATCATGCCAGGACTCACTGTGAGTGCTGCAGAGTGTACCAGCAACTGCTCTATTTCTGTTCAGGAAAATATTCATCACAATGAAGAAAAAGAAAAAGAACAATGAAGAAAAAAGAAAAAGAAAAAGAAAAAGAAAAAGAAAAAGAAAAAGAAAAAGAAAAAGAAAAAGAAAAAGAAAAAGAAAAAGAAAAAGAAAAAGAAAAATAGAAAAGCTGCAAAAGGCACTGAGATGACATAATAATAATATAAATACTTTTGCTTCCTTATTAACAAAAGCCATAAGATCTTTGTTTCAGCTGAAGGAGATATTTTTACGGGCTTCTACCTTAAGCCTGATTTTTTTATTGTTTCCATAGTTCTTTTGCATTGTCCTGACTACATGCAGGGCCTTGAAGCAGGAATCAGGAGCTTCATTCCTGCTCTAATAGTGTATACATATTTTCATAAAACTTTTCTAACCATTCAGCCTCAAATACTTTGAAAATCTTTATCTCCTAAGTGCAGCACTAAACTGCATAAAAAACCAGCTCCCCAGTCACTGCCCAGCCCCCAGAGGGGATCAGCAGCAGAGCAGTTTGCAGAATGCCAGCAGAGTTCACTCTCCAGAAGACCCCTGACTGCAATCCTGCCAGCTCTGGAGCTGGTGATGGGAGCTGAGGGTTGGTTCCTGCCACTGCTGAATTCAAAGGCACCTTTTTCTTGTGAGCAGTGGTGCTCACAACATCTTGGCATGGGACAAACCCAGATGCTCTTCAGACAGGGGACTGAGGCAACAGGGAAGAAAAGCTGGGATGAAAACAAAGAACTGCAGTCAGAAAATACTTCTGAACAATGGGGCTACATTTTCACACAGAGCTCAGCAGTGAGTTTAATTAAATACTACACATATTTACTTACTGAAAAACCCTGTTTCATTAACATAAACAGATAGGGGATCATCAGTGCATGACAACCCATAGGGCACCAGGGGAAATCTGTTTTGAATTTTGTACATCAATCAAGTGATTCATATACATGGCATTTGCAGCTGATGACTGCCTGAATGGAGTCTAGTGATTTTTACACCAGGGTACAGCTCTAAAAACCCCTCATTAATAGATAATCAGCTTCTACTGATCAACTCCTCGGCTGCATTCCAAAGCATCTGTTTCGCCCATTTTGTGATTTAGAGATGCTAAGTACGATAAAAGCAGTTCTGTGTTATTTCTATACTCATTAACCTTATTATACTATTTCACCCTCAGCAGTGATTTTTTTAAAAGAAAGTTGATAAAAAGCAAGTGAAAAATACATTAGCCCACTAAATGGCCCATTATTTCATTATGCTTGCGCTAACAATATAAGATCTGTTCTAAGTGAATAGTATATTTTAAAGAAAAAACTTCTGAGAATAATTACTTTTTTAGCTGAACTGTTTATCAATAGACTTTTAGACTTCAAGATTTCTTTTCCTACTAATGTTATACAGTGAAACGAATGCAAAATTAGTACGTGAAAAATGGCTTGGAGGAACAACATTTTTTATTCAAGCTATGTAAAATGTGTATAATTTGGTCTTCAGATTGATATTCCAAAGGTGACTTCAAGTCCTTTTTTCCCCACTGCATGGTAATACAAAATGCAGGGATTTTTCAAACACTGCTATCTGTGTCTGTGACCATATGGTGGTTTCCAGTTTTGTTTTACATTACTGCACCTGAAGCTATTTTTGGTCAGAACGCTCACATAACAGCTATATGTTGCTTATATATTTCAATTTGCAGGTAATGTAGCCAAGGGCTAATCACACATAGATCAGATTTGCCACTAGTGTTTTCTGATGTCTTATTTTCAGGTCCTATTAAACCTGACAAAATGATAGGTGGAAAGAGAGAGAATACTAAATAAATAAAGCAACAGGAAGGTTTGAGGGAAAACAAGGCTCTCAGACCAGTTTGCTGTAGCTTTAATTTGTTTCTTTGAAAATTGTAGCTGCTAAAGTCCTAAGATACAGCTGGCATCCAAATTAGACCCCTAAAGGTATCACATGCAGGGCTCAGAAAAGCACACACTTCCCTGTGCCTACATTTTTTTTTTTTTTTTTTTAATTTTTTTTCTCCCAGGTTGCTTTAGCTCTGTAGATTAGGCAACAAGCCCCAAAAAGTTTTTTTCTCCAGATGATCTGCAGAGCTGAGAAGCCATCCAGGATCTCCAGGGTATGCAGATGACATGGTGCAGCCAGTGGTCTGGTTTGCTGGTACCCCACATCCCTCTCCTGACCAAGCTGTGGTCCTTGGCCCATTTCCCAGGATGTTGGCCCAAATGGCAGCTTGCCTTTCTGTGAGCTGCCTCATTCTAATTATGTTTGACCTTGCTCTAAGGGAAGGTATCCAGAGCCAACTCCTGCTGGTAGGAGCTCAGTCTGGCTTTACTCCATCCTCACATACATGAGAAGATATATGGGAACTGGATCCCTCTGCAATAATACCTTCTGGAGGTATAAACTTGTTCCTCACTATTTCCCAGTGTATCAGAGCATGTCTTATGTCACACCTTATTATCACCATCATCCTGAAACATTTATATTTCAAGCTGCTGAAACTTCTCTCCTTAGAATCTCACAAATTCCAGTTAGTGAAATACTGCCTATACTCAGCAAAGCCACCTTACTGGCACAGCAGTTTTGTAAGCACAAAAGGTTTAGCACAGGCTTTAAAATAGATAAATGTGGATAAATGAAAAATTTAAATAAACCCATTTCAGCAACAGACACAAAACAAATTACACAGCAGTATCACTGGCTCAGAAGAGCATCCATAGCTATGGGACTTTCAGGAGATGTAGCTGGAACATGACCCTCTTACTTTTCTATTAATTTATGCTTTCTGTGAAGTGGGTGTGACATCAGCAATTCCACTTGGGTTTTCTTTGTCACCAGTGGTTATAGACAAACACATGCAAATTAAAACAGTCCTGGATTTTGATACAGCTTTATTTTCCTGTGGTAGGGCTATGGTGAGTAAAAGTGTGCTGCAGCCCGGGGCCAGGGCCACT
The DNA here is from genome assembly GCF_014805655.1 of Passer montanus. Classification (NCBI taxonomy): domain Eukaryota; kingdom Metazoa; phylum Chordata; class Aves; order Passeriformes; family Passeridae; genus Passer; species Passer montanus. The sequence goes on along the minus strand of NW_024368041.1, from coordinate 6,335,597 downwards.
GTCTTCAGCCTTCCTCAAGGTCCTCAAAGTGGAACCCTGAAAGTTTGTGTTTTCCAGCTGCTGTGATCTTGGAGATGCTTCTGGACTGGAGCTTCTTGGATTTTTATGGATTTGGCCTGAGTTATTTTGATTCCCAGGAGAGAAATCTTCTGAAAATTATCATTATCATCGGAAATTATCATTAGTGAGATTTATCAGTACTCAAGCAAAAAACTTTCTGCTTATTGGTTGAAATAGTAATTTGAAGGTGCAATTAAAACACCTCTTACCTATGAGTCAAGTTTAGGTACAAACCAATCATCAAAACATCCTCTAGTGGCTCTGTGCATATGGGTCTAATCTTCACAATTCATTAAATATCTCTATTTAAGTGAGTCAATGTATTGCTTTTTGCAACTGAATCTTTTCCCAGGCAGAAAATTATACTTTTTCAAATTTATTTACCTAGTTATCAATGAGAAAAATAATTTTGTCAGCATAAACAGAGCCTTTGTATGCAAAAAAACCCCTAGTATCTGCTACTCAATTTCTTTTCTTCACAGAGGAAGAGAGACATCTATACATTTGTAATGTCCCAGACTGCTTTTTAGTTCAAGCTGTGATTTATGTTCCAGAGTCTGGGTAGAGAAAACTGCAAAATTTTATCACAAAATATAACCCAAGCATCCCAAAGCAAGCTCCATTGCTTTGATCACTATTAATGAGCTAAACATGATGGACAGTTTTGCTGGGTTAGCTTCATGGGATTCCATGGAGTTAGGACAGAATGAATACTAGTTATCCCTCACCTACAGAGGTATGGTATTCAGCAGGTGTGTGTGATTTTCTCCATGCTCAGGATATCAGCAACGTCATTCACTGTGGGATTTCCAATGATAAACAGCACATGCAAAATACAAGATAAAATAAGTCAGTAACCAGTGGGATAAGATGTTTAAAAAATGGAATTTGATCCAGGGAGGTCTTTTTACAGCACCAAAGTTAACTTGGTTTCATCCCTACCTATTTTCCTACAAAGAAAAAAAGACTTTGTCTGCTGACTTTCTGGTAGAATCTATTTCATTGCATAAACTGACCCATCAAGAGCCATATACTCAGAGGATAAGAACTTTAGTCCAGAACTTCATCAGACTTGCAAGGTACTGAATACAGTCTCAAAGCATTGGGGGAACGGGAATCTTCCAAAATACCCTGCTGGGGCTTTGACAGAGAATTTCGGACTTGAAAAGATGATTGTCTTTGTCTAAGACAGACTCATATAGACCCAAAGTTTCACTAAAAGTAATTTCCAGGCTCACCCTAGTGTGTCAAAACTCACTTTAATCGGGCGAGCAAGGGGCAGTGCCAGGACCATTGGCAGGAGAGTTAAACAACTCCGTGAGTGCAGAAATATGAGCAGGCAAACAGGGCCATGGCAGGGGGAGTTTCCACTCCAGGAAGGACTCAGCCACTCCCTGGCTGCTGGTGGCATGCCAGGTGTTAGGTGGCTGTGGTGTTTTTATTGGGGTTTTCTGTTGGTTTGGGGTTTTCTCCCTGCAACTTGAATCGAGCCAGTGATGTTTTACAAACAGCCAAAAGCCATTGCTGCTGCATGCAGCAAGAGTGTGCTAGCCCAAACAGAACCCCCAAAAATGCAGCTGTCCAGGTCTGTGGCTGCAGGGAGTGTCTGAGCCTGGAGGACAGGGCTGTGTGTGGTGTGAGGAGGTGAATGATCTGCTCTGTCTAGTGGCAGAGCCTAAGGAAGTAATGGAAAGACTAGGGAGTATTAGGGAGGGTGAAAGAGAAACAGAATGGTGGAGTTAGAGGAATGAACACAGCATGGGTGGCAAACAAGAGGAGCTGGGAGCCATGGTACAGCAGGAGAGCTGTGACATAGGCACCACAGAAACGTGGTGTGATGACTGGCATGCCTGGAGTGCCACCGTGGGTGGCTTCGTGCTCTTCAGAAGAGACAGGTGAGGCAGGAGAGGTGGAGGGGTGCCTCTGTATATTAGGGAGTCTCCTGAGCTGCTGGAGTGTGTCCAGAGAAGAGCAACAAGGCTGGTGAAGAGTCTGGAGCACAAGTCCTGAGAGGGGCAGCTGAGGGAGCTGGGGGTGTTTAGCCTGGAGAAAAGGAGGCTCAGGGGGGACCCTGCCACTCTCTACAGCTCCCTGAAAGGAGGCTGCAGCCAGGAGCTGGCTGGTCTCATCTCCCAGCTAACAGTGACAGGACAAGAGGACACAGTCTTCAGCTGCAGCAGGGAAGGTTTAGGTTGAACATCAGGAAGAAGCTCTTCACAGAAAGGGTGATTGGGCATTGGAATGGGCTTCCCAGGGAGGTGATGAAGTCATTGTCCCTGGAGGTGTTTAAAGGAAGACTGGATGTGGCACTCAGTGCCATGGTCTTGTTGACAAGGTTGTGTTAGGCCATGGGTTGGATTCAATGATCTCAAAGGTCTTGTCCAACCTAGCTGATTCTGTGATTCTGAGATGAAAGGTCTTAAATCACATAGACAATTCCAATTATTTTATTTGCAACAGAATAAAAAAAAAATCAACCAGGAATCAAGATAATTGGCTTCTTTTAAGATCTCACTCTATTAAAGTCTCATTTCCTGTGACCAGGAAGATGCACTCTGCATCTTTTCCAAAAAACTGAAATACATACATCTCCCTGAGATATTCTTTGATTCTACTGATTTTAGAGTGAGAGTAAAAAGCTCTCTTAGCTTCTCTGACATCTGATAGGCTAATTGAAATTAATATAAGCACAATTAAAATTAACTAATTGGTCTACACCTGATCTTTAAGGCATGGCACAGTAGGCAGTCAGGCAGAGCAACGCAGTCAGTGTTCCAACAGTGTCAGCCTTAATCATCATCCAGGCAGCTCAAATCTCTGGAGGATTTACTAGACACCTAGGCACTCATTATTCCTTTCCTAAGGAAAATACCACATTCTCAGATCAATAGGAATATTTGATTGAACTATAAATACACCAAATGGAAAAATCAGCTTCAAAGAATCATGCCTCCACATCAGTAATCTCTCTCCAGAAAGTCATCTTCGTTTCAGCCAGATCTCTTGGTGTGGTTTGAAATGTCACATTTTCTTCCTGTTCATGTGTTTCGTGCCCATCAGACTGATGTGATACTAATTGCAATGGTTTCTGTCACGTTCTTTATCCTTTTTTTTTCTAGAACCATGCTTCTTTTGTTTTAAATGGCTGAAAGAAGTAAATGGCACACTGACCCTCTATAGTGTTGCTCTTCCAGTAATGCACCCATTATTTACTGCCTTAATTTTTAAAGCATGATTTATTTTGTCAGGCCTGTTTTAAATCAATGATGCAGAAAAAATTTGCAACACAGTTAAGAGGAAGGCCCATGGGTAGAAGCTCTGCAGTCTTACTGTGCATTTCTCTTCCTTTTCCTGACAGTTTTACCTGATGGTGGAGTTTCCAGCACAGCGGGAGTGGGGATCTAGAGTGGGGGTCTAGTGGCCTTAGCCCCATATCATTATGCCCCACATTATAGTAGGGAGCTGTCCCTTAATATATGTCATTTCATCATGATAACAACCTAAGCTTAAGCTTTGAAGATTAAAAGAATTTAAAAATAAATTTAAAAAATACATAATGCATTCAAAAGAATATATTTCCCTGCTTAATTCATGTGTTGGGAATAAAACCCAATCAGTATTGTTTAAATACCACACCAGTAAATCAGAGATCATAACTTTATTTTTGTAGAAGAGATGTATAATTAAGAGCCCATTTTGACCATTAGCTCTCCTCATCTGATACCATTCATTGCTGTTCTTTCTTTCAGGGATGTCACAACATACCTGACCATCTTATCCTTCACCCCCAGCATGCCTGTGCAAGGCAGGAAGGAGGACTCCAGTGATAAGCAATTGTCAGTGAGCATCTCATCTGCCCCTGCGTGATCAGAGCTGAAAAACATGAAGTGAGATGCAGATGAAATTAAGATATCATTACTGATTTCAATTCAGCTGGCCAAGCACAGAGATACAAAGCTATAAGGTTATGGTTAGGTTGCCTGAGGTACCTGCATGGGGCTGGTAGATGTGGCAGGAGACCTGTGGGAGATCTGCCCTCTTTGGGAGTCATAGATGAAGACCAGGCAGAGCAATTCTCAAACTGTAAGAAATACTTATTGCTGAAGAACAAAATCTAAGTCCTCCTCACAAAACAACATGCAGCCCAGTTGCTCAACCCAAGTGTCCAGAGCTCTTTGACATGCTTTTGGTTATTTGAGGAAGCTGTAAGGGGCTAAAAAATATGGCTTGAGCTGGCCCTTGGACACCTATTTCTGTCTCACTCACTGGATTGAGCTCCTGCTGCTTCTTGAAGAGTGCTCTGAATGCTCTGTTAACCGTATTGATTAGATTGTCTTGAGTTTTGTCTTTATCACTTCTTTTAAAGCACTTTCTACAACCTCAGTAACATTCACAATCAAATTGACCTTTTGATCCTCTTCATATTGTTAGAGAAGGTTCATAATTAGACAAAATAAAAATCTCTTCTTTTCTTTGCCCTGCTTAGTCCATATATTATGCAGTGAGAATAAGACCCAGTTGGTATTGTTTAAGTGCCGCTGGAGTAAATCAAATAGCATAGTTTTCTTTTAGAGAATCACTGCACACTTAAATAAGAGGCATGTGATTACTTAAAAGTGATATCTATATAAAAAGAAGTGATTTAAGGTAAGCCTTATTGCAAATCCTTTGTGCTCTTTGCCAAGTAGTTAAGACATTCCACAAAAGCTTGAAATATGGAAAAGTGTTACCTGCAGGAACTGCTCTTTTAAAACATCCCCATGAGCTCCCAGTCCTCATTTATCAAAAGCTGGCAGCTAAGCAATTGTGTGGTAGTGTTAATTGCAGTAAAATTACCAGCATACATACACAGAGGAAGCTGCTGGGCAGTATCAAAAGAGTCTCCCCCTGGTCACTTTGGCACTTTTCCTTAACATTTAAATGTTGTTAGCACTTTGACCAAAGCAGTCAGTAAGTAAATAGGAACTTTCGGAAATATTTCCTTTTAAAGGGAAGTCTGGTACAAAACAAGTTGTAGTTTTTGATGTAACCTTGTTTATTTGCAAGGAACCAACAAACTCCTGCCTTCTGAATAGGCAAAACCAAATGACAGCACACAAATCTCTCATCCATAACTTCCAAACCTACTTTTTCAGTGCATTACATTCCCTAAAATCTCTTCCTGCTGTTTTTCCTCAAGGATACACTCACAGCTGTTTTTCTAGTTTTCTCCTGTCTTCCTCCTGTACATTCAATTTGTCAAACAATTTCTTAGCCTCTGAATTCATACCCAGTGTCAGAAACCCCTTTCCCATTCTCACTATTGCTTTGCTATCACTGGGTGCCACCATTCCTGCAGCAGAGACTTTTCTTACTTATTATTACCATTGCAGCACTCAGACTTCCCATGGCTCCCTGCACTCACCCTCAGTGAAGGCTGAAACAAGACAGCTTTAAATATGTCCATGTTGGTCTTGTGATGCAGATGCAAACTCCTTTCAATACAGCACAATTTAGGAATTGTGTCCCTAGGAAAGTTTATGGATGTTGGCTATACCCATCTTCCCACTTGAGCCACAACATTAATAGTCAATGTTGTAGTAATTATAATCATGCAAGCAATCATAGACACATGCACATGCAAGAGATATTGCAGAGTAAGATCAAAAATCAGGTATAGTCACAAAAATACTTTTCCCTGATGCATATCCAAGAAACTGTTTTCTGAAGACACAAGGAAAGGTGATGATTCATAGGCCAAACCCTGAGGTTTTTACTCTATTTTGAGGCAATACTGCTCTAAACTGAAGGAGACAGAAATTTACAGCAGGATTTGTGAATTACTTCGGATAAACTGTAACCACAACAAATATACACTTCTGGAATAAATCAGATTTACAACAGTGTTGAAAACATTAAAAATTTGAAAAGGTAGGAATAGCAGTTTGAAAAAAAATGAGCTTATTTTTATCCTTGACAGAGTTTTAGACCCATTCCAGGATATTGCTATCTAATGGTGTCCAAAACTGGATAAAGAATAGCCATTAGAGAGCAGACCAGGCTGAAGCTAGAACAGATTCATGGAGTTTAGCCAATGTAGTATTCTTCTCTCAGGCTTTTCATTTTCACCTGAAAACTTGCTTATTTCAGCAACAAACCACTTCATAACACCCTTTCCCTTCCTAGCAGCATGCAGGTAAGGAAGTTATCTCTTGCTCTTGCATCTGTTTCACCATCTTCCTATCAGACACTGTCTCAGGCAGTAAAAACCTTCTGCAGGCAAAAGAGCTCAGATCACAGTTTTTGTATATCTAAAGTGAACAAATTCCATTAAACCTTTACAGCCTTAATGACATTCTGGTAACAAATAGTTGGAATAGCATGGCCATAATATATGGTGGCTTTGTAGCATGGTTTTCCTTCCAACAACTGCAGTGCACATTTGTCATTAGAAAGATGCAGAACTCCACCTACTCCAACTGAAATATGTCATCTCCCAGCCAAATGTTAAAGAAGTGAAACAGAAATTGTCTTTCAGTATAAGTGGTCATTTAAGAAAGCTTAGAAGCCCATAAGTATAGAAATATTAGTCATTATGGATCCCATTTTATGAATAAGGGCAAGCTGAGGTTCCCCAGGGTATCACTAAGTTGCCTTCAGGGAAAGAAAAGCTCCACGTACTTCATACTTTTGAAACCAAATTGGAAACCTGTAGCTATGGTAGAGCACTGTCCATCTATTCTGGTGCAATACTAATGTTGCCTCATTGAACACTTGGCAAGATAAAAGCATGGAGTGGTCTTGTAGAAAAATTCCCCAAAGGAATCACAGAAAATTCCCCACACATCTATCATAGCCATCAGGAGAAGTGATTTTCAGATCCACCCATTAGAAAAAATGCTTATAACACTCTCGTTACTTCAGAGGGCTGCATACTAATCTAGAATTCAACTACGTGGAAAAAAATAATTATTGAGAGAGTGGTGAAAGGCTTTTATGAAGCTAATGAATTAGCTCAAATTGGAAGAGAAGGTCAGTAAATTCAAGACTTTCTGAAAGCTCACTTATCTTCGTCTGTTAAAGTAGCAGCAACACTTTAATACACTCCTGGATGTCCATTTCTTGCAAGCTTCTGAACTAATGGAGCAGGCATGAAGAATTTGGTGTCTTTTTGTTAATTTTTATTATTACTTGGGATCTGTACAAGGAGATTTTTGCACTTGATATTTTTCCCAAGACCATTCATTTTCTAAGATACTCTACAGCATTAAAATATAATATTTTCTTAGACATAGGTAGGCACATCTGGTGATAAAAGGAGAGTTAGTCCTGATTTACATCACAGCTAAAAAAATAAAATTTTTTGCAAGAATTGAATAAAAGTCCTACACTACTTCTTTATTTACAAAGGAAGATCCAGTATGCTTTTGATCTCTGGTGATTTGAGCAGACTGCTATTTTACTACATTTCTCATTTGGTAGTACTAATAACAAGAATTTTTAACATATTTTAGGATATTTTACACTAGGGACTATGACTTAGTTTTGAAAAAAATCATCGTATGACAGAATTCTGTGTTTGCTTTTTCTCATGATTTCTAGATCAAACACAGTGACTTCATAAATATTGTAGAACTCTGCATGCAAACTCTACTTGGAATCTCATAGCTCATTCTAAAATCTCCCTTTCTTGTGTATCTTTGGCAATGGTAATGATTCAAGAGAACACATTGCATCCTCAACTGTAAGTTTTGCCTGAAAAAGGCAAAATGGTACAGAAATTCTTGAACAATTTGATTCCTAAGGGATAAGTCATTTCACATGGCTCTACACAACAGCCTGGGTGAGGAAATTCCTTTTTGCACTAACACAGTATTAGGCAAGGCAGAGCACCATGGCAACATAGTTATGATGCATCCAGAGTCAAGTTGAGAAAATTCTTTTTGTCCTGTGTCATGCAAAGGTGTCCAAAACCTGAAACTTATCCAGTACTCCTGAATTACTATGTTGCTCTGTTTCTAGGTTCCCTCTGCTTTAGAGAGGGAGATAAAATTAAAGCCTAGAAAAAAACATGGGTAATTCTGGAGAACCGCCAAGTAAGGGGAAAAAAATAAATCTAGCAACAGTGAAAAGGGAAGGAATTAACACCTTAAAAGCTTCCTGTTACAGTGTGGTTTGTCTTAAGGAAAGCTTGCTAATATAAAGCTTGCTAGTGTTTATAATACTTGGGCATTCATCATTAATTTTAAGCACTGAAATGAATAAATTGCACCCAAAAATATAATTGTATTTTAAAATCACAGAGCTGTGACAAGGGACATAGAAGACGTCTGGGGCCAAGGATTGTGTAGGGATAATGCAGTCAGTGTGCTCTGAAATTTGCTCCCAGCAATGCAGCCAAAGCCAGTTCACACCAGCTGGCCTGGGAGCCAGGTTTTACTCCCAGGAGAATATGCACTTAGCAGTGCAGGTGTAATTCTCAGGTTACAGGGTATTCAGTCAAGTCAAGACCATGTGATTAGAGAGGGACCAGGCAATTTAAAGGCACTTGCCTGATCCTGAGCATTACATGCTTTTAAGGAGACAGTTCACTGTCTGAGAGAAAAACCCTCAGTTTGGATGAAAGAATCATCATCATATAAATCTTTACTGACTTTATTCTTCTGCTCTGTATGACACCTTTTTGACAAACAAAGAGTGCTTTGCTTCCAAAAGATTGTTCCTGTGACATGCTATTTCCTGCCCTCAGAGGGAAAGGGCCTTTGAATGCTGGTAAACCAAGCTGAAAAGTGTGAAAGTGTCATGTAATGTCATTCAATTTTGGTTTAACAGGTGAAATCTCTCCCTGGTAGGTTTAAATTGAAGAGACACTAAAACGAGTCTAAAGCACAGCTTCTCTTTAAAACCCATCTTTAACCTACACACACTGTACATAGATGAATAGGTTAGAGAGACCATTTGCAGCTTCTGGATTATCTTCATGCAGAGCTCAGACCACATATTTTATACAGCAGTTCCAGAAAGCAGAGATGAATGGGGGAAATTCTTTACAGACATGAAAATTCAGTTGAATGTTTGAGAACAAAAGAGAATAAAGAACATAAAGATCAAAAATATTTCTTTCATCTTTGGCTTAGTACTAAAGTAATAAAGGAGTAAAGCAGTCAGACAGCCCACAGACCATGTCACTTCACTGCAGCTTGTAGAAAGGAAGAGCATGACCTTAATCAATAGTAAGGTAAAATCCATTCCTAACCTAGCAGCTATTATGAGCAACCTTGTATTTGACAGATAACTCTATGCCTTCAAAGGTCATCAGTCAGAAGGAAATAACACTGCTAGTGCTGAGGAATACAAGCTGCAGTGTGAGCTAAAGATGGAGCTCCTTGTGGTGGGAGCCCAAGGCAAGAGGCTGTGAATTGCTGGCCCTTTGTACAGCAAACGATGCAGGGAGCAGTGGCTCCAGCCAGGTGACCAGACCCTCAGAGACACACCAGGATCAGGAGGCTCAGGAGGAAAGGTGAGACTTCAATGAGCTTAAACTGTGAGGGGATAAAAACCCAGAGATTCTTGTGCTCCTTGGAGGCACCAGCTAAAGCTGTTTCTGTGTTCCTTTGCTGTGAACAAATTGCTCTCTGGAATGAGACATCTGAGACTGCTATGAAAAACCCAGGGTTGAAGTGGTGAGGAAACCTGGTCTGACTTTGTGTGAGTGGGGTGTGCATGGAGCCAAGTGGGGTCTCATGTAAAGGAGCTTTGGTGCCAGCAGTGAAAGGCTCCATTGGTGGGTGTGTGACTGCCAGAGTGACTCCTGAGTGGTCCCAGTTACTGTGGGATGACCTCTATAGGAATCTGGGGGACAGTATCTGCAGAAACCAGTGATTAATCTCACTAACCTTTGACAGTCCCAGGGCTAATGACATTGCCCAGTTTCCTTCATCCTTTTGGACAGATCAATTCATATTTCATAAGAGAAGTCATACCAATACTGGAAAAATTCAGTATTAAGAATTAATTACCCAAGAACTCTTTTTCATAGTTTCTTCCTTTCTCAGGGAGTTGCAGATAGCTGCTGGTGTGATCAGTCCAATAAAGAGCACAGTCTTTGTCACACTTGTCATGTTCCCAGGATGTTATCACAACTTACTGAAACTACCAGAGAACTAAAATAAAATCTGAAGTTCCTTAAGCTTTGAGGAGCATTGAAATTCAAGAGGAGTAATAAATACAGAAGAGCTGTTCCTAGAGAAGCTTAGGGATTTATCTACCCAACTTCCATTAATATATATTTAATGGAAGTTGAGGAAGTAAATCCCTCTGCACTGTGGTGAACATTAACAAGAGGGTGCTGAAACAAATATTTGTGTTTGAATAAGTTTTTCTCCTCCACATGCTAACTACTATGTGTATTTTCCCATGCCTTTCCAAGTCTTATAATGTCCCCAATGTATTCACCTCAAAGGGTCCCAAGAGAACTGGGAGAGTCATTTCACTGATGCAATGCTGCCCACGCTGAAGAGATGGGCAACAACTGTTCTGTGTCTGGAAGAGAAATTTTAATCAAGCTGACTTGGGCAATTCAGACTTTTAAAAGGTGCTGTTATCCTTGTGGAATTAATGGATGACTAAATTAGATAAAGATGAAACTTCAGAAAAATAAAAAGAGCTCAGCTCAGTTTTTCAAGAAATTACCTTGAATTCCACCTTAGCAAGGCAAAATGTCCAGGCAGTATAAACCACTCTGACTCTATTGAAGTAATTATGCTGATCTGTACTAGTTTTAACAGAGCAGGAAGCAGGTGCTAGGTAACATTGCTGCACTTAAACCTCTGGTACCAGTGTATAGAGATTGGAAGACTCATAAGCCAGAATCAGATATCCACACAGATCTTCCCAAAGCTTGAGAGCACTCTCAGCACAGCTCATATCATCCATCTTTGCTATTACACACAGAACATAAAATTTGTCTAGTCAGAATGACAGTGTCTATGACTTCAAGGAGATAGGCTTTTGAATTATCTGGGAAAGCTTCTCTACAGCAGCATTAAACTTAAATTTATGGATATGACACTTAAAATCTGAATGTAGCAAGCTCATTTTTGCAAACAGTGAAGGGGAAAAGATAATTCCTTTGCATAATAAACAGCCAGCAGTGTCATTAAGCAAGCTAACTTCCTTTGCTGCTTTATGGAAAGCTGTCCATCTTCAGTCCACTTTAGGGCTTGGGCTCCGAAGACAAGTTCTAAGGTTCATAAATTAATGAATAAAGTAAATTTCCCAGGACCATATGCATACATTTTTTCAAACATACAAATGTCTGCAGTTATTTTTTTCACGTCATTATGGGAAAACAGAAATCCACATGCTCCAGTCCATCAGTTCAGTTTCTGTTAGGAGATTGTGTCCCATGCTTCAGAAGGCAAAAGACATCCCAGACTTGGCAGATGGTTTTTAATACACTTCCAACCTCTGGTGTCTTCTAATCTTGAATAGTATTTGGCTCAAATCCAGGAGGGAAAAATAAAGCTAAATGTTTCCCAAAATGTTAGCTTTTACAATTTCATATCACTGTATTTTATTATCTCTATATACTTTCAATCCTTATTGGCACAAATCTGTGTCATTCTGGCCTCTATGCCATGGTGAAACTGAGAGTTCAAGCATAAATTAAAAGCTGCATGAAGAAATAAGTTCTTTATGCGGTTTGGATTTTGCCATCTCCTTCTGTCATTGAAAGTGTCCTTGATCTGCAGTTGGCAGAAAACCAGAAAGGAAACCCCCAGTCGTTGTCCTTTGCTCTGTAATTGCGTAAAGAAGTATAAGACAGAGATTCAGTTAAAAAAGAACTTCCAAAAATATGCTGTGATTTATGTGATAACATTAAAATGCAAGGGAGAGAGATTTTTTGAAAACTGAAGTGGACTGGATTTTGTATCACTTCTTCCTAACCCTTCCCAAAATCTACCTTTACAGCCATCAGAACAAACAGAGCAATGACTTATTGTCCAAGAAAGGCAGCAGAGTCTGAAATACTCAAACCAGGCTGAGATGAAAAAAAATTCTACATTAAATTCCACTGTGATTCATCCAGAAGTTCTCTAGTACCAGAGTTTTATTCAAAATTAAGAGCCATGTTTCTATTCATTCTTCTCCACTGATTACTTATTTGCTCATTAATGTCCTGCCAGGTCCATCTGAGCTTACCTATGGAAGAAAAAATAGCTGGACAGGTGTCGCTGAACTCATAATTTGGCATTCAGGTGTCAGAACTGAGTGTAGTCCTGACCCTGTACTTTGAGTTTTTCATGGATCAATATTTAAAGCCTCAAATAAAGAAAATAAGTTTAGGTGGGCAACTGATCCTGCCCAGCTACATTTGTGAACTTAATTGATTTTGGGAGTCACTGATTTCCCAGTAGAGTCCTATAAAAAAGATTCTTTCAAATCAGCAGAGTTATACCTGCTGTATTTGGATATTTAACATTTCGGTCAAGAATCTCTCTTTGATTACTAGGGCCTGGCATTCACTCTATTTGGCACTGAAAAATTAATTTTCCTTGATATGGAAAACCTCTTGGAAATAGCCTATGACCTCACTTTTCATGTACCATTTCCACTGACACTAATTAGGAATTATAGTCTGTGTCCCAGAAGATTCTAATTATCCCAGTGAGAACTTGCCTTTGCTGAGTTCACATGAAAGTTTCCAGAACAGAACCCAAAGCCCCAAAAGTCCTATCAAAAACCATATTAGAGCTCACAATCAAGTGGAAAGCAGAGTTCAGGTGTTTTAACTCTTCTCTTCCCTTTGCTAAGCCTTACATTGCATTGGCACCATCCCCACTGGTATTTCCCACGCTACTCTTGCTTTCAGGCCCGTGGGCTTTGGCAGAGTTTGGCATTCATGGGCAACTTGAGATCTCTTTCATCTCGGTGATGAAGGACCAAGGGGGAGAGGCTTGGGGAAGCATGATTCACAAAATCTCTTAGTGTAACAAATCCCATCCCCACTGGAAGCAGTGACAGTGTCAGTGTGAGCAGTCAGGTCAGTGCTACAGCACCTGCAGGTCCTTACCTGTCTCTCAGGAAAGATGCCCTTGTTTAAGTGTGTCACTTCATCATCCCTGGTTGTTTGCTTGAAAGCCTGTGCAGCCCTATCCTGTATTTGTATTAAGCTGTAACTTCAAATTGAGGAAAAATGTTGTTCATTTTTTTTCACAGGAAAGCAATAATCTCCCCAGCATTAGGAAGTTTAAAGGAAGAATTTTATAAATTGCAGCTGGCCAAGGTTAGCATTAACTTAAGTAGTAGAGCTGATTGTTGGCATTTGCTCTTATCCACAGAAGGAGGAGTGGTTTCAGGGTCTTTTGGAGTTCCTGTAAAAATCCATCTTTCCACTCTTTAAAAGCAAACAGCCAGGACTACATTTCTAGTGAGTCTCTAAATACATTTTCTCAGCTTGACAATTCCTCTGCCCACATTACCACTGCAGAAATTTGAGGGTAAGGGAGCAAGAAAATGGTGACAATTTTTATCTTGCCAATTTTAAAATGAAAATTTGTCTCCATTTTGCAGCCAGCTCCAATGTGACATTCCAGGGAGCACAGTCCAGATTAAAGCCAAGACAAATTCTCTTTTTCTGCCTGTATGAACTTGGCTGGAGTCTCTCTGGTAACTCTCTGCAAACAGGCAGTTCAAGCAGTGGACCTGTGAGCCTCACCTGTCTGTTAGCTGAGCCTAATAAAAATATGAAAAATATAGCCAGAAGTCGCATAAATGCAAGGAGATGCTAAAGATTAGATAGGCATTGATTATTGGTATTTTAGGGTAGGGCTCTAAACAACGGATTAAAAAAAATTACTTTTATTTTACATCTTTTGACAGCATTCTTTTCATTCCATGATAGCTTGAAAAGTGTAAAACACAAAATAAAAAGCATATATTTTGTTATAAAAATATTTTGAACAACTACTCCTGGCCAGCTTTTTGACAATAGACTTCCATCTCCAAACTTCTTTTTTTCCTGCCAGCTTCATATATAGCATTCTCTTATTTACATTTCCAAGCATAAATATGGAGATAGATTGTAACCTATATACTTACACATGTATATTTTAAAATGTTAGCAAAAAATAATTGAAAATCAAATTCTAATACATTAATTTCTCATTGCTTCTCTTTTTTTCCTCAAAGTAGTTTGACATATTGGCATGAAAAAGAAAGATTTTAGTATTTTTTTTAAATCCCTCTAGTATCTTAACTTCCAGGATATTCTGTGAAAGCAACAGAGAAAATTCTCTGAAAATTCTTTTTTTTGCTATGAGAAAGATAACACAGCTGTCAAAATTATGATAACTCTGCATTTTTTCTTGTACTTTTGACCTTAGAATAAATACATTGACATTCTATTTTTCTTTTTCTGAAGAAAGAAACCTCCTTGCCTTCATTTTTGACAGAAATCTTCCCATGGTTTTGGACTGATAAAGACAAATGTAGAAGAGAAATAGGATTTATTCTAGCTAGATGAACAGATTTGACACCCGTGTCAAACATTATTATAACCTATACACTTCAAATGTGGACTGGAAGTTAAATGCTGCACAGACTCAAGCCAAGCATTACAAAAACAAAATGTTCCTCAGCCCACATACTTCTTACTGCATGTTCCTCATGATTCAGTAATGAACAACATGCTGAGACAACATTTGAAGCACTGCAATGATGCACAAAGTGCACAACCCAAAAATTAATATATTTATAAGCTGAAATTTGCTGCAGCCATATGAACCTTTCAAAATCAGCTTCTGCATGAGGGGAGGGGATGCTTGCAGGGGTGAAACAAATGCACAAGCCAGACTACAGATCAGCTTGCTCTCTCACTCTCTCCCCCAGCATGCAGCAAATATATTCCCATATCAGCTTTTTAAAACCCTGAGATTTGCAAATATAAATCCATGACTTTATTGCTCTTGCCTTACTCCAGCAAGAAATTTAAGGAGGAAAACCTTCTGCTTGGTTTTCCTGACGTATTTCAGTGGTGTTTTCCAACCTATTTTCCCCAGGGAGATAATAAAGGGGTACAAAGTTTTGGATCAGCTCCTTGACTCCAGCAAATGTTCTCCCACACTTTCTGTCCACTGCAGATTTCTTATGATTTCCACTCTCTGGAGCAGTCCTTCCCAAAAAGAGAGTCTCCATTGGCCAAAGTATAAAATGAGGCTGTTTTTGGGAGCCACTGGGATTACAGAGCTGACACTTCATTGAGCAGGATTCAGGATGTGGTAGGACCCCTCTTCACAGCAAAGAGCTCTATCAGCTCTGAAGAAAAATGACCCAGGTCTGTAGAACTTCACATGGTGCAAATGCCTGAGTCCATGTTGGGCAGAGCCTGCTGCTGGGCTCAGCCTGAGAGTCCCAGCAAGAGGAGCCACACATTTCACTGAACACCAGGGCCTCAAGTCAATAACAGCCATATTAAAAATGGAACATTTTGGGCCCCACAGAGCAGAGCAAGAAGATGAATGTTTAAAATTAATGAAGTTTTCTTTTTCCCCAGTAGCTCAGGGTTTGCAATATGTTTCTCCCTCCTTCTCTGTGCATGTGTGTCTGTATGCAACTCTTTCCCCTGCTCATAAAGTACACACACACACCCACATATTTGCTTTGATATCCTCCTACACAAGGAAAGTTCCAGTACTTCATGGATGTGTTACAGGGATAAACTCAGCAGCATTGAAGAAGAGGTTGTCAGCCCTGATAATGCAAGCATTGTGAAGGGGGCTGCATGACATGGCAACAAAGAGCTTTGGGAGTCACATCTCAGCTCTATTCCAGCTTTACCACTAAGCTTTGCCTCAGTTTTCCCACCTGCAGAAGTGTGTATAATCTCACTGCTCCCCTCTCAGGACTGCTTTGATGCAACAACTCTTTGAGACATAACAGAGAGTTTATAATGAGGCATTATAAAGAGTAGATTCACAGTTCCTGCTCCTTTTCCCCATATTTACACAGAGCAAAGCAGGAATTCTGCTTAAATTTTTCAAAAGAGCAGATGCTTACAGGTCTGGTGTTGATAAAATATGGCCTGCTAGCTTAGCAAAACCACAGGAACAAAATGAAAAATCTGCTCATTTTGTTTCCTGAGAACAAACACACAAAATGAATGTCATGCATTTCAATAACAATTGGCATCTATGTAGTTCAGAGAAAAACTTCTTGTCCAAGGAGACAACAGATTTTATTACACAAATTAGGAATAGCAATTGCCTGCCAAGACAAAGCAGCGTTCATCAGAACATGACACACAAAGAAGGAAGAAAGGAACTCTGACTTAACCTGCAGAATACTAAAATTATTTCTGCTCGACATGTGTGTTGGGGAATTAGCTGCAATCCTCTCTGCCTGCCTGGCTGGAGGAATGCTTGAGATAAGATCCCCCATCAGCAGTGACAGTGCTGGGGAAGCCATGCCCCCCTGGCCTGGGAAGGAGTGGGCACCACCCTCAGCAGCTCCTTGGCTGCCCACACTCCCCAGAACCACCCTGGTCCCATGGTTTTTTGGGATACTTCTAAATCGTCAATAAAAACTGTTTGTTGTCCAATATATCAGTTTTTCCTAAATGTTATCAGTACTGGAGAAGGAAAAGGTCAGTTTATCTGCAGGGAGGTGACTAGCAGCAGGAGAAGCTGCCCTGCGTGGGGCCTTGGCTCCAAAGAAATCAGTTGGGAATGAGGTCAACAGAGGGGAAAACTTGCTAAATCTCCTTCCTTGCTAAATCCCTCATCAGCTAAATCTTCTATCAAGCCTGCTTCTTCTAACCTAGCTCTCTGTGTTGGGCTGGGAAAGGCAATTCCTTGAAGGAACTGGAATGAATGGGAGATAGGAAGCACAGAATGTGCTTGTGGTGGCATGGGAAAATACTGGGGATGCTGTAAGAGAGCATGCCCCGCTGCAGCATGCATGGAATGTTTAAACCTGCTGAGCTGTCCCATCCCTGTCCTGATTTGTACCCAAGTCAGCAACACCTGAAAACAAAAAAGGGCTTAATGAGTATATTTGGCCCAAATATCTCCATCATCTCCTCCCTTCTCCCCAGGTACAGGGACAAAATAATGTTCACACTGGTCTTTGCTGAACAGGTCTGAACACTCAGCACCATCCAGGCCCAAAGAGGTAAAAGACAGTTATAATTCCACTTTTTCACACTCTATTGCAAATATAAAGTGAAGCCATTTGTCTAGTTCAGTTTAAATAATACACATTTTTTACATTAAAATATAAACATATCTTTTTTTTTTAATAATAGGGAGAATTCATGAGGCCAGTTTCTCTTTCAGATGTTTTCTCTGCTACCTTGTCCAAACCTGATCCATGAAAACCAGATGCAAACAATGTTTGGAAACTCAGCTCCCCAAATGTAAGTGAACCCTTTTTCACAGACCATCCAGCAGCTGTCCACACACCACCCAGCTCCTGCCACAGGATCCCAGATCTTGTGTGGGTATAGTATAGAGTAACAGAACGAGGTAATAGTGTCACCACAGCACACATAGTTCTGGTTTTAAAGGCAAGAGCAAATTTTCCATTTACTTTGTGGGAAATAGGTGGGGAGCAAGACATAGTATAGAGTAACAGAACGAGGTAATAGTGTCACCACAGCACACATAGTTCTGGTATTAAAGTCAAGAGCAAATTTTCCACTTATATGTGGGAAATAGGTGGGGAGCAAGAGAGGGTGCTAAAGAGCCAGCATGAAATCCCTTTCTCCTTGGAATATATAGAAAAATGTTACTTTATAAATACAGAATGTTTCCACCATCTTGCAGCCTTTGCCTGCAAATGAAATTCCTCTTCTTTTGTGATCATACAGGTATGCCATTTGCCTCTCTTCCTAACAGGCTTGATACCTTAAAAAAATTTAGCCCACCATTTTGGTGAAACACATTTGGAAAGAATTTCCTTCTGTTTCCAAACACTGAGCAATAGAAGCTCTAAAATGCTGATAGAGAGCACATTTTCCCGGGGCCACAGGGAATGAGTCACACCAGACAAATGCCAGATCAAATACAGCAAGTGATCAGGGAGCTGGCACTGGCAGGCCTAAGAAAACAACATTTCCTTTGTCAGCCCTGCTGCACCTACCTAATGCAATAATTCCCAGGGTGCTATTCCGCAAGGGGACAGGCTGTCCCGTTCTGTCTTCCTCTTCAAAGTCTCACAAATGAGCATGAAGTACAGAGCTGTACACTGGAGGAGGCCATTCTGGGATCACGACACTCAACTCTGGCTCAAGGCCACGCTGTGGCTTCAGCACCAAGTGCCCCACTGGCCTCGGTGGGGAGCAGTGGGAGTCACCGCCTTGGCATGCAGGGCCTCAAGGATTCCTCTTTTAAATACCATTTTAAGAGGCATTTAGGTGCCTAACTATATTGTGCAGATTTAATAACTGCATAAATCGCATCCGTGCAGTAACCTCAGAGTGCTGGGATCAGAGAGAAGGTCCCTCAGCTCCAAGAAAGAAAAAAGCTTTTTACTTCTGTGTTTTGCTTGCAGTTGCTGGGAGGGGTGAGACATGAACTCCCCGATACAGTGTTCCCTTGGTACCCAGCTCTGCCATCCACACAGAATGGGTCACTCTAAGGTTTAGGGAAGCAATTTAATGCTTCTGTCCCTATGTCCCCATCTGCAAAAACTGGTTGTTCCAGGGCTGCACCATCCCTTCTGCTGGAAAGAAGTCCATTAAAAGTGTGTGTGGCTCTGAATGCAGAAAGTGATAACGAAGAGCAAAACCACATAGCTTTTTGTAGAAGTTTGGTTTTCACTCATTTTTTGATTGAAGTTCTGGGTTTTTCTGTACTTGGATCAGAATTCACTTTTGTAATTTAATTTGCCAATTCTGCACATCCCAGACGTGCTGGCCACTCTTGGCTGAACACTGTTTGGGGAAAGAAGAGGACAAAGAAGGAAGCTGGGTGTGCTTTTTTTCTCAATAACTGAAAGAGCAGTATAACTCAAAAAAGACCTGCACCAGACAACAAAATCCTTCTCCCCAAGCTTCTCTGTCAGACATGCTGAAGCATGGCAATTTTTCCTTTTCCCTTCTGGTCAATAGTTATGGAACTTTCATGTGTTTTGGTTCATATTCATAATCTGAAATAGGGAAAGAAATATAAATATTTAAAAATTTTGTTTTAACAAAAAAAGATTCTAGAAATAATTATTTTTTTATCTTTAAATTACCTGTATTAAAGTTACCTCAAGGTCCATTGCAAAGGTGTAGTAATTATTAGCTTAATTATTAACATCTCTCAGCAAGATAATTAGTTGGGCACCAAATTAAAACCATTTTTGCCTGAGGTCTAAAGGGGCTAAACCAGATGATTGTTTTAATATTTCAAGTTAAATATTCAAGGTGGCAGAATTTCTGTCTCTGGGAACCATGAGGTATTCCACGGCTGAAAATGAAATTAGAAAATGGAAAAAAAACCAACAAACAAAAATGATGAAAATTGGCCCACATTCTAGTTTTAGTTTCTTTGCTAAAGAAGGATGCATCACCTTTTCCTCTCAAGGATGATGGCAATGCCTGTTTAGCAGGCTGCAGCCTGGTTTTTCCACGTAGAGGCCCCACCAGCACAACTGTTGTATCACTGCCCAAATGGACAGACCACGACTAGAGGGGACAAATCATCCAGATTTCTTATCACTGCACCTTCACTGGAGACATACTGAACCCTGTGACTCCCTCTGCAGCAGAGGACACCATCTCCTACAGCATGAAACTGCTGGGGATTCATCTCTAATCAGCAGCAGGGATTAGATGGACTGGGCTGTGGTGAAGCAGCCTTTGGGGTTGGTGGGCTGCTCTGCCCTTGGCAGGAAGGTGATCTCACAGCAAGCTGCCTGTGTCATGTGTAAAAGTGACCACGAGTACCTGCCCAGACCAGCCAAGCCCTCTGGACAGTGAGGGACAGAAGTGCTCCCGTTTCCAGGTTCCACCTCACCCTCCTCAGCAGGGCTGCCACACCAGGCCCCCAAATCAGTCCCTACTCACTCTCTTTGGGCCCTTCAGTCACGAGGGTTCAAAGCTGCAGTGCAGCAAGATTGTCACCCACCCTTGCTATTGCTGTGAAACAGCCACAACCCAGACACATCCCACAGGACCAACTCATCCCTGTCTCTTCACTGGAAAATAGGGTATGAGGAGATTTGCTCACTAGTTCTGGAAGAAAAACCCTATTGTCATTGCAGGAATAGCCTTGGGAAAAGCAGAGGAAAAGAGTTTTATCAGGCAAACCCCTACGCATTACCCCTTTTGTTAAAGGAAATTCATACCCATAGCTGTGATAGTCTCATTTTGTTAAAATGAGGAAAGCTTGTGTTATTTAATTCTTATTTTACATACCTGCTTGAGCAGCTGAGAAGTGCTCTGCCTCACTGCCACAGCAGCCAGCCTTGAGGAGTGGTGGCAGTCCTGCAATAGGAGGGGACATCACAGGGCAGGCTGGGCATGTAGCCTCATCCATCATATCCCAGGCACCAGTCACAGCAGTTTGTCTCAGAAAGGTATCTGTCACCATCCCTCAAACCCCATGTCACAGCCCTGCTCTGTACATGCTCAGTGGGAGGCTGACAGAGAACCCTCTCATGTTTTTCCAAAACAAAATTCTTTTCAAGGCTGCTGTTTTCCTTGTTGAGCTATGAAAGATAACAGCTTCATACAAAAATAAACAGGTTTTCAAACTCTTCCTGGGTGCTAACATCGTGCTGGTGTAATGGACCTGGGGTCTGATGCAAAGCAGCTTTTTAGGAAACAGACACACCCTGCTCATGCCTTCCCCCAATATAAATGCTTTTTAATGGAAAAAGTTAGACTGATTTTCTTCTTTTTAACAACTCATAATAACTAAGTTTAAAAATGAACCTCTAATGAAAAGCTAAACCATCCAAATATTGAGTTGAAATACAGCAAGAAATCACTTTCTTACCAGCTGTTGATGACTGAAATAAATCAAAAACTACAAATGGGTTTAAGGAAAGAACCTGATAATTTCATAAAGCAACACATACTGTGGTAATAATACTGCATGAGGTATAAGTTGAAGCAATCAGAGAATATTCCCCCCATTCTCCTCTCCAGTGTCAAATGCAGACACAAACTCTGGGGGCCAAGGAATGAGGAAATGAGGAGATTTTCCCAGCAGCTCCCCCTCCCCTCTGCCCTGCTGCAGTCCTGACCCCACATGCCCAGTCCCTGCAGGTGCTCGAGCTCCCAGCACGGCTCCTGCTGGGTACCAGGTGCCAGAGCTGTACTGGGAGAATGGGAAGCAGGAGTGCTTTAGCTGCAGACTGTGTTGAGGCTGCTCTCACCCATGTTGGGATAAGACAGGTAGTTTGTTAAGGGGGTGTTTCCCCTCCCTCTGGGGCTCTGATCATGTACTAGGATATCAGGACTTGAAAAGCCATTCGTTCACTATGGTGAGATACACTGAAGATGATTAATCAGAATGATCAAAGCAAACTAGTAGAAAAATGGACCCACTAAAAATTAGGATGCAGAAGTGAGTCTGTGACCAGACCAAATCTCTGGCCTCCTTTAATCCAGAGAGTTCTTTCTGTTCAAAACAGTCCTGCATTCTGTCCCCAGGGTGAGTCTCACAGCCTGATTATTGCCCATTCAAACTGAAAGGACCAACTGAGAACTCTGGATATTCAGTTTCACTTGCAGCATGATAATGCTTTATCCACAGAGATCACCTACCCTGTTTCCAAGTATGTCACAGAATTACAATGGTATTCAAACGGGTATATGCAAGGTTGCAACTGTTATGTGGTTTTAATTTTTTTTAACTGAGGCAGGATTAGTCCCTTATTTCTTGAAGACACCAAACAAAATTATGATTAGATGTAACAAATGTCCAGATAAAATTCTGAAGAAATTTTGGGCTGTCAGTTGGTCAGCTGATGATCCTTATAAATGCAGTTCATAAATAAAAAAACAGTTAAGCTCACCTTTAACCAAACACAAAAATAACAGAAAGAAAGCAGCGTGACTGCTTACATACAGCTTTTACTGACAGCATGTAATCATTTTTCCCCTACTGCTTTAAAGGAGGAAAAAAGTACATCTTAAATGGAAGGAAATATTATTTTTAGTTGGATGTGTGGCATACAAGGGAGATTTTCATAAGAACAACAAGTTTGGGGGACATAAATGACATCTGAAATGCTTCAGCATCCTTTGTGACCTAACAGTGGTGACCAAATCAAACCATATGAAGAGAGAAATTGCATGCAGCATTATGCAATTGCACAAGCATTATGCCCACAGCTGGGTGTTTGAATTCCTTTTGGGCTATGTGTGTTTTAGCAAGACCATCTGGACATTGCCAGATTGGTTTTGAATAGAAATACATACCCATAAAGCAGAAACTTATAAATTGCACTTGCTTCCTGTCCAAGGCTGCACATCAGGGCTTCCTTGTTTGCTGCACACCTGCTGCAGACAATACAGGGTAAGAGTCAGCCAGGCTGCGCCTGCACACCCAGCAAAATAAGGTCTGGTAGGTTAGGTGTGGCAACCAGAGCTAGGAGTGGGGTGGCTGAGGAGCAGGGATAGTGACCTCAGCATTTTGCTTTGGGAGCAAAGGGAAGGGTTGTGGACCTTATCTGACCGCTGGGGAGGAAGGAGGGGGAAAGGCCAACATTGCCCAGCCTCCTCACACATCTGGTGCCTCTCAGTCACATGCACATTTTTATAGGTGGCAAGATAAGACAGCACTTGGCCATGCCTAAAACCCCAGAGGATTAGCGGTGTAAGAGGAATTTAATCTCCCAACATGTCTGAGTAACATTTCAGTTTATGCCATTTGCTGTTGGCAGCACAGCAGCAGTGAGAGGCACCGAGTGAGCTTCCCAGATGGGAAGAGTCTCTGATATACCAGAGGAATTAACTTTGGCTCCAGAGACATTGCAAGCTAATGGATAGAAGAATCACGCAACACAAAAAACAGGTTCTTGACCCCTAGAGCATTCCCTACTTGACTGCCCATTTCTCTTATAAACACTTACACCTTGAGCAGGACCTCTCTTCAATAATTTGAACAGTACTGGTCTCCACCATTCACACGGGCTTAGGAAGAGAAGAGCATTAAAACTCAATCTTCTTTATCCAGAGATAATGGACATTGCTAAAGCTTTGCTAGTTAAATATCTTTGCTCTATCTGTGACATCTG
Source organism: Passer montanus (assembly GCF_014805655.1). NCBI lineage: Eukaryota > Metazoa > Chordata > Aves > Passeriformes > Passeridae > Passer > Passer montanus. The sequence continues at coordinate 6,312,323 of NW_024368041.1, read as the reverse complement.
CCTTCTATTTCATAAGCTTTAGGTATGCAAGCAGATAGACTAGTAATTGTGTGTATTTGTGTATATGGGGACATTCATACATAGACATCCACACACACACTAAATCTTTGTCTTTCAGCGTCTAACGGGCAAGAAAAAGCACCTGACTACTGTGCTGGCACACTGCATACCTGTTCCCAAAGCCAAAATCAATGAGGAAACACTTTATTGCTGTTACTGGTCATCGAGTTACCAAATGTGAATTCACACAACCAGACACTCTTTCTCACTGAGTGCAAAGCAGGAGTGAGTGGATACTAAGCAGAATTTGCTTTCCTCAGGGGTCCTGTGGGTTCATTTTCCCCTCTGGACCAGAGCTCCTACAGCACTCTTGGATCACTTTGCCTGTTACTGTGTGACAGTGTACTGAACAACCACAGGGTAAAGATTGTAAGACAGCTGTTGAGTGAAAAAGTGTCTTAATTTCCAGGAGAATAAGGGGATTTCTGCTCAGGTCATATCTCACTTCCAATTTTTTTCTGTTGAGTTTAATCTGTAGGAGTCAGTTGCAATGGGAAATTTTCAGCAAAGCAATTTGAAGTCTCTCACAAAGTGATGGGGGAAAGGAGAAGCATTAAGTTTCTTTTTCCTAACTTAGAGTATAAAGCTGTGCCAACTGAAGTTAATAACTATTTAACTTATTTCAGGAGCAGAAACATCCTTGTGCATTTAAATCACTATAAACCTGAAGTATCAAGTATATTTCCACCATGTAGACCATTCTAGCAGCATAACAGATTCTGTCAGGTGAGTAAAAGTGTAATTTACTCTGTTTGCATACACAAATGACTCTTCATCATCAGAGATATGTAACATTTAACAGAAATCCAAACCATCCAAAACAAGTAGTTGCCTCTCTGAATACCTGAGAGTAGGAAGAGGATAAAGAGGATGACAAAGTGAATTCTTTAGCCATGATTTTAACAAATATTGCACAAATTAATTAGAAATTCCAAGTGCTTGTACAATAAAAAAAAAAATTAAGCATGCATTACTCCTGGAGATGTCTGAGTGGTCTTCCTATCATTGCACTGGAATTCAGTATTTGATCTTCCTACCTCAGCTTGAACTCACATGCTGGCAATTACTTGTCTTTTCAATTTATAAGTGTGTCTCCTGTTCTCCTTTTTAAAGAAAAGGTCATTGCTCTTTGCTTAAGTAATGCCATTAAGAAAACAACCCTCAATTTTTTTCAGCTTGTGCAACTGAGCAATTGAAAGGCACAGCCTCCATTTACCTCAATTCCACACTTTGAATATGAGGAAAAAAATGTGACTGCAGATAATCACAGGCAATGAAGAGTAATGTCTAGTAGTCTGTCTCCAGGATTGCTCCCTACAGCATATTTTCCAACTTTTTTTCCTATCATATTAAATGACTCATTTAATAAGCTAACTGTTTCTTCTTATCCTAGGGGAGACTATTTTGCAGTGCAAGATGCTCGTGTTATGAGGGTCTCTCTGTTTAACTTATCCCATTATTCCTAGTTATACATTCTAATATCAGTCAACCTGCCTACCTTTTCACCACCCTGCAGCCTGTTTCTTTATGTGTCTGTCAATACAATAAACTGATTTTGCACCAAAGAACTTAAATTGTTATTAGTTTCTCCACCTCTCTAACTGTTCCATCCAGGAAGTGTTACTTAATGTCATGTACAGCACCAACTTATTCTCATGACAAAACCGTGACTGGTTTTTTTTTAACATGTGAATGCAATACTGTCTGCAAAATCAATGTCAATTTAATATATTGTGCTGCTCTCTGGTTAGCAGGTGGTTCCATCTCTTTAAAAAGAGAGACAGCTTTTCCTCCAGTCATGAAATTAAGAAATTTTGCATCAATACATGATATCCAAATTGAGCAATTATTCTGAAAGAGGGAGGGCTGCTTCAGTTAAGGTTTATAGCTCTTTGTTCAACTCAGATGTATAGTCAAAAGCCAAGACTATACACAAATCTTTTTAGTTATGATGCAATGACTTTTTGGAGTATAAGTCCCATGGAGAATTTGAAAATGGGATAAGACTTTAGAGTGCAGTTTGGGGTTAATTGTTAGTTACACCTTTAGCCTGTGGTTAATCCAAGATCCCCAAAATCTGTCCATAATGTTTGCACTGATGTTCTCTTTCATGAGCAGAGCCAGATTTGGACCTAGGGTATAAACTACATTGAGCTATGCCATATTCCAGCTGCTTCACACATCCTTAACTCATGTTTTATGTGAGGCTGAGGGCATTATTTTAGCCATGGCCAGTTGCCTGTTGATAGCATGACCATATCTGAGTGAAAAATTGTCACCTTCTGGGAAATATCTCAGGATGTTTCTGTTTAGTTCAGCAAATAGCATCGAAACATACAGGAGCTGAATTTCTGTTCACTTCAGTAATGTGATATTCTATGCTGACAGCCTCCCTAGATGGCTTGTAGTCAACTTTCCAATTCAATAAACCCATGATATGGGCATAAAAATGAAGCAGAGTCAGATAACCATAAATGAGAGAGTTCTGCCAAGGAAACTGATAAAGCACTGTGCAGGACCTAACAGTATAAAACAGAGAGGCCAAAGAGAAATTAAATAGGCCTGGGATACAGAAATTTCCCTAATCAATACCACTACAACATTTCCCCTCCCTGAAAACACTACTTGCATCTTTTTGGTTCTTCCAGGCTTAGAAAAATCTGGAATATGAAGCAAATCTTTTCTCTGAAATTTAATGGTTCAAATCCTATCATCTGATTAATCAGAAGTTGAACCTCTTTCTTGAAGCCATCCAAGGGCAGATTTAGAGGTCAGAACTCTGTCATCTTACAAAAAGTTGAAAATATTCATGATATCCAGCAAAATATTTCACTTCTCTTTGTGGGTGCTCGCCCCACCTATGCTTCCTAGTGCTGCCATCTGTAATTCCTGTTTTGGTGAAGAGCTGGAAGGGCTGACTGGTGCTCAAGATTTGCACAAGTCTCTGCCTGAACAGAAAATGTTTGTAGCACAGGAATCTCCACCAAGACCAGCACACATAAAGCTCACAGGCATGTGGAGAGAAAGGCTATTGTCCTCATCAGAGAATGGAAATAAGAAAAAAAACTGAGAGTAATGTACAAGAAAAATTAGCTCTCATATTTTCTTCTTAGTACAGGTTCTGCATTTGAGGTCTCCTGAGATTCCACTGCTGTGCAGTGATGATATATATCATGCAGATAAACTATGGCAATGGAATAATTTTTTTCCAATTGAATTATTTTCCTGGGCTGAAAAGAAACATGTTGCTTTCTGACAAATACTGATTAGCACAAACTCACAAAGACTCGATAAACCAGCACTGAAAAGGCTATTGTTTGACAAAGTAGCATTCAGAAAACAGGAAAGTATGGCACAAACACAAAAACTCCACCAGTTTTTGATACCAGAAATGCTGTGTTTCTGTGAGTCTGATTTCAGCTGGTATAACTCACTGCCATGCTGCCAACAATGAAGGGAAACAATCTCAGTTCTTACAGGACTGTGCTCCTTCTTCACATTGTCGGAACCCAGGACGTTCCTCTGACTGCCCTGGAGGACTTGAGATCCTGGCAGGGCCTCAGAGACCTTGGCACGGAGTCAAAAACACCTGTGCCTTCGATTTTAACCCATGGAGAAAATTACCAGCTTTGTATGAAGATGTAAAAGCCACAAGAGTGGAAGTAGAATTATAGTTAATTTGTCACAGGGTGAAAAAGAAGAATTTTGGGGTTTTTAGAATGGGGGTTCAGGAGGAAAGATGGAGGGATTTGGGCGTGTCCTGTCCTTCCTCCTGCTTCTTCTTAGCCTCCATCTCTGCTGTGATGGTGGCACTTTTAGACTGGTCTAGAGTAGAGACAGACTGTCTGACATAGGTGATAGGTATTGGAAAATTATTGTAAATAAAGTACACATAGTTCTTAGTATAAAATGTTAACACCACCCCAAGGGTAGTCAGTGTGCCACAAACCGACCTGCCAGACAGATTTCAGTGGGTCAGGAAAAAAATGTAATAGATAAGGAAAAATAAACAGCCTTGAAAAGCAGAACTGACGCATCTCAGCTTCTTCTCTGGTCGCGGGACTGGGAAAAAATAATCTTTAATACCTCGGGAGCCATTTCAGCAACACAAAACCCGAGACATATCACATTGGGTTACTTGTAGTGAAAAGGCTAGTATTGATGTACCTTAAATTTTAATATACCCTGAGATCTGGCTTTGAAGACCAGCTAGAACATGATTGCCCTGATGTGACTCTATAATCTCACACACAAATTCACAAGTATGGTGAGACCCAGATCCCTCCCCTCCACAAACACAGAGAGACATTATGATGTATTTATTGTGCAAGCCACATTCACACAAGAATTAGGACTGTAGCAAAACTAAACATAGTGACAATCTGTGCTGTAAAATTTGCTATGAGGAGTTTCTGCATAAAAAGAAGTTGCTTTAAGAGCCAGATTCCTTCCTGAACGGTAGAGGCAGTCGGATATTTTTTCAGATGCATAGAGTTGAACATTGAGTGGACAATGGCCACACTATAAGAATTTAAGTTTCCACCAGGTTTAAAGGTTAGCCATTGTCACCCATAGCTTGCTCCATCCACTCTAGATTTCCCACAAAACACCTTCTGAAGAAAGCACCATGCAACAATCAAAATGCAGCTCTTCACAAAGAGAAGTGGCAAACAAGAAGAGTAAAGTCCTTCACTTAACGTTGAGATTGAACTTTTCCATCTCTCTCAGTAGACTTTTCCAACTCCACTCCTGCTGATCAGGAGTTAAACAAAGACAAAAAAAATTACACATTTTTCTGTGCAGCCTCTCCTGCAAATCTACCTCATCTCCTACAAAAACATAATAAAGATAGACTCAGTTTTGTCTTAATGTAAAACCTGTTCCCTTTGAGTCAAATTCTTCAGAAAGGCTCTGTGTGAAAGTATAAATTGGTGTCAAGTTTAGGTGTTCTTAGAGTCTTTAAATTTGAACAGTTCAGAGATCAGTTCTAGGGAGCAGCAGGGAAGTAGCTCATGTTTCCCAGCCAACACAGCACTTCAGCACTCTCACCTTGCATAATGCAAACAGGAGCAGCTCCAGGAGTCTCAGTGGAAGGACTCTGACCGCATACAACATCCTCATATAATTAAATATGCCATCATGTTCATGATCATTCACATTACAGATAAGAAACCCCAGAAAAGTGGGAAGCAGAGGCCTGAAACCAGATGTATGGCCATCAAAATACTCCAGCCTTACAACTCCTCCAGGCACCTCGAGTCTTTGGTGGATCAGAAGACCCTGTAACTTGGTGTCCACTGTGACCAAATGACATCGTTAACACATTTCATGTGCAGAGGTGTTAATTTTGCTTGGGGTTTGTTAGGCTTTTTTGATTTGTTTTGTTTTCTAGTCACATTTAGTCAAATAAGAGTCAGTATATGTTAATAATGTTCAGTTCCCCTAGACTTTGATGCATATCTTTCTTTTGCAAATAGCTGATGTTCACAGTGAACTGACTGCTGTACAAAACCTGTGTAAGGACCAGCCTGCTTTGAAGAACTTGCACTCAAAGGACCTGAGAGCTAAAAGGAGGACAGGGATAACAATAAATAAACAACAAACCACTGTGGCCTAAGATTTGCAACGACCTGAGAGCTAAAAGGAGGACAGGGATAACAATAAATAAAGAAACCACTGTGGCCTAAGATTTGCAAATAATAAGGCACAAATAACACAAACTATTAGAAAAACAATAGATTTTCTGAGACTGGAAGGGGACATATTTTGTACTGATACAATGACACCATGTTTCACAGCAATTTCAATTCACCTGTCTTTGGCATAGTATACCATCACAGCCAAGAGCTTCAAAAAGATCCAAGATTTTCTACAAGTATCAAGAATGGACAGAATTATAGTAGCAAATCCTAAAGAAAAAGGAAAAAAATAAAAGAGGGGAAAAAAGAAAAGAAGACCTGCAAGCCAAATGAATTTTCCACCCATAGAAGCTGGGAGAAAATGTCTCAAAGGTTAATTTTCAAATTGCCACTAGCTGTGAAACTTCTTGTCTGCTCTTTTGAAGCAGCTGGTGCTGTCTGCTGCCAGCTGCAGAAGACTGGCCTTCATCAACCTTGGGTCGGACCTGCTCCAGTGCTTCTCCTTGTCCTATATGTGTCAAAGTGGAAAAAGGAGTCTGCTGTCACACAAGAAACCATGAACAAATATGTTTTAAAAGACAAGGTTATCCTTTTCTCTTTCCTTGGTGAAGGCTTGGAAATAGAGCTGCTGATATCTGGGATTTTCAAACATCCCAAACATTTTGAAGGTAATGTATGACACTGAGAAGCCTTATAAAAAAATTCTATTCATCTTGTATATAACAACACAACAAAGGGTAGTTAATAAAAAAATATGAGTGCAATGAACAGAATTTGAAATTGCCTTAAAATCTCATCTCCACTTCAACGATTAATCAATTTCAACAGCTGCTTATTGCTTAATACACAACATATCAACAGAGATTATTGCTGAAACAACAATTCCTCTTAGTCAATCCTAGCAGGGGCTGAAATTTTCCAGAGCAAAACAAATTATTCATGCTGACGGGCCAATGATTGTCTGTAGAGGAGGACAGGTAACAGAGTGTGTGTCCAAAGACAAACACAACACACAGGTTGGACTGCTGAATGTGTCAAATATGTTATCCTTTTCAACTTTACAAAATGCCAATGCAGCAGTTTTTCTAAATGCACTGTGGCTTGCTAATTCTCCTGAAACAGAGAATAATTTTATTAAGCAAGTAACAGAACAGATATTATTTCCCTAGCTATGAGAACTGTGGCTCTAAGGCTCATAAATACACTTCTGAAATCTCTAGCTGAAATCCTTGCCTCATTACCCACAGCTACTTTCTTTACATGACTCTTTCATTCTGAATATGCATTTTAAACCCCAGATCTGCATCATTTGGTGGAAATTGGGATAGTTCTTCTGATTTCAATAGAGCTATGACAACCTGTATTGCTTATAAATCCAGCCAGAAAAGAAAAAAAAAATGAATAAATGCAATGCAACCACTCTTTTAAGCATTGAGAGCAAAGTTTAACAAACACTTCATGTTAGGAAAAGAAAAAAGGCAGAAGGAAGGATATGGATACAAAGCTGATTTTTCTCAGTGAAGGCCTTCTTTTATACAGTGGAAAATGGACAGTCCCAGGTCTGTATGCACCCATCTGCCTCAGCCTTTCCTCAGTAGAGCAGTTTGCAGAAGGTGCCAGGGTCCTGCGGATGCGGAGGTCTGTCTTACATGCCCAGTCCAGGAATAAAGTGGATGAGTCAGAGTGCAGATGGAGACTTTGAACAAATCAGAAGAAACTTCATTACCGAAAATGTCAGCAGCAATTTTGGTCTGTACCACAGAAATTAGGCTCCTTGACAAATGTTTGTTGAGACAAATTTATTTTCATTTGTTCTCATCACTGTCTTTTTCTACCTTCTGTACTAAACATTGATTCTTCTCTGCAACTTTCACAACATCTGCTTCTGGCATCTCCTGTACTACCTGCATAGTAAGAGAAATCTTGCTATGAGAGCCCTTGAAGGGTTTAATAATTCTGGAGCTGTTTACTAAAGGAAGGACTTTTAAGTACCATAAAAGTTGTCTATGCTCTTTAGAGAGAAAGGTATACCAATCCCTTAGTGTATATGTAAGGGAAACACTTTTCTTCCAAGAAAAGCAATACAATCATTCTCTTTGTTATAAGAAAAAGATCCTTGAAGAGACTGTTTCTGGTGAGTGTCCCTAGCTGTGAGTTTGTAGTCTATAAAGAATGGGGCAGAGCACAGGTTTCTGTAAATGCAGTCAGCGCAGCCTCCTGACACTTATGAGCAATTCAGTCTCCTCAACTGGGTTTGCTCCTTATGAGAACACACTCTAAAGCACAGGCTTCTCTGTGGTATAATTGCTATTTTTATCTGTGCTTATTGTTATTAAAAAGAGTGAGATTCAAAAAATGCCATGCAGGAAAATGTCTGTATCATCTTCATTGTGGACTCTGAACTCGGAACCCTGCAGGGCAATTTGTCAAAGGGCTGTTAGCCCAGGGTCTCTCAAAGACAAAGTCTGGAAGCAGGTCACTGCACGTACCAGGAAGAAGGTTCCTCCTCCTTCTCAGAATCTGACAAGTAGGACTGGTACCTTTTGCAGCAGGTCTGAGGCTCTGGAACCACAAGTCCTATGAGGAATGACTGAGGGAGCTGGGGGTGTTTGGCCTGGAGAAAAAGAGACTCACAGGTGACCTTATCACTCTCTACACCTTCCTGAAGGGCAGCTGTAGTCGGGGGGGGTTGGTCTTTTTCTCCGGGCAACAAATGCCAGAGCAAGAGTACACAGTCTCAAGCTGTGTCAGGGGAAATATAGGTTGGATATTAGGAAGAAGTTTTTCACAGAAAGAGTGATAAAATATTGAAATGGCCTGCCTGGGAGGGGGTGGAGTCACCATCCCAGGATGTGTCCAAAAAAAGACTGCATATGGCACTTAGTGCCATGGTTTAATTAAGGTTTAGGGCATGGGTTGGACTTGATGATCTTGAGGGTCTCTTCCAACCCAGTCATTCTGTGTGATTCTCTGTGAATGTTTACCTTGGCAAGTAGTGGGAAACACAGGTGTCCCTCCAAATTCAAGCATCACTGCCAAAGACTCTGAACTTCCAGGGAAATATGACCCAATGGCAACAAAAAACAACAGTACCATCTCATGGTTAATCATGGTTGCAAGCAGAGCGAGGAGTGACACGTGCTCTTCTTCAACCTCCCTGCAAATGTTCAGAGGGTGATGTATTGCACTGAGCACCCATCTGTCTCATCATTCCCAGCACAACATTGACTGATATTCCTGGATTACTTTCTCCTGACACATTTTCTGTTGAATAACATTAAGTACGCCCGTGGTTCAGCATACTCAGTGCTATAGCTGTTCCCAATATTCTTTCTTTGAAGTAACATTGTAGGAAACCAGCAGGAACATTTTGTCCCAGGAGGATGAGGGTTTACTTTACCTTTTCTTTTATTCAAATCCTTTCCTGCAGCTCAGAGGAGCTATACAAATGAAAAAGAATAAGGAGCAGGTACTAAATTCTATTGAAATCATTGCTAGCATTTCCTAACAGCAGCCCTGGATCAATCTTTTCAAAGACAGGGGATTATACTGGTCCTAACCAGGTTGGAGTAAATTTTCTTCATTGGAGCTTGTACGGTGCTGTAATTTAGATTTATGACCAAAACAATGCCAGTAATAGACCAGGGTTTTACCTGTTGCTGAACAGGGCCTTCTCTCTTTCTTACTCTGCTCCCCGCTCTTGGTGAATAGATTGGGGCTGCACAATATCCGTGGAGGGGACATAACCAGCCAGATTCCATGAGGTTCAGGGAAGTTGCATGTGTTTTGCTCAGGAGTTTTCTAGGCATTTTGTATCACTTATTTTGTTTGCTTTCTTCCATTTCTTCTTTATAAGTTTGTTTTTCCTTGTTTGTTTGGGGTTTGGGTTTTTATCTTTACCCACAAGTTTTCTTGCTTTTCCTTTTTCTCTCTCCTCCTTCCTGGTGGGACTTTGGTTTGGAGGCAGGGAGTGAAAAACTCTGTGGTGCTTATCAGCCTGTTAGAGTTAACCAAAAACAAGGTTTGTAATTAAAAACTTAATGTTTCATAGCATACAACCTTCTGCCATTGGGTAATGCCCCTAACCAGTGGACCACACTATCACTGGCCTTCAGCAGCTGTGCAAACGAATGTGGAAAAGGTACAGCTGTGGTGTCTTTCTCTCCAGGTGGGTTCCATCCCACAGCCCATGCTTTCCCTAATTGCAAAAAAAAGTTAGAGGGGGAAGCTGACCCGTGGGCTCCAGCCCTTGTGCTGCAGACAGCTGAAGAAAGCCCCAGGCCTGTGGCTTCAGCCTCAGAGCAGTTGAGTAATCATACCCAGGGCTGAGGAAAGCTGAGAGAAATTCTACACTGCTGGAAGCTCTGTTGAGTTTTCTCTGATTATGTCACCAGTGTACCAATATTTTCCCACAAAGTCCAGCTTCCCAGCATCCTGTGACTAAATAAGAAATGTTGTCTCTTTTAAAAAGAGAAAGTTTCTAGACCTCAGGGTCAGGCAGGAAAGACAGAAAATGCAAGGCTCAAAAAAAACCCAAAAAAATCTTGATCAACCAAGATCAGCCTTTCATTTCTTAAATACACATTAGATGTGGGATTATCAATGTTAGAAAACACCAAAGCAACTGAGAACAGTCACATACAAATTAAGGCCTCCTCCAAAAAAGATGCTGGGCTCAATACCCCAACTGCACCTATGGCAATACCTGCAACACAGGCAGCACACAGGAGCAGCTGGAAGCCGTCGTGCAGCAGGAAACTGTGAGATGGCTGCCATCATGGAAACACATTGGGATGACTCACACAGTGCCATGTGTGGCTGCAATGGGTGGCTAAAAACTCTTCAGATTCGGCAGGCAAGGAAGGAGAGTGGTGGGTTAGCGCTGTACGTTAGGGACTGGTTTGACTGTCTGGAGCTTGATGGTGATGATCACAAGGCAGATATCACAGTGGGATTCTGCCACAGATCATCTAACCAGAATGAAGAGGCAGATGAAATATTCTATATTTCTGATACAAAAATATCAGAAATATTTACAGCTGGGAGAGGCCTCCCAGTATCTGGCCCTTGTTCTCATGGGAGACTTCAGCTTGCCAGAGGTCTTCTGGAAATGCAACATAGGAGCGAGCAAACAGTCAGGAGGCTCCCAGAGTGTGTGGAAGAAAACTTCCTGACACAGTTGGCAAGGGAGGCAACTCGTGAATATGCTCCTCTGGACCTGCTGTTTGTGAACACAGAAAGACTGGTAGGTGGTGCAGTGGTTGGACTCTGTCTTGAGCAATGACATCATGAAATAATTGAATTTTCAGTTCTTGGAGAAGTAAAAAGAGGAGTCAACAGAACTGGAGTTTGCAGTGGATATTAGGGAAAGAATCTTCACCACAAGGGTTTTCAATCACTGGAACAGACTGCTCTAATGACCATTCCTAGAAGTATTTTAAAGATCTGTAACTATGTGTAGCTGCAGATGTGGTCCCAGTGGACACGGTTTAGGGGTGGACATGGCAGTGCTGAGTTAATGGCAGGACTTGAAGATCTTAAAGATCTCTTGTAACTTAAACAATTCTATGACTAACAACCTGATATACAAAAGGCCAGTCTTGTGATGTTATTGGAGGAGAAGTGAGGAGAGCAGATTCACAGCTCCCAAGTGCTTTGAGCTGGAAATAAAAGTGGGCACTTTAGTTCTTACTCCCATGCTGTGTCTTTGCTGAGGGGCAGTGGTAGCATTGATCATCTGGCGTTATGTATAATGCAGAGAAAATATCTCCCAGTCACTCTCTCAGATATAATGAGGAGAGTCATTTACACTTCCCCTTGCACACGTTTGAAGGTGTCTAATCTCACTGTGACCAAAGGTAGCAATGCAAATTTTTTGTAAAGCAAATCAAGCAAGGTAGGTCCCTAAGCAGAGGAAATAATATGTAAATTGTCTATTTAACATGTATCATACAAGTGACTTACACACACACACATACACAGAGGGTATATAAAACATAAAAATTTACCAGCTGAGATTTGCATCATCCGGAACAGAGCAGGAGACTGTCACTACCTATAGTTCCTTGCACTTGCTTAAAGTTAACTGTTTATAGACTAACTTATATTAATGTTCATGGATCACATTCTGCATTTGATTGCTTCAGTGTAAAGTGGAGTAACTGAAAGATTAGATATAGATATAGATATAGATATAGATATAGATAGATGATAGAGAGATAGAGAGATATAGAGATATAGCGATATAGAGATATAGAGATATAGAGATATAGATATGATAATTAGAAATACTACAGAGCCATGCAATTGTGAGAGCTGAGTCCCTTCTCTTCCCACCACCACATCCAAAGGTCACAGCTCCAAATGAAGCAATAAGAATTTCTTGTGTGAGCACTGCTGGTCATAGAATTTGGATCTGCTGAAGTTTGGAAAAGAAAGAAAAACCTACGCAAACAAACACCTACTCCTAAACCTCTAATGAGTCAATAAAATCTGATGCTGCAGATTTGAAGATGAAATTTAATTGACCAGTAGAGTCCCAGACCTTGACGTTGTAAATGAAGGTAAACAGTAACATATTAAAAACTCATCAATGTAATTAACCTTGTTTTTAATACAGACCAAAGTCCCACAGAAAATTCTGGGTTATTTACGCCATTGATTTCATTAGTGTTGCATGGCAAAAAATGAAAAAAAATGGTCTTGCAAGCTCGTATAACAGCCTTGAGGACAGAGTGACACTGCACTGAGTCCAGCTTGACAGTATTGGTTTTACTGTAAGAACCATATTTGTCACACTTCCAGACCACAGGAAGGGAGATGGAAGGGACCCACAAGGGTCATCAAGTCAAACTCTTTAGTGACTAGCCCACACAGGAATTGAACTTGCTTCACATTCTTCCAAACAAAAATTTGGAGTTAATATTCTTACAATGCTTCCCATTGTGGGTTGCTGTTATGCTTATAAGACCACATTCTGCACTAATTTTGGTATTTCTGCTCTTATATTGTGAAATAACTTCTCTTATATTTGCTTTCCAGCAATTAAATCAGACCTGAAAAAGGTTGCAGGGTTCAAATAGGAAGGAAAATAAGTGAATAGTAGTTAGAGTTTATATGAAGCTAGAGTCGTGCTCCTGCCTCCCAAGGGGAGTGCTTGGTTATACAGATCAGTTTGATTGTTTCAAAGTGTTGTAGTCAAAGATTTCTGTTTAGCTTCCTACTCAGATATTCTTAGTCCACTTGCTCCCTGGGTTATTTGGTGGAAGAAAAATTCAGGACTGGAGGCAGAAAATCTTACATATCAAGTAGTACTGGGCAGGTGGAATAAATACAGCATGGACTGCTTTAACCTTTAAGATGTCTCTGACATATGTAGATGTTTAAATAGAAAGGCAGCAAAGAGAGAGATGCAAAGAAAAATGAAAAAGGAAATAAATGCCTGAAGAACATAAATATGCCTATGACCTACAGATTTGCCTATGGTAAACAGAAACCTCTGTCTTTCCAAGTTCTCACAGATTTGGAAACATTTTTCCACAAGCAAAAATTTCAGTTTTCCCACACATGTGACCATCATCCTTCCTGCTGTGTCTTGGGGTCTGGCCCGTGCACAGCATTAGAAATGTCCTACAGGTGTCTTGGTATCTGCCCTCTCTCCTTTCCCATCAAGTGGCACAGCTTTAGCCATTTCACAGATATATTCATGACTATTACCACAGTAGTATGGTGCAGGCTGCTCTTTACAACCAGCACTGAGGGCAAATGGAGGACAAATTAGTGCCACATTTACCAAAAGGAACAATGGGAGGTTTGGGATCCTGTTTGATTCACTTCTCCTTTATGGAGACAAGAGATACTTCGTAGGATAAATCATCATGCAATTATTTGCAGAATAAAATTATTCATTCTGTGTATTAGACCTATAATGCACAAAGCAAGAATGACACTGGAATGAAAAATATAACTCTTCTTCTTAAACAAGTTAGAAAGTTACTATATATTGTGCAACTCCCTATAAAGACCACTGTTTCTATTACAGCTGCTCACTGACTTTGAATTTCTGAATCAAGGCATGCATGCAAGTGGAAGGATCTTACTCATGAAATTTAATTGTATTTCTCTCAGAATGTGCTAAACAAACCATATGAAATAGATGTGCTTCAGCCAGTGTGTTTCAGGGAAGTAATTCTAGATTCCTCTAAGGAAGTTAAATGATGCATTTTTAGGAAGAGAAAAACCATCATATGTTTTTTGTTACATAGTAATTCTGTCAATGACTTTAATGTTATAAAAAAAATAAATCCAAACATGCAGGATTACATCAGCTTGTGTTTTGGAGTGTGTTCACAGAAAGTATTTGCCTGTATGGATAGTTCTTAGCTGGGGCACACTGTCATTGTCCACGCAGCCTCTCTGTCCTCCAGACAGGTCCCCTCTGCTGCTGGAGACCCAGCTATTAAATGGGAATCCTGCCATGGAGAGAAATGTGCCTTCCAGCAGCTTAGGGCCATGAGGGCATTGCACACTGACCATGAAGAGACACAAAATTTGTGAGCAGCACCTGTTAAACAAAAACTGATGTCTCAGACAGATAAAGCACAGTGGGGTGGGAAAGGTCAATGCTGGGTGTCAAGCAGACACCCGTGGTTGTACCAATTGCTTGGATTCAAAGTACTTCAAGCTGTAACAAAACTTGGATGTCCTGCGTTGGTAAAGGAGGGTTCAGGTGCTGGATTTCAGTGTCCAATCAGATATAAGGACTGAAAGCCTGCAGGTTTGTCTCTCTCTTACTTCACTTAGACCAGGTTGCTTCCCTCCCTCCTCACAAGCACAAATACTCAGGCCTTTACACCTTTGTCAGGTCACAGTTAGACATTTTGTGAGCATCTATGGGTAAAATTAGTGTTGAAGTGATGTTTTTAAGCACTGTATTTTGTAATTTCTTTAAATCCAGGTGTAAACAGGGTAAGCTGACTCAATAGCATACAAAGCACTTCTCTCATCCTTCTCTAAAACTGGAATTCAAGCCTACCTGAAAATAAAGTTCTAAAATGGAGGACTCCAGTCCATTTTGTGTTTATTTTTCATTTTCTTGTATGTGCAAACTCCTAGCAGACCAGAATTCAGACTCCCTGAATGTAGTGGTTGTGCTGTGCATTTGACCTGATTAAAACCTTGGAACCTGAGAAAAGAAGATATTTTGAAAAATAGTCAGTGTGTGCCTCCTTGTTCTGCCAGAAAAATAAAGGTTATGCTGTTGCCCTTACCTTTACATCTCTGTTGTTGTGTCAGCTGGGTCAAAACAGAAGCCTTCCCTAAAATACTCTACAGGATTTCTAGATGTCCGTACCCAAGATTTATAAATGCCAAGCACCGCTCTTTCTAACAACACTTCATAATCCAATAAAATAATCACAAAGAGCTGAATTATTACTGGAAAACAAACCAAACAACTCCAACTTTCAGCAGTACTTTAAATCCTTTATACTGGAAATTACTTCTTAGATTTCCACCATGCAATTGATCCTGCTTTGAGTGGGAGGTAAAGCTAGAGGATCAGCAGAGATCTCTTCCAAGCCAAATTATTTTAAGAGTCCAGAAAATATCTGGTAATAAAAAGGGTGCTCTCAGAAGGATGCTGTCACCCTATTGAAAAATCACACACATCTGAGCTGACCTATTTTCCTTCCTCCCCGTGCAGCTGGAGTCAAGATCAGACACAGCCACAACGACTCATGCTCTGGCAAGAGTTGGCTGCAACAACCATTCCAGAGCAATCATCACACCACACCCAGTACCACACAGTACAAAGGCAGTTTTAAGATTCCTCTGTGCACATTTCAAGTTCATACCCTTTTTCTAATGTTCTTCACAGATAGCAACAAATTCTCTAGTTGGTTCTGTTATAGGGTCTGGAGAGTCTAAATACTTCTGATTAGAAGTAAGGATCACTTCATCTCTCAGGCATTTCTTCCTCACTGACTCCTCTCCCTTCCCAAAGAATCAAAATCCCTTTAACCCTCTGTAAATTGCATTGGCAGCGTGGGTGCAAGGGGTTTTGTTGCCACGTGAAGATAAAAATAACTCCCACCCACTCTTATCTTTCCTAATGTGTAATAGCATGTGTAATAGCAAGATAAGTGATTGCTGTCCCGATTTTTACTAGGAATGAGCAGCCAAAATATTAGAGGTCTTACATATGAGTACAAGAAGCAACCTCTTTCATTTTGGACTGACTCCAACTTTATTAGGTAAATTCCATTCTTGCAAGTGAAAAAACACGGAGTAAGAAATGGGATCAATAAGCATTCATTCCACAGAATTCTGTCAATTTTGTATTTTTTGTTTTGTACCATAAGATAAAATTTAAGTGAAAAACCAGCTTCCTTTCAAATCTTTTGCTTTCAGAACAGTTAACAAGGCCTCATTTTCCCACCAAAATTTAGCAAGATAAAGTTGCAATCAAAATTATGTCTTCTTGGCTTTCCATTTCTTATGGTCTCTTTTCTTTTCTTTTTTTTTTTTTGCTCTGAGACATACAATTTTAAAAAATTCTCATCTTTCTTCATCATTCTGATTTTTGTTTCTTCTCTTTTTGAAGCATGCAATTAAGTTTGCCAAGCTGCGATGAATGCAGTTTAATTGAAGGGAGCAGAAACAAGATGGAAAATTGAAACCTTTTGTTTTAAGAATCTCAGGGTCTTTGGGAACCTTCCTCATAGTTTTGAACTCATGGAATTTCACAGGGATTGAAAAATAAACAGGATTTGAACATGAGTAGATAGACTTAAAATAAATCACCTTGCAGTTAAAGCCCAAGAAAACCAAGAATTCTCTTCCAAAAGCAAGAACAAATGTGCTGATTTCCACAGGTATTAGAGATGATCCTTTCACAAGACTCAAAGTCTGGATCAGATTTTATTCAATCTGGGGAGTTTAGATTTATAACTGAGAAAGACCAGGTGTGATTCTGCCCTGGTTGCAGCTCAGGTAGTGCTCACTTCTTCCCAGTAGCTGTTACAGTGCTGTGTTTTGGATTTGGAATGAGAATGGTGTTGATAAGACACTGAGGTTTTGGTTTTTTGCTACTGTGTGTTTATCCTGAGTCAAGGACTTCTTTTTCCTTGTCTCCTGCTCAGCCAGTGAGGAGGTACATGAAAGAAAATGGGAGGGAGCCCAGCTGGGACAGGTGACCCAAACTGAGCAAAGGGATGTTCCACACCGTGGAATGCCATGCCCAGTACACAAACTGGGGGAGTTACTCACAGGGAGCCAATCTGGGTTTGGGGAGGGTGTCTGGCGTCTGTCAATGGGAACCTTTCTTCCTTTTTGTTATAACTGTTATTTACCATTCCTGTTATTGCACTGTACTGTATTTTCAATTATGAAAGTGTTTTTATCTCAATATATGAGTTTTACTTCAATTTTCCTCCCCATTCCACCAGGGTAGGGGGGAGAGGGAGGGTTTGAGTGAGAGGCTGTGTGGTGTTTCATCTCCATCTGGGCTTAAAACCACAACAGATGCAAGGTAAACTGGACCTTTAGATTTTCCCTTCAACTCTTTCCCAACCACTAATTAACTTCCCTTTTTAGGTGTTTTTTAGCAGTGTTTGTGGATGTAAAGCTACATACCAAGTGCTAGAAGTTCCTAAGTTTAGAAAAAACAGACTGGAATTTTACTTCCAAACTAATGTTTTCTTTTTAGATTTCGGGTCTTAACACCACAAATATAAAAACAAGTGACTGAAACAGCTCCAACTGTTTTATCCACAATTTTATCACACAATTTTATAATTGTTTTATAACAATTTTATCCACACTCTTCCTTGAGTGGATAAAATTAGAAAGTTAAGATAGATTTGCTATGGAAAAATCAGCTTGTAGCTCTTGATTTGAAAAGTTAGTGGAGAATTAACTGGTTTTTATCATCCTTTGTCATATTTTGCGCCATGGGGCTGAGGAGGTGATATGATGATGCTTCTTCCCTCAGTCTCTAGCAGCATTTTGCTTCCAATAGGCACAGTGTCTTTGGAGCCAGAATGGCACAGCTATCGTTGATAGTAAGGCAGCAGAGAACTTTATTGTGTACTGTAAGTACTGTAAATACTGGATTGTTCTTATTCAGGGAGAACAAAAGGGCTATGAGGGTGTCTGACACCTGTCTAGGTGTGTAAATAACTAAGTAAAACTTCCTTTATTCTCTTTGTTTCAAATGTTTGCCCATGCAATTGCTATAGCAGTAGTAGTAGTAGTACTATTACTATTACTGTTGTTTGTTTTCCTCTGTGGAACACATCAAACTGAAAAAAGCCCTCTACAATCTTAAGTGTACCTATATTTTTTGCTTCCTATTTAGTTTTGCCTCTCCACACACACTTTTTTTAGCACATCCATATTTTGGGGGATGTTTGGACCTTTGGCATCCTTCCTGCACCCTTTTCTGCTCACTCCCCATGCAGCCCTCTCAGCCCACTTGTGTCATTCCACAAGTGGAAGATTCTCCACAAGTGGTCCCCAGCATCAGCTGCACCAGAGGCTGCTCCAGTGCAGATGCAGGGCTTGTCTCCAGCTGAGCCTTTGCCTCCCTGCCCGCAGTCCTTCAGATGTGGAATCTGTCAGAAACACTGGGGCAAGCTCTGTGTGTCTCTGTGCTTCCTTCCTGCGCTGTCACACTGAGAGCAACCCTCAAGCAGGCATTCTCCTATTAAATACAGTGAAGATTTTGTATTGGCAAGAGGCTGGGAGCCTGCTGAGACTCAATTTCCATCCTAAGGATGTATTTTATCAATTAATGTCTAAAAGCTTTAATCATTTCTCACCTCTGGAAAGGCAATGGGTGAATTTACAGCACTGAAGTAGCCAATATTTCCATCAGTTTCATCAGAGCTTTAGCTAATTGATACTGCCCAAATAGAGCTATCCAAATACACTTGCAGGAGATTTTCTTGGGAGGTTTTGGAATATGTTTAATGCAGATAAAATAAATGGTACCTTAATGAATAGTCAAAATCAACAGTTTGCTATAAGTAAAAATGAACAAACAAAATAGACTTTAAGACTGTGCAATGTCAATCATTTTGACATTAAAGCAAATTTTACATCAGTTGGTGACACCAGATGATAACATGATTACAAGGGGAGAGAATTGCACTGCCTATTTCTGTCTGGATAAAATTAGGCATCTTAAATCTCTTAAGATTTGCCAGTGCAGAGTCTGTCTGGTGTAAATGTACACATTGTGTCAAGAAAAACTGAGTTAAAGCAGCTGTAAATGCTGGGAGCAAGCTCTATGCTAATCATAAAAAAAATTAAAAACTCTTCAGAAACCTTTCAGAATTAGATATAGTTGGGTTTTTTGCCTGAGCACTGTGCAATTTTTAACTTTCAACACATCAAAAAAATTTGCAATCAAACACAGGCAGTAAAAAATATGCAGTCATCCTCTGAAGTAAGATGTTTCTATTACACTTCTATCCTTGGCATATCAGCCATAAATTCAATGAATTACAGAAAAATGCTAATCTCTTCAGCTATTAAGAAAAGAATCTTTTCATTACAAATTTTTTCCAGTTACCTTTCCAAATTTTCAGAAATCATGTCAGTTTCACAGAACTACATAATTCTTGAATTTTTCCAATCCACAAAAAACAAATTAAAACAAATGTTCTTCAGAGAGATACAGAGACAAAAATGACAAAAGAGAATAAGTTATTCCTTTCCTACATCTCAGGGAATCCCTTTCATTACAGCATAACACAGTTTCTGCTCTTGAAACAAAGTTGGGGCTGTGTTGTCACAATCCACAGATCTCTGTTGATCTACATATGGCAAAGGAGTCACAAACCAGGGCATATGAAATTGGTCAGGAATTCACAAAAATTCAAACACCTAAAAAAATTCACTCAGAAACAAAAATAAGAAACAAGAATCAAAATGTTTGGAAGATATTGTTTCAATTTTCTGCTAAATTGTCTTATTTTATAGTACGTTTGTAAGCATTCAGCTTCTTGTAGCTCAATCATTTGGGGCAAAAGTGAACTTCAAGACATACCAACATAAATTATATGTACAGCATGATTCAGTGCTCAGCCACCGTGGATGTATTATGGCAGGAGTCAGCTAGGTACATTTCAGATATACAGTAAAAGTCTATAATTTTTAATTTAAGACAGTTTATTTACAAGACAACTAAATGAATACACACTCTACCTTGTCAGATTTCTTTTACAAAGGGACCCTCTTCAGCAGAAACCTTCCAGACAGTTCAAACAGTTCAGAAAACTTCCCAGAGAATATAATATTATGATGTGTTTTTCTATTTGGACTATGCTGCCCAAATGTTCAGCCAAAATTAGGGTTTCTCCTTCTCCCAATAACACAACAGAAAGGTCAGTCTCTCCATCATTAGTTTATGCAGCAGAACTTGATAACTCTGCCATCCTCATCCAGTAACATGGAGAAGATCCTGGTTTAACCGAGGAGAAATACTGACAGGGCACAATATCAGGAGATCCTGGCTTGAGTCCCAGCCTGTTCCCTGTACCAAAAACCTTGCATGAATAAACACCTGTGGAACCTTTATGATTCATAAGTTTTCAGATGTGAACACACCTAACAATTTCCTACACTTGGGAGAGTAGGAAACCCTGTTTCAACACAATAAGCAAGGCATATGACCAATTAGTGAGCCAATTAGGAAATTTTATATTGTTGGAATATAGAAAAAACTTTGGATGTAGGATCAGCTCAGGAGAGCTGAGATGGTGAATGATCATGAATTTCATCACTACTGAGAGTAGTTTTCTATCCAAGATGTTTTTGTCCACCAGGGTTTTATTCAGAAGAAATAAAGCTGAGATAAGCAGTATTTCATCACTTTGTTTGTCAGCCTTGAGTCCATTACCACAGCAAATTGGAAGATGGAATGTCAAATAACACTAACAATAACTAGTGAAAAATGAGAGTGGAATTGCAGACAAATAATCTATGATTGCTGAAGATTTTTTTATGTATAACAATCAGTCACTTAGATATGCCTCATTCCCTCTGTGGCTGTTATAGCGGCCATAACTGTCAACCCTACCCTGCTTTTGCTGCACTCACTCCCAAACTCTATTCCTGGATTAAATAGGAATTAGGAATGTGTCTGAGGGTAGTGGAAAGACAATACAGAGCATTTGGAGAGTGGAAGAAGAGCACATACTGACAGTACAGAGGTCTTTACTAGCCAAAGCTGCAGTGGGGACCTTAATGTTGCAAAATGAGAGAGACTCCACAGTTAAAAATATTCACTGACATGCCTATGCAAGAATAATGAATTTACCATGAGAAATCACAGATGAAGATTCAGCTGTAAGTACAGATCTCCCTCCAGGTTAGGAGGATGTACTGACTTATAAAATCATAGTATTTTGCCAAGGGCCTTCAGAGTCAAAAAACTGTAGTCCAGTAAAGCAAAAGCAGCAGTAAAATCTCTTAAGTTACAATATAAGAAAGGAACATGAAAAAAAAATCAGCATACTTCAAGGCACCAAGGTCACCAGAACCAGACTGCAATCAGACAAGAAATTAGAGGAACTAATATAAGGTGTAGGACAAAGGGTGAGGGTGACTTTTGTAAAAGTAACCTCTGCAGTATTACATATTACTCACTCAGAGCAAAGGAGAGAGAGGACAGAATAGGGATTTCACTGAATGACTGGAGAGCTTATATAGAGAAAAAAGAAGGAAGATTTTTCTTCTGTGCTGTTAAATGTCATTTTGATGTACAAAAACCCTATCCTGATGGGACAGAATTCATCCAAACAGTGATTTTATTGAAATAATAAACTCCTGAGAAATAGCTTGTGGGAGAACAGAACTACACACAGGGGAAGAAAAGTGAAAAGCCTGAGGATGCAGCTGAAGAGAAAAACAAAAGGGATTACAGTGCTTGCAAATGAAATGAACTAACTCAGAGATTAAATTTGGGATTTGAGAGTACTAATAAAATAACAAGAACCAAAACCTCATGAAGGAGGTCATTAAAGGTTTAATGTCCAAATGCAAAAAGATTACAAAATAGAAAAGAAAGCCAGGAATACCTATATAAAGAGAAATGGCAACAAAATGTCTGAAACCACAACTATGACTTCACGAAGGCATGGATATCAAGTAGTTGTGGATATCAAGTTTTTGCAAGGTTTGTGAATGATTTATATCAGTCCTCTGTGGTGAAGGCCATTTCACTGAGTTAAAGGTGGGCAGCATATCACCACATAATCTGCTGTTCTCTTATTTTTATATTGAGGAGATGGTGTTGTCATATCAACACTTGTAATTAAGACATTTCATTCACAAACCTGAGAAGTTTACATTTCCCTCCAGAACCTTCTCTTCTGATGACTAATGGATGAAGAATCTGCAGTCCATGGGAAATAACTCTTGTTATTAACCAGAGGATAACTCCTCTAGTCTGTTCTCAGATACCATTTTTTCAATGGAGCATTCCTGTCTCATGGGAGTCATACAAGTCTCCTGGGAGCAGAGAGATCCTGGGAACCCAGATCAGGGCACTGCTGATAGTTCCCCATCTCCTTCCCTGAGTGGCCAGCATGTTCCTTAGAGAAGGGAGTGAACTGCAAGCCAGGTGAATTGCCTCAGCTGAAGGTGTCCTAAGTACCTCATCCTGGGGAATATGCATGGATTAGACACCACCTGTATTAGCACCATACATCTCATGCTTCAGACACCAGCAGGAAAGTGGGCAATGTGGCCACCTTCAACACAGCATAAGACACAAGGATGGACAGTTGAAGTTACCCTATGGTCTACAAAGGACACCCATAGAGGATTTCTTTTTTTATCTGACTGAAAGTGTTCAAAATTAAAGGAGAAGAAGGACAAAGAGGGTTGCACAGGCAGCATAATGGCAACTAATGGACTTTTCAGTCTAAAATGTTGACGTAGGTTTATTGAGACACTGAGAGCTCACTGGTAGCCACTTTGCTGGGCACTTGTCCTGAGTTGAACCAATAGCCCTGAAGGATTGATTTTAACTACCAGATGAAGAGGTAAAGGGGGGGATGTTGCAGAGACACAACATCACTAGGTGCATATGTACCTCTGTAGACATCATGTAAGGTGTTCTGTCATTGAAGAATAGAAATATAAAAGCCCAGTAATGTCTTCTTCCCTGTTCTTGCAGTGCACAGCTGGTTTGCAGCTGGAAAAAGTTCCTTGTAACCTTGTTTGTCCAGTCTGGTTAAGGTTAAAAAAAGAGAGACTTTCCTTTAGAGCCCAATTAATTTCCTCTATCTTTGTAACCATCTCTTTAAACAATACAGATGCAACAAAAACAGAGAAGATGCAGTTCCAAAGCTGCAGGAAGCTCGTTTCTCTGTCTGACAGCCTGGAATAGAGGAAACATCCCTCAGTTTGTTTTCCAGTAAAGTCTTAGCAACTTATTAGATACTGACTTTTGCACTAAACTTCTCTGTCAATAACCTCAGCTAAGAACCCTGCCAAGAAAAAATGCTGTGAGGAAAAAGAGAAAGAAGCACATAGGATTCAGGGTGCATAGGAAGTAGCTAAAATATGTCTATACTTACAAGAAGAGATAATTTTTATGTTCATGCTGTCTCATCAATGCCTCCAACAACTCAATTTTCCTGTGATATCACAGACTCTGGATATGTTTTAAGTTTCCAGAAACAAATTTCTTCTTCAAAGACCTTGAAATGCAAGTATTTTACAGTGGATTATGACTCAAGCTCAGAGCAGAGTGAATGGTAAAGTCCACAAATGCAGTATATGTGCACATATCCCATAAAACAGAACCAAACACTCTGCAAAAAACCATCTACTTCCTCTACTTAATATATGTGGGTCATTGTAGCAAACTATGAGCTCAGTACCAGACCATGATCCTGCACTGGACCCTCCAATGTCTATAATTCCTTGAGAAAATAAAGCAAGCACTGGAACAGTTCTTTGTATAAGCACAAGATGAACAATATGAAAGAAATAAAATATTTTGTTGGATTAACCCCATCTGAACGAAACTGTTATTAGAAAGCAATTTAAATTTTCCCCTTAGAGACAAGCAAGAATCTTCATTGAGGCTTTTGCTAAATTGTACCTTGTTGCTGGTTACTCATTGCTTCACTATTGTGGTAAAACCTGCAGAAATATTATGAAATATTCACTCATAGCAGCACTGAAATACACGTTACCTGCTTCCATGATACGTGTCAAACTTTTTCCCTATAAGGGCCCCACTGATTTTCAGTGCTTTTATAGAGACCTTTCACCTCACCTCTGACTCAAGCTTCCAACCCTTTTGTTTTGTTTTCAAAGGTGGCAAAGTCTTCTCTTCCCACTGAAAGAATGTGGCATTCAAGGATGCAGTGAAACATTTTGCATCCTCTCTTGATCATAATTCATCAGTTTGTTAATAGTCTTTTCCACGGCTGATTTACCTCTTAATTGTTTTCATTTCTGTGAAACAAAAGTTTTAAAACATCAACTATTTATTTTAGTCCATTGATCTTAGTGCTGTTATTTTGCTTACAAATGTAATCAAGCAAAAATCATTTGTAACTAAGCAACCCTATCTTTCAGGCTTGTGATCTATTTCTCAGTCTTTCAAAATGATGTTTCTGTTAGAGTTCCCCAAGTTTAGATGCTAAAAATAAAGGACTTTTATCTTCTTTCAGCATGAGAACTCCAACGTATGTCACACAGTCTCCCACACTACATGTTAGTACAGCTTTTCCTCGCTGTAAAACGAGAAGTCAGTCATCCTGCTGTCTGTCTTGCCGTGGTGATCTGCTGCAGATGCTGTCAAGTTGTGATTGGTTTGGCAATTTGTACATGAACTTCAGAAGAAGTTCTGTCTTTTTTGCATAGTCCACTCACAAAAATCACCACAGGGCTCTTTTTTTAAAAAAAAAGTCAGTTACACAGACCTTCCTATCAGGCTTTATAAATGTCCAAGCTTATTCATAAATTCTTACATGGAAATAATTTCAAATCCTTACTACTTTTCATTCCATCTCCCAGTTATTGGCATAAAGCTAATCAAAGATCTGCTTTCCACGTCTCTTGATATTTTGATTCATTTTATTCTCAAGGCCTTTTTACATTATCCAGAATTCTCATTTTAATTAATTTTGTTATTAATTTGATAGCATCTTCCTTCTCCAGAAATCTGGCTGTTTTTCTGGTATTGATGATTGAAACTTTGTTTCGCCTGTCTCCTTAGTAAGAGAATAAGATTTCCACAGCAAAAGAACCACCCCTCTTACCAAGTGATTTACTCATTTGTAGAATTCTCTCTCTTTACTTTGGTTTCCCTTCTTCAAAAGTTTCTTGAGCTCTCTTGGTTTTAACCCATTCCCCATTGTCCATATCCATCAACACCAACAGATCCACTGCCTCCCAGAGCCAAAAGCCTTTCTAATCCTTGATTTCCATTTCCTATCATCATTCTGGAAAGTGCACAGCCCTTTTACTTGTTCCTTGAAAATATTTTCCCGTGCTTTTTGGCACAGAATTGCTAACAGGACCATCTTTTCTCTTTAGCCTGCTGGAGATCTCCATTTAGACACATGCAATTGTGTTGCAGGCTGGGCTGCCAGCCAGCCACAGGTATGTCACCTCATCACTGTCTAGTTCAGACAGCCAGCTGTGTCTTCAGCAACAGCTTCCGCTGTTTTCTTATTGGAGGCATGAAAATAGCAGGTCTACCTCAAATTAACTCAAAAATACCTCAACTTACTACTTTTCCTCTTTGCCAGGTTGAACTGAAGGAGCTATAAAGGAGAGTGTTACATGACATAAATTTATTGGCTGGGTTGTGATGCAAATTTCCTTACACTTTTTCTCCAGCCACAGGAAAATAGCAAATCCCTTCAAGAAATTATTCAGGCACATACATAACAGTCCTTAGGAGAACAGTTCTTTGAGGCATCCTCTTTCCAATGGCATTGGCTAGACAGACCAAAGTAAAGTGCTTCCATAACACACCAGTTACACAAAGTGCCAGGTTGGGATGTCTGGATATCTCTATTTCACAGCCATTGTCACCTGCCCTGAGCCATGCTGCATGCTTGGTTGACATACTGACACTTCAGCCTCTGTTAACCAGCGTAAATGCCCTTATTGGAGTTTTGCAATTTCAAAACTGATGCATCCCCCATTTCCTTATTCAGCAGCTCTTTAGTCATTTAGTCATAGCATGTGATATCTGCATTTGTTCTTCCAATTTTTCCTTCCACTATGGCCAGTGACTTGTACTTCAGAAAGAGAAAATCTTTGCTGGCTTCAGACAGGAAAAAGAAACCAATGAAACAAACCCAATTATAGAGACAGTCAGCTTGAGTTCCATCTCAAGCTATTGTATACAGAATAATATGTGGGCCATTTAAAGCAAAGTATAAATGCTGTCATATAGTATTTTCTAAATTACACAATTATCCCAATTAGTAATTTGTTATTGCTACTGCCCTGCTCCTCCTGTTGGCAGGAGGGGACTGTCCCCTCCAAAACAGACAATGACCTCTGTCTCCAAATTCTCAGCCACACAGGCTCACAGATGTGCCAAAGTGTCATCTGCCAGGATTTTAATCATGGAAAGAACAAGATGAAGGCAGTAAAAAAACCTGCACATGCCTACAAAGAGGAATAATTTTAATTAGTTACCCCTTTCCCAGAAGAAATGCCTGAGACTAAAATTATAATTTTTATAAAGAACCCAACATATAAACAGAACAAACTAAAGCAAAGTATGTAATCCTATGGTGCATATCTCACTTATCTCTGAGGACTCATAAGTGAACAGAATAAGAATAAGAATAAGAATAAGAATAAGAATAAGAATAAGAATAAGAATAAGAATAAGAATAAGAAATTAGATCTGTCAGAGTACCAAGAATCCACAGTTTTCAGGAATTGACTCTATTCGTCAAATGAAAAAAGCCCAGGCCACTTATCCCTGGTTCCATTGGCTTTACCTGAAATTGCAAATTCTGATGCTTACTGAAGAAATCAAGTGTAGCGGGTTCAACGCCTACTTTCAGTCACCACATTTGACAGACCCACAAATCTGTGTGGCCATAAAATTTTGGCCATAAAATACACTGCACTATTTTAACACTCAACGTGTTTATGCTTGAAGCTGCCTCTTGAATTCCCAGGGAGGCATTAGAAGAAAATTAAAAAGCACAGCCAAAAAATATAACCACAGTCAGCCCCCACTCATAAAGTTTAATTGGAAAGCAGATATTAAGTATGTATCTTTATTACATTTTGAAACAATGAATAATATATATGTTGTTGGCTAAAGACTGAGCTCTGAAGAGTGAGTATATTGTTTTATTATTCAAACACAAGTGAAAGTGCACTGTATTTTCAATTCATATGGGCACCACTTTCTGTGAAATAAATAAATACATCCACCAGCCTCAGATGGTGATTTACATACTCAAGTACCTCTAATCACAATCCTAAAAGCAAGGGTGGAAAGAATGGTAGCCAAAGCTGTTGCCAGGACAACTTATCCCTGGATTTAGCATTATCATGAAGGGAAAACCTACAAGGAATTTAATTAACCAATACCTCAAACTTACAGCCTGCCAAGCACTGCCTACGCCCTTTTAAATTCCAATCCCTGAGGAATGACTGCACTACTGGTGGCTGCACCCACTCAACAGAGAAGCAGCATGGGATATGTCCACAGGATTCCTTATAAGCCAGCATGAGCCTGCCCTGTGCCCTGGCCCACAGCAGGAGACATGAGCCTGCAGTCATGCCAGACTGGCTGTCAACCAGGAGCCAAGCTCCCGCTAGTGCATCCTAGAATCTAAGAATTATAGGATTGTCTGTGCTGGAAAAGATCCGTAATGTTATCAATCCAACAGTTTACTCAGCACTTCAAGTCAACCACTAAACCATGTTCTTAAGTGTTACATCTACACATCTTTAAAATAATTCCAGAGATGGTAACTCCACCACTTCCCTGGGCAGCCGGTTCCAAAGACTGATAATGCTTTCAGTATGGAATTTTTCCTTCTATGCAGTCTAAATCCTACCTCCCTTTCTGTTAAAGAATATATTAACCCAAGTTTTATATTTTAGTGATTTGGTCACACAGCCCTTGGTGAACTGTGTGAGCTGTCACTCAGTCACTCTGTCACTCCCTGTAGTGTAGATTTAATCTTGGACATAGAATAATTTAGGTTGTGATGAACCTTAAAGTTCATCTAGTTCCTCTTTTCCCTGTAATGGTAGACCAGGTTGATCTAAGCCTTTTCCAGCCTGGCCTTGAACACCACCTGGGATGGGGCCACAACTTCTCTGGCCTGCTCCAGTGTCTCACCCCTCTCACAGTCAGTGAGTTTAAGGAGAAACCTGTCTGTCAGATACACTTGGTTCATGCAGTTGGTTGGATGGCAGACAAAGATGTGGCAATATACACAGGACATCCATGCTGCAGCTACTCCCTACCCCTTCAGACTTGTGTTACGTCCCACATTTTGATGGGAGATGACAGAATTTCTGTCACAATTTGTGAACAAACTTGCAGTCCTCCTCAAGACTTGGACTGCCTGATGTCTGCTGTAGCTTTGAGCAATCTGCTCCAGTTGACCCTACCTGAGTTAGCAGTTGGCTGACCACTGGGATCATGGTTTTGTCACCATCAGGGCTGATGCTTCAAAGCAGTCATTCTTTTATTTTTCCTCTCTGCTTAAAAATAATAATGAATAAATGTTAGTTAATTGGAAATCAGTACAATTATTAAAGTCTTAAACTGCAGTGGACAAGAAGTGAAGTTGTTTATGTTAATGTTTAAAAAGGGTATTTAAGAAGGCAAATATTAAAGCATCATCCAAGAAAGTTTTCAATTTCAAAATACCATCAAGCAGTAAATCAGCAAGTGGAAGAGAAACAGCATAGGTTTGCATGACTCATGCAAGAAAAGGATAAGAGAAACATCAGCAGGCTTTCAACACTTTACTTTCAGTCCTGTCTGAGGTTTGTCATACAGTTATGTTTACATTATATGTTTTTGTAGTCTCTCATTCTTGACTTTCCTTTCAAGAGAAGTTCAAGAGATGAAAGTATGAAACAGATACTCTGTATTACTTTATCATGTCAAAATAACAGTACTGGCACATTGTCACTTCAAGTACTGTCTCATGATCAAAATGGAATTTTTACAGGCCTGTGTGTGATTAATGGTTTAATCTTTGTCGTGCCAGTGCCGTAACTGTCAAAGATAAGGACTGAAATATTTTAACATTTTGTGTCAGGAAAGCTTTGGTCAAAAATTTCTACTCATCATTCTTTTTGCTAACATAGAAGCCAAGGATATCCAAGTGGGATACTGATATCAAAGCTTATGTAGTACAGGTGTTATAAATACATCTTCCACAAAACTGCCATTCAACATTCAGGCAGTGTATAGGGAAAGATAAAGTATTTGATTATAACAAAAAGGTTTTAAGAGCCTTCAGACTACACTGAAGCCCATGTTTCCAAAGCCCTTTTTCTCCTGATGAGTGGTGGCATTGAAGCATTTTCATGCTTGGTCATCATAAGTAAAAGGCATGCTCTTCCTTCCTCCATCGTTGTAAAAGTTTCCCCAACACTTTCAGGGAGAGGAGCACAGTGCTTCAATAGTGAGTTAAGTTATGCTTAACTCCAAAAATGAAAAGTCTAAGGGACATTAAGAATACACAGGCTCATATCTCCCATGACTTTGATACCCATATTAATGGGTAAATGCAAGTGTAGCTGTCAGGTGTTGTTTACATCCTCACGTACTCTTGCAAGTGACCTTTGAAGGGTCCTCTATGGAGAACACAGTCACAGTTATCATGTGACATGATGTATATGTTTACATCTTTGTTGAAATTCCATAGGGTTCTAGTGATTGATTGTGTGATGCACAGAATAGGGATACACAGAGAGGTTGACCCCACATTTTTTCAAAATACGCATGCAATGCCCTTCTCTTCTTAGGACACAGACAAACACTGTCATGCAGCCTTGGCTCATATCCTCAATATTCTTATGCAGCTATTTAAGTCCACAAGTCCTACTTGTCTCTAATAAGAAATCCCAGAGGTAGGATCATCAGGCATATTCATAATAGTAAAGAAAGGTAAAATCATATGGGTATCATAAGAGTTTTCATAATCAAAAGTATGGGAATGAATGCAAACACAAGTCCAAGTCCCAGGGGATCACATGGAAGGTATGAAAGTGCTCTTTTTGTCCATGAGGGAGATGGAGAAAGTGTGGATTTCATCTAAGAGGAAAAATTATGTACAGTTCCTATCTTAGGAGACTCAGCAATAACGGGGAAAGACACAAGCCCAGGCAGCTGGAAGGAAACATCCAAGCTGTATTTGCATAGGTCCTTGGTGGTGAGATTGGTTCAGAGTGGATCCATTAGAATGTGCAATGCCTCACTGCAACATGCCCTGTGCCAGTTCCTTCCTGCTTACAGAGCTGGCTGTCTCAGAACACAGGCAGAGGAATGTATGTTAATGTGTCTGAATATATTAAGAGCTTTCAGATGTATTATTCAGTACTCAGTCTTAATACTTCTACATGGAGATAATTATAGCTTTGACCTTTATTTAAGGTTATTACCCTTATTACCTTTACCCTCACCTCAAAATCTCCTTTCATGTCATCTTCATGAGACCATCCTTTCTTGCAGTCTTTGCCATATCTTGCTGTGTTATCTGGAAATGTTCCTCTTGAGAAGGGAATTGCAGGTTGTACCTAGAAGGTAAAAAATACAAAAGAAACCTGACCCCATGATCACAGTCATTCAAGAGCAATCACATGGAATGAGTGGAAAAAGAGGCAACACATGGGTCTTTACATCTTTTTTTCCTGTTTGGGTACAAAGTGAGGGAAAAAATATAAACATGGAGGTACAACACTAAAGTGGGAGCAGCTGTTAAGTTTGAACCTTGTGGCTATCAAGAAGCTGGTTGCTGAGAGCAGCTGGCAGACAGGAGGGATAGACACAGCAAATAGGCAGATGCAGCTGGCAGATAAAATTTTGCAGAAAATGTAGCCTCAATTTGGTGCCTTTGCTTGCAAACACAGACTTACATGGAAGGAGAAAAGCAGTCATACTGACTGGCAAACGAGCATGAAGTGTCTAAGTGAAGGGGGGGAAATGCAAGAGATATAACAAGCCTTTATGTGGCTGTTTAAGACCAGGTTGACTCCTCTGCAGGCATAAGTCAATACTGTGCAAACTCAGTTACATCATCTGGTTCGGTATGGCCAAGTATTTATATTAATATAACCCTAGCTTGAGTCCCAAGTATTAATTATCTGCAGGAAAACTGCCGCCTGAAAATGGTAGGAATGGAGCAAGGAGAAGAAATAATGAACTGGTATAGGAGACAACTCTGCAAAAAGTGGACAAAAGCAAGAGGGAAAACCATCATTCTTAGAAGGAAGCCATCCTGTAATTTTTTCCAGTATATATAACTCAAAGCCCTCATGATAACATATTCAGTTACTAGCCCAACTTGTTTTTCTCAAGTCTATGAACTAGATATTTATTACTTAGAACAGCTTCACCACAAATTTACATTGAGCTCAGTGGAATAATCCCTGATTTATAACATCTTAAATGAGATTAAGAGCGGACTTTTGTTTTTCAATGTCTCAAGTGTAGCATCAGGCAAGACAAAGCTGAGACTCATAGCTGAAATTCACACTGCCAGGAGCTTATGTGGTTTTTTTGATTGCCATTCTCTATTGTGAGCAAGTCTGTTATGAAAGGTGAGGAAAGCCAAGAAAAGAGAATACAGAGAAAAGTTTTGATAAATCTGGATGCATTGGCATTTATTCTGCCCATCTAGATTTATTTAACACCTCAAAAACTGGTCTAAAAGCAACACACATTTTGTAGAAAGGCAGAGTGCTAAAGAGAGTGAGATTTGTTGTACCTAATTTTGTACAGAATTAGTCTGTCAGATTTCCCTCCCTCAAGTAATAGTGGTATGTGTGCTCAGCAGGGGTGGATGAGGAGCACCCTTTCTGCCCTGTCTGTAACTCAAGCTCAGTGAACGGCGGTAGAACCTGTTGTGACCATCCATTTTCACTCACAGTCCTGCCTGCAGAGCCCTGTGAGTCAGGCAGAAATTCAGCAATCAATTTTCATATGCCATTTGTAGCAGGGCCCCTTCGGGATATGAGGCAGCAGCATTTGGCTAAGAAAACACAAACACCTCAGGTGAAATAACTTCAGGGCTTAGCAAGGCACCAAGGTTTTGAGGACTGAGAGTATGACCCTTTTGTCTTGTACTATTTTGGGAAATCATACTTGCATGCTTGTTCTGTTCTCAAAATAAATATTGTACAGTTTTCCTTTTTCTGTTTTGTTGTGGTTTTTTTGTTTTCACCCATGCCTGATCTCTGCACTCACAAGCCCATCTGCAGTAAATAGCTGTCAGGCTAGGGAGCACGAGGCAGGAACCTCAATAGTTACAGACTCAGGGGTTGAACTTCCATGCTAACAAATTTTCAGATTTTTTTTCCCTCTCTACCAATAACTTTTGTACTATTTAGCCTACTTCAACTAATTTCATCAGGTTTAATTATTTTAACTAATTTTGCTGCACACACAGTACCTTCTGAGGACACTAAAGAATCAATAGTCCCCTCAGTTTCTGTCATTCTTGGCAAGATCACATAAAAAGGTGATTTCCTGTCCCCTCTAGCTCGCTGTGTCTCTGTGGTGCAGGTGGTAGTCAGGGGGTGGATGGCTCCTGAGCATCCCTCCTACACAGAGCAGTGGGCACAGCACACTGGGAAGAGCAGTTCAGGGCAGCCAAAGCTTAGTCCTCCATTTCATTCAGCTCTCTGAAAAAACCCTCCTGCTACATGAATAATGAACTCTTTGGAAAAAGGAGATTTTTCTTTATGCATGTGTAGATAATGCCTAACAGCACAATAAAGCCCTGGTCACCTCAGAAGCCTCTATGTGCCTCTATAATATAAATATATAATCATAAAAAATGAGTTGTCAGAGAAAGAGGTCATGGATCAGCAGACTAAATCAAACTTTAACAGCCCATCAGGACCAGACTGCCTAGCACCAAAACAATTCATCATTAAGAAGTTTTTGTGTTTTATTATAAATTTAGATTTTAAAGAAATGTTGAAAACCCTAGGTCAAATTTTGGTCTGTTACTTTCATGCAAACCAAGAGCAATTTACTGAAGTCAATAGATCTGCTATAAATTGAAGGGAAAATAATTACCTCTATATATTGTGAAAGAAAACCCTTATTTATGTTTTAAGTCTAGGGAGTGCATACTACACTTTTAAATGTTTAGTGCTATAGAAATATAGCTATTTTCCCAAACAAATTATTCATGTGGATTTTTTTTTGTTTGTTTAGTTTTGTTTGTTATTTACACTTCTTGTTCCACAGTCATCTCATATAAAGAAAAATGCTTGGATCTCAAGTGATCTGAATGAGTGATTATTTCATAAAATTTTTTAAAAAATCAACAAAATCTTAGTATTTAAATTAACATTAAACTAGTCCAATTCTATAAATAAATAAATAGGTATTCCAAATTAAAACTTTTAAGACTTCAGGAAATGTCTTAACTGACAAGAATCCCTTTTCCTTCATATTTTTTTTTCTTCTTCTCATGCACAGTAAGAGATCTGTGTCATTTGCACTGCATATGACACCAATTGATGTCAAGAATCCCTTTTCCTTCATATTTTTTTTCTTCTTCTAATGCACAGTAAGAGATCTGTGTCATTTGTACTGCATATGACACCAATTGTACTGTTGGCCTTGAGTCTAGCTTGGTCCATTCAGGTCTCATCTTCTGCACAATCTTTGAAAAGTAGCACAGCAGATAAGTTAAATTCTTTTAATAAGTCTTAGTAATTTTCAGGTAGGTTGAATTCTCAGTTTCAGTAATCTGATCACCCCATAAGACTGTCCTTTGTCAGGGGAGACACTACTGAATTTAGTCTTTTAAAACCATCAGAGGATCATGCCAACTATGCATTTTTCAGTCTCCTTTTCTTTTTCTAGTATCACAGGATGATTTATGAAGCATCCACCTCTTTCTTAATAGGACTTCATATATGGCTCTTGAAGACCTCAGAACCAGGGATGTTTAATAACTTTCACATTCCAAACCTGTCTCTTATAGGTTTAGGTGTTGCTGAATCTTAGCTGACAATTTCTGGTATGGTACTCATCTATTTCTGTAGATTTTCCATGAGGATTTAGTATCAATTTTTTAGTATACCTTCTGAGTAATTTTCTGTAGGTTATGGCTTGGTAATCTGGAAGTGCTCAACTGCCCTCTTTCCCTCTCTTTCCTCCTCTGCAAAAATAACAATAAAATAAAACAGACTTGTCAAATGTTAATGATTTTCTCAGCCAAGAGACATGAGATGGTGAGTTTCATCTTATTTTTGATGATGTCATATAAGCCAGTTTGATCAGAATATAAATTGTGTTTGTCTTTCCAATTCTGATTCCAAAGACCTGGTAAGTTCTTGAGTAATGTCACATAACAGACATCTGATTAGACTGATAGATTTTATAATGTGAGGCTGTTCCAAAATCTGATAGGCTGGGTGACATTAGTGCTTCAAATGCCAGATTTTTCATTGTACACAGAAGGTTATCTGCATAGATTAATAATTCGTGGGTGTCTGGCTTGTCCTTTTATTTGCTTTTTGCATCCAGTAGTGTTTGTTAATATTTCTAATTATAAGACAAGTAATTGTATTTCTCTGTATAATGTTAGCAGCAGGGGTTTTACTATCACAACAGATGGGGATGTGTACAGATCTTTGATTAACATCCCAGATCTATTTTACATACCCTAAGTTTATTGAGCCTGTAGTTGAGATAGTTGAGAGAGACCAATTTTTTTTGTCTTTTCTGAATATTGTGTCATTGATAATCACCAGAAGTCAGTATTACAGAAGACCTGTACTTGATATAATAAGATACTTTAAAGCATCTGAATTAATTAAGAACTTTAAGCTATTGAGGTTTAAGGAAACTTTCCAAAATTAGGCATTCAACCTGCTTGAAAGTTCAGTAAGAATTGATAAAAGAATTTAAGTCAAAAGTTACCAAAGACATCTGTGACTCTTGAAAAATATCCAAATATAACTGAAAATCACTCAAATTAGGCAGCCAGAAACATAAAGTAAACAAAGCAGAAAACCATGGGCACATGAGGCCAACTTAGATGGTGTTTAGGTATCTAGCTCTGGAAAACTTGATCAAAATCTAAAGTACCAAGATTTTTCCTGGGACTTATATTTCACCAAGACAGAAAATCAGTACCTTCTTCTATCTTGCACAGCATCCCAAAACTTTCTGTGCATTTCTTGCACAGAAACTTTTATTTCTGTTAGCACACTCCACCAATCTGTAGGAGCCCCTGCAAAATCCACAGGGGCTTCCTAGCCTCCCTCTTGATCTCAGTATGAAATCCAGTAACTTCAGCCACTTTCACCAAAAAATGTAACCAGAATAGAAAAATTATTATAGGAAGAAGCTTTTAGATTGGTATCCCAAAGCATTTATTTGGATTATTTCCTTTTTGAATCACATCTTCATCCTGAAATCATTCAAATCTGTATCTCCTAGCTATTGTGAGTGTGTCCAACCAATAGGTTTTCTGCTTGCTGTGAAGGGAAGAGGGAAGAGACAAAGAGACATCCTAACCCACATTCATGGGAAGGTGAGCAAAGAAAGGGACAGAGAATGGGGATGAGAGTGCCGATCT
Source organism: Passer montanus (assembly GCF_014805655.1). Taxonomy (NCBI): domain Eukaryota; kingdom Metazoa; phylum Chordata; class Aves; order Passeriformes; family Passeridae; genus Passer; species Passer montanus. The sequence goes on along the minus strand of NW_024368041.1, from coordinate 6,276,820 downwards.
TGGACCTGCTGAGCACACACAGTCTTTGCTCTCTCTACTACTCGGATATTTTTCCTTGAAATGTCATCAAATAAATTCTGCATACTTCTTTATTTTCTTTAATTCTTCTCTTCCAGACCATGCAGATCAACACTGAAATTAACAACAGGGAGAGAAAGCTGTCATGGGATTCTGAATACAGAAGTCCTTTTTACAGGTGGCAACATTCATGTTAATATAAGCCAAAACCATAGGAAAGGAAGAAAAGAAGTAAAATAACTTGGAGATATTTCAAAGAAGAGAGTAAGATTTTTGAATCTACACCACTGAGCTTATTTTTAATAAATGAATAGAATTAGTGCCAATAATCCTTTTCCCTTAAGGGGAAATATCTGCAGCTGATTTATTTCTAAATATTTATGGCAACCAGAACCATCCCAATTACTAAAGCAGATCTACATGTGAAAGCTTTGAATCAGAATACTTGCAAATTTGTTCTTGAAAAAGGGGAAGAAAAATATATTCCCATTTTACAGCACATTAAAGGGGATTCTCTTTGAACTTCATGATTTAGGAAAAAATCAAACTCCTCTACATATCTATACCTACATAAATATAATCAAAGAAAAGAGAGTTACCTTTTCCATTAGCTTAGATGCTGAACCCCTGTTAAAAGTTATTCATGGCCACCATCAAAAGAGTCAGATATAATCACGACTGTGCCAGTTTGACCCTATATAATGCTTATCTTTCCTCAGCAGGTATCACCCATAGACAATTGTTACAGATCAGAAAGAAAGATATCTGGGCAGAAGGAAGTCTGGGCAGAAATATGGCCTTAATCTTCCAGGGAAATATTGTTAGGGCCTCACAAAAGGCACCAGAAATCAATATGTGGCCAAGTGATTCAAGTCCCAAAGCTTTCTCTTCAGGAGAACCCATAGAATCTCTCTAAAGCAGATGCCTGCAGAGAAGTGAGCTCCACTGGTGTCACCAGTCACTGGGAGGAATGCTTGATTCCGTTGCCTAAATACAAGCACCTAATGCCATCAGGATATCCCACCTGACTTCCAGATGTTCTCCCAAAGTGTACAGCTCTTCCTTAAATCTTCTGCCATAGCTGCCAGTCCTCTACATTTGTGACAGCTCCGTGTTAGCAGGACACTCGGTAACCTTACAAATGACAGAGGTGACTGAGTTAAAAAAGCTGAATCTCTAGTGCTCTACTGCCTGTAATGGAAGCTCAGGCACTGGAAGCTCATGTAGACTTCTGCACATCAACCTGAAAATCAAACCTGATTTCCTTTCATGGCAAGGTAACCCACCCAGCTGATCAAGGGAAGCCAGCTGGTGTGTGAAATATTTATGGATTTCAGCAGAGCATTCCATGCTCTCTCTCACAGGATCTTCTGGACAAAATGTCCAGCACACAACTGGATAAACACATCCTGACATGTGTGAGCAACTGGCTCATGGGTTGGGCACAAAGGGCTGTGGTGAGTGGGGTGACATCAGACTGGGGACCTGTAACCAGTGGGGTTCCACAGGGCTCCATCCTTGGTCCTGTGTCCTTCAATATCTTCATTAACGACCTGGACACAGGACTGGAAGGGATGCTGAGAAAGTTCACAGATGATACAAAACTGGGGGGAGCTGGTGACTCCCTTGAGGGCACGGAGGCCCTGCAGAGAGACCTCACAAGGACTGGACAATCACCAACCATATGAAGTTCAGCTAGGGAAAGTTCTGGATTCTGCACCTGGCATGGAGCAATCCTGGGTGTATGAACAGATTGGGGAATGAGAGGCTGGAAAGCAGAGCCATGAAAAGGGGCCTGGGGGTCCTGGTCTGTGAAGAGCTGAACACAAGTCAGCAGCGCCCTGAGAGCCAGGAGGGCCAGTCCTGGGGGACACCAGGGCCAGCATCACCAGATGGGCAAAGGAGGGGATTGTCCCACTCTGCTCTGCACTGGGGCAGCCTCACCTGCAGTCCTGTGTGCAGTTTTGGGTGACACAATGTAAGAAAGATATTAAATTGTTAGAGAGTGCCCAAAGGAGGGCAACAACTATGGTGAAGGGCCTCGAGGGGAAGCTGTGTGAGGAGCAGCTGAGTTCACTTGTTCTGTTCAGCCTGGCATAGTCTGAGGGGAGACCTCATTGCAGTTACAACTTCCTTGTCAGGGCAAGAGGAAGGGCAGACACTGATCTCTTCTGTCTGAGTACTGACAGGACCTAAGGGAATGGGCTGAAGTTGTGTCAGGGGAGGTTTAGGTTGAATACTAGAAAATGTTTTTTCACCCAGAGTGTGCTTGAACACTGGAACAGGGTCCCCAGGGAAGTAGTCACAGCACCAAGCCTGACAGAGTTCAAGAAGAATTTGGACAGTGTTCACAGACACATGGTGTGAGTCTTGGTGATGGTCCTGTGCAGGGTCAGACGTTGTACCCAGTGGTCCTTGTGGGTTCCTTCCAACTCAGCATGCTCTGTGACTCTGTTATTCTGTGGTCAACATTTAGGTGCTCTCAACTCTGTGTCTACAGTTCTGCTTTATACCCTAAGAACAGGGAAAACCTTAGGCTTCATGTGGCAGAAGTACTGTGTAGAAATTGTCTCCCTAGGTACCCGAATTAACATGACTTCTTTGATGGAATTTGCTCTAACCTGAATAGCCCAGCTTCGAAATGATTGCTGTTATCTTGACTGGAATTTATGACTATTAATGGCTCTACTGTTTTTCTGTGGCCTGTGTACCTCTGTGCAGCCATCTATCCTGCCTTAACAGGCTGAGTCCCCTGTGCTTTGGTTCCATGAAGCATTGCCTTGTAAGGTTATATTAAACTTGATTCATAACAAAGTGGTAGCTAAGAGGAGAATTCCAAGAGAGATACACCAATTTACCTAGTGACTCAGTGATGGAGTTCATGGCTGTCCTGCATCACTCAGTGGTCTTTTTTGTTTTCTTTACAGAATACTTTAACCTAGGTTTATACCCCTTTTAGGAGCTCCCTGATTCCAGATTCCTTGAGATCATCCCCTCTCATCTCCTCTGCTATTCTGTTTTCACTGCTTGCATTTCTTCTCCATGGCACTTCTTTCCTTCAGCAAATCTGAAGGGAAGCAGAAGCTCTGAAGCACATTAGCTTTGGCTCATTTAAGTTTTTTCACCTCTGCTCCTTACCTTCCTACAGCTGCAGCTCTGTGTCAAGGGAAGGAGAAGGAGAAGAGTGGGAGGAAGAGCTATTAGCATACACTGAAGCACAGCTGTACTGACATGCTCCAAAGCACCGTGTTATTTTGGCTGAGCAGGCTGGAGCCAAGATGAATCTATTGTTGCATGGCATGGACAGTTAAGGATCTTGTCTAACTTCTGAAAAAGCCTGATTCTGTTTGATTTCTACAGCAGCTGTTGTTGTGTGAGCTGCAGAATAATTCAAGCTCAGACAAGACACTGAATCAGAGTAACATTGCTAGCTATCCTATTGCTTTACAAAGCAAGGTGAACTCAGAGTGAGTTGAAATCCAGGTCCTGCAAAAAAACAAGATATTTTGAAAATTATTCACCTTCTAGTCCTTCTAGAAAACTTTCAAGCTGAAAGATCATGAAAAACTCTAAGTTTATACCAATTTTGCACAATGCAATGGGAAATAATGGGCTGGTCAAAAACTGATCAGCAGGAAAAGCTCAAAAATCCGGTTTGGTCTTCATTGCAAAATGTTTGTTTGCAAAGAAATAGAAGAAGACAGAATGCAAGTCATTAAGTGCACGGTTCAGATAATTACACAGAGGTGTTCAGACCTCTGTGTAAATTTAGATACCACTGGCCTTCAGGTGCTGCTACAGAAAGCTGTCTCAAATATAACTCTTGGCTTATCTGTGTGTCCAGTGAAGATTTCTAGGATTTTTTTAGGGAACAGTACTACAGACTTTGGTGTGATAGAACTCCGGAGGTAATCTATATCAGTTAAATATTCTCAAGTACTGGTTACTTCAAAAGTCTCATTTTAGGAGCAATAGAAAGCACAAAAGAAAATAAGAGAGTCTGAATGCTAGAAAAATCTCTCACTTTTCTGCATTTGGGCATAACCCATTATTGTCTTTTGAAAAATATCTGAAGATGACCTAAACTTAGTTTGATATCTCAGTCCAGTGGAGTGTAACATTGCTTTCTTCAGAGACCAGGCCAGATAGCAAATGTCGAAGTTTTTAGACTGCTTTCACAAATGCATTTTATCCTAACCCAAGGAGGAAAGCTTAACTACTGTTGCCTTCAGTTTTAACCAGCAAAATCACATCCTGGTGCCAGAAGTAAAGAATTATGCCACATTGAAATGGACAGAGACCTTTAGCTGAGTACTGAAGAGATCTGGGGGGTCATAATTTCAGGCTTCTCTCCATCAAGACTGTAATTCAATGTGTTTTAATGACTTGTAATTGGTGTGGCAGTCACAGACTATATTGGGCTAAAATTTTATAGAATATTGTCACATACCTGAAAGCTCACCTGAAAGAGGTCCTCTGTTTGCATGACACAAGCCCATATTGATTGGGTTTTTTACAGCCCTCAAGACTTCTTTTGCCCTGAGTGTATCCATGTCAAATGCAAATCCAGAAGAGCTCATTAATATGAAATCACAATACTGAAAATTACCATTTGTCAGATATTAGAGCCAAAGCTATAGTACTCCTGTTTGAAGAGAATCATATATTACTCCAAAACTAGACTTCTTTGGTTCATTAAAGTAAGGGTGATGTTATGTGCATTTATTTGTTTATATGTGAATACTGAAAAATATCTGGTTGTGTTGGGGGTTAATCATTTGATAATATAAAATTAATTTTGACCTATACCTGGTATTAAAACTTTTGATGTTTTAACTGTATAAAAGATTAAAATGCAAATGTTATTTTACAACAGTAAATTAACATTTTGATAAAGAGGGATAAGGCACAAGCAACTGCCTTTCAAATTTTCTATTTCAATGATTTCCAGATTGATAAGTATTTTAAACAGATAAGTTTAAAAGATAAACAATAAGTCAGAGGAAAATTAAAGTCTTTTTCTTTTCTATGAAGCATTTTCTGTTTCTCCTTCATGGCCATATTGAAAAGAAAAAAATCAAAGAGGTTTACCTATTGCTTTTATTCCTGTTCTGCCAGAGGAACATAGAATAAGACATTACAGAGGAGAATCACCACACATTCTTATAATTCTCCACAGATGCATTCATTCTAGCATAGTTGCAGCTAAAAGAAAAATTATCTCTAAAAATAATCTTAATGTGTGCATTTTTGGGTGGGTGTGTTTTCCTGCACTAAGATCTTTGAGAGTTTATGTTTACATTAATCTGTTATTTCCATATCAAGAAGCTCAAGCAAATACTGAAAACCATTAGAACACCAAATCCAAATAAATTGTTTTATTCCATCCTTATGAAGCCATAATACCCTCTTGCCCAGGAGAAAAAATACAGCTAAGAATGCTTTCACATAATTTTTCTGGTAGTTTAGGCCATGAGGATACAAAAAATTTTACAATCAGATTTGTGTTATTAAAATATCATTAAGATCAAAGCTGTCAATTACAGCCTTAAATATCCCAGCATCTCCCAAGATGCCTAGTCCTGAAAGAGCACTCTGTAAGGGTCAACTCTTTTTCTAATTAATTCAACAAAATCCCCAATGCTTCAAAGAGACAGGCTCTGTATCTGCAAACATGGGCCCTCTACATGTGCAACTATTATTTGAGCTATCTCTTCGGCTTCTTACCCCCACCCAAGAGAAAGGACTGCACTTTTCTGTCCTGAGAAAACACCTCATAGTCCCTGCTGAGTCCTCTGACATGTTCCTGAATTAAATTACCACATTTTAAATCCATCTTTCTTTTTAGAAGTCAGTCCTTCTTTGAGTGCATGGTTGGAGTAGATGAGCTCCTGAGGTCTCTCACAATTTTTTCCATGATTTCATGATTTTTCAGGGATGCTTGTATCTATGTCACGAAACATTTTGCCAGCTGATTGAAAACTTTGCTATTGAAAGCAAGACAAAAGCATGCTAGTATAGATGCCTTATTTGTGTATTTTCATAGCATGTACATTTGAGTTTCTTTGGAATGTTAACAATTCCAGATTTCCTATAGTGCAATACTTTTCAGGTATATAATTTTTCAACCATGTATTTTTTTAAATATCTTTAAATTACCCAAATATACTTTATTTCTGAATAAGAACCATACTTCTAGAATTTCTCTGTTTTAGAATATAGAAACATTTGTGACAAGGCAGCAAAATCCTAAGAGATTTATCTCAAAGAACAGCATCAAAAATAGTTGGACGCTTATGTCATACTTCAGTTGCCTAATACACAAGTATCTGCAGGTCCTTCTCCTGTGATAAGGGACCTGACAGGCCTGTTTACTTCTGAGAAAGATGAAACTGGGTCTGCAGAGTGCAGTAGCTGGAGGCCAGGTATCTAAAACCCCCTGAACAGCACTCCAGAACTTCTGTCTATTCAAACAACTCCCTTTTGTGTGGGTCTGAGCTCCCGATTAGGACACTTAAATTTAAGGGCCAGAATATGACTGTCCAGTCTCCATGTCTAATGAATTCAGAGCTAAACTGAACGCCAACTCCCTAAATACAGGTATCTGATGCCATTTTTAATGCTCAAGACTAGCCAAGTCCTACAGGTGAGATGGGCAGATATAACACAGTCTGTGGGACCTGTAGCTTCTGGCAAATGAAATGCCTTTATCTCACAGAACCACAGAATCACAGAATGAATGAGGTTGAAAAATATCTTTGAGATCATCAAGTCCCACCTATGGCCTAACACCTCATCAATTGTACCATGGCACTGAGTGCCACATCCAGTCTTTTTTTTAAACACATCTCCAATGATGGGCAATTTCTGTTCTTAGGGAAGTGATTTGAGCCATTAGTTATTCCAGTCACTGGTGCCTCTGGGGTGATTTTATTCACTGTAATGAAGCACATGTTGGTGTGAACATCTGTGGGACTCCACCAAGCAGACTCCCCACACTTCCACTGGCTACAGCAAGAGCTCAGACAGCATGCACAAATAATTAAATTAAACCCTTGAGATACCGAAACATGGGTGTCTTAATGTACATTGAATCCCACACTTATTGTAATTTCCCCCAGTGTGAGAGTATCTGTCATCTTCCCAAAGCTTATGTCACAGCTGTCCTTAAATGTAGCTCAATGAGCACCCTAGTGTTCCTTGTAGGAATTGTAATCATAAGAGAAGTTAAAGAATTAGTTGTAATTTCAGCTTGCTCTAGAACCCTTTCAAGCCCATGAGAGTCTTGTGAACTTCAGTTCAAAAATCAAGAGCTACAAGGTCACTTATTTTTTAGATGCCTGTGGATGGGTATTAGAAGACATAATTAGTTGCAATTGAAGCATAATAAGTATGGGAGGGAGAAAGAATCTTGCCTAAAAACTTGTTTGAGCTCTTTTTCCTTCATAAGGATGTGTGTAAAAGCATCAAAACTCTTCTGATCTGAGGACAGAAAAATGGAGGAAGCTGTTTCTCATTATTTCTTTCTCTCATGTGCTTAACAATAATTACATCATTTAGTCTAATCTTGCCCTAGTCATGGCTGTCAAAATCTTCTAGAAATAACAAAGATAGCCACTGCTCAGGGTTAATTTTATTCTGGTAATATCTTAAAAATAATATAAAACATAAACTTCTTCCTGCCCTCTTTTTTTAATGCACATGGTTAAAATGAGTTCCAGTAGTACTATAACTGATGGTCATGTGTAAAATAAAAGTAGAAAATATTGGTACAATAATCTTAAAATTCAGTTTTCATTTCTATACCATAAATAAGATGATTCTTTTCTTCCCTCTCCCATATTCTGCTCTGTAACCCAGTTCCATCAGCTGCAGAGATTAAAAGAAGTAACTATGGTCCCTCTTTAAAATCCTGTCATTTTCATTTGTTCATCCAAGAAACCCCTAAAGCTAGACCACCCCTAAAGCTGACTGAAAATCTAACTGTAACCCAAGCTCTGCTCATGGTAACCAAACCTGAGACAACAGGAAAGAAGCTTTCACCTGTACAATTCAAAACTTTGTTTTACATTAGTGGTTTACACAAAATGTAAGGATTCTTACATCTCCATTTTTATCTCAACCTTAAACCAACCCATAGCACTGTCAAATATGGCTGTCAAAAGTGACATTAAAAGTTGATAGTCAAGCCCTGAAGATAAAAGGTTACAGCAATATTCTCTCTTATGTAAAAGCAGAACTGGTTTTATTTTCTTCTACATACAGTCCACTATACACTTATAAAATATTTTCCTTCCCATTTGTTTTATACTAATTATAGCCCTAATTTTAACTCTGTTCACTGCTTACTTTTCAGCCTTACCGTCTAGTTGGAGAAAAATTGGAGCGATTTGGTTCATATACTAGTTTTATTTCTCTAGTTTAGAAACAGTACCACAAAATTTGTATCTCTTCCTCACTTTCTGATTGCTAATGGCAAGAGTCCCTCCCAGACCGCTGCAATGTGGATCACTCTTCCATGGAGTGTAGTCCCACAAGGACAGGCTTCTCCAGGGTGGTCCTGCTCTCTGTGGGTCTCCTCCATGGGCTGCAGGTGGATCTCTCCATACCATGGACCTCCAGGGGCTGCAGAGGAACAGCTGCCTCACCACGATCTTCAACATGGCTTTCACCACAGCCTGCAGAGGAAACTCAACTCTGGTGATTGCAGCATATCCTCCCTCTCCTTCTGCATTGACCTGGGTGTCTCTATTTGCTCTTCCCCAGTCACAATTACAGCTGTGCAGTAGCTTTTCTTTTTAAAGTTCCTTTTAAATACATTATCATAAAGGTGTTTCCACAATTTCTAACTTGTCCAGCCTTGACCAGAAGCATGTCCACCTTGGAGCCACCAGGGAGTGGTTCTGTCAGACATGGAGGAAGTTTCTGGCAGTTTCTCACAGGAGCCACCCTGTTAGACCCCTCCACTACCAAAATCTGTCCACAAAAACCCAATACAGCTAGGTAATGTGATTTTAAATTATTTTACTTTGAAGGTCTGAAATCAGTACAATAATGATCTACTCCGATTTTTTGAAAATTAACACTAACCTGGCTATGGCTACTTTGCAATCACAAGACATAACCTGAAAAATATAAAAATTGGCTCTTTTGAAAGCACTGTCTGCAATATACAAACATACTTTTAGTATTCACCTCCCTCATTTCCACTACTCTAACCTGAATCCTACTGTACTTCTCAGGCACAGCTAAAGGAACAAAAAATAAGACATTATCTCAAAAATACCATTAATATTATTTTTCTTATATAACATATAAATATATAATGTAATTAATAACTTGCATTCAACTTAACTCCTAAGTAATACTCAGGAGTACTAATTCTGTAGTATCACCACAAAATATTTTTGGCATTTCCTTCAATCCAGTCCTAATCATTCCTGTTGAAACATTACCCTTTATTAACCCTTAAGCTCTGGTATTTAAAAAGCTGTACAGCCACCATGGAGTAATTAAACAAAATAAAAGAATATCAGCGCCTGTGCTCTTTCCAGTACATTCATCTTTCTAGGTTATACCACACTCACCACCACCAGAGATAAGTTTAAAACTCTTTCTTTTCCCAAACCTGACTCCAACCAAATTTTCATCCATCTTATGATCTGCAGACTGCACTAAAAGCCTGTTCCTGAAGGGAATAGAAATGCTTGGACATTACTCTATGTCATCAGTCATTTTAGAGTGAGGGTCTACTTTTAACCCAACAATAGATTCTGATCTTTCTTTCTCTCTTTAAATTGCTGCTATCGTCTCTTTTTGGAAACTTTCCTCAGAACTTTGAATGATCCCATCACAATGACCAACATCAGCAGGTTTTATTTTTCATGCTGCACAAAACATAATGACAAATGTGTCCCTTCTCTCTCCTAATCCTAAATTTAGAAGTTTTGAAGCATCAAGGACTACCAGAGACTGTGAAAGAGAAACAGGCAATTAGCTCCAGCTGTCCCCAGAACTCATTTTGTCATGCTTTGTAGTTCAAAATACTGACTGTTCTGGAGCACCTCACCCAGATCCTTCCCTTCAATGCACAGCCAACCGTTACTTTGATTCTTTCCATTTATAAAATCCTTCAGACTCTCAGTTCTCCTCCATAGTCTCTCCAAGAAATAAGTGTGATCCTTTTCCTTTCCTCAGTACTCCAATATTTAAATATTTTGCTTCTTCTCCTTCAGAAGCTGTAACCTAACACTAAAAGTTCATCTTCCTCCTCGTCATCAATTTCGTCATCATCATTGTGGACTTTGTCATCTCCATTGTCATAAAGGACTTTGTCATTGTCGACGACTTTGTAGTTGTCAACTTTGTCATCATCTTTGTAGTCTTCGTCATCGTTATGCTCATTGTTTTCATCAAACTCATTGTCGTTGATGATTCATCGTCATCATCAATTCATCATTGTTTCATCATTATCGCTGTCATCGGCGATGCCTTCATTGACTTCATTGTCATCTTTATTGTTGTCTTCTTCATCGTCATCCTCATCTTCGTCATTATCAACATCATTGTCATCTTTCTCGTCATTGCTGTCATCATCTTCCTGACTACATCGTCATCATCATTGTTGTGGACTTCAACATCGTCTTTGTCATCAAGGACTTTGTTGTCATCACTGACTTTGTAGTCTCTGACTTCTTTGTCGTCTTTGTCATCATCAGGCTCCTTGTTTTCATCATCAACTTCATTGTTGCTGTCTGTTCGTCATCGCAGTTGATTCATCATTGTTTTCGCCATCATCGTTGTCTTCGTCATCGTTGTCATCATTGACTTTGTCATTGACTTTATCTTCATCCTCATCGATTTGTCATCGTCAACATCATTGTCATGGACATTGTTGTCCTCGACTGCATCGTCATCCTCATCCTCGTCAATTCATCATCCTCGTCTACTTGTCGGCATCATTGTGTTTGTCGTCACCACCTTCTTTGTTGTTGTCCTCATCTTTGTCATCGTCAACTTAGCAGATCTTGTCAATTCGTCATCATCATGGATTCGTTGTCATCAACATTGTTGTCATGGACCTCAGCATCCTCAACTTCATCATCATCATCATCATTGTTCTTATGGATTTCATCGTCCTAGTAAATTCTTCACCATTGTTGTCTTCATCATCCTCATCTTCTTTGTTGTCATCCTCATCTTTGTTGTCATCAACTTCGCAGACTTCGTCATCATCATGGTATTCATCATCATTGTCAGTTTCCTCCTTGACTTTGCCATTGTCTTCTTCATTGACTTCATCATCTTCATCGTCAACTTCATGGACTTCGTCATTGCGGACCTCTTCGTCGTTGTTGTCATTGTCATCCTCGTCGACTTTGACTTCATCATCCTCGATGCCATTGTCCATTTTGTCATTGTCAACTTCCTCAACTTCATCACTTGCAAGTGGACCACCTAAAATAGAAAAACAATAGTGGATGCTTAGAGTTGCACCAAAATTGACACCTGAGCAATAACAACTGCTTCCATCCACTGGATACTGCTCGCCCTGCCCACTTACCTTGACTGCAGATATCCAGCTTTACTGCCTAAAAATAAAGAAAAAGAACAATGCTGTAACACAAAGTCACAATTTACACTTGCCCTGCAAAGACAAATGGAGACTGACCTTCTCACGGGAACTTCTTCACCCAGGATGGGGCGGTCTGCCACGGATTTCATCTAGCTGCATCTGAAAGAATGTTAGGACAAAAGTCAGTGCTGCAAGATAACAGCTCCAGACATCTTGTGTCAATCTACAAATCCCATCTGGAGTCCAATGACACCCTACATTGCAAATTTCAAGTGCCTAAAACTTGTCCTATTACACCTACACCAGGCTCTGCAGTAGGGCAGAGCAGCTCCAGCCCAAATACACAGACACCTGTGACACAGGGCATGACAAATGAGGGGACACAACAGGGAGAGAAAACTCTCAATGAGAAGAATGCCCACAAGGACCAAGAGAACGCAGAATGAGATGACCAAGATGAGACCGACGGTGAGCCAATGAGGCTCAGAGAATCCCAGAGGAACAAGATGCTAACACAATTACTTATTTCAAGGACTGCAAAGATGGGTGCCCGAGAATCCTACAGTCAGAATTCTCTATCTAACTTTGCATTTGTACAAGTCGACTGCGTTGCCAGAATGTTAATTCAGCTTGCCTTTCAACAGGAAAGGCTTGCTGGGGAAAAGAGATAGGCAGCAGTACCTACACTTTAACACCCACGTTTTTACTAATCCACTATAATGGATTGTTGTGGTGCACAGCTGTCAAGAACAACTCAGAACAAGACCTTAAAAGACAAGACCTCTCTATGTGAGAAAATAAAATCTATGGACCTCAGGAAACAAAAACTTAGATAGGTGATTCTTATGAATATCAGCATTTACTACATCCTTAAAGGTTTTCTGTTAGAGTGTGTCTAAAATTTTTTATTTTTTTTATAAACTCAGTGTACTCCAAAATGGTGTGACAAGAATGCAGGGTACAGGAAACAAGGAGGAGTGTCTGGAGACAGTTGAGATATGTGTCACCTCTTGCTTTGACCACGGACCAGTTGAAAAAAAAGGAGAAGAGGAGAGGATACAGAGGTTGGGATGACTTCAAATGATTTTGGGACAGATTGGTTGTTGTGGAATGTCAGGCGATAGGTTTGGAGTTAGAGACTGGGATTTGGAAAGGAAGAAAGACTGACTATTAGGAAAAAAACTTTATGGGACGCTTCTTCAAATTTTAGCTGGATACCTCCTATCACCTTCAGACAGCAGTTAACAGCCAAGGCTCAGTAGATTTTAGGAAAATGGTATATGGACAAACAGATTAACTCATGTGTTCATGTACCCAGAAACCCCATATTTAAGCCATCAAGTGGGGGCATGTGACTATATACATATTAAACTGGAAAAGAGTAAGAGAGATCAATAGTGTCAACCTTGAAGCATTGCACAGAAATCATATATACCAAATATATCTAAAAGTATTTAAGGAATTATGATTATGAAACCCAAGCTATCTTCCCATTTCCACTTTTTTTTGTTACTCTTTTTCCTTTGACTGGAATGGACTATGGACTGGGGGGTTTGTGTTTAACACTCACTGTAAAAGGGGCTGGAATTTTTTGAGTGTCAAGAGACACAAATATTAATGTCATTATTCAGTCAGGAGTATTGGTAAAATTGACAGGTGTTCAGGGTTTATTCTGCATTTGCTAGGAAGAGGCTAATTAAAAGAATATCTATAAAGTATTTTTACAAAGACTGCCAGTTTTGGAAAGGCTTTCAAACTAATCCAATGTAGGTAGATAGGCCCAAAAAATTCTGTGACTGGACAAGCTCTTGAATGCTGCTGTGCTTGAAAGCTCGAAGAGATTTACTTTGGAACCATTACAAAGTGCTTAGAAATTCTGACATCACGCTTAGCAGAGGGGAAATCAAGGAAGAAAGTTTAATAGACTCATGAACCGAATCTTTGTCACTCTTGTTTGCATGGCAGGCCACTAGTCATGAACATACAATAAAGGTTTCCATGGTGTCAGGATTGAGGTGTGTCATTAGTCTACAACTTTCAAGATTGTGAATGTATTCCTGTAGGAAGAAACTATCTATTTCCCCAGACTTGCTGGCAGGATTAGACTGACTTTAGCACCATATATTTTTTTTTAAAATCCACTGCAAAATATTCAGGAATAATGTTCCACAGAGAACACTGCATAGGAGATTTTTTTTAAACATATGGCAGAAAGCATATTAGCATGAATAACTTCTATGACATTTCCCCCTCCTCCCATCCTTGAAATTGCTGTGAGGCAAATACAAAGTGTAAGTGAAAATCTAGAAGAGAAGAAAGACGTAGGAGTTGCAAACCAGGGCTGGAATTTGGAATCCAAGGGTTCCTGAGTACCAGGGTTTTTTCTTAAAAACATGATTATTTTTCATAATAAATATGAAAAATATTCTTGAAATTCAGAAAGTCCTAAGTCAAGTTGTGAACCAATGAAGGGATTTTTGGTTGTATTTGCATATCTGTGTTATTATCCTACTAATAAAATTCTTATGAATGGAATTTTTAACTTTCCTATCTCTGTCACAGAACTACTTTGGAAGGTTATATAATTGCAAACTGCCTCATGTACCCATATGCAAAATTAGAATAATAGTGCATCCTTTTCATTATCTGTAGAAGTTGTGAGCAATTTGGGGAGGAAGCTGGGTCTATTAATCCTGGGTCTATTAATCTGCTACCCAAGACATCTGTGTCCACTGCTAACAATAAAAAGCTCCAGACATTTGTAATCTTGGAACATCTGAGCACAGAGTGTAGAAAGTGTAAGAAATTATTTTTATGCTTTCCTGTAATCTTTGTGATCCTCCAGGGAGGCCCAATAAGACTATAAGCATAATTATCAAAAGTGATTTCATTTAAAAAAAAGGAGATATCAGATTTCCTGTCCCTCCTCAGTCTCTAGTATCAGCAATGTGATGACCCTAATCTCCACATTATTACATCCCTGCACTAATCTGCATGTCATTTTATACAGTCATGAACATCTAATACAGAAAGCAGGGTAGAAAAATGTAGCAAGTTTTCCTGCACCAAAATCTTGATAACTGAGTGTCAGAAAAAGAGCAATCAGAGTCCCAAGAGATGTCATCAACTTTGTTTCTTTGCTTGATTGAAACCTCAGCTGCACCAGCCAGTACTATTGCTGTCCTGCCTCACTGTCTTCACCCTTCTTCGCCTGAGAAGAGACCTCTGTGTGATGCCCCAAATCCATTCTGACTGCATGTGCTCCTGCAGTTTGGAGATTAGAGCAGTCTAAATGGGAGTGATCAGCTCAAATTTTTGTGTCAGATTGATGATAACTTGTGATTTCATAGAATAAGTGGCAGGATGATTTTTTAGACAAAAGGCGAACAGATAATCACGTGCCCGGTAGGTTGCACAAGGTTTCAAGCCTTCACTAATAAATGTGCAATGAATGAAAACCTTCTACTTTGTGAAACTGTCAGAAAAACAAACAATAAGAATCAGTGATTATAGCATACTTTTTCAATATTACCACATTCATGGAGACAAATGAAACAACTGAAGTAGTTTAACCACATTATTCTGTTTTTCAGTCATGCTATTGGCATATTGTTCTATTAGAGTTTACCAACTCAGAGACCCACTGAGATTTATCATTTGGGCTTTTATAACCAGAACAAAGTGGATCTCATTGATGATGACAGTGAATAACATAAGCAGATCCTAATAGTAATTTCAGATGACAAAACAGTCAAGCAGCATTCAGCCTTAAAGTTCATGGTCCTCTAGGCTGAGGTCTTTAAACAACAAGAAGACAGTGAAATTATCACCTCATCAAGACCCAGAGAAAGCACTTTAGGGTATCGTCATGTAGACTGAATGGTCCAATCCAGGTAAGCAAGAGAAAATGCTGCAGACATAGCAGAGCCTTCTTGATTCCTTGTGAAAGGTCCTAGGTGCCATGGTCTGCAGCAGGAACAGATTTCAGAATGTGCTATCCCTGCCCAGAGACAATCCAGGCACTGGCATGCAGGTGATGAGTGGAGATATACAGTTAAAAAATTACAGAATGTTGGATTTTCCTGTTTTAAATGATTCTTTAGCACTTCAGTGTACCAGGCTCCTCCCCTGCATTGGTGTTTGGATCCAGCCTTGCCATTAAGTTCATCATTAAGAAATTTTTGGGATTTTGCATTTCTTACCATGCTGACACTTACTGAGCTATTTATCTTTAATTTCTATTCTACTGACAGCACCAAAAGCATATTTTTCATAAATATTGTTATTAGCTATTTAGGTTTTAAGAAAATTTATGTAGGTGTTCTCCATCATGGCATTAAATTGAAGTTCCTTAACAGTCTGTAGTACAAAAGTTAAAATAAAATAGTGTCAAAAATGCTAATTTCTTTGAAATATTTCTACAGTCAATCCCTTATAAGAAGAGTGTCTGTTCAGCAGTGATTCCAGACAGATTTTCATTTTAAAGATAGTTTCCGTACAAGTTTTCAAAACAATTGTTTTTCACTATTAAAAGCAATATGAAATTTTAAAAGCAGAATAAAAAGATGATTTAGAATGAGGATCAAGAGACGGAGTTTCAATTTGAGAGTAACTTTTTAAATAAAGATAAAAAGGGCTATTCAGTTCTCCTGGTTTTACTCATTCTCAAATTCTTTTATAAAGCATGAAGTTGATGCAGAGTGACAAAATAAGTTTTACCCACAAGACACCAGTTTATGTAGTATACATAATACCTTACATAAGCAAATCCAGATCACCACATTTTTCAAGCTTTTCACATGAGTAGGTGAATTGTGGTTCTGTTGCAACCATCCTTCAAAGAGATCAGACTTCACAGGTCTTGGACTCATTTTCGCAGAGGGCAAACCAGAAGGACATCAGCAACCAACATAAACACATTAATAAGCCTTAACTAGCCTCAAGCAGCCACAGAGAAACACTTGGTTTTCTGAGCAGTAATGATAGCAAGGTGGCAGACATTTGTTTAGATCCAATGTTGGAGGATTCCTCCTAAATGCAAGCTCAGGTTGGCCTGTGACAGCCTGATCTGGCACTCCCGAGCACTGCACCTCTTCTTCCTCTTTTTTAGGTAAATTTAACCAAAACCAAATGTATTCCCCCCAGCATTCACAAACAGCTCTAGAAAAGCTCTCTAAAGCTGTTATGTCTCCATTGAATGTTTCATAGTCTATGCCAGCCTATGTAAAGAGATTGACAAGAAAAGGGCCTATGAAAAGTATAATTTTAGTGAATTAATAGCAGCAAGTACTCTTTTGATCTTATGTATTTTCCACTATGACTTTCATGTTCTTTTGAGAACTCAAAGAAAGCAGGGACACACCTACTTATTTTGTATAATGTATGTGACATAAAGTGCACTGCCCTGGACACTGTTTTTAAAAAGAATTTGGAACATGGAACCAGACCCATATCCTCACTAACTGCTGTGCTCAAAGACTTCAGGACTTCTAGTGAGTCCTTCAAAGAGCTCTTGACTTCTGGCCTGTAGCTCTGATGATACCATGGTTCACATCTCCCAGGGAAGACCCTTCCTGGATGGCACTTAGCATTTTTCTTTTTCCCTTAACTTACCTATAAGGAGCAAATTCTGCAGATCAACAAACACTTTTTACCAGTCACATATATCCATTTATTCTTTCCATCAGTGTGTGCAGACCAGCTTCCCTGGAGTGTATTTGACAATAGTGTGTCACAGCCAATTCTGATCCATAAAAAGACCTAGAGAACAGCATATTCAGGAATTCTACAACCCACCCACACACCATTACACATTTTACAAATTTCAGACATCATTTCCATAGTTTGGTGTTTTTTTGGTTTTTTTTTTTTTTCAGGAGGACTGTAACCATCAGATATATATGTAAATCATAGCTGTCAAATATCCTGTTATAATAATGACACCGGTGGGTGTCCAATATTCACCTCAGTTGAGGTGTTGCTCCTGGAATATTCCTCACAAGACGAAATAAAGGTATCTTTTTTGTCTTGAAAATGCAGATTCAAGAAATTTCCCTTGATCAGAGTTCAGCTACCAAAAATAGCATTTTGGAACCTAAATTCTCCTGAAGACTGTACTCACACTGAGATAATTTGTCATTACTACCCTTCATCTGATGGCAAAACTTCTTCTTAAGAATTTAAAGAGCTCCACAACAGATGGATAATACTACTGCATGATCAAAACTGGAGTGTTAAAAAGTGATATTTTTTGCATTTAATTTTTATATAAGATTGGTGTATTTAATATTGTCAAATTAAATGTCATATCTGGTGGATAAAAATGTTTTTCTTCCTTAGAAACAACTCTTAAAGAGAAAAACAGTTAGGATTCTCCTGACCTGTATATTTCCTGTTTTATTAGAAATGTGAACTGTCTGAAAAAGGTCTAAACAAATAAAGTTGTTTAATGCTTGCATAGTAATACTAATATAATAAAAATCAAATCTAGCAAAAGCCAAGCCATCACAGAATGTTTTGAATTCAGCAAAAGAGCATTTTCTGATTTTCTGCAAAGAAATTCCTGCAAAAAAATCTGACAAGTTACACAAACTGCAGCCTATTAAAAGGAATCTAGCATAAAGGAATCTAGCAAAAATTACCTGTTTTGTAAATTTTGCTAGAGGTGCTTACAGGTTCTGCACATATTCTTTCATCCAAAGATTAGTCCCTAATAGTGATTTTGTTTCTTTCTATGTCACTAGCTGTGATACCCTTGTAGATAGAGAAGAGCTCATGTGAACCTTCCCAAACCTCACAATTAATCTCCAAACTAAAATAACAATAGTGCTTGAAAAAGAAATTAAAAGCCAACCACACCCCCATGTATACACCGTGAAAGAGTAATAATTCTCTGCCAATCCCTTCTTTTTTTTTTATCTCCCCAGACCACCAGATATAAAACTCATTCTATCCTGGTATTTATATTACTACTAAAACTGAACCTCTCCAACTTCTTGGAAGAGAACCTATTTTCTACCCTATCTGATATCTTTGAAAATTGCAGGAGAAAGATCTGGAAGAAAATGCACTTTTTTAGTGCTTTTGAAATAAGCAGAAGTGTAAAGCTCATTGAAGAGAGGACCTATCAGAAGATAGCTTTTGTCAGTAGTTCTAAAAATCATCCAAACTGTAGTTTTCAACCAAAATATCAACTTCTGCAACCCATTTATGACCACCTTAAAATGTCTTGGACTTCTATTCCTCTTCTTCACTGCTCCTATATTGGGGTGAAAAAGCCAAGAACCTCATTGCTTTCTACAGATGCTGGCACAAAATTTCAGCAGAGTAACTATGTAAACAGTGCAACCCCTTGGGCTTCCAGGCATGACACAGCTGCTGCAAGGGGCAGTAGACAGGCACTGTAGGGTAGATAAACAAAATCTGTTATTTTAAAAACAGCATGTGTAACACTGAAAATGGGCTTAAGATAGAGGCGAACCTTAAGGAAAAAAGAAAGAAGAAGTTGGTAATTTGTCCCATCAACTGCTTTGCTCAGCTGATAGGCAAGACCATTCTCTGTTTTTAGAGAAAATGAGAAGAATATCAGTATTCTCCAGGTGGGATGATAATGCAAACAAGTATGAGCAAGATTTCCTCTGTAGCACATGTGCACAGGCATGGACACTGACTGCTTAATGTGCATCAGGGATGACAAAACACAGATGATCCAACAACATGTTTACTTCTTCACAGGCAAAAATGTCTATGGTTCCTTCAATTCCCTCTCTTTGAAAGAAACTAGGGCATCAGTGTGTATCCCTAAGACAAATACAGCAAAAGTCTAATATTTGGAATTGTCAGCCTATTCAGAATGACACTTAGCAAAACCAAGGGAAAACACAGAATAAAATAATTTCTCTGAGAATGTTAGTTCCACATGCCACACAAAATAAGGATGAGAAAGAAATTAGGTAGATATATCTAATGTAAAATACTGTGTGAGTGGAAAATTGAAGGGGATGCTAATTTAATTTCTTCTGAAATAAATCTTTGTGTGCTATGGGGAGATGCAATACCAGGTCACAAACAACCACGACAACCTCTACAACAACCAAAACACCCCAGAACCACTCATCATGTGAAAAGAAATTATTTAAAATAACAAAGTCTTTTACATTTATATAGTCATTTTCATCCCATAGGAGTCAGAAACTCTTGACAAATTTAAACATCCACACCAATTTTCATAAACAGCAATATTTAAGCCAGAAAGCAAAGCAAGTTTCTTCATCTAAATGAATCCACAGAGGAAATTCTATTTCTTTCTTTCTTTTGTGATAGTGTAGAAGGTCTGGCAGAAGAGGAAGGAGTTAGATTCTGATCTAATTGAACAAGTTCTAGCTTTAATTTTTTATTTATTGTGGTTTCCATCTGAAGAAACCTGATATACAAAACCCATCTGGATATGATCCTGGGCAACCTGCTCTAGTTCGTGTTGCCTGAGCTGGTGAATTGGGCCAGTAAATGACCTCTGGATGTTCCTTTCAACCTCAATAATTATGTGATTTTCCTTTACAGCAAACATTTATTGTTTGTCATATGGAAGCAAACATACAATTTCATCATAAAATACCTACCTGACTATTTACTCTTGATCTGAGAGAACTCCCAAATAAAAGGTTTAAAACTGATAAGGTGTCAGATTAAGGACTAAGGAGATTTTTTTTCCTACAGTGAAATCAAGTACTCAGCCTTATGGAAAAGAATTTTCTTTGGCACGCAATATTGGGATTTTCCTCCATGGAAAACTGTGGAAAAGGCCAGCTTCTGGTCTGACAGTCTGGCCAGCTTGTAATGCAGAGACTCTAAAATCCTTGATCTGATGGCTGGGATTGCAGAGTATGTCCATCTGCAGCATTTGCTCTTAACCCATATTCCAGACCTGAAAATCCTGTTGTGCAAGAGACCTCAGCAGCCCTTCCAAGACCACTGTGTCTCTAACAGCCATCATGGAATGTCTCCATTGCATAGAAAGACAAAGCTTTCACAAATAGAAGTTTATGAAAGCTCTAAGGTAAATGGTCACCCATCCTAAGCTAAACTTAAAAAGCAAATATTTTTGAAGTTATTAGGGAAGCTGGCAAAAAGCTCAGATAAAGTGCTCAAGCTCCCAGGAGCATACAATGTTCAGTGATGAATACAAAGCAGATGTTTCAGAGACTGAAGTTCCCAATGAAAAATATTTAGCTGATTTTACATGTGGGGGAAGCAAAGAGCAAATCCCAGAAAAATTCTTCAGAGAACCTGAAACAATTAAGTGCCTGGCTAATTATCCTGGAATAAAATAACTCCTGAAAACTAACAGTGTGTTGGGCATATTGAAAATAAACTTATCTGAAATCCATAGTGGGAAGAAAACAACACAGAATTAAAATTTAAATCTTGATAAATATATACATACACAGACATGCACACACACTGTCCTGACATTTAAAGGGCAATGTGTAGCCAGCTGTGTTTCTATTTTCCTTCATAATTCACAAAAATATGATCCAGGATAATAACAACACATAGATAAATGCCTTCTTTCCATATTGCTGTGCTTTAGAAAAAGTTTTCTTAAGATAACCATGTCAAATCTCCAGGTGTTGGCCAGGTTGGATTGATGTTGGAACAGAGGAAAACATTCTTCTCTGTCGTTGTTGAGAAACAAATATCATCACAGTCCGGCTGAGTATTGAGGTTTACAGAATAACTGAGGCTGTATTTTTCTATAAACAATTGGTGGAACTGCAAAGGAGAACTACGTAATTTTACTTAGCTCAGCAATAATTTCACCTCCATAAGGTTCTGTTGTCCCACACAAGAAAAAGCCATATTTTAAAGTGTTATTGAGGTTTTATGCAATGAACTAACACCTGAAATGTTGGTGAATAAGAAGAAATCTTCATAATGAAACTATATGTGAAGTTGCCTGGGGAAACTTGCAGTGAAGGCATCAGCCTATAGCAGGAGTTAAAATGTGTATTTACAAAGTATATTTGCAAAGTCTCAGAATAAAGGTCTGCTTAGAGGGAAAAGCAAATAGCAGTCCTGAGTTTTAAATCAAACTTTCTCAAAAGTTTGGCTTATAACTATTATACTGTCATTTCTCTATAGATTATTTCATGCATGTGACTTTGATACCTCCCTGGATCAGCTCCTAACCATTCAGAATTCAATTGTGCTCCAAAGCTTGGTGAAACCCTTGAGGACTACACTTTTTGCAACAGCATGGGAGCATTCAAGGGAGATGCACCACTGGCTGAGGGAAGAGGCATTTGAGTTCAGTTTTTCTTATATTATCAAAAATTACACAGGGAAGAGCTCAAAGAGGAGGTCTTGTAGTTTCACAGCAGGATTCCCAGAAACCCTTGGATAAGATAACAGTGTGAAATGAAGAGCTGAAGCAGTAGGGACCTCATCACAAAGGTAAAGTCTGCATCCTGACTCAGTGAAACATATAATCTTCTTCTGTTTGTTAAAACAAAACAGTACAAAAATACATTTTGGAGATCAGATTTTCTGCAGCTCCCTGATGAAAGAAACATGGCAATAAACCTGCTGTGAGATGGTGAGTTGCTCAGCCATGTGAAAATGAGCACAGATCCAGACTGTAATATTTGATGATCAATTTGGTGCTTGTTTATTTTCTTTTTCTTTGTGCTATTCTCCTTCCATGGTATTCCTTGGACCAATCCATATTCTTTACACAGAACCATAATGCCTGAGGCTTGTAACTATATGACCTCTCTCAGTACAGTCATAAATATTGCATTTAGTTGTCCTTTCTCAGCTTTGAGTTGTCTTCTGTGTCACGTAAACTTCACTTTCTCAAACACCTCCCGCAGATTTGGAAGGGGTTGAGATTTTTCTTGGTTTTTTTTTCCCTTCTGGGCACTGTGGTGAGTGGTGGGTTTCTTTATCCTCCTGCTGCTACAAAGAAAGCAGACAGATCATTTTGAAGAGCCAACATCTGTTGCCAGCAGAGGTAAGGTTGCCATGTTCTGATGACTCCTTGTCCCTGCAAAGGGACTTTCCTTTAGTTTGCAGTAAGCTCTGGTATTGTGCCAGTACAGGTACTAGAGAGCACCTCAAAAACTACTCACCCACTGCACCAGGACTCAGAGGAGGAGTTTTCCTTGAGGAACCTAAGGTATTAATAACTTCTGATGTTGTTCCCTGAAACAGCATGGAGCACTCACTGCCTGGCTAGCCTCCTTGTATTGACCATGCCTCAAAGCAGCCTGTGCAGAGACATTTTAATATTTGTACTAGCAGGCTTGGTATGGGCAGTTCTGGAATTTTTACTCTGCATGACACATCAGCATCTAACACCCCTTCAATTAAACTGCTTGTTTGTTTGTTTTGTTTTTTCATCTAAATCTGATTGTTGAATAATAAACATCATTTGCACTAACTACACAAACTGGGTGCATGCAGGTTTTAGAAAGTGAAAATTACTGAGAGTGAGGAGCAAAGGATTATTATTTGTGTTCTATTATAATTAATTACCTTGCACAGCTGGGAACCACGTTATAAGTCTTAGGTGTTTGCAAGAATGAATGGCCTTGCAAAATGTAGCTGGCAGCTAAATCCACTCTTGACATCCACGCTCGTTTTTGGTGCTCTCAGTGCTGGATAGATGTGCCTGCCAAAGGCTCTCATATGCCCATTAGTGTCTGGAGTGGCTGTGCTCTTAAAAAGACATTTTTATTGCTCTCTGCCCTTTGAGTCATAGTAGTTGCAGACACCTGGGATATGCTTGATACACACAAACAGCCAGGACGAGCCAGACAAACAATCCTTGCAAAAACCACACATTACGTATATTGATAATCACACACCAGAAGCCATCTGTTGAAACACAATTATTTTTCAGATCCCTTTCTTAGCCCACTGGTATAATTCAGGACCCCACATGGCTGTTCATGTAAAGAATCATTTAATCTCCATTTTAGTTTGTGAAGGAATAATGAAAAAAGAGGTGATCATAAAATAAAATTTCTGCCATTATTTTTTCCACAGTTGAAGTCATTCAGTCCCAATAAGACAGAGCTAGAAATAACCTCTGAGGCTTTGATTAGCCCACAAAGGAGTGCCACTATCAGGTGGGTGATTGTGAAGAAATTGAAGTGGCCACATGCCTTCTATGGGACTATGTAAATTTGGCATGGCCAATGGGTCTGGCAGCCAGTGGGGAGACAGGGACAAAGAAACTCTGGGGAGCAGGTGGGGCCTGAGCATCCTATTATCCACTACAGCTCCCATGGATGACTCGAGAAGTGGAAGATGTCCATCACTGCTCATTCTTTTGGGAACATTTTGATGTTTTCTGCCACAGTACAAGATACCTGGGTTTGATTCTTAGGCCAAGGACAATAAACATAAATATGGTACAGTTACCAAGCTCCAGGTAAGGCATTGCAGAAACTGCTGTGACAGAATCTATGTTTACTTGAAAAAACATTGCATTATGTAGTCATTCAAATGTAGGATATATTTTTCTTCCATGATGACTGCTTTCTCCTTCTAAGGAGAAAACTTCTCAGCAAAGTTTTAAGGGAAGTGTTTAAGAGACAGAGAAGGCAAAGACACAAAGGAACTGGAAGTCATTCATCTCTTTCAAAAATATACCTGATATCAGACAATGATGATTAATAACTATGTAGGTTTGCTGTTCAAAATAAAATGCAGTTAATTTATCTGGAAGTGAACTGTAATTTAGTCTATTATTTTCTCCCCAGAGACAGCCTGCTGTCTCATGACCAGCTGAAAGGTCTACCAGGTTACAAAAGCAAGGTTTAACCAACCAAGAAAACAACATTAAACCTATGTTTATATTTCAGTTGTCAGAAAACTTCACACAGACCTTTAAAATTAAAGGCCATCAAAAGGTATACTGCATGTTCCAATAGAGACACGAATGATAGCTTTTGACAAGCCATATATGCAGTGTGGGAAGATACTTTATGTGCAGTCTGAAGTATGAGTCATTGGGAAAATAAAAACATAGAACAGTGAAAAAGAAGCATCATCAAAGCAATTCCACTGTGGAAAATGAAGGTAGTAGGAGCAGTCAGTGTCATGAAGGCTTGAGTGTCTTTGTACATGAGAGGAGAAAGATCAGCTAGGGATTACAATATGTTTTAATGCATTACAGAAATATTATGAACACACACAATACAAAATGAAGGTGGACAAATGTCTCTGATGGCTAAAAACTGACTCAAACTTGCTGTCAGTCAAGTGGAAGAAAAGAACTAGTTTCTTCTAGATTTTGATCCAAATTAAATATAAAACGTCCCTTGGTATGACCATTCTTAAGAATGCCTGGCTGAAGAATAAAGATTAATTTATTTAAAATTAATATTAGTATTTAAAATTAATATTTAAAGAAGACAAACCAAAGGTCAGATGTGATAGGATTTGCTGATCCAATTCACTGAACTTTTGGGTCATAAAGGCAAGCACACTGTGCTATTGAGTGGTACTGTTTTATAGGAAGTTCACCACCGAGATATTATTTTGACTGGTTTCATGGTAAAAGATTTAAATGCATGCATAGACACATTGACCTCAAGAAGTCTTGACAACACTGGTGTCAAGTGCTCAAAGAAATAGAAATTATTAATTTGCTAAAAGTAATTCTATCAAGAAAAAACTTTCTTGTTGGCCTTGCCCTTCAGTATCCTGAACACTTTGTGCTCTGTGATTTCTCTGCAGGGTGCACTGAAATGCCTCTCACTTGCTCATGGCTGTCTATTGATGGGGTAACAAGGCAAAGGGTTCAACCTACATTGCAGCCTCATTTGTTTGTTACATTGAACCCAGAGATAACAGTGGGGAAAAGACTGTTATACCTGGAGTCAGTACTGGAAATAAAGAGTTAGAAAAAAGCTACCAAGTGCATTGGTCTTGACACCTTCACAAAAATAATTCTTCCCAGGAGAATGTTGCTGTTCCATGGAAGAAAACGTTATATGAAATTAGGCATTAGATTCAGTTCACCCATGTTTATGTAGCTGCTCTGCAGATGTTACCTGAGTTTTTTGGGTTCCCTATAATAATGATCTTGGGGTGCAACTCATCTGCTTAAAAAGGAATGTGAGGTTTTTTTAGGATAAGGTAAACTCCTTCCTGAATTATGAGCATATAAATTTGAAAACACCAGTTTCTACAAATTGATCCCAAGATCTGCTTTGTCCACTAGACTGAGATGGAGAAGTACAATTATTCTAGCTAATACAGTGATATTTCAGTCAAAATAGAAAATTTTTTGAGACTTGGGCAACATTATTTCCTTGCATAAGAACCTAAATGATGGGGCTGTCCAGCCTAACTCCAGAGCCTTAGTCAGAGCAGTCAGCTGAGGATTTGAGCAGAAGGTGCAGTGTAGGGATTAGATGCCATGAACACCCTTGTCATGTGCATGCAATAGATTTTTTTCTCTTTTGAGTAATTATCAGGCATAAAAAAAATCATGAAAATTACAGAGGTTCTGAAAAATTACAGAGGTTCAGAGAAGCACCCCTAGGGCTCTACAGAATTAGTAGTTGCTATGAGTAAAACTAATCAGATTAGCATAATTTAATTCAGATAAACTCTTATTTAAAGGGTCTGTGGGAAGTCAGTGCCGTTCAGTTTCACCCACAAAGCTAAAGCATGGTGCTAATAACACCAAGGTGGCAAGTTTGATACCCATATGAGCCATTCACTTAAGAGCTGGACTTGATGTTCCTTCTGGGTCCCTTCTAATTCAGACTATGCTGTGATTTTCGGAGCTCATGGAGATGTGTACCACACCCAGACAAACCCAGAGCCTATGGAAGGTGAATATATTGGTGGAAGAGGGATATGAAAACAGGGACGGGCAGTTAGTCCCCAATATTTGAAGAGAGTGCCACCATAACCTCTGGCAAGGGCCTCTCTGGCACATGGCCCAAAACAGATTAGACCAAAACTATGCTGTGATTCTCAGAGCTCATGGAGATGTGTACCACACCCAGACAAACCCAGAGCCTATGGAAGGTGAATATATTGGTGGAAGAGGGATATGAAAACAGGGACGGGCAGTTAGTCCCCAGTATTTGAACAGAGTGCCACCATAACCTGTGGCACATGGCCCAAAACGTCTGTACAAGCCCTACCCCTCTAGCAGATGGGATTTCATAGAAGCTTATTGCACTGAATGCCTAGTTGTAGCCTTATGTGAGTAAAAATCAACCCATTAATGTTTTCTATTACAGGTAAACGTCTGAACATAATGAAATCTAGCACTCAGAGGATAGGGGAAAAAAACAAGAAAAAATAATCCTGGTAAGCTGGTGCTGCTGTTAAATATAGTCTGTACAACTACAGCTCACTATATGTGCTAAAGTCCTAATGACAGTTTGTAGGACTTTTCACAGAAGAAATCCCACTCATGGCTCTACAGGTTGTGTTACCAGCAGCCAACCTGCTCTGCCTAAACAGAGTCAAGTCTTTCAGGGCAATTTCTTCATGTGTTCAGACACAGTAGTGATGAGTCTGCAAACAAGAGCTGCCCTTTTCTTGGGAGGAGAAGATATCAAAGATAAGGAATGTGCTGACAGCTTTAGAAAGTCTGACTGGGAGACCATTTGGGATGTGAGGGATGGTCCCACCTGAGCACTGTCTGAACGTCCTTGGGTACTGCAGCAACCAGTTTGATACCCAGCATGTGGTATCTCTGAGTATTTCACAAAACAGGGAAAACTAGAAGAGAATATGTGGAGACAGAGAACATCCTGAAGAACATTTAGAACAGCAAAGGCTTGTGCAGTCAAGAGAAGTTTATGGCAAAGGGAATTACAGAAACACAAACACATCTTTTAGCTTCTTCCTACCAGCTGCTAATCGCTGCACTGGGTCAGCTCCACTTGGACTGAGCTGGCTCTGTGGTCCTGCCCTTTGGGGATCAGGTTTCTTTCCACTGAAAGAAACTTGCATTGATGGCTGGGTGCTTGAGATGGTTGGGGCGGGGGGGGAGGAAGTGGTCAGGCCCCAGGGAAGGAGGGTGTCTGGTGGCACTCCTCTGGTTTTTGGGAGTTTCTCTCAGAGAGACAGAGATACCACAAGAAGAGAGGCAGGTGAAGGGTGGCTGGCACAGCTGGGGGCTCTCACTCGCTCTTGGCTTTCAGAGGGAGATGGCTGAGCTGCTGCTTGGGAAAGGAATTTTGTTACCACTGCTATAACCCTGCCAGGAGCTGCCTTTTCTCTGCTGCTGGGCCTGCTCCCCTTGCCCTGCTGGGACATCCCACAGCTCCAGATACGGCCACAGAGTTTCTGATACATCTCATCCACTGTCCCAGGACTTCTGCTCATCTCTGCCATTCCAGCCTGCTGCTGCCAAGAGTCCTGCTAGGGCACCAACATCCCCAGGGGATTTTGTGAAGCGAAGCCTCTCTTCTATCCCTTCCCTTCCAAACCAAGCAAAGCCTTCCCTTCCCTTCCCAGCCCAGTCCATCCCGGCCAAGCAGCCATTGCCGCACTCCCTGAGCCCGCGCCACAGCGCCCCCTGCAGCCGCGGGGGAATCGCCGCGCCCGCCCTGCCCGCCGTGAGCCAGCAGCGCCCCTGCTGGCTGTGCCCGGAACTGCACCAACGGGGAAAGAGCTGCAGCCAAAAGGGTGGGATGGGATCCTGGCTCTGTTTGGTGTTGATGCTGTGGTTGTCATTGTTTTGTTTGCCTTGTTATACATACTAGTAATGAACTGTTATTGCTATTCTCATATATTTTTGTCTGAGAGCCCCTTAATTTCAAAATTATAGTAATTCTGAGGGAGGGGGTTTATATTCTCCATTCCAAGGAAGCCTCCTGCCTTCCCTAGGAGACACCTGTTTTTCAAACCAAGACACTGCCCCCACTCTGCTTCTGCAAGAAGAGCTATGCTTCAGTTCAAAAAAAACATGAAAGAGAAGAGCAGAAATGGAAAACAAAGCTCTTTCTTGATATCCAATGTAGGAAGAGGGGGAAAAAAAGAAAGAAAAAGAAAGAAATATCAAGTGAAGAAACAAAGGAATCAGCTGGGGGAAAGAACCTTCAAACAACCACTGGAAATATGAATTCTGCTAGAAAGGACTTCAGCAGCAGCTGTTTTATTGCTTATTTTGTTTCTGAAAGAGCCTGCCAAGGATTCAGATGAAGATTCACTATGAAAACTTGAAGCTGAGGGAAGTCTGACATTTTCCTACAAGTGACAGGTTAAAGTTATGACAGAAGAGAGCCTCTATTTTCCTTGTATGTTCCGCATTTAAGTCTTACTTGATTGCCCTGGGCTAGTACTTTGCACATAGACACTGATAAATCTGAGCTCCAAAAGCAATATTATGTACTACTCAGACATGCAGCACAGATGCAACTGCTTAGCTGACTGTTACCTGTAAAACCTAATTAAAATCAATAAAGACTTGTAGCTGGAGGTTCATGTTTTATCAGAGCATGAAAATGAGACAAAACTCCCAATAACAGGGCTTTGTTTTTTCCATTTATCTTTGCAGATATCTTACAGTAGCCTGTGAACAACCTTCACTTCAGGGTATTTACACTATACCTGACCAAAGTTTATCTGCCAACCCTGTAGGAATACTGGCATAGTTAACATTTTCTTCAACTCTAAGTCTGCCACGGGATTAATCCTTTGCTCTTTAGTGAAAAGAAGAAAAGTAGTTTTAGGCTAATATCACTGTTAAACTCTGCAATAAGCTTTGTAATGGAATGGTTGTGAGACCCAGCAGCTTGACTTTTATCCAGAAGGTTTTAGCTTAAAAAAAATTTGTCTTTTCCCAGAAAAAAAAAATCCCTAATCAGTGCCTTTAAAGAGGTCTAAAGGAAGAAAAGCCAGAATCTGAAATAGGAACTGTTGGCCTGCTTCTTCACAGCCAACATTCCTGTCAGGAGTTTCTCAAGCCGTGAAAGATTCAGAGTCCAAATCTATGGTTTCAAATCTATGGTTGGAGTTTATGCATCTGGCTGGTACTTCTTTATTTCTCTTTCTTTAAATTATCAAACTTTGATCAAATACAGAATTCTTAGGTGATATCACTGATAGTTATCATACTAGTGTTCACTAGAGTCAAATTCCTGGTTTACCAAAAATGGTACAAACCAAAAAAAGAAAAGTCGGTTTGAGTCTTTTTACCCAGTTCTCCATGTTCAAGGTTTCTAAGCACCACGGAAAACTTTTAAAACAGAAATATTAGCAGTGTTGTCTTGCAATGTCTCTGAAGATCTCTGACATCAATAAGAATATAAGAGAACTTCATTTTCCATGTAGATTTGTACATTATAAGTTCTCCAACAGCAACAGATTAGCTCTTTTTTTCACTTTCTCAACTGTAGTCAGCCTTCTCCATCACCAAGAAACAGCAACCAACTCGTAGAGGCTCCAAGTCCATGTCCCTACAAAATCTGCTAGAGATTTCCTTGCCAATGAAGGGGATTTAACACAAACCGGCTCATGTAGCTCTGGTCCTGCTTCTAGTACTCAGTACTGGGTGTCATAAGAACACGCATCTTGTGGATAAATCTGAAAATCTCCCTCTGCCCATTTATATTTGATAGGAAATCCACTCATTTATTTTTTGAGAACATCAGACTCCTGGGTTTATGAAATGCAACAAATTAAAGGCAAAACAACCCAATGTTCCCTGTGTGCTGTTAAGAGAACAGTACAGTTTCCTTAATTTTTCCTTCAGCAGCTTGCTGCCTACTAATGGTGTACTTCTCAAGTGGCAATATAAAATTGAAATGAAAGTATCATCCCACTAATGACGTCATCAACATTTTAATTTTGATTTTTTAATATTAAACACAAAAGTTGTGACCAAGAATTTGCTGATTCTTCTTGTTAATTCATTTGTCATAATATCTTTTTTATTTCTGTACTACAGATACAAAGTTGTTAAGATCTGTATTTTATATGATTTTGAGGTGGGGCTATTGATTGCACCAGAAGTCCAGGGCTCTTTATGACTTCTAAGACCAGAATTATTTGATATGGAAGCGAAGAGTTGAACAAGTTTCCAATCTCCCAGCCCTGTGTCCAGAACACTCAGTCACTGCTATGCACTCTCTACTTAGATAATGTCATGGTTTGAGGCTGGCACAATGCCAGTACCCCCCTGGAAATACACTTTCCCTAGTGGGTTCTGTGAGATGTGATCAGGAACAGAGCAAAGCAGGCTCCAATTTAGGAATAAAGGAAATAAACTTTATTAACTTCAGCATCTAAAAAGGGACAGACACAAAACTAAGAATGAAAACCCTCCAAATACATTCCTCCTCTTCCCCCCTTTTGCCTCTGTCTGCCCAGAACTCCCACAGAGGCCTGGCACCTTCTCTCACCACATCCCCCATTTCTCCTTCTGGCCGCCGTGCTGCCAGTCCATGATATCAAATTTCAAGGCAGAACAGGCACTGGCTCTCTCTCTATCTCCCGGGGGGTAGGAGGGGGGCCCGATGCTTTTCAGGGCTCCTCCACCCTTCCATCTTTCAGAGCCTTCACGCCCCTCCTCTGCCTGAGGCTCAGGCCTACCTCACCCGGCCGCACGGCCCCAGCTGGGCAGGGGAGCTCTGAGCTCCTTCACAGACCCGGACCAAGTGAGAGTTCTCCTGGGAGTTCTTGCTTTTAACCCCCTGTGTTCTCAGAGGCGGTCCATACCTTCTGTGGCCAAACCAGATGCCAACATTCAAATCCAAGCACTGATTGGTTTGACCACAACCTCCCAAAAAACTCACTTCCTTCTTAACCTACGACAGATAGTAAGACCACCAGATCTACAACAGTTGACACACCTGGCATTTAACACTGCTTTAAATTTTGAAAGGGGAAGGGCAAAAAAACCCCAAACCTGAAGCTTTTACTCTGAGCACAATTTTGGATATATTTCTAAAACTGTGGCAATGGAATCAATTTTCTGTTAAGGGTGTGCAATCATGCTGACAGATAAAGATCACTTTTGGCTTTGATTCATTATTCTGACAAGGATTTAGCCATGTCAAAAAATAAAAAATTATGTGAGTTGAAAATACTTATTAATTTTTTTATCCGTTACTGTGGTACCAAATCCTTGAGAGAAGAGTAATTTCTGAGCAATGCCAGTTATTTGTGTTTTCTTCCTTTTTGCAGCTGTTTATTTTATCTTCCTTGGGTAGTTTTTGAGCTTTTATACCATCCCTTTATGCAGCGGCAGCGGCTGGCTTCCTCAAATTAGAAAGGCCCAGGCTCGGCCAGCACTGCTGGCAGCACTCGAGCACCCCCCTTGGGATCAGCTGTTCTCCCAGGGAGAGCGCTTAAGGCTTTCGCCTTAGGGCAGAGGATCCGCAGAGAAGAGTTGATAGTCAAAAGCTGCAACCCGCCGGAGGAGAAGAAATGGAGTCCAGACGACGAGGAAACAGGGATGGGTTCATTAAACACAGACGGCGTCTGTCGAGACTCAGATAACCCTAAGTCTGACTAGAGTTTAAATATGAAAACACACAACCAATAGAACAAAAGCAAATGGGAGGAGTAATAAGACAAACAGTTGCGGGAATCAAATCAGGGGTTAACTGGGGAGGGACCCTGGCCCTTGAACCAATCACACGATGGCCCTTGGAGAACCTTCTAGAGGGAGAGGGGTGGCCACCTGTGACGGACAAGGGCTCAGGGAGGGGAAAACAAAGATACATTTACCAACTGGGTGGAGAACTGGGAGGGGAACAACGTGATGGACGGGGCGATCTAAGGGTGCTGGAGAGAGAGAGAGAAGGAGGGAAACTTGAGCAGAACACTATAACCTTACAGAAACTATCTGAACACATATACAATAATACAATAAAATTTTTGAAAAAATATTACACCACTACACCTTTATTTATCAGAACTCTATACCTGTTTTTGATATGTAGACATAACCACAGGCTCCCCTAACCTTGTCTCATGTTGCTGTGTTGTATGAATTATTCAGAAAGTTTAGCTTTTGAAGTGGTCAGTAATTACATAATTTAATATCAAGATAAAAGACAGAGAAAGAACATGTAGAGACATCACAGAACAAATTTTCTATTCTTCAGGTACAGCCTGAGTATATAAATTCTAGAGACAATGCGTAATTCAATAAGTATCTTTAATGTACTCTCTAGCATTTTACATTTTCAGAGTTTAAGGTTTCCCTCCTGCTGCCTAAGGAGCACTTAGCTTCTCATTTCCCTTATCCCCATGCCTACTTTTGAACTGTTCTTGTGGTTAGTAAATCCTTAAAACACTGGATTACAAGAACTAAGAATATAAGAAATATCAATCATACATGTTTAGGTCAATAACAAATCTAAGACACTGCAGATAAAGGCACTGTTTCAGAAGAAGACAAAAGCCTGGCCTCTCTCCATAGATTCTTTCAGCACTTAAAATGGTTCTGCTGGCATATTAGGGTTGGGATTTACCTTCACCTTCTTCATTTAATATTTGTTTTGTATGTGTAGTCTATGAATTTACATTCTTTTAAATATTCTGGTATGGTTTGTCTCCAGTGCATCCTATAGCAGAAAGTCACAGAAATACTTTTTTTAAACCATTTTTAAGTTAATCTCCTGGAAGTTTCAGCAAGTGCTCTCTGGTTCTAGTGTTGCAGGATTAGGGGGGAAGCAGTTCTACATTTTTCTCTGCCTGTGTGATTTTTTTTCCTTTTTTTAGAGTTCAGCACTATGCAAGCTTTGTTTAGATTCTTTTTCTTAGGATACATTGACTTTGTCTACACCAACACTCATCTGTCACCTTTTTGACCAGTTTTTGAACACCTGATGTAATCCTTTGTCATTAATGCAGCTTCTGATTATCTAAAATATATTAATGCCATCCTCACATTTCAAGATATCACGTTTACCTTTTCAGTCATTGACAAAATTAATGCATAAAACTGCTCTCAACACTTATCCAGAGTAAGAGCCACTGCTGAGTTGTATCCAGCCTGAAAAGCACTAAGCCCCCTACTCTGCTCTTCTTGACTTTTAACCAACTTTAAATTCATAGAAGGACCTTCATGCCAAACTCATAACAACTTCATTAAACCTTAATTAAATTTTGCTGCAGAAACTTGTCAGAGGTCTTTTTAAACCCCACATTTCTCAGGTTCACTGGGTCTCCAGTTATACACCTGCTGAAACCACAATAGAGCAGCAGCAGAATGGTGGGACAAGACTCCCCATTCCAAAGGCATTGCTAACCTAATCCCAGCAGTCTGTGCCCTCCATAATCTTCTTTCTTTGAACTCTCAGAGCTTACTGGTAAGAGAAGTCCTCCCTGTAAATAAGACTTATGTTGGAAATCTTGACACAGCTTTTAATCTAATACCTCAAGTATATTTTCCTAAAATAAGTGTAGCTCCTCTGACTGGTCTGCTATGAATACATTAAGTACAGGCACTTCCACATCATCTTTCATGATGAAGAATTTATTGAACTTCTGTACCTTATCTCTTCTCAGTGCCCCTCTGACATCATAGTCAGTGAGCAAGCCCACCAATTTTAGCACTTGTATCCTTTATTTAAATAAAAATTTGATCTCAGAGGAAGCATAATTTGCAATGTGCTCTTCAGATTTTTTTAAGCTCTCTTGTTTTACTGCTTTCTTTTGACTTGTCCTGACTTTTCATTCAGTTACACTTACCATTTTTAAATACCAGCCTTTTCCATGGGACAGTAACCTTGTATTTCATTGAATCATGGAACCATAGAATGGTTTGGGTTGGAAGGGATATATAAAGAATGTAGTCCAACCCTCTCCAATGAAAAATGACATCTTCAGCTAGATAAGGTTGCTCAAAACCCCATTCAGCCAGACCTTGAATGTTTCTAGGGATGAAACATCATCAGAAAACCTGAGGGTTCATTTGATCTCACTGTCTGTGCCAATGATGAAGACACCACTCATCACTCTTCTCCATCTGGACACTGACACATTGCTTTCTTCTCGCTGGATGCAGCCATCCAGGCAATTCCTTATCCAAATTCAAGGTCCTGACTTTGCTCTTTGTCTGACCCATATCCCATAGGAATGCAAACTCCACCAGTGTGTGATCACTGCAGTCCAGACAGCCTCCAGGCTTGTCACTGATTAGTTCATTTGTGCTGATTTGTTTAC
This sequence comes from Passer montanus, assembly GCF_014805655.1. Lineage (NCBI taxonomy): Eukaryota > Metazoa > Chordata > Aves > Passeriformes > Passeridae > Passer > Passer montanus. The sequence goes on along the minus strand of NW_024368041.1, from coordinate 6,242,067 downwards.
TGTGAAGCTGGTTAGCACTTTTATGAGATTGCTTTGTTTTCAAATTTGTAGCAGAGAACTTACCAGTGCTTCAAAATTATTTTTGAGGAAGTGTCAGATTGCTTGGAGGCTTATTGGTTGATAGATTTTGGTTTTATTGTTCTTTTTATGCTAATGGTCTCATTTTTATGTAGTTCCATAGGTGCTGTATTTGACCTTCCTCTCTTCTGTAGTGTATCTAAACCTATTGTGCTCACTCTTACAGAGTGATTTTCCCTTCCTGTACCTTAGATTTCGTCCTTCAAAATCAAATTCAGAATGGGAACCTACCTTAAGTGCACAGAGACCAATTGTTCTAGGAAACCATGATTTATTGTGTCCAAAAAATTTTATCATATTCATAAGATATTGATCCAGTCTATATGCAGATCCTAGAGGACTCCTATTACAGTTTTCTCTTAATCTGGCAAAGTCAGTTCTGCCTGTCAAGGGTAAGGATTCATCTCTTGCATTGAGAGCCGGTCAATAACTCCACATATTTCTCACATTTTACCAGTGTCCCCAGTGAGTTCTTTCTGATTTCAAGCTTAGCAGTCTTCAAGGAGTTCGAAAGCTCATCCAAAAAAAAAAATCAGATAAGTAACCTGATTTTCAACACTGGGGAAAGAGTTAAAACTAACAAGTCTGGGACTCTCTGATTTAAAAACTGTGCATGGTGTACTCTCAGTAAATGGTTTTCAGGGTCTTCCTTATTTCCAGCAGCATATAGCTGCATGCTAGACATTATAGCTACTCTGCTTCACAGAAGCACTTATTTGTACAAGTCTTTAGAAACATCACTTTTGGAACTACTTTGCCTTTTATTGAAAAAAATATCTTGCAGCTGCTCATTCATTAGCTGGATCTGTGCAGTTACTTTAATCAGCATTCTCATTTTCAATTAAATAGTTTTTATGATCTGTTGACAGATCATAGTCACAGATCACATTGAAATATAAGTTCTGGGACAATATTAAACAGAAGATAAGTTTTGCTTCATCAGCTGTATTTTAAAATACTCCAACAGGAGAAAATAACTCTTCATCTCTGACTGTCCCTGAAACAGTTCAAAGAAGTCCTCATGTTACATTCATGCCCTGAGGAAAAATGTCAGGAGATAAGAATATTGTAGAGGATCAATGACTTTCAGAAGGTCGGACAAACCTTTTTCTGTTCCTTTTGCAAAAATTAAAAATAAAAAGTGAAATAATATTTTCATGTAATAAATGTTGGTGTGGTATGGAAAAAGATTATATTTTATCTGCTGATGTTAGTTTAGTCACACCCAGAACCTCATTCCTGAAGCCACCAAAATTCCCTTTTTTTTTCATTTTGTATCACTAGCAAAACTGTCAATATTTGTAATAGAATAGACTCACAGAGTGTGCTGAGCTTGAAGGGACCCACCAGGACCATCAAGTTCTCATCCTATATAGGACACCCCAAGAGCCACACCATGTGCCTGAGAGCTTTGACCAAAAGCTTTTTGAACTCTGTCAGACTTGATGCTGTGACCACATCCCTGAGAGGTCTGTTCCAGTGCCCAGCCAGCCTTTGGATGAAAAACACTTTCCTGATACCCATCTTACACCTTCCCTGACTCAGCTTTGTGCTCAAGTTCAGTCACTGGTTGTTCGAGTGAAGAAATCAGTACCTGTCCCTCTGCTTCCCCTTACACAGGAGTTATATCCTGAAATGAATTCTTCCCTCAGTCTCCTCTTCTCCAGGACCAAACAGACCATGTGGTGCCAGCTGCTCCTCATACAGCTTCCCCTCCAAACCCTTCACCATGCCAATAGCCCTCTGTTGCAAGCTCTCTAAAAGCTTAATGTCTTTTTCATATTGTGGAGCCCAAAGTGCACACAGGATGTGAGATGAGGCTGCCCCAGGGCAGAGTGGGACAATCCCCTCCCTTGCCAGGCTGATGATGTTGTGCCTAGCACATTTCCAAATTCTCCTTTGCTATTTGTATCAGTTTATAGGACACTTCCTTGACATTAGGATTGCTTTTCTGTCAGGACGGGAGATCTCTTCCTCATGTTGCAGGATAGTTTCTCAGGACCCTATTAATTTTGGACTGTTGTTTTCTGGAAATAATGCTTCAGTATTAGCAACTTCATATTCTCTGTGTTTAGCAGGACTATGTCTGTGTTAAGCTGATAATCAGAGACTTTTCTTCTTTAAAAGAGAATAAATCTTTTAAAACTACACAGTAATAATGGATTCATTTGGAATTTGGATTGTGCCCACTTTTTCTTCTAGCAGGTGGAATACCTTTCCCCAATAAACCACAAAGAACACATGAAATAGCTATATGTGGGAAGATAAGGTGGGAGGCAGGTGGTAAATTATGTTCATATTACTCATCCCAAAATCCCATTCTTGACTAGATTCATTTCACTATGTTTTCATTGCTTAACAGAGGTGCTACGATGCAGTTCCTCACATCTGTGTCTCAGATGCAGATGCCAATGACTGAGCTATCCAGCTCCTGTTAGACTCAACAGGAACATCATCAATGCCATCAGTGGGTGAGATTTTTCTGATCAAAGACAGACAGGGATCATAACCTAGCACTGGCAATCCCTGTTGGCTGTTCATTCACTGTGAAGGGGAGTCCAGCCTGGCCTGCTGGGCTGTGCACCTGCATTGCTCACAGCCATAATGTCTCAAATAAATGTTCCCCACACACACACTACATGTGCCATCCACCCAAGTCACCAAACGGGGTTGAAAGCTGTATCCAGAAAAGTATTCACATGCAGGCAATTCCTATTCACAGTTCCATTCTAAGATTCAGAGCAATGCTTAAACCCTGTCCCAAAACTCAGCTGAATCCAAAGAGCATAAACATACTCTGTGTGACCCAAAAGATTTGGGGTTATGATGCACAAACAAGTTACTTTAGGCTCAAATGTACCTACAAATCTGCTGCTGGCAATATTTTTCCTACTATGTGTTCATCATGAGCAGTACCTACAGTAAACACAGAATAATCTAAGGAAATTTAGCCCCTACATTAAAAAGGGCTCCGCTGCCTTGAGCTTATTAAAGAGGACCATGTAAAAAAGGCAAGTGGAAGACAGCAGCTGAGTGGCTGATATAATGGATGAGATCAAATGTAAGCATCTTCTACCTGTGTTTAAGTATATGGTAGTCAACTGGGGTTTGCTTGCTCAGCTCTTCTTATCCTAAAGTAGACCTCCAGACTATGTAAGATAAATTCTTCCCTAAATTTACATATTCCTTCTCCTGGCTGTAAAAGGACTAGGTCACTTAGAGATGGAAATGCACAATGACAGGATTTGCCCCTTTTTGTTCTGCAGCAATTTACTCACACATAATGCTATCCCAAAGTGATATGTGCACATGCCCATTACTTATCACGAGCTTAGCCAGAGATTAAAATTTTCCTCCTGGTGACAAGTATCTCGCTCAGAGAAAGGTGATGGGGCACAGCTGCAATAATGTTTTTTCCATGAGCCTTTTTGTGGTGTACATGTTTTATTCCAAATCTTTTCGACGAATAACATTTTTACATTAATTAGCACTTGTATTTGTGTATTTATGGAAGCACTTCACAAATTTCACTTTTATTTATGAAAACATTTCATGCTGCTATCAACACTATCCCTAGAAACTTGGATTGTTTGCATTAAAATAAACAAGCAGGAGTTCATTTGAAAATAACAAGGTCTCTGAGCAATTTCATTGTTTGGAAAGAGGGTCATTGCTGAAAGCATTTTCATTGAGGCTGATTAGATAGAGCATGGGGGTTTTTGCTGCAAATATTTTTATTCCAGCAGCAATGATATTAACCATTTAAAGTCTGATGTACAACATGAAGAGAGAAGAATGACAACCAAATTGTTCACTGGGTGCCTCTTTAACCTGCCTGGCAACTTTCACTTCTGTGTTTGGACAACGCTCTCAGGAACATGTTGGGATTTTTGGGGTGTCCTCCACAGGGCCAGAAGCTGGACTCCATGATCCTGATGGGTCCCTTCCAAATCAGCTATTCTGTGATTCCATGATCCTGTCCACTCTGCCTGTGATCACACAAAACACTAGAAACAATTTTTTGGTGGGAAACCTACACGGGTGCTGTAGGGCAACTTTCTTAAGAATGGGACTGTCTCCCAAATTCTCCATGCTATACGGATCTAGCTCCAGGGCTGAAAGAAGAGCCACGATAAATTAAGAATTCTAACATTCAGGTTGTATGCGTGACTAATCCTTTCTATCCTGCCTATTAACCTCTGTTTGAGGCAAATCAAGTGAATCTTGGTTCAACAGCAGCTGCCACCATTCACACACTGAGCAGCAAGTCTCTTGTAGGGTGAAATTTATGCTTATGTTGAAACACACCAATTTTAGTCATGTACTCAGTCTTCAGCCCATCACAGTGGTTCTCCCTGAATAATGTAAAGAGAACCAGCTCTTGCAGACAGCCCTGACAGCCCCCATTGCTTTACTTTGGGTGTAGAGATGGCTCTGGCTAACTTGAAAATCAGAGAGAAGAGGACTGGATGTGCAGACATACTCAGGCTAGCTTTAAACTGGCTCACCACAGCTTGGGCCAAGCCTGTCAGTGTGTTCCCAGGTGGTGACTCGTCCAGACTGTGCTGCCACAGGTCCCTCCTGCTGATGACAGTTAGTGCAAGTGTGTCTACATGTATTCCAGGCATACTTTCAATTACTTAATGTACAGGATTGTCTGGATTTGGAAGAGACCACCCTGAGCCAGGCTGGGAATGAGTCAGCACATATTCACAAGTGCAGACAGGAGCTGTGGCAGTGCACTGGGGAGGCACTTTGGAGAGACAGAGAAGAAAGAGTGGTCACTAGTTTTGTACTTGGCAAGCAGGGCACAGCTTGTTCTGCAGATCTTCCTGAGTCACTGTGCACTGTCAGCCAGTGCCTGGGGTCCCCACCTGCTCTGTGCTGTGTGCTGAAGTTGAGCTGACACATCTCACAGATGCCAAGGCCCTGCAGTGACAAGTAGAGGATGAGTGGCAGGCAGATGGTAAAATGGGGTAATTGGGATGTAGCCCTCCAAATGGTTGCAAGAGCCTTCTCAAAACTTTGACATTTTTTGGTTTCCCTCTTGTGCAGCAGAAAATTCTGGAATATATGCTTTAAGGAAACCACAGTCTGATTGACAGGCCAAATCACCACAGAGCACTGTTGTGAAATTGTATGGAAGAAGGAAATGTCTGAACTCTTGGTTTCAGTTATTCCTTGGTAGATGGTTAGAAAGGATTAACATAAGCAGAGAGGTAAGGGTGGGAAGTCCTATAGAGATGTGACTCTTTTGGTAAAGAACCAGTGGTGGTAACATAAAAATCCTATCATCTGGAGCTGCACAAATTGACAGAGAGCACAGGAGCACTTTGTTTCTATCCACCATGCCTGGCATTCCTTGGAACTGGCAGGTTATACCTATGGTCAGGTGTCTAGTGGGTGCAACAGGAGTGTATTCTTAATAACTATTTATTGTAGTATGCTTGCTATGGCCATATTGAACAGCTCAGAAAATCTAGGAGTGAGATAGAGGGTCAGCATATCCACTGGCATCTGTGAGTCAGCAAGCTCCTTTGCTGCTTTGTACAGTTATTTAATTTAAACTTGTCTAATTTAATTCTTTTGCTCTCTAGCTGTCAGGTCCTGTCTCTGCAATGCTAAAAGGCCAGCCTTCACTGGCCATTAATCCAATCTATGCTACAGCACCACTGCCTTCCTCCCAGGCTGCCCATAATCCAGAGAGGAGCTCCCTGTAAAATTTGCAAAGCTTTAGTGTGTTCATCTTGTGAATGGCTCTGCAGCCAGGCTGCTCGTAAAGCAGCCCAGCCAGAGATGAGGACACCAGTCTGTTCTCTCTGGTGCCTCCCACATTGAACAGGATGGTTTGTCTTTTCCATTGTACCTCCATTGCAAAACCAATACATCCACTCTTGATCTCTCTTTCTCTACAAGAGCCAAACTATTCACAGTATAGAGTATGTTCATCCTAGTGAGCAGGCGTGACAGCAAATTCCTGTGCTGAGGGGACAATTTTTCTGCTCTTTGATCAGGATCATAAGGTCTTGATCTCTCATAAGGACCTCTGAGCCTTCACAGACATTACTATCTATAATAATATCATAAATTATTTGACCTGTGGCTGTCATTTTCAACATAAGTGAGGGTACTGCTCTAAGTGCCTGTGGTTTGCTACAGTTTTTCACCTGTCTTACAAGATCATATCCTAGTATATTTAGAAGAATCAAAGACATTAAAGCAAACCATGGCTTTTTGTCCGCTCATTCTCTGGTCTTTAACCATTGAAGTACCAGCTAGATTAGCACAACTACTCTTAGATTATTCTTAAATAGTCTTAAATCAAGAGGAGAATTGGATGTTAAATATCAGTTCACCACATGACTGGAGCTCAGGCTGGCTATAAACATAATGGATTTCAGTAGAGTTACCTCAAATATACAAAAGCATAGCCAAGAGCTTAATTTGATCTTAAATAACATTTCAAAAGACTCATCAGAGCAGTGGCTGGGTTTTCAATAGCAGCACTTAACCACATTTCAGCTATGCAGTGTCATTAGTGTTCAGTGGGAATGCTCAGGTGCAATTTGTCTCGCTGCTTTCAAGTAAGCAAAGTGAAGCCAATAATTCTATTAATGAAAGCTGGGGCTGTGTTTTCCACACTGGCAGAAACATAGTCCTGTGTCTATATATTAGAAGGGAAATTAATCAATGGAAAAGCATGGAATAGAAAGTGCTATTCTAAAAATAACAACAAGAAGGTGAATCAATTATTATCTTTTACAGAAAGGCAGCTATTTTGTTAACCCAGTGTATATGCAAGGCATGAATAAGCCTGCAGTTCTCTTGACAGAAAGACAGCAATCGAATCATGCAACATGTTCTTCTGCTGTCATGTTCAATACATTAAAACGTACTGTCAGGCATCAGCAGAAAGCCTGCAGGACTTGGGAATAACCATCACACCAAGAGAAAATATTACAAGTTAGTTTTAGCCATTTGTACAAGAGATAATAGGATCTTTATTACCAGAGGTAGGGGACAACCAGAGAAGTGAGAGACCAGACTAAGACACAAATATTCTTATAGTTTAGGGAACTTTATTAGTGGAATTTTGATTTTAAACTTGAGCATGGTTGGGTCAATGGACTACTAATTTTATTCACATTTATCTTTTCATTTCTTAGTCAAATTGTTTACTGGCTAAAGCAGCACCAATTTCAACAGCTCACTATTCTGTGCAAAAAATTTCACCTTATAATTTCTCTTATTTTCTAATTTCAAACATTATGTCTGAGGGAAGGAAATGAAAATTGTGTGTGCATTTTTATAGCATACTATATTAAGATTCTGAGAAAACTAAAGAAATATTAGAGTTAATCATAATTTAATTATATCATTCAGTATAACCATCTGTTGCAAGAAAATGACCTGACAGCAAAGCAAGCAGAGCTGACAGGACAGACTGCATGTAGACAATAAATCATTTGACAAATACAATCTGCTTTCATTCCTTTTTTGCTAAATAATGTGTGTAACAGCTCTGCTGAGTTACTGGATCTTACAAGGATATTACTAGTTCCCGACAAGCACACGTCTACTAATGCAGTGAGAGAAAGGTTACGTTTTACCTAAGGGCAAACTAAATCCAGCTTTATTGACATGCACTGGTAGATGCTTTGGAGATCAGTGGGAAATTAAAGATACAGAACTATTAAAGGAACATCAACAAACTTGAAGAAGTAGCTGAAATATATTCCTTTTCCCTATTGATTGCTGTTAGGATTTTACAGTCATAAAGAGTAGACAAGATACTTAAAGCCAAAATAATTTTTTTTAATAGACTAACAGAATAAGGGAAAATGAAGTTAAATGCTAGGACTGTGGTAGAAGTTTAAAGGTACTTGAAAAGCAAAGGTCACCAAAATGACAGTGGTCATGACTGAGGATATTCCGACAGGTGCCAGACTCATAAGCTCACAGAGGGATGATGCAATGGGACCAGGGCTAGTGACAGCTGCATTCATGGTCTGGAGGTGACCAAATGAGCTTGTGCCCAAATTTCACTCAGTAAGCTAAACCACTGGTCTGCTTGGTGTCAAACCCCAGCTGCTCATTTCAATTCTCTGTTCCACAAGCTTAGTTTAAGGGCTATGAGTGACTCTGATGCCACCTTTCCCTCTGCCATAGAGGGGCAATACCAACTGTGCTGGGACCAGGGCTGTCCTGACGTCCTTCACACCTTGTGCCACCCCTGATGCTCCAGGTTGTGCTTCTCCACCCACTGGGCTTTGATGGATACCACCAAGCCCATTTTTCATTGCCTTGGACTCGCTGTCCATGCATCACTTACTTTTAGCATCCCCTGCCTGCTGTTTGGGGTTTGAGTGCACACTGGAGCTATCAGCTGCTTCACCAGCAGCTTTCAGCACTAGCCTCCCTCTGCTGAGGCCACTTTGGGTGCTGCTCATCCAAGAGGACTGAGAGCTGTTGCTGAATGCAGCCCACTGTGTATTCTCAGTCTTTCTGGCCATCTCCCATGCACATTACCATACTGAATTGCTGGTTTTCCTGTGCATTTGTCTTGCCTTTTTCTCTGCCTAAGATTAGTATGGTCCAACAATCCTATCCCACTAAACAAAAGAGTGATCCTGATGTCAAGAGGAGTGGACCTGTTTATGTCTACATTATTTAGAGCTAGGTAGGACATGGGATTTCTTTGTTCAAAAACATTTTAAGTACTGTGAAGTCAGTGATGAGATCACCTGCATAGAAGTCACAGGGAACAAAGCACAATACCTGTTGTGGTTCTCATAGAATCATTCAGGTTGGAAAAAGCATCCTAGATCAAGTCCAGCTGGTAACCCAGCACCACTATGGTTGCTGTGAGAGAACAGCAGGCTGATTAAGCCTGCCAAGCCTACTGCATCACCACCACAATGTTGGAGCAATGGAAGAAACCAAACCTGATCTTGATTAAGACAATTTTCTCTCAATCACTTAGACTAGATCTCACCTGTTTCAGCTCAGAGCCATAAAGCACTGAGCCTCTCAGCAAAAAAAAAGGCAGAGATACAGAAGACTGTAGCAAGAACAAATCATAGTTTGCCCACTGCTGAAAACCAAATGTTGTAAAGCAGAAGAATTGTAATGAAACTGAGAAGTGATAAAGAGTAGGGGACTGTCATATGTGATAATTTAGTCTCATGGAATAAGCAATTATGTATTTCCATTTATATTCCTCAATATAAATCCAGTTTTTTTATTCATTATGCAGCATTACAACAAAATGTTACCTCATAAAAATTACAGATCCTTGAGGCAGCCTGTCTCCTTTCCTAATCATCTAATGGAAGAAGAAAAGTCCTTGTGTTCCTGGAAAATCCACCCTCAGAGTATGTGCTAGACTGATACGATTGTTTGTTGAAGTGTGGAATGTAAGCACTTCTTTCACATTTTCCCTCACTCACTAAACTGCTAAACATATTTGCCATGGCTGGATTTTTTTGTATCACATCTTAAATGAAACTAATCCTTCTCTAATTATTTTTAAATTCAGCTTTAGAACAATCACTCCATAAGTTTTAAACTATTGCAGTGCCAGGTACTGACAGTAGCATAAAGTGGAGCACTAATTTACAAACTGCCATCACTTTGACTAGAATAATTCATACAATAAAATTATCTTGAAGACTGCACTTTAATGACTACAGGTGACAAGTTCTGCCTTTACTCCTCTGCTTCTCCGGGTAAACCATGTAATTGTCATCCAGGCTGACCCAGAGCTGGTCCCTGTGACAGGGCACAACCTATTTCACCAGGATTTAAGGCAGACATTAGAGAAAAAATATTCGTTTGTGTTTCCATGTGCATCCATTACCTGATACCCTGCAGCTTGAAGATAAATCACTTCCCATCTTCTGTGGACAGTAGGGTCAGTCCCCCTTGGGTATGCTGGCACCTTAGGCACCTTCAGGTAGATATCTCAGTGCAGGTGTCTTATCTGGATCCAATTTCCACCCTAAGAGCTTTTCTGCTTCAAAGTAGACACAGCAAAGGTCAGGATATAAAGAATTCTCAGAAGTCTTGCAGTGCAATCTAAGATACAGGAGCTTGATTTTTCCCATGAGCCAGAAAAGTCCAAGACCCGTCTTGCAGTGCAATCTAAGATACAGGAGCCAGAAAAGTCCAAGACCTTCATGCCAGAAGAGAGATCACATCTAAAGGTCTACAACAGAGACAGAGTCTGCAAGGTCACAGAGACATACTTCTCATTCTTCAGCTCAACCACCTCCCTAGTTTCTATTTTCCCCTCTGGATTTTGTAGGTGACTTCTCCCTACAGTGGTTGGGAACAACCCCGCCCTAGGGAACAAAGGCTGAGGGATCTCACTTCTCTCCTCAAGCCATTTGTGTTCTGTAATGCATTTTTCTGTGGCTGGGCTAACTCACAAAAGGGAACACAAGTCTTTTCTTGGGGGACATGCCAAAGTATCTAGGTATTTTGAAAACTATTATCTAAAATGTCACCTCCTGAAGCCCTTTGCCTCAATTTCCCCACTTCCCCATAGGACCATTCAAGAGACAATGGTTCTTCAGTATATGATTAAGCTTTTCCCTTCCATATTCCACAGCTCCTTTCATGACAGAAATTCACAAATTTTGAGTGAATTATTGGAAGTTCCTCTCCAGATACTTCTTTTTGCATATATTCATAACTTCCATGTATGTGATACTGACTCCCTGGTCAGGGAATATTAAAAATACTTTTAGATTATTTTTCCATAAAGATACAATTTTGCTACAAGGACAACAGCAATCATTGTACATAAAATTGAAATTTAGGAAAATAACCTAATATTCATATGGAAGTGGTTCACAGCAAAGTGCAAATATGGTCTTGTTCATTTCATCTCATACACTGGCTCAACATAGGTAAAGACAGCTTTCCTCTTGTAGAAGTTGGATTAAAACTTTGCAAAAAATGCAAAATAAGCATATACTTCAGAGAAATTTTTGTTTGTCAGAAATGCCTGATGAACAATTCTTATACTGTAATAATATCCAGCAGCTCACAACACCCTAGTGCCTGAGAGAGAGCTGATATCTGTCATTTAATTTAAAGGGCCCATAAGCATCACAAAATGTCATTGGTAGTGCAAAAGGTTCTCAGTATTTTCTCTGTGTTCTCCATGGAATCTTAGGAAAATTGGTGGGGGTGGTGAGAAAGGATCTTCACAATTAACATTTTACTTTCTATATGTCCCTTGGGCAGCCTTGGATGAATATTGCAAGAATTTCATGCACCAAGCTGCAGAAAGCAGAAATTCTGTAAAGAGGAGGCAGAGAGAGTCCCTCCTCACTACTCTCAACAAGTCTAGGTAGATATATTTTCTCTCAGTGCTATTTAAAAGAGCAATGCAGCCACCTCTGATTCTACTGCAATAGTTTCATTTAGAGCATCCTAAACTTAGATATGTTACATAAATCTGAATTAAGGAAAGCTTCTCCTATTACCCTACTTAATGTTTTCAAGGTAGAACAGTTATTTTTTGCAGTTTTTTAGGAGAACATCTCCAACAAAAGTTAAAGAATACCTGAGGCTGTGTTAACCTTGCCCCATACCACCAGGTCAATGAATAATTCAAGAAACCCAGTTTTTGAAGATAGCTCTAATTAGACAGTTTAACTTCCATCTAAAGGGACTCCAGAAGAAAAATGGGACTCTTTTCTCCTCCTTGAGTTAAAGCATTGGGGAGCTGATATTGTATGAGGTGAAAATAGAACCAGTGCTATTTTGTTCTCTTGGAGAAAAAAAAAAAATTGTTATGAGGATGATGGACTACCCATAACTGGAGCTGCAACCATTCTTTTCAAACTGGGTTAGTTTTCTGCAAGGGCAAAATCCCACATCCTAATAAAAACCCTTTTAAACCTTGGAGGTGGAATATGAATTTTGTGCCTTGGATTGATCACTAAATTTTATGTTCTAAAAAGCATGCAGTTTTATGCTAGCATTCAGGAACTGTTTGCTCTCCAGAAATATTAGCTATTTTAGGGTTTTGCTCCTGGACTGTACCTCTTATTTATAGATTATGCCATCATGCAGATTTTTATTCATTAGAAACTCTGCACTGCACTAAAAACTAGGCCATCCATATGCAAGATGTAGGTTTAGGTAGATAAAATTATTATACAGTATTTCAGTAACAACAGGGTAAATTCAATTAGCCCTAATAGTCTCTCTGCTATCAAGATATAGATGACACTGAATCATGGGGTCTAAACAGCTCATTCATCTTTGCAGCAAAACAGATGGAAATCCACCACTTGCTCCACTTCCATTTTCCAGGTGCTTTTGCTCCTCTGCTGAACTCTGCCCAATTCCTGGATCCCGATTGCTGGGACACAACTGAAGCTCACAGACGTCCCTCTTTGGGAGGAAGAGTAGGTATGTTGTTCCCAAGGGGCATTTCAAGCCAGAATGTGGAAGATGCACATCCATTAGTGCAGTCCAGCAGTGAAAAGGGCTCAGTGCCTCCAACACCTCTGGCACAGGGTCTCTTCTGGACAGCCCTAAATTAAGGACACGGGGACTTCCTGCAGCATGGGAATGCAGGGACCTGGCATGGAGACTGGCAGGGATACAGGTAAGGAGAGACCTCAAGCAGATAATGGAAATGACAAGAGGAAGGACACCCCTCTATTCCTCCTTCCCAATGTGCTGCCTAGTGGATCTTCTCCAATGGATGCTGAACACCAAGGACTTCCCATTTCCCGAATTATAGACTGAGGAGGGTATATTGGTATCCTCTCTTTGAGTCTTAGCATTCTGGCTTGCAATAAAATGTAGATCTACAAATTCATGAAATTTTGCAGTTGCTGGTGTCAGCTGTGTATTTTGAGCAGCAAAGATATGTCCTTGATGGAAACAAATCACCACTTATTTCTTTAACAGAAATATACTTTTTCATGGCTAAGTTAAAGACTGAATTATTTGCAAATTACCACTACACTATCTCATTAGTTCTTCACTGCTGTTTAATCATTAGTGATTCTCAGTGATGCAAGAATTATAAATTTTTTTTTCAGCTATAAATTTTTGTTTCAGCTATTAAAAAACAAGCAGGTGATAACTTTAAGTACCTTTATATGCACAGAGCTGAGTAAATATCCATTAAACAGTCTGAGGAATGCTTAGCAGAAGAGACAAACAAAATCCTATTCAAATTTCACAGAAAATTTCACATAAAACTTTTTTGTTCCAAAATGTACCATTACTATAACTTTCTGGAAATAAATTAAATTCTATGTCTTAAAATTAACTCCCTTCCAACATTTGTCCTTTGTCAAAAATAATACAGAAAAAAATTTTGAGAATTCTCATGCAATAACCTCAATTTTTCTTAAATTACCATTACTATAACTTTCTGGAAATAAATTAAATTCTATGTCTTAAAATAAACTCTCTTCCAACATTTTTTTTTGGAAACTTTGTCAAAAATAATACAGAAAAAAAAATTTGAGAATTCTCATGCAATAACCTCCATGTTTCTTTAAGATATTTTTATTTACTCCTTCTACAATAAAAGTATTAGATGACTATAAATTTGTACCAGATATCATGCAACTTCAGCATGATATCTGGTACAAATTTATAGTCATCTAATACTTTTATTATGCAGAACTGGAGAGCTGGAAACCCACTGTTTTGGAGAGATGCACTAAGTATTAGATGACTATAAATTTGTACCAGATATCATGCAACTTCAGCACCAGAACTGAGGCAGAACTGGAGGGCTGGAAACCCACTGTTTTGGAGAGATGTACCTTAAGTGGTCATGCAGTCTGCACACTAAAAACACACCATTGAATATCATGAAGCATTGCTTTGTGTTGCTTGCATAGGTACGGTTTCTAGAAATAAAAAGCCTTAAGAGATCGCAACCCTTGTGATCTTTCCTTTTTTTCCTGAGTGTGAAATGTCATGAAGGCTGAGCTGCCACCCAGCAGGGCCCCATTTTCATGTCACGCAGCTGAGGCCAGGCCAGTGTGACACTCAGGGCACATGGAAGTGTGTGGAGAATGTAAAGCCTGGTAGGATAAAACTGTGCAGCAGAAAGGGAGCCAAACTCACTGCCACCTTGCCCCACCTGTCTTTTGGGATTCCTACTGGCAATGGGCTATTCCCCAAAGTAGGCACAGATGCTGCCTGGAAGCAGCAGCCATTACAAGTCAGAGTGATGGTGGCAGGGTGTTGGTTATCCAGCAAACTGGGATTTGCAGAGTCTGTGCTCAAAGTGGCACTCCAGCCTTGTTTTCTTAACTAATCCTGAGTGCTGCCAGGATTGGAGCTGGCAGTACAGGTGTGGGGATCAGGCTGGTCAAGAAGAACACTGCTGTGCATTTCATCAAAATGGAATCCAAACATTGCACAGAGTCCAGGGCAGGGAAACTGCCTGTACTCAGGAAGGAAGCTCAATCACATTGCTAACTACGGGCATGTGCTCCAAGCCCTGCTGAAATCCCTGGCACTGAAGCATGTGCTGTAAGCTCTTTCCCTGAACCAAGTCTTCCAAGGCTGCCAGGTGATTCCCACGGGTGAGCAGCATTTGCACTGCCTGTTCACAGACCCCAAAACAGGGCAGAGGAATGCAAGCAGATCTGTGTCAAAATAGTCATACCCATCCACCACCATCTTCAGGGAAGATGTTGTAGCTACTTTCCACGTTTTCTGGATCTTAATGTGGCACTTTGTATATGTGTAATGCAATGGGAAAACAATAGGTCTTTTTGAAATTTTATTCCAGGGCACTATTTCCTCACAAAGATCATTAAGAAATTATCTGCTAGGCATCCAAAATGTTCCTCCTACTCTTTTATTGCCTGTTTTTTAGGTAATATTGCACATCATGCTATCAGTGTTAAAAATATTTTAAAATTTTTCCTCTATCATGCAGGGAACAGCATGAAAACATTCTCTCTGGATTCATACAGCAACACAGTGGTCTACTAGTCTGCATTTTGTTGTTCAAACATTATCAAGTCCTCATTATCTGACACTGTATAAACACATTAAGAAACAATCCCATACCTAAAGGGCTTTTAGTTTAAATAGAGCAAGCAGTCAGGCAAAGGATATTTTTCCATCTTATATCTATTCTACTGACGAGGAACTGAGACACAGAGAAGTGATAAGACCAAGAAAAGTTACACAGGAATTTTATCAGACACCCAAGGATCAAGGTCAGGTTCCCAGAATATTAGCTCCAGGTCTTAATGTCAAATCAGACCTCTGTGTGACGGTTGCATTGAAAGTGCTTCAAGTCAAGAGATGTGCCAAAACACATTCTGCCAACAGTATAAACTAATTGCATTTTAATAATTACTCCAGTTTCAGTCATTTCAACTGTTATTAACAGCTCAAATAGGGAATGTGTGGGCTGTGTTTTCAAATTAGGCTATTTAATCTTGTATTATTTGTTTTCGTGTTGGACAGAAGTGACTTTATTTTGCCATATTACTCCTGGCGTGTGATTAACACCCAGGTGCTGGCCTGTAAAGTAGCACAGCAATTGAAACATAGCTGAATTTCCAAGGCAGAGAATGGTGACTGGCAGAGATACTTGATAAAATCATATTGAGCTAATAAATACAACAAAAGCCCTTCAGTGCTGTTAACTGCATCCAGAGAGGAATTGCTCAGAAACAGGTTGTCTTCTTTGACTGAAATGAGGCAGCATTTGATGCTTCTCCATATTTGGGAACCTGGCAGCTCCCTCAGCCCAGGAGAGTCCTGGGTTCCTTTGGGAAATCTGTATTATTTGACCTGTTTTCAGGATTTTTACCAGGCCAATTTTTTTTGCCTCTGCCTTATTACTTTTATCAGATGCAGCATTTTAGGTTCAAGACTTTCATTAAGTCACTGCTGACTTTCCATGCTTGCGATGTAGTGATTTATTCACATAAACCAAATGAGAGGGTGATTCACAATGAATGAATGAGTAAATTCTCAGTAATTCTCATGCAACACCTAAGCTGAAATGCCATTAAGAAGAAACAATCACAGTCCAATGCAGAAGGAATGAAGTAAGAGCAATACAAAGGCCTGCCAGTCTGTCAAGAGAAGATCCAAAAGTCAAAGTCATGGATCACTGTAAGTTTTCAAGGCCAGGCTGGATGGGGCTTTGTGCAGCCTGGTCTAGTGGAAGGTAGCCCAGTCCATGGCAGAGGGGTTGGAAGCAGAGGATCTTTAAGGGTCTCTCCCAACACTAAACCAATTTATGAGGAGCTGGGGAAATAGTAAAATAGACTCAGCTTGCTGCTCAGTGGATCCTTCAATTTGATCTTGGCAGACAGTCACAGAGAAGGAGGGAGACCAAGGGGCTGTGCTGCAGCTGCATTTGTGCCAGGCAGACAGGACTCCTGGAACGATGTTCACCATGTGCAGCCTAAATAATCTTTCAGATGTTTTCCTTTTGAAACGACAAAATAATTTTATTTCCTTTTGTAAAACTAATTTTAAAAGAACAGAAAAACAAATAATATAAAACATAAACAAATAAGAAGCTCAGCCTGGCCTGACAGCTCAGCAGATGGTTACCTAGGACTAGTACAAACATTGCAAGCCAAGGCACAACTTTGCCAACTTTCTCCTAATCTCCAGCTGATTTTGTTTTCATGTTCATGCAGCAGCAGCTTTTTCTTCTGTGTTTTAGCAGTGGTATTCTCAAATGTCTGGCACTTCACTGTTACTTTCCTCATCTCTCCCATAGGCATCACCCTGGTTTCTCTCTTCCTAGCACATGCAAAGTTCTAGTGCAGGTACAGTTTTTGTTTCAAGGTCAAATAGACTTGAGGCTGTCAGAAAAGTCCTGCAGGCACCAGAGGTAGTGCCAGAGCCTTCCCATGCTGCCTCTGGATACAGACCAGGAGAATTTCTGATAATAACTCCTTGCAATAACTCCTCACAAGTTTTCCTACATATTATATGTTCAGCCTGGTAAATTCTCACCCTCAGCATCTTCCAGAGACCAGCTGTGAAAGCCTGCAATGTGTTTTGGTTTTTTTTCAAGGAAAAGCCACCACCATACTCCTTCAGCCTTCAAAGGCTGAAGTGCAGGAACAAAGAAGGTTCAGCACTCTCAGCTCATTTCTCTTTGCATGTGGGAATAGACATATTCTAAAAGACCCCCATGAATGAACTCTGTTGTGATATGGGAAACATGTATGTTTATGAAAATTTAGAATTTTAGAAGCATATAATGTACTTAGGTGGGTGGACAGAAAAAAAAAATAAATATAGCTTATTTAGCAAGTTTGCAAAAGTAGAAAAAACAATTTGCAACAGAACACATAGGAATGTAACTTGTTAGGTAGACACAACTTGCAACAGAAGACTTAAGAATATAGTTGCTAAGTGTAATAAATAGGAGTGATTCATGCCGATAAAATTGAAACTAACCAATATTGATACAGTAATTAATATTTGGAAATCATAAAACAGTTAAAGTTGTAATGCCAAGAAAGAAAGGGAGAGGAGGGGTTCCCCCCTCCCCCGTCTCCTGCAGATGTTCAGAACAGGAAGAAGCAAGAGATGACTATTACTAAATTTAGTTGGAAGAGAGGAAAATTTGGTTGGACACCCAGGAAAACGTTAATTATATGAGATTCATTGCTTTGATGCTAGAACATAATACTGGCTTATATTATATTAGCTTTGGCTTACATTATACCAGCTAGGTGTGAGTGTGTAATCCAAAAGGTGAATCAGAGGACATCGAGGAAGAGGAGAGGCCTTCATCAGGGATGACCCCAAAGAGTGGGGGACCACCTAAAAACGGCAGAGCATGCGTGATGAAGGTGGTGATGAGATGCAAGTGTGACGAATCGCAAATGGGAGGAGATGGTAATGATGCACAGCATAAAAGGGGATTTTAGGCTTGGCAATTCGTACATGAGGTGATGGGGGTCAAACCCTGCCCTCCGTACCCCGCCACCCCGCGTGGTTATTTCTGCTTATGCACTATTATCAGAACCACAATTATTCCTTATTTTAACCAAATTATATTGTCAATGTTTCAAGTATATTCAATTTTATATACTTTTAAGGTACTTCATTAAAATTGCTGCTACATTTAATTTCATTTGGGTTTCTTTTATGATGGGATAATTGGGCAAATATAACACTAAGTAAAGGCCATAAAGATAAGAAAACTCAGTAAAGCAAGATTCAAGCATTGTGGAAACCTGATAAAGCAGAACCTTTTGCTTTAGGATCCAGCAAAAACCAGGCTCTGGTTTTGGCCAGGACAAACTGACGTGGGAGTTAGCCAAATCTCCACTGCACTTACCCAGAGACAAGGTCAAGAGGCGAACATCTGAGGAAGACCTCTTACTTCATCAAGAAGACCCCTGCCCATGTACACCAGAAGGCACGACAGAAGACTAGTTGTAATAGGAAGTGCAAGGAAGCAGAGAATGGGCAGGGAATGGGCTGGCAGGGAGGTGTGGGCTTGGGAGATCAACATGTATTTAGATCTGAAATCTGTCTCACCTGGTACACATGTATGGTGGAAATATCCCCCATGTGTCCCAGCTGGAATGAAACATACCTGCTTTACAATTTTAGTTGTGAAATTCTGGTTCTGCAACTCAGTTGGACACTGCTATGTTTGTAGAGAAGACCAATGTATCTGTCCTGACTGTTTTGGCTCCAAAGATGAAAGTGTTGCTGAGCACAGCAGTTTATGGAGGCAATGGAAGGAGCTAGTAGCCACCTTCACACAACCCAGCAGAGGTGCCCTGGTGATGCATGGCAGTTTCTTTCTTTCATTAGTGTAGAGAACACACCTGGCAGCTCTAAGGGGCAAAAGTGTGGAATTCATTGATCTTTAGAGCTCAGAGGGGATTGCATACAAAATTCAACTCTCTACAACCACAGCTCCACCTCTACACAGACCCACATTACCACAATAGATCAAAGATCTATATGACCACAGTATAGTGTGACAGACTTATGGCCAAGGTCAGTCAAAAAGGTTTTCAGAGGGTTGGGATCTGTTGCCAGTTTCTGTGTGCTCCCATTGAAGTGTGTCCCTGTGGTAGCAGAAGACTCTTGCCCCAGGACAGTAAAACAGAGTGGAGTATGTACTTTGTTAAGATATAGCTGAACTGTGAAATCTGTGATACTTCATGTTTTCCAGTGCCCTTGCAAAATCCATTTGGAATCATAATATAATTCTAGAGGTCCTGCCAATAACCCAGACAGATTTTGGTGCACCAGTCAGGAGTTTCTATTTCTAGATCCCTTACACCATCAATTCCAGCTGTGCTGTGTGAATCTTATTAAAATATTTTTTCCTCTTGCACTGGAATTTCTGCTGAATTTACCACATTAATGGTCATAGCTGGGATAATAAGATATTTTGTTTATCTCAAGGGGAGCCATGCTGAAATTTATCAAGCCAAAATGGCATTGTTTCAGGTCACATTGCCACTTGATTGCCAAAGTGTTTTGGTTATTCTGTCAAAACACAGCCTATGTGCCTTCCTACCTGCAGATTTCTGGGAGCACATGGATGGGGCTATGTCCTGCTGGCTTTTGAATCTCCTTAATTTCCCTTTTTAGACATCCACTTCACACAGGTCAAAAGCATGAGGTACTTAAACTGACTCTAAGAATTTGGCTCAGAGGGCATATTCTATGAGGCTTTGTGCAGTGCAACACACACTTCATACACCAGATGTGGTAGCAGTGCAGTGATACAACCAAGCTCATCAGCTGGGCTAATTAACTCAGACCTAGCTTTGCACCAAGGTCAATTCCAGTTCATCCACTGCTAGTTCATAGCACAGAGCAGCCCTGTCCTGCAGAAACACATCCTCACTTCCAAGAGGATGGAGAGTTGAAAAGACAACACCAGCCTCATGGCTTCTCTGAATCCCCTGGAGCCAACAGAGTTTGTGTCCAAGGAGGTCCCAATCATCTCTTTCCACACATGAGTGCTTCTTCTCTTTTTGGGGGACCCAGCTTGATGATTGAGTTCATGCTATTGAAGTTGATCTTTTTGCACTCCAGGATTGGCATGTACTTTCCCTTTCTGAAAGCACTCTAAAATCCAGGGCTGAATTATATTATGGTGCAGGGAACACATCCCAGGCTCATCACTGGTGGTAATAGCTGTCCCTCTGGTCTCATGTACTGCAATTCAATAACCCATTTTTAACAGTTGGTGGTGGTGATCTAGCCCCTCTGATTCTTCACTTGTGAATGCAGCTAATTAGTTATGATAATTAGCAGAATAACAGCTCTCTATTTCCCACTAGGGAGTACAATAGCCACAATTTTATAACCACCAACTTTTCTTTCCGTCTTGGCTTCCTGAGAAACAGAGTCCAACACCTTGATTAGAATTTGAGTCTAATGGGTATAAAAAGCAGAATAAAACAGTAATTCAGCAATGCAGACTGTTAACACCATTTCAGTCCCTTCTCCTTCTTACAGACACAGTGCTCTGTACCTAGCACAGGGCCCACACAGACCCCAATCCTGCAGGATCTGTGGCAGCATTTGCAGGGTCTGGCTCTAAGACAATAACCACTTCCAGTGAAAATCAAGTTCTGAATCCCTGCCAACACTAAGTGCACCAGAATCAGCTCCTCTCAGAGGCAAGAAAGGATAGCAAATCTTTAAACTTGCTTTTGATGGGTTTTTGCTTAGCAGACACACACTGCCAAGGTGGGTCCTCTAAGATTAAGGTTTTAATTTCACTACTCAAATTTATTAAGTATGAGTTTTGACAGTGCCAGCCCTCTCACAGGCCTCTCCATATGGCAGCTTTCATATCACATACAGTCCCCTTTTCTAGGAAACCCCACTTCCAGTGCTGTTTTCTGCTTTGAATCTCCCTCTCTATCAAAACAGACACAATGCTTTACCACAAAAATCTTTTCATATTATTATACACAAAGATAACCTACTCAGAATAACAAACTTCTTGCATCAGCTGGGGATTGCTTCTACCAACACCAATGATATTCCTCAGATATCAAAACCCACTCTTCCAAATCTCTTGTGTGTGTAGGCAATAAGTGAACTTTCCAGCTCCTTAACTTTACATCCCACTGATGTCTCTCCTAAAACTTGAAAAATTATGTTTAACAACAATGTATTCTTTGTGTCCAAAATTTCCTGAGTTCTTTCCCTCTCCAAGGACATATGAATGACAAGCAATATTTTTGAGTCCCTCTAGTTTATTTTTTCCCTGCCTCTTTGTCTCTTGCTTGATGGCAGACTGTCCACCTCTACAGGGACACATTTAATCCCTACAACAATCAATTCTAATATCATTGAATATTGTTATAAATTGAGATGGAAACTGGGGAATATGAGAAAATAAGCATGCACAGCATAGGAAAAGGCAAAGTTCTGCAATCCTTAGTCCCAGTAAACTCCTGTGAATTTACACATAAGAAGAAGGCCTAAGAAAGAACTCAAGCCCTGGTTATGCTTTCAAAGCCTGGTACAGAAAGTGTACATTTTCTTCCTCCAAAAGGACAGTCAGGTCAGTCTGCTCTGCTCTCTGTCCTCTTTAGTGGAGGAGTTACAGACCTCCCCAAACTGCAATGTGTAACATCCAAGTGTGGAAGGTCCTGGGAAGCAGAGGGACACAACAAACCCACAGAGATTATCAGGAAAGTTAATACAGTTTTTGCTGTTTTGCAATCTTCTCTGCAACAGGCTTCTAATGTGTTTCTTTCTGGACAGACATCATATATAGATGCTCATGTGAGATTGAGTGAAAGATCAAACTGAGGTGAGAGTACCCACTGCCAGCATCAGGGAAAGTGAAGACCCTCACGCTGACATCTGGTGTCAGAGAGCCTGGGGAGTGGAAAATGAGACTGATCAAGGACAACAGGATTTGGTCATTGTCTGCAAGTGGTTCAGGTTTCCTCAGACTGAGAAGGTGGTGCTGTAATTTAAGCTCAACAACACAGTGCACATTTCTAGAAATGCCTGTCAAGCCACAGACAGTCAACAGGGCTTGTAGGCTTCAAATAAAGATAGTTATTCCCCAGTCACACACAACATCTATTCTCCAGTTCTCTGAAACAGGAGCGCCATAAATGGTAACAAATGACACTGAACATGAAGCTGGAAAACGTGGTATGTTATTTAACATCGACCGCTCCATTTAATTAAGGGAGCACAATTACTTAAACATGCTTGTGATGTAAACAACCATGCAAATTGCATTTCTAACTACTATGACTGTACCCACAGGTAATTAGAAGTAGCAATTTATTACTCAGTGTAATAATTAGAAGTAATTACCTACAAGAAGCAATTAGAAATAGTAATTCATTTCTTAATGCAATGAGCTTCTTTTGCAGCGTGTGTGTGTGTGTGCATGTATGTTCACGTGGATAATTCTCATTGAATTATAGAATGTTTTGAGTTGGAAAGAACTTCTAAAGGTCCATTTAGTCCAACTTCTCTGCAATGAGCAAGGACATCTTCAACTAGGTTAGTCTGCTGATTTAGGCCAACCTGACCTGAATGTTTCCCCAGGGATTTGGGAAACCTACCCCATCTCTGGGCAACTTGTTTCAGTGTTTCACCCTGCTGCACACTTGGTGTGGTACTTCAGAAAATACATTTATTCAGGGCTTCTGATTCAGTCTTGCATGGAAATTATCTAATGTATGGATAAGATTGATTATAACTCTATACTAATTATCTCCAAACAGTATTTGTCAAGAAGCAAATATCCTCCAGCTAAAAGTTGGCTTTTTTCTTTCTAAGGTCAAATAGTGGATGGACAGACTCAATGAAAAGAATCTATAACAATAACTAGATCCAAGACAATTTTAATCTTTTAATTTGCTCACAAATCCTCATGGAATAGCAGGCACAGGTGAAGCACTGGAATAGAACCTATAGTTCATTAACAGTCACACATAATAATATTAACAAAAGTATAAATTATCTGTACTGTGGCATAACTGTTGTGTACTTATTAGAATTTTAGAATGTTCCCTGGCCTAAATTAATGGGTAAGAGGAAAATAAGAAAGCTGCCCAGGCAGTCTAGTGAAAATGTGTTTTGCACTTGGTAGACATAAAAAGGTGGAGCAACCTGGGGGTGTTTAGCCTGGAAGAAAGAGAAGTGAGAGGGGACCATATTGCTCTCTACAACTCTCTGAAAGGAGATTGTAGCCAGGTGAGGGTTGGTCTCTTCTGCCAAGTAATCAGCAATAGGACAAGAGAAAATGGCGTCAGATTGTGCCAGAAGAGATTTAGAGAAAGGTATTAGGTATCAGGAAAAATTTCTTCATGGAAAGGGTTGTCAAGCATTGGACCAGGCTGCCCAGGGATGTGGTAGGGTAATCCCTGAAGGTATTTAATGATGTGTAGATGTGGCACTTGGGTTCATGATTCAT
Source organism: Passer montanus (assembly GCF_014805655.1). NCBI lineage: Eukaryota > Metazoa > Chordata > Aves > Passeriformes > Passeridae > Passer > Passer montanus. Next base: position 6,218,564 of record NW_024368041.1, on the reverse strand, counting down.
TGGTGGACTTGTCAGTGCTGGCTTAGTAGTTGGACTCAATGATCTTTGAGGTCTTTTCCAACCTCAATGACTCTGTGATTCTATAACAAGCTCTTTGTATCAGGCAACCCACTTCGTACCTCCAGGAGGTTACAAACATTGGGGGAATACAGCAAGGAGAACCAGTCATATTTCCAGAAGGCAAATGGGGTTTGTTTGCCTCAGGAAATATAAACAGCTAGTCCCAATTCAAGGAACAGTGAGACTAGGAATTAACAAATGCGAATGAAAATTACCATAGCATAACTGGAGATCTATTTCTTGATTGTCAAGTTATTGCCTTTAGTCCAGTGTTTAGACACTTGTGCTAAAACAATCTTCTCGAGTAGAAGAAGAGGGAAAAGCAGTCAGAAGGTACTTTTTCACCTTATTCCTTTTCATGTTTAACTGTAACCATGATCATTATTGCTGAGGTGTAGTGAAGCACAAGAAAAGTGAAAAGAGACTCCAGTTTTGTTCACTGATTTTGTTATCATTATTTATCTTTTTTTCACTTCAGCTATTGTACTTTCACTGTAATTTTTGATAACTGGAGAAAAACAACAGCTCTGCCAAAGATGTCCTGGATCAGGGAATTATCCCAGACAGGGAAAGAACAGGGATATTCACTGAAAGGTCATCCTGATCTGAAGCTGTGGTATGACTGCCACTGAAATGAAAAGCTGCAGTCTGTTGCCAGTGTCCCTGCCCATGTCAGAGACATTGGAACTAGATAACCTTTAAGGTCACTTCCAGCTCAGACTGTTTCTATCATAACAGGTTTATAACTTCATTGCTCATGTCCTGGTGAGCACTGACAGTTTCCAACAAAGACCAAACACCATTTTCCTAAATGCACTATTAATGGATAATTCCTAATTTCCTAGAACTAGACGATTTTTAGAGTCCCTCCGCATCCAAATCATCCTATGATTCAATGTTTGTATGAGCTTGCCAGAGTTGCCCTCTGGAGATTTTTTCCTTCTAAGATTCATTTATTCCAATTCCACAGTTGTAAGGGCAACTCTAAAAACACTTTCAGCTAGATTTCAACTTTTAGGTCTCATATCCACTCTAATAAAAGCAAGAGAGAAATTTCATCCCTATCTGGACAATTTCTAGTCCTCAGGCTACAGGTATACAGTAACAGGAATGGAGAGCAGAACAGTAGTTAATCATTGCCCTCACCTGCACACCTAAACAGGAATCTGAATTTTCAACCGGGGCTTTAGTTTATGTCAGTGAGGTTATCAGTTCCACAGACAGCATTTTTCTTTTGTTTCTGGAAGAGTGAGGTCAAGAGAAGATGGACTTTGGCCAAAGGCTTTAGTCACCATGAGTTGTGAAATTACCTTTTTATGCTGTAAGCATGACACATTACAATCGTGCTGAGAAAGAGATGGTTCACCCCACTTGTAATCTTAGAGGCAAAGTGTAACAAAGTTCAAAGGACAACTAAAGTCTGCACTTTCCTTCAGTCTTACTAGTACTGTTCAAGCAAAGAACAAGCAGCATTTCTGTGTGAAAGGGTTTCCAAGGACTAAGGACACTGGATTCCCACAGCAAGACAGAGCTGGAAAAATCTCACTTGTGCACTTGAACCATAGAATGGCTTGGATTGAAGGAAAGACCATCATGTTCCACCCCCCTGCCATGGGCAGGAACACCTTTTACTACACCAGTTGCTCAAAGCCCGATCCAACTTGGCCTTGAACAATCCCAGACATGGGGTCTTCACAATTTATGGGATCATCTGTCCTTGCCATGGTGGAGGTATCAACCCAGACAGAGCTTCAGGCTGTGGACACAGGCCTGGAAGTCTCAGGCTGCAAGATATGCAGGAATGAGTGGGGAAAGACAATGTTTCCTGTGAGGGAGTCATGAATACTGTTGACAAATAAAGGATTTGGGATTACACGGACAAAAGAGAAAACAAATCAACAAATAGGACTTCAGTAGGAGGCAATAAAATATTTGCATGCAAGAAAGGAAGAGCCTGCAAGGTGTGATTATGGGGAAAAAACAGTCTTTTGAAGGAAGAGGGAGCTCCTGTCTGCGCACAAGCAAGCACTTCCATACTCTGAGGGTGACCAAGCACTCTAAATTGTTGCCCACAGAAGGAGTACAGTGTCCCTGATTGGAGATATTCAAAATCCACCTGGATACAGTCTTGGGCATCCAGCTCTGTGAGATCCTGCTTGAGCAGGAAGGGTGAGGCCAGATGAGGGGTTAGGTCCCTTCCAGCCTCAACAGCTCTGTAGTTGTGTGAGTCATAATATAATCAGTTTTGAATGCTGTGAACTACTTTCAGTGTTTGAATACAAAATATTATTCAGCCTGAGTTATTTCTCTTTAAGGAACAACAAAGAGTGCTTAACCAGACTGTTGTGCACAGGAAACATGTTTCTTCACCAGATGACTTCACTGTCATCTAAAAGAGAAAGCCTTCAGACCTGTTCAGCTTCCATTTAACAAAAAGCCATATTCTGTTCCTGATGACACTAAAATCAGTGGTGAGATTACATCCATGTCAGACATGACCCTACATATAAGCCAAATAGAACAGCCTCAGTGTCAAAGTCACACCAAAACAAGTAGATGAAAGAAGATGAACACCATGGTTTAATCATAAATCATAGCCAGGAGGGGAACCAGGCACACTGTGTTTAGCCAGCTTTCCTATAGCATGGAGAATTAAGAAACCTTCTGTTCAAATTCCACCATACTTGGGTAAGTAGTAAACTCCTCACTGGTATTTACATTCCTACAAGGTTTACAAAGCAAGTCACCTCAACAGAAATAGGTGGAATCTTCACAGATTCATGCCAGTAACTCTTAAGCTCCTCAGCCAGTTTTTGTGATCAAAGGCAATCTGCTGTTCATCCACAACAAAACAGTACTAGATACCATGGTCATTGGAGATGAGATTACAAGGTGAAGATAGACACATAGACTACAAATAAATGTTAGTGTGAGTCAGTTACTAGGTCACTCATCAAATCTATTCCAAAATCAGGCTCCATTAATCTACTGCTCACAAAATATTGACAGATTTTTATTTCTGTCTTATTGTAAACAAGTTCATGAGCTTAATTGGATATTTACATTTATGTTTTACCTGAGTGAAATGGGGCCTTGGCTTTTAACTAATCAGAAGCATTTTATCCAGGTCACTTTTACTAAAGCAATATAGAGTCATCATATTTACTGAGTGAGGAACAGTTAAGTGACCATCAGTAGAAACCTGGTTTTCAAAAGGACTGACCCTGCTTTTGTGGATGCCCTGCCCTGCAAGGACTTAGGCAAGATCTTCCATGGGGCTTGCATAAACCTGAACACACATATCAAAGACAGTTTTGTGAGCATTTTAATATTAATCAAAAGGCAGTTCATGCATTGATTCTCCATATCAGTCTCATTTCTCTGCTTTTTCTCCAATCTAGGGTTGTTATAGAGCATATAGACTGGGTTCCTGATGAAATTAAAGCAGAGGCTGAGCTTTAAGATTACCTACATAATGCATTCCAACCTCCAATGGACATTCTATCCATAGAATCAGGTGGGAGCTAATCGAAAATAGCCTGGGCACCCTGAGGAATATGGAGGGTGAACAGCAGGTCTTTGACATTCAGTGTTTCATTCTACAGATCTGCTCCTATTGCACCATACTGCTTGAAAATGTAAGTATAACTCCTGTGACTGCAAAACTGGGACCTAAGATAAAACATATCTGTAAATAGAGCCTGAATATGAAGATTTATCATGTATATGCCACTGAACTGTATATACATGGGATATGACTTGTGCATCTAGCAAGTTCTGGCTCTCTCTCTAGAACTGAGTTTTATACTAAGTGCTTACATATAAGAAGACTCAACTCAGAGATTCCTCAAATTTCAAAAGCTTTGATTTTAGAAAGTGCTGTCTGTTTGTCACAAACCCAAAAACACATGCATGTTCATATAAACACATTCAAATATTTATACAGAGCGACATTTAAGGAGTCATTACTGTTGTTGGCTACATCTACTTCAGATTTTAAATAGCTCGTGACACCATACACACCATTTTCATATCTTATATTTCATTTATAAAAATGTTTTTCTAACAATACAATTGGTTTATTTTATCCTTCATAAATGAGCAAAGAGAACTGTTTTGTTTTGTCTTTTGTTAACACCAGGTTAAGATGAAAACAGTAATGGCAGCACTGCTGTTCTGATACAAGGACAATTTAGCTACATGAAACAGAAACTCCTTCCTAATGAGGATTCTATTTCTGGAACTTAAAGTAAAGAATCATTTTGTTAACAACCCACCAAGAACACTATTTTGATATTAACAAGTCTAAAATCCATTTTCCGGCTAGAAAATTAAGGGGTACCAAACCCTGCATTGATTTCACAATCTCAGAAATTTTTTAATTACAATTTTATTATCTCATCTGAGAATCTGGAAGGAAAGATATCTGGAATGTTTTCATGAAAATCTTGATAAAAAGTGCCCTCATTGTCACCTTGTTTGAGTTAATTGGTGTAGTGGGCTATATGAGTGTTTTACTCCTGCTCATGCCTATAGCTGGGAGCTCATTGCACTCTAGTTAAAGGTGGCTCCTGGGAGGTAAAAAAAACAAAAAACAGTCAAATTTTAAAGTATCACAGTTTTCAGTTGTATTGCTGCTATATACAGCACACACAACTGTTCTGTCTCGGTTGCCAGGTCACTGTAACATGGGGGGCCCGTTTTGCCCAAATAAAAAAGGGGGCCTCGGGGAAAAAAAAAAAAAAAAAAAAAAACAGTCAAATTTTAAAGCATCACAGTTTTCAGTTGTATTGCTGCTATATACAGCACACACAACTGTTCTGTCTCAGTTGCCAGGTCACTGTAACTCCCTTGAAATCACCAGTGTTAAGTCCTGAATCAAGCACATCTTCACTGGCCAGACCTTGGAGACTTGCAACTGAACACACACAGGAGACAAGCAGTGCAGCATCCCTGCCTCCTCCATGCTCTGGTAGGAGGTATCAAATGTTCCAGGCACAGTAGGATTTGCAATACAGACACAGCTCCATCACACATCCTGCACATCACAGTTCATGGAGAGATCCAAAGTGACAAGCCTTCACCCAGCCTTCTCCTTCCTTCTCTGTGATCTCCATAAACTCAGAACTGATAGTTGGAGAACAAAGTGGATGCAGATTTGCTACTGCATTTTGTTGAAATTTTACTGGTTTTTAAAGTAAAATATACCCTTTTTCACTTATGCATGCAGGATTTTATGAAAACCCATTCTTTTTTGCTGAAAGACAAAGTGCCCAAAGTTCTCTGCTGTCAACAACAACAAAAGCAGGGGAAAGTGTACATTTTGCCTCAGTGGCACTGGATTTTGCTGGGAAAAAAAAACATATGCATGTAGACTCAAACTGGCCCAGTTTATAGCTCATTCCAGCAGGATTTTTTTTTTTCCATTAAAAGGAGAATCCAGCCTACCAGCAGGCATTTGCAGCAGATGAGGGAAATATTCAATCAAAAAGCAAATTAAACATCAAGGGAGCCAGTAGAGCTAAAGAAATCCCTAATGCTTTGCTTCACTTCTCAGAAATCACAGATCTAGGGCCTAACAGGATCTTAACCACAGGAGCCAGATAATCTCAATATTATCTTGTCAATTTGTGCACTAGCTAAGGATTAAGTGACATTTCAAGCTCTGTGGAAGATTTTCTCATTCAGCCCCTGGAACTGTTGCTTTGTACAACTGACCAGCTTTTCCACCAGCTCTGACCACTAAAGCAAACTTCAGGATTACCTGGCAGAGACTAATGTGAAGCTACAGCAGGAGCAAGTACCACACAGCATAGGCACCATTGCCTTTGGGAGTAGTCATTTATTTTGTTGGAAGACTGATTTTGTTTGGTATCCTTTAGAAAAATTGATAGAACACAAAGTTCTAGTACCTCCAGCCCTGAATCATTATTTTCCTGCAACGCATGGTGCTTTAATGGTGCCTAGTTCTGTCTCTTCACTGGAAGTACTCTGTGAGGATTACTTGCAATTTAAATAATATTAGCACTAATATTACATACCTGCTGCACTATGAAAAGCCTCAGAAGGAAGGCTTAGCAAACAAAATTTTTTTCTGCACATGCATCACTTGACTGTGAGTTTTGTAAGCTGTTATTCTTGTTACTCAGCAGGAATGTCATTCACCAAGCTTGACTATCAGAAAGAGCTAGAAGTTATCCCTCAGCCAGTGTCAAATCAGTGTCCATCAGTCAGTGCTTTGGCTGGCACCTCCATGGTGACAGTGAAATGAGTGAATGAGAATTGAGAGGCCTTTATTGGTTGTTAATGACAAGGGGTAGAGAGGGAGGGCTAACAGTGCACCTTGGACATAGCCCACACCAGGTAAGGGCAAGGTACCTGGTGAATTCTCTCCCAAGGTTTTAATGGGTCGTAGGACATTTTGTTCTTGCCTTTCTGCTCTTTCTTCTTGTGCTGTGCATAATTCATCAGCAGCTGGGCTTGGCTCCAGCAACATCAGGGTTTCAGAGAAGAATAAAGAAGGCATGTGTTGTCAGTGAAACATAAGATTTTCAATAACTTATTCATACAATGGGTTGAGTTGGAAGAGAGTTTCAAGATCATCTAGTTCTAAGACATGGACAGGGCTGCCACCACCATCAGGCTGCATTTCTTAGAAAAAGGGCAGTCAGCTTTCACCTATCTCAGCTCCTGTAAAGAATTACTAATTAAATTTGTGAAGATAGAGATCATCACAGGAGACCACCCTTGAAGGTAAGGACCTAGAAAAGTTGAAACAATGATAATGAAAAGGAGGAGTATGAGGCTGGAGAAAGGCCTCTTACAAAAGCAGAGTTCTTCAGGAATAAATCCATGCCGCCAGTTATAAAGGATGAAATGTTGTCAACAACACAGAAGTGGAGGAGACTGTCAGCAAGACAAACAGAAAATCTTGAGAATTAGTTAAAAGATTAAATGATCATAAAAGGCAGACAAACAAGATGCAGAAAGACACAATAACAATGAGTCATAAACTGCTGTAAAAGCAGGTGCTGGTCCTGCCAAAGAAGTCCTGGTGCCCACAAAAGCCAAAAGAAAGCAAAAGGAGTCATAGGATGCATTAACTGAATTATTTCCAATGGATCTGTGCAAATATTACCATATTGTATGGGATTTTAGAAGGATCTCATCAGGAATAATATGTACTGTATTGGTAATCCAGTCTTTGATTCAGACTGAAGCAGGTTGGTGAGGGGAATGAGAAGCTTGTATTACAGGAGAAACCTGGGAGACCTTCATTTGTTTAACTTCCCAAATGAAAGTTGAGATGGGTTGGTTTGCTTTCTACAGACATTTTGAGGAAATAAGTACTAGAAGAGCTATTTAAACCATAGCAAAGAAAAAATAAAAAGGCAGCAGAACAAAAGGATTTAAACAGGTCACAAATAAATTCAAACTGCAAATTAGGAGTTTTCTAACAAATGGCAAATAAAGAGTAGAGATTCTGAAACAGTCTTGCCATGGGAACAACAGTAGTAAAACATTACTTGATTTTAAAATAAGAGGGTATTTTTATCCAAAAAGGGTAGATATGTCATGGCTGCATGCAATAACAGAAGCCATAGGTCAGAGTCTCCTGCTCTCCCCTCCTGTCCTGTGTTCTCATGAATCCTCAGTTAGTAATATCTGTGTAATTTCTGCTAAGGCTGGGGACCCATCAAAAGCCTGTGTTGTCCAGGCTGTGTAAACTGCTGATGAAAGATAGGAAGTCACAGTGGCTCTTCCGTGACTTCCCATTTTTCTCATGCTGGTGCTATGACTAAAAAAGGTTCTGCCTCAAAGTTCATACTTCATGCAAAAATTTTGGTGGGCAAAATTACACCAAATCCCATTATCATAAGATAGTTGAGACTGGAAGGGACCTTAGGGGTCCAGCTTTTAGCCCAAACTAGGCTCAGCTTTAAGATCAGACTAATTTGTCAGGTTTTTATCCAGTTGAATCTTGAAAACCCACAAGCAGAGAATCTGTAGAACACCTTTGGATAACTTGCTTTACTGCTTGAATGCCCTCATGGGGAAAACGTTTCTCCCTTATAAACAGCATAAACTTTACACCTCTTGACTCTCATTTTCACACCATGCATTGCCATGAAGAGCCTGGCCCCATCTTCTCTGTAACCTCCCCAGAGGTACCAGGACACCCCTTTTCAGGTCCATCAAAGCCTTCATTTCCTCTGAGTGAACAAGACCAGATCCCTCAGCTTGTCCACATATGGCATGTGCTCCAACTCCCAACCATCTTGAGGACCCTTCTTTTGCCATCTTGTTACAAGACGTCAAGAACGATGGCCACTCTCTAGACAAACTTCTTATGCAGGCTGCCAGGAGGAGAAACTCTAACTGCACTTTTACACCAGTCAGAGATTTCTCATGCATAAAAGAAGGATAGACCTGCTGCACATGCCATCCTTCCAAGCAATGTCCTGTAACTCCTGTTCCCAGGAGTTTTCCCAGTGTATCCAACAGTCTTTCCTCAAAATCCAGCATTTCAGCATTATGCTTTATTACAAGAAGGGAGAATGCATTGTGTGGCACAGCCCTGATTACTTGTGTTGTCCTGCAAAACAAAGAGCAAGCATGGAATTCCAACTGACATCTTTGAGCAGAGAACAGCCAAGGAGACAAGCATATAAGACTTGGAGGAGATCCACATTTTAAGCAATCTTCAATTAAGATCCTAATTACCCTTGAAAGTAGAAACTTCAGTACTGAATTCAAGAGAAACAAAAAATCACATTTCTAGATCAAATCAAGTAATTCAAAATACCTACCTCCTCAGAAGCAGTCAGCTCCAGTGATCACATGGCTAGAGATGTCACTGCCTTTTGGCAGAAGAAGAAAACTAAAAAGGTTTTAGAAGTATAAAAAGGGAACCTTCAAACTAAAAGCATGCAAATTTTCTTACCTCCATAATTAAACCTGACAAACTTCCACATTCACTTAAGTTTATAAAATAGAAGAAGAAATAAAGAACTCAAAACATTCCATGTCACAGCAGGTTCTGACTAGGCTACAGAATCCCCTTTCAGTTCTTTTCATTAGAGTTCAGCACATTATGGTTTAAACATTTCAGCTGTTCCTTTGCTCTTGCCTTTTACACCTACAGAAACACTGAAAGCCTTGAAGCGCAGTGTGAAACATTAGACATAGTTTATGGGGACAGCAACTGGTAATTTGGAATCCAGAAGTGAGACCAGCTTGAGCTGTTCCCTTTCTCCCCTCCTTAAAGGCTACAGCTGCTTCTGCCAGGGATAGCTGGGCTTTGGTGAACATTGCAGCTGTGGCACAGATACTGCCATCTGCACAGCCACAGGTGGCTGCACAATCAGCCAAGCACATTTCCAGTGTTACACAGAACCACCTTCCCACTGCCTCCTTTTCCAATGTACATCTGCTCACTGCTACAATTAACTAGCAACAAATCTGTTTCTTAGCTAACTATGTCAGTTTACTTTCATGTGTCCCATCATGCATATACTGGTAGGATATTACCAATGGTGATGGCTCAGAAATCCTGAATTACAAGTCAGTATTACTTCATAACAGCCCTCCCTTCAGAAGGTTGAAGTTTAGGAAATATTTCCATTAGTAATCTTTGTTATCAATGGTTTGCAATGGAAAGATTTAAAAACTGACATTAAAAAAATACAATATTAACCAACACACAAAATGATCCAGAGCAGAGCTTTTCTATCCTGAAGATCAATGCAGGCACTTTCACTAGATGGTTTTTGAATTTTCTAAAATATTTGACTTGGAAGACAAGGAAAAGCAACATAGCCAAATCACTCTGAAGCAGCAAAATTTCCTGCCTTCCCAGAATTCCTGACATCTGATCCCACTCCAGTTCTAAGAACAGATGAAAGCAAGACAGTGAAAACAAACATTTTTGTTTATTCTGCTTTTTTCTTTTGAGTCTCCTTCAAAGCATAAAAGGTGAGATTAACTTAGAGGATGTAGAAATCACAAATTGTCTTGGCATGGCATTGTATTGGAAGGAATAGAATTGATTATCAGGATCAAAGCACCAGTGCTCTCAAGTAAATCATGTTCTGCATGCAGAGATTTAGTATGAACTATGCTTTCAAACAGAATAAAGCAAACAAAAATATAACGCAATACCGTGATGTAACAGAGGATGTTACAGAGAGGCTGAAGGCTCCAAACCTACAGGGGCATAGTCTATTCTGGGAAAGACACACTTTCAGATTAATTTTGTTGTAGGAAATATCAAGATAACTGAAATGTTACTTCAGTGGGGTTCTGGGGGGAAAAGCCCAACCAAAGAACCAATAGACCAAACAAAACACCAACCAACCCAGACCAGTAATGACAATGTCACTGTGGATGCTCAAAAAACCAGATATGACTCTATCCAAGCCCCAAGACCAACCTTGGCCTCCATTCTCAATGTAGCTGCAACTATAGCAACTGCACCTCTTAAATCAGTCACATCATGTGGACACAGGGGTAGAATGCAGCCCCAAGCCCAGCCTGATCTCTTCTTCTGCCTCTTCAATGGGGCACGTCAGCTTCTTCTGTTTCCAGGGACCTACATCTGAGGCTTCTGCAATTGGGCTTACCTTATACATAGGGAAAGCTCACAAGAATGCACTCATGAAGGACTGGAAGTACTCTATTCATCTAAAAACCAGCATCCAAGCCATGGAGACAGGACGTAGAGCAAAAGCACACAGCAAACCCCTCTTCCCTGGTCTGCCAGGTCAAGAGGCAAATCTCTTCATAGAAGTGGGGATGAAGTAACAAAGCTTTCAGCTTCAGTCTTTTACAATATGTCCATATTTGCCTCAAACACCGCAGAGCCATCCAAGGAGTTCTGAAAAGAAGGCTGAGATCTCTGCTGCTGCAGAAAATGAGATTGCATTTGAGATCTCTCTGCATGCAGGTCTCATAAGTGTGATAAAATACATGAAACACCTCCTTTGACAAGGGAAGTAGAGTGGCTTCAGATGACATCAAAACTTACTTGAAGCAGTACTGTTCTTGCTGTGTTATAGCCATAAGACATGTTAGGGTTTTTTAATATAAACTGTTGCTTAAAAAACTTGTTTACTGTGCTGTTCAGTTGTCAACAAATGAAGCAAGATAAAGGTAACTTTAAACAACATGTGTTCAAATATTTACATTACAAATATCAAATCTGGAAGTACTCTATTCATCTAAAAACCAGCATCCAAGCCATGGAGACAGGACGTAGAGCAAAAGCACACAGCAAACCCCTCTTCCCTGGTCTGCCAGGTCAAGAGGCAAATCTCTTCATAGAAGTGGGGATGAAGTAACAAAGCTTTCAGCTTCAGTCTTTTACAATATGTCCATATTTGCCTCAAACACCGCAGAGCCATCCAAGGAGTTCTGAAAAGAAGGCTGAGATCTCTGCTGCTGCAGAAAATGAGATTGCATTTGAGATCTCTCTGCATGCAGGTCTCATAAGTGTGATAAAATACATGAAACACCTCCTTTGACAAGGGAAGTAGAGTGGCTTCAGATGACATCAAAACTTACTTGAAGCAGTACTGTTCTTGCTGTGTTATAGCCATAAGACATGTTAGGGTTTTTTAATATAAACTGTTGCTTAAAAAACTTGTTTACTGTGCTGTTCAGTTGTCAACAAATGAAGCAAGATAAAGGTAACTTTAAAGAACATGTGTTCAAATATTTACAATTACATTAGATAGAGCTCCAGCTAACAATGCAATATTCTTCTGCTTCATTTATTCAGTGCTCAGTAGTCTACTGTATAACAGTAGCATCTGGCTGTGTTCAGAATCTTTTGTGAGACCTCAGAGATGAAAACTCAGATAAAACAAATATCCTGCAATGCAAGCTTAGCTGCTAAAGCCAAGTCTAAACCCAAATATATTAGTAACAATGAGAAACATTTTTCCAGACTCTAGGACAAATTGCAGGACAGCCATGTCTTTCATGGTGTGCTGTTTAACTATGAAGGCTCTGAAGTTCTCTCCTTCCTTTGCCCCATAAAAGTCACACTGGCTCCATCAGTGCGCCAGCAGATGAAAAATGACAAGCAAACGAAGAGGCAAAGCTGCACTTAGCATCTGCCATCCCTCACAAACTGGAAATATGGAAACCAGAGGGGGTGAATATTCCCAGAGGAGTAGGGGTGTCTGTCTTGTCTTTTTTCCTCCCAGAAACAGCACAGTATTTTGTGAACTATATCAAGAGAAAAGGCTTCTCACCATTACAGCTTATTTCAGGGGAATTAGTAGTCATGGGAGTGTCATTCTGCAAGAAACATGAAGGCAAAAAAAACGTGAGGACAACATTGTCATAGCCTCAAAAGCATGCAGCTTTTTTTGCAATAATGGGTTCCCCCAGAAAACACTGTCTGCCCACATTTACTGGCTAGTCCTGGTCAGACCAAGAGGAATTAAATACATGGTTAGAAGGACTGAGCACTTCCAAGTCAATACCTGAACTGATTGGATTAGTGAACCAACCAAAAGCTTAAATCAATTATCAGTTTTCCCTTAATGATGGGAGACAAATAGGAACAATTAAAAAATATTTTGTGGATAAAGACCAGGAAGAGCAGTAATTAGTAAAAAATCTAAATAATTATTTTATTGACTGAGAGAAATTATTGTTATTCATGATAGGGAAGGAAGGGAAGTAAACAAAGTCGGGTATGTCTTCTGCCATGTAGAATCAGCTAATCAAGTAATACAGGAGAGACCCACAACTTTTGCAGTATCTGATGAAGGTTACATGGAAATTCACTGAATTGGAGAATGGGCATCTTCATCCTTGAAAGAAGATTGCAACGTGCTTGATGCTGGAATTTTGTGCATTTCAAGGGAGAAGTTGTTGGTTTTTTCTTGGTAGCTTTTCTGCAAATATTCCTGGTGTCCTTGTTGTGAGGGAAAGAAATTATTAAACCAAAGAATTGAAGAATAACTACATTTTTCCACAGAGATGGATGTGAATGGGGGATGCAGAGACTAACAAATTCTTAGAAAACTCCTAGGAGAAAAAACCTATCAGCCTGACCCAGGTGCAGAGACAGAGACACCCTGCAAGCCCTGACATCTACCTACAAAAAGGGATGAACATTCAGAGCAAGGAGTGGTAAACCTTGCAAGAAGCGAGAGACACCTGCCTCTATCAGTGTTCAGCTGCCTAAAACAAAAAAGCACATGGCAGATGCAGCTGCACCAGCTGGGCCCACCTCTGCAGCAAAGCTGGAACTTCTGAGTGAGGGCAGGGCAAGAAAAGCGTTGGGAGTTTTCATGACAGCTCATCCTGAGCACCAGATCAGATTTCTTTGGGGCAAGCTCCACCCCATAAAAGATGCTTCTTGGAATGGTTTCTCTAGTATGCACTGTCACTTGAGGGACAAAGACAGCATACTGTGTGTCCATGTCAAAGACAGCACACTATATGCTGCCCCATATCATTCTGATGGCGGCAAACCTACCTTGGAGTTTCATCCTGAATGCTAAATGGGGCTTTTCTCTGGAGTCTGAGTGATTCTATTTCACATCTTGTACCTCCTCTTTCTGCTGATGTTTGTCTGCTACAAAAACATTTATAGCAGTACCATGAGTACAGAGTAATTCCTCTGGCAACTTACTATGAGCCAGTCTGTGACTATTCAGCCGAGCACTGCCTTTGCTTGACTCCCACAGCTTTTAGAGTCTTGGAGCCTGGTTGGATCCAACTTCCTGAGCAAAATTACTCTGTGATGATAAATATAGCTCACAGGCTGCTGGGCCTCCAAGGGAGGGAAGATGACCCCACCAGACACCTTTGCTCAGATGTAGCTGGCTGTGATCACACAGAGAGTGCCAGCCCACATCTGTGAGCAAGAGATGCAAACAGTAGAGAGTAACAACAATCTGCTCTCACCCCCACTGTGGCCATTTGAAACCCTTCCCACTGGCTTTCTGAGGCTTCCTCTAAAACTGGGTATGAGGTGCTGTGAAATCAGAATCTCCATTGTCAGATAAGAAACTGTAAAATAAAGCATTGAGCCAAACAGAAAATGGCTATTCCCTACTCTTATATATGCAGTCCCTCTTCCTAACCAGCCTCCCCCCCCACCCCCAAAAAAAACAACAAAACAAAACAAAAAAGCCTACAGCTGTTTAAACTGCTCTTTGCTTTATCAAAAGGTGACTGTGTCTTCTCAGTGCATCCTGTTTTCTGGGCTGTTTTGCCAAGGGTGGGCCATGCCACTGCCCCCACTATGGCAGTAGCCTATGTGAATAAACCCAACCAGAACCAGCTCTGGCTCACACTTGCTCTGCATCATTGCAAAATCCCCACTCCCCTGTGAACAGACACAGCAGCAGATTGAGCAGATGCTCAGTGAGAGTGTTCAAATTTCTAAATAAATGCTTTTCTTGTCTGCGATGTTCTTTCAGAAGCAGTACAAATAAACATTCAAGGATGATAGCTAAATCTATCGTCGGGTTCCACTTAGCACTTCCTCTAAATTGAATTTTATGTGTTTGCATTAAACACAATTGGGGCAGGGAAAAAAAGGAAGCCATCAGCAAAAAAATCTTTCTTAACTAAATTCTATTCTTTTTTTCTATCTGTAAGTGAAGCCATTCTGTTCTGTGAAATACTAGCAACAGTTGCTTTGTACCAGTTCACAAGTAGATTGAAATCTTCATGAACTGGAGAATATGAAAAAAAAAGTTACTTACCAGTGTAATCAAATTCTTGATTAAATCAGAGACAAGTGTGAAGTGAAAGTAACTGCAATGGAACTATGACACAGCCATGAGGTTCAGGTAATTCATCCTGTGCTCTTCAACAAAACACTGAGCAAGTGGAGGCTTAGTGACTGCCACAAAAAGGTGGGCTGGAAACAGATGTGAGTGGCTGTCAATGCACGGCCTCTGAAATTCAAGAGGTCATGCTGTATAATCAGAAAGGACTCTCTAGCATGGGAATGTATTAATTTATGATAACATTGCTCTTAGATTAGCCACAAGGCCTATCAGGTCATGGAATATGCTGATAAACTTGACAAGCAATCAGAATATATGATTATTGGAAAATGTTCACAGTTGTTAGAAGTGAGCCAAAGGTGTTCATACATGGTTATTGAAGACTTGGCTTTATGACACCAGATAATTAAAGCATTACCCATTTAGCCTTTATGGACAGTATATTACCGTTTATTTTTCAAATGCTTGAAGCTACTAAATATGATGAGGAATTAATAATAAAAGAAATAAAGCAGGAAGATAATTCTACTGAGCCAAGTTTCACATATATAATTGATGTTCACTCCATTACCAGAGGCCAAACGTTCCTTGTTTCATTGACATGAATAGCCCCATTGATAAAGTGCAAGTACAAAGTGAGCCAACCTCCGATGAGATGTTTATGTGGTATTCCAAGCTTGAACAATATTGTACTATTTTAAATGGATGATAAATTCTCAGGGATTGAAAAATATTGATATGGTCCTGTTACTTTGTAGAATTAAAAAATTAAACATGGTCTAATATTTTGAGTGCAGGCATTTTAAAGCAATGGCCATTACTAGAAATCCTTACCAACATTTCTTAAAGAGTGTTAAAACACTTGGAATGTAAAGTATTCACAGATAACTCACATTTTTCTTTGGCTGAAAGGGAGAGTTGTAAATTAAGACCACTCCTGGAAGCTTTCAAATGACACTAAGTATGGTAACCAGTGCCCTTTTTTCAGGGCAGAGTAAAGGTCTGCAGCTGTTGTTGCTTTTGTTAAAATCTGATTCCGTTTCCTTGAAGATAAGACAAACTACATAAAAGCAAGAAAAAAAGATTGATGCAGCGTCTGTGTCAGATAACAGCTCTTTCTTGTAGCTCTTTTTGTTTTTCCCTTAGTTTGAGCACAGCACTCAGTTTTACAAGCCAATCTGAGACATTGCAGAATTGTTGTATCAGGCTTGACAAACTGTTGTTTGTCCAGACTCAGAGTGATAGTCCTGGCTGGCAGATTCAGGCTTTAAAAAAAATGAAAGAAATTAACAGAAAGGATGAAATAACACGAGAAAGAAGGTGACAAAAGGAAATTCAAGTCCTGTGTTCTGGATGATATATGTTAACAAAAGTTTAAAGTCTGCAAATACAGCACATGAGGCTCAAACTGAGCATCCTGGTGAATGCCAAGGCGATGTGATCCCCACTGCTGTGCAAAAATTTCCCAAGGGAACATATTAATTCCATACTGAAAAGGAGAACTGAAATCAAATTAACCATCCAGGGTCACATCACAGAGACATTCTTCTTCTCTAAATTTAGTGAAGAGCATGAGATTATGAGTTACTTCATCCATCTGTATCTGGCACTACTCTGTATTTCAAACCATGTATCCTAGATCGGTGGAAAGCCAGCCTGAAGGACAACCCATGTATCTTATGGCACCATTCTGAAAAATTTAATAATTGCCTTTTCCTAGGGGTGTTCTCTGAAGCTGCAAATAACAGTGACTGAAAGAAACTGAAAAGTGTTCAGACTTGCAGGCACCTTCCAGAAATATCACAAGCCATGTTTTTATGTCTGATTAAGAAGAAATCTTTTAGTGCTTCTTTCGCAATTCTAGCAATAGAATCCAAATGCACTATTCAAATAAGCAGCCCTTATACTTGAAAACAGATGCAGAAAAGCAGGAGTCTTAGACATGTTCTACATGTAGGTGAACTGAGGAAAATTTAAATTTTCAGTGCTGGTTCTTTTTGACACCTCAACTATCTAACTAACATCAGCCTGGTTTCAGAAATTCTGAGCTCTTGCCACTATCCCTACTTTTGAGTGGTAGCTTCCAAGATGAAAACCTGATTTTAAAAAGAAATATCAAAGCCTAATTCTGTAGCATCTACACACAGTGTGGCTGCTTTCAATGCCAGGACCAGGCAGGGCTCAGCCAGATCTTTAATAGCCAGAGTTTTCCACTCTTAGTCATATCATATTTACCCTGAATGCTCTAACTGTATCCCCAGAATTCTTGGTGTTAAATTCTGAGTTAAAATGGGAATAGATACTTTTCCTGCTGAGCGCAGAAGTAAATCAAAATGAAGCAATAAAATGAAAGCTTCATTGCTGTCTAGCAAAGCTATTTTGTATTAAGAATTTAGTATATAAAACTGTACTCATGTTGTGCAAAATGTTTGGTATACTTCGATAAGAAGCCAATGGTAATGGCTTTTCTAGACAATTTAATTTATTTTATACTGATTGCAGGACCTAACAAAACCACAAATTCTTGGCTTGGCATGCATTAAAGGAAACATAATGAAAACTGCAAAATGCCCTGTGCACAAAAAAGATCCAGCAACAGAATGAAGGAAAATGTGACTACCCATAAGGAAGCCAAGTGTGTGGATAACAACATTGAAACTTATCTAAACTAAACATTTGCACCAAAGGAACTGCCACTTGCAGCACTTTTAAAAGAAATTTAAGAAAGTTTTGCCTTGCTAATGCAGTATACTCTTTCTGTCATGATTAACAACAAGGTAATGAACTCATAGCAATGAGTCTGCCTGACCTCCCTGTCTTATCCAAAAGACAATGAACTACCAGTGTCAGGCAAAGAACCCAAAGAATGCCACCTCAGTAGTTACTCTTATTACACTGGCACCAAATAATAACTATTAGAAGCCAAAGTAGGGAGGAATTTTTGCCCCAGAGGGCTCATATCCCAAGGTCTCAGTTCTGCAAAAACTCAGGTAGAAAGAATTCTTTGGGTGTTTTAAAAAGCAACATTGGCGTTCATGAGCAGAACCTGATGTCAGGTGTTTGAGGAGGGTTTTCTACCACAAATTTCTCTCTGTCTCTCTCCAACAGATAACAACTTTGACACTGCCACATACATGCTGGTTGCTCTCTCTAGCAGCAGATCCAAGGGTGCAGATGACCTGTCACCTAAACTAAAATTCTGGGATTTTTACATTTCTATGCACTTTTTTAAAAAATTCCACTCCTGAGATTTTCTGCAGGGAAAGTGAAGAGGCCTGCAGCAAGTCTGGTCTACTTCTTATTTATATAGCCATAAATCAGGAGTAACTGCACTGAAGCAATTGAGAATTCAGGAGGGAGTGGGATCACTCTGTGGCCATCAGGAGTCCTTCCATTTTATTTGTTATATTTACTTCTGTCATTTTGACATCAGGAAACACAAGAGGAATAAGCTGAAGTAGCAAGAGACTTTTGTCTCCATTATTTGAGGGATGTAGCAGTTAGAAAAGGACCCCTATTCATTTGGCTTATAAACAGAGCACACAGAGTATTTCAGGAAGCTGAATCACCCTGTTGCAGATGTGTCCTTCACTCTGGACTCTGACAGAGAGCAGCCACTGAGATCTTCAGACCTGCTCATCAGGATAAGCCTCATGCCCCTCATGAACCCATGGACTAAATCACCTAAATTTTTATGTCATTATATTTTCAGAGATTTAACTCAAGCTTATACTCCAGACAACAGCCTTCCCTCATTTTCCTTCAGGCCCTGGTTCCCAGTCACCTTTAAAGTAGACCCACCTTTGCCACACGTAAT
The DNA here is from genome assembly GCF_014805655.1 of Passer montanus. Classification (NCBI taxonomy): domain Eukaryota; kingdom Metazoa; phylum Chordata; class Aves; order Passeriformes; family Passeridae; genus Passer; species Passer montanus. The sequence continues at coordinate 6,199,928 of NW_024368041.1, read as the reverse complement.
GCAGAAAGCCTACTCCATTTTCCCTGGTAGCTTAGAGCTCTGAACTATAGCAAGGAGACACACATAAACAAGTCTTTGCTATGCCCCAGTTGGAGCAAAACATTGGACCCAAAGGGGTATCTTTTCACCAGTCTATTAAGCATTCCCAGTTAAGGATTTCTAAACTCTGCTGCAGCTGTTAAACTTCACCACAAAATTACTCTCTGAGAGGGGAAGGAAAACTAAATGGTTGAGAAAGGATGATTCAAGACCATGCTCTGAGGGGTAATGAATTCTTTACAAGAAGTAAAACACCTTCACAAGCTAAATTTGTCACTTCTCCTCCAAGAGCAGCAAGATCCAGTGTTGAGTTTCTGAGCACAGTCTCAAACCTCAGTCTCTTAAAACCCTTCAGGCTTGTATAGCCAAACACTTAACAGTTCCTCCTCCAAAGGTTTTTTGCTGATAACTTCAGCTGTAAAATGAATACAACAATTAAATCAGGCTACAGAAGATGACAGAGGAGAGAAACAAAGGGGACAGATGATCAGAAAGCCCAAAGGGGCCATAGCTGGGTGGCTTTGGATACCCCCAATGGGACTGTGGAGGTCTTGGGATGTTAAAGCCCAATTTGTAGCTGAAGAGGCTTTGAGACTTTCAACAATGCCAAAGTGTTCAATTTAGGTACTCAATGCAGTTTTTAAGATTCTAATATAATTTATTAATCAAACCCAAAAATTTTTTGCTGAAATCCTGCACCTTCCAGACCTCTATTCTTTATTTCCCAACAAGAAGCAAGCTGTTAGGATGAATGGACCAAAAATCTGACACTACAAATTCAGTCCAAATGAAAACCACCCTACAAATTCAGAATATGCTTATTCAGATGACTTACTGGAATATACCTAAACTTACTTTTGATTGTAAAATGTTAATGAAAACCATTGTAGCAGTCTTTTAATAGAGACAATTTTTATAGCAGTTAAAGAACATTTTTACTAACTGGACTAAATCGGATAAACTGGTAGTTCAGTTACCAGTGGCAAGGAGCAGCTTAGAGTCAAATGTTGGGGGACAGGGACATAGCTCTGCATGTCAGAACATCCAAACTCTGCTTCTCTCTCCTCAAGCAGAAGCTTAGCCAAAAATCGTTAAATCTGTGTACAAAGCTGCCATGGAGCTTCCACTCTCCTTTCCTCTCTTTCTCTCTGCCACAGGTGTGGAATTAGCAGCATACATGACTTCTGATTTCACCCTCTACAGAGAAAAATCTTTTAAAATACTGTATCTCAGCTCCTCTCCTTCTGGGAAAAAGTCATATCAGCTGCATGCCCTGATGTCTCCAGCCTCTAAAGGAAAGGGCAGCAGGTGCAGGTCTAATTAATTAGGTCTGATAATGTTGCTATTTGTCTCAATATTGTGGACAGTAAAACTGCTATAAATAGAACTTTAAAGCATAAATCCTTCAGGTTCACTGTAGAGACATGTAAATCACAGTTCAGAAAGTCTTAGGAGGGAGAATGCAACAAAGAGATCAAGGTATCGCCCCAAAGAGACCTGAGGAAATGTCAGAGTTTTTACTTTAAAATAAGCGACTTACATCTTACTGCCATATACTCCAGGGTCTGCCCCAAGCACCACTTTGAGGTGCTCAGGCTTCTAGAATAAGGCTATGGAGGGAGTTAGGCACTTGCACAAAGAAGCACAGTCCCAATACACTGAGCAGAGACCCAAGTTGGGGCACCCTGGAGACAACACGGTGTAAAAGGTGCATCAGGCCTTGTTCACCAGCATTCCCATGCTTCAGCCCCCAGCTGTATGTGCCTACTGCTTACTTATGGAAGGAGTCATTTTTCCTAAGGCTGCACCATCAGTGGTGCAGGATAACTTGCCCAGCCAGCATAAGACCAGGGTTTATTTCCTGGTTCCTCTGCCTCATCTGAAGCTGAACTTCTCAAACTGTTCCCTGTAACTGCTTTTAGACTGTGCCCTCATCCAGGGGAAACGTGGATTTGAATTCTCTAAGGGAGCTGCCCTATGTGTGTTGGAGTGCTCTGACTTCTCTGCTAGCAAACAAACACAGGAGTGGTGTTTACCCCACAGCATGACCCTCTGTGTTCCGTGGTACAATTTGTGAGAATGTATTCCCTGGGTGAAGTCCTCCAACTAACACTTAGAAAAAAGAAAAGAGTTTCTGACTTCGCAGGGCACTAGGATGGGAGATAAGCACTGAACTCTTCTGCTCTGATAAGTCAAGATATTTCTGAGCAAGATCCATGGATGGATGGATGGATGGATGGATGGATGGATCATAAAGATGGAGCTTGTCAATTTAGGCCATAGCTGAAATTTGAAGATGACCTTTTCAGATTAAGGCCTTCCAGCCCCGCCCAGGTGTAGGACATTGTAATGGTTATTATGACACTAAGAGTCTGGGAGAGAAAACAAAACTACATAACATCATCCTTCAGAGAACTCTCAGGATCTCTGGACCAGCTTTCCTCCCCTGGGTCACACAGAAACCCGTAATCTTCTGGGTCACAGCCTGAGTGATACTTTTCTCAATTTTATGCCCAAACAGAAGACATTGGGGAGAGAAAGTAACCTTCATTAGGGTGGAGTATTTTGGCTTTACTCTAGCCCTGGCAATGAATAACTCACTGGTCACTCTGTTGACAAAGTTCAGTTCCCCCCCAGGCATTCTTGGGACTATTACAGTGATATATCTGTTAAAATTTTCAATCCACTCCAAAATTAAAAAAACCAACCAAACAAATATGTCTTTTTGCCCAGTTCATTCTGTTGTCAGGAGACAAATGCTGTAGCCCACACTCCTTCAGACTAAACAGCAAAAATAAACCCAAAAAAAAACAGCCATCCTGATTTAGATATTATGATTTGCTGTTCTATTTCTGTTTTATCTCCTCCTCTCCTCTTTATTAATCTATAGCAAGGTAGGGAACATCTCTGCCTTCAGTATCAGCACAGGAAGAGAGAGAGCTAAGAAGGCAATGCATCTCATCTTGTTCCTCAAAACCAAACCAACTTTCCTTTCTTTCTAAAACAAAGTAGGGACTACAACTTCCCTTTAGGGCACTTTCACTGCTATGGGCAGTGGTGTTTTTCTTCTAAGTCACCTTGTTGATCTGTTTTGAGAAAATTTCCTCTGCTCTCCCTGTTTCTAACCTCAAGCAACAAGAAACTAGCTGGGTTTAAGAACAATGACTGGTTAACTTATACCCCGCAGTCCTTAGCAGTCCATGTGAAGCTGAATTCCTACTGTGAAAAGAGACTTAATTGCCAGCCCAGGCTGGCTGTCTCATGGTCCCACCACAGCAGGCACTGGGCTAATTCACTGCAGGCCTTCACACAGGAGTCAAGTCAGTTTATTTTTTAAAAAGTATCTTTGTGTTGCAGAAAATCCTCAAATTACAGATAAGAAAACCACAATCTATCTTTCCCATGGAGTCGGAAATTTCTGACTTATCTACAGGTTGTTTCACCAAAAGCCAGATTCAATACTGGGGGAGCCTATTCCTATTTCTTCTTTGCTTGCATAAATCCCAGACTACACAAATTCATTTGAAGTTCTCTTTATATTTGACATATGTCCCATTTTCTCAAAGTCTGTGCAAAATTGTGGGTTTGGCCTATGGGAGCTCCCATGCAGCCCTGCATGAGATATGCTTCAAGGGATGACAACACTAACAGAGCTTTAGAAGATAATGCTAGAAAGGTTCAGTTCTCTTTTGAACCCAACTCCAATGCAACTTGAAAGAGACTATTTAGCCTTCTATGAAAACATCACCCAGTTTGTTGTTAGATATATATTTCTAAAATGTTAAGGTATGCAAGAGCATTTTAGGTAGTCTGTTGAGGGACTTTCTCCATTTTTCAAGTCTTCCATGATCACTTTCCACATATCTTATCTGAAAAAGTGCAAGATGCTGAGTTCTGTGTTTGGAGTCATTAAGGAACCGAAGGCCACTATCAAAAGGGTTACCTGGGCTACCAGAAAAATGAAAGAAGCTCATCCTGGTAGCAGATGTTCTCTGGTATGAGTAGCACTTCTTTCTTGCTCACATAAATGCTAGAAAATCCAGTGGAGGCAAATGTAACTTTGTGAGAAAATCATACTTTATAAAGCCTGTTTCAATAAACATAATGTTGCATAAGTGGAACTTGAAACAAATAAAAAGGCATCTTTGCCTTTTATTAAGTGTTGATTTTTAAGAACTGGGACCTAGACCGTCCCAGTTCTGTGTCTTCTTGCCTGTGGACCCTGCAATCACTCCAGACACACATTTGTTTCAACACGGCCATTTAGGCTAGAGGGTCTACTTTTACTCACAAGGATTTTTCCAGAAAGGCAAAGCTGCAGTTATATCTGGGACATTAGTCTTGAGCTCCTTCATCAAAGAATTCAATATTTCAGTTGTATTCTTCATTCCTGAAAATCATTTCCATAGTTCTGAGGAATTTCCACTGAGGAAGAAGAAAAAAAAATCATATTTCAATCTTTTAAGGAACCTTCATATAGCAATAGCTTAAAGGATCCTTAAAATTTTCCACTAGGAGTGAAAGACAATTGACCAACGGAGTTGGAGCAGAAAACCTCCTCAAAGCAGTTGTTCCAGGATAGAAACACAAAGGAAGACTCTTGTGGTTTTTGAGTGAGTGTGGGGCCAGTTTTTTTCCAGAGGTCATTATCCTCACTTCACCACCATTGCACTTAATGGTTTAAATATGAATTCCTGGAGGAATCTGAACTGTGTAGCTTAGGCTGCCAGGGTGAAAGAATCAGGAACAGGTATTTATAAAAAAGTGAAAAACATATCAAAACAGAAACCTAGCACCCAGATGCAAAAGATGCCTTTGAGTTCATTGCTAAAAAATAATTTATGCAAAATCCCTAGAAAAATGCTGAAATGCCAAACTCATCTGCTGCTGTCATTGGGCTAATTATAGTGTTTTCTGAACCTCTGCAGTTAAGCAAATGACAGGGTTTCTATTATAAACTTAATTTTTAAAATTCATCAGTGAAAAAAGAACCCTGCTTTGAACTAAAACTTATAAGCTAAAAAAATATATGATTTTGCAGACATGGAAAGCTTGTTTTAAAGCAGGGGAAGTAAAAATGTAGCTAATAATTTTGATTAGTAACTAGTTTCAAAATATCTCCTGCACTGGATTTACCTCTAGTATTTTTATTATATATATTGCTGCATAACCTAAACGTTTATATTTCAATGAGTAGGACTGAATAAATTTTGAATTGTTAGAATATAATAGCTGGAGAAAAAAAAGTAGCAAACAACACAATTCATTCCAGTAGAAATAAAAAGACCATAATTCAAAGAAATGTTTAAACTTACACAATAGATATCTAAGGCATCCACTATTATTTTTCAGATTTTCCATTTAGACTATTTGAAAATATCTCCCTAAGTGTTATTCCTAGCATATTTACAAGTATTTTTCAGAAGGAAATGCAATAAAGATGTGATAAATAGTCCTATCTGGCCATGCCTTTCAATATTGGTGTAGTCTTCTGGAGTCAATGAGTGCCAGTCAAAAACATCATTATCTAAATATATGCTGATGGCAGGGCCCTCTCAACAGCAAGGTCCAGGCTCAGAGAAATGCAGTGAGACACAAACCCACTGCTTCAAAAAGGAGATTTTCTGTTCAGTAAGATCCCTTACTGAACTTAGCCCTTTTCCTGTGCCACGAGCAACCAACAAGTAACATATTTAGGATCATCTCTTACTGATCCCTTGTTCCATCTTGAGCTGAAATTCAGTTTTAATGGTGATGGGCACTAAAGCAATGCACAGAGTAATTTCTGCAAAAGCATCAAGCATTAAGATATTTTTGACCAGCAATTCAACAAAACAGCACAGGGCTACTTTTTAGTAAGAGGGTATCTTTTAGTAAGAGTGTATCTTTGAAGGACCTGGACTGCACAATAAATATTCCCTGCGCCACTTTTCAACCTTCACTTCTCCAACTTTTGACCGCTCTAATAATACAAAGACTACAAATAGATATTTTACTTACTTGCTGTCCTTTTGTTGTACTTTACACTGAGTTTTCCTTTGTGGGAAAAAACCTCCAAGTGACTTCTCCAAAGATTCCTCCTTTGTGCATTAATCAGCCTGTCCCTGAAATATCTGTAAGTCTCAGTAATGACAAAACCCCAAAACATTCATCCAGCATCCTCCACCCAATGAGCTCGTGGCCCTTGCAAAGAGACCAGAATTCTTAAAAGAGATTACTAAACTATCAGTAAGCTAAAATAACTTTTCAAGTATCAGGAATTCACCTGAATACAAATATATTTTTGATTTTTAAAGATTTATCTGTACATTTATCAAAATTATTTTGCAAAGGAAGATACACTGAGCCTGGAGAGATTTCAATGATTTTACTTGATATACCTCTAAAAACCTGTGGTTATCAATTCCAACAATGCAGTGTTATTTTTTCAAAATAACTGTAAAGAGAAAATAGGACAAAAATAAGCCACTGGAATAACAGGTCATTCATCATAAAATTAAATATTCTGAAAACCAGGGTCTACTTTTAATTGCAACACCAGCCTACTATTTTTATGAGTGTTATTTGTGCACTAAATTATTTAATAATTATGCAAAAAGCCCTGAAATTATGCAAGTTCAAAGCTATTTCTCTTTAACCTTTGTCCAGTATGTAAAGTAAGAAAACTACTAGTCTTTGTGCATTTTTTCATATTCCCTGAAGACTGTAGGTCCACTTTTTCATGCTAATATTAAAATACCAAACATGAACAGATGTTATAAATAAACAGCCTGTACTCCTGCAATAAGGTGGGTACTTGACTTTTCTTGGTGCCCAGCTGCTACTGGTTATTCTTTTCTCTTGTTGTTTTGTTGTTGGGGTTTTTTTCCCCTTTAATTGAGTACTCCAAGGATCTGCTCTCCATCATCAACTGAGAAACCAAATCCTGAGTGGCAGGTGGTCTGCCCCACACTGAAACAGATTGGGATGGGATAGAAAGGTTTCTGCTTTTTTAAGTTGTACTGAAAAAAACTTTGGTTTGGTTTGAACCATTTTGTCTTCCACAAGCTCTCTGTGCATGTCCTCAGACTCTCTGTGATTTGCTGGATTAGGGATGTTTTGGCCAAAAGCAGATCCATTTACCAGACCTGCAGAGCAACCAGGGACTTCAGAGGTCCTCTGGCTGGTCAAAGATCCTCTGCACAAAGCTCACTGCAAAACTGCAGCTCGGGAACGTTTCTGACCAGATATAAGTTTTTGGGGTTTGGTGCAACTCATTCTCAAGCCAAGCTGAAATAAAAACCACATGGATGAGTGTGGTAAATGTGTTCATGGCTGGGAGGGAATAGCAGGGGGTGGAAAAAACTGTACCTTTCTGAGACTGTTCATTGCCATCATCTTTGTTTTTGATGGTGTTAATATGCTCCTGTTTTACCCCACAAACAGAGCAGCAAGGCTGCATGAGATATGCTGGAGAGAAAAGTCAGAGTTACAACCTAACACTGCAGGTTAAAGTTTTCCCCAGATGACAGTCTTGCACTGAAATATACCATTTTATTATGGTCCTGAGCCTTCAGTGTGGAAATCCTGATTTCTATAAAAACTTTGTTATAAGAAATTAAAATAAACTAGTGAAACCTCAAATTACAATACTTATATTTAACTCAATATCTATATTTAATAGGTATGTTTTTCTTGATATCTTTGTAAAATACATCTACTACCAACATTTGAGTAATAATTAAAATGTATTTATTTTGTTGAAACACAATTCCCCAAGAAATCTAGAATTAAATACGTATAAAATTTCCACTCCACTTGAAATTTCAGATTTGCTAGTTTTACAGCACTTTCCCACAATATAGGAATTCCTATTTTTGCTCTGATCTAGTCTCTTACTTGACGCAAATCATACACACACACCCCTTTCATACAAGTAATGAACATGGCTGGAATGTCAAAATGAATACATTATTTTATAAGTGCTGTCATTGTGTTCAGTGTTGGCCCCCAAGGCATCCAGGGAGCACACAAACAATTGAACAGCCTGGGTGGATCAGTGGAGCATAGACCAGTACCCAACTGGTCACATTTACTCAGTACTGGTTATATTTGCTGGGATGGTGACAGCAATGGGAAGATATTTACTCCTGAGTTGAAGCATGAAGAAATAAGCAGCAGCCAAATAATAACTGGAATAGGCATCCCTCAGTATGACACAGCCTTACCATAAATGAGCCACAGGCCCAAAGGGTCCTGTCTTTAAAACTCTTTCTGTACCTTGCAATTTCAAATTATTTGACAATGATATAGCCAAACATGAAGATATAGCCAAATATAGTAGAGCTAAACATGAGGATCTGCTTCATGGGGGCCATTTCATAGACATAAAATGGATCCCCTTTCCTCTTCAATAGTGGTTACATTCTTGTTTACCACATACATTAATTAGAAAGCAGAGATCTTGATTCATTTTAATTTATGTGACTCACAGATTGAACACAAGATGGGTGATGCCAATTCCAGAATATGAATATTTGCCACTTGGATCTGCTCCATTTCTGATTTAAGAAGATTTTTCAGTGATAAGAAATGAAGCTGCAACTTCTGTATCTTTGACTCTGTAACCACGGAAACCAGCATTAATTATAAGTACCACTAAGTTTTAAATGCATTCAAATTTAAAACATAACTCTGAAAATATTGAGGTTGTTTTTCCTTTTCTCTCTCACCTTAATATGTTACAGTTTGCCTTCTGGCTTATTTGGCTTATAAGCAGTTTCACTTATAAAATGATAAAAGTATGTAGGTGAAAATTACACTCATTTTCTTTTATGTAACCAAGAGGTAGAGCCATGTAAATGTTTGATCACTCACCTCCTACCACTGCTGTAATCACATGTGTGGGGTTACATTTCAAGTTAAGGAGGTGCCATTTCCAACCAAGTGAGAAAGCAGCAAAGTTCTGCCAATGACTTTACAGAATAGCAGCATCTCTATGGAGGACAACAGTGAGGGCTCATGGAAACAGGAATATGAAGGAAAGGAAACAAGGAGAAAAGAACCCCAAAATTTTCTCATTCTTCCCACTGCTGTACCATAATCCCATAATAAATGTCAGAGGAAAAGTTGAAATAAACCTCTGAGGAAATCTTCATTCCCAGACTTTCAATTGACATTTTGGTTTAGTGAACTGCCAAATTTCAGCCATATTTGCTCTGTTTTACCAAATTCCATGACTGATGCCTGAAGTATCCTGAACCTGCACATTCATCATTTAGGCCATGTAACTACCAGAGACACATTTAACTACTACATTCTTTTTTCTGCAGCTAAAAGGGCATCTGCTATAGCCAAAATAAGATGTGGAAGCACTAGAGAACTGAGAGCATAAGGCTTTAGATCAAAAGCCTTATCAGTTTTTACCCCTTTTTAAATTCATACCAATAGCTGAGTATGGAAATGCAACTCCAGTGCCAGGACCCAGGTGGATGACAATGATCCAGGCTTGGTCCAGAGCTTCTGGGTATGATCACACAAATGAGCTGAGCAGTATCTGGGAATAATCCCTGGAAGCAGAATTCAATCATAGCAGTGTAAAATCGTGAGGCACATCCTCTGGATAGTTCTGGCCAGAAGCAATGAAGTTTCCAAACAATTCCCAGACACAGCTCAAGAGCTGACACAGATACAGGACTTTTTGTAATGCATTTTTTGGTTGTAGCTACTCTATTTTGGACACCAAAGGCACCTATTAGCATGGACACAGACCATAAGTGCCAAAACCCAGAACCAAATTATATATATTATAGCATAAAAGGGCCCGCTGAGGTAGAAGTTTGACTTGACACACACTTGTACTTGGCCATGCAGAGCAACTTGTTCAGTTCTCTGTGACATCTGGCTGTTGGTCTCCCTCTATATTTCACAAAAATTTCTCACATTGATATCAATCAAACTGAACTGAAGGAACTGAACAGGAGTCTGAGAAGGCTACAACATCCTCCAGGGCTGTGTTTTCTCTGACCAATTTAGTGTTCATAACCAGCCTGCTCAGGAAAAAAAACTACCCATCCCTGGAGTCAATAAAGGACAAGGGTTGTTTGGGTACTTAGGGAGAGGTCACAAGCTTTCCTAGTTACTTATCTAGCCAATGCAGAGACAGATCCCTCCAGTAGGTGATTCAAATGAGTTGTTGAAATTCAGCTGCAGTAGCGGGCAATTCAGGACCATGAGCCTCCTAAGACAGTTAACTTCAGGTGCCTCCCATCACAGTTGAATTCCTCAGAATATTTCAAGATAATCTTTGATCATTTATTAACTTAAATCAAACACTTTGCACTTCATAATAAAACTTCAACAAGCAACTGCTACTTTAGAATGTCACCTCTAGTAGATAAGACAGAGGAAAAAAGAGGAATCCAATTGAAAGTCTTCTGTTAAATGGCCACAGGCAAATCAGCTTAACATTTGATATCCACTAAGAGTTTGATTTCTGTGTTTAATAATATCCAAGAAATCCAGGTGGGAAGAAATACCTGAGGTTATCAACTGAAAAGAAAAAAAAAATAATAAACAAAGCAATACTGAAAGGGTTGTCTCACTTTATCCTGTCCTGGTTCACAGAAGTGACTTTAGATCTGGATGCTGCTTTCTACCTGGTCTTATTGTGCCAACGTCGTAAATCAAAGAGCATGTTTATTCAACAACAAAGTGCCAAAATGATCACTTCTTGTTTCTGGAAAATAACAGATTTGAGAAGCAGAAGTACATACCCCTGAACCAAAGAGACTAGCTAAAATATATATCTTTTCCTTCTTATCCTATTGATTTGCTCACTGCTGTTGAGATGCAATATTTATCTTTGGTTTACTTACTTTTAATGGTAGCTTTCAAGACACTAAAATGTGGGCACTGTAATGAATCTCCTGAAGCCTATGGGAGCAATTTAGTAACCTCTGGGAATGACATATTAGGACTGCATAGACCTTCTTATTTATATTGTAATAGTTCCTATTACTAGTGGACATTTTGGAGACAAGCTGGTGCAGCCCCTGTGCCAGGCTGGGCCAGAAATTATTTGTCCTTGCTGAGAGTCAAGGCACTGCACTGGTATGCCAATGGGCTAATTAATTCCTGAAAATGCAAGCTGCCCTAATTAAAATCTGTAAAAACAAAACACATTTTGAAACAGCCTGAGTTCCACATGGGATAGCAGTAGTTGACGCCCCTGAATTTTCTCCCCATTTTGAGAGGCCAAATGAAATTAATGGTTTGATAGTTTCCACTCAGCAGCCACCAAATCTGATTTACTCTCAGTATGTATCCCCATGCAAAAATCAATTCAACTTGGACTCCACAGCTTAAGGAAAAGATCATCTGGAAAGAAAGTATTATACACATCTGTACTGTCTCAGTAGGTGTGAAGGGGAGAAACAAGGAATGGCTACCAACTGCTTCCTACTATACAAAATTTAGAATCAACTAATGAAGATAGCAGACAATAAGATGAGAATAAGTGAAAAGAAGTTGCCTACCCCCAAGAAACACACACAAAACAATAATTACATTACACAGCTTGTCACCACAGGATACAGTGGTTTATAATCAAGTTCAAATAGGGATAAATTCAGAGAATCCACCAATCACAAAGGGCCCAGATGCAGAATCTCCTTGAACAGTGTTGTTTTGCTAAATACTTGCTGTAAGCATTTGTTACCAACCAATGACCAAGAGAGGAGGCAGGATTTGTACCGGAGTTATTGCGCCTGTGGTTCTCTTAGTTTGTCTTGGTCACATCCTCAGAGCTTAAGAATGAGAACTAATTGTAATTAGTACAGACACCAAGGGGATTGCAAGGCAGTTTTGGAGACACATTTCCCTCACACAGTGGATCGAGGGCCTGATTATGCAGACCTATTCCTAAAATACTCCCAGATGACCACACATCCTCTGGCAAACCCTTTTCAAGTGCTCTTATGTTGTATCAACATGCAAATCTTGCTTATTGCACTTAAGAATTTAGAAATCTCTATTGGTGATTTTTTTTTTTTTTGCTATATTTACTAAACATTTTCTTCCATATTACTAGATTATTGAAGTCCTAAATGCATCCCCTTATTATTTTCCAAAAGATAAAGAGCTGAGGGGAGAGGGGGCAGAGAAGTGGATGGCAGTGCAGAATAATGGAGTTTGCCTCCTCTTTACTTAATCAAGAGAGCTATCTCTTTGAAAAACAACCTGTTACTTACTACAAGCTGCTCAGTACACAAAGTCACTGCTCTATTGATCCTGGAAAATAACACTGACCTTTCATGAACTCTTCTCAGGTCCAGGATTTTCCAAATCTTTCTGGATTTTCATATTTTTAACAAATTAAATACTTTACATTCAGCTATACTTTTACAGAAAAAATACTCCAATGAGGGATTTAGTGAGACTAAATGATAATGGTCTCTAAAACTGAGGTTGCTGAGAAGGCTAACTTAGATGGCTTTACCTTCTGAGTTCCAGTTCCATTATTTCCTATTCACTGCAGGTTGGACTGGCTGCCAAGACTCACTGATATTAACCCTACTTCTGAACTCACCCCTAATTATCTCCAGAATATCTGACAGCCAACTGAGTGCAAAACTCATTGGCATTTCATCCTATTACAAGAGAAAAAATGGGCCCATTGAACTGGCTTCTTTGTCCAAGCACAGCACTAAGCATCTGTGTGAATTCCTATTCCCTTTCCCACAAAGCAAACACTGCTTTTGCTGTAAGAGGGTAGCAGCCCTATTCTGCAGTGCGGCTCAGTACTTCATGCCATTGTCTGCAATACATCCTCCTATAAAAGCAAACTCAAGCCCACCCGTGCCTGAAACTCCTGTTAGATAGTGGAATCTTAACAATCCATCCAAAAAACTGCCAGAATCTATTGTGATACAAGACTGTTTCAAGGAGGATTTACAGGTAGCAGGGCTTCGGTGGATGGTGCTGTTACACATCTGTGAATTCCCATTGCTGTGCATAATTAGGAAGTATTTACATATGCTATTCCTTTTCACTCTTCTGAGGCACTCAAAGGATGCCAAGCTATTGTATCATAAATTTTATTGTTGAAGCAGATGGAGCTCCTTGCTCAGTTAAAACTTAGAGTTAGGCTTAATTAGAAAAGCCTGTGCAGAATATTCTTTATTTCTTTACCAACTTATCAAGTTCTTTATATTGCAAAGCAATTCAGATGAGAGGTCTTTTGAAATGTGCTGCTAATAAGCATTTTTACACTGTCTCTTGCAGACAGCTCAATCACTACATGCTGAATGATTATTTCCCACCCTTGTCCAGGCACAGTTACACTGCAATTTTCCTCTCTCTTTCCCTCTTCCAGAAAAATTACACAAGTGGCTGTTTCTCCAGTGTTGCCCTTGGAAGAATCTCAGAGCACTGCTTTTGTGAATTATCACAACACTCCTTTAGGATACGAATCTCATAAGCTTTTGAAGAAATTGAGTGCAAAGAGATTAGCATGAAGATTCTTTAAAAGCTGATGAAGGTTTGGTTGCTTTTCTTTTTTAGCTCACACTAGCCTCACTTTCAGAAGCACAGCTCAGCCACAAACCCAAGCAGTGAAAACTGTGAATGCTTCAAATCTTAGTTAATTTTGCAGAGGTCAAGTTGGATCTCTTTTGATATCCTGACTAAGGTACTGTTGCAATTCAAACCTCTAGAACATAATTTTGCCATTTTTGGTCAAGGGGTGGGCTGGACAAGCCTGCATAGTAGAAAATCTTTTTGGTATTTTAAAATAATTTAAGGAATTTAGTAATTTCCCCACACTAGTTCAGTTTTGCAAGGCTTCATCACTCGGTCCTGGGGTTGTGTTTGAGAGGTTAGAGCTTCTCCACAGCACAACCCCATCCTCAGCTGGGTGGGCCATGGTGCAGACCAGCCCAAAAAATCACTCCTTGCTTGTAGCAGCTGCACACAGCAGCCAAGAGGCTCTCCAAGCCATGTGCTGGGGAGCAGCTGCAGAGACACAGCTTCTGGGGAAAATCACCTCAGATGGTGCACAGCTAGTGACATAAAACACAGCTAAAATCAGTGTTAAGTGCCATGGCCCTGGCCGCACTTGTGTTCTAGAAATACAGTGCCGAGACCTGAGCTGGATCCAAAGGGATTTGTTTATTGGTCTTGGTGATGTGTTGGCAGCCAAGTGAGATAAACAAACAGCATTTCTAGATGCTGAAGTGATGCACCTCAGCTGAGTAGCCCCTGCCAGATCCAAGCAAACTCTCTTCCACTGAGGCACTGACAATCCACCACTTGGGTCCAGGGCGTTGCCACCTGCCAGCCAATGCAGAATGTTGGTGCTGCACATAAAGCCTTCTCCCTCCTCCCATCTGTTCACCACATCTGGATGAGGAACCTGTCCTCCAAACTGGGATCTGTGGTCCAACATTCTCTCCCCCTCAGGCTTCTCTGCAATTTAATATACTTCCACCTTCACAGCAGTCTGGAGATGCAATCTCTTCAGAAGCACAAAGCTAATAGGAGTGACAGCACCAATGTCTTCCTTCCCCCACCCAGTAACACCATCATGACGTTTTAAAACAAAATTGGGTCAATGTTAGGAGCAAGATTACAGGATACAGGTTGCTTCTCATTCCATGTAAACAAACAGGAGACTTTGTACAGGGATTCTGAGCATGTAGTTGCACTTGCCTTGGCAGAACAAGTATTTTGAGGCTTCTGCTCTTTTCAGCCCTTGAGGATATATTTGCATTCAAGACAAAATTCCTTTCCTTCATTTCATGCTTCTGTATATCTCTATGTGGCTGCAGCAAGGCCAGCATCCTCTTAGGGGTACTAGACCAAGCCAAAACAAAAGAACAGACAGAATGGTAAGAAGGTAAAGCCCAGTCAAGCAATCACAATGGACTTTGCACTCTGGTAATTTCCAATTTGTACTCTACCCCCAAAAAAATAGCAAGCTATGTAAAATAATTTAAGAACTGCTGGGAAAAGCAAGCAGGTGAAACGTGCAAGTGCACATAAGCTATCACCACAACCCATCACAATCATGCTCTTCTCATGCTCCTGCTGTGACCACCTGCAACTCGTTAGCTCTCTTGGCATGGGAGAAATGCCAGTTTCTAGCCTCCCACCTTGGCTTCTTCTGATGTAACTTAGACAGAAAATTTTGTCACATACAGCCTGAAAATGCACATACTGCATCTGACTCACCATTTCTGACCCTTCCCAAACAGTGTTATGGCTTTCAATTTTAGGATCAAAATTTAGCAGCAAAATCAGTTGCTGACAGAACATGATGCATGCAACAATCCTGAAGCCTAAGGGGACACAACAAAGCTAAGCAGCTAGGCAAAGCCCACACAGGTAATGAAGGAACAAAATTATTTACACTGGAAGAAACTATAACAACTTCTCAAAAACAGATCTGTGAACACATTAACTTCTTGTTAATCACAGTAAAGAGACTGACAGATCACATACCAGTCACTAACTACTTCAGATGTCTTCCTTTTATAATTCCGTCAAGCCACAGCCAGTCTGTGTTCCAGAATCTCCAGACTCACTCCATGGACATAGCACCACCAGCTGTGAAAGTCAAATATCTGCCTTTCCAGTTCACATCCTCCTGAGCAATGGTATCCTCTTTCACATTCAGAGATTGTGTACAGCAACTTCTTTCTTTCATCAACCTGTTATCTTCCAAAGATACCCATTGTTCCTCTTCAGGCCAAAATGTCTGTGAAAAGATCTGTGCTGTGAGTTCTCAGCACCCTGGTCTCTCTAAAATTGTTAGTGACTATTGTCTTTTCATCTTTATAGCCTTTTCTTGCTATGGCACATTCAGAGGCCTTGTCACAGCTTGATTTCTCTCCCTGGTCATAGTCTTCCTCTTCCCATTTTCAAAAGCTAACTACAAAGATTTCCCACACCTCACCTTTCTTTTCTGGTAAAATATCTTTCCTTCCCATTGTGCAGGAAATGTGTACTTTGGTCTCTCCACCTGCTCAGAAGTTCTTTCTTCCCTTCACACTGTGCAATTATCTTTCACAAGCTACTTTAAGCTCTGCAGCAACCCCAAGTGCTGAAAATCCCAGCAAACATCACTGAACAACGGCTTCCTCCAGTGTGAAAAACTCATAAATGTCAGATATGCCACTATGTGCAGTGTTATCTGTACGTCTCCCTCCAATCTCCACCTCCAAAATAATCCCCCCACCTTTGGAACAAGAGAAGATGCTTAACTTCTAGAACCAGAAGCTGCTTGCCACAAGTGTCAAATTAGCAGTAGAGACTGAATCCTGCTGAGTTTTTACAGCTTTCAAAAGCTGTGTCTCACTCTGTCTTCTGATTTTTGAAATGAAATCTCACCATTCACCCCACTGTCCTAACTCATCGACTCTTTTTAATGAGTTAAAGCTATTCTTGCATCTCATTTATTCCCTCACAGCAAAGCTCCTTGCCTGAAAAACTATGGGCACATTTGCTCCTTATATGTTATGATTCCAAGGTCTTTACAAGGGCAATTTTAAATTTTCCTTCCTCTATACAACACCAAACACATCAGGTCCTAAATTGTGCATCACTAAGCACTACAGAGTGAAAGCCAAATAATGAATAGAGCTGTCAATATTTAACTTCCTGAGCATTTCCCTGGGGCCCTCAACACACCTCTCGGAAACTCCTGCTTAGAGGTTCTTTCACTATGAAGAAAACTCATCCATTTGTTCAACTAATTTTTTGATTTTTCTGTGGAGTGACCTGCAAAACACCAAGGATACTTCCATATCAGGTTCATCATCTCTCAACACAAGATCCTCTGCCTTTTCACTCCCTATCAGATCAAAGCAGCTCATCGAAGTGTGAGACTTACTAATCTAATATCTTCAGCCTTTTCTCACCACACATTTCAAGTTCAATTAGTGATAGTGGAGAGGGTACAATACTGACATGCAGGACAGGCTTGAACAGGCTTTTTCCCTTTTTCCCCCTGTTGTGGTTTAACCCCAGCTGGCAACCAAGCTCCAGGCAGCCACTTGCTCACTCCCCCACCAGAGAGATCAGGGAGAGATTCAAAAGTGTAAAAGCCTGAAAACTTGTTGGTTGAGATAAACACAGCTTACTAGGGAAAGCAAAAGCTGTGCACACAAGCTAAACCAAACAAGGAATTAATTCACTATTTCCCATGGGCAGCCAGATGTTCAACCATCTCCATCACACATGACAGTGACTTGGGTTGGGAAAATAAACAACATTACTCCAAGTGTCACCCTCCTTCTTCCTTCCATTTTATATACTGAGCATGATGTCATATGGTTTGGAATATCCCTTTGGTCAGTTTGGATCACCTGTGCCCCTGTGACGCAAATTAACTCTACCCCAGCTGAAACCACCACACCCCACAGACTCTGTGCTCAATAAAAAGTAGGCAAGAGAGAAACTTTAATTAAAAAGTTCCTTTTTCACACTTATGATTAAATCTATGTCATCCTTAAGGAGCTCTGAATATTCCAAGGACACTCAGACCAGTCCAATGGGCAGGAGAAATTACATGCCAATAGGCTGATTCAGAAAGATGTATTCTTTCCCCAGAAAAAATGGAGATTTCTGCAAGCTAGAACAGTATCTGGATTTTTAAAAGCAGACCTCATGAGCAGAACAAAGCACAGGAAAATAAAAAACAAGGGGAGAAACTGTCATAAGAGTGTGTTCAGCAACTATGGTTCAAGGTCTTACTGAGCAGTGTATAAAATGTAAGACACCAGGATTTTCAGCTTGAGGCAACAGGGAAGGGAAGGAGGGCTAATTCTTCAGGTCCTATTGTTCACTGATGCTGAGCCAGCATTCAAACAGGGGAAAGTCATGAAGATAATCTCCCTTCAGCTTGCAGCTTAAAAGTCCATATATGAGGCAACTTCAAAATATATTAAAGCTTCCCATATAATTTTCAACATAAAGAAAATTAAGAAAGTCAGGCTTTGTCTTAAAGAATCACTTTCTTCAGATTGAGAAGGTGCTTAAAGTTGAAAGAGTCGTGAGCTAGATTCACAGTGGGCAAAGACAAAACCAGAACTTTTGAAAGGAATTACTCTGACTTTCTTCTGATGAACATCTACCTCTGTTGTCCTGGTTGCAAAATCACTTGTCTCAAAAACAGATTAACTTTTTGGAACCCAAAAATGCATTCATGTTTATATGTTCTTTGTTGTAGCTTTGAAGTAGGATTGCATAGTCACTGATATATAAAGGAACTTATTTTGCTATGTCTGGATGTCTGATCCTGCATAAATAGATTTTTGTTTAACAAACCCTTTGTTTCCTGTTGCTTTGTTGCCCAGGGGTTAATTTTGGCATGCCACACACTAAGGAATATATTGCTTTGAGTGAGAAAACATCAGAGATGCTGTTTGTCTGGAATGCAGAGAGAATGGAGTCAATCACTGCAGAAAATAAACACTGAGCCCTATGCTTTGTCACTGCCCTGCTTCTGAAGGTGGCACTTGGTCTGCCTGATCAAAAACCAGGCATTTTTAGTAGTGACTCGGCCCATGTGTGTTCGCTGCAGAGTGATACACTGCTGTAAAACACTGAAGCATGATATCCAGAGGGAGGTTCTGCCCCACTGGATGGAACAATTAGTGAAATTTTGCAAGGACAGCTCTATCCTGAAAGAATTCTGACTCACCGGGATACCATGGGACACTTGCACTGGATTAGAAAATACTTCAATCAATAAGACTCAGTGGGTGTTCACAAATACCCGTGAAAAGGGTAAGACCATCAAGAATTAAGGGACAGACAAGACAAGCAAAAAGGCAAGTATTAGTGGCAAAGGATATTCTAAGACTAACTCCATGACTCAAGAGCTGCTAGAGGATTTGGTCTGGCAGCCTTCCATGTCACTGCACACCAGCCTCATTCAGATTGTCAGGGCCAAGTAGATTTGAGCTGATTGTGTCCCCATGTACCATGAGATGGCTCTTAAGAGATACCAATACCTGTGGCAATTTAACAGGAGAGAGGTGCAGAGCAGGGTTCTAGAAATACAAAAGGGAAAGCTCATCCTGTGCCCTCACATTTAGCCAGAAAAAGAGATTGTAGAGACAGTTCTTTGGAGAAAAAACAGGAGTCCATCATTTCTGTAGCAGGTGACAATGTATTCTGCCTAGTACAAGGGCAAAGTGGCATCAGAATTCTTGAAAATACCACATTAAAAAAAAAAAAAAGAATATTAAGATCTCCAGAGTGTGGCCCTCCAGACTTTGTTTTCTGAGTAACAGATTGGAGGTTTTGTGGCACTGGCTTTGTAAAAAGGTGTGAGAAGGGACCAGGTGACCTCACCACTAAGGGAAGAATACTTTTGTCCTTCAACTAACAGCTTCTTTAGCCAACAGTTGGTTTGGTGGCAGTGGGGAAGGAGAAGTGGCCCACTGAAGAATGCTTCCCATGAGGAATCCAGGCAGAGATCAGTCTAAGGCTACATCACTCCCCACCGTGCCAGGCTGGAAGCCCTGTAGGTATCAGACAGTCCTGCTGCCTTCAGTCCTGCCCACATAAGAGCAGCCTTCATTTGGGACAAAGGGGCAGGAAGGCTCCCGCATCACCCACATTCCAGCACCTGAAAAGGGAGGGTTTACCAGAAGCCCTTAGCTTCTTTCTGTTTGAAAACAGCTTTCAGGCTTTCTGGACTTCCTTGCAAAATTCAATCCAAATAAAAAAGTCCTATTTCCCCCTCTTAGATTTCTTCCCAGCCTGGCTTCGGGTCCATATCAGCAATGCTAGCATAGACAGAGACTGCAGGAATCCTCTTAGCTCATGCAAGAGCAGCCAGCCCAGAAATCCTTTAGGATTTTCCTCCAGAACACACAGAGTCTTAGCCCTGAACATTTAAGCCAAAGGTCTGGTTCTCAAGCACATAAAGAGGCAAGAATCAAAGTAGTGCTGGTTCCCTTCTTTTGTCTTTAGGGCAGGGAACAAGTATAGGGAGAATAAAAGGACAAGAATAGGGAAAGGAAGGCTGTATCTCAGGATCTCTTTGCTTCAGTGCCTCTGAAATGGGAAAATATGGCTGTAGTGGTCCCCTGCAAGTCTGGAGAAGGTAGGCAGATTATGGACCATGCAGGCAGCCAGACCTCAGGAGACAGGAAGGCATCTACAACAGAGCCCAGAGCTTAGCTGGGTTGTGCATGGTGTATTTATTTAACAGCCTACATTCACAGTAGCCTCCAGGCTCCTCCCTCTTTCCAGTCTCTGTGCTTTTTCTCAGGTGTCTGTAGAGTCTAGAGCAAGTTCTTGCTCCTTGGCCCAAATTACAGCATATAGCCTACCAATTCCTCATGTCCTCTACTGAATAATGCTGTCTGGACTGTGAGATCAAGGACTGAGGTCTCCATCTTTGACCACAGTGAGGTTCCTGCCACCCAAAATTGCCCAGCTCCAGCTCTAGTTCCATTCCTATTCCCCAGCACAAGTACAGTGACAAAAGTCTCATGGCCAAGCATGGGCTTTTCTGACTGCCCTGACTCACAGTCTCACCCCTGGGAAATGCAAACATGAAGGACCCATAACTGCAAGACCACAGAACCATGACCCGTCCCTGCCTGTCTCCTCTGTCATCTTGACACAAGGCATCCCCAAGAAATGTGCAAATCCTTACTGCCCTTACTCCCCTTTCATTTGCCAGCAGTTTTCTTATAAGAAATATCCACTAAATCAGTGTCACACATCCAAGAGCACTTCTGCATCCTCCTTCCCCTCTCCTGTCTAGCCCTGTAATTCCCAAGTACCCTCACAACCTCATCCAAAGCAACCACAGCCTCAAGATGTGCCACAAAAGCTGACACTACAAAACCAACTACTTGACATTCAAAGCCATCCTGCCTGTGAGGAGCGATCAAACCCAGGTGTTCTGGGTATGCCAGCAACAGAGTGAAGCAACAGCATTACTGGGAGTTTAAATCCACCCGACACTGTTTTCCAGCAGCCATTTTCCTGGCTGATCATTTAAACATTTCTGAAGATTTCTATGGTGCCTGAATAGAAACAGCAGCAGCTCCCAGTCCTGAGCAGAAATTAACTCACAGCACTGCTCTGAAATCTAAGCCTGTGAGCTTCTTTTCAATCTCAAAGGACTGGACCAGCATCTATGACCAAAGCTCTGCTCACAGATTCATTTTCTATCAAAGGCCATCGTTTTTCACAGTTCTTGAAGCTGCTGGGTTCTTTCTCCTGCCTGTTGTATACATGCAGTACTGAATAGCACTGTGGGGTATGTTTACCCTGTAGGGTAAACCCAAAAGAACAATTCAGTCACTGGGAAGGAAAAGGGTTTTACTGTGGGGCAAACCTATCTGAGTGTCAGTAACTGATGCCCAAATGGTACAAAGGGTTTAGTCCAACTCTCATTAATTTCCGGGACAGCTTCTTGGCTAAGTTACACACACTCCTTTGAACCATATCTTAAGGCCTTCATCCCCAAAGGAAAACAGCTCTTCAGGCAAAAATTAATGCAATGAATAAAACATTTAAGCAAGATCCTTGAGACTTTATTTTCCCTGTGTGTTTGCCCAGTGGGGGCCTGGCATAAACATGCAGGTCAGAGACAAAGCTGGAGAACAAATAATTGGTTATTACTTCTGCCAACCTTAGAACTAATCACTACATGGATATGTGAACCACTCTTTCTGTTTTCTGCTTTTGACCTCTGCTTTAGTATGCTCTTTAAACAGAGAATTTTGAAAAAGAGCTTATGTATTTTGCCATTCCACTCCTCTGCAGCTTTAGGGAAAGCTCAGCAACACAGTTCTTTAGGTACCTTCAAAACTGCCAGCCCTGAATATAAACCTATTTCCCATTTTACCCTCATACTTCAGAGTTCTTCAGCACTAGAAAAGAACATCAGTAGACTTTAAATTCCCTTTTTATAATGGAAAAACATATTCCTCCTTCCTGCTGCTATGAAAAATAAAGGATGCAAGAAACAAAACTTAAGTGCTCCAGCAGAGTCTTAGATGTCCAGCCAGTTATCAGTATCTCTTTCTTCATGCTGTTTTTATATCTCATGTCTTTATCCCCCCTTCATTTCCCAAGCCAGTACAGGCACACTCCTACAGCATTGTTCCCTAGCTTAGTGAAGGAAACATTTTGCTGACTAGTGAAGAAAAAATTCTAATTCTGTTTTCTTTGCAGAAAGACTGGAATAATCTCCTGAGGAAAGTCCTACAAGGCAAACTGAGTGAAACAGTTAAAACAAGGCATGCTTTTCAGGAACAAGGAGGAAATACACTGTAGAGAACAGTCCTTAACTAGCAAGAAGTAACCTAAATGTACAGAAAGTGCTCAGTGATAGTGGGATGATATGGCTTCCACAGGGATTTTCTGCCAGGGAAGGGGAGAGTAGCTGAGATGCAAAGGGAGATGTTTGTATCCCCCCATTAGCACTGCCAGTGCACAGGATTGAGGAGACATGACACAAAGATAATGCACTCAGCATGTCCTTTCCCTCCCCTTAGCAGCATTCATGTCTTCTGGATCCCTTCCCCCCCACTGCTTTCCTTCATTTGTCTCTAGAACACCTGTGCTATATTGACACATCAGCAATCCTGACTTTTTTGCTCCTGACACAAACAAATTTTGTAATTATAGGGGAAAGAAAAGGCAGCCGGGGGGGGGGTGAGTGAAATGAGCTTGTCTACCACAATTTGTATTCCACTTCCTGCATTTTTGGTGCGCTTCTAATGCTTTTTGGAAAGAATTATTCTGGATTGGGCCAAATGAAAAGTGCTGTTGTGGGAAGCCCCTACAAAGAGAAAAACAATTGAAAAGAGGTAAAATCTTGTAGGTTGTGCTGTGGAGTCAATCTGACAGAAAATGTTCATTAGGATCTTGAAGGGGCTTTTCAAAATCAATATTAGCAGGGGAATGGGTAGTTTTGCAAATGAGTTACAGGATGAAGGAAAGAATCAATGCACAGCTCTGCCAAAATCTCACCCACCAGGCATCCCTCCTGACATATCCTTACCTCATGCATGAACTGTACAGTGCTATCATGGCCCCATCACATGAGAGCCAGTGACTCAGATCCACCAAGCATCTGCACTGGGGACACAGTCTCAGTGCAGGAGGGAGGAATGTGAGATCCAGTTGAGTCTTACTACACACATGAAACCTGTACAACATGCTACTCCCACCTCCAGCCCATTTCATGACCAGATAGAGGAGGTCTCACCCACTGGGGGAATAAAAACACACCAAAAATGTGAGCATGGAGCTGTCCCAGAGATAACACTAGATCCCAGACTCAGTATCTCTAAGCAGTGAGTGATCTAACTCTAGTATAGCACAGGAGAGCATCCACAAAACATATGAAGAACAGTCAGGCCCAGCATCAAAACCAAAACTGTAGTTAAAGTGAATGCCTGAACATAAGTTCTGTACCACAGCACTGACCTTACAGAAGGTCTTCCTATAATTAATTCAAACTCCACAGCAAATGTTTATGCCATACTGTAATTGGACCAGCCGCAAGATCTGCAGTGATGGAAACCCTTTGAAAAGGTTAGAATTATAATTCTATAATATGAGCCTATTAATGGATATTTTATAATTTCAACAGTGAGTCAGGAAAAATACTTTTTCTTTCTTTCTTTCTTTCTTTCTTTCTTTCTTTCTTTCTTTCTTTCTTTCTTTCTTTCTTTCTTTCTTTCGCTGTGGATGCAGACATTGTGAGCAACTGTCACCCATACTTTTTTTTTTTATTTGCAAATGTTTCTCTTCTTTTGGGAATAGCAATCATGAGATCATTTGAAAAGAGGGCTTAAAGGCTTAAAAAAGTTGTAGTATTTTGCACTAAAAAGAAAGCTTTGGAAAAAAAATCTCTAAAGCAGTAGGGTTTTATACTGAATAAAAGCTAGGAATAATAATACTTTCTTTTCCTTTCTTTTCTAAATGCCACTTTGCAACTTCAGAATTTAGAATTCAAAAATCTACTTTATTCCCAGCTAAATATAGCCCTGCATTTAGCCCTAGCTGAGGTTAAGGTGTTTCTACTGGGAGCTCCTATTAGTCTGCCATATTCTCTAACCACAGCAACAGACAATTTTTTGTCATTATTAATGTGTGATGCTGCATTTCCCAATGTTCTTGCAGGAATATGAATCACACTGACATTCAGCAGAATTTGTGCTCCTAGATAATATTTGAAAATTCTACCCATAAATATTTATATTCAAAATATTGCCTGGAATATATCTCAATAAAGCCACTGTCCCAGTTGCAGAGAGTAATGACAGAGTAACATAAATAGTAACAGCAGAACCCAGGCATTGCACAGGTGAGCCACAAAGGTGGGTCTCATGAGGGGGAAGGCTGACCATGGTCCAGTGTGTGGAAACACAGTGAATCTCCTCACTACAACCCTGACAGACAGCAGCAGAGCAGAAATACCCAGGAACAGCTGGTATTTCAGTGGCATTTCAGCCCAGCACTCAGTGTACTAATTACAGCAAATGCCAATATCCTGTTCCAACGGGACAAGGGGCAATGGTTTTAAACTGAAGGAAGATTTAGTTAGAATAGATACAAGAAAGAAGTTTCGTATAATGAAGCTGGCAAAACAGTGGAAGAGGTTGCCCAGAGAATGGTAGATGACTCATTCCTGGAAACATTCAAGGCTAGTTTGAATGGAGTTCAAACAGCCTGGTCTAGTGGAAGATGTCCCTGTCCATGCTGGGGGCAGGGGGGTGGCCTAGGTGACTTTTAAAGGTGCCTTCCAACCCAAACCATTCCATGGTTCTCTGATTCTATGAAATAACACAGCCCTGCCCTGTAAAGGTCAGTTAAGACTCTTGCACTCCACAGAACACGTGTGCATGGGCATCAGCAGGGCTTTTACCCCCACAGGCAGGGTGCAGGCAGGGTGCAGGCATGGCTGGCTCTGAGGGGCTGCTGTGAAACCTCTTGGCTGCAGGGCTAGGCTCGGTGGGTTCACATTTGTACTGCTGCACAGCACTCAGAGAAATGGCAAGCCAGAAACCCCAGACTTCCATTTACAAAGCTGGAACTTGGGGGTGGGGGGAGATAATTGTGCAAGGTTTCAGGGATGTACCTGAAATGCTGCATGCTAGGATGGAGGTGAGAAAACAGGACAGCTGGGAGATGGCAGCCCCAGAGGACGGGCTAAAGAACAGTTCAGTGTCCTTCCAGATGGCCACTGGATGTCAAAGTAGAGTTTCAATAGTGAAATCATTGCAGGAAACCTTTCCCATCAGAGGTATGGAGGAGAGGTAAGTATGTCAAATGAGTACAAAAGTTGTGGAGCTGGAAACAGCAAATCTCTGGGTGAATTAGCATCAAGGGATCAGATAGTCATCTGGCAATACCTATGTCTGAGATTTATATAGCCCTCAAAGTAAAGTGAGAAAGACAAGAAGTAGATGCTGCACTAGTATTTCTCACAGGTGGTCAGGGAAAACCCTTATGAATAAGACTCTGGAATGACCCAAAGAGACCCAGAAGCTAAAAGCAGACATGTAGAGCCAAGAAAAGACTTTGATAAACAGTTTTCCTATGTCAGAAAACAGCCTGCACACATGTTCCCACTAAATTAGTTCCAGAGTCCCATAATCTCTCCTGCCAGGACATGGCTATCTTGTGAGGGAAATGTACCCACATGGACCACTCCAGCAGGGAAGAGAGAGCAGAAAAGCTAATTCCATGGAAGGGCATTTAAGAAAAGGAAGTTTCCTCTGTAATACAGGTATTCACAAATTCATCTTTGCCTCAGAAACAAAGACACAAAGCTCTTAACACAAAGCAAACATTCCAGCACTCAGTGTAAGTGCAGAATAGTGGTGTTGGTGAGGTATGAGATCCTTAGCTCTGGCTCAAGGGCCACATTCCCCTCAGCACTTACTTATCTTCTGGGCACCCAAGAGTGGTCTAGATGATCTTAGCACAGCAGCAGAATTACAGAAGCTTATGCAGCCCACAGTAAGAGGCACGGAAAGCTCACCTGAGCTGTGATCTGCTGTGACGACTCTGCAGCTGATCCAAAAGCCAGCAAGTGAGAAGCTGCTGAATTTCTGCACAAAACTGCTGAAGTGCCCTGGCAAAATTTATACAGAAGAGTAGTGGATGCCCAACAATATAGCATCCTTTTGTTAAAAAGCAAATAATTTCTCAGTTTCCAAGTATTACATTTTCCTATTCACCATCAGGCAAGAAAAAGAGGTTTCAACTGTACACGTGACTGATCAGATTACCTGAGCGATTCACTGATTTCCTTGGGCAAATGAAACAAACAGAAATATTAATGCTGTACAAGAACTGTACCTGGTATAGCACACCCTTCTTATCTGGCCATTGCCTGTGTCACACAGAGCAGCAAATGGGCTTACTTTCATTAAAGCCACAGCTTCAATAAATCTGTTTCTCCAGCAAGAGCTACCCTGTGCAAGTTGGTTTGAAAAACAGTAAACCCATTTTTTTTTCTGTTCTAGTTGGCAGCTCTTACTAACCCAAGTGAGACCCAATTTTTGTAGAACCCTTTCTCTGCACACCACAGTGCTAGAGCACTCCCCAGCATTGAAACCCCTTTGTCTCACATCTACCACTATTATCAGGTTTTTGTACGAGTTCACCAAACCAAGATGTCAAGCAGACCAGCCATAATCTCTACCCATGCATGATGCACTGCCCTTGATTCAGTGCTTCTGAAACAGCTACCGAGTGCAAGGCTGGACTGATGCCCACATCTCAGCACAATTGCCAGGGTGATGTGACCCAGCTGGGTTACATGTGATTTGGATACATACTGCAACCACATCACCCTGTTGCACTAGAAATTAACTTTCACAACTGCTATTTGATAGGGGAAGGAGTGTGGTGAAAGGGCTGGGTGGGACACAGTTAAGATTACAGTAAATGGGCTGTAATGTCACAGGCAGCAATAGCAGCCACGAGATCAGTTACATGCCATTAAGAGTGGTAACTCCTCATTTCCTTGGTTTTTTCTGGGTCTGAGTCTAGCATGTGGCTGCCTGAACAAATCAGCTTAATGCGTTTCTCCATCTGTTGGGATACAGTGTGATAAGCTTGTATAATTTGTAAGTTAATTATTTACATATGTTCCTGAAACTGGAGAAAAAGAGAAAACTGCATGCAGGGAATGAGCAAGGATGGAGGAGAAGCTGGGGGACACAATGACTGCGTTCACCTCTGTTCCCACTGCAGCCCCAGGATGGCTTGTTTGTTACTAAGGATTTTCAGAAAAATAGTATGAGTGGAAGAAAGGAATCCAAAATGCAGTCATTGGGTTTCCAGCAAAAACTAATGTTGAAGGAACTTAAGACTGTTATGAAGTCCAAAGTTACCCTGCTGAAGCACCAGGCCTCCCAGGAGAGCTGAGAGCCACTGGCACCATCCCAAGGTCCTCCTCCCCTACTGCAGCTCACCACCCTGGGAAGGATGCTCAGAATTGTCCATGGGCCAAACTGTCCCTCAGATACAGGTGCTCCAGGCAATGTGAAGTGGAATCTTAACAATTTACCAAAGCTTTTATAATATCAGTGTTTATCAAAACGAGTTTTTGTGAAAGAAATATATTCCTGTCAAAAGAAAATATTTTCCCCAACCTTCTACAACTTGTTATTGGCTAATTTCACATCACCCCATCCTGCCCTATAAGTGGAACCTTCAAGACCATATTGAGGCCACAAGAAGATGCATCCAGAGCAGGCTACCCTGAGATGGTGCTGTCCCTTGCTACAGCATATTATAGCAAACACATTCTCATAAGAATTCTGGCCTGTGAGAAAGAAATACAAAATTATATTGAATTAAAATTTCCTCTACAATGTCATGTTCCTGTTAGAATTTTATTCCTAATGCAGACTTCCCACCAAAATCAGTGAAACTCATCTTTAACCGATCAGAACAGATGACAATAATTGCTGTGATTCATGTCTCATTTCTGGGAAGGAGGGTCCTGGCTAGTTTTGAAAAACAGACAATGCTGAGGAGAAAATGCCACAATACTGGAGAGATTTCTGCAGTTCTTACTCAGAGAAGAAATTCTTAACAAGACAAGTAGCACCATCCTCTGGACAGCAGTGGGAATCCAGCACAAAGCAAACAATCTTGGTCCCTCAGGTAGTTCCAGATTCAGATCTCACCATCTGTGGAGTTCCTGGTCTCTGCAGCACTTGCTGAAATTCAGCATGAGGTCTCCATCCACCCTGTTCTCAACAGTCTCACAAATTTAATTCAGTATAAAAGAAAAGCCACCAGAGCAACAGATTAAGGTTATAAAGAAAAATAAATCAGCTAAAGAGATAAAACCAAAGAAAAGCAAGATATATCAGGCTGTAAGCAGGGGTCTTCTGAGAGCTATTTACTGTACAGTTTTACAAAATGTAGATCACTATCACATTCTCCAAATTAACACAGAGTCATTGAGTCAAAGCATAGCACAGAATTCATTCTGAGATTTACAGTAAGGAAGGTTGTGAGTATGCATTAATATAAAAGAAAATCTTGGGGTTTTTTTAATATTTCATTCATGACTTTAAGGATCTTGCAGAGAAAGAAATCCAAATGCTAGGAAGAATTATAGTTCAAAACAATTTTCCTGACAATGGATTCTAGGAGATCCTAATTTCTTTATGTTCATTTCATATTTCAGTTTATTTCTAATCTGTTTTCAAGTTTGCATGCAACTGTGTAAGAAAAAACTAAAAACCTAACCGTTTCCGCTTAAAAACAGCACTAAATTTGAAAGTTCATTCTTGAGCAGAGATATCTGGATTTTTAACTGTCATGGGACAAAAGAAACGATTCAAATCATCACCCCCGCTGGAAAAATCAATGGAGAGGTCCTGGCAGTAGTTTATCAGAGAGCGTTGATAATTCCCTCTTGTTCCAGTGATGTCTCCAACAGCATTTTAATTAAGTAACCTGCTTAAATGACAGAGCTTGAAGGCTGACATCACTTGTGCAAGATGCAGAAGCAGAATTCATAGAAGAGGTGAAATTCACAGCTCTTCAACATGCAACATGCTAGGTAATACAGAGGCACTGCATTATGGGATTTCCACGAACATCCATTTACAAAATCTCAGTGCTCATTAACCCATTGCTACCAAAAAAAAAAAAAAACAAAACCAAACCAAACCACCAAAAAAAAAACCAAAAAAAAAACCAAAACCTGTGTCAGATGGGATTATAAAATCATTCCAGTTGGTTTTCAGACAGTGTTCTAAAAGGAAAATCATTTGGACTATTAGGAAAAAAAACCCAAAGGTCTTATTACTTTCAATATAGAGCAGAAAGGAGATTTAGCCTTTAATTTCTCTAAACACACTGCCAGTGCTAGAATCTGAGTGGGAATCAAATTATCAGCCTGACAGGCTGGTGTCTTCCTCTGCTTCACAAGATCATAACCAAGTAAAAACAATAGCATCGTCCTTATCAAGAAACATAAAAATATTTCACACCAACAACTGGAGTCTATTCTAGGACACATCCTTGCAGATGCTGAGAGTCTCCAGTTTTGGTGACAGCAATGGGAACAAATGTTCAGCTGGGCCCATTCAAGGAAATAGTATTTGACTTCTGCTCCCCTGTAAGTACCTCCTATGTGGATGTCAAGCACAGATCATGCTAGGGTTTGGGGATGCTTCCTTGTAAATCTACCTGGGTCTTTGTACAAATGGCAATAATTGATTATAGCAATAGATAGGACTGTGCAATATCTTCTATGTAGAACCACATCTTGGCTGTAGGAAAAAAAAAGGCAAAAGGCTCATATTCAGAAAGGCAAAGATGTTTTGCCCAACTTTGAACTCACTCCAGACGTTGCAGTTGGGAGCAGAGCTCAAAGCACTGCAGCCCTGGCCTCTGGCCAGCTCCCTGCCCAGGGCTGATAGCACAGGCTGCTGCTGCTGACAAAAACTCTGAATTGGTTCAAGGCTGTGTTTCCCAGCCCAAGACAGAACTTCTCAGCACAGATTAGGAGAGCTGAAGTCAAGGACTGTTGTCAAGGACAGCTGCAAACCACACAGGCCTTGCATGGAGAAAAGGCAGTTGCTCAGTTCTGCTATTCTTGTTGGGTGGTTGTGCTCTGTTAGGAGGGAGCCCATGTG
Organism: Passer montanus; assembly: GCF_014805655.1. Lineage (NCBI taxonomy): Eukaryota > Metazoa > Chordata > Aves > Passeriformes > Passeridae > Passer > Passer montanus. The sequence goes on along the minus strand of NW_024368041.1, from coordinate 6,169,752 downwards.
TCTGTACATATCCACATGTGCTGTGCCTTCCTCTCACCAAAGGAGCAGAGAGATGGCCCTCCCAACCTCTAGACACTCTCCTGTCCAAGCAATGCTTCTTCTTTCTTGATACCGAATGAAGATCCACTGGACCATTCTTCTCCAATTCCATTCTCCAGTGAACTGCTTTAGTAATATATTCCTTATATCTATAATTGCCTGGAAATAGAAATGCATGTCTTCCTCCACCTGCCATGCAGTCTTCCAACAACACCAATCCATTCTTTGCAGATGAGTTTCTTAAACGGAAACCAGCTCAGAGCATGCTCATTTCTTCATGCAGTCAGCCTAATAATAAAAATCTAAAGGTGAGGGATTGAAAATATGTGATGCAATTACTGCAGTTATCAGATCTAAGAAAGACAAGAACACAAGGACTTCAGCTGCACAGTAGTTTCTAAAGAGATGAATGTACTGATCGCAATGCTGAAAAACAAACATATTTCTGTCTTACCTTTTTTACTAAAGATGCAGAAAATTTTCACATAGCACCTGTATATTCTTCTGCTATTGACGTTGAGCTCCTATGTACTATGCTGCTTATGTTTTATTTACTAAGCTGAATTTGTTTTATTTACATTAAAAAAGCAGCCTGCCTACTCTCCATTTCTTAAATGTTACTATTGTTCAGCCTTTCTTCACAATGGTTTCCTAAAACCTCTCTAATATCATGGTGGTTGTTTTAAAAACACACCTTTTTTCCTTTGCCCTTTTCCCCCTAGAATGTTTTGGCCACTGAAAGCGAAATCACAACCCCAAGGCCATTGGTTTGGGGAGATAATTACTCTCAACCAGTGCTGGGAACTTTTGGCCTCAAGCTTCATTGCTCATTACCTACTGAAGTGCAAGAAAATATGATACAGCCTGTAAGGGATGAGAGCCTCACTCCTTCTGATCTATCAATGACTCCCCTTCCACTTGGGAAGAAGTGCATCGAGGTCTTCTGTGCCCAATTCATACACAGCTCAAGGACCCAGCACCTTTTATCTGAGATGCTGCAGGATAATACACACAAAAATGTGTGTATTATCCTGCAGCATATCTTTATATGATACAGCCTGTAAGGGATGAGAGCCTCACTCCTTCTGCTCTATGAATGACTCCCCTTCCACTTGGGAAGAGGTGCATCGAGGTCTTCTGTGCCAAATTCATACACAGCTCAAGGACCCAGCAGCTTTTATCTGAGATGTTGCAGGATAATACACACAAAAATGTCTTCCCCCCCAGTTCAGCAAACCAGAATTCTCCTTGGTCTAGTCTCCTGTTGTAATGCATGAATTGCACTGAAACAGAAAACTGGCCAGTGATCACAAATACTCTAAAAATGTTCCCAGTAATTTCTGGTTTTCTGTCTGGCTGAAATTATCTGATATTTCTGATCACTTTTCTAAATGTCTAGAATTTCAATACATGGTAGTAAACATTACAAACTAGAGAGCCAGTGCTTGAAATACTTGCACTTGTAAGAGAGCAGGGAATGTAGTAGATGCTCATCTTCATCCTGGAGACCATTGAACTAGACCTGCCAATGCAGAGTCTCAGTGTGCAGAATGTGCCATATCCAAAAGCCCTGTTTTTTTCTTCAAAAAAGCAGACTGTAGCAGCTTTGCCCTCACAGGTCCACTTCTGGTCCAGTGCTGACCCGGATGGAGCTGGGAGAGGGAACAGGCAAAAGGAGGCACAGAGGATGTGGTGCTGATGAAGGATCATCAGGCCTTTGATCCAAAAGGCATTACCACTTCCACAAGGAGGATGTTTTATGGTGTCTGTTCTCCTACCACAAACCTCAACTCAACATCTCCCTGAGAAATTGCAGCAACTGATCTCCCCAAAGGAACCCCAGCACTCATTTTCTCCACTACAATTCTACAATTTAGAGCTCATTTTCTTCACCATCTCCAAAACAGCAGTCTGAATTTATCTAGTTTTATGATGCTGCATTTTATAGTCCACTGTACAAAGAGTTTAAAATACCATGATTCTTCCCTTGCATTTATTGTGCAGTTACTTGGAAAGGAAATTTTTAATTGCCAAGTTTTTCTCTTCATTGCAGCCAGCCCTTGTAGTTATTCACAGGGATTTTGTTACTGTTGCAGGTACAAAACTCTAGGTGATGCTAGTAAAGTTGGTGTGGTGTAAGTAAAGGCTGAGATTCTCTCATCCTAGAAAACTCCTGTAGCTTCATATTGTGACCTTTTGAAAATCCTCTCCTCTGTGCTGGTCTAGATACATCTCCAAATGTATGGCATTTGAAAAGTAAGAACTCTACATATGCTATAATTACGCTTATTTTTGTCAAGGTCTGTGCAGCTCTTTGAAACACTTTCAGTAGGCCACAATCCAGCATACCCTGTAAGGCAGAATCAGCTTCTAAGGAAACAGATTAATGTATTAAATATATTTGCATAGTAGTCTGCACAAGCACATTAGTGAAATTTTCAGCAATGAACCATCTCAGAATTTTCCATGAGCTATTTTGAGCAGAGCATTACTACAGCTCCTTCTGGGGCTGTTTCAGTGCATGCAGTACATCAGTCTGATGTACTCAGTGAGGAGAAAGGGAGTCCCATAGTGGACAATGGCCAAGAATCTGAATCCTTGTAATTTTGCCAGCCTACTCCAACAAGCCTTCTTCTCTTTCTCATAAACAGTAAGATGAAAAGGCTTTATCTGTTTACCAACTTCAGGTCAGAATTCCTTTGAAATGTCTGTGTCTACTCTAGGGAAGAAGAAAAAGTTAATACTTTCCCTAACTTCTTTGCATAAGCCTTTGTGCTAACATTGTCCTGCTATTTTTTGTCAGATCCCTTAAGGCCATTTCTATACGCATCTAAGCACACCACAGTTTAAACAGAAAGGTTTCCCACTTAATAGTAGTACTGGTAATTCTCTTCTTGTCAGCACTAGAAGCATCATGTCCTTTAACATTTGAGTGATGCATAAACCTGTTGTCTGGAATACAAATGTGAGCTGAGAACTGATTTCATAACAGAGTAGGTTTTAATTTTCTTGGAAAAGAGTTTCAACCTTTTAAAGTTCTGTTTCCAGCTTTTCCACTGGACAAGCAGAATTTGCCATGATTACACAGCTGTGAATGAGTACTTCAACATGAACATTACCTGACAGAATTTGTTATTGCAATGCCCAGGAAAGTCCAGTTTAAGTGAAATGTCTTCTATTCGTTGCCTGGCTTTAAAGGAACTGTTGCTTCTACTTTGCAGGAGGTGCTGAGCTTAAATTGCAACTGGCTCATTAAGCAGATCCATTAAAACCAACGACTGCCAGTACATTGCTTCACTTTGAGTGAAGGCTATACGATAAAAATCAGGATGTAAAATTGTAGGTTCCAAAATTTTCTTTAAGCCTATTTACAGAAATGGTAGACAGAGGATTGTCAGACTAACGCCAGATCCCCACTGCAGGAGGCTGCTCACTCCCTGCTCATCCCCTGGGTGAGCCCTTGTGCCTCCAGAGGAGAGACCTAATACACTTAGGCATAAACTCCCCTCTGGAGAAATGTATGGCTCTCCACTGATTGCCTAGGCCTCTTATCTTAAAGACCCTTGACTTAGTTATGGAAAGGTAGATAAAGTGTCTTCTCCACTGCCTCCACAAAATAAAGCTCCACTTCTCTCTTAAAAAAAATAAAATAAATTAATGAATGAAGAAGAGAAACCACAGTTGCAGTTATAGAGTTGATGTGGTAATGACAGTCTGAGTTAAAGATTTTAATGAGAAAAGTTACCTTAACCAAACAATAAACCAGGTCTTCTAACATAATTTGAGAAACTGTGTTCTGGATAGGTTCCATTCTCTTCTGCTTGAATACCTCAACTCCAAAATTTATTAGGGCTTATTTGAAAAGCATTCAACCAGGTTGAGACTGTGACAGTAGCTTTTCCCTAAATTACTGGTGAACTATTCTCTGCAGTCACACATTTTCAAAGTGGTATTTCAGTGATAGTGATATGACTTAAGGGGAGGAGGGGAGGTTAATAGACCTGACTTGTTTGATGAAGTTCATGAAAAGGAGTACATTATGTCTTTTACAGCAGCAGGCTCCATAGCATCAGTTGCTCCATAATAATGTTGCCTGGCATACATGTTGCTTGTAGCTGCAAAGCAACACTAAGGAAGGATCAGGTTTTTTCCAAATTTTAATTCACCACTATCTATTAGCATGTTTCAAAAGCTTTCTGAATCTCAGACTCAGCTGTAAATTGTGTTATGGGAGGATGAAGGGGAGTTTGAAGTTTTCATTTAAATAGCCTTTGCAGGTAAGATAATTCAGGCTCACTTTTCCCTGCTGCAGCTGTGTGCAATTTCCAGTCAATAAGCTGAGCAAACGGCGTCTGCTCACAATAAAGCAACCGGCAACAGCCGCAGCAACTGATAAAGAAGCAGAAACATGTCCTAGCAGGGATTGCCCTTTTCCACAAAAGCCTTCAGGGCCAGGCTTATGTAGGGGAGACCACACACAGACAAGGGAGGCAACAAGTTCCCTGTGGCCCCAGGGCTCCTCCTCCTCCCAGCAGCACCGGTTTGGCAGCCGGCACCTGGAGGAACCAGCACGAGGTAGAAGAGGTGTCAGCAACCTCCCAAATCAGGCACAGGTGACAGCCCTGTGCCACCCTCTGAAGGGCTGGTGGGGCATGTCATCTCCCTGAGGCCAAGAACCCTTTGCAGTCCTTTCCCACCATGCACAAGATGCCTTTCTTCTGCCCAGCTTCCTTTCCGGACCCCTTGTCAATGACCACTCTTCCTTGCCTCATTCTTTTATTCAGTTTCTCTTTCATATACTTACAAATTACCTATTAATATACTTAAGATTCAGCAGGCCTAAAGCTCCCTCACCATTAAACGAAAAGCAAAAAGACAGCCTAGCATGGCTCTTTTCTCAGCAGGTTCCCACTCCCCCAGATCCTCCTCAGCTGTCTCCATGTGCCTCCTCTAAGACAGTGAGACTTTGCTGTCTCACTGCTTTGGCACAGAAAAGACCCAGATATTTGTCAGCAGCATTATGCAAGTGAGCCAGATGTGACCCAAATATGGGGTTTGCCAGTTGGGGTGGCCCACGAGCAAGATGCAATCCAAGAATGAATTTGTCTCAGTTCTGGTGCCATCTACCACTGGGCAATGAAGCACACAAACCTATGACCAGACTGCTGTCTTCTTGTCCCAGCAAAACATCAGGTGCTGACGCTTCCATCGTGCTGTCTCAGACACTTGTGCTTGCATTTATGAGTCTTAATCAGCAGTGAGGATCCACTCCAGTGCTTGGTTCCCAGGCAAGAGTCACAGCAAAGCTTGGAGAGGCAGGATCACCCCCCTGGGAGTTTCAAAAACAGCACCCTTTATTAATTTCTCAGTGGCTGTGGTTTTTAAAGGAGAAAAATCATCTCTTTCAACATCATGGTGAAAAAAAAAAGAAGTGAAATACAGACTTTGAAGTGGTGGGGAAGCACCATTACCTATTCAAAGACAGCAGTCTGGTGTTCACTACATTTGATAGTGAGGCTACATGCAGCAAATGCATGTAAGGACAGATTTCCTCCAGAGAGCAGTAAAAGTGCACTCTTCACACTCGCATGCCATATAAGCTACTTTTCACACGAGCAGGCCAGCTGGCTCCAAATGTCCCTGGCCCTGGGGAGACAACTGCTTATCCTTCTTCATCCTTTCTTCTTTCTGAGGCATTCCAGAGTCGCTGAGAGTTCATCATGCAGGCAGGTGGATTGTCATCCAGCTTTGGCCTTCTCAGTTCAGCTTCTTCTACCAAAATGTGCTTCTTCCAGCTTTCGTCTCCTACCCACTTGAAAGGCTGAAGTCCTTGATCTAGTTATATTTTATGTATCCCCAATCTCTGACAGCATAGTCAGTAGCTCTGAGTTTTACAAGGAATACTGGATTCATCATTGACATCCCTTATCTTTTCTCTGCTTCTACTACTATTCCTTTGTCCACCCATAGGTTTACTACAAATCCTGTAATGCAGGCACAATTCCCAAAATACTAAGCTGACTTAGAAGTCAATACCTGGGCCAGGTCTAAAGAAAAAAAAATCTATATTTAAATTGTCTAAGAAATTACAGTTCCTACTAAATAATAACAGAATATTAGTTGAACAGATGATGAAGATAAATAGAAAAAGAAAAGGGTTTAGCTTTATTATTGCATATCCTGGTTAGTCAGGAGTTTATTTTCTCCCCTTGGAGACTGCATTGGCATTGTTTGCATTGGATACTGTAGTCAGCCTGCACAGTGTATTACCAAAGACACTCATGATGATATACTCACTCAAAAACATATCACAAAGATATCTCAGAGGGAAATATTGCAAATAATGAGAAGACTATAACTAGGGCTTGACATCTAGGAGTATTCTCTCCTTTTCTTGGCTCTGTGGATTATGTGTTTCTCTCCTACAAGCCTCACAACAAACGCACCTTGCCCACACAGCCCTGAACAGCCATAATTCTACAGACCTGGGACTGCTCAGTTCACTTGAAAATTTCCAAATCAGAAGGCATGCACTGGGGATACATGAGAGTATCCTCAATGTTACATCCAGTGTCAGGATGTAAAGACAGCAAAATCATCACTTTCCCACAGGGTTCCCCACCAGAGCAGATCCAGAGAGTTGGATTAACACATTTCGCATCTTCCCCAAGAGTGCACCCATCCCAAACCTCTTCAATGGCCCTGTCATCCTGTGCCAGCCCCCAGCAAGCCTTCCCACCTGCCTGTGCAGAGATCTGACAGGCTGCGGAATCTCAGGGGCTTGTGGGGAAGCAATTACAAGGGAATTTTGGATTCTGGATGAAAGAGCTTGACAACAACTGCTCCAGCCTTTCTGGGAAACACAGAGAAGCCAGATCCTAATCTCCCAATCCTGTCCTGACAGTGTGATCTTGCATCAGTCACTGCCATCTGTGTGTTCAGATTTCTCAGGCACCAAACAAAGCCTGGCTGTGCTCATTTACCTACAGAAGTGTGGGGATGCAGAGTGGATTAATTAGTACTCATGCAGAACTCAGAGTACAAAGCAGCCTTGTGCTTCTAAATACCTTCAAGCCAAAGTCACCTCTGAACAGCCAGGTTCAAGGATGGATTTGGTCTATCATTCCCAGGTATTACTTTGCCTCTAAATAAGAATAAGTTTAGCCTCTTCCAAGTTCAGAACCTGATGGGGGCTGATTCCATGAAACAAGTATTAAAATTGCTTTTGACCTTCGTCCCTAAAAGTAGAAAAATTAAATACACACATTTAGAAGGCCACAAGAACCATTCCAGTAATGCTCCTGTACTACATGTTCTAATTGTCTCCCTGTGGCATACTGGGGAAAACATGAAATTTTGTTAGAAGAACCTCACAAGTCGTTGGTGTTTTACCTCTGGTTAAAATAAAAAGAATTCCAACAAACTGTACTTTCTCGGCTTCATTTAGATTCAGGCAGGATCTGAGCTCCCCCTGCTGTTTGCAAAAATAAAAGCGACGTGTGGCTGAGCTAGCTGGATTCCTCATACCGCGTTTCTCTGGCCAAGGGCAGGCTCTAGGGATCACGCTATTTGGTCTTTGGCTCGGGCTACCTCATGGAAAGAAATAAGTAGCTAAGCATCAGTAAAGGCCCGTTCTTACAGCCACACCACTGAACATGGAAAATATTACGTTCAGAAGGAGAGAAGATAGCTTTGCGTAAAAACAACAATTTGATGTATGAGTCAGAAGAGGAGAACATTTACACTAGCCCAAAAAGGTGTTGACCTTAAACCATCCTCTAATCTGTGGCCAGGAGAGGATCCAGCCCTTTTATAGCAGTCAATATTCCCAGCAACATTCCCAAAGCTGAGGCTGTGTGACGCTGAAATTACTATATCCTTTGTGCAAAGAGACAGTCTGCCCGTGGAAACATGTACTTTATATGTATGAAAATATTCTGATCTGAGAACTTCAGTAAAAAAGCCCAGTGCCCCTGCCAGAACAGCCCTAAGTCAATTGGGAGCAAGTTTACACTGGGGAATCAAGGGTTTGGGGATGCTCACCCTGACAGAATGAAGAGTCCGGTTATCACGAGCCAAGGGTTTCAAGTCCCATTATTAAAATGCCTCTGGCACCTCGGTGTGTGGTATGAATTCCCCTTAGATTAACCACTCATTGCCCTCAGACTTTTAATTCTCTCATCAAAGAGGCAGACACCTCTGAACTGCTCTCCAGGGAAGGCTAAATTAGATGCTCTGAATCACCCTATGAAGAGCCCCTTGTGCGGCCCAGACGGGGAGAACGTGGCAGATCCTGAGCCAGCTGCGATGCACGAGTGCCTTCAGCACCAGCCCTTGATCTCCCCGTCTCATTTGGTGCTTTTGAAAAATAATGTCGTTTACTGATGCTAACCCCAAGGGGGGAAGAAAAAAAATATTAAAAATTTAAAAGTTTGGTTCAAAAAAAAAGAAAAATAAAAAGAAAGGCAAATTCTTCTAATAAGGATTCTCAACTGCTAAAATATTTTCCTGTTTTTCTGGTTGTATGTCAAGTCTCATTAGGCTGTGTTAATGAACTTGTTCCAGGCAAGTTTTGGCATAGTTGTTGTTTGTGGTTTTGCCTAACACATGTTATAGGGCAAACTAAGTCTGGCTCTTTTTCAAGTAAGTTTGACAATCAGAAAAGTTGGGTGAGAATACAAAAGGAGAAACAGCTTACAGTTTGCAATTCAATACTTACTCTACAACAGTAAAAATGAAAAAAATTAAAGCAGTGTTCTGCACTTAGATTTGTCCCTCTACCACGGCACAGGGATGAATGGCACTTTTAAGGGGGATTCAGTATGTTTTTTTCTACATTTGGGTTCTGTTTCAAAGAGCAGCAATCAGAAGGTTCTTCACAAAAATCCTGCTGTGCTCTTGATGCAGAAAGTATTTACACCAGCACAGCCATTGCCATTCCTGGAAAGTTTCAGTAGATTAGATACATCTTTGTGCTGTAAACAGAAAGGTCACATACCACTTTTTGGGGGTAGAATTCCCCAGCTTCCAAGTATACATGGCATAAAAGAAGCCAGGTATGAACAGCACAGATATGCAAAGCAATGAGGGCTACTAAAGCAAGAGCTTGGCATCATCTGTATTTTCAATATCTCACCCCTGCCACTGCATTCCTGGAATATCAGCACTGGTTTCTGAAGAAAAGGAAGTTAATGGCACTAAGGAAAAAAAATTCCATCTCCTAAACTTTGACTACTGCAACAGAGATATTCTGTAAGAGAAATTGAAATCTCTAACAGCATCTGGATGATAACAGAGAGGATGAGTCAGCCACATGTTGCTACTGCTTGCTTTGTTTATGTTTCCCATACTACTTTGAGTTTCTCCATTATTCATTTTTATTTATTTTACAGCACTGGGATTGCAAAAACTGAGAGCTATTACAAAAACAAGGTCAATGCCCTGCTGAAAGCAAAGTTTAGCAAAACTATCTGTACAGCTGATTCTGCAATCCTCATATTGAAATGAATTGTGAGAGCCCAAAAGAACTGCCAGATCACAAACTTCAAGTGGAAGGCTTGCTCGATCTTCATCCAACTACTATGTGCATCAAGAAATCTCAATAATTTAGAGATGTAAAGATTTCCACATCTCTATCATCAGCCAGGTACACAATATACACCATTCAGGACAAGCCAGTTTATACCAAAAAGCTAAATGAAAGCTGTATCACTCAAGAGCCACGTTTGACAAGTCTGTACTACTGTCACTGACAGTGGTACATAGCAGTCACTCTGGTCCTAGAGAACTGCCTCTTCAGGACAGCTTTCTAAGGTGTATTTCTTTGTCCCATTGTTATCCAGATGACAAACTGCTGTAGAATAGGAAGATGTTTATTCCTACCACGCTGTGTCTATCTGTGTTACAGCTCCTGCCTTATATGCCACTACCATCTCTTCAGCTCCAATAAGTATTTCTCAAATCAATTTAGCACTGTATTAACAGCTATCAAAATCCCTTGGTTAACCATCAGCCAAAGAGCATCTTTCCAGCCCTATTCCTTCCTCCAGCACAGTGGCAAACAGCACCCAGTAGTTTTCTCTTACCACATCCCAACTCATACTTAATAGGCTCCTTTTACCATTTTTTTCTACCTACCAAACTCTGCAAGCAGTACAGGTGCTTAACCAAGACCTGAGAACTTTGGCCACATCACAGCATTATCACAGACCTTTAACAGGCCAATAAAGGTGGCTACACCACATGGCACATTGGCAGCACACAGAAGCACCAGGAAAAGCCCATAGCATCCTCTGATGAAAAGTTGCTTAACCTGCCCCAGAGCAACACCACTATCCTCTGCTTCCACCCTTTGGGCAGTTGCATCCAGGTTTCCTGAAAACTGGCAGTATAAACACAGCTGTGGACTTGGGTTCTGCTGAAGCCTCATTACTGCAGTTCAATTATTGCTGGCTTTTCTCCTCCAAGTTCCCAAATTACCTCCAGCCTCTATGTTGTTATAAACTAATTAGGCTTTAATAAGTCAGAAAAGAAGGCAGATTAGGATAATTAGGCTCTATGATTGATTACTGGGACTGTTGTGGAATATACCAGGTGAAAGGCAATGAAGGAGAGAGTGGGTATTTGCAGAGGCTGGACAGGGCTAGAAAAACAGACAACCAGATTAACCCTGAGAAATATTAGTCTTGAGCTAAGCCCAGTCAATTCATCATAAGAAAAACCTTTGCACAGGTGCATCATTCTTTGGTTGCAAAGGAAAAACCAAAATCTTAGACATAAGATGCTGAGGTGTGGGCCCTCAGCGTCTCACCTAATGTGCTCCTCTCTCCCACTTGCTGAGGTAGCAGCCTGAGGGGTGCAGTGATGGCAGTGCTCTGTCCTTTGCACCAGCCTGTCACACAGCACAGGAACAAGGAAAACACTGAACTCTCCTCAGCTTTCTTTGAATTGAGAGCTTCCAGTGAGGCTTTGAGTCAGGCACAAGTACCTGCCCCTGTGGCCCATTGCACTGAGTGCTTGCAGCCACCCAGCCAGAAGGTCTTTAGCAAACGGCCCAGAACAGAGCCAGCTCTGTGCTCTGACTCATGCCCTCTGAATCCAGGCATGCCATTTTATTTCCCACATGATAATAAAAGGGTAGTAACACTCAGCTATTGGCTCATCACATCAGCATAGCAAAGGTTTTATTTAATAACCTAAGCCAGCTCTGAAATACATCCAGTTTTAAACCAGTTTAAAATAAAAACTTCTCCAAGCGGTTATGGATGAGTCAGTTTATCATGTTGCTTTAAGTGAACTTTGATAAAATGTTCAAAGAAAATTGCTGTCCCTGTGTGAGGCAACTCTGAGTAACAGGGAACATTTTCAAGAGACAGCTACATTTTGAAAAACACCCTAAGTAATTAGATTAAACAAAATAATTTCACCCACCCTTTCTTCTTATTATGTATCCTCAACACATCTGAAGATATTTAGAAACCTGCAAATGTTAGTCATATCTGGGCAGAATTCAATTATGGTTCATTGAAGCTCTGGCTTATCAAACCCATGGGTAAAACTGTATGGCAGAATTAGGAAAGAGGGAAATTACAACCCTGTCTCCTGTGAAAATTAAATAAATAAAGAAATAAAAAAAAGTTTTGTTCCAGAATTAGAAAGTTCCATTTGGCAACATTAGGATTATGATTACTTAAATATTCCAAGTTATCGGTCCCTTGACAAGCACGTTAGAGACAAATCCTTTTAAGATGCCAGCCCTCTAAATACACAGATTTAACAGGAAGCAGGTAGGCACTGATGAAAAAGAACCTCTTATCCAAGAGCTTTCTCTGAAAAGTATAGCAATGAGGTGTGGCTGCTTGATAAGATGAACTCAGGACCCAGGACTAAGTCACTGAACTTACACGTTGCAGTAATCTACAGGACAAAGGTTTGTAGTGAAATATAATTGCAATAGCCTAGTCTTAGAAAACAGCTCTTAAGTAAAGGTCTGTGGGGTCACAACACTCAGCTAAAGCACAGGAAAACTATTTTGTCTCCAACCTGCATGGTTTTGGGCACATCATCAAATACTACTTTTATTCTGGATCCAGCACCCACATTAGAAAACATTGTAAGCTCAGTTCAAAGTTGTGAACATGAACACCCCTGTTCAGCTGCCACATAAGCATCTCAGGTCATGACCCCACATCTTTTGACAAAATGCCAAGTTTTGTGAGGCTGAGCTACATCAAACCTTGTTCAAACATAAAACCCAGAATCCAGGTGTTCAGTCACAGCTCTTTCACAGACAGATTCCTCAGGGAAAACTGTAGCACCTGATGTTCTTCTTGCAGAGCAAAAGTCTAACGATTTACACTCTCAGCAAGTAAGTGGGAAGCTGAAAGCTGAATTATTTCTTCTTCTATCAGAAACAAGAAGTCCTGTTTCTCCTCCACTAGGTTACACATTAAAACACAAACACTGAAACAGAGGTACAGGTGCACTTCTACCCTAATAGTTTGGGAGTTTGCCTGCAAAGAACAGGTTGGGGACAGTTTTAAACAAAACCATTGCCACTTTATGCTCTTCCTGAGCCATCAAGAATAAGATAATTTTCTGCACAGTGACAGGATTTTAAAATAAGTTATGGATGCTATGCCCATATAGCAGCCTGGATTGTGATATTCAGGGCAATTTTCAAGGAATTACTATATGCACATTTGAAAGACTGGAGGTTCAGGAGAGAACAGCCTCTCCATAGTTGTTGGACTGGGTAGGTGATATCCTCAAAGTCCTTTTCTGATCAAAAAAATGAAACTCACAGTCAAAAATTAGAAGGTGTGTGCATTTCCCAGCTTTACTTTTTTTGTCCCTGCTCACACCCCCCTCATTTTGGTGCAAGTGTTTCTAAGTAGGCACAGGGTTACAGGGAGGTGCTTGAATTAAGGCTTCTGGGGCTTGGGATTTACCACCCACCCCTGTTCTCAGCCGCCCTGACTAATGAGCCGTAGGCAGCTGCATGCTGCATACATTGGCTCCAGGCAATTCCCTGTTTAATGTACCAGTTCTTTGGGGTCATCAACTTTTCTGTGCCTCAGTCCTCATCTGGAAAGTCTGCATAGCCATGAGGGTACTTGTGTACATGGAAAGTGGCCCCAGGAAGGAGATTCTATGGAGATGCCGAGTCCCTTTTTTCAACCCTTCTGATACATTAAAGACAGTGACAGCTTTGGATTCTGCTCTAATCTCTCGTCACTTGACTTTTAGATATTGAAGCCTTTTTCTGGGTCTCTCCTTATAATCCCCCTGTCAAGAGCAGTTGCAGAGAGGTGGGACTGACTCATGGCACTCCCAGCTGTTTCTGCAGCACTGTTGCTAAAGGGCCACGCTTTCTCTGCAGGTTGCTGAGATGCATGAGGGAGCTGCAGTAATTAATGTCAGGCAGATACGAAGAGGAAAGGGTTGTTTCTAGTTGTGAAGAAGCAGGTTTGGCGGAGGTTCTGCTAAGACAGTTCCCACACTTGAGCTGTAAAGCAAATGCAAATGTTTCATAGTGCCCTGAGCAAATTTCACAAAGTTCAAGCCAGGCCAGCAGAATGGTTCCTCTGAAGAGCCTTCCTCCTCAGCTCCTCCTCAGTTTCTTCCCTGCTGCTCCTGTGCAAGACAGAGAGGCACCAAGAGCTTCCTTTTCCTGGTGGCCTGCTGAAAATGTCTCCCTCCACATAAGCCATGAAGAGACAAGCAAAATTGTGGACAAAAGCTCAAGCTTCTTTTCCTTGTATGTAGGGATGATTGTCATTATTAATCTCACAGCAGCAGAGGTAAATAGGATAACTTCATGACTCAGGATGTGCCTTAAAGGTCATTCTCTATTCCTATCCCAAGCCAAAGGGGAAGAAGGAAAAAAGCCTGTTGTATTCATGTTCTCATTTCTCTCTGAGGTGAGTCACCCTACCAGTTAAACGCTATAAAATGACAAACATTAGTAAATAAGATAGGATTAATGATACTGATGACTCAACTGAAATAAACACACATCAGTCACAGCTCAGCAGCCTGAAAGAACCTTATGAAAAGAAAAAAACCTGCTCAAATCAAAGACAAGAAGATGATTGCAAATCTGCTATTAATAAATATTTTTTTATGACAAAGCATTCCACGCAGTATTTATATTTCATTATGCACAACACAAACCAAGCGACTGAAAACATTACTCATAACAATTGTGGAAAAAAACTGTGAGAACTCTTTTTCATTTCTGCTAGGGCAATGCAATTGCCTCTGTTCAAAAGCAACAAACTTGCCTTCATATAAAACGCTTTTGTCCCCTCGCCTGGAAGATTAAGCTTTATTCACAGATTTGCACCTGTTTTCTAGTGCTAAATCTGAGAAACAGCCTGAGTGACCAGCCAGCAGAGAGTGCCCGGCTCCCTAAATCATCAAGAAACTGCACAGCATAGCAGGTGTGCAGGTATGGAGTGCACGGAGGCAAGCCTGCAGCAGCTAGAGGGTGACAGATTGGCTCTTCAGCTGCCGGTGAAAGGACTGGAGGCTTTCAGCCCCGGGATGTTTCAGGGATGAGCAGCCATCATGGTCTTTGATTGCATTGCTCTTATGCCGACAAACACTCCCTAAGGGAAAAGCATGAACAGTGGCACAGCACATCAGCAATGTTTTTATCGCCAGCATAGTCTCAGGATATGCTCACCTATGCACCTGTGACCTCCCCTCTCCAGCAATGGACTCAACAGACCCTGTGCTTCCTTCACATGCTCTCCCTCCTGTATTTTCATTTTTCCTAGATTAATAACTCTCATTCATCTGGTAGCATTTTTGTCCCTAATCAGTAATTTGGAAGAGTACAAATTAAAAAGACTGAGCCAAAATGAAGCCTAGTCATTACAGGAATTGATGTGTGGGCTTTCTTGCAGGAGGCAATTCTTTTTCTGCTTCTGCAACAAACTCTCTTCCCGATAAAGTCTGGAGATATAAGTCTTGCCTCCCAATATGGGTTCTCACTGAAGTCACCAGCAGGTGTTTGCAGACAGAGGGTGGAATTTGCACATGGGGAAGAATCATTTGCAGTTTGCTTTTCAGAGCAGTTAAGCCTGATCTGTTGGAGATATGTATGTGAGTCATCTCACACTCACTCACTTTTCTCCCCTTCTGAACAGTGAGAAAACTTCAGTCTAGTAACCACATATCTGCTCTGCAGCTTCTTTATGTTTTCTTCTCTGACTACTTCACAGACAACTTATAGAGGGAGAAAATTTGCACCAAAATATTGAACAATTTTAGGCCTGATCTTGTGGAACAGAAATTATGGACTTGCCTCCTTGATCACATATCTCAGAGTGTTTTAATTTACCAGGATATAAATATAGAGAAAATTTAATGTCTTTGGTTAAAAATGAGAAATAACTCAGAGGAAGGCACCAGAGGATTTTTTTGTCATTACTGGCAGTATAAGCCATATATCACATAAACCACAGATTTCAAGGCAAAACTCTGTTCTCATCTAACATGGTATAAATCCAGAAGAGCTCAGCTCAGCACACCAATCTCCCCAATACTAAATTCATTCAGCTGTGTTTCTGATTTAGCAGCTGCAATGCAAATGTCAGTGCTGAAAAGGCTCTGAGGACACCAAGCAGCTCTGCAGTTAACCTTGAGGCTGGGGAACTCCTTTGGGCACCTGGCTCTGTCACAGGCTCTGTTCTCTAATTTCCTCAATCCCAAATCAGTTCTGCTTCTTGCAAGCATAGTTTATCATTTTTCCCACAGCTTCTCTCATTTATCAATTCTTCGTTCCAAGGACAGGCCCTTAGTAGAAGTTAAAAATCTTTGACTAGGTGGAGAAATGTCCTGTATTAAGTGCTCTGTTATACAATAAATGCAACTTAATCCCTGCATGGCACAATTCTGGCATTGAACACTGTCCATTTCCTTGCTCTGCTTGGCATTAATCATCCTTCTCTACAGGCTTTTTTAAGCAAGAGGACTTTTAGGAGGTAAGTATTATTGGCTATGTGGCCTTGTAACAAAACTCTCCTTTGGAACTTCTGAATGCTTCCCTGGGCAATTGCAATAATTTCAATAGCTCTGTGTCCCCCCTGCTGAGTTCATATGAAAACAATTAGGTTCTGAGAAAGCATCTACACAGCTGAGCTTCCAGCCCAAAGGAATGAGGAAATCTCTTCTCCAGCTGCTGTGAGTTTTACGTAAAATTATCAGTGAGCACAGTCCCAAATACAGCTTCTCCCCCTGAAAATAGTTTCTCCAAGTTCATCTCTGAGACTGAATATTTTGCCATCATTTCTTTAATCTGCTTTTCTTAAATGATTCTTAATAAAAAATATGGGTTTCTGAATGATCAATTATTGTCAAATCATTAACAGACACTAACCGGAGTTACAAAAAATAGCCATGGCACAGGAATATGATTAATACCTGTCCCAGGTAAAGCATTATTTTCACATTTGAAGGGATATAACAAACAAAAATTTGCAACATGAAGAACTGAATACTGATAAGATAAAACAAGCGGTTTATCACACTGGCACAAATGTTACAAGGGGCAAAGGCAGTCACTGGAATTCCATAATGTGAAACTAGCAAAGAGCTGCTCCTGCTGCTGCCCCTGGCCTCACGCCCTGGTTTCCATCTCACCTGTGCCACTGTGCCTCTAAGAAGCCCTATCCATCTCAGTAGTCCTTTCCAAAGAGGAATGGATCCCATTGCTTGCAACACCCAAAACAGAATAACTCCTTGTAATCTCAGTTACTGCTTATTACCAAGAGAATACAGCTGCCCTGAGGTGCACTTGAATTTTGCCTGTGTAGCTCTTGTCCTTGGAAAGAGTCTTGTGACGACATCTCAGGGCTACTTATGTAATTTGTTAGGCAAACCTCTCTGCATACCAGAGCTGATCAGTACATTTTCTACAAAGTAAAATTTGAAACTTGAAGTATTCTTGTCAAGACATCAGGTTTTGAGAAAGTTTTTTTTGCAAGAGTCATGTCATTTACATCCTGTTGGTTAGGAGCTGGGGCAGATGAAAGAGCTGGGTGAAACTCCTTTCCCTGCGCAGTGGAGGAAGAGCTGCAATGAAATCTTTCAACCAGGAAGAGGGATGGGGCTTAAACAACAGAGTCTCACACTCCAGGCACCAAGTGCCTCATAGATAAGGAACAAAAAAGCAGTCTAACACCTTGAAAATCACTGCAAAACAGAGTAGTCATCTTCTAAGTCAGTTCTGCTTATACAGCAGGCCTGAGTAAAGTGGTTTCATGCAGAGAACAGTAATTGAAAACAGTCATTGAAGTGGTAAACAAAACCAGAATGCTAAATATGAATGTGCAGTAAGTGATGGTGTAGGTTTTCCTTCAATATTAAGGATTTAAACCCCACAGTGTATTTGCAATAACCCAGTCTTGTTTTTAAAACATTTTGTTCCAGATAGCTCAAAACCCTGCTCCCTTCTGGCAAGGAGAACAATAGTTTTCTATTGGAAGCTGAGGATAACTTGTGCTAGGGTGAGAAATTCTGCAAAGTTCAACCAAGGCGCTCACAGGCAAATGGGATCTGTAGCAAGAATAGTGGGACAGAACATTTTTTTCCTTCTTCTTCTTGTCTGCAAAAGACACCTCCAACAACACAGAGCCACATAGCAACATGCTCAGGCATTGACTCTGCACTGAGTCAGAGGGAAGAATGCCATTTCATGATTCACCAGCACCACTTATGCTGCATTGTATAGTGCTAAATAATCTAATCTGTCTATCTACTTGAGAGCCTTTAAAGAGCACTAGTATGCAATGTAAAGAGTTTTCATTGGCATACATGAAAGGCATTAAAGTCTGGATCACACTCAATGGAAAGCTGCCATCATTTCCACTGGGAGTTGGACCAGAGTTTATGTAATGCACCATGTTTGGGAAAGCTCTTTGGTGGGGGGAAAAGGGAGGCTTTTAAAATCAAAAGTTAATAGCTATCAAAGACAGTGGTTTCTGGACAAAGTTTTGTTCTCAGGTATTCTGCATTATCTGCAGATGCAGATCTTTCTTTGATGTCGATGAGAAACCAGCTCATCAGGGGAGCCCTACACTGACAGCCACATCTTCTCTTGCAGAGGAGGCAGAGGACAGTTGGTCCTGAGCTCCCCGGACAGGCATTGGGTTTCCCGGCGCTTTCCTGCAGGTGGCACTGCTAAATTTTTTAACAAAAGTGAATTTTGTGAACTTGAAGTTCTCAATCGTTTAGTAATCTTATCTGAGTGGAAAACCCAAACCACGGGTGCTATTTCCCTGTCCCAGGAGCATGCCTCACAGAGGCACAAAGGAGCCTCTTCTATCCAGTGAAAGTCCAGGGGAAAAAGAAATGAAAGGTCGAGACTTGTACTCATGTCATCAGCCAAACACTTTCCTGCTAGGAACTCAGAGCAGATGGACAGTTCTGGATCTAATTTCCTCTCAAGATTACAATTATAGGATCTCCCTACCCTCTAAGTTACTCAGTAATATGCAGGTGTGTCAGAGATGTTTCTTGCCTCCAGTATAAAACTTGTGCTTCTCTTTCAGCTCACAGCCTGGGTTAAATTAGCCATGCTGCCTACTGTTGGCTCCTGCTAGCAATTCCAGTGCCTTACAAACAGTGCTGTAAGATTACCACTAGTGCCATGTTGCTTCTTCTCTGGCAGAAGAATAGTTTCTTCTTCTCCAACTCTACTGACAAATACAGATATTTGCAGCAAACTAAAACAGTCAGTCAAGGATGGAAAATCACAGTGGCAGTGGGAAAAAAAAGCCATCTGGAGGGTAGAGGATAATCCACCCCAAGGACTGTTCACCCCTCATCATCCAATCTTAAATGCCTAGGCCACAGAACTTCAGTGCACACAGCATACAGTTGGTGATGATACAAGAACTACTCATCAAAACATCTCCCTATGCAAGAGCCAAAGCCAAGTTGTCAGCTGGCTACTTAACAATGGGCTGACACTAGAAGGGCAGTCCCAGACAAATACAAGCATATATGAAAATATCAGCAATATGTGTCATTTCTCCTGCTAACACTATCTACTTAACACCTGATATATAACTTCTGAACATGTTCTCTGAAAGTCAATACTTTTCTCTCTGAATAGTGCAGGCAAAATCACAAGCTTTCAGAGTCCTGCAAAAGTTTGTTTGAGGAGCATCATGTGGCAGGAATTTCCAAGTGTTCAAGAAATTATGTTACAAAAACATCCCTCCCTTGCACCAGTTATGGATCTGTCACCATCAGTTTCCTTGAACCCTTTTGTCTTCAGATGCAAGGAACAGTAACTAGCAGGGACACATGCCTCTGGAGCATCCTACACAGAAAGCCTTGTTCCTGTCCAGGCTATCAGAGAAGCTTCCAGTTCCCTGCCCCCCCCCCCACACACACACTATCTGCTTTCCTTACGATGGGAAAGGAAGTCAGGCAGTAATCTGAGTGTACCAAAATTATAGCTTCTCTGCTGGCCATATTCAAGGAAACATGAGTATAATCATAAGCAGAGGCAAGCTCGTGTCATGACTGCCTTCTTTGTGCTTCTTCTTCTGTTAATGGAGGATCTCTGAGCTTCTTATGCCAGCACTGAAAGATGAGAGCAAAAATAGTCCTCTTTTCTTTCTGTTGCATCTGTACTCATTTGACAGGCACTCAACCCAAGGACATTTCTTGCCTTCCAAGGTGAAAGCTCTCAAAAAATTGATGCTGATGTATCTTGCAAACCCCTAGTTTTTACTATCATCATGGGATTCAAGTATCTGGAGAAGAGATTTGACTTATGAGGGACGGCAGCACTGGCAGCTCAAAAGTTCATTCATCCTCAAGAGCATATATATCAGCTGAAATGAGTTTCAAAGGACCATCCTCTTGAACTGATTTACAGGTACACCAGCAGACACAGAGACACTTCTTTCAATGACATAATTTTATTAGGCCAG
The DNA here is from genome assembly GCF_014805655.1 of Passer montanus. Classification (NCBI taxonomy): domain Eukaryota; kingdom Metazoa; phylum Chordata; class Aves; order Passeriformes; family Passeridae; genus Passer; species Passer montanus. Next base: position 6,149,758 of record NW_024368041.1, on the reverse strand, counting down.
GAGCATTTTTGCTATTGCAGCCAAGATCAGGATATTTTTATTTTGTTTGTCAGAAGAGGAGCTTTACTTTGCATGCATTTAGCCTCAGGAATAGAGTTTCCTGACAGTATTGCCAAGAGCACATCATTTTTGCAACAGAGGCAACACTGGGGAAAATTATGTGCTTCACTGGTCTTGACTGGAGTCCATAAATGCTTTTTCAGCTGTCACAAAGGGCCCGAGCCAGAGTGTCCAGTGCAGGTGTTCTCAGTGGCCACAGGATTCCAGCACTGCCCTTCTCTGTCCTGAGGCAGAGGCAGCTGCTCTGGGCTGCTCGTGCCTGCCAGCACTGGGGCAAGCTGCCCAGCTCCACCTCCCAGGAGACAAAGGTGCCTGCAGGACTGCATGCACGGCCATCACAGACAACACCTTCAAAGAGACTCTAGAGAAGGTGCAAAAATGCTTTATTTGGATCTATTGTGGTTTTTCTCTGTCCCAGGAATCCCAAGCTACAAGCAAAGTGCTTCCCAGGCAGTCGCTGGTGTGGTGCATCAGCTCACCAGACAATCACACTCCCAAAGCAGAAGTATGAGCAATGCCCATGCACAGCAAGGCTGATGGTGACATGACAGGAGACAGCTTGTGGTGGGAAAGGGTAAATTGCATAATATTTCCCACCTCCTCAGCAAAGTCAGCACTTCATGAGGAAAAATGAGGTGGCACAGTTTTATATTTCTTAGGTGACATTTTTCCCCCCAATGAGAAAAGGAAACTTTTCAGCCCTGGCATTTTCACCTCCAAACTGAGCCTGTGGAACAAATTTTCAGCTGCTGACTCAGACAAATGCCCAGTGCTTTCCGTGGGAGTTTCACCCAAGCTATGACTGCAGGATTTGGTCACTATTCTATATGAAGTTATTTTAACTCACATCTATGCCACTGTTCATGTAAGAGGTTGCCAAACTCGATGTTATTCCAATGTCTCCTCAACACTCTTCTTTAAGTCAATGTAAATTTTTCTCTATCCCAAGGGTGGTGGGCAAAAAAAATTAGAGAACTGTGAATGTGGACGCTAATTCCTCATTTAAACTTCTCAGAGGAGAATGGGGTTTAAATCTAGGAAATGTCAAGTATTGTTAGGTAGGGACCATTTTTTGTACTTCTTCTGTAACAGTAACCATTTGGCTGAAATTTAACTAACAGTTCCTGTGGATGGAATCATTGGCCCTGTAGAGGATCCCATACCTTGCTGTCACATTAGACTCATGTCACATACAATGAATTCACATTATACATATTCTAACAGCAGAGACGTAGTCAAACTTGCTTGCAGATACACAGGGCTTAGCCTGACCCAGCTGATCACAGAAACGCTTCACCCTGGAGCAGGGCGGGGGGTGGTGAGATGAAAGAATGTTTTTCTACTCTCGTTTGTCTCAGATGTTTCAGCACTGGGGTTGTTGTAGAGCAAGACATAATCGGGTACTTGGATGGCAGACAGCCATCAGCAGCACTGAGGTGAAAATTATCGTGCTATAATTCAAGCCCTGTCATGCCTCATTCCTTAATTATACAGTTGTGATTACAACGGAATCATCTTTCTATAGTATGTCCCAAGCTGACATCACTTTGATTAACAACTCATTTATCTGATTACATAGTAACTCAATAACATTTTGAATTGGAAGGAAACCAGGAAGCCCTTTCATGCCCATTCAGCTTCCTAGCTAGTGTGCATATAAGTACCCTGTAATTTTATCTCCTTTATTTATAGCTTGAAGAATGCTTTAAGGACCAGGGGAATGGAACAAGCAGTAAGGTACAGAGATTTGAAGATAATAAAAAACCTAAGAGCCGTGAGAGAAGGAGATAGATCCTAGGGACCTGTAGCATTCCTGCAGCTGGTGCCATCTTCAAGCTTATGTATGTAACCATTTGTTACAGAGGGACTCAGAGGCCCCAGGTATGTCATAGCCCTATTATGTTCTGAGCAGGCCTCTAATTGAGGAGAGTCTGTTTCAAAGAACTCACAGTCTTAGGCTTTGATTCAGCAAAGAACTGAGGCATTAAGTCTCTGACTTTAGGCTTCATTATCATACCTCTCTTGCAACACCGACTCTTTCTTTTATGACTCCCAACGATTCCCATAATATGGTGCAGTTCAAATCTTCAAAGTGCTATAAAATTTAAGTAAATTAAGCTTTAAAACTGCCCCAGTGAGATCAGCAGACAGTTGCTTCAAAAGCAGAAACTGAGTCATAGAAATGAAGTGACTTACCCAAGGCCCCATGTTAAATCATTGATAGTAAGTTAAACAGAGAAACGCTAGTTCCTAAATGTCTGTTAGCCCACCACACCTTGCTATTTTTCTCTTTATTCATCCATTTGCTTTAGGTAACTTCCTGCACATGCTGTTGGAATAAGACAAGATGGCCACTGCAAATGATCATACAGCCTTAGCCATGGTAGGATCCAAGGAAGAAAGCTATGGGACATTGCAAGCACATTTCAGTAGAAAGGATGCCCATCAGAAAGGGCTGGTTAAGTGAGATCAGTATTGCACAGAAGTGCACTCATTCCATTGACATTCCCAGTTGGAGTCAAAGTGGCTGACAGAGCCATTGCTTGGTTCATTCTTCCTACTCAACCTGAGCAGCACTTCAGGGAACAGGAATGTCCACTACAGTGGCTGGCATCTGCCTGCAACTCAGAAGGTTTTCCATTGTCTCATGTCTCCCTGCAAAGCTAAGGCATTGACCAGAACTGTTGAAACAATTAAAAATCATGTAATCCAAAACTGTTTCTTAAATAAGATCTATGACAATTTTTTTTAAAGCTGATTTTTCACTCCAGCTTGTTCAGAACAGTTTTGATAACAAAATCATGCTTTTCTACATTCCACACAACAGTTTTAGCTGATTAAAATAGCTCTCCAACTTGTAACATCCTGAGGAAAGGGATGTCTGCTGCACGTGTAAGACGGTGGTAACACCTGCCTTGTATGTTGTTCATTGTCAGTTCATGATTATTATTACTTCTCTTGCCCCTTATATAAAGCTCTATTCAATTTCCAAGGCATTTCCAAAGCCAGTGTGTGGTGAACACATTGTTATCAACTCTGCATATAAATGTTGTGGAGGCATTTCATTATTTGATATCTGCAGGCTGCTCTGAGTTCCAAGACACAGTTATATCCACTAAACCTCAGATCAAGCCCCTCATGATGAGATGTGCTGCACAAATGCATATGAAATAAGCTATTTGCTGTCAAAGTTCACAACCTGTGTGACAGATCCAGTGCAGCAGGTGTGACTATCACGTTCTCCAGTTGTTTCCTGGTCCAATGTCTGTTTATTGACCTCCCTGCAGTTAATGTGTGAATACTTCCCATTTTTCTTCTTAACAACAGAGACATGGCATGCAGCCTGCTGCAAGAGAAAGATAAAGTTCATCATGTGGATACTCCACTTGCCTGGAAATGTTTTCTTAAGTGCCACTGGAATTGAAATGCTGTGTATGCATTAATGGCAGATTGCAGTTGAACTGAACACAAAATGGCAGCTGCATGAAGATTACAATATCCTCTAATACATTTAGAGGGGCAGCAGAAAGCAAATCATCAGCATTTTACCATCAACACACTGTGAGTTCATGCCAAAATGCAAAACCAGAGCATGATCAACTTTATTAACAAACAGCAGGAAGAAGCCACAACAAAATTTCTAACCTGCTTCAAAACCACCAGGAACAAATCTCCACTGTACAGCCCATTGCAGTTACAGTTACTTAGCTGTCTCACCACACAAAGCCATCTGGCTTTGGTTTTTGTCCACAACCCAACATTCATTATTTGAAAAGCTGGAAAATGTCTCAGGCCAAAAGTTATCCGGCTCTGAGCAACTCTGGACAGATTGGGATTGTGGAGTAAGAATCATCATCACAGACGTTGGGATCCACAGATCTTGGTATAAATCCAAACTCGTAACTCATGAACACCCATCTCTCCCCAAATCTGAGCAAATTTGCAGTATCCTGAAGGGTTGAAGCCACTGCATTTGCTCTAGACATGCTCTGCTTTCTAATGGGGAATAAAAGACAAATCACAGCGAAAACATGATTGTGAAAACTGATTGCAGGACCCGTCCTGCTTCACTTCTAGCCCAAGGCGTCGATGCTAGGGGAAGACAGCTATAAACAAACTGCACATAATTATTCCATTATTACAGTACATGCCTACTGCGTGGGTGGGAATTCTTCTCTTCTATCTCTAGCATGTTTCCCTGCCTAGCTTCCTCCATCCCCCATCATCTGTTCAATTAAGTAAGCCAACCAAAGGACATTACCTCAGTGTATTCACAGGGCCTACCAAACCAACAGCAGACAATGTTTGAGGAACTTTCAGACAGGTGTGCATTTGTCTGATTAATAATAATAGTAATAATAACAATAATAACAGCACTCCCACAACCTCCAAGTTTTTTACTTCTTTTCTTTGACTTTCCAGCTATACCAGGTGTAAGTTATTTACATTTTATTATTATTTTTTAAAGAGCAGTCATTAGAGAGGGTGTGAACATAGAAGCACACTGCATCTGGCTACAATCTTTGCCAAACTTTGACTCTTCCTTGCATTCCAGGGTTAGGGTCAGAGAATTAAGCACTCTTGTAATGTGATGCTATAGAAATACGTACATCTCAGCCAGGGCCTGATTATTTGCTCATTTATATGGATTAAAATCATATATTAAAATTTATATGATTCAAATCAGCTGAATATTACAAAGCTGGAATTGTAAGAAGAAATTTTCTTTTTTCCCTTTTTTTGAAAAAAAAAAAAGGAGACATAGAATGAGAGTTTTCTTGTGGACAGGTTTCCTTTGCATATTTATTCCCACAAGTACAGAGTTTTGTTTGTGTGGTTAATGACAAGGTGTATTAATTGGGCAAGAAACTATGTATGAAATGGTGACCAACAACCTCCCTAGAATATCCTAGTGCTTCCATCAGTTGAAAGGCTTGCATAATGAAACAGAAGTTGGATAGGTCTTACTCTTTCTGTTGAAAAATGGGATGGACTAACTGTAGGGAAAATGTTTCCCACACCTTTATGACCCAAGCCTCAGTGGGCCTGGCTGGAACAGATGTTGCAGCACTCAGGAGTACCACTACTGGATACTAAAAGTCCTAGTTAGTGAATAGTCCTAAATGATAACCTAAATTAGCAGTGTTCCTGAATATTTTGTCACAGAAGCTGTGTTCTTCTTCCTCCACTTTGACTAACATCACACCAAATAGGATGGGTACCTCACCCACAAGGACAGGCTACATTAGAGTTGCCAGCCTTATATGTATCTCAGCAACTTGGCATTTCTTCTGTTTATTGACACATTAGACATTTCTTCTGTTTATTGACACATTAGAGGCCTTGTCCAGTTTCCAAGCCCTTGAATTCACACTCAGCTTTCAGCTTCTAAAGGATCATAGACAGATGTTATTCTACAATAGCAGAGATATGAGGCAACACCTTGGCTGGCACATCACTACACTTTTCAGATGTGTTCACCTGTAGGGTAAGTGGATCATTAACTTCTTCAAAGACTGCATTCCTCTACCAGCTCCCTTCCAACTGAGCCCTACTTTTTATTAGCATCTCTTTGTGGAGTAAAGGTTCATGTCTTCACCTCCAGCTCACTCCTGGACTATCCAGCCTGCCATTGTCCTGGATAAGGTGCTGCCATTTACAGCTGGGCACCATGGAGGTAGGATATGGTGCCACCACAAGTAAGTGCTGGTTCCTCCTTTGTGTGCTGCTGTACAGGACTGTGCAAAGCAGAGGGCAATGGAAAGACAGTTGCATGTTCCCTTGAAGGACAACAGAACACACTGAATTCTGAACGTGCAAATCAACTTTCTTGCCCAAAACCAAAGCAAACAGGGCTCATGCATCTTCCTGATCCCTCAAAATGTTTGCAGTCAGAAGGTTTTGCTCATGAACCTACATTAAACTTCTGAATTAACAGAAAGTAAAGAATCATTCTCCCTCATCCAGCATTTTCCCATTTTGTGAAAATAAATAGATCTCAGTGTAGAGGAGATGGTTGTTCTACCTTCTCCAGAACTCCTTTTCTCCATCAAAAGAGCAGTATGCTATAATTAGCCAGTCAGGATTTCAAATACAGTTTTAGCTTTTAGATAATTTCATAGGAAAAAAAATCTACAGCCTTTTAAACTGTAGTGAAGAAATTATTTCTGTTCAGATAAAGACTAACATTTTGTACTTTGGAGTTTGCTAATAGCAAACAAAACTTGTATTTATTATTTGTGAGGTAGGCTAAATTTGTGGCAAGACTGGACAAGGATGGTGTGACTTTAAAAAGGCCTGCTTTCCAAAGGGCTTCAGAAGGCATCTTACTATCACTAAGATCTTCAAAAATGCTGCTCAGCTGACATCTGGACCTACAGGCAACCAAGTTCATGCCAGAAGCAGCCTCTTCCTTCTGACATTATCAAGTTTTTTGATAGCATCTTAATGCTTGAATCCTGTCTGGGCAGGATTGAACCTACATATTCTCCCACTTGTCTCCAAGGTTCCAAACAATAAATATATTCTAGGGATATTCTGTACATGGACCCAATTCATGGCCAGGCCTTGTACAGAATACCACTGGTGAGAAGGTGATTTTATATTTATTACAACACCATTTTAAGCCAATCCTAGGTGATTGCTTTTAGAATGGGGAGTATCTACATTTACTTCCTTTTCCAACAACTCAAGAGGTGGAAGAACAGTAAAACAAGTGTCATGTCTCCTAAATGGTAGACCTAGCTCTGAATACCTTGGTACCAGTGAGAAGAAATGTCCCTCTCTTCAGCAGGCAAGAATTCTAACAGCAAAATCCCACACAGTCTATTCCAGGACTGTCCTGGAGGAAGGTACCCCATTCAAGGGACGCAGCTGTTGAGCTGTCCTCCCCCATCTCTGCATGGTAAGGAAATCTGAGTGGTGAACAGCCCAGGGTCAGGGCACCATGGGACAGCAGGATGCCTGGAACTGGGCGATGCAATGTCTATGAGCCCATAAGGAGTTGGCCCAAAGGCCCAAAGTATTTCATAGAGAAATGAAACAGACTCTGACCATTGCAACACTTGACACCAGAACCTGCAAAGTCAGCTGATTTTGTGAAAAACTTGCTGGTGAACACAAGTGTTAGCAACATGTGCTTTGTACTTTCATGTGCTTTGAAACTGTAACATCATAAAGACCAGGCTGAATATGCTGTAAATGATTCATTTTTCTCTTTCCACTACTTTTAATAAAACCACATTGCTTGTTAGAGAAAACCCTCTCCCAAGAATCTCTATGGGTAAAATCAGTGAAGCATATGAGTGTCCTTTTCTCCGTTTAACAGGCTCTTTCAAATTCCTTTTTCCAGCCCTCCAGTTGACAGAAGAAGCTAAGTGTAGCTTGACCCAGTACACAGGAACTTCATTCTGGTCCTGGACTGTCTGACCTTCATCTTCATGGGAATCCATTTCCCTCTGTTGGCTCTGCCATCCCTGCTCTTGTTAGACTAAATTCTCCTAGAGAAAGACTGCTTCTCATTAACATGAACCCTTTTACTTAGCTTAGTAGAAGCCTGACATAAACCCAAGAGTTTTAATGCTTAAATGATGTAACTGCCCACCTAGGGGAATTTAAAGAAGCCAACTACTAATGATACATTCAAAGATGATCCTCAGGCTGGAACTTCTTTAAGCTTTGGAGCAATATCAAGAGCCTGGAAATAATTCCCAATATTTCATTTGTATGTCTTGATTTTCCAGTTCTAATACAAATGCAGCCAGCAGTAGCTGGATTTCAAGGAGGAGGCCTGTATACTGCCAAGAGAGATGATTTTGTGCAACCCTTATCATTCCATTTACAAGAGATGCCCAGAAAAGAAAAGAAGTTAATAAGCATCTTTTAACACTCAGCGCGCTGCAGGAGAGGCTTCCTGGGTGCATGTGAAGTCTGCACTGTCTCAGCCTTGAATGCACTGTCTGTTAGAAGTGAATTGCACAAGCTCAGATTTCCTCAGAAAACAGCAGTTTGTTACTGTGGGCCTGCAATAAGTTGCTACAGCACCAAGAAATATTCCAGATAAGCAAAATCTTCAGAATGTAATACAGTGTGATTGCTTTCAGGAAATGTTACAATGCTGACCCTGCTACATCTGTGAGTCAGGTTTGCATGGCAGGCAACTGGTCCCCGTGGGTGGGATTTCTTCACTCTCCAAAAGTCAAACTCCAAGATCTGCTCTAATCACCATGGGCTCACTATTTCACAAACAGTGAAAAAATTCACAAGCAATTTCATCCCAATTTCTTCTCTTTGACTTAATGCAAAAGATAAAAGTTGTCTAGGTCAAACACACATTTATGTACCCTGTATCCTAGACCCAGAGATGGCTAAACCAGCACTAAACCTTGAAGCTGGAATCAAGACCATCATGATTCTTTCCCCTTTCTGGTGCTTGTGTTCACACAGCCTACTGAAATGCTTTCACACATGGTTTATCAGTCTGAGATGCAGGTATATAAACTGAGATGTAGACCATCACACCTGCCTTCATAGAGTGTGACTGATGCTTTCAAGAGTTAACTTTGAATGAGAGATTCATAATACTAATGGATACAGGTTTAAATAATAACAATAATTCTAAAGTCTCCACACACCAAAAACTAAACCAAAACAAGCAAAAACTGTAACCAACCAACCAAAAATAAATCTAGTTACCTTCATTTGGTTCCTTCTTGAACAGATGCACTGAAATTCAATGACCACAGCTGGAGAAAAATAATAACATTTTAGGCAGATCCTTGGTTTTCAATTAGCTTTAAGCAGGGCAGTACCAAGGCAGAGGGTGAACAAGGTAACAAGGTGACAAAGTGGTTAGGTAACAAGACAAGGTGAATCTGAAGAGTCAGCATTGAATATGCTTTTCAGTAATGACAGAAGTCTTTTTGACAGAATAATGGAACCTGCAACACATTTTGTTAATAAAATGTCTTCATCTTTTTTTACTAGTAAGTTTTGATTTTTAAGCATTAGAGAGAAGATTGAAACATGCTGTGAATTTCAAACACTCAAAAAATATATCCCAGAAAATCCTAGGATATGCATCTGCTTGACATCACTGTTTGTACTGACAAAATTTGGGCTGGCATCTAAATCCAGGTACATCTTAAAGTCTTTCTTATGTCGGATTTCTGAGCCACGTGCCCAGTACACAAGATAACAAAAATCATCAAAGAGACACTAATTTTGCAACCAGGAGCAATAAATCTCATAATCCTGCAGGATTTCTTTTCTCCTTTGCTCAACGCAGTAAACTCTCCTTACAGTTTGATGACAAGGCTTCTGATCCAAGTAGATCCATTAGAAAATTTTTGGGACATGAAGTTCTAGAAACATGAAAATAATTTTGGATCAATAAGACACACAGGAGCAACACTTAGAAGCAATAGTAGTCAGATCAACAAACAAGATTGCTGCTCAGCTGAACATGGGCATGCTAACAAACAGAAAAGAACTCATGTTTTGAAGGATTAAGTAAGCAGCATGATTTACCTACAAATATGAAAAAATAAATATATAATTCACCAAGCCTCTGTCCTTCCTCCATAAAATAGCCTTCTCATCAAATATTGACTGAAAAAATGCTCCTTGTACTCCTCTAGTCCAACTGAAATTTCTAGTCCCATTTCAATTTTTTCTAATAACCCTTACTCAGTTTGCTCTCCATCAGTGGGGAGGCTTGGGGTACACAAGGAGTTGGGAGGGGACACAGACAGGGCAGCTGACCTCATCTGACCAGAGGTATAACCCAGGGGATACGATATGGCATCATGCTCAGCACATAAAGCTGAGAGAAAAACAAGGAAGGGGGAAGGACTTTTGAAATGGCTTTCTAAATCACCATTACACATGATGGAGCTCTTCTGTCCAGGGAATGGCTGAGCACCTGCCTGCCCACGGGAAGCAGTGAATTTATTTCTTGTTTTGCTTTGTTGTATTTTGCTTGCATGTGGAGATTTTGCTTTGCCTATTAAACCATCTATATCTGCAATCCACAAGTTTTCTCACTTTCACCCTTTCAATTCTGTCCCCTACCCCTTTGCAGGGGCAGTGAGTAGCTGTGTGGTGCTCAGCTGCTGGCTGAGGTTAAACCATGGCTGGGTAGGAAACACCAGAAACTGCTCAAGATCCAGCTCTCAGCTCTGTGTGCTCACAAAGATCTGCAAAGCACTTAAGCACCTGCTCAACTCAGTGCACAGGAATATCTTCATTGACTTTGCTAGGACAGGTATGCCAGGTATGCAACATCATACAGGGCAAAGCTCTTCACACAGCAGTTTTCAAATGCTTCCCTGTTATAATTCAGTTTCTGACATTCTCATGACTCTAAATATTCATCCAAACAGTTTAGTATCTGTTGAGTCAGGACGCCACTTGTAACCCACTTGGGGCATGACCTCCAGTCTCAGAAGAACTGTCCTAAAGCCCTGTGAGCACACACCAAGTTTCTGTGGTGATTATATGTCAGTGTGTGACCACTACACAAGCAAGGGAAACCTCCCCTCTCTCATTACTAAGGCTGGTTTGGGCACTAGTCCAGTTCTGCCAAGTCCTTTATCTTCCCAAGTAGTTAGTAATCAGTTTGCTTCCACCTCACCCATATTTACTCTGGTAGCTGAACATCATCCCAATAAGGTGAGCAGCTCATTTGGTATTCCCTTTCCTAATTTGAGCCTCTAGGCATCAGATCATGTTCGTGCAAGACAGTAGAATAACTCAAAGTTATAACTCCAGTCATAGTTGATTGGGGCAGTAGAGAGCATTGATATATATTATCTACTGCATTTAAGATTAATTGGCTGCTGTGACCCAACACTGCAAATGAGTTTTAGGTACCATTTTATACCACTGGGATAGAGCATTCCCATATATCTAAAATATCCAGCATAGTTCCAGTTTCAACCTATGATTCTAAGCACAATATAACAAATTAACTAACCAAAGGAGCAAATAATCAGATGTCTCATGCTAAGAGGCTAATAGCAGAAAATTAGCACAAAGGAAAATGTCATCTTAAATAACCATGTAACTGTTAGATAGTTCAGAAGAGAACTGCTGGAACCAAGTATATGCACTCTGTTGCAGCAGAGAATGATCAAAAATCATATATTTGTCCAGAACGGAAATTTTTACCTTGGATTCATGAAGCAAACACTTAAAAAAATAAATTTTAACACTTTCAAACACCTACCATCTCCTATTTCGACCCTCATTTTCTATGTAGACAAGTATTTTCTTAAAAAACTCAACACTGTCAGATTCATTAGCTTAAGTGACTAGACTACAAGCTGGGCAGTCCTTGAGGCTCCATCTATGCTCTGCAGTGAGACAAGACTTCTCAAAGGCAACTCAATCCCATCCTAAGCAAAGCAGGTTTTGTCACCTGATATTTTTTCTTTCCCTTTAATTGAATGTTGCCTTGTTGTTTCATGGCTTGAGAGGTTAAATAGGAACACCACCACCACCCCCCCTTCGACTTTCTCTCTCCCATTCATTTATTTGTATAACTCTTAGTCATCTACTCCCTAACAAAGTAGTCCTATTCTTTTCAGTTTCTTCCTGAGGGAAGTCTGTCCATGCTTAATTATTTTTGTTGCCTGTTCTCAACCCCCCTGTGTTTCTGCTGTCTCCTTTGTCAGGGCAAACTGCAGTTGGTAGTCCTGATTGTAGGGCTGACAATTCACACTAACAATTCACACTATGCTGACTAGTTGTGCAAGACATTCAAGTTAGGGGAAGAGAAACTCCACATATCTTGCGTAACTAACCAAAACCATGTAAATTACTACTGAATATGCAACTAGGACTGCTCTGCTTCCTACAGCAAAAACAAAAAGGATGGGAACTTGTTGGTACGCTTTTGTATGTGTCCTGCTTCAAAGCCAAGAAGAGCTGAGGCTGTAAGAAGAAGCAGGAGTGCTCCACAGAAAATTTAAATACAGTCTCAGACAATGGTGCCTTACTCTCTAAGCCCCCTGCTTGTCCTGTTTCACTGTCGTGGTTGTTACCTCACAGTCCCTTCTCTTTCCCTGCAACCCCTGCCTGCCAGCCTGGACACCAAAGCAGCTCCTACCACTCTCAGCAACCAGCCCCAAAAAAGCCCTGCTCTCTTATTCTGCCAGACTTGCCTTTCTACTTGCAAATCCCTTCTCAGCCCATCCCAGTGGCATAGACATCCCACCCAGACCCCACCTCTCAGCCCTCCTTAGATCTGCCCTTGCTGAAAGACAGTGGACAGCTCAAACAGGCAGCATGTCCACAGGAGGAGGAGGATGCCCTCTGACAGACTTTGCCCTGGGGAGGGCAGTAATTGGGCTGACAGGGCCAGTTACCACAACTGACCATATCCCTGACCTGCTCTTCCCACATAAACAATTTTCAATCTTTGTTCTGAAGGACACAACTAGAACATGGGCTACACTTCTAAAAAATTCTCCCTCAATGGCACCTGAAAAGGGATGAAAAGAACATGTCCAATGAAAAGCAAGAGCTGTTGAAGCCCTCAAAACTGGCTTCATTCCCCCCTTTTCCCCCTTTTTTTTCTAAAAACAGATGAGTTATTGTCTGACTGGATGGCGAATGTGATGCTCTGTCATGCTGCTCAGACCAAATGCAGGCAGAAAGCTGCTCACAAAAGATCATCAACCCATGAGTGACTTACAGTGAAAAAATGTGACTGATTTTCAGCAGTCATGGGTGTGGATTATTGGCACCCGCAGTGACACGGCCACAGGAGGGGAGGCTTTCCCATGAACCAGCAGCAGGCTAGTATGTCCTTCTAAGCTGATTAAATAACACAGTATTGACTCTGCCCTGTGCCTGGGCATCTTAGGTAAGAGTGAATTGTGAAATCCCAGCCCAGTGTTACCCTCTGACACTTGCTTTTGAAGAAGTTACCACAGAAACCTCAAAAGCAGGTTTCAGTAAAACACACAAGGCTCTAGTCCTGCACCAACCCTGTGTGAGAAAATGTATTTCATCCTTCCAAGGCCCCAGAACTCCACAGTGGTCCTTGTCCCAAAGTCAGAACTGCCCTGATCCCATGGAAATCCCCATAGATGCAGTGAGACCAAAACCCCCAGAGGAGTCTCAAGCTGAATGTGAGAAAAGAGCTGGATGAAAACACCAAGTAACTGCCATGCATGTTTACAAACTCCAGTCTAGGTCTGGGTATCTGGCTGATGAATAGGGATGGCAGCAGATGGCTGCAGGGGTTCCCATCTTCACCTTTGAGCCCTGCCCCTGCTTCGAGACAGCTCAGCTGCTGGTGTGGCAGTAATTGAACCACTGTAAATTATAGCCTGGTGCATTAAGTAGAACCAAAGCCAGTGCCAGTTTTTCTGTTAATATTACTGGTCTGAAAACTGTGCTGGTTCAACAGCTGCTTCCCAAAGAGCTGAGCCACCTTTGCAGCATGAATGAACACTTCCGAGAGAGAGGTGGGGCAGACAGCCGGCGGCAGGAATCACGGCAGCCATCCCCGGATAAGTCATCATTGCCCATGAATCAAAGGACTTACAAACTGGATCCAAGATGGGATGTAAAATATTACACATAGCTCTAATAACTCTGGGGGTTTTGGAGCCTCATGATGTATGGCATTCCCCCGTGGCACAGACTAAATCCATGACTGCATGCTTTCTAAGAAGCTTAGGAAGTGATTGTATAAAATTAGTATTAACTAGTTTCACTATTATTAAATGGAAAATTAAAGCTTTCAACACTAAGCTATTCAAGGTGCTTGCTACACAAATGCTCTGTAATGCCCTCATCAACAATAACCATCATTACGGTTGCTCCTTAAAAGCTGGGGAAAAATGCATAATCCCTTGTAGTATAATCCACTTTCCTAGAGCAGGCATGAATTTAAAAAACTATTAATAATGGTGTGTACAGAAAGCAATTTCCTGTAAGATCACAGAATTTAAACATAAATAGAGCAAACTCCATCAGTTAAGTTGCAAAGGATAATCAAACATATCCTGTCCCAGACTCATAACTTCAATTTATCTGTTTGGCTGACTTTGCTTCACTTACTATATTATAGTTTGTGGTTCCAATGTACCAGGACACTTAAGGAAACCAAAAACCATGAAGGATGTTTTCTTTGCACCACATCTTGGTAATTTTAAAAATTGTGAGTTTTATTCTCCCCTTTTTATCTTATTTTCCGAGGTTCTCAGCACTTACAGGCTTCAGATCCATTGTCTTACCTTTAGCCAGGCAAACAAGAATAAATTCCCCCTCCTGGGCCTGCTAAGACAAACCAAAGGAAAAAGCTAATATCAATGCCAGCAGGACAAAGCACTGCTACCAGAATAAGGGGCATCAGCTGTTGCTGTGTCAGAGACTCAGGGTTATCCACTTGCAAGAGGAGAAAAAGAGAGTAAAAATACCCCAGGGCTACAATGATTCAGCAAGCTGCCAGGCAGACCAGAGAGCTTTATCTGAGTAGAGCACAATGGAGAGGCTCCCTATATTTCCTTGTTTTGCAGATGAGAACATGGGGATCAAATTACTTAAGGCCATCCAGTGGGTCAGTGGTAGGGCCAGGAATAGTTTTCTCATAGCCTCTGATCTGTACACATAGTTTTCTAGAAAACCAAATTCTACATATGGCATTCAAAGTTAATTTATAAGGATCGAGACATCAAGAACAAACAGTAGAGATGTGCTGCTTTAATGGGTTCTTGACTGCCTTCTTTGCTAGTATTCATAAGAAAGGAACAAGAGGGTAAAGGAGCAATCTAAAATCCCCCCAAAAACTTTCATATTCTTGCAAACATTTGTGTGGGAAAAAGATTTGTTGGACAGCCCCACGCAGACTGAACACGGAGGCATTAATTTCTCAAAGGCAGGGCAGTCTGCCAGGGGCTCAGGCAAGGTTTTAAAGGATGAAGCTCTATGTTCAGCAGAAATTAACTGAATGTGAGATGTCTGAAGTGAGACACTTCTGTCCCAGCCCAGATCAGAACACACCACTGTGCTCCCAGGATTGTCAGTCTTGAGTTGTTCCTGAAGTGAAGCTCCCAAACCAGCCTTTTCTTATAAAAACAATAATTTAAAGAAAAAAAAACTTAATCATACAGCTATAGTTCTTGAGTTCAGATCTCTGAAATTTTTGTGTCGGGGGTCTGGAATGGCCTTGAATTTAGAGCTCCTTTGTGACAAAGAAAAAATGCTGCACCAATGTATGTGCAATATTCACTAGCTACCCTCTAGACAACACCGGCAAGCTTCCTCCAAATGTTTATTACAGGAGGCACAGTCCTTGCTCTCTTCTTAAGATGCTGTGTAGCCAAATATGCCCCATAAATGTAAATCTGAGAATTCAGTGAAGTGCCAACATGAGCAGAGGCTGTGAGATACCCCATATGTCAGTCCCTGGACACTTCTGCCTATGTCCACCTGTGGAAGCTGTGGTACCAGGAATTCTCATGATCGCCTCATCACAACTCTTCCCTCACCCCCACACTCAGTGCAAAGCACTTTCCCTGAATATCCTGGCCTAGATTTTGCCATCAAATATCTTAGTGCCAACTCACTTTTGATGAAACAGGGTCTGTTCTTTCATAAAAAGAGCTTTAAATAAATCTCCTATGTGAATACTCAGGGTACAACAAGCAGGGAAAATCGGATTTTCAGGAGCCCTCACTGTTGTTTTTCATTAAAATTAGAAGCAAATGCTCCCATTAAACTTGAGGAGAACACTGCAACCAGTGCTAAGCTATTTTAAAATATCCTGTCTGTATTGACTAAAACCTACAGTCTTACTCCAAATGAAAATCAGTTCCATGAAAGAGGCTTAAAGGAACTAGACTATGAAAAATCCATAAATTAGCTCATAGGTTAATCATCTCTTCAAAGTCCTTCTTATTTGTTTCCTTGGAAATGTAAATGCAGCCAGAAGAAAAAGTCCTGAAGCTCATGAAAGTGCTCTCTCTATAACTACATGAAAAAGATCTGAGGATTTAAGCAAACGATGAGTGCTCAGTAATAACCTCTTCAAAGTGTGCCCTGTATACCAATGTCCTTGATTGTGATAGTCAGAGGAATAATAAAATTATACTGACTAAGATTTGCTCATTCAAGTGGTGCCTGCTTGAAGCTAATTCTCTGCATGAAGGTCAAATTCAAGCCACTAAAAAACTAATTCAAGGCACTATAAAACTAATAACCAGATAGTGCAGCGGTTGGTTGAAAACCCTGACAATGTTTCTGAAATATATGGTTGATGGCTTTCTCTTGGTTTTCATAGATCTCTCTTTTTCCTGTTCAGATTGTAAATGAAGAGGATTTGGAGGAATGGAGATTTAGTTTGTCAGATTTAATCCTGCATAAACGCCTTCTTCCACAAGGAGATACCTAGTAAGTGGTCAGAGGCCGCTGTGAAACAAGTTGGTGGGAACATCTGGGAGCAAATTTCTTAGAAGATCATTGTTGCACAGGATTTTAAAAGGTCAGAATATGATTAATTCCCCTACAATTGACACTAATGAGATTAATGCATTCTGCTTTAAATCTGTATTTCCCTTCATATTTCCCCATTTTACAGAATTTATACCATAACATCGAATCTCAGGAACACTGGCACAGAAGCTTTCTATTTTTGTTTGGATTTTCCTACATGACAGGCAGAATTTTTTAAAAAAAGCAATACACCTTCTGTTATTTTGCTAATCAGTTATATTCTCAGGTTCCCTCATTGTTAAAGAACCTGTTGATTTTACTGAAATATGAGTTCTTTCCACTCAATCAGCAAAGAACAATATTTTTGAATATATGTAATTTTTAATGTTTTCAGTCCTCTCTGGTGTAAAAACAAAACTCTAGTTCCTATTCCTCCATGCCACCAAGACGGAGCTATTCCTAAAGAAGCCTTTTTCTATACAAGCATTTGCAAGTGGCTACCTCCTAACATCCCTAACCAGAACCTGAGCTGAGAATTAGGCCACCCTACCACTCTACCCAATATTATATCAAGACATTATACAATTGCTTCTTCAGCAAATGTATCATATTATTTACCTCTTTTTGTCAGACAAAAGAGATCATGACTGCCCAATTAGATAGTCCTAACCACATCTTCCCAGAAAGTATAGCAGCAGTGAAATGTTCAAGCTTCCCTCTGGCAAATGAGGATCCCAAGTCTCCTGAGCACGAAAAGGGCAAAGCACCATACTAGAAAGCACAATGTCACTTAATCTCCAAAGGGTTATTTATTGCCCACATCACAGAAGCATTTTCACAGCACATTCCCCAAAGAAAATCCCTCTTTAGGACTTCTGATGCCTTTGCTCAGCCCATTCCGAGGCCCTTGTGGATAATAAAACAAAACTACAACGTAGCTCCTACCCATGTGTGGCTCTAGAAGAGAAAAGCTAACCTCCCTGGGCACCTTTGCCATCTCTCAAGAGGCTTTTAGGAGTGTGGAGTCGCATGTACTTTTCTATTTGATGGGAAAAAAAATAACAAGACATCAAATAGTCCTCTGCATGCTTACAAAGAAAGTAAGTTTAATCTGTGCATTAGGAATTGTGTCCACCCTCTTATTCCAGTCCTTTCCACTAAAGGGTTGGCTTGAGGAAGCTTGTCTGTCACCAGGGCACTCGCACTCTCACGCTGCCTTAGCTGAGAGTCCGTCCTGCCCAGATGAGCTCCTCCACCCCTGCGGCAGCAGCGGGGACCATCCCCGGGCACCGGGCTCCGCGCTGCCACCACGTCAGACCCCGCTCCATGCCCACCCATCCCGGGTGTGGCAGTGCCCACCCCAGACAGGGACGATTCTGAAACCTCAGCGCCCTTCCAGTCAGGGCTCTGACCGCAGCTCGCAGAGTGCTCTCCCTGGCATGACCAGCACCCTCCCCATCCTTCAGAGACCACACGCAGGGTGAAGACTGCCCCACCCTGAGACAGCTCCCAGCCCTCTGACTGTGACAGTCATATGGGAGATGTGGCTCAGACTTCCTCTGGTAAAGAGATGGAGGTTATATGTCCCACATTCTGGTTGTATGTCCCACACCACAGGAACATCTGGGTGAAACTTTTAGAGAGAAGTTCTGATTTCATATGTGTGTTCTCTGATGTTTTCTGACTCAGGTCCTTCCTAAGTGATAAATAGGAGTAGGGGCAATCATGGATCATGGAGGGGTGTAGGCACTCCTCTACTCAAAGCAAAGCAGAAAGAGAAACAAAGCAGACATGCCCAGAAGCAGAGTTGTCAGGGATTCCCAGAACTTTGTTGGTAAAAACCTGGTGTCTGCTAGCTTTATATACCTCCTATTTTGTAGTAGATTAGTTTGTTTAATGTCTGGGCTTGCTCTTCTCAAGGGCTGAGATTTCAATGCTGAAGTTGTACTGTGAATTTATTGACTATAATTAAATGGCTGGTGTACTAAAAGCACCATACCAGCATCTGGGAGAGTCACGTTCCAGTCCCTGCTCCAAATAGTTGTGTTGGTTTTTTTAATGTAAAACAGAAGCCCACCATCCAGAGGCATTCATAATGATTCCCAAAGTCCCAGCTGACATGGAGTTGCATGCATACCCCAGTGCTCCACCACCATCCCAAAGCAGATCTGAGCCCTGGCTTCCCACATGCCATAAGTGCTTCCCAGCATTCTCATCCTCTCAGACATCAGTGGATTTTTTTCATATGCTGTTCCTGAATCAGACTGGACCATCACAGACAAACAGGTAGAAGTACACCTACCTTGTGAATCTCATTAATGAAGAAGCACACCATGCCCTGGTTTCTCCATAGTGTAGTCCAGAAATGCAAACATAATGAAGCAACAGAGATATTCCTGGAAGAAATGGTACTCCTCAGATAGAAAAAATGAGAGAGATGTTTTGAGAGCTTAACTTGACAATTAGCCATTTAAAAGTGCCCTTCAAGCTTATCTCCATGTTTCTAGATCATGAGGATCTTCAGTATACTTCTACCTACAGTAGCTCAGCACCTTTCTACTCTACCTGTGTTTGTTTAGTAGAAGAAATACTGATTCTGTTGTCTCCATACATCACCTTTGCAAGGACTGGAGCTGAGTAGAAATGAGCTCATTAAAAACTGGTAAATAAGCTATTATATCCATTAAATGTGTGGATATAAATGCATGTAGTCAGGCAGGACAATTAGGTTCAAGGCATCATTATATCCTACTCTTCAGACACAAATATAACTCTGGATCCTGCCTGGAAAAGGAAACTAGATGAAATAGAAAGTGGTTACTGGGTTGAGGGGTACTATTCCCTAGCATATTACACAATTACCCTGTTTCCTGGAGCATTATAATTAACATCACAATCTTGCACACAGGTAAATACAGGGAGAATACTTTGTGCAATACTCCTTGGGGGCTTTAAAGGCATTTTTTTCAAAGGAATTAGATTTTGATCCGTGCTTCCTGTCCAAATGCAGAGAATTTGGAGCAACACTGGGATAATCAGAGAGTTCAGAAAAGCTCAACAACATATTCAGAGGTCTTAATATACTTCTGTTCTTCATAATGGGTAGAGGACAGGAGGGAGAAGTAGTAAAACTACACTGTCATAATTCCTTTCTGATTTTTCCTCAGCTCCAGAGATACAATCTTAACAGAAGGGCAGACCAACAAGAAAGCATGTGACATCTGGGTGAAAAGTTTCTTGCACTGTGGGATGGTAGGGAGCAGGCTAAGTTTTGAAAGCAGACACTTTGACACGGGGTCTTGCATTTTGTCTTGCTGTCACGTTGTTACCACACCACATCACACTGTGTGACATAACCAACAAACCCTGTTGTAACCTGCCTTAGCGTGTGTCATGGGAAGGCAGCCTGCTGCTTGGTGCTTGTAAGGGTGCTTCAGGAAAGAGGCAATCCTGCTACTTCCCCGCATTCTGGAGTGTACCAGAAAGGAAGTCAAACAAAGCTGCTGTCCTCCTGCCCATCCACAATCAGCTCCAAGCAGTCATCACTTGTCCCCCAGAACATTTCAGAAATTCCACAGTACATAGCAATATAATGCCGTTGAAATGGAGTAACGTCCCATGAAGAAAGAGGCTGCCTGTTGAAACCTACTATTTCATATTCAAGTAGGAGTTGGTATAATAGAGCACACCACAGCAGTCCAGGCAGTGCTCATCAGGGAGGACAAATGAACTTTATAGCGCTGACTCAAGGCATTTAAATATTGTCTTCCACAGAAGTTTGCTCCACTAATCCTCTTCGCACCTTGCCTTTTTCACAGCAGTGGAATCAGTTGGGAAGTGAAACCAAGTAACTACTCAGAACCTGAGAACTTCACCCTTTCCTTTTTGCTACATTCCACAGAAATTGCCAGTTGCCTCATTTTGTGGATGTCCCCACAGATGACATTTAAACAAGCACTCTCCTGATTTATCTTGTCCCCGGGGGATTTCCAACCTATGCGGACTGTGTTTGTGGATGACAAAATACATTGTCATACCTCAAATTAAACACATTAAACTAAATTACTGTCTCTCATGCTCTTTCTCATTTGTAAACTAGTAAATATCTATCATTGTTCCTGACATCTTCAACACCACAGACTCACCTTTAAATTCGGATAAATAAATTCTGTCCCACAGCTTTTATATTCACCAAGCAGGTCTTTCACCTCTAGGTGCCAGCTCAGCCAAATGGTGAGACATTCCCTTGCACCTTAACATAAGGGTGGATTTCACCCAGCAAGAAAATTTTGCTTCTTAGTGAACAGAATTTAACTGTGAGCCATATAGGTAAAGAGTCAAATTATTTCTCTTCTCAACACCCCCCAAAACAGTTTTTTTGTCAACATTCAATATTGGGAAGAAAACATCACTCTGTGCAATGTTATGTACAAACCCCTCTGGTACCTACTTATCCCACAAAAAGCATCAAAGTGCACAGGTGAGACCATCTGTAACCCACTTAATGCAGAAGAACAGAATATTTGCATATTTAGATATTTATAGTTTAGGGTGAAAAACTAGAGCAAACAAGGTCACATTCTCCCACCCAACCTGCATTGCAATGCCCTGAGCTCCAACTGGCAAGGCCTCGTTCCTCCACTCCCTTGCTGAATTTCTGCAGCAGATTCTACAATGTGACCATGACAGAGCTGTTGGCACCCTGCCTGGGTCTCTGCCTGCAGCAGCACAGGGGCCGTGCAAAGCCAGCAAATCCCTGGGTCCTTTCATCAGGTGCTGAGAATCCTTCAGTGCATCAAGGCAGAAATTTCACTGCATGCAGGAGCAGCCCAGTGTGACCTCAGTGCGAGTGGCATGGGGAGAAGAGCAGCTCACCCCTGGGTGTGCAGCAGTCGCTGAAAAGTGAGCAGCTGAGGGCACTGGGATTAGTAAGAGCTGGAATGTGCAGCTATCTCGGTGAGAGAAGCAGATTGGATTGCAGCACGGGTTACTATTCACACATGTGCAGGGAGAAAGACAGTGTTAATGTTTCCAGGGACAAATGGGCATGACCACAGCCCCAGCTCTATAACCAGGCACCTTCAAGAGCCCCAGAATGCTGCAGCCATGGGCAGGTAATGGAGGAGAGGGGTGCTGTGGGCTGAGGCTTGGAGGGAGCACGACTGACATTGTTGCTGGGCCAAAGGCCTGACAGTGGTAGAGGGACTCTACAGGCAACATCCTTCTTAGCTTTGAGGCTGTAATATGGGGCAGATGCTGCTGCCACCATGGCCACAGACGTGAGGCAATGGATGGTGCCTGGCACTTGGCTCACTTGGCTGCCACTTGGCTCACGGACTTGACAGGGCCCTGTGCTGGTGGCACGTGACACAGCCAAGCACAGCCACTGCAGCCAAACAGCCATCTGCCCTCAGGAGCAGGACTGGGACCAGCATCTGCAGAAAACAAAATCTCCAGCTGCTGGCAGGAGGCCTGCCCTCATTGTGCTTGTGATCTCGTTGGATCACCTCAGAGAAAATGGCTGAGTGCCTTGGCCAGCGCCCAGGCGGGACAACAAAGGGCGAGTGCAGGTGACTCAGGCCGTGCCAGACACCTCTCCCTCAGCAGCACCGCCTGCCCCATGCTGCAGCAGCACCCATCACCCCAGCCATGGGCTCCACTCCTCAGGGAACCCATGACAACCCATGACAAAATTTTTAAGGTTTTAGTGCCAGCAAAGCCTCCCAGCTCCAGCATAAAACCCTCTCAGCTCTTACAGGAGCTTCTCATTGCCACAGACTCCCACCTGCCACACAAGTGCCAGGTTTCATGCAGCCCCTCTCAGCCCCATTTTACTCCCTAGACTATGGTTTCAATGTGCAGTTTTGGTGAATGAAATGGGAGCAGATTGCTTTTAATCATACTGCTAAGTTTTGTTTTCCATGGTTTTGTCCATGAGCAGCTCCTACTGTAAATCCCCAGTTCAGAGTCCAGGCTGCTATTATTAGTATTAGGTAAGATAAGATAAAAGGTAGATCCCTAGCTACTTTATTAGAGATCCAAGAAGGAATGCACCTTGAATGTTGAGACATGTGACAGTTAAGGGCTATAATTTCTCACATCTTCAGCAACTTTAGTATTTTGAGGATTCATTAGAGCAACAATTGCATCAAACTTATTCACAGGGCATTTGAGATGATCATCTGTAAAAGCACTGAAAAAACATTCATGTTTTTCCATCCTATTTTTCAGCAGCCTTTATATACCAATTGCAGAGCTTTCAGAGGCAGCAAGGGATAGAGGAAAGGATGGCAGAGAAAGTTTACAACCTTCATTTTCTAGGAAATTAAAAATCCTAGAAGGGGTTTCTTCAAAATTACATAAATTAAAATGATTCAAGAAAACATGCAGATGATTGGAGGGGAGCTGGAGAAAACACAGCTGGAGAAATTTTATTGAATCAGATCATATCACACACTACATCAATACATATCAATGCTCAGAGAGCCCCAGATTTCCAGCCTTGTTTTCTTCACTGCATGTCCACTGCTTTGAGACTACTACAGTTACATATTATAGTAAACAGACATGTGCACCTCTATTACATTGTTGTTATCATATTTCTATCTCATACATAGATTTTAAATATTTTGTGTTCCCTGTGGGTATGTTTGTTCTTCTTAAAAGCAGAATATTTTATTACATTGCTATACAGTGTTTCTACAAATAGAAGCATTATTAGTAATAGAATATCCTATTCCAATTTACATTCAAGCATCTTTTGCTTCTGGCTGAAAAAGCATACTTGCAGTGACTTCACAACCTCCTAAACTCTAACTACAGCTATACACCCTCTGTGAAAATATAAAAACAATTTGTCATGATTCATGGGTAACCCTCTCTGTTAATCCTAATGACACGGTTAGGAGAAGCAATTTGCAACCTACTTTAACTTTTAGATTTAAGGATCTTCAAAGTGGGTCCTTCTGCTGCTCTTCAGCACAAGGGCAAGTTGATAGTGAAAGAGGAGCAGCACACTTGGCCATTCAAAGCCAGAAGTGCCAGATGAAAACAGGAAACCAATCCAGTCTAAGAGCAGCAGCAAACTGTAAATATTCATCTCATTGGAAACAGGTTCTCAGTCTGCAGTGTTCTGAGCATACACCCTTATGCTTCACAAATGCCTGGAGGAGGACAGCAAAGCTATAAAACCAACTGCAAGCAATCTCATCTTCCAAACTATGGTCTGGCAGTCATATAAATGGCTCAAGAATGACATTCCTTTGTCCCTTGCCACTGAGTCACTGATTCCCACATCTTAGTTGGGGAATGGAGACACAGTCTCTTCTAACCCTGTGTTTTATGGTTCCCTGACCCCATTAATGCCTGCACAACCCTTATGGTAATAGAGAAGGGACCAAGCATAGCCTTCGCATGACAGTGAGACTCTCATCCATCCCTGCACCTGTGTGTCCCAGCTAATGTCATTTCTGCTTCCCAGTCCCCATCATTTACTAGCCTCATGACTGCTTCTTGCTGCATGAGCGAGACTCCCTGGCTGGAGTGCGTCTCCGTAATGCACTGCAGTCATCAAATTGCCCTGATGCATCCTGTCAGTGCAGACAGCACGGAGACTACAGCACAGTAAGTAAGGGTAATGTAATGCGGCCACGGGGCCAAGAGGCACAAGAGGAGCCAGGACTGGAAGCACAGGAAGCCTTCTCCATGAGGCATTAGAGATACTCATGCGGGCACACTGATTAATGCTGCCTCTCCCAAAATGAAATATGCCATCTCAAGGTCAGCGCATGAATGAAGAAGTGCAGCAGGCTGAAACTCCCAGCTTGCTCATATTGAAAGAAGGAAAAAAGGAGTGCAGAGCAGAGGAAAGCAAGTGGTAATATCAATGAAGATTATAGAGGAGCTTAATAGGGATTACTGCCTGTCATATAGTAAAGAGGGTAGCTTTTTGTCTCCCTTTTCCTCTTTTAATTCTTTCTAAAGAAACAACTTAGGCTGATAATTCTGCAGATGGGTAATGGACAGTGAGCCGCTCTCAGTTCAGGAAGAAGTTCCCATTACAGTTGGCAAGGCACGCACATGGAAGAGAGCTCAAAAGCCTCCACAGGAAAACTGGACAAACAGTACATGGTGTACAGAAGTTGCCTCAAATAGGGACCTCTAAGGGTTTTAGCTAACTTTAAAGGCAAGTAGAAGGTGCTTAAATAATGTGCAGATGAGGAAGGAAGGAAGCAATACAGCATGTGTGGATTTGAACAGGTTTTTGCCTCTGGATTCCTGGCAGGGATATTTTTAATGGTCTGTGGGGGTGAGGTTTTTGCAGGAAGTCCAAGGAGGCTACAGGAATTGGTAATTGCTTGCAGGAGATTTGCTTTAGTGAATGCTGTGGTTTCATTACACCTCTGTAGAATCAGGCCCCATCAGGTTTGTGAGTGACACCAGCTCACGGCGCTGTCTAAAGGCAGTGGTTATTATTAGCATCCATGCACCATGGATGTACAAGCTTTAACCACTCAGGCCCAGCCTTTGGGAAGAAACAGCCTGTGTTTAGCTGTGTACATTTGCAATGATTCATGAGATTGTCTGCAATCTCTGTAAAAATAGTACTTACGCAACTCAGGAGCTACTACTGAAATCCTGACATTATTGGGTCTTCCCCTCTTAGTCACACTCATTTCAATTAATTTCCATGCCGCCAAGAGAACTTCATGCAGAAAAGGCATAAACCTGAAAGAGGAACTGGGGGAGTTAGGAAATGCAGCAAAAGGGGATGATCATTTCTTTGCAATTGTGATGAGGAAAGATTGCAGCTGTTATTCCCCTGTAGAAGTGAAATGTGCAAACTCAACGAAAAAAGGGAGACAAATCTGTAGAGAGTGTTTTTCCTTTTTTTTTTTTTTTTTTTTTTTTTTTTTTGCCAGGCTGATGTTTTCCTTTAATTTTAAGATGAGCAGCTAAGGCAAGGCTAGGAGTTATAAAGGAACCTGTGTTTTTCCATCCATTTTTGCCCTTCAGCACCTATTAGTGCTGTCCAATCCTTCTCTATTTCTACCTGAGCCCAGCTCTGCACTTTTTGCTGTATTCACAACCAAGGGTGTGCCCCCTCAGCTCCATACCCTGGTGTGGATCACTTGAAGGATGGCTCAGGGCACACATAAGCACATTATGTTTAGCCCAGTCACACATAAGGAACCTGCCAGACCTCATCCACTGAGCTGTGGTTCACACCTGAGGCCCTTGTCCCCACACCTTGGAGATTTTCCCAGCCCAGAACTTATGTGTCCACCACAAAAGCACAAACAGAGAAGAGAGAAGGGCTTCTTATAGTGTTCACCACTACTCTTAAAAATCTTTCAAAGTAGAACCTGTAGGGCCTGATGATGAGCACCTTTCCTATACTGGCAAAATAACTACAACCGCTGATAGATCATTTAAACGCGTGGATATTTGGTGCAGGAGCAGCTCCCTACTGTGAAGAGCACACAGGGCAGCCCACAGGCCCAGGCCATCAGGACAAAGGCATCTTTGGCACAAGAACTCTGTGAATTCCTGTTCACTCCCATGTTAACTGAGGCCTGTGCTGTTAGATATGCCCAGAATTGCACTGGTGTGAAAGTTCAGCCTCAGCACTGCAGACTGGACTGGATTTGTTCCTGGTTTCTTTTACAATACCTCTGAAATCCAGCTGGAAATTTTAGAGCTCTGTGCATTCGGCCCACTGGAAAACAAGGCTTTTGGACTACACTCTCTCAAAATGCCCATTGGCTGACTCTGGGGTAGAATATCATTTGTGTGTGAAGGAGGCCTAGATCAAGGCCTCCAGAAAGTTCTTGCCTGAAAGTTGGTCATGGACAGTGAAGGAAACCCAAATTACAAACTGCGTTATGGAAATCAAATCTCAGGGGGTACTCTTCAACTCCACAATCACAGCAAGGCAGGTGTGCAAAAAGGAATTTTAAAAGAAGCAGATGTACCTGGGCCAACTCATACAATAAAATGTGGTGCATAAGCCAAATTTGGGTCCCTTATCACAATAATTTAATGTCTGCTTGAGTGTCACTGTAGTACTACTGAGTACTACAGTAGTACTCTAGATAATTTCTTCACTTTCACACTCTGGGATTCCTTCTAATTCTTTACCTTGGCATAGAAATGGGATTTCAGAACTCAAGGTGCCCAGTACAAGCAAAAGCAGTGTCAGCTTCCTAATAGGTTAAATAAAACCTCACTGACCCAAAAGTTTTCTTTTCAGGGCTACATGGTAGAGGATGCAAAGAAACATGTGGGTTTTTAGGAAAATAAGAACATAGACATCTAGCACATATACACAAGACACTGAAAGATCCTTTAGCTGCACCCTGAGGTCTCTAACCTGTTAGATCTGCAGGTGGTACGGAAAGGAGCATGTAAACAGAGAGACACAGTCAGGACAGAGCTCTGACTTGAAATGAAAACACTGAAAGATTCTTAGGGCCATCACATCAGGCTGGGTGCCTTTTTATGAGCAGTGTTTCAAAAAAATTTACAAGATGAGATCACAGAATCTCTCAGAATGCTTGATCAGAGAGCAGTGTAAAAAGCATAGCCCCTGAAACCTGCTCAAACAATGAGCAACAGCAGAGATGGGAAAGAGGTAGATAGGACATGGAGAAAAAAACTCTTCTCTAGTGTTTCCTATCCTTTCTAGAAGTGTGATGCTATTTAAGAACATTGGTCTAATCTAGCTCCAAAATGCTTATTTCCAAAATGCTCTCCAAAAAGACAAGCAATGTAGCAGATCAATGTTCTTGTTACTCATCTCTCTCTTGATATTGAGACAGAGACATGTCCTTCCGAGAGACATCCTCTGTACCCATTTCATCAGGTCTCTAATGCAAACAGAGGTGGTGATTTGCATATAGACAGCTTCCTACTGGAAAATTGCTCTTTTTTGTAGAGCAGAGAGCAGCCTTCCATTGGTAATTAATGATCCGTGTTATGGAGCCAGCCAGCACTCAACACAGTTGTGCTGTACACACCATTCTGATGTGGCACAACCATTCAGAGGTCATGTTTTTCTGTCCCACAACTGGACTTCTGCAAGCAAGGACCCTCATTAGGAAAAAAAAAAAAAGGTTCAGGATTGAAGAAGAAAAAGAGAAGACCATGAAGAAGAACAGGAAGGATGACAGGGAACGATACAGATTAAGAAATATCTGGACAGTTTACTGTGAAAATATTCCCACATGTGAGACATAGTAACAAAAAGGGTAAATCTCATTTGTGCTCCACTGATTCTCTATGTAACAGCCTGCCTGAGCTCTGTCTTGTCCAGAGTACAATCATGGACACCTAGTTCATGGCAATCAAAAGGCCAAAAGTATTCAGAAGTAATCAAAACCTGAAGTCGCAGAAGAAAGTATAGGATACTGGATTTTCTCTGCAGACAGGTAAGCTTAGGTAAGGAGCAGACATTCACTGAAGCATCCATTGCCCCACATGTAGGGACTCTTCTGAATGCCAAACACTTCTTTCCAGTCTGCTCCCAAGAAGGGAGCTCCCACTGATTCAACACTCAGAAGCAAGCATGGAATTTCCATGTGGTTTGGGTCCTCGTTGCATGAGCTTCTTGCTTCAAACCTCATTGTCAGAAAGCTTTCTCCTGAAATCCATCTCCATATACCCTTTCTCTAACTGTCTGTCATCCTCCCATGCATCTTTTCCCTTAGTCAGAGGAACCAAAAAGCTGTGTTTGCCCACCAACCACATTAGCTTTCCTTCAAAGCTGCAGTTATCACTCTCACCAAGCAGCACAGGCATGGGGAGCTCAGGGCAGAGGGAAAGAGAGCTGAGGTGTTCATGGCACAGCAGTGAGCAGTACCACTGGGAGCCACACAGTACTGGAGAGTCCTAATGAAATACATTGGCACCAGTATAAACCATTGTCTCTCTGATTACAAAATGGCTGTGTTGAAATGACTGCCAGGCCCTGCTAAAACACCAAGCTCTTATATACCACTTGTCAGCCATCATTTTCAAAGTGCTTTCAGAGGGTGGGAAATGATTTATGCAAGGTCACTGAATAGAAGCAAAATTAAACCCCTCTGTGTCTGAGTCATCTGCCAGCAGCCTAACCACTGAGCTACTCCAGGAAACCCTGGTTTCTTTGTCACGTTAGCCATCTACAGCACAGGATATAGCAACAGCAACAGCTACAGCTGTACAGCTGAAATATCCCCAGAGTTATCAGGAGATTTAGTGGTGCAGCTCTGAAGCACTACATGTGAGAAACAGATCTTCTTTTCATGTGCAGGAAAGTGATGCAAATCACAGCATATTTCTTCTCTGAAATCTATGGGACAGAAGTTCTCAGTAAGGCCACACTAGTATCACATTTACACTTAAGGTCATCAAAGCAGGAAACTAATAACTTGTGAGATGAAGAAAAACTGCAAACTCTACAGTTGCATGTGGTTAATGATCCTTCTGTGACCTTTCATTTTTGCACCTTATCTTTTGTTTAAACTATTTATTTAGAGCCATAGTGTTTTATACAAAGCATACACTTTTCTTAAAGCATTTCAGGATTAAAGCGAGATGTTTTGGTAAGGAAGTTAGAGAAAGAGACACAATGTTTCTCTCTGAGCAGTTTTACAGAGCTAAGCAGGGATTCTGCACAATGAGGCATAAATGAAGCTGGAGAATAAGGCTGAAGTTTTGGGCTCACCAAGTTACATAAGGTTAGCCATATCATCACCCAGCTTTTGGTACTTTGCTTTGCTGGGGAAACAGTTATCTCAGCTCCCTGTACTGTGTATGGAAAGAAGTAACAATGCCAAGTTACAACCTGAACTCAGAGGCAGACCTATGAAGAACTCAGGGCAATGTGTCTATCAGCTATAGGAACGCTCACTACCAAAGTTGGGTGGCCTGGCTTCACTCCTTTGTCCAAGGTCACCCTTCTCGAGTACCTCCCTTTGTTTGACAGAAGAATTAGGAACCATAAAATAGTTCTCAAGGTACCAAGAGGTATTTTCTTAGAGGAATAGACTGGAAGACCAAATTGGAGAGGATTAAAAAAAAAATAAACTAAATTTTCAGTCAGTACACACAGTATTCAGAAAGCTCTGGAAAGCTCACTTTAATCTGCAGGGTATTTGCACATCATGTCACTTAGCAGGAGCCAGAAACTCAGGCTGAGGACATCACTTTGAATATCTCCTTGGGAAGCAGCTTCAGCCAGCATCCTAACATGTTCACTCCCACTGCACAGCCTCCACTGAAGCACTGTGTGTGACTCCCTCAGTTTGCTGAAGCCATAAACTCATCCCATTCTGTCTTCTGGGAACTGTTTTGCTGTTAAAAAATGTAAATACTAGCAGCTAAAAAACTAACCCATAAAAAGCTTTGAAGTTTGCTTACAAACAAAATGCCTTCATAAAGTCTCCCAATCATGTTTGTGCTAAAATATTGACTTTTCAAGGAGGTAAATATTTCTACATTGCTTATTGCATAGAAGCTCATTCCTGCTGTTTATTCACATGCCAAGGCCAGTTAGTACTGCTGCAGAGCATAAAATCCCAGGCTAGAGGCTTCAGTACAGTTCCCAGCTTGTTCTCCCTGAAGTTAGCCAGTGGCAATACTTTCATTAACTTTGGGGAGAGCCAGGTTTTATTTGCCTGCCTGTAGTGCTTCTCTGTGCCTTACAGTGGGCTTCAAAGGCTGTTGTGGTCTTTAGAAAGACTTTTTTTGCAAGCAGAGTGCTGATCTCTCCTGTGTCCTGTTGTTGGACTGTGGTGTCTTGCACAAGCCATTCTACAAAGTTCCAATCATTTGTTTTTACAAGGTAACAATCAGTTGTGGGGGATATTTGCAGCTGAGTCACTTCTAGCAAGGGCAAAAGGTAACGCCTGTTTGTGCAAGTGTAAGCCATATCTCTTCCTGGGGCTGTGCCATTTGACTATGGAGGGTGATAATTTTGCCCATCCTCCTCTCCCTTATATCTTGTTCAGGTTTTATTTTTCATGTCTTATTTGCAGAGCAAGGGAATTTTGACTTCTTTTTTATTTTTAATACTGTGGCTACATCTCAAAGTAACCATCTCAGGCAATGGACAAGTTTATATAAAGTATAGCTATCAATGCAGAGGAATAACCTCTCATATCTGCCTTGGCAGAAAAGGAAATATTTCCCCAGAAACAGAATAGACCAACATATTGTATTTCCCTGACAAAGTCACTTGCATATCCTCCAACTCACCTCATGCATTCCCAGCCTCCCAAACATCCTCCCTGTCTACTAAGCTGGGAAAAGAAAGGCCACCAAGAGCACTGAACTCAGGCCATTCCCAGGCATGGAAAAGATGGACCAAAACAAGCATTCTCAATCCAGGACTCAGCCAGAAGATTATTGGAGCCTGCAGTCACAACTTTATTGCAAGAATGAGGAAAAGCTCCTGCAGCTGACGAGCTTTTTCATCAGGTTGAGGCAGGGAGGGAGGAGAGCTACACAGGCACACATGCTGACCTCATGATGGAAGGCACATGCTTGCTGTGTGCAGGCTTGGCAGAGTGGAAGCAGAGACAGATCTTCCTCAGCCAAACCCTTCCTCTTCCCTTTCCTGCCCTCAACACTTCTGCAGCTGAAGGGAGGTGGTCAAACAGCCCAAAGAAACAACAGGACTTAACTAAAGGTATATTGTAAGTCAGTAGTGCAGGTATTCAAGTGGAGAACTTGAATCAGCCTTCTGGCTACCCTTGTTCTACACACAAAAAAAGTTTTCTTGTCATGCCTTTTTCTTTTTTCTTCTTTTTACCTTCTTTTTGCCTGTTTTCCCTTATTCATGTCCTTTTCAATCCCCATCTTCACCATTTAAGCAGACATGTTACCTCCCCTCACAACCCCAGCAGGAGCTTCTGATGATTCCCCTTGGCAAGTTGAGATGGAGGATTTTGGGAAAGGTGAGTCAACTTGGCTGAACTCAAAAGTTCAGTGCAACACCTGCTCAATGTTGCTGGCTTTCCTGACAGGTAGAAAAAATTAATTCAGAGCTAACTACTGTGCAAATGCAGTGGCAGATGTGTGGAATGGACAGATGGGCTGAAAATAAGGAGATCCATACCCTAACTCTCTATTTTTTTCCAGACCACCATCAGGAAGTTATTCTGACTGCTGAATTTTCCCACATTGCAATGCCCCCTTCCCCACACACGGACACACCTTTATACAGCTTTGGGCTTCATGCTTGGAAACAAGGAAAGACTGATCTGGGATATGAAGATCAGGGGCAGTCTTGACTATAGTGAACATAAAATGGTGGAGTACAGGATCATAATGTGGACTTCAGGGTTTCTGCAATTAAGAGAGCAGCAAAAGGAAAACCAGGGGAAAGGTACACCTGGTGCTAAATGGGGCAGGAGGCCTGACGAATAGGGCATGGAAAATGCCAAGGTACTTGGTGCCCATTTCACATTTTACTGGTGATACCTGCCATCAGAAATTGCAGGGCACTGAGATTAGAGGGAAAGTCTGGACCATGAAATTCTTACCATTGGTGGGTGAGGACCAAGTCAGGGAATTTAAAGCAAATATGCACAAGTCCATAAAACCTGATCCTCAGGTACTAAGGGTGCCAGCCAGTGTTTTTTTGTGAGGACATTTTCAGTTATTTTTGAAAGGTCAGGGCAATCTGGCTTGTTTATGTGGGCTGGAAAAACATAAATGTCACTACTATCTCCAACAACAGCAAGGAGAAAGAGCTGGGGAACTACAAGTCTCACTTCTGTCACTGGGGTGGTGATAAAAAAAATAACCCTGGAAATCATTGCCAAACATATGAAGAAGAAGATGACTAGACTTATTCAGCATGGATTTATGAAGGGGAAATAGAGCTTAAACCAAATAGACTTCTGATGAGATACCTGGCTTCATGGATGAAGGGACAGTAATGGATGCTGTTTATCTTCACTTCATCAAGAGTCGAAAGACTCTTGATACAGTTTCCTATGAAGTCCTCAAAGATGAACTGATGAAGTACAGATCAAACAACTAGATAGTGATATAGGCTGACAGTTTGCTAAACTGCCAGATTTAATAAATTGTGATTGCTGTCACAAACCCAGCTGGAGGCCAATCACTAGTGGTATTCCCCAGAGGCTGATAAGGCAGCCAAAACTCCAAGATATTCATTGATGACCTGGATGATGAAGCATCATCAGGAGTTGTTCCTATCTCTCTGCTCAGCTCTGGTGGGACACACTTGGAGTGTTATGTCCAGTCCTGGGTACACACTAAAGTCAGTACAGAGAAAGGTCATGAGGTTTGTTAAGGGATTTGAGCATATGCTGTATGAGGAGAGGCTGAGTAAACGGGCTGATCAGCCTGGAGAAGACTCAGAAGCATCTTATTCATGTGAATGAATTCCTGATGGGGTGCTGTTAGGAAGACGGACCCAAACTCTTCTCAGTGGCATCCAAGGACAGCACAAGGGGCAATGCAATAAATTCCAATAACTGAAAATAAAAAAGTGTGGTCAAACATTGGATAAAGATGTGCAGAGGCATTGTGGTATCTAAATATCCGGAGATACAAAAAACCTGACTGAATATTGCTCTGAGCACTGTTTCTAGTTGTCCCCACTTTGAGCAGAGGGTTGAGCTAAACCATCTCTGGAGTTCATTCCAGCCTCAGCCAAGATGTGATGCTGTGATACTGGATTAGCTTAAATATGCTGTCCCATACACCCCAAGTAAAGCAAAGCAGAAGGATCTCTAAAACTGATTCTTCTTGTTTGAAAACAAGGCCCTCCCTAAACAATAAATGGTACCTGTGTCATTCCTGTCCTGCTTTCCTAGCTTGTCCTTCAAGCTCTGATATTGATTCTAGTGTTTCATTATCTTTATTCATTAGGTTGCTTGGGTTTTTTCCTCAATGAGTAACCTGAATCTTTTCTAATGACATTTAAGCCACTCTTACAGTGCACTCATTATTCATTTAAGAAAGATTAAGTCGCTTTCTGTATTTGGGGGATGCTCTTGTGCTCCCTTTCAGTCTTGTCTGAGTACAGTTTTTTCAGTCTCAGCATGACAATACAACTCTGTCCAGATCTCTGATCATTCCTATTTCCCCTTTCTGGCCTCTCCCCATCTGAGCCAAATATTTACTGGAGTGCCCCAGACTCAACATAATCCTGAAGCCAAGGCCTCACCAATGATAAGTGGAGCACAAGGATGACTTCATCTGTCTCGCAAGCTGCATTCTTCTTACCAGAACCCAATACAATGTCTGCCTTTTTTGCAATCCCATGACACAGCTGATTCATGTTCAGCATGTGATCTACTATAACCCTAGAGTCTTCTCTAAAGAGAACTGCCAGCTAAACAATTGTTCCCTGTCCCAAATTGGTCTAGTTGCTCTATTTCTGCTTGGATGTAGCATTTTGCACCTGCACCACTGAGCTGTTCCTTTTTCAACATATTTCTGCAACTTGTCACAAACATTTTGAATTCTAACCATGGCTTCTAACATACACTCAGTTTTGTCATCACCAGCTGGTTATAGAAGAGGGTGAACCAGCACAGGCCCTTGCAGAATTCCACCAGCTACAGTTTTCTAGATAGATGGTGATTAATTTATAGTTAAACTAATAGTGTACTGCACAAGCACAAACCAACAGTTAATATTACATAGTGACTTATTCTAGAGGGCATTTGTCTGTCATGTCAGACTACATCACAATAAAATTCAAGATGGAAGACCCTTCCCTTTCCCATCCCCTAAACCATTTGCCCTACTGTAATAGGAAAGATCTGCTTTAAATTACTTGCTTTTGATAAATCCATGTTGATTGCTGCTCTTGGGCTTGCACACAATTTGATTAATACTTTTTCCAGAGTTTTCCAGGGTCTGGAAAATGGACATTAGTCTGCCTCTTCCTTCTCTTCTCCTCTGTTCCCCATTTTAAAGAAATAACCAGTCAATATTGTTCAAGAATACCTACTTTATGGAAGAGTCCAGAGGAAAAGTATTCAGGAATTTGTGTCAGAGCTTCAAGCTGGAACCTCAGGACTCGCCAAATATGTGAGACTTTTATTTCAGCTCCAGGTCTCTGATCCATGAGTTGGCTCTCCTGTCTGGCATGAGACAGAGGACATTGACCCATTTATGCATGAGTAAACTTGAATAGGACTTTCAAAATTACCACCTCTAAATGTCAGTGCTAAAAGAATGATGTCTAACTAGCAGAAACTGATCGCTCTTGTGCCAAAACCTGGAAAGATCAAGAATTTTAATATGCAGGTATCTTACACTTAGTACTAGAGAGTAATTGGTTTCAAAATAATATATCTATGTCCTGGCATTTTATTATGATTCTTTTCCTTATTACCGCTCTGCTTTATGGCTTTCTTGAGATAAATCGGTACATTTTATCAGAGGTCTCATTTTTCAGATATAGTCTTAAAAGTAAATTATGCATGCCTTTGCTAAACATGTGGACTTCCAGGCCAGGCTGCCTTAAGCAGTCAAACCAAATCAAGCTGCTCCAGGCTTTGCAATGGATCTAATCAGTTACAGAAAAGGGCAAAATCTCCCACTAAACTTTTTCCCTCTCTCACCTTTCCCCTGTCTGGCAGGTTTTCTCTCCAGTTTTACACTTGATGGCTCCCAGTCAGATTTCGTTTTCCAGCAGCCCAGCTGTCACTGTCCCTGTTTTCCCAGAGATAACATTTCTGTACGTCAGTGTTCGCTATCTATCCAAGTCACATCCTTCCTTAGATTTTTGTTCCAAGCCTTTGCAGTCAGTACCTGTTGCAACAGGGGGTCTTGCAAACTTAGTTAGGCAACCTGATTGTGTTTGATGGAAGTATCTTGAGTAAACAGCTCGTTATGTACATGGCCACTTGCTCAAGAGGTTGAACGGTTGCATTACTCATTTACACATGGGATGTTTTGAAAATAAACCCCAAAATACTGCCTTCTTATCAGATATTGTTTAACTCATTCATGTTTGCAAAGGATGATTCTGAAATTCCCTTTCTAGAGTTCCTTTCCTCTTATGACTGTTTATAAAAGGTGACCAAGTTTATGACAGCCCGGGAGAGGTAGCTGTAATTAATCAAAGCACAACTGAGGTACTAACATCCCGCCTATCTGAAATCTCCCTCTAGTTTCAATTGGACAAGGCTTTCCTTTCCACTTCCTAGCCTAAATTGTTGCTCTGGAATGTTAAATATTTGCCAGAGATCACTCCAAAGCTGGCAGTACTTCAGCAGGAGATAAAGTGACCTCTGGGAACTATTTGCAACATTTTCGAGAGATTCTGAAATCCTACAAGGAGGTAAAAAAAAAGGATCTTTACACAGAATAAGATTTTCATCATGATTAATTAATAAGCACTATATTCAGTGCAAACTGAATCAGAAAATCCTCAAACTTACCTGCATACCTAAACTAGAGCCAGCTGGAACTGAAGAACAGTTTCAAAAATATGACACTAATATCATGATGCCCAATTAAAGGGCTCAAAACCCCAACTGGAGTGTCTGCAATTACAAGTGAATCTGACAGAAACTCACTGCAATTCAGGATGTATCCTAGTCCTGGGATTGTGCTGAATGACCAGCACAGCAGGAAAGAGTTTGAAGAATGTTGTTTCCAAGTAATCACACTCATCAAGAGGGAACATGCTATAATGAATCAAGTTGTATTTGAAATCTTCCTTGTTATTAATATGACATGAATTTAAGGGCAGTAGGGGATGTAATAAGCTGGAAAATATGAAAAAGGCATATATTTCTAAAAGAAAAAAAAATCCTATTATGATACTCAGCAGGAAAAGTAAGGTTTTTGTTATAGCAATAATTAGCACTATTCAAAAAATCAGTTTAATTCACCTGATGCTTTGTTTTTAGTGCTATGGACCAGAGGTCAATAGCCCCAGCCCTCCATTTTTAACCATTCCTGTTCTTTTTCCCTGCTGGACTGTCAAGGATGCAACTTTCTAGCTTGGCAATTTTCTCTGAAAAAAGTTTGAGTAGCCAATTTTCTTTACTCTCACATCCGTCTGGCCAGCCACAATAAGCCCCAAATTTCAGAAAGTGCAATAAATATAAAACAAACAAACAAACAAAAAACCCTATCCAAACCACCATGGAAATAGCAAATTCAACTACTCCTATTGAATTATGGTGCTTTAAACAGACCCCTGAAGCCAGGTTTTCAAGTGTTTAACGTGCCCATTTACTGCTGCTTTTTTTTTTTTAAAGGTCCATATTGGGTGCTGAGCACCCACCATCTTGTAAAAAGCTGGCATATGCAATTAGTCTAAGCAACTATTGTGCAATCCTAATTACCTGTTTACACACATTTAAATAAGTGGTCACCACCAAAGGCCATGTCTATACTGGTAAAATAAATGTTCTTGCGACTATTTCTGGCCCTAAGGACAACTGGCATGTCTGTACAATTAAATTCCCTTATCCATCAAGACAGACCAGCCATATCCAACCTTTTAATTGAGGGCTGAATAGCCTGTAAGGACTCCCAATGCTTTGGAATTGTTTGGAAGCCTGCTGGTTAACACCATCCAGCATTGCACAATGGAACATTTTAACTATTCAATACCATGGATGATTGTGTATCAGAGGCCAGGAATGTGTGCTGCTTAATATACTAATATGGACATAGGCTGAGAATCAACTGAGACCTGGAAGTCTCATGTTAGACGACAGTTTTTATTCAGAACCAAAATAAATGTCCCTCTGTAAGGCCAATGAAGACTGTCTATGCCTCTCTATGGACTTCATTCAATTTTGGCTTGGCTGCTAGAAAACATAAATATTTATAGTGCATATTGTTGGTATTTATGTTGTAGATTTTCTAGGGAATACCAGTCAGGGGCAAGGACCCTTGCATCAGCTGCAAATGCGAAACAAGAAGTGTGTACTTCAAAGGTTGCAAATTCAAGATATATTATCAACATGTATGGGACTGACTGCCTTGGCTGATGCAGATGCTGATGCAGATAGATGGCAGCTCTCACTGCCCCTGCTAATCCCAGGGTTGGACACGTGGGACGCACGGTGTTGAAAGATTCATTTGAGCTGGCCAGGAGCCAGCTCAAGTCCAGATGTAGTCTAGACAAATCAGGCTGTAGCTGCCAAGAGCCAGGGCTTGGGAGCTCGTAGGCAGCGCTGTGTAAATACAGCCTGGCTCCTCCAACCTGCAGCTAGACAGACCCTGGCCGTGCCCTGTGGCTGTGCCAGCTGGGTCTCAGCTACCTCGGGCAGCCCCACGCCGAGCCCTGTGACACGGCACAGATGTGCTCCTGCCCCGCATCGATCCCCTGCTCCCGGCCACTGTGGGCTGGACGTGTCCACATTGGAGCAACTGGGTCAGTGTGTAACCACCTGCCTCCAGCCAGAGCTGGGTGCAGCTGCCAGACTCACCTGTGGATTTCCCCCAGCTATTTCTGTTCTATGGGCAGCACCACAGGGCACAAAGACATGCCAGTGGTGGGGAGAGCCCGTGGCTAGCGCATGTGGCTGAGGCAGAGAGTGACAAGTTTGTGGCTGCACAAACCTAAATTAATCTTAGTACTTGGGCATAAATGAGGTTGATTTGTGCCTGACCCATGCATGAATGAGAATGATATTTTCCCATAGTTGTTAGTTTTATTATTGAAAATGATATATTTTATAAAAGAAAAAAAGGGAAGGTATTTGCTCTTTGTCATGCCCTTTCAAAATTACTTATTTTTTTCTCTCTCTCCACAGCAGCAAGCAATCTGTAAAAATGACACAATTTGGTGGTAGCAGTAATAATGCTTCCTGCATTCAGCACCACAGCCTTGGCTGCTGCTGCCTATTCACAGCCTCCCAAGGCACTGATTACATTCTCCATATCAACTCATGGCCTTCACTGAGGTACTGCTCCTGAGAAATTCCTGGTCTTGTAGCTCAGCTCTGGAGCTACTGTACACCCATGTGAGGCCCTTCCTGTGGCTGCAATGTGGGGAGCTGCTGTTAGCTCCAGGGCTGCTCATTCTGCAGCCTCCCCAAGAGCCTCTGCTTCCCACTGCTTCTTCACTAGAAAAAGCCTTTGCATCTTAACTACTCAGCTGAGTTCAGAAATTGGCATTTTAAGGTCCTCCTCTACTGCAGACGAGCTTTCAGGAGGTCTGAGCTCAGGTGAGAGCTGCCAGCTCTGCCCTGCTGGCACGGCTGCATTTTGTGTTCATTTTGTGTTGTGTTGTTTTGTAGCACTGCTGCAGCTGCTGAGTTTCTGTGCTCAGTAACACTGTGAGATAAACCCAGGCTTGCAGTATCTCAGAAGGGCAGCTATAGAGTTGGTTCCCCATTCCCTCTAATTCTAGTGCTTCTGAAGGAGCTGGGAGTAATTAGTATTATTTACAGATGCAGTAGATGTTTTAGCATGCAGCACTCCAGAGTGTCTGTGCACGAGATGGAGACAGAGAAAAGCTGCAGCTCCAGGACTACCCCATCAATCTGTGCTCTTGAAATCTGTGTTAAACTCTGCCTAGAGGAAAAATATTAGTCAGAACCCCTACCCACTCTCACAGTGAATGATCTCCATCAGGAGCAAGTACTGAGATATACATTATTTTGTTTAAATTCAGGTTCGGTACCTTGCCAGGGGCTGCAGTGTACTGTTTTCAGGAAAGGGTGATTCCCACTTAAACAGGTACTTGAGAGGAGGGAGGAAAATTTGCCATCCACTGTGAAGGGCAGTATGTGAGTGTTCATCAGACATGGACAGAAATGAGCCCCAAGCAGGTAAAGGAGGGCTTTATTCAACCAAGAACTGCCAGACCAAGGCCTGAAAAAGAAGCAATCAAGTAATTTCTGGGAAAATGGGTAAATACTGACACACTCTCTTAGAGGATGTCCAGGAGCAGGCAGGCTTTGAAACTCTCTGGATCTACTGGGATGGATATCTCAGGGGTCTAAGAGCCTGAGAAGAATGACAAGTCCTTCCTCCTCCACATCAGAAGAAGCACTACATGGTGATGATGTCCAGGACAAATTCTGCAGCTTCATCTTAATGTAAGCAAGGGTGGTCTCTATCTTAACCTTTTAGAAATGAGTTCTGGCTATTTTTTCCCACTGTACATCTGTGCTTTTTTTTTCTGCATCTCCTGCCACACTGGCTCCAGTTGGGGGTAATTTTGAGATAATTGAAAACAATAAGGCTTTCCTCACCCAAGGGTGTGGTGAGTGAACAAAGAGGGGTTTGAGACACCTCAGCAAGTGCCCTGGTCCCCCATACAATGCCAGCAAAGCCTCCTTGCCCAGTCATCCTGCCTCCACAGGGATGTTTCCGATGACCAGGGGAAGAGACCCACAGAGCTGCAGCAGCACTCCAGCCCAGGGTCCCTGGGGATCTCCCAGCTCTGCCACATCTCCTTTGGCTATTACCATGCTCAGGTGCCAGGGTGTCCAGGGCTGGCCCTGCACAGGGCTGTCGGGAGGCTGCAGCAGGCGGTGCCAGCTGGGTACCTGGGCTTTGCTGCAGTTCTACCGCTGGAGGGGTTCGAGTTTCTGCTGGTTTTCCCGGGTGATTGGCTGTGATTACAGCATGGAGAGTTACTGAATGCCAGCACATAGTCCCAGGCAGGAAGGGCTTCCCGACTGACACCTGAGATTGTCACCCCAGCCTCTGTGTGAGCAAGTGCTGAGTTTCAGCTCCCCAGCTCTTGAGGATCCCCTGCATCCAGGGGGAATTTCTGACCACCTCTTCACTGCCTTTGCTCCTGCCATTGTCCCCAACTGCACCAGTGACAGCCTCTGCCTCAGAGGGACTCGCCTTCCTCAGGGGTGGGAAATGACCTGTTCATCAGTGGGGTAGGCACAGGAGCCCAGCTCTAAACCCCATCTGCCCAGAGCATCCCCAGCATGACACTTTCTGACCTCTGTTTTGGTTATTAATCACAAGGTTTCACGGTTTTGGGTTTTTTTTAAATGAAAGGCCCAAGCAGGTCCAGCTGTCAGCTATTCCTGTTCTCTGGGTTGCTGATCCTAGGGGAGATGTCATAGCTGGCAGCTCTCCAATTCAAGCATAGGCACTGCAGAGGAAATAAAATGAATCTTGCTGCTTTCCAATGGATAATTAAATATTTGCAAACCAATTATTTTACCTCTTTTTCCACTTCATTTTTTTTTTTTATAAAGACTACTTCACCATTACCTTCAGAACAGCTATTGCTTCTCTCCCTGCTGGGCACCAGCCTGGCAGAGAGCAGCACTTGGAAGGAGAGTGCAGAACAGCTTTGCCATAAACATTACATCCCTGAGATATTTTTTCATTTCCTCTCCAGCCTGCCCAGGACAACGTGGGGTTCTACTTGCAGCCTCACAGACAGCCCACAGCATTAAACCAGCTATCAGCTGCTGCTGACAGGGTACTGGGAAACTTTGAGACACAAGGTTTCCTCTGCCGAATGCAGAATCAAAAACCTAATGCATATAATGAATTTTACCTTATCAAGCTTTTCCCTGCGACTGTGTATAGTAGTCACATCATGATATCCTGCAAGGTGACATTTCCTGTGAATAGTCAAGTTGTCAGGAAAGACAACAAAGCAAATGAAGTGATAAATTAGGAGCAAATACTTGATGAGCACATTAGCATACAAGAACTTGTTTCTTTAATCTTCTATCAAACATTTAGTAACAGGGCGTGGGGGTGTTAAATGAAGTGCTGTTCCAGTTATTTGCTGGTGGAAGTTGATGCATGTGCTGGGAGGAGAGCAAACAGTCAGTGCTGGCCAGCGGGAGTAGATCTTCTCGGCCCTGCTGATGTCAATGCCTGCTCCCTGCATGGAAAAGATGCAACATGTGTTAGATAAGTGAGTCATCCCAGGTCAGGCCCTCAGCCAGCAACTGCTGAGCTCTTTTTCAAGCTCTGCTACTGATTTGCTTGATGGCCTTTGTGGGTTTGTCAGGCCAGAAATTTGTTATTGCACTCTCAAAGTGCCCCTTCAGAAAGCAGCTGGTTTCTTGGCATCCACTGCTTCTCACAGCTTCCTAAAATAGCAGCCTGTCTCTCTTACCTCCTTGCTTTCCTACCTGGATAATGGAGACAATTGCTCCAATGTATCCTAGTGGTGTGCAAACAGAAAAGATCTTGCCAAGACAAATGTGTAACATCAGGATCTCTAACCCTTTGCTGGAGGATGGAGATGTTTGAGTCACACAGACTGAAGCTACAGAAACACTGAACTCCATGTGGCTGACTTCACCCCCTCAAGCATCCCTGAGCTGTTGCTTCCCCATTAATCCCCCATTAATAACTACTTTTTTACATCTGTCACTTGGCCAACTCTTAGCTTGTACCCTATTCATCCTGTGTAATGTGAGCTCATTAATCAACTTGTCATGTGGTGGAGAAAGCCAAGAATACTGTGTGAACCAGATCTCTAATCTTGTCCAAAGGAAAAGGCAGCAGGTTTCTTTGACAAGACTTACCTTCCCCAAAACCCTGCTGAGTAGCATTGGTGTTATTTTCAACCTCTAATTGCTTGTTCTTGGAGGCCTGAGTGAACTTTTGGTGATTGTGTTGAGGGATACCGTCCTACTCACCAACCTATTGCTCCCTGGAGTACCCCTTTTACACATATTTAGTTCCAGAGCTACTCTGTCAGTCCCCCATGCCTTTAGAATTCCCCTAGATTTGTAAATATAAAACTTTACCAAACATTTTAATCTTCTCCTTTAAGACACAAAGATAGCCAGGACAGATGATGTAAAAAATGTTTAATTTTAGCAGATGCTGCCTCACATCTCCATTGTTCCAGATGGTAAACGATGTACTCATTCCATCTGCAATATCATAAGGGATGAACATCCATCTTCTTCCCAAATGCAGAATAGAAATAGACTTTTTTTTTTTTTTTAACACAGTTTGTGATTTTACCATCTGCATTTGGCAATTGATCTATACAGCCATGGGGATGAGTTCAGGAGAAGAGGCAGCATTGTTCCTGACATGATTATGTCAATGTTTTCCACTTTTCTTTCCCTTTCTTGGCTGTTGATAGTCTATTAATCCTCTGGTTTCCTTTTATCAATCACTTACATTGTTTAAACTTGTAATTTATCATCATTGTTGTTGTATCTCCTGTGTGTTTTGCCTGATTCATACATAATTTCTTCATGTTATATCGCTCTTTCTACATCCCTTTTTTAAAAACAGGCTATTTCTTACCCCACATATCTATTTTCCATCTCCATGATATCATGGTTTGTTGAACAACTAGTAGAATAGTCTTGGATATTTTCCAGTTTTCATTAACACTTCACGTTTGATGTTTATGTTCCCAGTCAACTATGCCAGCAACAGTTTTAAATACATGCAAACACACATATGCATGAACACATAAACACAGCACAACCTTGACCACTCAGATGTAAGAAGACAAAAAAAAAAAGGTCACATTAGCAATGATTTGTATGAAGTGGGAATGCCAAAGAACAGACTTGGCAATGTGTTGTAATGACATCAAAGTGAGAGACTGCATTTAACCCACCCTCAATATGGTGAACAGACCTTCAGTCATGTCATTACTAAAAAAATGTTGTAATCTTTCCCTCCTGGATGGTGGTCTCTGCTGCTCCACAGGGGTCTCAGTGAAGTAATGTGATGTACCAGCCTGTGTCTCTTAAAAGTTACAGTCTGTCAGCATGTGCTTGGGCTTCTGACAATGACACACATTCTTCAGGTCTGCTAACTTCACCAAGGGCACCAGCATCACTTAGATTTTCTCCTGAAGAGGCTACAGCTAGAGATTTGACCGCAAGGTTGCAAGGGCTTAACTTGCCCCATGGCTACTAATGTTTCATTGGCAGAAACCCAATC
This sequence comes from Passer montanus, assembly GCF_014805655.1. Taxonomy (NCBI): domain Eukaryota; kingdom Metazoa; phylum Chordata; class Aves; order Passeriformes; family Passeridae; genus Passer; species Passer montanus. Next base: position 6,106,399 of record NW_024368041.1, on the reverse strand, counting down.
TTTGATGCAATCTCTTCCAGTCTCACCAGGCCATACTCTTGTCTATGGCTTAACTGTTGTTCCACCACAAGCTTTGCCAAATCCTCCACCTCCAAGATACCATCTTCATGGACAAGCCCAGATGTCTGGAGCATTAAAAGCCATTGATGAATTGAAGATCATCAAGCATTATAGACGCGGAGATCCTCCTCCCCACACAGGGCAGCAATAACATCCCGTTGGGTTTTGGGTTCAACTTTGTTTGTATTTCTGAATATAGAAACATATGGGTGTTTATGTTCACAGTGCACACACTGCATACATAGGCTGATAATTATTGCTCTAATCTACTTGAATGAGATAAATGTAATTTGATTATGGTCTGTGGTACAAAAACAACTTCTAATTTTTAGATTAAGTGATTAGTCCTTCCATTTCTGTCAGAATGAGGTTCTCTTTTGAGCTAGCCAGTGTTCTTTGAAGTTTAAGCAATGAACCCCTATTTTTTAAACTCTGGGGAACTGCTGTTGGCTGTGTGAAGTGATCCACCTAACAGTGAATTAAAATCCTAGTGTGGTTTCCTTCTCTAAGCTGTGAAGAGGTGACTGGAGGACTGAACACCCTGTTGTGCAGTGTGGTGGTCTTTTCAGCCACCCATCAGTATGTCATTTCCAGTTTTATTAAGTGGAACTTCACTCCATAAATCACGTCTCATTTCTTGCAGTACCAGAAGGAAGACATTTCCTGCTGGTACTGGGCACGAATGCTGTGCAGGCTTTTAGAGCTTGGCAGCTGTACAGAGCTCATCCTGGTGCAGGAGGACAGAGGTCTTGGGTTTCTGAGAGCTTTTGACTCTGCCCCTTTACAACTGACCTGAGTAACTGCATGAGTCCATGTGGATGCTATTCAGTTGATTCAAATCAGGAAGGCAGGACGGGCTCACAGCAGTATGAGAGGAGAACAGCAGACAAGCTGCTCCATCATGTCTCTGCTAGGCACTTGCCTCAGTGCCCAGAACACCTATGTGCAGTCTGGGGATGAGTTTCTGTGTGCTTTTCAGGTTGAATATTTACCTGTACTTAACAACTGTGTATCAGTATCTTCTGCATTCCAGCCTCAGTGTCCCAAACAGTGCCCTCAATAGTACAGTAAACAGTTGCTTTGTCTTTTGTCTTTATTAGTCCCACAGGAGCCAATATTGCCTTCGCTTATGACCCTGTGCTCTTGCTGGCACGGCTGTGTTCCTGCCAGAGCACGTATCAGTTCCTGAGCTCAGGGTGCTTACAATGTGTTTTGTTATGTGCTGACACAGACACACACACGCTGGCTTACCCTAATGACGTGCGTCTCTCAGAAAACTGAGAGCCAAATTCCAGGTGGCCAAGGGGGCTATACAGGATCCAAAATACTGTAGGATGTCTCCCTACATCTCAGAGCTGATTTCAAAGGAACAGAGAGGCTAAAACAGGGGAATAAAGAAAGTAAAAATGGTGGTTTACAGGCCTAAACAGTCTTCTGGCACTGATGGTCCTGATGTGGCTTTCTCTTGCCAGAGAATGGTCTTTGCCTAGCTGAGCTGCCCATCCTGAGAGCATGAGGGCATCTGAGCTCTCTCGGGTCCTGCTCCAATCCCCGGTCATGGAGTCATGGAGTCATGGAGACATGGGCTCTGCACTCCGCTAGCTTCAGTTTCATCATTCCACACATCTCCTGGCGCAGGCAGGCATGGGAAGCAATTCTTGGCAGCTGCCTCTGGAACCACATTAGTACTGTACTATAGGAGTTACTGCCACTGAGATGTCCTCATCTTCATCTGGCTCCGTCAAAGGGAGCCACTGCCCTTCCTCCAGGAGAGACCACAGCAGTCAGCAGCACAGCAGGTACAGAAAGGAAAGCCCAGCATCGAGAAGGGAAAGACATCTGCTTCAGCTGGGAAGCCTGGCTGTCTACAAAGCAGCTTAAAAGGTTATCCTAGGTAAAAGGAGGCAAACAAAGCAAACTTGTGGGCTTGTTTCCGTGGATACTTGCCTGGAAGTGGAGGCATCCTTTAGAAGTCTTCATAGCCGCAGTGCCATGGATTGTTATGAATCACTTGGGACAAATACATCCTCAAAGCAACAATGACTTTTTAGTCCATTGTAAGTAGCTCATGTGTTGATGTTTTAGAGAATAACATTGCTTAATGTGTTTATACTTTCTGAAGGATGACGCAAGAATGTCTCTTTATAAGGTAACTAGCTCTTGTGGAAGGATCCATATGGCAGGTACAGCATTCACAGCACTATTATCCAGAGCATCTTGTTGTCATTTGCACAGGTTTGGGGTTTTTTCAGGTGTTTGGACATATACTTTATCACTGTTAATATTTTTTACTCCAACAGATATGTGCATGGCACCCTTTTTTAGCTCCTTCCAATTTTGCTTGCCGCAGGGGCAAAACATTTTTCAGAACTTCCAAAAAAAATTTAGTGAGCTCCCTTATGTGTGTTTATGTAGCCTTTCATCAAAGACTATAGAAAGAGGCCATGTGGTCTTGTGGCTAGATCAAAGCTAGAAACTCCTGAGATCTAATCTGGGCTGAGCCAGTGACTCACTGGGTGGTTTTGGCAAGTCACATGATCTGTTTGCTCAAGTTCTATCCAGCTGAAAAAAGCAGGCAAGAAATACATAAGGAGTCCGACCTGAGCCTTCCAGCACAGATGTATTTACAGGAAATAATCTAAATTGATATACCACACATGCAGGCTGCAGTTAATACTCCGTAACAAAGATACCAGGCTTCTGGCAATACATATTGACTTTGGGCCTGTGGCTTTTTCTTTGCATCTGCAGTTCTCAAACAATCTCAACACATGCAGGACTACCTGAAGAAGGGTATATATATATATATATATATATATATATATATATATATGGGTGAATGTTTATAGGTGATCTTGCTCTGCAGTCATGCTTTTCACTCCATTTTTTAACCCACCTCCAATGGTGGGTTATCACACCTTGTCCCCTGCACTGGCAAAGGAGTGTGTTCAGTTCTCTTTCCAGGCTGACTAGTGGAGAGAGTTGGGGCTGTTCAGCCTGGAGAAAACAATACTCTCTGAAGACCTTGTAGCACCTACCAGTACCTAAAGGAGCTACAAGAGAGCTGGAGAGGAACTTCTTGCAATGGCATGCAGTGACAGGGTAAGGGAGAATGGTTTTAAACTGAAAGAGGGTATGTTTAGACTGGACAGAAGGAAGAAAGTCTTTACTGTGAGGGTGGTGAGACAGTGGAACACATAGCCCAGAGATGTTATGAATGTCCCATTCCTGGCAGTGTTCAAGGCCAGACTGGATGGGGCTTTGAGCCACCTGGTCCAGTGGGAGGTGTCCTTGCCCATGTTGGAACCAGATGATATTTTAAGGCCCCTTACAACCCAAACCATTCTCTGATTCTATGAATCAATTATTTTATTACCCTTTTACCAGACCCTCTTGGGACTCAGTGTGTGAGGTGCACAGGTCCTTCATGCATGCATACAACAGCATTTTTGCTTTACTTGTGCCTGCAGCCTGTAATGCTGCTCTCAGGCTACATCTGAGTGGGAAAAGCCCAACACAGCAGCTGCCTGATCCCAATCTTCAGTTAGTATTTATCCAACAATTCCTCCTGGAGAGATTCTCCACTGGCAAACAATTTCCCTCATGTCTTTTTCCCTTACACCTGTTTTGAGGCTGAGAACATTCAGAAGGCAATCCTGATCCAAATCTATATTGTAATCCTTTCAGCCCAGCACAGGATGGTGTGAGCAATCTGTTTGCCTGACAGTCATAATACCTGGAGGATGATTGTGTACCTGAGGTTATCCTGTCATGTGTGGTGGTGTTGTGTCACAGGCCAGGGATAGGAAGGAGAGTAAAAGTAAAAAGTTCCTACACAAATCCAAGATTTTCACTATTATTGAAGCCTTCCCATTGTCTGCTCATGCTTGAAAGCCCAATTAATGAGTCCTAGGGTTCTTCTTTGCTTTCATTAGACTGGGTGCACCCTCAGAGTCATGCAAGCACATGCCTCCCTACCCCTTTTCCTCCCTGCCCCAAACGGAATAATCCAGGAGGCTGAGCTGCAATCACTTATTGAAACAAGGGGAAGCAGGAGCAAAGCGGCCAATGGCCTGGCATCACCCACACAACTCTAAAATACAACCAGCATTCCAGGCACTCCTGGTATCACCTGGAAAACTCCCACCCTCAGTTACTCCAGTCCCAGGTCTCCCCTCCACATTTTCACTCTTCCTCCCCCTGCCAAAGCACTGGTGGGTTCTCGAGCGCGTCTTGTGCCAACACACACCCTAACACAATGCAACATTTCCAGTGCCAGAGCATCTCATGAATGAATATGGGTGCTGAATATGGGTGTTCCTATGCCTCCTAAACCTCCATGGGCTGGCTTTACTTTCAAAAATGGCCATGTTTCTCTTATTTTCAGTCATTTGCAAGTGAAGCTGCAGCTGAAGGCTCCAGAGGATGACTCATTGCTGGAAGTAAGCTTTGGAGATGTTTTTGGGAGCAAAAAGAGATTCAGACCCTAAGTCTAAATCTCAGAAGCTGTTTTTAAGTACTAAGGAGCCATCCAGATTCATCTGCAGTGAAAGGAAGGGAGTTTGAACCAAAACGAATCAAAGCTCTTAAAAGGATTAAAACCCACTCCTACTTAACACCCTGCCACTGGCCATCCTGCTGATTTTATTCTAAACCCAAAAGAAATTATTCATGTTCATGCCCCTGGGGGAATAAAACCAGCTTTCCTTGAAAATATGCCTGGATTTTCCTGATGGGCTGTGACCAGATTTTGGTAGTGGGAGGCTTCAAGGATGGCTGCTGTGAGAAGCTACCAGAAGTTTTTCCAGTGTCCAGCAGGGCCAATGCCAGACTGCTCCAGGATGGACTTGCTGCTGGCCAAGGCCAAGCCATTCAGAAATGAAGGTAACACCTCTGTGATAACACATTTAAGAAGGTAAAAAAGTTATTGTCCAGATGTAATTGCAGCCAGAGATGAGCAAGGTGAGAACATGTGAGAGAAACAGCCCTGCAGACAGCCAGGTCAGTGCAGAAGGAGGGGCAGGAGGTGCTCCAGGCACCAGAGCTGAGATTCCCCTGCAGACCCTGGTACAGCCCATGGTGAGGCAGCTGTGCCCCTGCAGCCCATGAAGGACCACAGGGGTGCAGAGATCCACCTGCAGCCCATGGAGGAGACCTAGGCTGAAAAGGAGCTGTGACCCTGTGGGAAGCCTGTGACCTGTGGGCAGGGCCCTATGGACCCATGGAGAGAAGAGTCACGCTGGAACAGGTTTCCTGGTAGGGCTTGTGACAAGGTGTGGGACCCATGCTGAAGCAGCTTGACCCTGTAGAACTGCACCTGGTAGAAGAGTGACCCACACTGCAGGAGTTTGTGAAGAGCTGCAGCCCATGGGAAGACTCACACTGGAGAAGTTTGTGGAGGACTAACTCCTGGGGGGACCCCATACTGGATCAGGGGAATGACTCTCCCTGAGTAGTGACAGAAACAACCTGTGATGAAATGACCATAACACCCATTCCAATCTCCCCGTGCCACTGAGGGCGAGAGGGTAGAACTTGGGATGGAGGTGGGGGGGGGAGGAAAGTCTTTCTAAGATTTATTTTACTTCTCATTATCTTGCTCTGATTTTGTTAGTAGTAAATTCAGGTAATACCTCCAATTTGAGTCCGTTTTGCCTAGGATGGTATTTGGTGAGTACTTCCCAGTACTTCCATGGACACAACAGGGCTGCAGTGACTCCTCAGTGCTGGGCTTGCCCTTCCCATCAAGCAGCCACATCCAGACACCCATCCCCACTGCCCAGGATGGACAGGGAGCCACGGGACTGCATGCTGCAGATTTACAAGTCAGGATCTGAAATTTGAAACAAAACATCATCAAACTGCAGCAGTGTTGGCATCCCCTGTGCTCTACTGAATATATTAACAAGTAGTGGCACAGTAAATTCCAAGATGCAGTGGAGTAATTAAAACAATAAAAACTTTAAGATTTGGGTTATGCCTTTTATCGTCCACCCATAAGGTGAACAGAAAAAGAGATCTTTATATCTGTATCAGCTCTTCAAAAGAGATTCCTGAAAATGGCCTAGGAAACAGCATCCTTTCCCAGCACAGAAACAAGAAGGGACAGAAAGGACAGAAAGTTCAGTCCTCTGCAAGGCTGTAATCCTGTCCTGCTTCTTTCCATCTTCTTATCTCATGCCCTGGTTCCCCCAAAGCCTCTCCAATAAACCCACACTGGGATTCATTGGATCTGAGATGAGCAATTCTTGCATTTTGCATGCGGCTGAACTTCACTGAGTAAAGAAAAAACCCAGCAGTTGAATTTGGTAAAAGGAACTTCCCATCTGTGTGTCAAGTATGGGAAGAGTCACAACTTCTGCCCCCAGCTCATATGGCTCTGCCCTGGACAGAGAGCCTGGAGCAGTGCTTTACTTTGCACAAAATGCTGACGCCAACAAATACCATAGTAGTGGAAGTAGCTTTAACAAAACCCTGCTGGCTAGCACAGCCCTTCTGAACCCCAGCTGCCTTTTCTTTTTTTTTCTTTTTTTTAAATTGTTTTGAAAGTTAATTGTTGAGCCTCACAAAAAAAAAGTAAAAAATTGGAGTTAGGCAACTATGCCAAGGTTAAATTGGGTCAAATCCTGAAATCTTGACTTCAGGCCAGACTCTACAGTTCCCACTGATTTATACAGGAATGTTGCATGCACTGGAGAATTTCTCCCTGGTTTGCTCTGAGGGCTCTGCTGGGTGAAGGCTGAGTTTGAATGTCTAGGTTTGACCCAGTAGAATGGCATCACAGAGTGCAGGCCAAGCCTGATTTGCTTCAGATTACAGTGGCTGTGTTATAATTTATGCCAGAGCAAAACTCCTGAGTATACACAGAATGTAACTGCCTTATGTCAGAGCAAAATTTCTAGATACACCCTTACAACCTGGGTGGGGATTTTCTGCATCTGGGATCTGTGGAACTAGATACCCCAAGCATGGAAACTGGATCATCCCTGCAGAAGGCTTGGTGGAGCTGCCAGGGTTTAGTTGCAGCTCCCTGCTTGCTCAGAGGCATCTGGTTTGAGTGAAGCCTCTTGAACTCCCACCAGTGGAGATCCACATGGGCTCACAGCAGAGAGCTCAGTGCCCTGCTGGTCACTCCTGGCTGTCTTTGGTCCCATAACTCCTTGGCATTTTTTAACATTTTTCTAGCAAAGAAGGAGAAACTGGGATTGGAGATAGCTCCATTTGTACCACTCTGTATGTCCTTGTCACCAGGAGCATCCTCAGCTGGCCCATAAAGGAATGACCCAGCTCCCTCTGGCTGCCCAGCATAGAAGCAGATATGAGATGAAAAGGTATTTTTGTGTGATTTCTGAGCATGCATTTTCTATACACACTCAGAGTGAGTGTGTATTTCTCCTTCTTTTGAATGTCTGCAGCAGTCTGGATCGAGGCTGTATCACTATCCACATACCTTTTTTTGGTTTGGTTGATTGCTTCTCAGTTTAACTCCTTCCTATTAGATCTTTAACTGAAGAATTTCTCCCATTGTTTTTGAGGACAACCCACATCCCTTGGTAGCTGCAAACATATGTAAGGAAAATGCATTTTCCAGTCCTTTGTCCTTTGGTAGCTTATCTTGTTGGGTGTTTTATGTGATGATCACTGGAAGAATCACAGTGCTGAACTGTACATTTTCTATGTTTGGCATGTGGTGAGACTAAATAATCCTGTCTGTTACAAAGTCACTCATGCTAGTTGTTTCCAAATGAATCAATAACCCTTTTAAAGCCACAGCTCTGAGACCATCTACTGCTGTGGTCCATCCACCCCTGGCTTTTGAACTGCCTACAGTCATACCCAGCATCTGTTACTCTATGCAAGTCATCCCATTGACTCCAAGTAGAGCTGGGGGCGTTCAGGGTTTTGTGTGGCAAACCATGGACACACTTCCACTCCTCTGGTGCTGAGAGTCCACTGCAGCTGGCGTGCTTTCCAAAATGATTCATCCTGACCTTTGCTTGAGACATACAATGGCTTCCTAGCAAAGATGAACCAGATTTCTGGAAGAAACACTTTAAAACCATAGTGGAAATTTTCTAGAAATAATTAAATGCAATCATTTGCACGGGTCAAAAGATCTGGACACCTGTTTCCTGGAAAAGCAGTGAGGAGGGAGGGGGTGGCTCGATCATTGCTCAGCTGTCCCAGTCCCCAAGGAAGATTGGCACCTGGGTATAGGGCAGGTGGCAGGTGCTGAAGACAGCAAGGCTGAGGGCAAAACGATGGGAAGAAGAGACATAAAGAGACATAAAGATTGTATTGCTTCTCTCGAGGCCTCTACATAGCATAGAATAATGCAGTGAATTGTGTTGGTAGGGACCTCAAGTGTCATCTTGTTCCAACCCCCCTGACATGGGCAGGGACACTTTCCACTAGACCAGTTTGCTCAAAGCCCCATCCAACCTGGCATTGAACACTGCCAGGGATAGGGCATGCACATTTTTGCTGAAGCCCCATCCAACCTGGCATTGAACACTGCCAGGGATAGGGCATCCACATTTTTGCTGGGCAACCTGTTCCAGTGCTTCTTGAGCTTCACAGTAAAGGTTTTCTCCCTAATATCTAAACTAAATCTACCCTTCTTCAGTTTAGAAGTGTTCCCCCTATCACTACACTCCATGACACACAGTCCCTTCTCAATATTTCCTGCAAGGCCCCCTTTAGGTAGAGGAAGATGCTGCAAGGTTTCTCCAGAACCCTCTCCTCTGCAGGCTGAACAGCCCAGCTCACTCAGCCTGGAGAAGTGCTCCAGCCCTCTGGTCATTTTCAGGACCATGCTCTGGAATCCTCCTCTGCAGGCTGAACAGCCCAGCTCACTCAGCCTGGAGAAGTGCTCCAGCCCTCTGATCATTTTCAGGACCATGCTCTGGAATTGCTCAGCAGGTCCATGCCCTTCTTATGTTGGGGGCCCCAAAGCTGAACATAGTATTTCAGGTGGGGTCTCACAAGGGCAGAGGGGAATGCATGTGGCTCTGATCAATCCCGTTGTGCCTTCTTGCTGTGGAGAGACTCTCAGCAGCTTGGGATGTGTGTGCTGGGAGCCCCCAGCAGCTCCTTCAGCTCTGAGATTGCAGATGCTGAAGGCAAGCACTGAGCCACCTCGACCAACCCAGCCTCTGGAGGTTCCATTGAACCTCTGACTATGAGGTGGGAGACCTGGTTAGCATCAAAGCCCTTTCCACGTGCCACAGGTGCAGGGATTTTGCCGAGGGAGGATGTCAGCTGTAATAAGCAATCTCTTCTATCAGCACACAGCCTGAGCTCCCTGCACCACTCTGCCTGTCACTGGGTGAGGCCTTTTCCTCTCAGGCTCTGACTCATGCCCACATGCGTGAGCAGGATGTGCATCACGGGCCAGCCCCGGGTCAGCAGCTCAGCCCACGGCGCCCTGCAGCAGCCCTGCCAGCGATCCCGAGCCATGCCCAGGGCTGGGGACAAGCTGCATGCCACTGCAGCAGCTTCTCTCCAGCACATCCAGACATCCCAGGATGGACCATCTCCAGCCTGTGGCTAATACTGGCCATGCTGTCTGTCTGCAGGCAGCAAGGCTTGCCTGAGGAGCCTGCAGGCAGGGGGAACCTCCTGTCTGGGGTCCAGGCCCCATCCTGACACAACAAAAGCACTCTCCTTTCAAAGCCACCCCTGTCTCTTGCTGGAGGGAGGTTGCTCAGGGCTTTGGCTGTGGTTGGCACACACACATGTAGAGCTTGGGCCACAGCTCAGCATGTAAAGGTGCTTGCTCCCCGCTCAAAACACAAATTCTGCTTTTCCCATGTGCCCAGAAAGAAAGAAGAAGAGGAGATTGAGAAAAAAGTTACTAAGTCAGGAAATAATTCTGGAGGAGGGGCAGCAGTTCCTCTAACCTTGCACATGGGGAAAGAAAACTATTTGCTGACTTTGCCTTATTTTTTAATTTATTGTTTTGCCAGCTGCTCAGATGAAAGGACAAAACTGCCTGCTGTAATGAGGCAGCCAGTCAAGCATGTCTTTGCAGCATGAAGCATCTGGCCAGAATAGTCCAAAGGGTTCATGGGACACATCCTTTCAAATCTCTCTTTGCAACAAAGAAACTGGACATTTGCTTGTTCTTGCTCACGTGAAAATCCAAAGTGTCCTGGAGATCATTGCCTTCAGGAGACAGGGCCCTTACATATCAAGGATCACAAGACCCATGATAAAAAATCCCATGAGTTCACTGATTAAGCCTTTCTGCCCACTGGGCTCAAGTCCTCACCACTCTGAGGGCTGTGGCTGCCTCAAAAGGCTACTGACCTGCACAGAGCACAGTGTCACCTCCAGTCCCCATGGGGAGTGAGGGCAGCAAAAAGATCCTCCAAAACTGGGCCAGCTGCTCCTCTTTAGTCATTCCTGTTATACTGCTGTTGTTTGAAACATATTCCCCTTCCAAGCAAGGTAATTTATTGAAGCAGTACCAAGATCCACTGTGGAATTTATTGCTGCAGGATTTTGAGACTTCAGGGTACAGATAGAGTCAAAGCAAGGGCCAAGCAAGGCTTCCAATCATAGGAAGGTCCTTGGAGGCTGCTTAAATACCAAGGTGGGTATCAGTGGGCCACAGTGTCATAGAATCATGCAATGCTTTGGGTTGGAAGGGACCTTAAAGACCGTCTAGTTCCAAAACCCCCCACTGTGGGCAGGTACACCTTCCACTAGACCACGTGGCTTTGGGCCTAATCCAGCCTGGCCTTGAACACTTCCAGGTTGGGGCATCCTCAGCTTCTCTGGGCAACCTTTTCGAGTTCTTACTACACTCACAGTAAAAAATTGCTTTCCAACTTTAAATCAACCCTCTTTCAGTTTAAAACTGTTACCACTTGTCCTATCACTACATTCCCTGATAACGAGTCCCTCTCCATCTTTTCTGTATGTCCTCTACACTCACAGTAAAAAATTGCTTTCCAACTTTAAATCAACCCTCTTTCAGTTTAAAATGGTTACTGCTTGTCCTATCACTACAGTCCCTGATAACTACAGTCCCTGATTCCTGTATGTCCCCTTTAGGTACTGTGACCCTGTGCTGCAGGGAAACACCACAGGAGGTGCCTGCTGTGCACCAGCCACACTGCCATGCACATCTGTAGGCATCAGGCAAGGGCACGTGCTTCTCCTGGGGCCAGATGGGCCTGAGAGCATCCTGCCTTCCCCCAGATCCAGGCAGCTTTGGCCCTCTAGGCATCAGGCAAGGGCACGTGCTTCTCCTGGGGCCAATGGGCCTGAGAGCATCCTGCCTTCCCCCAGATCCAGGCAGCTTGGGCCCGGGCATGAGGGTGGGGAGGAGCAGGGCTCCCCACCATACTTGTCAGCCAGCAACTTCATAAATGCAGGTGGGTTTTGCACCTTCACCTGATGTTTGAGGGTTGTTGCCCCCCTGTTTAGCAGTAGAGGCTGTGGCTGAACTTTGTGAGCCTAACTCTGCTTCCATTAGTCACTGGGGGAAACGCTCACACCATGCATCCCACTGCCCATCTGCAATGTCATTCTCATTGCATGTGCAAGTCTTGCACAGCCTTTTGCCCCAAATTATGTGAGTATTTTGTCTCCAGTTGTTAGTGCAGCAAAGGAAACTCGTGGTATTTGACCCTCAGTGAGACTATGAATCTGACAAGTTGAGACTTGACAGGGATGTTATCACAGGGCCCAACAATGGCTTTACACTCAATTACATTTATGGTTTCTGCGATTCATCTAAACGTTTATGGCTTTTTCACTACCGGGAAGTTAAGGAATTTTTTTTTTTAAATCATGAAAAGGAAAACAAATTTCTGTAATGAATAATTTGCTGGTGTAAGACTCTGAGACAGGAAAGAAACTGAGCAACTACCTTGGGTGGTGGGGAAGAGTCATTTTCTGTGGTGACCAGAGCTATATTTGATTTCTTAGGCAATGTCAGCTTTTGCATGCTACATTCTTTGGCTAATTGCCAGCACGATGTGTAATACTTTAGCCACACTGTTGTTACTTAATCCTTTCCTAATCTGCAATTTGCGCAAGAGGAGTAAAATCTAAGCAAAGCCACTGAGAACATCTCCACTAATAATTTATCAAACTCAACTTTTGTTGTTGGCAGGAGACGGTAGTTGATGGAGGTGAATGTTTTCCCACAACAGCACCGTATCATAAACACAGGGCAGCTGATTCACGCCACACTTATTTTCTGTCATCCACCCTTCGTGTCACCCTGATATTTCTTCGAATGATAAGCCTGTGTGTGTGTGCTCACAACACACCGCCAAGGTCCCAGTTTCATCTCTTTGTGCAAATTACACATTAATTAACCATTAATAACAGTGGGAGTTGCATGCAGAAATCCACACCCGCCGTGATGAGACCGTGCCCTTGGTGAGCAAGTGCATTATTAAATCACCTCCACCTCGGCTGCCTGCACAGCCCAGCGAGACAAACCCTGCAGAGGGAAGCGCCCGGGCGCTCGCCAGCCCTAATCCTGCCTTAAAGAAAAGCGTTACCTCTTGCTCTATGAATTTTATTTATTTTGGTCCTCTGGGCAGTGCTTGCTGTTGTTAGAAACATGATTGCTTCATACAGTTATGTTAATGTTTGCATTTGACAGAATGTAATTGATACTTCGGCTGCTCCAGTTTCAAAGCCAAATTAGGAAATGAAGTGCTGCACATTAGCTTGTTTAGCTGGTTAAATACTGTAAATAAATACGTGCAGGGCAATGAAAACTAATGAGTTTTCTTTAAGGCATTCTCTAAATAGCTGGCTTCACAAAAAGAAGAAAAAGATGTTGCTGTGAACTCATATCCTGAAGGATTTCTCATTTTGCTGCAACAAATGTTGATCCTGTCTGAAATAGAACACTGGATTTCACTTGGAGAAGAGGATTTTGCAAATTATGGAGGAATCATGGCAAGAACTGTTGCAAATTTCACAGTAGTTTTATCAACAATACTTCTGTGACATCGCATTTAACAAAGCCATTTTTTGCAAGGGTTTAATTCAGACTGTGGTTATATGTCAAGTTATTCTCAATGCTCACTAGAAAAACATCTTTGTAAGAAGTATTTGTGCTGCTAAATCTGTGCACTGCCATAAGGCTGAAAGTTAGGCTTTTTTCCTTGACAGAATGCAACAGCATGAAAAAAGTAGGGAGAAGAATTTGGTTTTCTATAAAGAGATAATCTGTTGAGAATTGCTTGACAGAGTGCACTCAGCACTGCTGGAATAATAATTTCTCAAGTTATCTGTCAGGCTTGCCCTCAGTGCATTAAAGGAGAGCTAGAGGAGAGTATTGCACTGGTGCTGTGATCCAGCCAAGGGCAATGAATTTTCCTCTTGTACATCCATAAAATAACCCTGTTCTTTCACCCCTTTGCTTTCATAAATACTACATTGATGCAGAAGTGCCTTTGCCTAACTTCAAGGTGTCCTACTAAAATCAGGGCACTGTTTAGCATAGGTAGAGCTGAACCTCTACCAGTCCTTTTGGACTGCAAATAACCTCAGCAATATCACCTCCTTGGCAGAGATGTTGACCTTAAACCTGAGCTTGCTGAGCTGGCTGTTTTACCTGGCACTTTCAGAGGAAGCTGGTTTACAAATTCTGCTGTGCTACTTCAAAAGAAAATTATTGAACTGGTGCCTAAAATGCAGCTCAAGTATTGAGAGTTGATAAAAATACATACTTAGGATGTGAGATCCATCCTGACTGGGAGGTGGTTTAATACTGGCTTAGGACGGAGACCAGGATGTTGTGAAAAACCTCAGCTTTTCCTGTGTTTTTAGCCACAACAGAAGACTGAAGTCTCACAGCACTTTTCAGAGAGGACAATTTCAAGGTGAAAATGGTGACCAGGTCTGCAAAATACCTTAGAGATTCATGTGGTCCTCAGCCAAAAGGACCATTTAAAAATAGACAAACTATGACTCTCTCAAAAAGAAATGTGTGCATTGCATAAATCAAAGTTCTCACACCCACCATCAAAGTTTAATCACTTAATACGCTGGTTCTTTCAACACATTCTGAAACTTTGTATACAATAATACAAACGATGGGGTAACGAAGCAATAGCAATTTATTCTGCTGTACAAACGGATGTTGCATTATAATCCCTAAAGCAATCCAGAGGCTGTTTGCAGATCTTACTACAATTTGGCGTTTATTTTAATTGCTCTGCAGCACAGCTCATGTGAAACAAAGTCACGGGATGACCTACACGTTCACCTACTAAGGGTGACTTAACTGCAAGGGGGAGAAAAATGTGTTTTGAAAGTTTTCGAGGTTTCACTTAAATCGAACCTCCTGCAGCTGTTTTGAAAGGATGCATCAGGGCTTCTGTCCAAGTCTGAAAGCATGGTAGGGCAGGGGGTAATTTAATCAGCCAGGCTATGCAGTGCACATATTTTTACAAGTCTTGCAAGAATGACATCAGTAAAGTAACTTGAGATATTTTGGTGTCTGACATTCACTCAGCAAGTGCTAAGAAAATATGCTTACTGCACAGATCACTGGCTTTGCAGAGTGGGAGTCAAGGTAACTCATGAAAGTCAGTGCACTTTGCTTTATTACTGACCAGGTCCCTATTCCCTCCTTTTCACTTTCCACTCCCTTCTGAAAGTAAAACTGTTTTTGAAGTTGCTCCTGCTCAAGGAGCTGTCTAGAAGCAGTTGCTCCACTAAACAGATTTCAAGCAAAAGGACAAAGTTAAACATGAGGCAAAGTATAAATAAAAATCAAGACTCTCTTCCTCCTCCTTTCCACTTGTGAGCAATGATCTCACCGCTCCGGGTGGATTGCAAGGGTGGCTTGATCTCTTTCAGGAAAGCACATTCTCTAACCTTGATACTGCAGCTATTTATACTTCTCTCTTCTCACCACAAAGAAAAGCAGCTCTAATAATCTTTCCCTTGGTTTTAATGAGAGCACCGTGCTGCCTCCCAGCAGCAGGGTCAAGCCTCTGCCCACGAGCTCTAGCTCCATGTAACACCAATGCTCTTAGTTACTGCCTCTCCTTCTGGCTGCTCACTTTTAGACATCTGAGATCGGATTTTCCACTGGCTGAAGCATCACATTGCCAGGCACACAGGTGCAGGATGACAGCCCTGCTGTGCCACAGCATCTTCTGCTCACAGGGAACAGAGGGAAACAAATGCATGGGCTGAAAGGCAGGAGGGTTTCTAAAATTCAGAGGCAGAGCTCTAACTCCTCTCTCTCCCTTGTTTATCAGAGGAGTAGGATATCCCATTTCACATAACCCCGGGGACATCCCAAGCCCTTTCCACCTCACAAGAGGCAGGATCCATCCCCTGTCCCCACTCTCCCTGGGGATTCAATCTCAGGCTGAATTCAGGGAGTTCAGGCTAAGGCATGATTGAATGCATATACAGACCATAGTCTCTGAGACCAAACCCTATTTTTTCAGATTAAACCAGACACACTGACCTGCATTCCTCTTGAGACACCACAAGAATTGGGGACAAACATTATGAAACCAAGTTTATTAAAACTTTCTACAAGTCAAACTTTATCATCCAGGTTTCCACAGACATATACATATGTACAAATTGAACATAGTGTTTTTAGCTTTTCTGGCAGAATTTTCTACCAATATATACAAATGTATTGTTTTTCATAGAAGGGTTAAACTGTATCACAGATACAAATGTCAAGCAATCATGAGAGTTTTAGTGCAACGGAGAGCTGGAGGGCTCTGCTCTTAATGCTCATGATTCTGTCAAGTTAGTATTGCCAACAATAATTCACATTAAACTGCTCTTCGACACCTCTTATTAAGACAAAGTACAACAAAACGAGAAAACAAAACCCCAAACAGTAAGGTATGTACAAAGTACACAGTCCATGAGGTATACATGGTATTCTTGCAACACGTGGTGGGACTGCAGCTTGCCAGGGTTAACCCTTAAAATGACTTCACTCGAACGGGGTGGTGTTGGGAACGCGCATCACCCACCTCACGGCCATGTCAGAAGCCACACTCTTGCCTAAGGTGAATGGACATCTCTGCATAAACCACTGGACACATGTGAAACTAAGCAGAAATTTTAGGCAGGACTAAGCTTTACTTACCCCCAACCCAGGAAGCTAATGATTCAGATATACTCATTATTCACACATATCGGAAAGACTATGAATAATCATGCAAAATAAAAACAAAACAAAATTTAAAAAAATAAAAAAAAGGAAAAAAAAAGTTGGGGGGAGGCTGGAGGCAAACAAAATACCTGAATAATCAACTAAGGGTGTACGGAGATTTTGCTCTTAAGACTAACTTTTTTGGGGGGGTGGAGGGGGAAAGAGGAGGTGATGTGGTATTTTTAAGAGTTAAGGTGGTTGAAAAACATGGCCATGTTTACAGGTACTGTACAAGACACCCCTTATCCTTTCCCAGGGGAAGGTGCCCCAGCCGATAGTGTTACGTTTGGTAAACGGATACATTTTGGCACTCGGAGCTAATGAGACCTGCTACTTGACAAGCTTGCTGAGGGCATAAAGTTATATAGGCTACACTGTGGTAACACGAGGCTTAAGTCTATTTAAAATGCTTTCCTGGACAGCGAATGGAATCAGAAGGGATCCAGCTGGGAGATCCACTGGTTTCTGCTTCAGAAAGAGCCACAGCAGTGATTTGTCCTACGGGTGGATCTAGGAGCTTCACGCCTCCGAAAGCAGGATCATCTGGAGAAGCAGCAGCGAGCAGAGAGCTGGCCATGGTGGGTGAAGACCTCCTTCCCTCATTAATGTGTGCTTACAGTCAGAGAGCTGCTTTGTGAGCTGGCTGCTGGGGCACGCCGAGTCGATCCCCCTTTCAACCATTTCTGTCAGATTTGTTCAGGCAGAGGTGTGCCATGTGCCCCTCTGCACCTACACATCGTAGCCAGGGCTCCACACCTCTGCTACCGCTGCAGGAAAGCAGAAGGAGCTGCCTTTCCATCCCACACCTTGCCAGACGTCAGACTCTGCAGCCAAGACGCGGCCAGTTACACCGGAGGAGGATGCGGGAGGCAGAAGAGCCAGACAGTTCTCACAGGGCTGCACAAGTCCTCCGGGGCTGCTGGGACCGACCAGCAGAGCAAGAGGATGGAACTCTGAGGACACTTGGGGAGTGGAGACCTCCAGGATGGCATTCATTTAGACAAGGTCACTTTTCTGACCATACTGGCACTTTAAGATGCTGTTGAGTTTGCAGACATGGAGAAATGAAACCCTACAGAGACGCCGGAGGTAAGAATCGACGAGGTTTTTGAGATTTTGGGGTTAGCAGAAGAAGGAACTAATATCATCACTGTCTCCATGATATTCTGGGACAATCTGATCTGAAGTTCCCGTCTCCTGGTCTGTATATCCTGGCTCCAAGACTGCCTCGAACCAAGGGTGAAGCAAGATCTCTGGAGCAGTGAGTCTTTCAGAAGGCTCCCGCCGCAGGAGGCTGCGGATGAGGCAGCGGGCTTTGGGGGAGACATGGTCAGGAATACAGAACTGTCCACGGCGGATTTTGGAAAACAGAGTGCTAGGGTCCGAGTCGTGGAAGGGATAGCGTCCCACCAGCAGGGTATAAAGCATCACTCCCAAACTCCACACATCGGCCGATTTTCCAGAGTAAGTCCCCGTCGTGTTTAGGATCTCAGGGCTGACGTACGCCGGGCAGCCGTGCTTGTCTGAGAGTGCATCGTCTTCACCTTTGATGATGTGTGTGTCTTCCAGGCTCTCTAGACGCAGCTGAGTCCTAGGGAGGGCAGGAGAGGAAGCCACAGGTGAGAAACAGCTACACTCAATAATAAGCAAGCCCCTGCCATGGCCCCTGCCATGGCCCCATTCTCTCTCGCTTTGGCACTGAGAAAGGAAACGCCTCAACTTGCAGCAGAGAAGTTGCCCAGACGCCTGGGAATGTGTAATGGAAGTGCTGCTGTGTGCATCAGGCCAGCATTCACTGACGCTCATGTTTTTTTATGAACTGGAGATTTTAACAACACGGAGGGCTCTTGAGGAACACCAAGCCACCGCTACCCACGCAGGTTGCAGTGCCACTGCAGGGGGTTAATTGGTGACATGGCACTTTACAGCCACTGTGTGCCGTTCAGGCTTTGAGCAAACAGCATCCAGCTGTGCGATTCCACAAACCACAAACCCTCTGCACTGACGAGGATCATTGCCTCTCCTAAGCTTTTTATTTATTTTTTTTTCATTTTAATTCATAATTTATTTTTTTGCCTTTGCTTAACACTGCACCCACCATCTCCAGGTGGAGATGGGTCCACCTCAACCTCCTATTTTGGAGGGTAAGGGGAGTTCCCGTTGGCAGGGAAGGCATCAGCCAGCCCTGGAAGGGCTCTGCACTGCCTGGCAGCCTGCTGGGGTGTAGATATGTTGGCTTCAGCCTGTCCTCAGCCTGACCTCGGCAAATACCCATTGGTTCTGCAAACGGAAAATATGACTCAACGAGAACCGTGGGCCCGGGATTGGCTGCGGGAGCCCTGAAACTGCACCTGTGAGAGAGCCCGCGTCGCCTGCCATTGCTTAACCCTCTTCTTGCCAAATGTGATGCACATGACATCGCCTGTGCAACACGTTATTTCCAAATGAGCGAGACTGTGCGCAACGTAACATTTCAACAAATGTTTCATCTTCTTATGGGAGGGAAAAGCTGCAATAGTTTCCTTCAAAGGAATAGCTTTCTTTACGTGTCAACATACGGCTGTTTCAGAGGGGCAGTGCTGGTTAACTTTCTTATCACATTCATAAAAGATATCCTGAAGAATCATTAGCCCAGTTTAACAAAAAAAAAAATCCCTTTTCTTTTGCATCAGTAGTATCACCTTACATTTTTATGATATTAAGCACAACTCCATTACAGCTTTTACTTAGTTTTTTTTAACATTCCTTGGGATAAGCAGCTAGTCAAGAGTCAGTTTTGTTGTATTTCTGACTCTGCCACGTGTGGTGAAGCACTGCAAGAGCAGCAAACACTCCAGGGGGAATACTGAATTATTTCCCTAATCTAAATTTAACAACTAGATTCTATAATCTCCTCTATGAACCTAGGCTTTAGGCTAAGTTTTACTAAAGTGATTTTCTTTGATGCAGGATTCCCAAACCATTATTTAACCACGTCCCACCTTCACTCCTGTGTGTGCCCACAATCTACGGACATAAGGGGCACGGGAAGCACGGCAGTGGAGGGGGGATAAAAGCCTCGAAGGGTTCAGCAGCATCAAGCATCAGTCTCATCAGCAAAGTGGTTCAGCAATGAGACCCTACCCAAGTTCTGGGGCTCCCCCGTGGGTCACAAGGAAACTCTCCCGAGGAGGGACCAGAGCTCCAGCTCCTCACATCTCCTGCTCCCCCAGCTGCGCTGCTTCCTCCTGCCGGCACAACACCTCAGCCTTCCCCCTCTCCCTCTGCGCCTTTTATTCATTTGACACTGAATGAGCGGCACACATGACATCTTCTGGCGCTAACGAGCATCTGAACTATCATCCCTTTGTCTGCCAGCGGGTTTCACTGAACTTCTGCTGAATGAGAGGAAGCTCCCGGCGAGCTTCCTCCCTTTCATCAATCAAGATCTAAGAGGGAGTGCGCCCCGGTTAGATCCGTGACCTACTACACACACGTGATGAGGACCTACTCGGATTGCTCGCAGGTGATGCCCGGCTGACGGGGCTGTTTCCACTCCCTGGGACGCTTTTTGTGTCTCTGGATGTGGCATTCCTCCCTCCCCACTCACCCCAGGGCTGGCTGCTGACAGCCACTCACCTTTCTTCATTAGAGAAGACAAATTTCCTGAGCTTGAGGTCACCAAGTACGATGGCTGACTGGTGGCAGTGAGCTACAGCGGAGACAATCTGCTTGAACAGCCGGGCAGCCTCCTCTTCCCTCAACCTCTTGCAGCTCCTCACGTAGGAGTGCATGTCCCCAAAGTCCTTTTCAAAGAACACATAGGCTTTCGTGTCCCCGAGAATGACTTCCACAACCCCGGTGATGTTTCTGTGTGACGGCAGCTGAATGTAAGGTCGGATCTTGTCCTGGTAGTGTTTGAGGGGGAACACCTGTACAGAGGAAATTAAACCCAAATTCATTCTCAAGGGCGCTGAAAGCTGCAGCTCGCGTAGCAACTCTCCCCAAACAATGACGAGGGAGCTGGAGGGGAGCCAGGGCTCGGCAAGACCGGCAGAAGCGGCTACCGCGACCCTTCCTGTTCGTTGTATATTGAAATGCTGGGCGGGCGGGGGGGAAACTAAAACAAGCCACCATTCCCGCAGCCTTTGGGGGGAAGGCGCTCCGAGGTAAGCCGGAGCCCCGGCTCGCTCGCAGGGCGTGCAAACGCCGCCGGGGGCTGGCCGGGCGCTCCCAGCAGCGGGAGGATGTTGGCAGGACCCGCTCCCCACCCGCGCAGCTCCCGCTCACCTTGCAGCGCAGCTCCCGGCCCGAGCTGACGCTCAGCGCCCGGGACACCTGCTCCCGCTCGGCCAGCGGCAGCAGCAGGTACGAGGCGATCAGGCTGGGACCCGCCGCGCCGCCGCCGCCCGCGGGAGAAGCGGGGGCACACGGCGACCCGGGAGCGCTCAGGCAGTCCGGGGGGCCGCATTCGGCGAGCCGAGGGCACTTGGCGGCCGGCGCTTCCTCGGCGGGGCCGTCGTGCAGGGGCTGGAGGCGCTTGGCCGGGGCGCTGCGGCAGCGGGCGGCCGGCAGCAGGGACGCGGGGCGGCTCATGGGGGGAGCGGAGCGGGCGCGGAGCTACAGGCGGGCGCTGCGCGCTGGGCGCATCCCTTCGCTCTCCCCGCCGAAACCTCGGGCCGTGTCCACCATCTGCTGCCGAGTCCGCGCTAAAGTAGTTGGAGGCTTTTAAAAAAAAAAAATTTTAAAAAAAAAAGGTGACTCTCCTCCTCCTCCCGGCCCTGACGCACGGGGAAATGGGAGGAGAGAGGCTGGGACACGCCTGCTCTGCTCCGCTCCGCTCCGCCCGCCGCTCTCCGCGCCCCGGCCCCGGCGCGCAGCCGCGCGGGGCGGCGGGGGACTCGCCGCGGGATTCGGGGCGGCGGGGACCCCCCGCTTCGACCTTAAATAATTATGCCGAGAAAGCGAGGCCACCTTCCTTTCCAGGATCTTCTCGTCCTTACAACTGCAGGTTCCCAGCCCCAGTTCTTACTTTTCACTAATCACTAAATAACCATCCCTCACCCCACGGTTTGCATCACAGCGCTGTTGTGTGAGCATAAGCGTTTACTCATAAGCGGAGACGTAACGTGCACCATCAGAAATACTTGGCACTGGGTGTTTCCCATGTTAAAACTATATCTGCTGTCCGAAAAAGGAATAGCTCGGAGAGCCAGGCAGCAGCCAGCAGCTGCAGTGTCCTGTGAGGAGCAGACTGAGAAGAGCTCCACAAAGCTCAATAGCGTGGCTATAAAGGAGTAGTAAATAGACTTACAGCCGGGACTGGTAGTAAATGGGGGGAAAAAATGAGTCAAAGAGACAAAACCAGAGAACAAATCATCCTTGGGGAAAAAAAAAAGCTGACAGCTGTAGTTTTGACAAGAATGCTTCAAAAAGAAACTCTCCAGTTTTCTGTTTATATATATGCAAATTTTTTGTAATTTAGTGCTGAAGCTTCCTTAATCTTAACACAGGGACTCTGCATTTTGTTATTCAGTAGGATCAACTCCTATTCTGTTTTGGTTTCCCCAACCCGGGTCTGTACAAGAGGCAGAGAGGGCCGAGGATGGGCCCCCCCAGCTCTGAAGCCTGTGATGCCACGTGTGCAGGTATTCGCTCAGATTCCTGATAGATAACTGCACAGCAAACCCATGCATGCCTTCAGCTACTTCTAGTGTATTTTAAGAAACACATGAAACTCTTGTGCGGGATGACTCATAGCATAGCAGTCCCATTAATGCATTTAAACATAAAACGCATATGCCATAAAGGGATATCCCAGGGCCTGCATTTCTTTCTTTCTTTTTTTTTATCCCCAGAAATAAAATTCCGTTAATGCCTGCAGATTGTTTCTGAGTGATTCACCACAACTCTCAAAGCACGCTATTTTATTTGGTTCCTCTTACAGGTAAAACACATGCAAGTGTCTATCAGACCTTTTGTTTTACTTTTTCCTTCCTGGAAGTTTAATGATTGGAATGCTGCTGCTGGGTGAATTTAGCTGGTAGGATGCCACATGTGTGGGCTGCTTCATACATCTGAGACAGCACAAGGTGCAAGGTCGGGGGGAAGGGTACCAGTAGCTTTGGGGAAGGGGAAGGGTGCAGACAAAAACAAATGGGTGCAGATAAAACAGCAGTGGACCTGCATGAAGGTTCTCATGGGCATTAGTAGTGTGTACCAGTGTCCCCTGTAGCTCTCTCAGAACTGAGATGCAGTGTGAGCAGGAGTGAAGGTGTCAGTGTCCCCACCCTCCCAAAGATCCCATTCTCTCAGCTCCTGTGCCAGATCACTGTCCCTGCTGAGGACAGGGGCCATACTGAGGATCTGTTGCATACATTGTTGGAAGCTGCATCCTTCATCTGCCCAGCCTCCCATCCATTTAAAACCTCTAGGTGCACACCATGGGGACACAGTGGCACCTGAGCACAAGTGCTTGGCTCAAGCCAAACAGGGGATGGCACCCACTGGTCCTGAGGAAGGGAAAAAAGCACCTGTTGTCATCCTGGCTCCCCCAAAAAACATCTGGCATGTGAGGAGAGCAGAGGTACACACAGCATTGTACCTCACAGTCCTGCCACATTCTCCTGGTGCCTGGGCAGCCTTTTCTCACAGGGATTCCAGCAATTTCATGCTCTGTATGTGTGTCCCTGCTAACTGGAGCCCTAAAACTGGGTGTGCAGTCCCCAAAGGCCAGGAAAATATTATCCCTGGGGTATTCATTTCAGAAGCAGTGGTGGGTGCCCTCTTCTAGTTGGACTGTATAGACTGAACTACAGTTGACTGTGTACATGTGACTGAGACAAACCAAAGCTTAAATCTCCCAGGTCTTTGCAAAATGGGTGAAGTTCTTGACAGAAGGAAACCTTTGTTGCTTCTTTAAAATGCCTGGCCATGCTTTCAGGTACTCAAAGTCTTAATGCCATGGCTAAACATATAGTAGCAACTATTACTCAAGTTAGTCTTATGTTTTGGGTACAGAACATAGGAAGAGGTCCACATCCAGACCTCCCCTCCATCCCACCAAATTCATTTCAAGATATAGAGCAGAGAAGTGATTCCCACTTTGGCTTTTCTGGTTTTTCTAATTTTGGCCAATCCCCAAAATGCAAAATGAAAAAAAAAGGGAAAAAAGGAGGATGCCAAGGATTTTGTCTGATGACCTGCATGGCATGTTCTTTTGCTTTTTCTCAAAGGGCTGAAACTTGTCCTCCTTGCCCATTTCTGCCAGTGCTTGCATGTGCAGCCTTGGTGTGGTTAGGAACCAGTGCTGAGAACAGGAGGAATTCCAGGAAGAGATTTGTGAAAAACTGTTGCAACATTTCAGTGTTATAAGATTTTTGCAGAAAATACTTGACATAGCAACCTTGTGTTTGTTGCCATCACACCACTGGCTTTTAGCATGCAGGCTTATCTCCTGCATTAGTCTCCTCCTGAAATCAAAAGCTATCTTATAGGGTCTTTCTTCTATTCCCTGCATAAGTCTTCATCATTCCATCTCCCCCTTCCTCAAAAAAGACTTTTCAGGCTCTACCTGCTTAGCATATGTGATGAATACTGTCCTGGTAATTCCCTGTTATGCCTGTGGTGAATTTGAGCCTGAATGGCTTTACAGCTCTTCAAAATGAACCAGGGCAATGTTACACATCTCCAGTGGACAGCACTGAAAATCATTGTGAAGCACAGATCAGTGCACAATTACAGACCTAATGCTGGGATAAAACATTGACTCTGTGGATGAGTCCTGCTATCCACGTGCCAGAAAAAATAAACTGCTGTGAGCCAGCAGAATACGAGGAACCATCACTCAGCCCTGGTGTTCCAAAGGGACTTGGTACCTGTGAGGTGGGCAGGGATAACCTTTGGAAGTAATGTCTTCATGCCTGGCAAAGGACAACAGTGTGCAACAGGCACCTTCCTAATATTACTAAAGTCTGAGGAGCTCTCAGTCAAAGGATATTGCAAAATCATTACAAAAAGTAGATCCTGCCTTTGAAAAGGCCAGTCAAAGCAAGCAGGACTGCTGGCTGTCTTCTCACTTCCTGGAATCCCAGCTGCTAGGCAAGGATCTGGGACTGCAGCAGAAAAAAGAGCCCATGGGATGTGTATCACAGAATGGGCACGTCCTAGCAGAGGGAAGGGTCTTACCCAGCACAGATTTGCCAGAACTGTGGCAAGGTGAATATTGCTCTTCATATATTTTTTCTCTTTTTTGAAACAGACAAGCAGCTCAGTGCATCTGTGAGATGAAGACTGAAGAATCCAGAATTCCTAGTGCTCAGGCATTGATCCTTCCATTCCTGTTATTTTATTTAAGGGAATTTTTGTTACGTGGTTTTCAAGCATCTACCTGCCTTGCCCTCAGCCAGTGCTTACACTCACCTGAGCAGCTGCTTTTCCTTAGATGCTCACAAAATTATCACTGTTGCTCCAGTTCTCTGACCCTTTATCTCTATAACTAGAGCAGCCAGAGGCAATGAGAATTGTGTAACCATCTCCCCACTTCCCAAATGCTTGGGACAGGTCTGGTAACTTTGATAGTATGTCTCATGGGACACACAGAATAAATCTCTATTAGATTAGGGCACTTATAAATAAACTGGCTGCTTGCTAAAGAAAAAAATGAAAAGGTCTTTATTTTAGTTACTGGATGAGAGAAGCAAGGAACACAAATATTTTGGCTAATATTAAACTATTGGTAAATGATGAAAAATCAGTATCTTTATTTTAAAAGTTATCTAAAGCCATGTAATGAAAATTAAACTACTGTCAGATTGAATGCCAACAATTTAAAACCAGCATGCCATCTACAATCTAAGGGTGTACAGAATTACCCTGCACAGATGGGACTCAAAGACTAGTCGTATGGCCAGGTGATAAAGAACTAAAAGTAATGTTTTTTATAGCAGAACAGCATCTGTGATAACCCACAGCCATCCTCAGACACTGTGGAACTTGGCGGCAGATTCACCGCTGAGATATAAAACACATGACGAGCACGTAGTGACATCAAAAGGAGTGCAATGTAATGGTGTTCAGATGTCTCCCCTCAAGCCCACACAAAAGCTGCTCTGAGGGCTGCTGGAGCTCAGAACTCTCAATGATTCCCTTTTTATAAGCCTGTTGTTATCAAATCCAAGGAGTCTTATGAGCAGCACCTCCTGACTGTTCCTTTGCTAACTGAAGAGCATGAAGGCTTCTTCTGTTGCCTGAAAGACGTGTGAAGGTTCAGGTTTTCGACCTCAAATCCTGTTTTTACTTCAGAAGTCGATTGCACAAGCGGACAGTGAATGAGTGTCTCCGTTTCCCTTGCGGTCAGAGAAGATCCTATTCATACTGAGTTTACAAGCAAACACTTCCTTTGGTAAGCTTCCCATGCAATTCAATTCATGTGTGTGCTTTCAGGCTCTGTCTTTGGGTCTGGACTAACATCAGAACAAGCAAGAGAGGCAAGCTCTCTTCTCAGCCCACCACAGCCTTTTCTGCAGTGCTTTGAAATGATGAAACACACTGTGTTTTCTGCACACTGCTGCAGTCCTGTCAAGTCACTGCGATTATTCATGCATCAAGAGGCTAAGCACATACATGGGTATCTACTGGATGATGTACACCCATTCCAGAATTTTACTTGCTTAACAATCAATCTAATGTTTTTGCTCTTTATAGTTACTGGCTGGGAGCCTAGAATCTGCTGGCACCTACACACAGGATTCTCCTCTGAGCATTCTGTGACCACGTCAGGTGTTTGAAATATTATGTATTAACAATAAGTACTTTATGACCAGAAAATAAATTGTAATTAATGGAAGACTTGGAATTTGCCGTCAGTACTAGTCTGTACCTGTAGTGAGGAGCCATCAGCTTAAGGCTTTGGCTGTAGTTACAGAAAGGAAGACCTGTCCTTGGGATATTCTAACATTTTCCATCCCAGAAAGCCCTTTTCTAAGTGCATCTTCTTCACTGTATAATAAAGCACTATCCATTAAGCAAATGTTTAGTTAATGGACACAGCAGGATCCATACATGAAGATTTTTAGGGAATGTGAAGATTAAGATTCACTTGAAATGGCAGTGAAACTTAATAAAGTTGCACAGCGAACTCTAAGTTTCTTCTGGCCACAGTACTAGAGCTATTCTTGAGAAAAATGTCATGAGGTACTTGTGACCACAGGTAGGTAAGACCTTTGTCATCAGCCACTCATGAGGAAACATGAGTATCCAAGAGGACATTGTCTAAAATAAGGCAGTGTGTTGGCCTTGGCTATTGAGTCATCAGTATCACTTCCTGCAGCCCCTGCTTTTGCTCCGGGTTATTTCTCAAGGGAGCACTGACTTAGTCTTTTTGATTCTTCTAGAATGAATAAGATCACAGCTCCATGAGCAGTAATGATGAATATGTCCTTGATTCAGAGGAATGTGCACTCCTTTTAGCACAAGTGTGCTAAATCTTCCATGAGATGTCTGCCTGATTAGCTTTTATCTTTATTCCTCATGGCTTCACTGATTTGAAAACTTCAGACTCTCTAGTTGTAAAATGGAGAATTCACAGGAAGAATCTGTTCAAGTGAGAGAGCAAGCTTAAGTGAGCAAGTGTTAATAGCTTGTGCCTCAGGGTACCTCTGAAAGCTGTTATATGTGGATCTCTCTTGCCTTTAATTCATTATTTGCCTAGACATTTCTTTAAACCCTCAAAATAGTTCCTCAAGTGGAACTTCTCTAGCAGAGACAGATTCTCACCAGTTTGCAGCAACAGATCCTTCTTAGCTACCCTGAGGTTTGCTGCATTTGTAAAGCACACTTAAGGAAAAAGAAAAAAAAAAAAACCAACCACCTGACCTCTGAATTTCTTTTTAAAAATATCATTGCAAAATTTCTGACGTCAGACAATGAGACACAAATTACCTTGTGAACTGTTAACATATGCCTGTTTACATATGATATCTTATAGCCAAAGCAGATTAAGATTTGAAGGTTTAACTGCTGTTGAGTTTCCACTTCTGTGAATCATACAGATCATACAGCTTATTCATCACAGGCACTTATTTTTATTCTTTAACTCTTTCAAGCTACTTCTTCCCGGAGCAGAGTTTAGGGGGAACATGGGACACATGGGAACAGAGAGAGATCACAACTGCACAACAAACCCCAAACTTTGCAAACGAAAGAGCAAAGAGCTGCCATTAACTGCAGCCACCCTAGTGAATCAGTAGTGGTTTCTATCTTGCACCAGGTGAGCTGACAGGCACAGAAGCCTTCCCCAGTTGCCACAGTTAGTCTGTCCTTCCACCTAGTTAAGAGCCAGCTGCAATGGATGCTGATGGCCAACCCTGGAATCTTTCAATTTAAGGAGGAAAATTACTTGTAAGAACAAACAGGAGAGAACTGGCCGTGGCAAAATCAACAGGATGGCTCAAGTTCCAGGTTCAAAGGAAAAAAAATACCATTCATCATACTGGGATTCCTTGGATGCTATGTTATAGTTTAAATTCAGAAATGCCAAATGTTTTGGTGAAAACTTCATTGATTTCAGTAAACACAGGCAGTTTATTCTAGCACTTGAATGTGTGTGGTGCATCACTGATTCTAATGGGACTCAAGTACTCTCACCAGCAATGCTGGCACAAGTGAACAAGTATCTGTCTTTTTCTGGATAACATGGACATATTTTAAAAGAGGCATCTCTGCTGATAAAAGAAAGAAACCTACCTCTATTTAAATACACATGCCTATTCACCTCAGATGTGATTGTTATTAAAGCTAGGCAGGCCAGTGCTGCCAAAAATCAGTCCATTTCTTCCAGGTGAAACCAAGAAGGATTTCAGAACTTCACTTGCTTTCAGATTGTCTGATTCACTGACACTGCCTGGCTCAGGCTAGCAAAGGAGAGAAGGAAGATGATGTCATTTGAAGCAGGAATATGAACATCCAAAAATACTTTTCTTCTTGGAGAGACCATAAGTGACTGTTTGACTATTTGTTCTTTTCATTTAAAGTGTTGCTTCAGATTTGTTTGGGTTTTTTTCTCCCAGCTGTACCATCTTAAGCAGGCAGTCCACCTTATGACCTGTGGATTAGCTAACAGAGGCTGAGTGCAGCACTGTGATGGGTCAAGCCTCTTTTTCAGGTAGGACAACAAGGTGTAACCAAGACAGCAATCTCCCTCACAGCATTACTCACTGGAACATGAGGGCAACAAACCATATCAGGAACTGCAGCAATCCAAGGCTATACTGGTACAAATGCCACAGGTAGCAAACCAAACCTGCTGCCACCAGTTTGTTGGTAGGAATCTGGGTATAATTTACCATTTATTATGTTATGTGTTATTGGAAGGCACATTCAGACACCAACACAAACTAAATTTGAGGTGCAGCACTTGTGGCCGTGGAAAATGTACATCTTTGCATCTGAAAACTTGGGAGGCTGGTTATCACTAAGGATTGAATTAGACCCAAGAGGACAATCTTAATGCACCTCTGCCAGCAACTGCAGAGCTTGTTTAACCAATACAAGTTTCTGTTTCTGACTATTCTGCTTAGAAATGGTTCAAGAAAAAATTTAACCACAAACTTAAAGATGAAACAAAAAGGACATTCCCTCCCCCTCCCTGTTTTGTTTTGTTTTTAATGCTATTGTTAACACCCTCCCTTGTAGTATTTAACTGAAAAAGGGTGACCCACCTTAAAAACTATAGGTTTGAGCCCTGAGGTATTTTAAAAGGGACCTGATTTTACACATAAAAATTTAAACAAGTACATACTGCTCAATCACCCCCCAGTCCTTTTCAGCTATTTCAGCTGGGCTTCAATGGCAGAAGCACCCACACTCACTGCAGAGTTGGGAAAGGATGGACCTCGGGGGTTAGACCACATAATGAAAATTAGCCAGCCAATTCCCATGAAGTGTTTTGAACACAAAAGCCCAGTGCAAGTAATAATGGTTCAGTTCTCTTTTTCAGCTATGAAATCAGCTTGCAGATTAATATTCTTCAATTACAAAATAACAATTTTCAGCTTGAAGTGGTTTGTGCTCTTAAGTGCAATTGGGGTTAATAATGGTCTATGAAAGGAGAGCTGTTAGCAAACAGTAACCCAGAGTGAAAACCTTAGCATATGTGTACCTCAGCTACATTTTACATTAAATGTCAGATTGTACATTCAGAAAAATTACATAGGAAAATACCATCTAGCCCACTAAGGATCCCAAAGCTGACAGAAACCTGTATTTTCTGCTTACATATTGCCAACAGATAATTGTCATCTGACTGCCAAGGCAGCTTCTTTTACCTATGGCTATTTCTAACTCATGTATATATATTTCTTATCTGCCTATGTGTTCAGATCAATTTCGGCAATAAATAGTGTCACAAAGTTTAAGTTCTTTTCTGGATCTGTGCCCAAAAGCATAGAGATCTGAAGCTTATATAAAGGCATATGGTTACACTATATCTGTACTATCTAAAATTTAGTTATTGGAATACCTCCGTAAATAATTGTAGTTTTCTAGCCTACAATATTAAGGTAAAGCCTTCTGGGACTTCTAAATGAAAAAAGCCTGAATTAAATGCTCCTGAATTTCAAAAGAAAAGCCTTAGTCAGGGCAGAGAGTTCAAAATTATAAAAAACAAGGCCAAATCCTCAAAGCTGAATGGTTCTCTGTGGCCACAAACAAGGTATAAATAAAGCCTTCTGGGACTTCTAAATGAAAAAAGCCTGAATTAAATGCTCCTGAATTTCAAAAGAAAAGCCTTAGTCAGGGCAGACAGTTCAAAATTATAAAAAACAAGGTCAAATCCTCAAAGCTGAATGGTTGTTCTCTGTGGCCACAAACCAGGTATAAGTGTGCAACACTTTCTGCAAATGCATCTCTGAAGTTTGTGTTAGAGCATGGGCATGGTCCCAAGCACTGCAAATCCTTGCTCACAGTGCCCTACTCCAACCATTCCCAGTAGTTGCAGAGACAGTAACAGAACTAGCTGCAATATAGAGCAAAGCACTCATTATTACATGCTGGCAGGATCTGCATCTCTAATACAGTGAAGAAACCAGCACACTGAAAAGAAAGTTTAAATGCTGCAAAACATACTTTATTTACCAAATGCAAGCTTTTAGAAATTCAGAAAGGTAGAAAAAAACCAAACAAGTTTAACTGGAATTCCTTATATTCCTGAGTTCAAAAAATGCTTTCAGTTAGTTACAGTGGAGACCTTCAACTTTGGCTAGAAATGAAACATTTAACAATTATTTGCCTATAAATGAAACACTTAACAAATAACAATCAGTTATACAACCTATTTAGAATCAGCAACTTATCTCACAAGACCTCTAATAACAAATTTTCTTTGTGGCAGTAGCATATCCAGCTCATGTGTCCAGTGTTGACCAGCTTTGTTTTTTCTGACTGTCAATCAGTCTTTTAAGTATTTCATCTCGTACAAGATCTGATCCTTTTACATCAACATGGCTACAGCCCATTTTAGGGCATCTGTTAAAAAGAAAAGAGAGACTCCATTAAATTGGAAGAATTTAATTTGAAGTATTTGTCAGATACAGGCTTTTGCATAACACCTGCTAGCATTTTTTTTTCACTCTTTCTCTCAGTTCCTTGTTACCTCTTGTCCTCTTCACCAGCTCTATGTGGGAAAAATAAATCTATCTCAACTGGTGAGAATCATCAGCTGAAGGAAGGAAAGAAGGTGCACAGTGAGAGATGGAGCCTTTCACCTGTTTCACTCTCTTGCTGCAAGCACACAAGCTGCCTTCATCAGCAATGATATCAGCACTGCATGGACACCTTTCTGTGTTGCTTTCTCTCTCTGCAGTCCTCTAAAAACTGCAGGTAGATACTGCTTACCGTACTAAACTGCAGTGGAGAAGTATAATCTTCACTGCCAGATAAGCAGGGAAATTATTTTCTAGGGAGACAAAAGGGAGTGAGTCTTGCCATGACTGACTGGTGAATCAGTGGACAATCTAGTTGGTGTAAAAATCAACCTGACTTTTTATGAGCTGTGAAAGCTCAGAAGGGAGAAATGGGGCCAAATTAACAGCCTCTAGATGATAATCAAATACAAAATGTCTTACAACTACTGAAACAGCCAGATAAAGACAGCACGGTAAAAGATATTCAGGGACCAAAGGTCATTTTCCTTTGGTGGTGGCCCAAACATACACAGATGGTATCTATAGTAAGAAGTAGCACTTTTCCTGAATTTTTTCCTCTCTTAGAGTAACTTTTGTCTGAGGTACTGAACTTACTTACACTCAGTACTCATAACTTTTACTCCGGATTCGTCCACAGGTTACTGTGTTTGTCATAGATCAGTCATTTAATTGCTCTGTGCCTCAGTTTTCCCATTTATCACCTTAATACAGCAATAGCTTGCCAGATTAATGAATAACAAGCGCTCAGAAAGCTTCCCACATTTCCTGTAAGCATAAAGTATTAGTATGTCCTTCCAGGCAGTGGAAAATAGTGAGCAAACCAAGAGACGTAAGAGTTGCCTCAAGGAGTGTGTGACAAGTCTGTCAGCACGGGCTGAGTGTACGTCAGCTGAAGGGCTGGCAGGCAGGCCCTGCGCTGCCAAGGGCACTGAAGGCATCCTGTGGATTCCAACTGGGAAGTACTTGTGAGGAAACAGCCACTCTGTGTCTGCAGAGTGAGCAACAGGTCTGATTCCAGAGTCAGGCCAGCGAGGATCCTGCCCTGCTCTGCCAGGACACCTGCTCCCACAGGAATATCCCTGGCAGCAGCCACGCCATGAGACTGTGACACTGAAAAAGGGAACTTGTGGCAATAGCTGGCCTGTCATTCCACCACAGCAGATGATGGGTTTTCAAAGTAACTGCATTTTCATGAGAAAGTTTAAAATTATAGTAGGTTGGTCAGACAGACTGGGCAGAGAAAACCAAGGAGTCCTTCTTAATTTAGTTGCAGTGAAGCTGTGGCATTGCTGTGTGTGTGCTTTTCTTGCACTGGAATAACTGCTGTAAAAATGGTAAGGCTGTCAGCTAAAACTCAATATTAAGAAGTGCCAGTGTTCAGACTGCACAAATAATTTTGGTTTGGGAGTAAAGCAGCTTTTAAAACTGGGTGTTGTACAGCTGATATGATTTTTTTAAACTCTGGAGTTTCTTCCATTTCTTAAAAGGTAAAATAAAATTCAGTCATGTGGCCCTATTTGTTTTTCAGCAGAGCTAAAACTTTTGATCCACTACAACAATTTCTCCTAAATTGGCATTGTTCTGATGGACTTAAAAACACAGAGAAATATTTAGATATGAACATCAAATTCAGTATCAGAGAAAGTATTCTTGTCATTGGGCTGTTGAGCACATGCTTTTTAGCCTCTCCCTATCCTCCAGAACACTCATTTTTCTCCAACTTGAGAGCTACTACCCAATTCCTGTTCATTTTTCCAGCCCAGTTTCTGTCCATCCATGTTGCTGGTTTTGTTGCTATTCCCAGTTATTGCACCCATTCCAGATTTTTCCCTAGATTTTGTAACACAAGCAAGGTACTTCCATCTAGTTCTTCAGGCTGTCTTGACACTGAGATGGGCACCCCAACTGATAACTGATGCTTGGTTTTATAGCAGTGCTTTCCTGTAGCAGGGAAGGAGCATGGAATAAAAACTCCAGCTCCACCTTTGTAATCCCCATGGAGGACTGTGTAGAGCCTAACAGAAATGCCAGAGGAACAGATGGAGGAAATAAGCTGCCTGTGGCATTATCTTCAGGGAAATCAGGTTGCTGGTCCCTAACAGACCTTCCTAAGCAAACTGCACATTTATTAAGAAGGCCACAACTGGTAAGTTTCCATGAAGTCATCAGCCCCAGAGTAGGAGGGTCTAGCATAAATGGTGTAAAAACAAATGTGAAATCAATGATGAGATGATACATCCTCTCAACTTGCTCCAAAAAGCATTAGTGTTCAAGCCTCTTCTTCTTCTACTTTTTTCTTTTTTTTTTTCTTAAAATCATTATGATTTTCAAATTTATTGTGGAGATTTTGAGGTTTAAAAATTCATCTGTTACATCTTTTCATTCAAAAAATACATCCCATGCGAAAAAGTGACAGACTGTTTTGGTGATATAAGAATTATTTGACTGCATCATGGTAGGAACTGCACTGCACTATCTGATCTCATTCTTAAATTCTGTTCCACCTAAAATGTTGTGGTTTAATATTTTTCACTTTAACACTCAGTTGTTTGAATATTTCTGAGCTGTATTGGAATATAACTGGAAAAGAAGGTGCACGGAGGAATTTTTTTTTTTCATTTACTTCAAGGCTTCCTACAAAAGCAGTGGGAACAAATCAGCAACTGAATTTTAGGAAACTGAGGTCTCTCTTTTTGGTCATGGCTATATGAAATCTCTTTACTTCTCTTGTGCAGCTACAAGTAGCTGTAACTTCCCCACACAATTCCTGAATACTTCCTTACACATTGTTTTCATTAAAAAGAAAAGCACCTTCACGTGTCTAGCACTAATGAGGAGGCTGCGACTTGGGCAGATGCTGAAGTTTTACTTCCTGCAGCCTTTCCAATCCAAATACATTTTCTAGAACAAGTGGAGTAAAATTCCACTTACACAGCAAAGCAAATAGCTTTTCCACACATTCTTTTTAGCTTACCGAACTTTTTTCTTTTTCTGCTTTTGAGTCTGGATCATTTCTAGAATGGCATCTTCTTCATAAATATGTCCACAGACCTTGTTCCGCACTGGCCTCTTCATTGTCACCTGTAATCAGTAAGGATTGATTTAAAGCAACTGATGATGCCCATGAAAATGCTTCTTCTGAGATTTTATGTGAAACAGCAGGAAGTGTGTTTGCCACTCATACATGGAATTCCAGTTAAATTATGGGATGAGGTCCTGCTTGGTAAACTACATTCCTGCTTACATTGGTTTTCTTCCCAAGTGGTACTGCTCTTTTCTGAAAATGCTTAAAATTTATAATATTATTGTTATATATAATGTTGTTTAACAGGTATTGCAGATTTGTAATAAACAAACCAATGAAGAATATGGAATAACTATTTCCCTGTCAATTACTGTAGCAGTGATACATACCTGTGTAATGGGACAAATGAAGTTCATCTGACTCCGAGTCACAGCTATATCTTCATCAATTTGTTCAATGGTGTCATTACCATGATCTGATTTATGAGAAAGTAGAATGGGAAAAAGAGAAAAAAATTGTTTCTTATTTAATACATTGCCAATACTTAAAATAAGCTAATAAAATCCAACATTTGCCAAGTATTATCTCACAGTGATATCTAAAATACCACAGCATGTTTCTGCACCACTCCATGAACAAGACACTGCAAAAAAATACTGTACTAGAATGTCTTTTAGAAAATGTGGATTTTTATATTGTAACCACTTATGTTTGTGTGTGTGTGTGTGTGTGGCTATTTACAGCCAATGCCAGAAAGAAAGGCTAGGAAGGAGAGCGGACTGGGCTGAAGATATGCAAAACCTTTGGTATTCACTATTCAAGTTCACCAAACCCAGTCACACACAGATGTGTCCCCAGACCCTACCAAAAGATGAGGTGGACCAGATGTGGCAGTCCTACCCTCAATATCAGTTTTGTGTTTGAGTGTCATAAATGGGCTTGCTGTATAGCCTGTACATACTGTACACACTTTAAAAGGAATTCGTATTGTTTATCATAATGCATCATTTATAAAGTGATGCTGTTGTATTTTGATAAGACTATAATTAGTCAAAAACAAAAGCCAAAAAGTGTCACAAACAACAGAAATGCTATTGAAGTAACCTTAAAGAGGAGGCGCACAACAAAATTTCTGACTATTCCCAGAAAATACCCAGTGGCCCAATGCCAGGGAATGGAGGGCTGACAAATGAGAATAAATCCATCTAGAGTTGGAGGAGCTGCAGGTCCCCACCTTTACCAGAAGAAGAAAGCAAGGTGTAAGCAACTCTGTGCACCCAGGGGCACACCAACTAGTGTTTCATGCAGAAGTTAGCCAAAGTCAAAAGCTGAGACACAGGAGCAGCTAAGGAAGAGACAAATAAGTATATATATATATTTATATATATTTAGAGAGAGAGCTAAGTATAGCCTAAATGAATTGCATACATGTTGTTTTATCTTCTAGCTCTCCTCTGTTATTGTAAATGTAGGCTTTTAGTTGAATGCATTTGTTTATCTTTGAATCTTATCTGGTAATAACAGCAAACTTAGCACCTGCCATAGCTTTCCATTCCTTTGGGGTAGTTCTGCAATGCCTTTGCAGAGGCAGAGAAGGGCCCTGGGGTGCAGTCCTCAAGGTATCCCAAGCAAAGAGAATGTTTTTCTTTCTAGCTGCACAAGGTGCACCCCAAGGGAAGAGTGAGAAACACAAGTGAACACTGAGAGTTTGGAATTACTTCATGATTTACCTTCTGCAGTGCCTCAGCCTGGGTTCCCTGTGCTGCTGTTGCACACTATCAGCCAATCTTTGCCTCCCTGGTATTCAGTCTTCCACATCTATTAAGGACCAGTGTTTCCTAACTTATGGTCAGTCCTGCATGCCTGTGTGATACCATCACCTTCCGGATGATACCAGCAGACATCACCCGTGGAGCAACCAAAACCTCTCACACCCAGCCTAGGCTGAGCGTGCTGCCCTGTGAGCCAGCACAGCTCTGCCTGGAGGACTCCTGGCATTGATGCTGCAGCCATTGCTCCACCACAGCACCTCTTGGTATGCCAGGCCTATTTCCAGACCTTCTTCCTTAACAGAGCTTGCCCTTCTTTCCATTTCAATATTCCAAGCATTTACAAATGTTTCTGACCCAGGTGCTCTAACCCCAGGTACTGGGGTCGGAACTAGGTGACCTTTAAGGTCCCTTCCAACCCAAACCATCTTATGACTCTACTCCTGTGAATACCACTGGAATACTCATTCATCAAGGGTATTTCTGTGTCTACTACTAAGGTCTCATGCAATCAACAGGGTGTGGAATCTGGGGGAAAAGGAGCTCACATGTTTAATGTCAATCATAATTTCAAGGCTTTAATATCCAAGAATGTTAAGATACCTTCATCAGATACTGACCACCTAAAAAGGCAAACACTTGCAAGTCAGAAGGAAAAAGTGGGCACAATTTAATTATAAATACCAAAACTGCAATGGTATGGACACCAGAAATACACTTGTGTTAGTTACCAGTTTTCAGAAAAAAACTCTGTGACATATTATTCTTAAATTGCTCATATATATGGTTTATTCTATCTTAAGCACATAGTATTTGAAGCAAACACAACTTTTGCAGGGAAAAAGGAGTTTTTTAGATAAGGCTTTTGAAATACCAAGCAATGGGTGAAATCCCACTAAGACAGCAATGCTAAACAATATTGGAGTTATTGGCAGGTGGCAGCTTTGGCATTGGCTGTTTTACTTCAATATCATAATTTTTTTTTTTTTTCTACAAGGAATGCCAACAAAGAACAAGAGATTCAGAATGTCCTTAAATTCATGTATCTGCAAATTTTGACATACTGCAGCTCTAATCTTTCCTGTGGAAAACATCACATTTTTCTGTGTTGTACTTTGTTTCAACCCATGAACTTCGCATGCAATTCCAATGTACCAAGGCATCACATCTGTCAGTGGCATTAAAAAGCAACAGTAATAGCAAGATCTAGGACAGGGGATTGTTTAAAAAAAAATCAGTAAGTAGGTGCCAGTGAGGGAAGGTGGGTGAATTTTTAAAATATGGGGCTATGCCCCTGACTCTACTTCTAAAACCCAATACTATAAAATAGGCATGCAAGTGGCTTTTTCTGGAAGAGTATTCACCTGTGGAGCACCTTCTGACTTTGCTGAAGAGTCACCACTTCCCTCATCACTTCCATGTATGCTTACTTAGGTACTGACACAAGAATTTAGGAGACTATAGTGAAGCATCCAAGTTCAAAAACAAGAGCTCAAGCTTGGGTACTGGTGCTTGAGCTGCCCTTGAAGGCCTCAGGTCTCTAAATTATGTGAACTAAATCCCAGGCTGGGGTAACTTTTTCCCATACTGGCTTTGGAGGTGATTGAGATGCCTCATGTTTAATGGTTGAAATTTCATGAGTTGAGACCTAATCCTTGTAGGTGGGTATATTAATCTTCTTGGATTCAAACTGTCCTCTTGCTGCAATCATATCTTATACACTTCAGGTTGCACTTCATTTGCAAAGATCTTGTATACAGCCTATCAGAGTGGGGCCCTGGCCTCAAGATGTGATCACAACCCAAATGAATCATTATTTAAAATATTTCCTTTTCATAAGCAGCTAATATTTTTAAAAACAAATATGCAAGACTGGGATGATGCAAGTAATACCTCAAGCATGTCAATAGCAAATTACCATAAATCAGATAAACCACCCACAGATTTGATGTTATTGCTTGATGTTCTACATTACAGGAGAAGAAAGGAAAATCACTTTTTTCAGTGACAGTAAATTTTGCAGACATTACACAAGACACACACACACATCCTAAGCTGGTCAGAAAGATGCCCTAAACTGTAGATCTATATCTGTGGCCTCATATTGGAAGATATTTTCATTAAGGTCAAAGGGATTTTTTTTTTACCAAATGAAATGTATGACCATTTGGAGGATCTAAATTGCAAGTCTGACTATTCTACAGAAAGAAATAAAAACACTGGATCATACATATTTCAGCTAAGTCAGGTTATATTTTTCTAAAATTGAGTTTTCCTTGCAAATTAAAACCAGACGCAGAAAACACTAAGTTATTGTTCCCAAAATTCAGATGTTGCCTTAAGTAACAGAAGTGCATACATCTATTTTGGTAGTCTGAGAGATCACATATTAAGTGCCTTAACAGTTTCTAGTTTTCCATTCCAGCCAACTGAAACATGTTATGAGTATTAGTAACACATTTTCTATCTCGCTATCTCAGCAATGATGTTTACAGCTGTTGTAATAAAACTGCATTCTTATAAAGGTATCTATTTTTGGTAACACATCATAATGAATTTTGCAACT
The DNA here is from genome assembly GCF_014805655.1 of Passer montanus. NCBI lineage: Eukaryota > Metazoa > Chordata > Aves > Passeriformes > Passeridae > Passer > Passer montanus. The sequence goes on along the minus strand of NW_024368041.1, from coordinate 6,068,124 downwards.
GCCAAGGGTTTTTTTACTTATTCAATTTTAATTAAAAGCTGGTATTAATTTATATCTCTATCACTTTCATCTCTTGATAATATTGTGACTAACATGCCTTTGCTCAGTTTTTACTTACTTTGCTGAAAGAGACTCAGAACTTTTAAGTCAACTTTTAAAAATAGGAAAACCATAGTGCAGAGACATTAACTGCTGGATTGTGAATTATACTAAGCATGTATAATATACATGTTAAAAAAACATGAGAGGAAAAATCCTCTCCACTGTCACTGTTATTTCTGTGACCAAGAGACTGCTGTCTGCTCACTGCTCCCCGTGTCAGCAATGCCCTCTCCCCAGTTTCTGTTTCTCTAACCTGGTTCTCAGTGAGTACATGTTGCAATGTAAACTCAAATGATTTCTTTCCGTTTGTGCTGGGCTGTTCTGCCTTCTCACCTGCCACAATCAGACACTAATCCTGAGAATCAAAGGGTAACGTTAAGCATGTGGGATTGAGTCTTTGTAAGCCTGAGCCACCAGACAGACAAGGTCTTGGCTCCCAAGAGGGTCTATTGTACTGCTGACTCCATAGAAATAACAGCAACTCATCCAGGCTGGGAAAAATCCTATCTCTGGGAGTTCCAAGAAAAACATGAATGTTATGAGGACAAGTCAGATGCCAAGTGCTCCTGCCAACAGGGCACAGAAAATAATGAAAGGTGGGGGAGGTGAAGGACATGGTCACAACCAAGAGCTGTGCTCTAGGAGTCAGAAGGCATCTGGGGTAAGGAAAGGCCAGGGCCAAGTCTAAAGGAAGGACCTGACACTGCTGAGAACACCAGGTAATGCTGGAAAGTGGGTCAGCATGCCCATCACTGCTCTGAAGCTGGGTTGGCCTTCAGTCCAGAGAAGCAGACCAGAACAACTGTCCAGTGTCCTTCCCTAGGGATGGAGCTGCAGTAAATGCTGTAGGAGTGAAAGAAGGGGGGAAGCAGAGAGTAATACCTTCCTGGTAAACTCTCCAGTCTCTAGCACTTTGTAGCCAAGGACTTCCTGACTCAGAGGTAATATCTTCATACTTAATAAGCCCTGGAGTTTTCCTTCAATGAATTTGTCTAAACTTGGAGAGGGGAATTTTGTCCTGGACCTTTCAGCTTGATTAGAGACAGTTATCTTTGCTAGAAAGGTTAGCAACAGTTTAATTTTCCTTGAAAATTACTGCAGAGGCTGCAGGTTACAGTTTAATTTGATTTTTAAGAGGTAAAATAAGGTGTGCAGGCTACAGCTGCAGTCAAACAGTTCAAAGGCTTTGTGCTTTTTGCCAGAGGCATGCGATAGTTTAATTTGCCAACCAAGCCAAACTAGGCTTTGCATTGAAGTACATTACAATTTGATTACTTGCTGGTGTTGCAATACAAAGTTGATCTAAGGAAGGTGGCCTCTAACGTGCTGCTCCAGATTGCAATTGCAAATTTACTTGCTCCTGCCCAGGCCAAGCAACTTGCTGGTAATTTACTGCCAAGTGCTTTGTATGTGCCCTGTTTGACAGATACTTGTGTAAAAAGCACATAGAGATGAATTTGGTCAATCCAAAATAAAATTACAGTCCTGTATATATAAGCCATTCTTATTTTCCTGGAGTGTGAAATACAAATTAGATTAATGAATTAGCAACTTTTTAGTTCCTTTACATAATAATAGTGAGGAAGGAAAGGATCATGTCTTGCACTAAACATCAATCCTCTAAAAACTCCTTTAATACAATAAAATTCAGAGCACTTGTATATTTTACAGTATTTTGTCCCACTAAGCTACAAGTCTTTTAAAATACACTATACTAAATGGAAATACTGTTCCCATTTTACCCATTCAATACTGGGTAGAGCTGCTTGTTGCCAGTTTTCCAGAATGGCCTTTAAATGAAGAGAGACTGTGATTTGATGGAAATGTTATTGGACAACTCTTACAGAAATAATGTAAGTGAAGGAGATTTAAAGACACTTGCAGCTAGATACAATTTTCTATTTAATATATTAATAATAAAATGTTACTACAAATCTTAGGGAAAAAAAAACCTAACAAGAACTCCAGAAAACCCTGTGAAACCTCCAACTCACATACTAATCAAAGTGAGAAGAGACCATCTTTGCCTTTAGATTTTGGGATATTCAGACTGTTCCCACTGAAATTCAGTGGGAACTGTGTCTGTAGAACAAAAATGATATCTTTGATTATAAACCACACAACTCAAACAATTTGATAGGCAAACAGAGAGGCAGCTTTCTTGCTCCTTCTGTTATTGCAAAAAACCATGAGAAATCCACACTTCAAAGTCCTCGGATGACATTTTAAACTGCAGTTTTCTCATTGCTGCTCCTTGGACTTGATCTGAAGAAGCTGCTGGGGGGAGATGAAGATTACCTAAAAAGATGTCATGAAGGCTCATCAATAAGCTCACAGGAGCTACTGTTTCTGGAAAACCTAAGATGGTCATATTTTTCCATCTTAACTACCATCAGCCACAATGACATGTAAACTTAAGAAGCAGGTTGAGTACCAGAGACTTGCTGAAAATAAACCAAACTGATAAACACTGTTTAAATGACCAGAAAACTCTAGGTCTACATGAATGCATGCCAGGCATGTGACAATGGAGCACAAGTATTAAGGATGCCACAGTATGAGTGAAACATGAAAGCTGGAATATCTTATGAGTAAAAACTAGACACAAACTACTAAATTGTAAATATATGTAAAGAACATTTTTATTACTTGGGATTTCTCCTCCTCTTCAGAAGAAAAAAGGCTGAGCAATCACTGCTTCATGCGGTTTAACTTATAAAGGCAATTGCCATGCTTAGAGAGCATAATTTCATGTATCAGAGATGAGAAGAATATCACACACATTTAAAAAATGAAGAAATTCACTCCAGGCACATGAAAGAAAAAGTTGCAAAAGATGCAACCAGGAAAAAAAAAAGCCTACCATTTCATTAGAAGATGAACCACTTTCCATTACTAACATTGTGGTCAGAATCTGGAATGTCACTGATGCAATGCTAACCATCAAATGACATGAACATGTAGGGCTTGCCTACACAGGGAAGTTGTTGCAAAATAAGCGAGGGTGTGAATACAGAATGCATTAACTACTTGGCACTAACTCAGTGTGTGGACATTCCTACTCTGCACTAGGAGTGCCTTTTGGCTGTTTAGCCTAATCCACTTCCACACTGGACTTGAGGAAGGCACTGTTAATCCTGGGCTGGAGTAGCAAGAGGACAGCTGTTGGTATTGACAGCAGAGGGGAGGCACATCCATTTTTGCAGAAGTCCCTAGCAGTGCCTGGATGGTCTACTCTGTAAATTTAACACATTTTCTCAGAACAGTCCATTGCAAGTATTCTGTACAAGCAGAAATCATGTCTATGATATCTGTCAACAAAAGGTAACAACATGTATCTTGTAACCTATGTGGCTGGGAGTCACTTTGCCTATTTCAGTGTGTCATTTGTGCGTTCTTGTAGACATTCACTTCTAAAAAGATGAACTGGTGAGGGCTTTTCAGGTGCAACAAGCTTCTGAATATGCTCCTGAGCAGAACTGTTCCAGGATAACAGACAGAAAACAAAAAGAGCAGTGATGGGGCAAGCAGACCAGGTAGCACTGGTCCCTAGTAGTCCATCCAACAGGCTGCTATAGAACCAGTGAGCAGAAAACCCCCCAGCTACACCAAATGATCATACCCCTAGAAAATTATCACATTACCATTTCAATCTGTCTCTTCATTCACATTCTCCTCACAAGACTTTTTCTAAAAGACTTCACTGTTTTCCTATTCTAAACCACTCTCTGAAAAACCTTAGAATAATGTGCCCTGGTGCCAGGAGAGTTGTGAATACAGACACATTTGTCATGTGGTGGGGGCACAGGTAGGAATATTTATAAGCTACACCATGAGAGGGATGAAGCTCTAATCCCAGAAGACTAACCTGTTGATTTGGTGATTGGCAAGAATGACACAGGCTCAGCAGCTCTGAAACTGCAGAGAAAGCACAGGAAAGAGCAACCTGTTCCCTTTGAGAATGGGCAGAATTATAACAGGAATATTTATAAGCTACACCATGAGAGGGATGAAGCTCTAATCCCAGAAGACTAACCTGTTGATTTGGTGATTGGCAAGAATGACACAGGCTCAGCAGCTCTGAAACTGCAGAGAAAGCACAGGAAAGAGCAACCTGTGCTAAACCCTGAGAATGGGCAGAATTATAATACAGAAAACCAGCTCCACTACCCCTTTCACCCAAAGAAGGGAGGGGAGAACATATGTGCTTCTGTTACACCAGAAGACTGATGTAAAATATTGTTCTTGAATAAAAACATGAGTACAAATAAGAAAACGTGAAAACAAAACAGTGGGAACAAAATACCCTTTTTTCCACCCCCTAAATGTTGAAGCACTTCAACATTCAAAAATTTCAAAAGAAATTTTTAGGTGCTATATTTTATTTTAAAATTAGTCTTAATGAAGACAGCATTTGCAATTTTCTTCTTAGTGATGCATTTCAATACTTAACAATGTTTTCTAAAATTCTTACTTTCAGAATGAGTTTACTTAATTTTAAAATGTAACACCATGTGAATATAATTCAATGTGCAGTGAAGCACATTGAAGTTATATATCCACATAACCTCCTGAGCTTTATTATTAGGATGTATAAAAAGAGAAGTTGTGTTAATTTCCCAAGTTTTTTAATAGAATTTTTTTCCTGTATTTTACATATAAAATTCACCATTCCAGTTGTTCTGAATTCTGCAGGTTTGCACTGCCTGGAACACCTCTGGGATAGCCTGTCACTGCTTCAGACACTGGCTGGCTACTTGCTTGGGGCTGCATCTCCTGCTCTGCTCCTGCCTTGGTTACTAGCCCACAGTTCTGACAATCTCCTTAGAAGAGGAATTTTTCTTAAGCAACGAATCATTTGCAGAAGTACTAATATCCTTCTGCTTCTCTTGAACACAAAGCACTCCAGAAACAGGTCAATTATACGACTGTGACCATTTCATTGGTGGAAAACTGAGGCACAGGGCAGGAACACATCCAGAACCACCAGCACCCTGTGTGTTAGACCATTGTCTTTCCCATTAGACCGCACTGTCTTACCCCTGAGTAACTAAGGCTATGAACAATTTCCAGATACATTCTTAGTGAATGCATCAGTTCCACACTAAAAGCAAAAAAATACAACACAGAAAAAAACCAGTATGTTCTAGTAATTGCAAAATATCTGGTTGTTTATTCTAAGAACACCAACACTTGCACTGGAGAACACATGGTAATTTTCTAGTAAGTCATATTTATAAAATAATACATCTTCACTAAGCTACATGACAAAAAGGAAGAAATAATAATTCATATCAAAACAAAATAAGAAATAAAACCACTGAGTTGTTGTTAAGGGGGGGTTTTAAGAGGGACTTACAGCAATTAGCCATTGCTCAATCATAAAACTGCATGGTTTCCTTTTAGATTAAAGCGGGGTGACATATTGCCTGTGTGTGTACGAAGACATTCTGCATTAGCAGACCTTCACTGTAATAATCCTCAGTAAAATGTTTCCTAAAAGAAACAAAAAATGTTCCTAATTCCAGTATATAGAGCATTCTCCAAAACAATGTCATGGTGGCCTTGTGCAGCCAAACATAATGTTGTCTTTGGTTTGAGATGATTTTTCTCAACCTGTCCTGTGATGTAAGATTAGGCTTCTTGAGTGGCAGTCAGTAGAAAAAAGTCTAATGCTAGAGCCCTGAGCTAGAAATACTCATGGATTATAACTGCAGAAGACTGGTAGCTTCTGATGGTAATTAGTAGATAATTTTAAGCTTGATTGATATTTATTTTAAATCCCTTTCTGCAGATTCTCATGTGCCAGGAGTGTAACTGGCAGAGTGCACCTTCTTTAATGCTACATGCATCAGAAAATTCTTATCATTCTATCACTGTCATTTATATCACAAAACGTGCACTTCTGACTTCACCTTGACATTCTGCATGGTGCAGATAACAGACAATGTGGAAATTACTGTGCTTTATGGCAAACATGCTGGGATGATTGTGAGGGCCTTAGCTAAGGTCCAGCACTAGGCAGAGTCTTTTAAACCTTCAAGGTCTCTCTATGCCTCCACTTTCTCCTCCAGATCAGCTTTAATAGAGGAGTGAACTGGGACAGAGGAAGGACTTGAACAGCCTCAGCACAGATGCACACAGCAGCAGAAACAAGAATGGCAGAGCAGGACAAGCAGAACAAGGGAATCTAATGTTGAATTGATGGGACAGCAGTTGCATCAGCAGTGTCACTGGTGCTTTGTAACAGGGATAACAAGCACATAGCCAAATCACAGGGCATCCTGCACAGTCTTCATCTTTCCAGCAAAGGAGTTAACGTTACACTCCTTATTTTAGTCTTATACTTATTACCAGAATGGAATAACATTATCATTTTCCTCCTAAGAACTATTAATTTTTCTTGCACTATTTGGTTGGCACTTCAGCCCTTGTAGAAACACATACAATCCTTACATGATCCTGAGGAAGATCGAGGGTTTATACCTCAAAATAAACAGTTTAATAAAAGTGAAACAAGGAAACCAAAATTGAATACAAAAGAGTTACTTCAAGGAATCACCTTTTTGTCAGTGCTTCTTTCACATCAGAAATCAAGCACAGCCTTATAACCCAGAGTTTAGGTCAGCTCAGTGTTACTGGGACTTTCTGGTTTGTAAAGGTAGCTTAAGATTCCTTCTTTTCTATGCATTTGGATAGAGCTAGAAAAAATATAGGGGAGCTGGGTTCAGTACCTGGAAGGAAAACTTTTAATTACTAAATCAATATATTAAGGGGAATCAGAAGAAAGATGGAGAGAGAATTTTACCAGGGCCTGCAGCAACAGGACAAGGAGCAGAGCTTTTAAACTGCAAGAAGACAGATTTGATTGGGTGTGAGGAAGACATCCTTTACTGTGAGTGTGGTGACACACTGGAACAGAAGAAGCTGTGAATGCCCCATGCCTGAAAATGTTGGACAGGTCTTTGAGCAGCCTGATTTTGCAGAATATGACCATGGGAGAGGGAGAGGGGTTGGAACTAGATGATCTCTAAAGGTCTCTTAAACCCAAACCATGTATAGTATTTCCCTGATTCCAAGGTTTTATTTACAGATACCACTCCTGGCAGATAACAGCTCTTTGAAATCAAATACCACCTTGGCATGGCATGCATGCCAACACTAGAACATGTAACACAATTTAGAACATTATTTGTCAGATCAAGAAAATTAAAGGCACTTTTAGTAAGGACCAAAAAGGGAGTCTCTCCTTTTTTAAAAATTGAACAATAGAAAAATTCTAGTCACAGACAAATGGCACAGTTAAGCTTTCCCCATGACAAAACACACTCAGCTTTAACTGAAAAACAGCCAAGATCATACACTTCCTGGAGGCATCCTGCTAGATTTTTCCACTAGAACATGTAACACAATTTAGAACATTATTTGTTAGATCAAGAAAATTAAAGGCACTTTTAGTAAGGACCAAAAAGGGAGTCTCTCCTTTTTTAAAAATTGAACAATAGAAAAATTCTAGTCACAGACAAATGGCACAGTTAAGCTTTCCCCATGACAGCTTTAACTGAAAAACAGCCAAGAACCTACACTTCCTGGAGGCGTCCTGCTAGATTTTTCATTGCAGAGCTAATCAAGGTACAGCATCCCATTTCACGTAAAGGAAAACGTAAAGTATCAAAAGGAGTCTTCAGAGGGCACATACTTGATTAATAACTATTTCTAGCCAGGGAGTACAGGGGAATCTGGAAAACAGCAGCAAGTGCATGCTGGTTTTGTAAACATAGGAAATGATCACTTCCAAACTTTCAGCTGCTTGAGGTGCTGGCCACCCATATATGACAAACCTAGCAGGGAAGAGTCACCGTATTAGTGACACCCACAGGTATGTGGAAAGGGCAGTCATTTAGCAGTAAGCAGAGTTCCTTGGGAAGTGACAGTCTTTGCAATCACACATTCCTGGGTTACTACATTTGGCCTCTGGCTTGTACAGCACAGAGCTTGAAACCAGGAGCTCGATTATCACTGACAATGCTGATCTGGAATTTCAGGAATGGGTTGTAGTGGGTCCCAGGAAGCAAACAGCACTTATGAAGCAAAGAAGCACTCTATGCCTTTGCCAATAGAGAATGTTATGTTGCTCTGAGATGTTGCAAGAGCATGAAAGCAGTGTGGGAAAAGTGCAAACAGAGCTGGTGCAGTAGGAACTACAAACAGAATCATATTATTAACCAGAGAGGCAGGAAGGTGTATGGAAATTCACACCACTCAGTGCCTGAAAATTTTCTTCAGCAAATTATTGAACAATTGGACTGTAAGCAGCTAAAGGATAACAAGGTAGTAGGAGACAGTCAATAAGTTTATTGACAAATCAAATCATGCCAAACTGACCTAACCGGCTGCTCAGATAGATCAACTGTCCCTGCTGGACGAGAGAAGTCAGCTAACCTACATATCCTGATCTTAAATACAGCTTTTGGTGCTTTCCACATGACATCCTCCAAGTAAACTAAAGAAAAAAGTATAGATCTTCACCTAGATGCAAGAAGCAACACAATAGTTAGGCTTTCTTCTGATTACAGTTTCTTTCTTTGCTAAAACAGAACACTGGTGTAACAATCATTACAGCAATGCCTAAAAAACATAACAGAGATTAAACAAGATTGTACAAGACACCATACACATTCATGAAAAAACAATTCTGGCATTGCAGAGTTACAGTCTAAACAATCAGGACAGACAAGGGAAATATTTCACCAGCACTGTCAGAGATGGGAAACTGAGGCAGAAAAAGATTAAGAGCCTGATTTTCAAATGAGCTCAGCCTATTTCTTGCTGAGCTTGCTTGAAATTCTGGCCATAATCAACATCATGGAAATCACTAGATACTGAGCTCCTTTGAAAACCAAACTTCAATATGAAAATTTGGCCCAGAGGTCTTTAGAAAATCAACATCAAGAGGCTTACCCAAGGTCACCCAGGAAGTCAGTGGCAGGGCTGGGAACTGAACTCACATCTTCTGACTCCCACTCTGGTGCATAACTAATGTCGCCCTGTGTTCTTGTTTTAATTAGCTATGGGGAGATCTCAAACCAGAGAATGCTTTTGAAATGAAAGAAAAGAAAACCCTCACAAGTGCATTCAGTTCCCTTTCAGAAGCATCAGCACAATGGGCTTCCAGCAACTCACAAGCAGGAAGGATTTCTAGCTTCTTTAACAAGTTTCTGTTTTCCTCAGAGAACATACATTGTTTGTTGTTTACTTTACATATATAAAGGGATTCATTGGTGAACATTTTTTTTCTAATATTTTTCTTTTAATTGCAGTATGCCTGTGACCCATACAAATATTTTTGCAGTGACAAATGAGGATAGAAAAAGGAAGCCTGCAGAGTGCAAAGGCTCCTAAGGATTAGTAAGACAACCTCTGGGGCAAGGAGTGGAGACTTCTGCTATTGCTTATTATTACTACATTTTTCCCTAGGTAGAGAGAGTTGTTTGAAGTGGTTTCCTTGCTAATGCAGTGGCAGAGCAAACTATTTACTTTGCATGTATATGTGGTTGCTTCAGTACCTCTCCTGCTGTTCCTGTGGAACACCTAAGATGCACTGCAGCAGTCCACAAGTGCTTTCTGGAGCAGCTAGATTGTTCATATTTCCCCTGGCTTTGGCATCATCCATAGTCTCTAAGCACCTTCCCTGAGAAGACTTTGCTGGAGAACTACTGCAGCCACCTCAAGAACAATGAAATATATAAAATTATTGCAAAGGTAGAAAACAAGCCAAGTTTGTAACAGCTCCTTTTAGTCCAACACATTTAACTAAATCCTAGATGTGGAATTATTTTGTCAAAGACAGAATAACAGCTTAGTATTTCTATTCTTATTTTTTCCATTGAAAGCTTCAGCCTACTTTTCTGCAAAAGACTATAGAGGTTGATCTGCTAGAAGAGCTCTTCAAAAGGAGAAGCAGGACATTTCCTTAACTCTCTAACCTTAATATGCTCTCTGTGATCATAGGTGACTCTGCATTCACTGGGCATCTCACTGATAAAAGCCAATAAATTTTGCTCAGTTTCCCTCAGGCAGAAAGCTACTCGGTGGATAGAAATGGAAACTATGCTGATGGCTGGAGATTTCATAAAAGAAGAGCTGCTGGGAACATTATTCCCAGATTTCTGTCAAAAGAAGAAAAATGTCTTTTTTCTTTCTGACCTTCATTCTTCTTGTACCTCTTCAGTGCTATTTTCAAATCTGCTGTATCCTTTGGGATACGTTTCACTTAGGTTTAGAACAGAATCTTACTTCTCTGTCAAAAGCACCTTCTACTTTTCTTCGTAATTTTCACTGCTACAAGTTTATGTGTCCAGCTGCAAAGTTGTGCAAGTTTAAAACCAACTTTATCTAGAGAAGCTGAGAAACATTTCACTAAAGACAAAGCAATAGTTATGGGAAGCAAACAGATGGTGGAGTGAGAGTGATTGTGTACAAGCAGCATGTTTGTTTCTACAGATTAGCTGGGCATACAGCTTTTACTTACAGAGCATTTTTAGTTTATTTTAATCAGCAAAAATATATTATTAGGGTGAGCTTAGCGCTGGTTCAGGGATTATTAGTGTTTCTACAACAGAAGTCACTGAAGAGGGAGTTTGAGGGAATTTTTATTTATTTTACAGGGTTCCCTTTTCTGCTGGAGAGTGTCTCATGAAGGGGTGGCACAAGAGAAAGCAAAGAGACACTTTGGAGTAAACAAGTGAGGCTGAGAACCAAGGCTGGCAGTGGTTCCCCAGCAGAGGGGAAGTGGGTGATGCCATGGAGCACCAGCACAGCCAGGTGTGGCTGCAGTCAGAAGGTTCTTGCAGGCAAAGTGCTCCCAGAGCCTGCTCCTGCCTATCTGTCAGGTTCTCTTTTGCCATCTTATCTGTCTCTTGTTTTACTCCACACCCTGCTCTTCTAGTATGGCTTTCTCATTGTCTCCTCTCACTTATCTTGGATTGCAAGATTCTGGGGGAGGGAACACATCTTTATATAGTAAACAGGCAGTGCTGCTATGCCACTATACACAGAATTAATAATAACTCATGCAGTGTATAAAGTGGAACTTCCCAAATAAGCTCAATTGTCTAGAAGAGGGGATCTCTTCAGTTAATGTAAAATATTACTGAAAATCTTGGCATTTAGGGTTAAATTGCATGCTTAAACAAGCCACGACCACTGCTGAACACAAAGGTTGCACATTCTGGAATGCCGATTGAACAGGCTTATGTGGGATCATCCAAAACCTTTGCAAGCTGATAAATCTGAACAATTAAGCTCTCTCTCATTACAGGTCTCCAAAGCACATTAATCAGGTCTCTACAAGAGTAAAGTTCATTGTGGAAACAGGAATATATCTTTGACTATTTGGTTGTTTTGATTGGCTGGATTTGGTAAACTGGGGCTGCATTTCACATATTGGGGTTGCCATATACACTGTTATATGCTGCCATATAAGTTATGTATTGTGCTCTCTGCATACTGACCCAGCAATAGATCTAAGATTATACATGACTTTTATCTCTTTTTACTTTTGACAAGCATGAATTTCCAAGGGCCTTATGAAATACTTTCTCCTCCTCCAAGAGAATCACAAACAGAGAGGGTTCTTTTTATTTTGGTTTAGTTTGGAACTTGGGAATTTGAGTGTATATTACAATCCTGACTATGAAGTGAGCTCCACAAGGGAAGTACCAGCAGTCTTGCTAATTGTGTTTCACAGATATCTTGTTGTCCCTAAACTCACAGAAGGATGGAAATCCCTCTTTACATATACTCCTGTCATGGCCAAAATCTTGAGAAAAAATTTTCTAGTCTGTTGATCATATGAAATTTAGAATTTAAGTAACACTCAGACAAAGCATATACATGCATGAAAAGTCAAATACAATTAAAAATATAAAATAATACAACACTTTTGAAGATGCAGGGGAAATTTTATTTGAAAGAATGTAATTAGAACCCTGCTCACACTGATCTAAAACCCTGAAAAAAGGATAAAAAAACTGGTACAAACCAGTAGCATCAGCACCACCCTACTGCACTCTCACTTTAATCCTGCAAACATGTCTGGCATAGGTAGCCACAGGCATCTTTTCTCATATGCAACATCATAAAGATTTAGTTACTGGATGTTTGAATGTTTAAAGTGGGTTAAGGATTATAGTATTGTAAAAACAAGTCTCTAACTGAAATCTTAAGTTAGCAGTACATTACAAACTTCTTTACAAAAGTAATTAACTGTCTTGAGATGATACACAGCTTTTTAATGTTATATGTAAATTTTTTTGAAATAGAGTACTTAACAATATTAGAAACTTATATTCAGTATGATTGGAAATGATGGAAACTTTCTTATCAGAGGCCAACAGAAGATTTAATCCACTGAGCACTACTTGTCATTAGTACACAAGTAGATGGGTGAAAATGCATAGAGTTATTAACACTTGAGAAATTAGGAAACCTTATAATCAAAACATTATTTTACAAATTGATTTAAATACAGAAGAGGAATATGTTCAGGCAGGTCTTCTATTTCAGACATGTTATTTCCCTTTGAAACTTTAGAAAAAGAAGAAGCAAAAGAGGACAACAGACATGTCAATGGCTGAATGGGTGGGTCAGTCTTCCTGGGAAATGAATCATACTTTTCATTCAGTTTCATGAAAGCCTTGCTTCGAGCATGCCTGTAATTACTATTTGTTGCAGTGGCACACCAGTCAGCCACGCAGTCCAGTTTACAAGGATTAGGTAGTTTTCTGAGGTTTTCTCTTTTAGGACACAAATTACAATGTGATTCCCTTTCCCAGCATGCAAATGAGGGCTGGGAGAGCTGATAAAGAAATGTTAGTATAGGATGGTCAGGAAGGTTCCTATATTAGAACCTATTATATTATTACAGTAGTCCAACTTGCTAATTGAAAATGTGCAGCAACCATCAGCATGGACTGAGATAACCAAATCCTGTGGCCAAAGTTAGCTCTGCCTCAGAACTGGTATTACAAGGACACACAAACTAACCCAGATTATGGCCTGTCTTTATCAGTTTTGGTATTTTATACAAGTTTTTATTATTGCCTCACTTGAGTACCTGCTATGTAAAACTGAAAGAGATTCCTGTGTGGGTGATTACAGCAAGGGTGTCCAGCCACTGTGTTGGCAGAGAGAGCACCAAGTCAGGTGCTGGAAAGTCTTACACAGTGCCTCAGGAAAGTCAGCCAAGCAAAGGGATCCACAACTGTTTGTAGGGACCTTGTAACTGCTGAGGATTCACAGAGAATGTTGATAACAGCACTTTTGATCTCTCATATTTGGGAGTTTGGTGCTTTTTTCTGCAAAAGCCTCCTACCATCAAAGGTTTAGAGTTCTAAGGCTTTTTTAGAGTCCAAAACTCTTTCTTTCAAAATACCAGGAGACAATAAGGAGAAAATAAAGGAGACAATATTGTTTCTTTCAAAATATGCCAGGAAGAGAAAGCAATAGCAGCAGTCTTTCCCTTTCTTAGTAACTAAGAAGTAGGAAAAAAGTTCAGCTACTCTTGAATAGTTTGCAGCCCTGCTAAGGAGAGAGACACTCTGACGTCTGCTGAAGCAGGACCACTGTGCAGCTGAAGCAACGGATTGAAAACAAGAGCCAAAAACCTTGAGAATGACTTTGCAGCTCCAAGAGCAGGGCATTCAGCTGGGAGGGATAAAGTTTTAAGCTTTTTCCTTTGCTTCCTGGGTTTTTTCTAGTCACATGCTGTCTAATGTAAGATGCAGTTCCTCAGTACCTTGAAAACAGTACCAGTGCCAATACCTGGCTGCAGAACACAACCACTAATCTTTTAGCACAGATTTGTGTATTCTATGCCAATCTCATTTGAAGTGTAGACTTGTGTGCTTATTACAATGAAAAAATTATAACAAGGGGAAAAAATAAGAGAAGAGCTACAAAAACTACACTTGCTTAGAAACTAACTATGGAAAAAATACAGCTGAAATATACCATGTTGACCAATTAATTCAAGCAACCTTTTCTCCTTTCTGCAGCTATAAATGCTGGAACATACTTATTAAAAAAGATTTTTTTTGTTTTCAGGTTATCTGTGTTTTATACATTCAAAATATATGTAATTTAAGTAAAACTTGAATCATCATCTCATTTTAGGCTATTTCATTTGTATGCAAGCAATGATAGTTTCTTTAGAGGCAGCCTGAAAAGGAAAAACCTGGTCTAGTAGAAGGTGTCCCTGCCCATGGCAGTGGAGTTGAAAGTGGATGGTCTTTAAGGTCCCTTCCAAACCAAACCAGTCTATGATTCTATGATTCTCCCCCTTTCACATATCTCAACAGAGAGAAGGACATAGAAAGGGCTGAAATACAATTTTTTAGTCCAGAATGTACAATTCAGATTTGCACAGTAGCCTACAAAATGAGGAATAAGAAAGAAAAATATTAAAGCGCTCTAGAATTCAACACCAAACATGAATTTGAGAAATCACATTGTCTGCCTGAACCTGAAGGGCTATTCTGAAACCTGGTAATGCTTATAAATCAGGCCTTTACAATGATGACCCTTTACTTCTAAGGAAGTCACAGAATCATTTGTTTTGCTTTGTTTAGTGAGGGAATACCTGTTTTACATCGCTCTTTTTAACAAGCAGCTCTTGAAAGTAAACTCATGAGAGTCAGAAGATAAAGTGTATAAATAGAAAACTTCTAGAAAAAAGAGCAACATCTTGAAATTTGTCTAACATATCACTTCCAAACTGACTTTTAGGCACCTGAACAAAAATGTCCTGATTCACAGGGTGATCTTATGCAGAATTTCTTTCTTGTGCCTCTGTGTTAAGAAATCAGAACACCTACTCCCATGTCTAAACATGGGGTCAGTTTGTGCCAGTAAATGCTGTAAGAGTCAATCAGCATCTCTTCTAAGAAATGGTATTGCTGGTTACCTCATGCATTGAATGAAACCTTCTGGTAAAGCTGGCACTCAGATTAGAACATTAGTTATCCACAAGCTCAAAAGTATCTAGCCATACGTTATTTTCCTGTCTTCACACAAAATGTTCCAACAAATGCTACATATTAATGCAATTATTTACACAGCCTCCTTCTGCAGACTTGTGTTAATGACAACAAAATCTTTAAAAGTAAACAGTTACAATTACCTAAGTATTTTTGGCATGCAAGAGCACATTAACACAAATTACTGATCTCAGATGGCTCAAGATCATTCCTGAAATCCAAGGGAAAATTACAAAGAAAGTTAAGTATTCCTACCATATTTCTAAAAGCACAGTTAAAAATGTTTGAACTTCTTCCTAGCTTTTAAATAATTTTGTTCACAACACAAATTAGCATTGTTTGCTCTTAATGATTTTCTCTCAGAGGATTTGCTCTCTGCATCCTGCCAATGGTTCCTGGCAAAGCTCAGTAAGGCCATGGAACAACCTCTCTGCCATTAGTGGAGACCTGCCAGAAGAGGCCAAACAGAAGTTAAGACCAGATTTAAACAAGTCTCGGTTTCCGTACAGCTGTGATCAGATCCTTTGGTTAGTTATCACCATAAATAATATCAGAGAATTATGTTCTGGGGTGGGCAGAGTGAAAAAATGGAAGGGGGGAATAATCACTATGTATTTTACCTGGTAGGACAAGAAGAGTGACTTCATTTGTCCTGCTCAATGGTGAAAGGCCATTTTTCTACAATTCCAGCAAATACAAAGACCCTCTAATACTCTCTGCCCCTCTAAACTGTCTACCCTTCTAAACCTACAGAAGTAACACATGACTTTGTAAGGATGCCTGGACTTCCCTTAGACCAGAGTAATTTTCAAGAATGATGCTTCATCTGAATTAATTAAACTTCACACTAACAATGTGAATTAGCTCCCTTTCTTACCAAATTATGATTCCAAAATTTTATACCATTAATCCTTTACTCCCAGCAGATTTGCAGTATGAACTTCACAGAAGAAATCATGGGCAGTATGAGAGTAATTTTCAGAAGATACAATACTGTGAAGTTGTAGAGATCCAGACAGGAATTTTCTGAGCCAGCTGCCTGACTGGTATGTATGTTTTGATACCAAATCCAGCAAACATGATACAAGCCTGTTCTGAGATTAAAGTACGCCAAGACACACAGTAAGAATTACAAAGTTAGCAAAATTGTGTTTTAAATAATGATTTTTAAAAATATCCAATATCAGATATTTGGTCATGAAAGGGACACCATCATGTCATAGGTTTGACACTCAGCATTTCTACCCAAAACTGGACATGTTAAATACTTAGAAAGAATAATAAAAAAATTTACTAATATCTTGCTATATTATTATTACTTAGGAAGTTAATATTTCCAAGAATTTCCACACAAGCAGGAACTGAGGTGTAGGAGGTTCCACTTCAAAGATTATTAAAAAAAAATTTTTGCGGGATTAGGGCAAGATGCTTTAATGTACTGAAAACTGGAAAATAATCAGCAGTAGGGTCCATGGTCCCTTCTGGAGATCTTTGTTGGAACCAATTTTAGTCAATATTTTCAGTAATGACACAGAGAAATGAGAAGGTGGTGACATCTCCTAGTGTGAAGATTCCATTAAACTCAGGTTGTCAAGTGCTGTCCTGATAATGAGGAACTACATTAAGACTTCACAAAAGTAAGTGGTCAAAAAGGTGGCAGAAGAGCTTCAATGCAGACAAATGTATAGTGGTTAATCTAGGGAAAAATAATCTAAACCATCTGCACAGTGCTGAACTTAGACCTTGTAGTTACAATTTAGGAAAGAGATCCTGGAGCTGCAACTACGAGTTCTGAGGTAGCACAATGCACAGGACTAGGAAGCCAAGAAGCTGATGTGCATCTCTGGCAGTGGCATTAAGAACATGGCACTGGGCACCTTCCTGCCTGGACATCAATCACTGGTGTCCCCCAGTTAGTGTACTATGTGCAGTTCTGGTTTTTGCAACGCAAAGACGAAGTGGAGTTACAAAAGGTACAGAAAAAGCCCACTAAAACAGTGAATGAGAGGGGGAAAGTGCTTTACATGGAGAGACTAAAAATGCTGAAACTTGTAGCCTAGAACTGAGTCTGCAGAGACTGTGAGTGAATGAAAACAGGGAACCAAGCATAGGTGAAGAAAGGGGAATGGAGGCAGATTTGGGTAACAAGTCAAGCGGCACATGACAGATGAATTGGGCAAGAATTAGGATGCTAAGATGAAAAATACTGTAGCAGTTGGGTTGCAGAATAGGTGGGAGTGACAGGCACAAGCATAGACTGGGCAGGAGAACATCAGGAAAATCTGGAAAGGATAGCAGGAAGAAATACCCAAGGCTGCAAGAGAAGATTTTCTACAAATACAGTATGTTTTCCCTAAGTCTGAAATGAAACTCAAAATTCCAGAACCTCAGCACTGGGAAAATCTCTCACTAATGGCTGATCAGAAAACAACCATAAACTGTTCTTTTGCTGTTATTTCTTAGTCTTAGTTGCAGGGAACATCTTATACCCAAATGTTCCACATCAGCTGGTAACATGCAGGCTCTATACCAATTTATCATTTCGATCTTTTCTGGATGGTTCCACGTGAATTAAATTGCTTGTAGTAACATACTGAAAAGAAATTTCTTTGATAGTTCTTGACCCCACTCCGCCAGTGGGTTTGCAGGTATTTTCTCAAGAGGTGAAGAAGACCCACCTGCACCATTCTATTTTGTTGCTTGGAATGGAATACAACTATTCAAACATTTCTGGCATTTCTTTTCACACACACATACCACCCTCACGCCCCCCTCCTGCATGAAAATAAGTCAAGTTTGCGAGTTTTCATTCTGAGTCAGAGTGAAAAGATGGATTATTTTTTTCTCGACCAATTCTAATCTTAATACATCTGAGATCAAAATCAATAAAAACCCCACCAAACCAAACAAAAGAATACAACAACAACTACCAAATTAAAAGCAATACCAGTTCTTCTGTTTCTTAAGTTTAAGTTCTGAAATTTTCCTCTTTCAAGTCTTGTACACAAGTTTTGTCTTGTTCTGGCTCGACAATACATATGAAGTGGGGTAGTGGGCTAGCAGAAGGTTGGTAGGTGGAAAAGAAGGGAGGAGTAAGGCATAACAATGAGACATATTTCTTAAGTTTTATAAGGCTATTTCTGTGACATTTCAATGAATCATTTTCTAGCACCAGTAAAACTTACAAAATACTCAAGCCTGTTTATTAGCCATTGCAATAATGGATAATAAACCAACAAGGGATTCCTTACATCCCTAAGAGAGAATTGTCTAAGTCCACATATGCTATTTAGTGTACAGTCTTCAAGAAAATACAATAGCTTTTGTTCCATTTTAAAAAATTAAAACATTAAGACTAAAAAACACCCCTCATTTTGAAAATATTTCAGTTTTCAGTTGAAATACTCATACCATTTGTGGTGAGCAGTCCTTAACCCCTGTACAAAAATGGGAAGCTCTGCATAATCCTGATAAGATCAGTTTTACAAAAGAATGTGTCTAAACACTGCTTACAAAAATTTCAGTTTACAGGAAAGAAAGGAAATCCCCACTGAAGGAATTGCACAAGATGTACCAATTACAAGGTATAACATTATGACATAAGGATATGTTTTTATTTTGATTTCTGATGACCATATGAACTGCAAAGACAAGACTTCATTACATTGCATCCTGAGCATGCAGCTGGTGTCAGAAGGCAATAAACTAATTTCAGCCACTTTATACAGACAGGTAAGTTTATCATTCATATCATTTGTAAGAGAAGAAATGGGTATTGAAAAAGAGAATTAACCCTTGTAAGTATAAAATACAAAACTCCAGGCAGAACATTACAGAATCAATCACTTTTTTCTCTCATGAGAAAACCAGAAATTAGATTAAAATTGTGACAAATATAGTTCTAGGATGTGCTTACATACTCTTTAATAAAAAATATTCCCAAGTAGAAAATAACACTTTCCTATAATATATATGGCTGTTAATTTTACTGAAAGCAAAATAAAAAACATGAACATTAAAAATCTTGAACTATGTAAATACATTTGGTTTCTCTAGAGCTTATAGAAAGTGCCCTTTTGACCTCAGTCAAAGTAAATAAATGTCCTTCTTCAAGCTATTATTAAACTAAAAATCTTCTAAGTTGATTATCTGTACATAAATATAATTCCATTCATTCTTATTCATATCTATAGTTTTGCCTTGAATAACAAAATATTTCATAACAGCAAGTGTGATTAAATACTTCCACCTTGAAGTGCTTGAATTATGCAATACTCTTCTGAAACATATTGCTAGAATACTCCTTGACACCACTTGTAAGATTTCCTTTGTATTAAAAACAGGCAATTAAAAAAGTATTCATCAAAATTTGTTACCAGTCTTAAGTGCCCCTGTATGTTCACTTAGAAAGACATTATCTACCCAAAAAACCAACATATACTATTTTCTGTATTTTCCTGTATATTTCATTATACTGGGTTTTTTTGTGTTACATTTTTGTAAGTCTTGAAACCTAAAGAAGAGAGGAGGACATGTCATATAAAAATATTTTTTAACAAGATAACTTTATAAAGTACATACTTTCTTCTTTCTTAACAGTATTTCTATATATCATAAAATTCTCAGGCAGCAAGAGAAATCTATCCAGTGTCTACAAAGAGAACTGTATACAAACTCAATTAACTACTTCTTCTTAAGATTTTAATGATTAGTCATCTAAAATTCAGTGATATAAAACATCAAATAAATTTTACTAATAGCTACACTGTATTCACTACACAAGAGTCCTCCAATCCTCTGTTCCCATTACCATCCAAATATTTCACAATCATTTTGAACAGATGAATGGGAAGAGCTATCTAACTCTGACAAGGCTATCATCTCCTAGGAGGATGGCTTAAGAGCCATTTAATAGTTTTGGTGTTCTAGATGCCTTAGACATAACTTCATGCATCAGTTGTTTCTCAACGATCATCTCTCAGGTTTTGTTTTGTTTTGGCTTTTTTCATATTAAAAGCTTCTATGGAAGCTTAGTTTTTTCATTTTTTATTAAGGCAATAATTTAACTTCTAGGCTTATTTTCTGCCTTATTTTAGCTTATTCCTCTTATTTTACATATCTTATTTCTATTTTCAGAAAAATATATTTGTGTTGTTCTTGTGTTTTTGTCTATTTCCTGCACGGACAGTTTTAAAAAATAAAACACAATTACATTAGACTACACTAATAACACTATGAGAAAGAAACTCACTGATTTTCACACTTTTTTTGCAGAATCTAAATTTGGGAGATTAGTGCTTGTACATAAATTCTCCAGGAAGTTATGAAAAAAAAGGAAAGCTAGTGAGTTTCTAATACATATAATTTATGGTTTAGCTTTTAAAAGCCAAGTGCATTCAACTTTTAATTGACGTTTAATGTACTTGAAACTAAATTAAGTTTTTATACTGGTTTTACAAATTTTGAATTGATTTACTTGCATCTTCTGAATGACTACAGTGGAGCACCTGAATATTTTAATAACATCACCCTCTCCTGAAGATAACCTGTCACATGCATTATGAAACAGTCCTTTAATGATACAGTTTCATACTTTAAAAAAATACAACATAGCCTGTGTTATTGTCAGCACAAGAAGGCTGCAGAGCAATAAATAGATCAGTCTAACATTTCATTCTATCATTGTGACTCACTCAGTGTGTGGTTCAGTGTCTCATTCACTAGAGACACCAAAACCAGAATTACACAAAGACCCATTTCCTCCTGGGCTCTTCCAGATGCTGCACTGACTGGTGGGGTGACCTTCAGAAAATAATTTTCCCTTCCAGTGTGTGAATTCCGTCATTTGAGATGCCTTTGTTGGTAAAACACATGAAGACCCAGCGATAAAACCCAAGGTATATATGCAGTAGTAATTAATTAAAAGCCAGTTATCTTGTACATATGGTGCTCATCGAGCCACCAGCACACTCACCAGTCTGGGCACAAGGACCCATGACAGTGACTACTGGCTTTGGCATTACATGACTACCAAAGAAGTTATCTTCTGTACACAAGCTGACAAATACCACCAGATTAGAGTGAGGAAATTCAACATGAGGTAAAGAGGAACACTAAAAGCAATGGACTCCTGAATGCTCATTCATCCTTCACTTTGTGTTCTCAGGGAACCTGCTGATAAGGAACTAATTTTACTAGGGTTTTTTTCCTGTTTCCAGCTTCTGAAGAAACTCGAAAATATATTCAACATATTTAATGGAGTTGTATGTACAACCTAAAGACAAAAATACAAACAGTAGCAGTGAAAGAAAATAACCAAGTAATGGGCTTATTGCTGGTTCTCATCCAAAAAAGCCCAGCTGTGTGTGGACTCACAGTGGCAGCAGTGATGGGCTACGGTGCAAGAGGGAACAGAGGAGCAGGAACCTGCACTGTTGCACCCACTACACCCTTACAGAAGATGATCTTTTTGCATGAAGATATATTGTGTAGTGCTAATATTTTCTGAATTATAAAATTACAGAATTGCTGCTAGGAAAAGGGGCTGCTGGATATTTAAGCATATCAAAGAGAGCTGGTATTACAAAAGACTCGGAAAGGATGTGAAACCTCACTTCCAAGTACTTATGAAATAAAGCATGCTTAAAGAAACTTCTGCTAAAAATGCGTAAATGGCACATGATTATGCTTTGCTTCTCTATTTCAGTATAAACTCTCCAATCAAAAAAGCTGACTTCAGTTGAGAAATTATTTCTGTGACGCTTAGAGTTTTACCTTACAATTTCTTACAGTATACCTTTGCTTATTTAATTTAGATTTGGACCTTCCATTCACTGTTTTCCACCTTCTTTTAAGAATATATGACTTCAAAATAAGACTCCAAGTGTGTAATATAAATTACTTAAAAAACCAAAAAAAGCCCCTTTATACCACACTCTCCTCCTTCAACTATGGCAAAGTAATAACAATGAAAAAAAACCAAAAGAAAACAAAACCAACCCAAACATAAATTAGTAGAGGCTGTCAATATTACTCCCAAGAAGTGTCTTGAAACAAACATCAATCTTCTTGCAAAGGAATAGGTTGGGACTTACTTAGAAGATCTGGGCATTATTAAGTGTAACATTCTGTTTTGTGCTTTACAGAAATTAGGAAGATAACTGAATTTCCCACTGTTCTGAATCTAGACTTCATTTATTCTGACTGGGGATTATTTCTTACAAAACATTTGTGCAGCACCCAGTCTGATGGGATAAGCATCTTAATTAAGATGGATAGAATTTATTCCTGTGAAAACTGTGAATGCATTCATAAATATGAATAGCACAGCAATGGGAACAGATTGGTGGGTGGGGAGGAACTTGAAAATGTATGCAATAAGAACAACAAAGCAATCACCCAAAAAATCCCTCCAAACAATACTAATTTACTAACTATGCTGACAGCAAAATACAGGTAGGGGGCCTTAGTTTCTACAATTGGAAATACAAATAGGAACATGAACAGTGCAGAATTCAGTGCTACTGACATTGGTCACAGCACTTCTATGGCACAAACACATGCAGCATTCACAGATTTCTCAGAAGAAATAAATTTAATTATTTCCCCTTACTTTTAATGCACGTTGCATCCAACTTTTTTAAAAAGTACAGCATTGTTTTTCTCTCCATAACCCTCCTGTTCTCTTACTGCAGCAAACATCTACAAATGTCAGTTAAAGGTTCATTTATTTCCTTGCTAATTTCCTGTAAAACTTGTGACTCAGCATGTCATCTGAACCTGTTACTCTGTGTACTGAGAGGACATTGAACACTTTTGCAACCGTGCTCCAGCTGCACACTTTCCACCTCCTTTTTCTGTGAGCAATGCAAAAGTCATCGCTGAGCCTGGGCTGATCATTACCCTGTGACTAAACTCAGCCCTGCATGTGAGAGTGCACGCACACTCTGCTGGAGCCATTGGCCTTCTTTATTCACTAGAAATGCAGCTGCTTTTTCTCTGATCACTACAGTAGAATGCTTTCTTTTCTCAAAATAGTTCTGATGTTCACTACACTCCTGAGGGATTCCCTTGCATCACTGTCCTGCAATAATTCTTTCTGAATGAGATCAACTTTTAAAAACATAGACATCTTTTCAAATGCAGCCTGGAATGATTCAGATGTTAATTTTTGAGTATTTATTATAAATATTTAAAAGATTCTCCTTTTCACATGTTTATGATGAATCCCTTCAGTATGAATGCCTGGCTATTTAGCATCACAGACCTAGGACTAAAACCATTTCCCTCTTAAATCAACCTTTCTCACATGAATTCCTCCTATTTGGTCTTTGAATTTCTAAAAAGGTTTGGCTTCTGGGTTTTCAGAATATCTTTTGTTTCCTAACAACTATTTTGGGAAGCTACTTATAAAGTTTTTTGGGGTTTATTTGAGGAGGCATTCAAAAGACGTACTTCAGTTTTTGGGTTTGATATTGTATTATCCTAATTTTCTGCACTTAGGATAAAGAGAGTGCTTCACTCTGCAGGTTTAAACAGAGTCTACTTGAATACTGTAGAGCATATCTCTATCCAAAACAAGAAAATTGTGCTGTCTAATTTGTTTTCTTGGCATGATTTATCACTTTACAAGTCTTCTGTCTTTTCATTTCCAGTCTAGATTTCTTCATACAGGAAAGTATTTTTGTGCTTTTAGTAGTTTTTCCTGCCTCTCTCTGAATTCTAACTGCCTTTTCTTTGAAGATAAAATCTCTCCAGAGGAATACAGCATTCATGGTGAGGATTCATAATTTGTATATAATCTTTCAGCTTTCTCTATTCATTTTTAATATGATCCTTTTCCTCTTGCTGTACCATGATGAGCCTGATTTGGGAGATCCAGAAAACAAAGCACTCATTATTTTGGGCCCTTCTTGTCCCTTTGTTAGTAGCAAAACATCTTGCTGGAGAGGTTTAGGCTGAAATTATTTCTGCTTCTAAAGAGCTTGGGAGAACAAGCCTGCAATGGAGACAGCTTTATCCAAGGACCCTAGTGTATTGCTGGGATCAGTTCTTGGGAAGGTCAGAGCTCTCCTCCACAGAGTTATTCTAAAGAACACAAGTGCAGAACAACAAAACCATCAGACTGTAACATCTACTTGACCTCATGAGCTGACTGTTTTGAAGTGTATTTTATACTGACTTAAGTAGGAAAATTTCTGGCAGAAAATAACTTAATTTCTCCTTCTGCAATGCCTTGATTTTCTCTACCACCTCCTTTGGAAGAAGAGACTGCTGGCTGCCAAGGAGAAGCCCCTTATGCACTCTTTGTGCTT
Source organism: Passer montanus (assembly GCF_014805655.1). Taxonomy (NCBI): domain Eukaryota; kingdom Metazoa; phylum Chordata; class Aves; order Passeriformes; family Passeridae; genus Passer; species Passer montanus. The sequence continues at coordinate 6,043,670 of NW_024368041.1, read as the reverse complement.
GTGCCAGGCTGTGGGACCCAGCTGACACTTCCCAGATGTCCTGTGGGCAGAAAGGAGGCTTTGGGCTTAATCACACCTCTGCAGACTTGAAGTTCTCTTTTCTGTAGGCATTACCCCTAAACTTATCTGTGCCAGCTTGAACTGATCTATGGTATGCTTACTATAGCTCACAGGTTTGCTACTCTAGACCAAGTTTTGTTGTTTTTTTTCTTTTTATTTACTCAATAAGTTATTGTGCTACACCTGTTTTTCAGAATGGACCCTCAAGTCACCTCAAACTGACTCTCTTGGATTACAAAATGTGTTACTTATTTCTGTTTAATTTATCCTCTCCTGGTACATGTTTAATTGCTTTTTGAAATAAAACACTTCTAGTGTGGCATAGAAAGGAGCTTAATTTTTCCAAATCTGATAAAGACTTTATTAACCACAACAATTTCAGATTTTGTGCCATGGGTCAGGAGACCAGACTAATTCCATAGTTCAGTAGTACTCTGTTGAAATTATTCTCATACTTAAAAGTTCAACAATGTTAACCTGTTTACCACCTGAACAGAAATACTTTTAAGGCTTTCTGAAAGCTTTGGGCTCAGGCACCCTAATTCTGAAAGTTGTCTCTGTTCATTAGGGCTAAGTTTCACTTGCACAGTTTTACTTCTGCTCAGCAGGCATCTTACTGGGGCTCCTTCAGGCCAAAGTTACTGTGCAGCAAGTACTCTCCAGATTTATATTCTGCTTTAAGGTGTGTAAAAAGAATATCTAAAAGGGGAAATAAAGAAACACTATGGTTAAAAGCAGGATGATTTGAAACAAAAGGTACTAGGCTGTGACAGAGGAGAAGTGGATTCTGGCTCTGTTCAGACACACTTTCTGGAAGCTACTGTACAAATCACTACAATTTACATTCACAAAGAGAATGATATGCCTAACTTCCCATGAAACTCCTGATAGTTAAGGCCCCCCCAATTTTGTTTTTATTTTTTGAAAGTAAGTCTTCTTTTTCTGGGTCTCCAGTATCCATCAACTAAATCAGCATTACGATAAAACAGCATTCCTTTTGAAGCAGCTCACATATTCCAATTAATATCCACAGTATAGAAAAACCTAGACCCTTCTGGCTGTGTGTGGTAAATCAAATAGAGAGGAGGGAAAGAGACCTAGAGAAATACATTTCAATCCCAAATCTGTACTTGTATTTAAAATAAACAGTCCCAGTGTCTCAGTAGTCACAGTTTCTCTGACACACACTGCTGCACTAGGAAGATTCCAGAAGAACAAAACTCTTAGTGACTCTCTTAGGATGGAAAAAAGACTATCAGCAAGGGTATAGGAACCTACCCTTCTTTTAAAAAAATAATAGAAAGAAGGAACATTTCTACATTTGAAACAGAGTCAAAGATTTTCTGCCAAAATATTGCTGTCATTAAGTTTTATGCATTTGATTTACTGCTGCTTCCTGCTGCTCCTATTTAAACTCTCCTTTCCAGCAGGCATGTAATCAAAAACATACTGTGTTCCAACAGCTTGCTTGTCATGGCTATTTATAGGAAATAATTACTGATAGAAACTTTCAGAGAAAAATAAAGTCGTACACATGCAATTATTTGGAAAATACTAATCAAATTCAGTTGGATCAACACTTCACTACAAGATCTGAAGTTCAAGGCAGAATTGAGTCACATTTTATTTATTTTTAGCAGTTATTTCACATTGCCTCACTAAGAATCTACAGTGCAGTTTAATCCTAGTATGTAACAGAGATGAGAAGCTAAGAGACATTTTACAGCATCAAATTATCTCATTAGGTATGAAAAAGGTTTTCTTTTTATGAGCTCTCACATTGGTGAGAGCAGTTGTCATTTGCTCAATTTATTTACAATCTATTCTAATAAACAGTGTAAAACAGGTCTTAGGTTTGATGACAACAAAAGTTTTTGAGAAGACATTCCTTGAAGTTCCCAGAGTTTGGAAATTTCATGTTCTGCTCAAAAATAAAATGTGCTTGTTAAAAAGTTCAGTAACATAAAATGGAACAAACCAAGTATGGTGTTCAACAATCTGCTGAACAGATGGAGATTTAAGGCTGCAAGACTGCAAATTAAAGAGCACCCAAACATTTTCAAGAAACATTAATACAGCAAGCTTGTTGACAGCACTAAAACCCCTTATTTTAAGGCTTTTCAAGACTTAAGCCTCTTGTTTCATGATGAAATTGTCAACTGCATCTTTTCAAGCTAACAGTCTCAGTTACTAAAATTGTAATGAGAGACAATGATTTAAGGAGACATAGTACCTGGGTCAGGTACCATGAGTGCATGTGCCTACAGATGGAGCTAATGAAAGTTTCATGTATTAGATATCCTGATGTGAGGCAAATGGATACCAGAACAAAGAACTCCAAGGAGAGAGGCTGACAGAATCCACCCCATTATCCAGAGATAGTTCAACCCTACAGTTAACCTGTTCCTCTGGTAGCAGTTTGTATAAGGAATCCAAACCCGAGTCAATCCATAAAGCTTCACAGAAACTGGAGAGCAGCTGTGTTGGTCAATCAACAAATTACAGGCAACAGGAACGTCCACCTGTCCATCAGAGCTCTGATACATAAGGTATATGTGGCTTTTCTATTACCAGCAAAATAAACCACAGAGTACAAACTGGGTAATGAGAAAATATACATCCTAGTGATCCAACAGAAGATTTTCTGTCAACAGGGCAAGGTCCTAAGAGCTACTGGGATTTTTAGCTTGGCTTTGTTACCTGTGAACACATAATTATTAAATAAACAGGGAGACAAAGAGTAAGCTTCCCTCTATCAATGACCTTCACTCAGCAGCAGCACTTTAGTTTTTCCAGGCTTGAAAATAAGGCAGATTTAACATAGACAGCTGGCAATATCACCCAAGTATTGCTCCATGGGAGATGCTGAACTTACAGGTTCTTCTGTGTAAAGAGAGACATGTCTGTATTTCACCAGCATACTGATGAACCTGCTTTCTAAATTCTGAAGAGATGGCTCGACAAAGCATCATAATAAACTACCTGTGAGACAGAATATGGCCTTAAGGACTGCCACGTTTCAAAACAGTTGATGATGACATACAGCTGTCTGCCAGCACCTGTTAAGCCTTTCTCAGAAGTGCATGAAGAGCAAGAATAGCCTCCAACATATCAGCAACGTCCCTCAGTCACCAAAGCAATAAACCACAATCAAACGTTCTTTTAGCCATTCAGCAGAAATGCGATGATGAGGCAACCTAGATCTGAGAGTGAAGAAATTAAAGCAGACAAAGCACCTAGTACAAAATACACAGCAAAGCCAAACTTGGCCCACAGCCTTTCCAAATGTCCTTGACAGGCAAATTCAAACTATTCTTTATTCTTTTTTTCCAAATGGAAGAAATCTTAGTATTGCTGAAGTCAAAAGCAATACTCTCCATTTAACAGTGCTTGTAATTCATCTGCAGGAAATTAACTGCCAGGCTTTAGAGCATTTTTCCTCTTGGGTAATACTTGGAACATTCATTGACTCTGTAGCAGGATCCCAGCATTTCTGTTTAGTTTTCCTCTTGGTAGTTAAACATTGCAGCAGCTTCTATGTTGCTACATTTATTTACATTTTTAATAACCAAATAATAAACTTTTTACTTCCCCTGTCTTGATGGCCTCTTTTCAGTCTGAGCTCTTCATGTTTCCTTCATGCTTCTGCAGCTGCTAGTAAGTGAGAAGCTGCTTTGGATCATTTTGAGTGTTCTACCACTTTCTGCTCAAGAAACATGATTCTAGGAACAGACAAGGCAGCTGTCAGGACATTATTTCACAGATGCTCTTGGCATAATGTGAAGCCATTTTCAGCTGGCAATAGCTGGAATAAATATGTAATATCACTACAGAAAAACAGCAGGCTTAGGAAAAAAATGATGATGAAATCAAGAGTAAGCAACAGCCCTGAACTGTGTTTTGGTGTTCCTAATGCCTTTCCAGAACTTTGCACATACAAGTCCACACTCCCTTTCATGAGGTACCAAACACAGAGGCATCTTAACAGAACAGGACAGGGACTGACGTAAGGCTATCGACAACCTAGGTCAGTGGCACATCAAGCTGTGCACATTTAGTGCCTTGTGTTACCTATCAAACTCCACATTTTATAGGGCAATAAAAATATTTCCTTGATTACACAATAGGTGGACATTCAGTTTTGCTGTTTACATCAGGAATTTGCTTATGCTCCAGTTTCTGTCATGTTAACAATTATGAGACTCACAAGCCAAAGTGTAGAGAACAGAGATTTTGATGTTGAATGCTCTCTTATCTTGCCATCCAGAGTCTACACTGCAGAGCGAGTTTGATTACAGGCAGGTAACATTTCTCACAAGCATGTTTAATGAGAAGAAATATTTCTGGATCACTTTGTGTAGCTAGAAGAGAATAAGTGAGTTTATTATTTGTTACTTTCCAGGTTTATCTGTATTCAGGTAACACCCAGCTGTGTATAGTGTTTTATCTGAAAGTTTTGCTCATGTTCTCCCAGAGCAATTCGTAATCAAAGGAAACACAATAGAAGAAAGATTCAGCTTATATACAACTCAATTAAGCACTTTTGCTTCAAATAAGAGGCTTATTCACAGTGGTGTAAGAAGAGACTGAAAATGCACACTGTATTGTGTGCACACAGAATCCATAGCTAATCCTACATAAATGCACTAAAGTGAAAATTCCAGAATTAATAAACAATGTGCATTTTCTCTTGCACATCACATTCCATAAAGCTTTTGTACTGTAAGCTGCTTGGAGCAGAGACCTGACACGGTTAATTAATCTATAAGAACCATGTACATTAGGGACCACATTTAAGACTTTTTCTTCTTTTCAAACTTCAGAAGAACAGATTTGATTTTACAGCTCTGGTATGAATTAGAGGCTAAGGAACAGAAAGCAAAATCTCATTTTAAATAATGTAACTGATTACTTGGGGTTTGTTTTCATGATTTTTAAAAAAATTTGTGATTTACCTTAAATTACAGGAAAGCAGTTTTGGGAGTTTGGGTTTAATTTTCAAAAATGTGTTCACATCTAAAAACCTCCAGTCTCTTCCAGCTACACCACCTGCCTAGCACCTGGAAGAACATTCAGGATCACATGTTCAGGACACATCCTAAGCTATAGCCAACATCCACAATTTCCATAGTCATTAAGGGATAAAAACATCACCTAGAGAAAAAGCTTTTGTTAAATCAAACACTTGGTTGGGGTCTACAGAAACAATAATTACTGGAAAAACACATTTTGGTGAACTTTGAACTATATGTATTTCTTCTTAGAAAGAGAAGGCAACAAAATTACAAACTTCCTTAAAACTCAAGAAGATGAAATTAAAATCTTCCAGGTGCCCAAATTCATAACTAACTTTAAAAGTGATTTTTGAGAACAAATAATCAAAATCATGAACACATTATGCCCTTATTGTTCCTCCTATTCTGCTGATCACACTTTTAATACTCACTGACACTCTTTTAATAAAACTCAAAAGAAGCCAGTCCAAAAGGCAAAATATTGAAATGCAATTGGGAAAGAAAACAAAAAAAACAAGAACCAGACTGGGCATGCATATTTTTAAAAATCTGACACTGTGAGAGTTTATAAATCAAAATTAGCTGTTGTTGTTGTTGTTTAATAGTTTTCATGAGTTACTTCCATACCCAGAGCAGAATACCAATTGAAATGTTCCAACTACAATATGATTTTGCCCAGAAATTTTCTTCTGAGATTGTTAAGAGGATAAAATAGCATGGACCAAATGCAAAATTCTTTGATGTAAAGGTACATAAATGATTATCTTTTGAAATCAGCCTATCTTAGAAATTTAGAGCTTCCATACAGATGTACCTGCAGCAAATCAGACTGTTCTAATTTATAATTAGAAAGGGCTCCCACACCTGCAGCTTTGACCACATTCCCTTTACCCTTTCCAATCCACTCCTTCTCAAGCCATTCCAGCATTATCTCTCCCCTGATATCCCTTGTTTGCCAGAACTGTAGCATTTAAGATTCAAACCCAAACACTCCCTGAAGGAGTTGAATACCCTTTATTCCTATGAATATGTATCATTATGAATACAAAATTATCATGAACAAAAGCATTTTTCAAGAGCAAGCTTTGAGTGTATTTTGCTACAGCAAATAGAGAGCTATTGCAAAGGCAAGTATTTTGAACAATAGGTGTCTGCACACCTGGGAAGTTCACAGTCAAAATGTAGGCAATTAGCAAGTACAGAATGCAATGTTCCTTTAAAAATCTCAAAATACTAATCTGTACAATTAAATATAATGGCTTTTTATGTAGATATATCTGATCAGATGATCAGACTGTGTAAAACACTTGTGAATTTTTCAATTCTGAAAGTTACATTTGGAGTTTAGTACCATTTATAACACCAGTCCTGAAATGCTACTCACTACTGTGGTGCTTTGTGCATGCATGATGCTTAAAAAAAATATTTAAAACTAACATTTCTTTCTTCAAGGATTACCAAGATAAGACTCCATTCATCAAGAGGCTGTATGTCAGTGGTTTTCAGTCAGTGATCTGTGACACTGTAAACTTATCCTTGTGATGCTTAGGCTTGTTCTTGAAGGGCCAACACCTATAGTGTGTGAAGCCTGCATTTGAAATTGTTAACTACTGCCTTAGCAAAAGATAAATCATACCTATATTAGCAGGCTGAAGATCTATAGACCAGCCCTCCCAAAAAAAGAGACGCTCTTTAAAAGATGCCAAGTATCCTGGATTTCCCTTAATACTCTCTTCATTATTAGTCCATACCATCTACTGAATTTATTAGTTTGTCAGGCTGTCTTATAGGGTGGGTGTAGATTTCTGCTTGTCCAAAAAAATGTCACTACCGTGCCTTTTTCTGCTTCAAAAACTGAAAAGAGATCACTGTTCTCTGGAAAAGGACAAACTGTAACATTTCTACTGTTAAAATATGGATAAATTCTGAGCTCTAATCTTTCCAAAGTGCTACAAGAGGATAATCTCCGATCATCACAACTGGATGCTGTACCAGCCCCAAACTTTGCCTGCAGATACTCAAGTTTTATTGCCTCTTTTTTGTTACACCGGTAAAGAAAAACCTAAAACACTCTACTGCATAGAATGAAACAAAATAGTAACACTTCAATAAAAATATTAATTACTAAAGAAAAATATATTAATTTCTTTCATGTCCCCACGTAAAGCCATCTGACAAGGCTAGTATCAAATAAATTAAATTGATGGTACTTTGTTCTCAAACATATGCACAAACAGATCACATTCAGCAGTTTCATCAGAAATAGCATTTTCAGTAATACAGTAAAATAGGGGTTACAGTTTTCCTATATGGTATCAACTTGGACTGAAACAGATTGAACTTCAGTCAAAAATTTCATCCAAAATCACAGAGCCAGGGAAAATTACACAATTTTACTTCATAATTCTGACAATTTGTTCTTTGGACAGCTCCATTACCCATTTGTGCTGAACCAGGGACCTGAAGTTGAGCCCAAGTGCAGGGAATAAATTTTTGTCTTTCCTATAAGGTCTGTCCATTTTACTCAACATTACCTTTCTGAAAAGCCAACACATTTGCTTCTGGCTTAGTAAGATTGAGATATAATCTAGACTCGGCATGAGTCCAGAGAGAAGAAAGGAATATGATCATTCCCCTACCTACGCTAAGTTGACTACGTGAAGAAAGAAACTTTCTGATTGAAGTGGGATAAGATGGAAGCCTTGAGGAGGAAAAGGTGAGATTCGGAAAAGAAGCCTGAGGGGGATGGAATGAATAGAAGACTTGTAGGGAAAGGAAAAAGGAAGTTAAGAAGGGAGTTTCCTTATTCCAAATTTAGAAAAGGAGTGATTTGAGATGACCTATGAAACCTGACGCAAGACTGCAGTCTGCTTTGCATAAACCCTGAAGTCAGTGGGAACTGTGTGCCACGTAACAGCTCTGATACCATGTCCTAGGTTTCTCAAAAGCTACCCAAAACATTTATGTTAATCTCTCTGAATTTCAGTTTCCCATCTGTCAAGTAGGAATAATAATAATCCTCTCATATGGATAATGTAAAAACAAATTATTAATGCTTGCAGATACTGTAATAATGAGGATCACAAAAAAGCACAACAGAAATACTAACTCTGCATTAGGAACAGAGTTTAATTAGTCTGTAGTAAACAACAAGTGGGACTTTTGTTCTCTATGTTTATATCTTAGCAAAATGGAATCTTGGTATTTAAGAACTCACAGACCAAGCAATACCTGTAAGAGCAGTAAGTAAAAGGGACTGACCATACAGCCAAGAACGAAGACAATACAAAATACTGAATCTGAACTAAGAGGAAAAAGTAAACTGTGATTGTAACTTAAAGGCTATCTAATTGCTTATGTGAGGGAGAAATAGGAATGGATAAAACAATAATTGAATTCAGACACTTTTTAAGATTGCAGCTTTCTTAATCACCTTTTAACTCCAATAACTGCCTTTTAACTCCACATTATGTATGTGCTTGTACTGACGTTCATTCAGGTGCTCATGAATCTTCCACACTGACACTGTGTGCACACCTGTGTATATATATATAAAGTAATTTTCAGTTAAACCAATAAAACACATCCAGAACTAACATATTCAGTGCTACTACATAATGACGCTAACAAATTCACTTGTAGCATAAATTATTCCTGTACAATAGCAGCTTGAAAATGTATTTTTCAATTCTTTTGAACTTAGACTAATCTTAAAACAACAAATGATGAAAGTTCAAACAAAAGCTAATTTTATTTAATGAACTAACCAAGGAGGTATTGTGAAACTATTGTGCAACCAAATGCTAAGCTAATTATTGTGAGAACAAATAACTGTTGCCATAGTTACTGGACAGTGTTTTCCATAATCACTTTTATCTCTTCAATAAATCTTTGTGACGCAACAAATATAAAAAGTTGACTGTAAAATGACTATTATGTTTTGAACAGCATTTAGTTATGAGTGATCTGTCATTGTACTTGTGTTCCCATGTTTGTCAGAGGATAACAAAAGACAGGTATTTGCTCAAGTTAACAGGGAAACAATTACAGCTACAGCTTGGCTTCTGGACTGCAGTTCATGTTGCTGATTTTTAGCATAGACATTTTCTTTTTTGTATCAAACACATTTGTGTTGATTTGTTTGTCTTTAGACTGTAAAGTATCAAGAAGGCTGGGTTGTTCTCTCTTTTCCCCCCATTAGTGTGTTGTACTTTTATGTTAGCTCACATTAGGTGATGCAGTGAACTCCACAGTAACTGAAAGCTAAAACCAAAATTTGGGTCATAAACAAGTGAACATGAAAGCCAAATCAAAAACATATATTACTGCTGATTGAAACAAACTCCTCTGCTCTGATTGAATGCCCCTGTAAGGGAGCCCAGTCTGTATAATGCTACAGATTCCACAACCAGCTTCTCCAAAAAGTGTCCTGAGCTAATAAGTATTCCACGTTTTCCACATATTTATGTCCACAGTTACACTAGTGGATTCATGACTAAATCTAATGCTTGGAATTAATCCCAGTTTAAAAGGTTTTGAGAAAATACTAGTTTTGACTGGTAAACCCCAGATAATAAAGACAAATAGGGATACCACATAATGGCTATCTATTTGGAATTTTCCAAATTCAACATTTGAGCATAGACATTGATATGAAATTCCCAATATTAGAAAATTAATGTCTTTTGGATTAAATGGTATTAAATGGCATTTCTCTGCTTCTCTGATACCCTGAAATTTCATGTAACTCCTGCCGTCTTACACTGGATGCTGCAGAAAGTCCCACAAACCAGATGTGGCTTTAAATAGGTTTCTGTCTTAAATTCATGAGTAATTGATTATCAGCTAAAGCTAGCCACAAATTCTAAAATGAAAAACATAATCTTGACCGATTTCATATGTTTAATAAAAACACCTTATGTACTCATACACCTTTTTTTCATGTCACCAGTATGTTTCTGATTTTTTTTATGAGTTCCTGGAGGGGAAAGAAACTTCTCAAACACAAAACAATCTCATTGTACAAGGCATTCCAAATTTTCAGCTCCAGAGGCAGGAAATCTGGCCACTGCAAGGTCCACAAGATTCAAAGCCATGTTACATGAGAGAGGCTCTGTTGCCTTTACAGTTTCTCTGACTGTCCCAACAACAGATTGAAATGTTCCAACACTGGGAATATGGCAGCCCAGAGAGGCAGGAAGGAGGTCTCAAAAGAAGAGGTTTTGTTAGAGCAGTCTTAAGGTTCCTGAGGCTGAAAGTGCCACTCCTGATAGTTTCATAATGTTTACATAAACAAGAACATCACAGTTCAAGTCAACACTGGAAGACTGTGTCGCATTTCAGAGCAACAACTTGCTCATTTTTTCCCAGCAAGTATTTTCACAATTTTCAATATATAATAAATCTTCTATTTTAGTCAGTTTAGCAAACAAAAATCATATTTTTGGCCGTTTTCACCGTATCTGTCAAGCACAAGAACAAGAGAGAGGTGGAATTTACAACCCACAGAAACTGCATTTCTATAATAAGCCCTACAAAAAGTTGCACTGGTTTCTGTCAAGGTTAGATCTCTGCAGATTCCACAATGTTCTTTAAACTTTGCAGGTCAAAACACCACCATTGCTCCCTGAGGAAGCAGCAGAGCTCACAGAGGGGACAACTGGCACAGGCCATCTTCACATTTCACTGATATTTGCTGCTCCTGTTGCCCTTGAGAAGTCTCATGGCACCTGTGCAGCTCAGAGGTGAGCCTAGAACTGGGACTCAAAACTCTGTGCCATTTATCTTCCTGCTTCTCAACTGCATCAGAATCTAATGTATTAAGACAAGAAATACGATGCATAAAAAAGCATGCAATCATATGGTTAACAGAGGAATCAGGTAAGTGAGAAGGCCCAGAATAGAAAATAATCACTTATAAAATAAGATTTGAAAACAGCAAAGAACAAAGAGGAAATCAATTCTACAGTACTACAGTAAAGAATACTTTTAATAGTCTAAAAGGGACTCTAAATGCTGAATTTTGGATCACATGTCAATGACTCATGCATTCCTGGATAATTTTTTCCTCCTTTCTAATTTTTCCAGCCTGGTAAGAAGCTTCATTATTAATTTACCTAAGTTTGAATGCTCAACTTAAACTAACCTTTAGCACTCTTTTCAGTGTTTCTGTAACAAAGCCACCATCTTGACATCACTGCCTGCACTGTCACTCACTAAAACTATTCCTCAGATAGAAAATAAAACACTGTATCTGTTGCAAGGATAACTGTTCAAAAGAGATAAATGGAAAAATTAGTTTCATGTCACCTGGTAACAATGAAGTTTTAGAATGCTAAAAAGTTTTGAACAAACAACCAATAATATATGCTGCTAGTAGCCTAAATAAATCCTCACAGTCCTTACTCATGGCAAATGTGTTTTGTTTGAGAAAGGAAGAATTGTATTGCAAGAACTGTATTAATAGGAATTACAGTACCAACTTATTTTACATCAATTCTATATAGTGATTGAAACATTCATTGTTTTAGTCCAGGGTATGCTGGAGATGGAGACACTGCCTGTAGCCAATGAAACTTTTTGGGTTTTCTTTTAAAATTGTTCAACTTGTTCATTTGACTACAAGACTGTTCAGATCTCATGCTGTGATGGATTTTAGCTTTGCTGGTATTAAAGTACTAAGTATTCAGTGTATTACACAGAAACGTCAGAAGGTAAAAAAATCCAGTCCACACTCCCCCAGGCATGCGAGCACATTTTATGCTGTGAGCTGTGATGCAGTTCTCAAAATATTTTGATGTTTTTTGCTTCTTAGAACACTTAAATGCACGAAGTTACACAGACTTACACAGGGCATCTCAGAGACAGCATTTCTTTCTCCATGCACCACACAGGCCTTGATTAAACTTTGAGCACAGCTGGTAGGTGATACTGGAGCTTGTTTCTCCAGTAACATGACAGAACAAAATCTTTATGAAGCCAGGTGATAGGACTGGATGACCTCTGCCAATACAAGCCATGCCACGCTGACAGACAGCCCTAGGAAGCAGAAAGCCCATTCAGTGGGCACAGGAGGTGAAGCCAGGAAGGAAAGTTGAATAGTAACTGAAAGAAGGAATTCAGACTTCAGTGCATGAGGAGATTATTAGATTTAGGTCAACAACCTCACTGGAGTGATTCCTAAACTTTTCTTTCATAACCTCACTTCTAGGATTACAACCCTATTTTTACTGCAAATTTAATAGTGTTCATACTTACAAATCATATTTCTTTATAGTAATTTTGAAGTTTTCATAAAATTTTGTGAGGTTATTCCAAAGCATTGGACACAGAGAAACAAAATACACAACTCCTACCTCTGCACACACTTGCATCACTTCTTTAATGGAGTTTCCCTTGAATTCTGAGTGTAAATGAAAACGGGGACAAGGCTCTGCATCTCTTAGATAAATAGAAAACATCCTTTGCACCATTACATAAAATTTACTTTGCAAAAGATTTCTTCTAAACCTTTTTCACTATTTTACTTATTTCCTTGCCTGATTAGCTTTTAACCAAATGTAGATGTTTTTCCTGACCTATTTTCAAAGCTAACTAATCACTAAATCCCCCAGTTATGCAATCCTGAAAGATTAAACGTTTGTCATGAAAGACTCTAGATTTGTTTAGACGGAATAAATTTCAGTGGTTTACATACAGTTCATTGATTAAACTACATTCATAGAATGCTGGCTCTTGTCACAGGAAGTCTGCCAAAGTAGCTCTATTTAGATGTATATAAGCTTCTGCTCATAGTCAAACACACAAAATATTAGCATGTGGTACACCTTGGAAGAGAATTAGGGTCTTTTTATATATAACACTTGTTCCACCTCTTCAGAAGTACTACTATAACATACTATCTGTATTGCAGTACCACCTGAATGCCAGGCTGGTCAGAAAAACCCTGTGTTATGTAAAATGACAATCTCTGCTCCAAAGCAATCAACCTAAAGGGCAGGACAAACCAGGCAGAGGAGATAAACAAGTGGCTTGGTCTGGGGACGGTGGCAAGGACAGTGTAACAAATAATAGGATGCACAGGATTTGCAGCCAGTGAGGAAGAACAATCCCAATGTGCCATCTGCCCACCCATAATTAGATTAGAGCTCTTTCTATGCAGTGCAGCAGAGCAGTTTTGAAGAGACACTTGGAGGAGAACAGGACCTTCTCCTATCTCCTATGTCTTGGAACTTCTCCTGTACCTAGTAAGGTGTCATGAGACAAAGAATAAAGATGCCCAAGGAGATGCTCAAGTGTCAAGGATCTAGTGAGGTAACAGGTCACAGACAGAAAGGACTAAATCATCACAAAGGAATGTTCTGCTTGGTTTTTTTTAAGGTTTTGTTCACACAGTAAGAACATTCTTTACAAGTCACCTTCATGGTGCTTTAAGCTAACTGGTTTTACTTCTCATTTACAATGAGCTTGGAACTGCTATTTCCAGTTACACTATCTTAGTTTAAAAAGTAAAACCTCAATTTCTTGGCATTGAACAGTTGCTATTTACTTCTTAGAACACACTCAGATCATCTGCAGAGAAACTAAGATATCTTTATTGTGTGAACACCAAGAGAGTGATTTAGAAGAACTAAAACCGTATTTTTTTAAGGGTATATATGAACCTCTCTAAATGAGGAAGTCAATAGTATTTTTCTTCCTTAGATATAACAATCCCTGCTTGAGTTTCTCTCCTTTCTTCTAAAACAGTATGTCTGTCTCTCCTGGGACAGGAAATCAGAATACATGACCTGCTTTCATCAATTGCTGCTTTCACATACTGTAGCAATTGCTGTTTTAAACATCTGAAATAAAATGGTCATATACAATTCACCTTCAAACCCTCTAAATATGTAGAGTCAAAAATTATTTCATGCATCTAGATTAGTGCCCTTCAATTCTGAAGTGAAGAACTTGGGATTTTGCTGTCAATTCATTCTGATAATAAATTACTGTACGATGTGAGCAGGGACTATGCAGTAAATAGCCACAGAATTCAAGTTTAGCAGAAACAGTTATAGCATTGCAACATATCTACTGAATATAAAATGCAAAAATAGTACTTTCCATGTTCTGTAAATTTTCTGTAAATACAGTGTTTTGCCCAATTACATGCTCCATTATTTCTGGAAATGTAAGTAATTTTCAGTTTCTGCTAGGACAGGAAAAACAGCTCACTGAACTTGCGGACTCAGTATTGCAAAATTCTGTACGGATAAGCCAGCTCTTAAAAAGAAAGTCACACTACTTGTTCACATTATGGGTGGATACCCTGAGTGGCTGCAAAATATGACTGAAACCATTACCCTGCAGATAACCACAGCTTTACAATAAGCACTGACAGCTGCAGATTTGCTGCACTTAAAACAAAATCTGGGGGAAATTCATAGCTGTCACAGCTGTGCGCCTGCATTTGTAGCATCCCAAAACAAAAATACTGATCAAGAATGAAAAATAGCTGACTAAAACTGAAAGCCGAAAAATAAAGGCAACAATTGAAAATAATGGAAATTAAGGAAATTAAAATTAGGGGAAACTAAGCATGTCTAAGGCCTTGAGAAACAAAAGGAACTGTGCTAGTACATGTGCCTTGCGCTGGGCAACCTTGTCAAGCTAATACTCATCAGAATACAGATTAATCAAAAACACGTTAAAAAATCACAAGTGGTGGTGAGCAAGAAGATTAATACAAAATCTATTTCCTTGAAAATTAGTTCACCAAAGTAAACCAAGAATAAAATATTAATAAAAAAGCAGCAAAGGCTTTTTTTGTGTATTTTACTTTCCTAACTTTTAAAGCAGGTATTTTGATCCTAAAAAATTATGGGTTTTCTTCCCTAAATACATACATTCACAATACACTATCAAACCAGTTAGATTTATTTACTATTGCACAAACTAGACTGCACATCAAACAGCTCTTAGTGTAGGTTTCATACAGAAGAGCCTTGCTTCAGCTAGATTATCAGCAGAATTAGCAGAAATCACCTGGAGCACAACTCCCGTTGTTCCTACTTCAACAGCAGGCAGGATTTAGGAGCACAGTTAGAGGACTTGTAACTCCAGGCTGAGGCATGACCCTCCCAGGACCTGGGGACACACCACAGGGGCACTGGATCTCCAGGTCCTCAGCAAGGTCAAACAAGACTGAATATACAGAAAGGGCTCTGGTGCCAGGCTGTTTCTCAAGGAAAGGACCTCCTACGAAGATGTCAAACTGGGATCTAGGTAGAAGGCACTACCACTGTGAGAGCAAAACTTCAGAACACATTTATCAGCCATTGACCAGAAGAGGAAAGACCACAGGGCTGTAAAGCAGGGAAGTGAGATATGGGCACTGGAAGGAAGTGAATCCCCAGGTTTGGAAGACTGGCACAACGCTCAGCAGGAGTAGGTGGCAGACACAGTTACAGTAGTGGATGTATACACAGCACATAAGATACACATAGTATTTGAAAAACTTCAGGAAAGACGGAAAATTCCTGCTTAGACTGGTCCTACTGGTAACTATAAAAGACCATAAATGCAAATTTAAAGAATAATGGTGCTGGGTCAACTCCTACAGTAGATGTGGGTACATGCTTAGCTCATGTATTTTGCATTCTTCAGTGTTTCTGGACAGACTTTGAATTACTTGATAGTACACTCAAACTTAATGCATGTAACTCCTAACACTTCTAACAGCTTTTCAAATACACTGGTATTTCCTTTGATGTGTGCTTAAAATATTTATTTCTGAATGTAAAATTCATGTATCTCATCCAAGAAAAGAAAGCCATTTCTACATTTACTTTAAAACCAGAACTTTGCTAGATTTTGGAGGAAGAGCAATCAAATAGCTCCCAGTTCTACTTTTGAAGAAAAGGTAACTGAGAAGTAAAAAAAAACCTGTCAATGTCAAGAGTTACAACAGGATCTGGGGAAATGACATTGTCAGTGGTTACAAAAGAACGCTCACGCACAATGTCTAACCAGATGGAAGATGCAATTTCTCCAAAAAAAAAAGTGTTGACATTTCTTTGCCATGTTTAAGTTACCAGGTTTAACTTAAATATTAATTTTCACCTGAAATAATGTTGAAACCAAATATTAAACCACATATATGTGGAACTTTTGGAGGATCATTGCAGAGTAATGATCAATGTCACTGTAGACATTGACTTCAGTGTTGACCAGCATAAAATCTTAGCATATGTTATGATGGTGTAAAATGCTTGCTGTGGCACATACTTCTTGTACTGTCTCCTAAGCTTTAGTCCACGCAATATGCAAGGTTTTCCAGATTAAATTCCAGTGTTCCATATATGAAACCTCCCTTATTATTTAATTATTGTTTATTAATTAATTTCTAGAGGGATGTTATGTTTTCGGATTACAACAGTATCATCAATTTAAAGAGAGATTTCTAGAAAAAGACAGGACAGAAAACATTATTTCAAGTTAGCTCTTTTGTTCAAGACTTTGGTTGTTTATTTCAAAGACAGTATCTTAAAACATTTTTTTGTCTAATGACTGCTTTTCTACTTTAAACCTTAAACAATCTGTTCCATGAACCACCTGGAATTAAATGTATTGCAAAATAGTTGAAAACATCCTTTCATTATAATTCCTGGAAAAACGTGACAGTCATTCTGTATAATGAGACTTTTGTATTTACAAAGAGTTAATTTAAAAATCATGCTGATCTCCCCTTTCCAAGGAGCACTGAATGATCAGAATTCATTAAGTTGCCTGTTATAATGCTGTTATTTCTTGTTATAATGAAGACAGCACAAACACTACACCAGAACAGAAGATACATCTGGCAAAACTGAAATATCATTTTACACAAAAATCTTTTTTCTACTCTTCATACTTGGGTCAGACCCTCACTGCAAGGCACTGGCTGAACACTGACCACAGCTTTCATGATCCACTCTCAAGGGCTGACTGACCCACAGAGATAATATCAGAGGTTCTATTACTCAGCCACACATCCTAATGAGAAACTTTCCCATTTCTGCACCACAGCCACTGGCAGGCTGGCTCACAGACACACCTGTCTATGCCTCATCCAAGCAGGTCAATGGTTTGTGCAGATGGTCTGAGACTACCAAGGCAGAGGAGCCAGGGAATGCTGCAGTGCCTGACGTTTCAACATGGAGCTGTTCTGGGCTTTTATGCAACTGCATCTAAGGAGGTTAAGGAGCTGTAATTAGCACACATCACCTCGCTGTCACTGCAGCTAATCAGGCTGAAAAATCCCAAGTGTCTCCACTCCTGAGCAGTCCTGCTTCTTGCAATGGAATCTGCAAACTCTTCTTGCTAATTGCTTACACTGCTTTCAGACTCTCTGGCACCATGGAAAGCTTCCTTTTGGTGTGGAAACAGCGGGGCGGGGGGGTGAGAGTCTCACTATGGAAGTGACCTTTTCTCTCTGCTGGGAATCTCAGCAGGGGCATGGACTCTTCTGAAGACATCTATTGATATTAACAATACTGACCAATTTGAAGGTATATTCATTTTATTCTCACTGAATTTAGGGGTAATCCTGGGCTCTGTCCACACTGTAAAGTGAACAGCTACTCAAAACAAAACATTCTAGGTGTCGCATCTGGCACCACACTGCCAGCTGCCAGCACAGCTGTGGCTCAGGCTCAAAGCATCCAAATCATGATTACAAATAGCCAAGGTTATGTGATCTGCTGGTGAGTTGTGGTTGTTAGATGCCCAAGTCTTCCTTGCAACTATTCAGATCAGACTACGTGATTGACAGCTTGGGCTCAGGATGGCAGCCTCAAGCTTTCCTCATTGAGAGCATCCTCTCAGAGTGCACCTGAGCATACACAAGGTGGATAATAGGCAAGCCTGTAGCTGAAAATGGGCTTAATAGCTCCTTTGTTATCTTGAACAGCCTTTACTCAAACTTGAGAATGTATAGCCTATTAAATTGATGCCAGCTCAGTCTAAATGTGACGCTTCCACATCACAGACACAGATTATCAAAGACCCAGCTGTTGCAAGTAACCATCCAACCAGCTGCTCTTTCCTGGTTATGGCCAGGGTCTGTTGGGCTTCTCTCTTCCTTGCCTTCCCAGGACCAATGGTAAAATATTTTTCATTGCTGGTCTGGCCATGTCAGCCTGCTCTTTTCAGGCTGTAGAATACTGTCTTCATTCATCAGCTTCAGAATAATTTTTTACTGAAGTAATTTTGAAGATTACATGACTGTTTCACAATTTGAGGTACAAGTGTGCTTGTAGCAGAGTCACTATTTAGGGAATGTCATAAGCATAAAAAAAATTCTAACAGCCAAGAACTAAATACTGTTTAGATGTTTATATCATTCTCATATCATGTTAACATGATTTTATTTTTGTTTTGTGGCTATTCTTGCAACTATACAATTTTTAGAAACAAGGTTTCATTAGTTCACCTTGAAAAAAATTACCCCTTATACAATAAACAACAAATAATTTTCTTGTGTTGTGTCAGATGGATGATATATAAGTTGCTACAATAAAACATACTTTTAATGTCAGTCACTCAATATCAGAATTATTTTTTTTACAATTAGCTGTACTGCCAACATTAATCCAAACCTTAAAAAAATCTGCACATTAGAGATTAATAAAAAGGTAGAAAACACAAAAGCTCCTGAATGTTTTTCTAGAGGACATAGCTTAAAAATGTCAAGAATAAATTTGATATGTAAAAATAGGGTAGTGACAATATAGTCACTGAATTTTTAAGTTAAAAAGAAAAAAAAAAAACACCAACAAAAAAACAAGCTAGCAATCTCCTTTTTATTGAAAGGTCACTGTAATGCAATAGGACACAGTAAGCAGTTGTGAAATTAAGCCCTCCAGAACCTGGTTGCAGCTTTGGAATGTGACCATTGTTGAGCAATGGAGTTTGTCACCATCATATGAAAACCCCGTTGGGAAATACATCTTTTGTTTACCTGCTCATCACAGATAACCATCAACTGATTCACATTCTGTAGTATTTTACTAAGGTCTAAAACAATACCCAAACTGCAAACATGATCTTTTTCACTAAACACCTCTATCCAAGAAATTTTAGAGTAAGTTTCATCCATCCTACAGACAGAATGTTTTCTCTTTTTTTGTGTTTCTCTTTAAAGAGAAGGCACGTCAACAGACTCACAGCCTATTAAAAGCTTCTCTGTTCTTGCTACCTATTTTTACCCACCTAAAAAATACAATAATGATGCTGAGCTGGATATTCAGTGGAATATTAATCATCCTGATGTCTCAAGCAGAGACTTCACCTCTGCTCAGGAGGAACAAGCAGCAAAAGCAAATTAACCCACACGTTGAGACATCTATATAAGCAGAAGTATGAGCACATTGTTCTAATTACAATCTCAGTTCTCTGGAATTCTGGTGAATCTCAGGGCACATCTACACAGGTGGGTGTAAGCAGAGCTCCTCTGCCCATTCCCTTGGTTGAACTGATGGAGACTAGTGCTGATTCAGAATTTGTACAGCCACATTTGCATGGCACTGGCCTGGCTAGATGTAGAGACAAGGCAGGCAGAGGAACTCAATATGTCTGCACATGTCTGTAGACACTCATCCTGAGGTGCAAACCTTCTCCATCCTACAGAGGACAACATAATAAAGATGTTAATCAAACTTCTCAATGAAGGAGCTAGAGATACTCTGAGTTTATACATAAACTAAAAATATGGCTCCAGACTTAGATTCCTAAATGCGGATTTAGGAAATTCACTTTGCAATATGCAGTGTTGATGCAGCAAGTTAACCTTCAGTATCTTAACTTCCTCAAATAGCACAATTGATCTGAAATACACAAGCTAGTTATGCCTTAAAGGAGGAATTTTAAACTTGTTTAGTGAAAAACCTTTGTCTTCACTCCCATCGTCTTTGGTGACTTGACTCCCGCCATACTAAGGACTCTCATGAATTGGAAGATCTCTTCATTTGCAAACATCTGTTTGTCCTTTCTGATCTGAAGCTAATCTCAGGGCGAATTTGCCCACTAACACATCACAGATACACCTACTACAAGAAGTATAAAATGCTTGCCATAGATTTTAAGTGTGTAAGAAACAAAAAACAGAGGCAATGAAATCTGCTAGACTAATGGCTTTTAAAAAAGGAAAGCACTTGGCAGATGTTTAGAAATGAGCATTTTAACATTCAGACTCTTTACAAAAGGTGACAATGATTAACAGTTCAGTGATGCCACTGAAGCTTGTATGACTATGCCTGTGAATCAACCTCAGACAAACTGTAGCAAAAAAGGGCTATTTTTAAGATTAAAGGCTCACAGGACCACCTTAGTCAGAAAGGTTCGTTCTAATAGGGCACAGTCACATAAAAATTGTGCAACAGATAAAGAACAGTTTTTTCTGACCATCTGTATCTCATGCTGTGCAAGTAATTTAATGGCAAATTTGTTTAGTAATAACTATATTATTCACAACTCCACGGGAATAAGGAATTACACCCTAAGCATCCTATCCATTCATTACATATGAAAGAGCTCCTCAGGTTAGATGTACCTGATAAAATAAATTTGAAGGGTGGGGGGAAAAAGCCTCTACTCTGCTGTTGAAAGCAGTGCAGGACCTGGATATATCCATATTTGTTCGTCCAAAATTCCTGTCACTTTTCTGTTGACAACTCACAGACACCATGGTGCCAATACTGCACCTCAAGCACACGTCAAGACTCAGGGAAAGAAAGCAGCAAGATCTTCATCCTCACAGCCTGCAGTGGTTAAGTGGGTATGAATTCTCTTAGCACTCTGCATGATTTACAGCTTTCCATAATGTGTTCTATTTGCTCTATCATGTGAAAATATTTTAAAAAGTCATACTGGATTCATAACTGGAACAGCAAGTGATTTGAGAACTGAGAGTTTTCACCTGTCATTTTAAGATGCACACGTAACAGGATGTTGGTTTCACTTCAACAGAGTATTTCGTATGCATTTGTGGGAAAAAAAGAAGTTAATTAATACTTTGTAATAAAGTTCTCTTTAAGTTCTAGACTATGCTTCCATGTGTCAATCTAGAACTCAGCACATTCTGATCTGTCCTCGAGACTGCACTGCCATGCTCTGTCAGTGTGTGAACATGTGCATGGAAACACTGCATACGGGAGGGGAATAATTTGCTATAGCTTAATAGAGACATTACTTACACGACGTGTACAGAGATGCCCAAGAGATATCATGCCTTAGGCAGCTCCAATCTTTCTGATGATCCTCTGAGCAGAAAAACCTCCTACACAGAGCTGTCTTTTAAAAGGCACAGTCTTACTCCTATCATAAATTCTCATGTCTATATTCTGCCTAACATGCCTGGAGGTGGGGCTGAGGCATGGCCTATTCAGTAGCTATGAAGAGATTGCTAAAGAGCATATACCATGAGTAATTAATGAAGCCATTTTAATAACAGGGATTTGGGGGTCACTGTAAAAGAGTTAACACAAAAAAAACCCTCAAAATCCTTTCCCACTTTATACTGTTTGATATAATATATTAATTTTTTTATTCTAGGTTTAGGAAAATAATATGGTATCATTTTTAGTATGATTGTTAGGAAAACAAAGAATAATACTTTAAACTTATTTAGTTATATTTACTGAACAATTTTAAATTTTAGACAGAAGTCTTCAATGCAGTGATCACAAATTCATGTTGAAATGAGACAGAAGAGTGCATATCAGGACAATGCTCAGGATGTCACTGTTAAGCTTAATTAATCATTCTTATTCCTCTCTTGAGTCATCATAATGAGATTTTTTAATAGGGAAACCACTTCAAGAGAAATTTTTGAAGTTGATGTTCTAAGAGATTAGACAGAGAAAATGCTTTAGCTTACAAAGATCCTGCACAGCACATATTATTAAATGTACAGATGAATGTAATTTACAGTCTCTATTTCCATAATCTGTAGTTAAAGGAAGAGATACATAGGAAGCGTTTCTCCATATGAAGGGGTGTGGGATTTTACAATTGTAGGTGTTTTGAACTTACATTGTTAATATTTTAGTTTTATTTTTGGTACCTCCTCTGATCACATGCAGAAGGTTGCATGCTAGTAGCATAAAATTTTTCTTCAATTATCATAGCAATATTTTTAAGTAGAAAAAAAAAGGAAAATATTAAAGAATTTCCTTATCTATTGTTCTAAGAAGTGGCTTTTAGTTAAAAATAACATTTAGGTGGAACAAAAATTTTAGCATAAGAGAGTGATATTTGGCTCTGCCATTTCAGAATCTCATCACATGGTTACCTCAGCAAGTTGCTTTTGGTTTCAGCCCTCTCTCATTACCCCTTCCCATCTGACTGAAATCAGCTGATCTTTTTAGGCATTCCCACAGTCAGCCAACAGGCTACTCACTGTCAGATACCCAGCACCATATTTAGGGTGTGCCTTTTACACACAGAGGCCAATAGGAGCGCAGTTGCCTCATTTTGTCTGCCCCTTCAGAGCTGTCTGCCCTCCCATCACAAAATCCTTGCCAATTCAAGAGAAAACATTCTCAGCCTACAGGCTTGGCTTTCTGATTCTGCATATATCTTTGCCGACAATGCAAATCAATAACAATAAAGGTATTTTAATATATATAAAATATATCTTATATAATCTGAATAAAATGTAATTAACTTTTAACATCCATGCAATGATTTCATTATTGCAGCTAAAAAAAATAATTCTCAGAATTCAGAATCTCCAAGAAAAATACTCTTTATTTCACCATTTTCTGATTAATTCAACTTTGGAAGAAAAATAAACACATTGCTGTGTTCAATATTGTTGCACAAGAGAATTCACAAGAATGAAATGTGTTCAAAGTTCCTAGAAAAAAATGCAGCAATGCAGGCAGCCAACTTGTTCAATGTCAAGCTCTAGGCAGTATAGCAGGACTAGCAGTAAATGACTCATAGTGAGTCACGCTTTAGCTATTTTTGCTTTTAAAGTAATGCCAGGCGCTGTGTTAATATTCAACCCTGAGTAAATTTAGCAATGCAAGAAAACAAGTGTTTCCATGGTTGCTCCTTCACAATGTTTATGGTATATACACAGCCATTAGGCACAGGAATTAAGCCAAATTAAGAATATGGAAATGTTCCTCTTTCATTTACAACTGAATTTTGCTACACTGGATTTTATGACTCACTCAGCTACTAGTTTTTCCAACTCTAACAAAAATGTAAAGCCATAGCTAGCACACCACTGTTATGTTAGTGGTCAATAGCCACTACTTTCCTCTAAATTACAGCTTGTGCTGCGAACACTGCTGAGCTGGAAGCATGATAATGAAGTATTTTTTTCACGACACAAGACAGGCAGGAAGGCCTCACTGGTAAATCTAAGTACATCCGTCAAGGGTAAAATGTTCTGTGACACATCTAAGGAGGAGTTGGCAAAGCTAAAGCCAAAGAGGAGGACTGAAGGGAGGAAGGAGGTTGTGGCATCACCTGAAAAGGGAAAGGAGCTCCACAAAAAGGAGGAAGGATGTTGACTGAGGCTGGGGAGCAGTTGGGTAAAATGAGAGAAGTGGTGATGAGAGTATGACAGAGCTGGAAAATATCTTTTCATGACACAGCTGTGATATGACAAAACCCATATGCAGGCATGATTTCAGTGCAGCAATCTACACAGCCATGTATTCTTAGGTGAGCAGGTATTTGTGGAATTCTGGAATATGAGCCCAACTAAAGAAGACATATGACAAAACAGATGTAGACATCAAAACAAAACTCTTCTGGGGATCAAAAGGATTCAATCCACACTGTAGGGGAAAAAAAAGACACACAAAAACCCAAAGCAATAGATGCTGCAGCAAAGGTTAGGTGAATAGCTTACTTTGCCCACACTAATAACAGAGCTGCCAAATTACTACATATGATTGCTAGTTAAACTTTTTTGTTCCTATTTTAATACAGTGATTTATTCATTAGTCTTAAATAGCAGTAATTACTATTTTTATTGTAGAAGCTGATAAAGCAATCAGAAAGCTTTTACATTTTTTCCGTTGAAGGAAACTCTTTAACTTTTCTGCATGAAATATTCCATCCTACGATAAGCAAGGATTGTTTTTCTCCATGTTTTCCTATCTGACTATAAACTAGCCACTTAGTTTATACTGGGAGCTTAGACAGATCCTTATGAACAGCCTTCCTGCAAAAACTTCTTTTGATTTTACTAAATCTTGGACTGATCCTTCAACTTTCAAATAGGAAGAGAGAGAGAGTACGCCAGATCCAAAGACCAGAAGCAAACTCCTAAATTCCAAAATCATTAAAAAATATGTTCCATGGTCTCTTAACCCTGAAGATATCTCCAGTAAGTCTCTCCCAGGTTCTCCAGGGATCTGAAGATCTGAGTTCTGTACTTGTCCAGAGCTGCCCCAGCCTGAATATCTAAGAATACATTGTCCCACAACCCCTGGCTCTTGAAAGGAGGCACAGCTCCATTCAGGTGACAGAAGAGAAGGTGATGATGAAGATGTACAGAACCCAGATTTCTTTCCTTTTTTTGCTGCAAGTTAACTACTGGAGTACACAGTCATGCACTCTCTTCCAGTGCTCCCCAGCCCCTTTCCACTTCCAACTGCACATGCTGGCATTTTGCTACAACTGAAGGACTGCAGAGTGCCCTCTGCACACCTGCCTGCAGCCAAGGGGTTGCTGAAAAGCCTATGAGCAATTATGTGATGTCAGATGTCAACTCTATCCCATCCAGCAGCCTCTGAAGATGAGTAATGAAAATTGCTACAGAGGGCACGAGGCAGGGAAAGCCAACAGCAATGTTTTCCTGGTATCGTCCAGTCTCCAGTAATCCAGTCAGGGGAGGACTCAGACAGGAGTCAAACATGTCATCTTCCTCATAAGGGCTTTTTTTAGGTGCTTATTTGTGAATTTATTGGCATTGCCTCCTGGGATACTGCTGTAGTCACAAGGCTATGGTATAAACAATATGCACTCTCACCCTCACCCCATTAACTGCTTCTCTCCCTCAACAAGTATTTTTAGTGCCTGTTGGAATACCTGTTAAGCAACTTGTCTTTAATCCTAAAATCATTCACTGCAAGTCTGGTAACACAAATCTACATCCACATTTCAGATGATAAGACACGATAAACCTATCCTCACTTGTAAAGTCAGATGCTGTGTCTGAAATCAGAGCTAATAACTGCTGAAAGGTGACAAACCACTCCTCAGTTGTGACAAAACATCTGAATGCTCCAAGCCTGTTTAAGTGTTAATGCCAACAAAGGTGTTTGATTTCTTTGACTTTGTGCTAATGGAGATTGAAAGCAACATCTCATAGGTTACCCCTGAGAAACAGTACATAGAATTAGCACTTCAGCTCCCCGATAACATCAGTAATCATTTGAGAGCCTGAAATTCTAAATCTACAGATTAGAGCCACAGTCCATTTCCTCTCCAGCTACATAATACAAGCACAGGTGCTCAAAGTCACAGTAAAAGAGATTCATTACCTTTGTGTTACTTTAAAGTTGGCACATTTTTAGTCAACTTATGCAATACTGTGATTGACATACAGATGTAAAGCACTCTGTGCTGACGGAACAGATTTGTCACTGAACAAAGCTGTTCAAGCAGGTGTGCCTAGCTCTGCTCCTGGGAGCCAAGACACGTAACTCAAGGCTCCAGCATCCAGTCTGAGGTCACAGACCTAAAAGATGGATGTTGCAGTCCTTCAGTGCTTCTCTAGCTTTATTCCTCCATTTCAGCTCAACATCTAACAGATTTGGGAGAGTGTGAAGACAATCTCCAGTATATTAATGGCATAAAATTCAAGTTGGAAAGAAACCATGCTCTACTGTGAGTTTAAGAGGGAAATTAAATAATATGGATATCAAAAATTACATAAGCAGCCAATGCACATGTAAATCTGATATGTTTATTAATCTTGCTGTATACTACTATTTTGTATGTTATGGTATGTTGCAAGTATAGAACAGGGAAAAGCAAAATTCCACTGATTTCAGACCTACATTGGCACTTACCAAAGCAAGGTCTACCTCAACCTGCCACACTTCTGAAGGACACACCAAAGAGCCACATGGCAAATAGTTTCAAGACCCATAAAAACACCAAGAATTTTGCTTTCTCTGAACTGGAGTATTCTGAAGTTACCATGCAGTGTGCTATGCACTGATGGATTATTATTTAGTCTGCATTATCTCAGAACTACTTGCCTGTTTGTCCTCAAATGTGTTTTGTCCCAGCAGTCAATACAAATGCATTATTTGGAGTAATAGAGCTCTACTTGAATTAGTATTTCCACTGATCCTCGTGTATACTGATGGCACAAAGTCCCACCATATAAATGACTGAAATTAACATATGGAAAGAGTGAAAAAAACCTACTGTCCCTCCAGATAAATATTTAAGTAACAGGAAAAAAAAAAGTAAATAAAACAAAATTATCTAATTTTAAAGCTCCACTAAGCTTTATTTTTCTCCTTCCTCCTCAATATACTAACTTCAAAATGAGAGCATCTCATTAAAAAATTTTAACACTGAGATGTTTTCCCTTTCCTCTTTCTTTGATTTTTTTTCTCCTTGGACTGTTCTTCACCTGTTTTGTTGTGATAACACACTTAAAATTTAAACTATAAGCTCATGGCAAAGGATTGGAATACCTGTATCATCTGACTTTTAAATCTTTCTGAATAGTGGGCAACAGACATAATGGCAAGTAAAATTGTACTTAGTTGACAGAGGCAGTTCTTGTATTTTCACTGCTCAGATTTGCAAAATAGTATGCATTACTACACCAGGAAAGAAGTGAATGAAAACTCTAAGTGAAACCAGTGGTGATTTATTACCAGAAGGCAAATTTTGCATGGGGTATTTACATCTATTTAACAGTTCTGAATTTTAGATACAGTCAAGGCTTAGTACCTATCCCTATGCTTCTCACTCACCTGAAATTTACAAAACATTTCTGATGAGTTCAAGTGTGGTTACAAGACATTAATTTTATAAGTTTCCATCTTGCATAACTGGATTTCCATAGAGTCAAGAAATACAGGAATTGACTGAATCAAACTAAACTCCACTGAGGGAGAGCATCTCTATAAGCCAGGGTACAGTGCTGGAACAGGAACAATGAGCAAAAACTTGGTCACAAACTTATTTTGCTTGAAAATTTCTCACCATCTGAGCAAAGTCTTAAGGTTTTTCATCATCCTTCCAAGAGAAAAAACAAAGAAAAAATTAATCTATTTCAAGATGGCATTTTATTAGATATTGTGATTAAATGCAACATCAAGGGAATAGAAGCAGCATCTAGAAGCTCCGTTCCTGACCTACATATTCATATGAACAGTAAAAATGCCATGCTGGTAGACATCAATGTGCTCAGTTAAGAGAGAATTACCCCATAGCAGTAACAATAAATTAACCCAAGTATTATCCCTAAGTGTATAATAACAATAATAAATTATTTCCATGTAATGCTCTATTTCCTTTCTAAATTTTATAGACTCAGTGCTGACCTGAAAGCCAGGCTGATATAAAACCAAGAATTACATCCTGAAAAGACTTTTGCAATGGAATAAAATGCAGCTCTTAAAAAATATATGTATAGATCAGATGACAGACATAGAAAGAGATAAGAAGATCTTATCCTCAAGCATCTGCTGATTAGAAGGGCAGATATTTATAACAAAAGAAACCTACATCAGATGCTCTTTCTGATTTAGATAAGTCCTCCCTGAGCTGAGTGCTTTACTATAGGACTAAAAAGTCAGTGTTTCTCAGTATTTCCTTCTGCAGTTGTTGCCATTTTGATATATAGTTAAATACACTGTGGACAGAAAGAGAGGGAGACTGATTCCAGAGTCACAGGTCAATCACTTAGTAAGCCCAGAGTCAGGCAAGTTCTGATTTTAAATCACCAAGACTGAAACTCAGGACTTTTATACTCCAAGTTACTCATAATGGAGAAGAGTTGTTGGAGAGGGTGGGTTGATTCCTCTTTCATTTTAACTCTGAATTACATGTCAGAGCTCTAAATGCCAAAGCAAGAAACTTCTTATTTCGATCAATTGCATTAGAAAGGCAATAATTTCATCAAAGAAACCCTCACCAGGTCTATTGGCAATTTATGTTCTTCATTAATCCACTAACACAGTTATTGTTAATGCAAGCGTCTGCATTTTCAGAAAAAAAACAAAACAAAACAAACAAACAAATAAAAAACAAACAAACAAAAAAAAAACCAAAAAAAAACAGCAGTAATTTTTACCCTGGAAAAGCCATCCAGATTGCAGAAGGAAATTTCTGAATGGTTTCATTCATTCTGGTCTTCACAAACTAGCAAGGATAGCAGCTGTGATGGTAATTTTGCACTCTGGATATTGTACTTGGGTACCATTACAGTTCCCATTGCTATATTATGTGAGCATCCCATTTATCTAGTGTATTTCTCTAGGTGATCTTTCCAAAAACTGTGAAATAGAGTAGCTTTGACTTATTCCATAATCAGGCGCTCATCTCTTAATCCTTCAAAACTACAAGTGGACTAGCTCATTCCTGAGCAAATAAACTAGTTCTTTCCAGGAAACACCCAGACAGGACAGTCCCAAAAGGAAAAGCCATGCCAAGTTTCTCTTCTCAGGATAGTCCTTATGCCCTACCCACAAGTCAGCTCTCAATCGCACAAATGCCTCTTGACATACTTATTTTACTTCTCTGGAGCTGCAGTTTTCCCCCTCAGCATCATGCCATGAAAACATTAATCTGGCACATTAAAACACACTTAGGTTATTATTTACAGTTCTTTGAACTCAAAAAAATCACAGAAACATAATAATGTTCATGTACCACTAGAGAAGTCAGGCAATTGAATGTTTTGCACTCAATTGGACATGGCTGCTTTGCTCCACAGGCTACCAGCACAGAGCAGCATGGATATGAGCCAGCCCAGGTCTCTTCTTGCACAGTCCCCAAACACAAAACACCCAGAACTGAATTCCAGACTTGGGTATAAGGTCCAGATCCACAAAGTTTTTAGGGACCTAACTCCCAGTGATCTGTTCTGAAACTTAAAGTACTCAATCTAAGACAGGAAGAAGGTAACAAAGCAAAGACCTAAACCAAAGACTCCTAAACTTCAAATGACCTTCTCAAGTGCTGGATCCTCTCATTTCTTTACTAGTCAAGGGGCTGTCTGTAAGGGATTTTACGTAAATGAAAAGTGCATATCCCACACACATCACTGAACTGTCATAACACCAATCCCACTTTCAGCTGGAATTTTCAACTCTTGTGCTGAAGTTGTTTTCTCATAATTAGTCAGTAAGGGGATTTTAAAGTATTTTTTATATTGAAAATATAAGGAAAAATACACTACCATTACTTTTCAGCTGATTCTCTGCCATCAGAGCTAAGTATAGGAACAAAAATAGGCCAACTAAGTAGTAAACTACAACTGAAGAGAAACCCAGATCTGCAAATCAGTTATGTGAGTCCATACAAGTAACTTCAACTATTTCCTCAAATTTCACCACTGCTGTGTGGTAAGAAGTAAAATTAACTTGCCTACCTCAATGTGATGTTGTGAGGATTAATTGGACGAAACTCATCAAGCAACATAATACACAGTATCTTGCTGCAGCTTGTTTTCTTATCCTACTAAAAGCAAACCAAAGACCTCAGTCTTTGCTGGAATCTGTGAAAGACTGCTTTAAAAATTTAAAGATAATTTCTTTCATAGTGACTTTTTTCTATCCCAAGCTGTATCTAAAAAAACATTTTTTCACACCATTATTTCTTAGCATATGCATAACTTAAAATACACATATCAACAGGGCATATGGTATCTACTTGAACATTAAATTTAAAATCTTCTCCTTTCAAAATATTTGCTTATTGATAATGACTACAAATCCATACTACCAAAATGATACATGCTTTTTCCTTTTAAAGTCTCAGAGACTTTTTTTCTTCAGTGGAGAATGCAAGAAAGATCCTTACAACTGCAGTGTAGCTACTTTCCAAACTACATTACAGTGACTGGTTTCCTGTGACAAAAACTTGCCTAAAACTACTATGGGGTCTCAAAATTATTTGTCCTCCATTAAAAAAAATAAAATAAAAATTTCTATATTTGCCAAATCCAGTCCTTAAACTGTTTGGCATAACCAGCAATATTGTCATTCACTCAAATCTTATTTTCCACAAAATCACTACTGAAGCATGCATCTGTTGTGTGTTTGCAGAACCTGCAGTTATCAAGGATTCCAAAGTGCACGTTATCAGCTGCTACAAAAGGGCTATGAAATCTGTCATCCTTTGTGCACCAAACGTGACACTAAATAACCTTCAGCAAATACACTAGTGCCAGCTAGGGTCACAGGAGAAGAGATTATACCTTTTGATGAGCTCTCCATACAGAGTATCATACATTTAAACTGACACATGGAGAATAAAGAAAGATCTTAGTTTCATTCTGTGAAGACAAAATTTCTCATAATTTCTGCCAGAAGATAGATGCCTTTGATATGTGTATATGTATGTGTATAAATATATGCATATATATATTCTGGCATGAAATAAAAAGATTCAGTAATACAACTTCAAACAGAAGGTGGGATTTTAAACTTCCAGAAGACACAAAATGCAAAGTTACAACTCCTGAATGGTTTAGTTCCTATGTGCTCACTCCTGCAAGGCTCTCTACTGTGCTTCATGCTCCAACAAGGAAGTGAAACATGCCAGCAATCTCACTCATTTCAAAGGATCTACTCATAAAATTTAATTTATGCAACTTGTTTAAGCATTTCACTAAATCAAAAGGAGATCACTAAACATTTTGCAAATGTAGGACCCTGGTGTCTAAGGACAGCAACAGTCATGTAGTGTTAAGGACACAAAAAAATTTCCTTACCACACATGCAATCGTTTTGAACTTTCTGGTATTACCAAATTTAGTGAATATTCCTCCAAGTACTCAGTTATTTGGAAAAAATAATGTAGCCATTTGGGGGTACAAGAAATGGTTAAAAAAAGGAAAAATCAACCAACACTCTTTTCTACTGCTTACAGTCTAAGAAGGTTTTGGTAGGAAAATGAAATTATTTCCCATTAAAAATAAGAAGTGGGAATTTAGGAAACTAAGTTCTGAAAACAGACTTCAGAAAAATCACTTGCTGTTCACATAAAACCTGTCTGACAGTGTTTTGACACATATCAGAGGTGAAGATTTTTCATCACTTCACAAACTCCAGCTAAAGTAGCTCCATAATAAAGGCTCACAGATTGAGAGAAAATGTCTGAAAACTGTCTGAACGACGAGCAGAACAGAAACTGCTCTGAGGCATGATCTCATCCTTACTGCCACAGAGATGTACTTGCCCAATTTAATTTCTGCACCTTGGCTGCTGCTGGAGTTCAAAGCTAAGAAGGTCTCCTTCCTACAGAACTGTAAAGGGAAGACAAGCTGAAGGTGACACAGCACCATTCTCCTCCCTGAGTATTTGAGCTACCTATGGCACTGCCTGTCACCTGTCAGGGGACAGGGAACAACCATGCAGCTTCCTTTCATCATGGTGGCAGCAAATATCAAAAGGGAAAATATATTAGCTTAATTTTCTGTTAAAATAAGGTTGTATTTAACTGCTTCACAGTTTGCACCATACCTAAATCTGTGTTGAGAAAGTTTTTCTCTTTCAAATCTCAATTAATTTCTAATGCAAGAATATAATATTTCCTTGTTCAGCTGTTCTAGAATACAAATGTATAACTTTGCATAAAAGATACATAATCATTAATGGTAACTCATTCTAGAAGACAAATCATTTTAGATCTACCCTATCTGCTCCTTTGAGAGAGCAAATATTGGAACAAAAACAAACAAACAAACAAAAATAAGAAACAAAACAAAACAGGAAAGCCCCTCTGAGAAATCTGGCAGGAGTTTTTATGTTTTATCTAATTGAGCAATAAACCTAAATTCCAGAAAAAAGCTAAAAACTGAACCTCAGAGGTGTATCTGTTCTTGAAAAAAGCCAGGAGTTGTGAACTAAGTTGCACCTGGCAAGGCTAATAGTTGAAAACAAAATATTAACCAGTAGTTGTTGATGAAGTTATTGATACATGTAACTCACATCCAGCAGTTTTCAAGTGTGTCCTGAAATCTGCAGACACATTATAATGTGCTGTTAAGATGAGGCCAGAATTGTAGGACTCATGCTTTTGAAATCACAACTCGTATAGGAGAAGGTAAAGAATACACAGATAACTTGGCTTAAGCATGAATGGTGAAGATTTAACAGGATGACCTTAATTTCTTCTTACAAAATGACTCCACCAGAACAACATGTACATATAGTATGTTTTAAGGTAAATCACCAGCTTATGGAAACTAGTAATATCTTTTGCAGATTTTATTAATCTTCACCTCAGCTGGTATTGCAAGTGAAGTGTTTAATAAGATAAATCTGGATTTGAAGCAGCAGTAGCAGAATTATGTCCTCATAATTCTCATATTTTTAAAAGAATATTTTCTATTGTGTTTATTTAATTCGGGTTTTTTTTTCAACAGGTCGGCCAGTTAGAACTTAATCCCATAGCTTCAACTGAATATATCACTAGAGCATACACCCCTTCCTCAGGCAATTACAAGGTAGAAAGTAAATCCAAAGTCAGTTATCAAGATTTTTATCTTCTTAGTTACAAACACCTGGAAATTAGAAATTACAACATAATGGTGGAGCAGTAATAATTTTATGGTTATGGGAGTGAAAATTACACTGTTTTGTGGTCTGTAACTTGGTATGTTCATTCTTAGAGCAGTGCCAAGAGCTTTATTAAACTCAGAGATCAGTGCTAAAATGCATAAAGATGGGAAACAAATATATTAAGCCTTCAAGCTCTAATCCTAAGGAGTCTTGAAATACCAGATCTGAATTCACATTGTCAAACATGTCCTACAAATCTCTACAGGGAAGCAATCCAAAGTCCAGTGGGAAAATTCTTTCCATTGGTTTCTTTGGGTTTTGGATAGGGCTCTAAAAAAACGCAGAATTAAAGGAGAGATACAGGAGAGCACCCAGAATATCATTTTCCAATTGTATAAATCATTAATCTATGACTCCTGAAGTTCCTGAGATACCAGTTTGTGTTGAAATCAAAATGTAGGATGGGAGGGAATAGGTACAGGGGTCAAGGGACAGTAAGCAGAATAATATGATTTCAGAACATAATCATGATTGGGGAAGAGCAACACAAATAGTGTCAGAGCCCATGAACTTTCCCAGCACAGTAATCAGAGTGATATTTTAATGACTGCTGTATGTGTGGGGCAATAAAAGTAGACAATTTTGTTGTGTTGCATAAATAACCAAACTGTTTACTCTTCAACTTTTCTGGTAATTTAAGCACAAATAACTTAAAATTTTAATACTTGAAAAATTACATGATTTTGGAAAAAATGGATTTTAGTAATCTGCAGTGCTGTACACTGCGTGCACAGAAGCTGTAAACCTGAGAGCACGTACAGTAAGCATTTTCCAACAATACAGTTCTACCATTAAAGCAAAGGTCTTCTTAGTGTTGCAACACATCCTATGTTGTGAAACAGGAGCAATTTGTTTAAGTGACAAATGAAAACAGCTTACCTAATCCTTTTAGGAGATCCTATCAATTAAGAAAATAAATGCGAAAGGTCTTCAAATGAAAAGCCCACCTTACAAAAAAAATGTGGTTTTCATGATATTTTTGTTCAAACACAGCAGGAGTTGTAGGAGTCTAAATAAAACTACCAAGGTAATTAAACTGGTTTTTTTCTACACAGATATCAATTTAAGTAGGTTTTGAAGTTTTTAAGAATACTCACATCAGTTTGAGCCATAAGTGGCAGTTCGATATTTCAGGGCAGTTAGTCAGATTTTACTGCTTAGCATTCAAAGAATAACTTTAAAAAAAAACAGACTTACATTGTTTTTTCATCTCCTTAAGTTGATCCTTAAAATACATATATTTTTCATTCCTTTGTAAATCTGAGTCACTGTTCATGCTCTCCATTTCAAGGAATTTTTCTCGCGCCATGTTTTCTAAATCTGGTAAATTTTCTGGTTTTTCTCGTTTTACCTGTAGGGAAGAAGAAATAGAATGTATTCATTATGACACATTTTAATACAAAGCAGAAGACATCAAGCAAAACTTCATTAGCATAATCTCAGTTTCTTTTGACTACAGTTAGGCTTCCTGCTCTGAAGCTATAACATCCATGTAATTCATTTCAGTAAAAGTAAGTATGAAATGTAGGTATTAGCTTCTCAGCATCATGAAACTCTTTTTCTGGGTATTTCTCAAAGTAGCAAAAGGGAAAACTGAACCTTGCAGTCAAATTTACCTTTGTGAGTGGTGAAGGTAAACATGTTAACAGGAACCAGCATAACACTTGACAAGAATGAAACCAAAGTCTACAACTCCGTCCAGAAAGCAAGAAGATAACAGTAAATCTGAAATAACTTCTAAGAGTTTTTTGCAAAAACCTCTACTCTCTCATCGCTTCAGAATCAGGTTCACAGAAGCCTATAATCTAAATGCAAGATTAGTGTGATAACACCAGCAAGAACAGTACAGGTAATGTGAAAAGAAACCACCTCAGTTTATTTGTGCTGTGTGAACAAGAAGCATTAAGCCACATAAGCAGGCAAAAACACTGTTTCTTGAAAAGCACTTACTTACAGCAAATGCATCAGGAATGATCTGAAGAATAAATACCCAGAATAGGAAAGTTATCATATAGACAATATTAAGATATTCTAAGAAACCAATGGGAACTCCCTAGAATCAATTATTGGAGTTTTCTGTTTCTCAAGGCAACATTAAATTCTAGGGAAGTGTTAACTTTGACAGTTCTTCATAAGAACTAGCTCAGGGACTGTAGCAGGGACTGTGCTGTGCAATGAGGAGCAGCAACAGCACCAAGTCAGAAAGAAGGTGGACATCTGTCAAATCCTTAATGCTAAGCTTTTTCTGAAACAGAAAAAAGCTACTTCTATCCCAAAATCATGTCAAAATATGACAATCTGAAATAAAAAGGAGGTAAGCACCATTTCTGCTGAGCCACTCTTCCCCAACCACACATACTAAATTCTGCCTTCACCAGACCATGACACATTGTGAAAGACAGGAAAAAAAGGAGCCTACTGATAAAAAAAAAAAAACAACAGTCCACTTCATCAAATCATTTACAGGTTTAAAAGTTTAGAGACCTTGGAAATCCTACAGAATATATTTTGTTTCAGGAGCCAAATAAACAAATGTTCACATAAAAATGGACTTAGCAGATACATAAAATAAAAAAACCCAACTTTACTATCGCTTAAGCAAAGCAAAGTAACCCACAGAACTATTACTTCTTATAAGAGCAAAGCGAGTTTGGCACATTTACTTTCAGCAGATGCAAGTTGTGGCAAGAAATAAAATAAGAAAAAAACATGCACTGCCAGGTGATAGCATGAAGTTTTCAAAGGCACCTGGAGATAAAAGATCACCTACTACAACATCCAGCTGTAAATGGGAAAGACTCAGTAATACTTTGGTACTAAAGGAGCACAGTGACTATGAAAGACCAACAGCATGTCATCAGAGATGCTTAGACTACTGCAGGAGTCAGGCAGGAATATCGAGTCCTTATCCCATGAAACCTAACCAAAGGAGCAAAGGAAAACAGAGCATCTTGTGCCCAGTGCAGTGAGGACAATCATTCACACTCGAATGGTTTGCCTGTGCCAGCACCACAGCACACTGCTGCAACAGAAGGCCTACCACAACCCCAACCAGCATTGTTCAGTACTCAGCTGGAGAAGAAACTTGGCTATCAAGTGTATGCAAGAACAAAAAGGCACTTACTAAATCAAAATTCATTCAAAATGCAAGGCATTATAAAAGAATGCTTTGATCTGGACTTGTGTAGTGCAAACCTATTCCTTTCTGCAATATCACGCTGATTTTACCGACATTCTCTCTTTGACATAAAAGTAACATGTAGACACACACAAGAATAGTCCAAATAACAACCCACCACTAAGATCTGCCCTCGTGACAAATGAGAGCACTATGGCCAGATCCCATATAGAAGATACAGCTGTGTATACTAAAAATAACCCTGTAGTGCTTCTAAGTTGCTGAGACTGACACCAAGAGTAAAATAATTTATGTGGACATTCATCACAGGCATCCATCAGCAGTAAAGACAATGTCAATAATCTTTTCCTCTCCACAGGGACCACATTACACATTGGTAGAGTTACATCAGGATCTCTTTATCTTTTTCTTGACTCATGGAAGATTTGAGTGCAGATATGCATCAACATAACATCTTCAATCATACCCTCAGACTGAGAGGTGAAAAGAAGGGCACAGTCAATGTTAGTTCAAACAGTGGTTCTCAACTCCAACTTCCAGAATTAAAAGACTGTACACATATGAGCAGAAAAAAAAGGCAGGAACTGTAACTTACAGCATTATGCTACCAAAAAGAACATATGTTTGAGAAGGTGCATTACATCACTCTGTGCTGGTGCTACCTCACCTCAAGTGCTGTGTGCAGTTTCGGGCACCACAATGCAAGAAATATATAAATCTATTAGTGAGCACCCAAAGGGGGGCCACCAAGACGGTAAATAGTTTAGAGGAGGAGCTGTATGAGAAATGGCTGAGGTAAGCCCAGAGAAGAGGAGACAAAGGGGAGAACCTCATTGCAGTCTGCAGCCTCCTCACGACGAGGGGAAGTGGAGGGGCAAGTACCGACCTCTGCTTTTTGGTGGCCAGCAACAGGACACAAAGGAACAGCATAAAGCTGTGTCAGGGGGGATTTAGGTTGGGTGTTAGGAAAAGATTCTTCACTCAGAGGCTGGCCAGGCACTGGAACAGGCTCCCAGGGAAGTGGTCACAGCGCCAAGCCTGAGAGAGTTCAAGAAGCATTTGAACAATGATCTCAGACACATGGTGGGATTCTTGGGGGTGTCCTGGGCAGGGCCAGGAGCTTGACTCAATGACTTTTGTGTCTCTCTTCTAGCTCAGAATACTCTTATGATTGTATGATGTGCACACAAATAAACTTTATCTGTGCCACTGTGGAGCTACAAAAACTTGCATGAAGGCATCTCACTAACCTCAAGAGAATGCTTACATATAACTCTCCCTCAGCACCTAACTAATCACACGGCTTGCTGCCATAGGTCTATTAAAGTAAGAGTAGCCTGTTATTTGCTAAGGGCAACATGAACAATTCCACCAGCTATCGAGAGAAAACAAAAGTCACACAAGCTAAATTCCCAAAAGCAACCAATTACTAGATTGTGAGGACAGCCCAGCAATGCAGCACATATGACAAAGGCTGAGACAGCCATCTCATACAGAAACCTAGAGTCAGATGTGAGAGATGCTCAAAGAATGCACTTTCTTGTAGTTTAACTTCTTTCATGTTTACAATTTAAATTCAGTTTCTGTTCATTTCCACAGGATTGCTTTCATTAAAATGATTAGTAGAGACACCATTCCTGACCACACTCAGTACTGTACCACACACATGCTATTACTGAAATGCCAGGTAGACCTTCTGGAAGGTCAACACATCACAGGTGAATAATAAGGCATGTCCACCCACTATAATAACAAGCAAATACATTTTGCTGTGCACAAGCAATTTCTCTTTGGTGCTGCATATTCTATGCCTCAGAGAGGGTTAGAAGAGGGTTGAGAATGTCTACACAACAACATAAATGAAAACAAATGAAAGAAAATGTCCCACCAGTCCTAGATCCTCACAGTGGGAAAGAATTACAACATCTTATACACTGCACCAGCACAACACCTTTACAGGTTCATTACAGTTTTCTTTAGCTCTTGCCACCCACCCACTCCTACTCTACAGATTCTTGATGGATGTAGGAATGATGAGATCAGCATAACGAAATGTCTGAGGGCAATACAAACATAGGGTATGGCTAAAGGGACAAGGCAACATTATCAGTGTTTAGGGCACCAAGTTGGGGTCATGCTCCTTCTTGGTCTCAGCAGCATGCCAGATAAATGCTTACCAGCAGACCTGAAGTCACTGACATGTTCAATTCCTCAGAATAAGTTACTTCACATGAGAACCATGAAAGACACATTAAGCAAACAACTGTTCATCTAGCAGCACTGTCAGCCAAAACCAGCATGCTAAGTAACACCTTGCAGTCATTAGTCAATCCATTGAGAGCTACATTGATTTTGAAATGGGGTGGAGGCATACACACCCTACAAAGCATCCTGGAAATTACATGTAACGATGAACTGGGAGTGTTCAGGACATATGGTGAAAAGAAGTATCAGTCACAACATCTTGTTTACAACAACAGAAAAAGCAAAAGCATCTGCTGTGCTGTACCAGCAAAGAACCACACGGGTTTTACGTGGGGGTCAGCAATAAGGAAAACAGACATGTTATATACAACATACATATACATACATGATCTACCAGCAGTCCTAATAAGAAAACACAATGTTTAGCAAGTGCTAAACACGTAATTGTTTAGGAAAACATTTAGTAGTAGTAGTTAATGTAGTTAAATTATCAAATGATACATTTACTCATGGCCTCACACCACACGGTCAGAGCATACGTGCAAAAGGGTTTGTGTGTTTGACAGGCAGTGCTTATGGAATGAGCCACTTCATGACATGTCTTCTACCAATATCTGTGTGTAAGGATACACCTGCCTCTCATGGATTCTTCCACTGGGAGTGTGTCTATTCTATGCCCAAACTGTTAAAACTATGCCTCCAAAAATCAGGCTTTTTGAAAAGCCAGCTTGCAGAGCCTAAGGGAAGAGTAAATGCAGGGTATTCCAAGGGACAGTGTGGGGAATTTTTAATTCATCAATTACCATAACCACCAAGTCAAAAATAAATTATTCTGTTCCAGACCAATCTCAGAACGAGTAAGGTCAAAGGTACCATAGTCTAAAATTGGACCAGTTTGCGGTATTAGTCTCCATACAGGAAGGGATCCGTGTCTAAAAAGGCACTAATTAGCATAACCCTGCATGCTGCACTGCAGCATTTAGTAATTGTCCTGCCCAGTCCCAAAACACTTCACAAACATTAAAGAATTTAGCCTCAAACGCCCATTGTGACATGTACCATGTATTTTACAAATGGAGAAGTTGTGGCATTAGGAGATTAATAACTTGGCCTAAGGTTGCACAAGGAGACTGCGGCAGAACCCAGAATAAATAAATCCCAGTTCAGTGCTTTGAGCACAAAGCCATCCTTTTGCCTTCTTCTTTAGCTGAGGGAAAGTTCAAATTAACATGTGCATTTGGTTCACTCTCTGTAAAGAGGCCTGAAACAGCTTGTGGCTGCTTGGCAAACCTTGTGATAAAAGAACAGCATTCTGCCTGTCACAGAAATGCTCCACTGGTCTTTGCATTGCAGTGGTTCAAGCATGTGACACACCATGGTTATTTTTTAGCCTTTTTGTTCTTCTCTCTCTAGCACAGAAGTCCTGCATATTTTTATCCTGTCACTGTTCCAAGGTACTCTTTCTCAGGGCTATCTTTTATGTCCCTGGTATTTGGAAGCTTGCCAGTACCATCCATTTTATTTCTCAGAAATTTCTTGCCATACCTGAATCATGTCGCAGTTTCCTCAAATCTGTGATACAATCTACAAAAGAACTGTCTTTTTATAGAATTCAGAATTCCCACCAGAGTGTTTCAAACCATGCATTATTTGTTCCCTGTAATGTAATTCCTGCAAAATATGGACTTCTGAAGTTTAATTTATGGATATTACTGGCATTTGAGTTTTGTGGGGTATAGAAACATTCCAGTTTGCTAATGAACTTTTAAAAGACCAAGTCAGCTGACAGGGCAGAATTTCTTCATTTTCCAGATTCTTTGTTGTTTCATTTATGAAAGGGAGGGTGATTAGTCACTCAGTGCTATAAAGCTCAGAGGTATGTAGTTATTTAGATATTTATATTCTTTTGGGGCAGCACTAAAAAGGATATGGTGATGTTTCCACCTATCTCCAAACTCAGATTAATTTAAACTGTATTTACACTACAGCCATGTGCCTCTGCATTTGGTTATCAATCACTGACAGCAGCTGCATCTTTTAAAGAAAAACTTCTTATAGTTCCTGCTGGGACCTACTTTCTTACCTTTGCGAATTTGATTTTGTGAAGGAACTCAATCAATTTTTCAGACAGCCAACTTCAGGTCCTTCAGGAGCAGGTGTGCCAGCCTACCACATCCCACAAAGAGCCAGTTCAGAACCTGGGAACCTCACACTTTCTGAACTGGCATAACTTCAAAATGTCTGAACCAGACATGGACATATCTAAATCTGCTTATTTCAGAGAACAAATGCCAAGAATTGGCTGAAAACTACAGTAAGAATGTCAAAACAGCCTCTCTGAGCAGCTTATAGCATAGAGAAAGTAACTATTCTTCCTTTATTTATCTCTGCTACGCAACAAAAGCAAACAGAAATGCATGTCACCTTTCTTTCTTGTTTAACAATTCCTACATCCCATTATTTCATCCTTACCTCACTAAATGATTTATTATTACAAATATGCAGCCTTTCAACACACATATTTATTTTACCTCAGGGTAAGTCAAAGTTTGCTGTGATTATTTATTATAACCAATTTTTTTTTTTTCACTGAGAGGGAAAATAACATGGGAGCTAAGTAAATTTGTGGGTTGAGTCACCCATACACTTTGTGAATCATGTGAGAACCAACTCTGAGTCACCACTGTAACTGAATCAGGCTGCAAAATTTCAGCTCAACCTAAACAGTCATTTATTATTCTTCAATGGCTAGATACAAACCCTTAGCAAATATCAGATCATTTGTTGATGCACAAATAAAACACTGCACTTGGAAACATCTGCAAGGACAGTCAAAAAGTATATCATCATTCAGCAGCATGAGCTGCAGTATGAACACAGCTCAGCTGAAGCCAGGATTGCCTAAGGGCCCACATCTGATTCAGGAGATTCAACACCTCTGTACATCATGGCTGCAGGGCTGGGACTCC
This sequence comes from Passer montanus, assembly GCF_014805655.1. Taxonomy (NCBI): domain Eukaryota; kingdom Metazoa; phylum Chordata; class Aves; order Passeriformes; family Passeridae; genus Passer; species Passer montanus. The sequence continues at coordinate 6,002,479 of NW_024368041.1, read as the reverse complement.
AGTTGAGCAACACCTTTGCAGACTATTGTGAAATACCAAGAGAGGCAGATTTGTAAGGGCTGACCCACACTTATGACACATACTGCCTTAATAAACCAGGCCAGCACAACAGAAAATCACTGTCAGCACGATTCAAATATCCCAAAACTCTGCTAAAGTAACAGTATGAAGATGAGGCAGGGTTGCCGTGGTTCCAAAACAGCACATCAACGAAGTGGTCGTAGCTAGGGTGTCCCCTAATAAAATTGCCTGTACCTTCCAGTTTCCTTCCCCTACTTTAAACAAAGCTGCACACGTTCAACCCTTAAAAAGAAAGTAAGCAGTGAGAGGTACACATTGCTTCCAGGTGTACTGGGGTGTATCCAAGCAAACTCTCTCAACTCCTGGCACTCGACAGTCATTTCAGGAAGGCTATTAATGGACTTTGACCACCCTGGTTGCTTTCTCTCTCCTGTTTAGAAAGGAACCATATATATGCAGGGTGGGATTAATGCAAATGAGCACCAGGTGAAGAAACAGAACTGCCTGTGTGCGTGCAAATTTTACAGTCTGAACAGCATCACTCATAGTTCCCATATGTTAGAAGTTTCACCCCAAGCAAAATGCTCTATTCCACATACATTTTAACAGAAAAAATCCACCCATTTGTATTTACCCCAGTTACTGACTATGGTAGAGAGAACACCCTTTTGTTTTTCCCCAAGACCCTTTGTGCAATGCTTTTCAAAGTGCAAAGGGGTAAAAATAAGCAATGAAAGGGGATATTATTGAAATAACAGTATTAAAAATACTTGTTACCAATAACGTAAAAATGGCTCACAAAAACAGCAGTAAATGTGAGTATTAAAGGTGTGGTTTTCCCAAGGTACCAAACTGAAGAAAGCTCATGGATATTTAGCACCTTAATCTTTTCAGTATTTCTGAAAGCCTGTCGTTTGCTGTAAGGGTTGGACTAAATATATTCTTAATGACTTTAACGAAACAGAAGTCTGTCTTCATCTTGTTTTCTGTATGTTTTATTCTACATATGAAGTATGAATGTGACAAAGCAAAAACTTTGCTTTGGAAATAAGCTACACAGTTGGCATTAGTATCTGCATCTTAGTTCAAAGCCACCATATTTCATACTCTCCACAATAAAGGAAACCTGAAAAACCATGAGCAAGAGTTTTTAAAAATTCAGGGATATTTGTTTTGCAACCCTCTTGCAATTCATACACAATATTATGGTTCAAGACATGGTGAAGGAGCAAGGCTATCTTCTTCTCCTTGTACCTAAAAGTTCTGCCATAAATAGAGTTTATAGGAAAATTAATTTTGGTGCACTAGAGATACATAGCATTTTGCACTAAGTAGTTTTGTCTGAGCACAGATGAAGACATGTAACAGCAAAACCAACTTACCATTTTATTCTTATAAAAATGTTGCTTTGTTTTAACAGTGTTTTAGAAACTGTGAGGCAGATGGTGCATCTGTTTTGGCAAGGTTGATTCAGCAAATGCATGAGGCTGCTGAACCAGTTTACCAAGCTGCTGATTAATTCTCATATTTAGCAAATACATTAACATGGATATTAGAGCTATTTTTCTTTCTTTAATATCCCACTCAAACTGATGGGAATTTAGACATTGATTTCAGTGGGAGCAGAAGAAGGCCCTAAGGTGATTTCAGATTAATAACCTGTTTACTCTTGTATGGCTGTGCTTGTTTGACTAAGATCACTAAAACCTATGTTTTCTACAGTATGGAAATAAAGGGCGAAATCCTAAAACAAGAACAGTTCAGTGTTATCTTCAAAAGCTCCTACAAAACACTGATTTATGCCAGATGTGTAGCTTATTCCTGTATAAATACAAAGTGTGACTTTATCCTTCAAAGACCTTCATACAGCAACCATTGTTAAAATCTGTTATTTTTCCAGGGGGATGTTTTCCATATTCTTTGGGTATAAGTGAAAGTGAAAGTCAGGCAAGCTTTTTCAGTTTTTACCCCTCTTGGGTTTTTTTTTCATTCATCTGATGAAATTCTTGTCCTCAAAAAGTTCTTCAGCCCTGACAGCATTTCTTCTTCATACTCTCCAAAACAGCAATGTGAGTCATGTTGTCATTTTTCATCAGGGGTAAATGTAACCTTTATACTTTCAAGAAACAGCAATAAGATATCTTAAGTACAGCCTCATGCTTCATTTGAATTGACATTAGTTGAAAAACACAAATCCTGGTTGAAACTTGAAGCCTAGACCCATCAAATAGATCTTTATTAATATACAGATCAGGATGGCAATAATTCCATCAGAATGAGCTCCACCTTTAACACAGAGCAGTGAATTCAGTGATAGCACAGGGCTGCACTAAGCAAAACAAGCAAAAAACCCAACGAGTGCAAATGTACCGAGCCTCCCAATTTCCTTATAAACTGGGAACACCAACCTTACTTATACTCAGTGGGTACAAATACCTCACTTGTCCCAGTCTGTGCATGGTGGCAGAACTGCCTTTTATTTTGCACTTTACTGCAAATGCTGGGGAGACAAGTCTCTCCTTTGAGCCTTTCTACATACCACATTCTTCCATCCATATTAGTGATGTTTACTTATCCAACTTCCTATTGGGACAGCCTTCAATGGAGTTATTAACCACTAAATCCCAGGCCTTACTTCCAGTCTTATCCTTCTTGATTTACCAGTTCTGGGTGACAGCTTGTGCCTCTTCCCTTGTCTTGCCAAACACTACATGCTCTCCTAGTACATGCTTGAGTGATTATTTCCCCTTGCACTGCACACTCTGAAATGGTAACATCCCCTTTCTGCTACATCAGTGTAACAGGATAGGTGTACATATGTGTAACAGGATATCCCTGTTCCCTAATTTTTACAGGTTCCCTGCAGGCAGACAGAGAAGGATGTTTTCAACTGCAATTCTTTTCCTCCTCTTTGCTTACAGGTCCATCTTTGTAATTTAGCTTCAGAAAAAGAACTGGATCAGAAAATGAGCATTTCAACTTAGCCTTTGCTGCTAGTATGCTGGATAATGTTGCTGTTCCTCTGTAGTTACCAGTTTTTGCAAAGACAAGGAGTGCTGTGTGACTGCCTGGACTAATCTTGTTTACTTAACCACCCTACGCATCCTTACCATTGACCTTCCAAAATCCTTGGAGTCTATCCACACCTTTCCTGTTATCTATCACAGTATCAAGAGGCTGATTGTGCCATCAGATAACTGATGATGCCAGTCTCTGTCACTCTGCCTGTCTGATTTTCAAAACAAACGCATCTACACTCTCTCTCTCTCTCTCTCTCTCTCCTGGTCCACCTGCTGTGGGAAAGCTCCTAACATACATTTGGGAATGTCTCTTTAAATCCTTCTTCAAAATCCTTGGTTTACATCATTTTCCTTTATTATGACGCCAACAAATGCTTTCACAACTGATTGTTTCTGTGCCAGCTGTGTCTCCTGCATGACCCAGCCCAACTTCCTCATTCCAGCGCATCCCTTTTGTACTGAGCCTCCCAAAACTGGGTCCTCTAAACTTGGACAAAACCTGAACACTTTTTTTGTTATAGGTCATTACATTAGTATCTGCATCTTAATTCAAAGCCATCATATTTCATACTCTCCACAATAAAGGAAACCTGAAAAACCATGAGCAGTGTAAAAAACTGCAATTAAGCACAATAGTAGCAATAGCAATACCTAACTGTAAAGTGGACTGGATGAAATCTGGTAGCTGACCCTGGAATAGGAAGCACACAAGAAGAGTTTTTAAAAATTCAGGGATATTTGTTCTGCAACCCTCTTGCAATTCATATGCAATGCCGTTTTAAAAAGCTAAATGCAAATTATCAATCCAGGTTTAAAGTTGTGACTAGAAATTAAACCATATTCCAGCTCTCCAGCATGTATAGGCTCCCTCATTACACACAAGCCCTTGATTTTGTTGTTGGAAGTAATTAAAATCCAACTTTAATTTTTAAATAGTTCATATTTAAAATAAGAATTTCTGTAAATGAGACTGTGTGACTGCAGTAGCAATTTACTCATGTCTTCAAAATGTGACAGCAGGGTGAGAAGAAACAGGAGAAAAAGAGAGTCCTCATCTTCAGTTCTAAGGCTGAAGAAAATAGTTCTGCCTGAGAGTCTGCAGGGCAATAGGAAAAACAGGAGCATGAACCAGAACAATTCCTAAGTGGAGTACTCTTCAGATACACTGTTAAAGTGCTGTTTGTAAAAGCAAAATCAATTAAAAAGCTTAGCCTCTAATTTAAATACACTTTTCTTAATACTGCTATGGCTGACAAGAAAAGATGTTAAGAGCAGAAATCTTGTCTGTCTCTCCAAGAACTTACTGACACAGGAAGCCACACCACTACAAGTTTGAACATAACACTGAAAAAAAAAATCTGTAATTTTTTGACTATCAAAAACATTCTCCTTATGCTGTCTGATAATCACATAAATTTTATGCTGTCCATGATTAGAAACTGTCATTTACCATCAGATCTAAAAGCATAAAAATTAACTTCCGTCTAAACTTATCACTCTGTGCCTGCAGGTATTTTCTTTCTGTTATTTTTTAATTCATTAGATAGATTTTTTTTTCTTATTCCTCAGTTTCTGCAAGGCTATCACATTTGTTCCCCAAGTTCTTTCAGGCTGCTAGCACAAGCCCTATGCCAGCCAGTTCTCTTAGTAACACCTCTCCTGCCATTTGAACTTCTCCCTACATCTTCCTGAATTTAAAGCCCTCTTATATTTAGGTTTTGAACTGGTTCTTCCTCTTTCTCACACAACTTTGCTTTCCCTTTTTAGATTCTTTTGACGCTCATCTCATCACCATTCATCACAGTTTTTAGTACTGCACTTTCCTTCTTATAACCCTATCAAACTTGCTTTTCCTTCGTTTCTCTGACTCACTGTATATCACATGCTTAACTGATTCCTGTCTTATTACTAGCCCTAATTATGGGATGCCTCCATTCTTCCTTTTACATATTACATTCTCGCTGAACACCTGCTGAGTCACTGGCAAAGGATTTAGGGAGCAGACACAGATGCAGGTTGCCTCCCCTGCACACAGGGGTCAGCAGTCTCACAAGAACAGCAGTTTACACTGACCTCCTCACAGGGTCTTGAGAGTGCATTCCCTCCCAAGTGCACCCACTGGTACCTAGGATTATTTTGCTCTGAGTGCTTCTGCTGCACAGTTTCCTCACTGTCAGTGACCTCCTTAAGTTCATCTCATTATAAAGTGAAAATACACCATCCAAAATAGAACAGTATAACTCAGTGTAAGTAATTAACCTTGTAATTGCATCTCACACTTCAACAAGAATCTTCCTTATGAGTACATGTCACAGTAAAATACTTCATCTGATTCTACTCAGTAGTTATTGGCAATCAGAATAAATTTCAGCTACATCTCAGCCAATCACTTTATATTTTGGTCAGTTCCTGTAGTTTAACTATTACCAATTCCCATCATAGAATCACTAAGGTTGGAAGAGACCTCCAAGATCAAGTCCAACTCCTGACAATCACCATATCAAGTAGATCACGGCACTAAGTGCCACATCCAGTTGTTTCCTGACCACTTCCAGGGACAGTGACTCCACCACCTCCCTGGGCAGCCTGTTCCAAAGCTTAACCACCCTTCCGGTGAAGAAATTCTTCCTAATCCTGAACCTCCCCTGGTGCAGTTTGAGGCCATGTCTTCTTGTCCTGTCTTTGGCTGCCTATGAGAAGAGGCCAACCTCCACCTGGCTACAGCCTCCTTTCAGAGTTGAAGAGAGCAGCAAGGTCCCCCCCTTGAGCCTCCTTTTCTCCAGGCTAAACACTCCCAGCTCCCTCAGCCACTCCTCATATGATTTACCCTCTAGACCCTTCACCAGCTCTTCTTCTCTGGACTCACTCCAGCACCTCGATGTTCTTCCTGAATTGCAGGACCTAGAACTGGACACAGTACTTGAGGTGTGGCCTCACCAGTGCAGGGGCACAATCCCATTCCCCTTAGCTTTTGTCACGATGTTCTTCCTGAATTGCAGGACCTAGAACTGGACACAGTACTTGAGTGTGGCCTCACCAGTGCAGGGGGACAATCCCATTCCCCTTAGCTTTTGTCTTCTGCCATGGAATATAGTGATTATAACATTTATTGCTTCATTAATTTCTCTTCTTCCCCAACCTCAGCAGCCCATCCCCTTGTTCAAAGGATTTTAGTTTTGACAGGACACACAGCTCACGTCTGAAAAATACAGGGCAGCTGATACATGACCTTGTTCGTCAAGTTCATGACATAATTCCTGTGATGAGCAATGAGGAATCTCATCTTGCTATATAAAATACTTCATGCAAAAGAACCCAAGAAGAACAGGACAAACAACTCCCCGAGGAAGTTATGGATTGCAATCAGTAAACAAATGCATCATTAACTGGTCAACCATTTCATTGTTTGCATGACAGAATAAGGCATGCCTATTGCAAACCTGGGTAACAAATCTGGGGGAAAAAAAAACAAACACCCAACTCACTGGAAGAAGGAAAAAAAAACCTCTTTTGCAGAGTCACTAACTCAAAATGGAATAATTAAAACTCCCACTTCAGAAGCTGCCACTTTGAAGTGGAACTGCAGATCTCTATTTGCATATTAGGAACGCTTGTGTGGATTTCCATGCTCCATCTGGGCGAGAGATTGCAGATGAGGATGACAAGGCTCTGAATTAGGACAAATCAAGTAGATGCGGACTCACGAAATCCTGCAGAGATAATTATCAGTCTCAAGATGATGTAATTAGCATATTAGCATGGTTTCCTCCTTTAGCAGTAAATACATTTTAACAATATGTAATGTCTTTATGTCTGCTATTTAATATGTCAGCCTTGCTCAAACTCCTTTGCATCCTTCTGTTTGGTCTGTCTCACTGTTGCAACTCCCAACTTTGTCACAGACAGCTAAGTGCACAGAAAGACTATGTTGTAGCAAAGATGCAAACTGTAGTACTGAAGCTTTAGAGATCTGGCTATCCAAAGAAATCTCCTCCCTAAATTAGACATTCAGACATAAAATAGATGGAGAAAGTCAGTGTCAAAAAACAGGAATCAGAAAAGCCAGCTATCAAAGCAGACTGTCTAAGAGACAGGGAGTTCTACTCCTCTAATGGCAATGGGTACCTCCTCCACAAACCCTTTCCTTCAGTCAGTTGCTTAAGCCAGACAAATCCTTCCTCATAAACAATGATGAGAGAAATCCACATACTATCAGATTTAATATCTCAGTGGTTAAAACAGTCATCAGTAAGGTGAGTGACCCGTTTTCAAATCTCTGCTCATCCCATATTAGTTGTCCTAACCCATAGGCTATTGGGTATTCAGGGGTAAGACATCTCGATCTCTCCTGTTTGAAGTTGTTCCACTTTGTATAACTAATTAAAAGATAATTGCAGCAAGTATTTGAACCTGACTCTCCCACATCCCAGGTTATTGCCTAACCATTCAGCTGTGGATTCAGTTTCTCATTTTGTTTCTTACATGATGTAAGCACTTTTGAAAATCCTGCTCTCTGTATTTTACATACAAATATTTACAGATCAGAAAGTTATTTTCATTTCAGAATTACCACTACAAATATCTCCCATTCTTCTCCTCTACAGTCCCAGCTCTTTCTCTCAGTGGTGAAAACTAGGTGGTTTTTTTTGTTTGGTGGTGGCGGGCGTTCTTTTTCAAACCCTTTCTCACCATACAGCTCCGTTGTGCAAGTACAAAACCAACTTCTTCTGTGGTTCTTAGCTTTGATTCCTTGCTTGAAGAAGGCGATGAGAAGCCTCAAGCAGTATTCATAGATAGCTGAATAAAAGGATATTGATATTTCACAATGATTGATGATCACTCCTTGGAGTCTAAAAATACGGTATGCGCTGCAGCAAGCACATGAGGTGATGAGCAGCTCTCTGCCCTAAAGAGCTCAGACAGCAAATGATGGAGCTGGCACAGAAGCAAAGACATGGTATCAACCACACATCGGGAGAAACACAGATTACAAATCCAGCATAATGATGCACAAGTGAAAGCTTGCAGGGTGTTTCAAAATAAGGAGAGCCTGGCAAAACAGGCATTTGTTCAAGGAATATAAGGGCATTGTAAGCTGATCAGAGAAAGACATCAGACTAGGGAAAAAGTACTAAAAAGTGCTTCAAGAAGTAGTGCACATGACAAAGTAATTATAGGAAGGCTGTTCTACTGGACTATACAAGCAATGCATGTGTACATTTATTTTACAGTTATCCCAGTACAACACTTGCAGATCCTTTTTATTTCAGCTTACATGTCCTCTGTGAGAATTTAAAAAAAAAAATAAAAAAAAAATAAAGGAAAATCCTAAAAAAAAAAAAGGAACACAAACACTTATGAGAAAAGCAAGACTGCAGAGAATGCTGATATAACTATTTTAATTCTGTTACCGGCAAAACCTCCCCCACAAACAAAGCCTGAGTTTCAAAATGTGAAGTAAATATAGTCTGAGATGAGGGAAAATTTTAGAAATGTTGGGTGAACACTGAGTTAGGAAAAACTAAGACTGCAACACCTATTGTGAAATGTTAAATGCAACATTACACAGCAAGCAGATGAAGAACTGATTTGAAAAAAAAAATCCAACAAAATTTTGGCTGTGCAAAGACATACTGGCTCATGTATGCTTTCCCAAAATGTTTCTGGGATACAGCATCCTGTTTGTTTTGAGGTCACAGGAGTTCTTCCCCTTAGCAGAGGCTTGTTGTGATAGAGGCACAAACACCTAGAAAAAAAGTTTGTCCTTTACAATATTTAATTTTTGCAGAGACTTAAACATTTAAATATGCCATTACAAAATTAAATGACTCAGTATAGATGTAATTCAGATGTACCAAAATGTATTAGTCATTCAATAAAAGAGGCACTGAGGATTTACTAAAAATACTTTACAGAACAAAATAACAACATATATTTGCTTTACTGAATGGTTGTTGTGAGAAGCACATAAAACTAAATCCTGGATAAACTGCCCTAATTTGCCTACCTGAAACTAAGAGTTCTAGTTCTTGACCTGAACCAGCACAGCTAACTCACATCCATCTTCCAACCCGTGTTTTGAACAGCAGAGTAAGAGAAGCAGTGTGTGATGTGATCCCAAGGCAAACAAACTGGGCAGGAACTCACTAACCAGCAGCGGGGAGCTCCCTGCCAGGAGTAAATCTCACCAGGGACAGAGTTAACCTCCATCAGCTTCCTATTCATCTAGAGAAGATGGTGCTCCTTAGGAAACACTACCAACAAGGAGCCCTACCATCATGGCACAAAACTGGAAGCAATGCACTTAATATGCCAGATGGATTGCAGGGAGTGTAAAAGAAATCCCAGAGATGCAAAAGAAAGAAGCTGCTCCCAAACAGTGGTGAACACAGCACACGTCACCAGTGGTCACCACTGCAGTCTTCCTGGTACTTTGACAATTCCCTGGAAGTGGTGAGGGTACATTCTGCCATCCACAGCTTGCACTGCCCAGCTGTCCAGTGCTCCTCCCAGAGTAGGGAACCATGGAGCCATGCTCAGGTCAAATCACTGCTCTGCTCAGTGAGGAGCAGCCAAGAGAAGCCAGCAGGCTTCACTTCAGGAGTGCTGCTCAGGAGAGCAGCAGGATCTTTAAAAAAATTTCTCCAAGATATAAACTTAAGCTCCATTGGAGAATTACAGATGTCTACTAGAAATACTACCCATAACAGAAGGAACAGTCCGGGAGGTTCTCAAAGTGTGTGGAAGAGAACTTCCTGACAAAACTGCGAGGGAGCCAACAAGGAAAGGCACCTGCTGGACCTGCTGTTGTGAATAGAGAGGGACTTGTGGGTGGCATCACAGTTGGAGGCTGTCCTGGGCATGGGGATCACATGACATGGGGACAAAGAATAAAGAAAAGGCAGAGATATTTAATAACATCTTTGCTTCTGTCTTCAATAGTCAGACTGTTTTTTCTCAGGGGACTCAGCCCCCTGAGCTGGAAGAGAGGGACAACAAGCACAAATGAAGCCCCCATAATCCAAGGGCAGTTGGTCAGTAACCTGCTACAGCACTTGCACACACAAGTCCATGGGGCCACATGGGATCCACCCAGAAGTAGTGGGGGAGCTGGTGGAAGAGCTGACCAAGCCACTCTCCATCATTTATCAGCAGTCCTGGCTCAAGGAGAGGTCTCAGCTGACTGGAAGGGAATCAATGCAACACCCATCTACAAGGGCAGGAAGGAGGATCAGCTGAGCTACAGTGTTGTCAGCCTAACTTCAGTGCCAGAGAAGGTTACAGAGCAGATCACCTTGAGTGCCAACACATGGCACATACAGGACAACCAAGGGATCAGGCCCAGACAACATGGGTTTGTGGTGAATGGAGTTAAAACCAGCTGGCAGCTGCTCACAAGTGGTGTTCTCCAGGGCTTGGAATTGAGACCAGTCCCATTTAATATCTTCATCTATGATCCAGGTGAGGGGATCAAGGGCACCCTCAGTCAGTTTGCAAATCAATGTCGACACTGAAATGCTGGTGTATGTCCAAAGAAGGGCAACAAAGCTGCTGTTGGGCTGGGGGTGTTCAGCCTGGAGAAAAGGAGACTCAAAGGGGACCTTATTGCTCTCTACAACTCCCTGAAAGAAGGTTGTAGCCAGATGGGGGTTGGTCTCCTTCCAAGTAACAAGTGACAGGAGAAGACAAAACAGCCTGAAGTTGCTCCAGGGAAGATTTAGATTGGATATTAGGAAATATTTTTTCACCAAAAATGTTATCAAGCATTGGAACAGGCTGCCCAGGGAAGTGGTTGAGCCACTGTTCCTGGAGGTATTTAGAACACATGTAGATGTGGTACCTATGAGTTAGAGATGCAGTAAGCAGTGTGAGGTTTATGATTGGACTCCAAGCTCTTAAAGGTATTTTCCAACCTTAATGATTCTATTATTCTGTTCTATGGTTCCAGGCAGAAAGGTATGACTGAAGGACCAAGAAGCAAATAAAAACTTGCAGTGTTTGGAAGCTGGAATCCCACAGCTTCAGGTAACAGGAATACAGCTCTGCTTCCTCTTCCAGCTGTGCCTAGCTAATAGTTTCAGAAACAGCCAGAGTGTTTGGGGATAAAATTCTTAGGGGTATCTCAAGTCTTTGTACTAGTATCAGTACTAAAGAAAGCACTGGTGTTAGTGGCTTATGATGCTTCCCATATGAAGCAAAAGAATCCATCCCTACGATCCATGTGAGTCTGCTGCTTGCCTACAACCTGGATCACTGATGATGCAAATTGCCAACACTCACCCAGCCTCCAAATTCTACCTCTTGCTGCCATCCCCTGTGGGAGAGAAGTAACACAGCCAAGGGAAACCTTGAGCAGCTCAAAGGGAAGAAAGACTTCAGAGCAAATACGAGACAGCAGAAATCCCAGCAGGGCTCTCCTCAACCACCGTAGTCCATGGAGAGGCCTGGCCAGCAGATATAAGCAGCAGACTGATGCCTGTCTGCACAGCTGCTGTCAGCAGCAAGACTGGCTTCTTTGGTTTCTTTGACTACAATGCCCCATTCAATGCAAATGGACTGTTAAGAAGACATTAAAGCCACCTGACAAAAATAGTTCTGTGATGAGATTACAGTTCTAGTGAGCATGACTTTAAACAAAATTCATTTAACAACAGGGCATTTGCCCAGAGGTAAAGAAAGGGAGGCTAAAGTCTGTGTAAGAAAAGGGGATTTGGGAAAGTTACACATTTCTGCTTGGAGGGAAGGCATGCACAGGGTAACCTTGGGTGTCTGGGTACGAACACACAGAGCCTGGCCTACGAGCAAGAAGAATTGGAAGTCTATGCTCAGTCAGAGTGCTCTGATGTCATCGGGATCATGAAGATTAAATGGGATAGAATCCATGCCTGGAAGAGTGGCATGAAGGCTATTCATGGAGAAAATGGAGAAGAATGGCAGTCGCACTTTCTTACAGAGCATCCCCTTGTCTGTGCTGAGGTCCAGTGTCAAACCAGAGACTTATCTGACAGGAAACTCCTGGTCAAAAACAAAGGCAAAAGAAACATGAGCCACTTTCAAGGGGACAATGAACTGGATAATGCTGTATAGAAACAATGACCAAAACCAACCCAATTACCAGACTTGGTCCTCATTAGAGCCACATGGCATTGTGCAAGCAATCCAGGGTATTTCTAGACCAGATGGGTGATAACTTTTTAATGCAAATGCTAGAGAGGACAAACAAAGGTAATATCCTATATGACCTCTGTACACAAACATGGAAGAAAAGTGGCAAATGTGGTCACAGATAGTAGCTTGGTAGCAGTGACCACAAGCTGATTGTATTCAGGATCCAGAAGACTGGGAAGATAAGAAGAAGAAATAGGACTAAGGATTTTATGCAAATGAACTTTGGACTATACAGGACATGGCTCCTGCGATGTTGAAGCAAGAAGTCCCACCTTAGCTGATACATTTTTGTAGAAAACTTACTGCCAACTGAGGAACTGATAATAATCCTATTTTACAAGACTGGCATTTCAGTAGAAGACTCACTGACTAAGCAAGGAGTTTCTTAATGAACTGTAATGCAAAAGGGCAGCAAACAAAAAAAGAGTACAAAATCACTACTTTGGCGTTAAGAACTACATTAAGAAAATGAAAGCACATTCAGAATGAAAACAAGCGATGGATGTAAACAGCAGCAAAACAGAGTTGTGCAAATTCAGAGGATATGTGAGGATGTTGCTGAATGGAGGAGATAACCCAGTGGTTGTGCAGATGAAAAAGGCTGAGGTACTGAATACATTTTTGCCTCCATCTTCAGAGGCAAAGATTACTCCTAGATTTCCAAATGTACCAGGATGGTTTGAGAAGAAACATTTTAGGGACAAGTTAGGAATGAGTTAGAACAGCTGATGTATTCAAATCTATGTGGACTGACACAATTAATCTGAAAGTGCTGAAAGAGTCAGCTGATGTGTCACTAGACCTGCCTCTCATCACTAAAAAACCATGATCATTGAGACAGACCCCTGAAAACTGGAGAAAGGCTAGCACTGTGCCTGGCTTTAGCAAAGACATAAGAGAGGCAACTAAAGGCCATTTAGCCTAGCCCCTGGAAGGATTACATACCACATCCTTCTGGAATCTACCTCCAAACATGCAGAGGACAAAAAGGTGATCAGCCACAATCAGCACGGACTCACAAAGGGCAGTTAATGCTTGATAAAACTGATTATTGCTTCCTGTGATGAACTGACCTAAAATGCAGATGTGGGGAGAGTGGTAGATGTAATCAAATGGTCTGTTGGGTACACTGAAAATTACTGAGCCAGCCAGCTCAGAGGGTAATGCTCACAGCAAACACCAGTTTACCATCCATCTTGCTTGTACCAAGAGGTGCATTGTAGTGCTGAACAGAAGAGCTGAGTATGTTCAATATTCTCACCAAAGGCCTGGATGATGAAACCAAATGCACTCTCAGCAATTTTCTAGGCATAACTAACCTGGCAGCATTTTGACATATCAAGCAGTAGAGCTTTAATCAAGAAGGACCTTGAGGAAAATCAGAACTGGTAATGCCATCTAAAGCTTTTCTAGGGGCAGGATAACCCTAGGCATCAGTAGGTGCTAGGGACTGACTGGCCCTGTAGCAGCTCTGCTATGGTAGACGCCAAGTGAAACTTCAGGAAACGTTTTCACTGCTAATTAGCAAATTGCATTCGGCTACATTTGGAGCAGCACAGCCAGCAGGACAACAGAAGTTGTTCTTCCCCTCTATGAAGCATTGATTAGGCAACAACTGAAATACTGTATCCCATATCAGACTTCTCAGTTCAAGAGGCGTTTGGAGAAACCCAAATCTGGGAAGGGGCCATGGGCTCATGACTGACAGAAGCTGAAGAAGCTGGGATTTTTTCATACCCATAAACATGAGGCTAAGAGAGGCAAAAAAACTATTTGAAGAAGAGTTGTAAAAATGGTGGAGCCAAGCTTTCCTCAAGTAATGAAAACACACATAAAATTGTGGGGTTTTTTCTGACAGTGCTATGAACTTAATTCTTTCTTTTTTAAGAAGAAAGACATGCTTTGTTGTCTCTTATGCAGTATCTCCAGTACTAAGGAACCCACAATCACAACTGAGTTGACTAAATTTATATATCCCAGTTTGATCACATATCTATTTTATGACACTGTTGATGGGGATATAAAAGGCATTTTTATATTCACCAATCCAGAAATCTCAAGGACTGATCATAAAATTTTCAGATTATGATCTATCAAAATAGTTTAAAAACCTACATTGCATTTTACTTAATCATCCAGGAAAACATTTTATCCCATGTGGTGTAGTTGAGATCAGAGCAGGTACTTCAGCTGAAATTTCATCAAGTTTACAAGAAGGGGTCCTAGCAGGTACTCACCCAGAGCTGTAGTTCACCTCCTCACATCAGTACTACAAAAAGATTTGTTATTTAGAACAAGTTATTAAGGGTTTTTTTGGGCATTAAGGGGGAAAACTGGCTGCAAGACAAGGATCTATCCGAAGATTCCTCCCTTTTTTTGGTCCAAGTGGGTGTAGCACTGCAAACTTCAAGGTGGATTTTATCTGCTAGTACCTAATTATTAAATGGTTTATGTGGTTTTACATTATATGGATTTGAAATGAGCTTTCAGATTAAGAATTTTTCAATTATGTAACAATGCCCAGAGCAGGAGCTGTTCATTTACTTATTTTTTTAAATCATCAAATATATAAGTAAGAACAGAGAGATAAATTATTAGATATCCTGAAAACTTTCCAAATATTAAAATTATGGAGGTGGAAGGTCGTTTTTAGATATAATAATATTCCAAAATAGGTTTGAAATAGAGAATAAATGTAATTTATCTAAAGCTCCATAGCCATTTAACATAAATTTCAGGGTGCATTAGTGCTTGTGGAAACTGGGTTTTCTATGCAGTTTATTTTCTGCTTCTTTCAGATATGGTACCTCACATCAAAGACCCATCCAGCATATTCTCTTCCCTTTGACAACTGCAGAAGAAAAAAGCTGGAATAGGAATCTAACCACCAAATAGAAAGATCTTTCCCTGTTTCTCACCATATACCTCCCTACAACTAGCAACTTGCAGTTTAGGGATTTACCAAGACAGTGACTGTATTTGAATCTTTGCATCTAACAGATGTCAAGGATTTTTTCTTCTATTAATTCGTCCAGTAGGTTTTGGAACTCATTAATGATTTTAGTCTCCATAACATCCTGTGGCAACTAATTCCGCAATGTAATTATTCACTGTGTAAAAAGTTACTTCCTTTTGTTGATTTAAAACCTGCTGCTGGATAATTTCATTAAATGGCTCTTTATGTGACACATGGTGAACAAACACTTCTGTTCCATCCATGACTACACACTGCTATTATAGTCACCTCTTACCTGAATTAACTGACAGTTTCTCCTTGAGCAGAAGCCACACCTGTAATATTGTATAGGTGCTTTTTGCCTTAGCTGGATATTCCCCTTACCATAAAACCATCTCTTACTATTAAAAATTTACCAGGTAAATAAGTGCTGAAAAGAACTAGTATAAGAAGGGACTAGCAGAAAGAGTTTGGGTCTGAGTTTTGTGGGGCTTGGAAATGGCCACGTGTAAACTCACGCTGAACTGTAGCAACCATTACACCTACACTGACCTATGCTGTGCACATAAACCTGGTTGATAGCATTTGTCTGATATTTGTTTACAAGCCTGACTGACGAAGGTGGCCAGGCATCTGCCAACCTAACTGACTGATTAGGGAGGATGACTTGCTGCACTCAGGTCAAATTAGTCTGTAGAGGGTTAGTAGAGACATACATAACTGATGGGCCAGACTCTCCTAAAATAAAGATTCTCCTAAAATACAGATTCTCCTCTCCTGTTCAATTATATTTCCATGTGCTCTGTCAGGTTATATCTGCCAAGAGATACAAAGCATTGCTGTCAGTGGGAGAAAAGGCAACAGTGCTGAGTCTTCTCCAAGGGTAGATGACCAACCAACAGCAGCCAACTCTGGGCTACACCAAAAGAGGGTAAGAAAAAGATCCAAAGCCTCAACAGGACGTAAGAGGGGAAGCAAGAGAAAAGGCAGAGAAGCTGCTCAGCAATCTGAACACCAGCATTCCATTGAGAGGAGATGGTGGTGAGGGCTATGGCTCATTGTTAGTGGAATTTAGCAGAGAGCAGTGGGGAAAGGAGGGGTTGTTTTGTGAGGACTAAGGGCATACAGGGGGTTATCAATAGCTTCTTCAGAAACTCCCTCTTTCAAGAGACAGTTTTACTGAACTGGATCAAACTGCCTCTAGTGCAGCCCAGCCTTTACCTGCATCCCTTGATCACCTCCAACTAAGCATAAAAATATCCATGGAGAAACATTTCATTTACAGCCCACACTTTGTATTACAACAATTATCACACCCCACAAAACCACACCCTGTATGTTTTCCCTTACCAGAGCTGCCATCTTCCCAGCAACTCTTGTAAACTCACCGCTGCATCCAAGCCCTTGCTATCCAATCTTCTCCCCACACAACAGAAGAAAAAAAAAGTATCATAACAGCTTTGAACAGTGGGTGAGTACCCAGCTGAACAAACACTGTGAATTGTTCACACAGAAGCAGTGGCAATGCAGTGAGGCACTAACATTTGAAGAGCGCCAGAGGAATTAAGAGTAGCAACATCATGGAGCTTTTAATTTCTCTAGTTTTGTAGAATTTATCAGGTGTGATACGTGTGAGTACATGTAAACATGGGAACTTTACACTTTATGAGGAACTCTGGAGTGCATCTGATGTACACACTTATTTTCTTAAGTCTTTTACAATATTTTTCATTTACTGTTAGTGTTAACACGTAAGTCTAAGGACAAAAGAAATACTTCACCTGGTGAAATCAGCTTGCTCAAGCTATGCATGTAGTTCAGATGAAAAAATGAGAGCCCAGAAATTAGCTCAACTTGCCAACCCTTATTATCAAGCACACTGTTTGTAACTCACAGTAGGTTATCAACAATGGGGCCACATTTGGGAGATACTGTGACATCTGGTATTGATTTCTGGCAGGATTCAGGTATTTTTTGAAACCACTTCTTCAAATTGGAAAGATAATAAAATGCATACATACTACTAGGCAGATTTTTTTTTTTATTTCAGTAGGCACTGGAATGGGCATATTTACATACTGCAGCACATCACAAAGAAGCCATGCTGCTGCTTTGAAATCATAGCACTAGCTTCCCTCAACAGGAGCAATGTGGAATATGAGAAAGAAAAACAATTTGACATTTGCAGCACAGGTTGAGCACATGTGTTAAAAACTATGAAAAACCCATTATTCAATTTAATGAAATAAATGTCAAAGAGCTACTCTTAAGTTCCAGCATCAACAAATAAAGCAAAGAAATGCTCTCCATTTTAACAAAGGTCCCAAATTCACAGTTCTGTAAAAGTGAAAACATTCACAGGAAACCATACTACAAAGCTGTATGACTTTGGTCTATTCTAAATGACACTCAGTAAGTTCCATGCACACTCCCATTTATACCCAGTAATAAACAGCTCAACTAGAAAAAGTCCCAAATAATATAATTCATGCGGAAGCTAGGAATGAGAGTTGCAGCTCCTACAACTAACTCCTTCTTAGCTAAAATTCTTTAATGAAAAAAAATTCATGGCAGTAGCAGCCACCAAAAAAAACTGTGATCTAGTTAATGCTGTAAGCAACATATCTGTGATTCATTATAAATCTGCTAAGAATTTTGCTGAGGGAAAATCTGGGTAACTGAGTATTTTTTATTGATAAGATCAGTTTAAAAAATACTAGGAGAAAAAGTAAATGTTTTTAAACAAGTGACTTAACATTTAAAATTCTGGAGAAGAAATATTAAAGTATCCAACATATACACATAATTTCTGGAAACAATTACAGTAATTAAAACAACACTCAACCTTTGGAGGGAGACATTTTATGGAAGGCATTCCAGAAACTGCCTCCCCACTGACACTGATCAACTTGGGTGTGTTCAATTAACAGGAGAAACTAATTTAAAGCTAAAACTCCTGCTGCTGAGACTCATCCAGGATTTAACACTCAACCTTCACCCCCTGGCTCCAAGGATTTAAATCCTTGACTGTCAGCAGGAGCTTTCTAGATGAGACTATTAATTTGAAATACTATTTTCACTACTGAGCAACTGAAACTACAATGCCAGTGTTTCCAGTAATAAATTTCATCTACCAAAAAAATCCATTATTTGAGATTAAGATAGCTTTTTAATCTAGCTATTTTACCTCAACACCTAGTAGTTTCATTAAGTTTCAAAATTTTGTCTTCTTTCTCTAGGCTAGGCTAAACCAGACAGAGTTAACTCACATTGACTCTGAAATGCAGACACTGCCTAGAAAAGTAAGGATACAAATCACAGAGACTTTTAGTTGCTCTATGTATGACTTTCTGGAATTTCAGAAAAAGTACAGACTGCCAATTGCAATATTCATTGTTAAAATAATTAAAAACTGAATTCAAGTAGCTTTGAGTTCTTCAGGTAGAAAAAAATATAACTCTCTTTACAGACAGTGATATGGAATGCTGTCCTCATGACTGAGATTGTGGTTGAGCGAGACGGCAAATTCAGTTTCAGGATGCCTCGTATGAGATCAAAACCACCACAGCTGCATGACACACCAACTGTGTGTAACCCACACTGCCCATTCTAATTTTGCACAGTTAAGCTCCATCAGGTAGTGTCTGTCCTGCAGCCAGAATACAGCCAGCATAAACAGTATCATGTGATCTGGCTTAATTGATGAGCATGTGCTACCAGGTGATTTGGAACTGCACAAATGCAGTGTTAATAAACTCAGGACCACAGCCCAAAGTACACAGCGAAACAATTTGTGAAGGTCAACCACACAAGCTGCTAGCAGACCTGAAAATAGCATCCAGTCCTCCTTAATAGCCTAGTTTGCTACCTGCTGGGCAGCACTGCTGCCCAACATAGCAAACACACTTTTCAAATTACCATGCGGTTCTCAGGACTCCTCTGGCACATTTGTTCTTAATGCTGTCCCTGCTGCCACCACATCTACAGAGGTCCCAGTTTCATGTGATGGCCCTAGGTCCAGAACATTTCTTTTCACCCAAATCTTCACTGCTAACCAGCTGTGGCCCCTGCTGCCGCACTCCTACCCACACAAGGCAAGGGCCATTTCAGCAACTATAATGTTGACACTGTAAATATTTAGGAAAATGTTTAGCTTGGCCAGTGTAAGCAACCACAGTGAATCAAACAAACCTATGTCCATATGCAAGAGTTTCCAGGGTTTATTCTCCAAAAAGCAGGACACATTTTTACGCTTGCTGGGACGCATTAAGACACACTACTGAGGATGTGCTATATAACCCACATAAAATGAAACACTATTCCTACTTCTTCATATGCTACTCACTAAAAAAATATTTTAATTGCAGCTCACCAAATGTTGACTCTCACATATTACTGTAGAGAACTACACACATAGATCACTAATTCTTGGAAAATAAAAAGCCGCTTCAATCAAATGCTTAGCCCAACACATACAGAGACACAGAAAAAAGTAAAGCAAATATTAAAAAGTAAATATTAGAAAAGTGTTGAAATGCATCTTTGTCCCAGTTTCTGCAGGAAGCAGAGAACATGCCTACAACAGTGCTGTATTATTTGAATTACTGTTTGGAGATGGCAGTAGGACAGAGCAAGAAATACATTATTGATTAGAAATTGTATCAAAGAAATCGTACTGAAGAAATTTTAAAATATTAAAAAACTCTATAGCTAGCTAATGGTAGAAATAAGCCTGCTTGTAAAAGTTTCAGTAAGTCCTGTGGCATTATATATATAAATATATATAGATGCAGAGGCACAATTATAGTCACATATTATTTTCCTCTACAAGCCTGCCCAAATCATTATAAGGATTTAATCCAGTGCCCACATTTTGCTTATTCTGTAAAATGAATGATCAGTCTCAAGTGGCTTCATTAGTAGATAGGAAGTAAACAAAAAGAGGAATTCCAATTAGAATTCAAGGAACCAAAATAATGGCCAAGAGGACATCCATTGTTAAAAAAATTAAAGATGAAGCAAGTTCTCAAAAAATCTTCAGACATGAGCACTGGTACAACATCTTTTACCAGGGTTTGGCTTGTTGGTGCTGATGGTGCACCTCAGTATGCTCTGAGTGCATTTCAAGATAGAATTGCCTGCTGTTACAATTAGAGAGTCAAGGTAAATGCAGCAAAATACTACAAGAGTTCTTTTATTCTCCCTGCCAGCCCAAGAAAAGATATATCCATTCTACTCAACCCATTTTTCTGGTACTTCACAAACACCTTCCTGAGCAATTTATGTACAGCAGAGGACCTTTTTGATAAAAAAAGGTCCCAAAATTGTCATGGCTAACAGACAATATTTCAGAATCAAGAAACACTGATGTCAGAGGAAATGCTCTGAGCTCAGCTGTACAGTGAAGGTCACAGTTGCAGATATGGATATCATCAGTGGATTTTGCCCTAAAACATGTCATGACAGTTTAGCAAGAGGGAAAAAGAAGAGCAAAGTGCTTATTAAGAAAGTGTCAGCACCAAACAAGGTTGTTTGTTCCATGAAACCAGCAAGTTCCATGTCAAAAATTGCTTCACTGACAGCACTGTAATGAGTATCACAGTGCCAGTCACTGTCAGAGAGTCCTGAATCAGGTAGAACATGTGAATCCCTTGGGATTTGCAGTCTTCCTGGTACTTATCCCTACAGAAAACTAAGTGACAATCTGATTTTTAAGCATAGCCCTGTCTCTAACAGGCAGCAGCAGCCACTGATGACCCTGTGGCACTTGTCACATACACTGAACTCGGTCATCACATTAGTTCTGCTGCCACAGCTGTGCCAGTGAAGATGGGAGCTGGCTGGAACCACATCCTCTGCTGGACCTTACTGTTCTTTCAAAGACCACACTGCAAATGGAGCTACCACTACAGAAGTGTTTTGTTGCTTTACTTTGCTTTGTCAAAAGAGACAACTTGGACATATTGGCAGAACCTTCTCCAACACGACTCTTGGCCTACACAGTTATGCTGGCAGAGGCTGGTTAACAGAGGTTTACATCCTTTTCATTTTTATGAGACCAAGGAAAACCATCCTAGCCATGACAGCACCATACTATGAGTTTTAAGTCAGGAAACTAGAATTCTGCTACACAGGTTGCAAATCAGAGACCATTAATTTAACTGTACAGAAGTTTTAAAACAGGATTCTTTACTTTCCTGCAGAGGCTTTTAGATCACTCACAAGCTGCCCACTTGGAATACAACCTACATCACTGAAGGGAATTATCCCTCTGCAGGATTACAGCCTACACAGTTTGCCACTAAGATTACAGACCCCAGTGCTAAGTAATCTGCTCTAAATTACTGACCCATTGAACAAACATCCCCTCTTATTCACACTCCAAGGACCTTCCTAGTCTAAAGGGAAGAATCATTATCAAAAATATGAAACAATTTTAAGAATAGTTCCTATATATCCTGTAGAGACAAAATCACTCTTGTAAAAGGAACATGGTGCACCTCTCACCTTTGCAAAGGAAGAATGAACACTTGACAAGGTGTGAAGTCACACAGGCATAAATGACCAACACATCCAGAAGACATACACTTACATCAGTTGTATGCAGTAGTTTTGAAGTTTTTAACATTTTAAAATGTTAAAGAACATTTTAATTTCACTTCCTGGATTCAAACTATAATTAACTTTGAAGTAAATTACAATTATAATTGCTGAAATCAGTCTCCATGTAGGATAATCAGAAAACAAAGATGTCAGCAGCCACTGACAGTGATAGATATGATTCACCAAGAACAATGTGGGAAAGCTCTAGCAGAAGTAGGGATAAAACCCAAGCACCAATGCAACACCTAGTATTTCCATCTTTTCTTCAGCTCAACACCACCTCCGTCCTAGCACTCTTTCAACCAGTCGCTTCCCCATATGTCTACATGATCTCAAGACTTTCCAAGCCCATGTTCTTTACCTTTTCATTTGCTTCTCCTCATTTTGAATGCTTCCTTTCTCTTGTTTTTTTTTTTTTTCTTAAATATCTCTCCTCTGTGTTTCTTCTACCTTGCTAAGGTTTGGATTTGATTCTATCACAGTGCTCAGGTTTAGAAAAAGGCAGACAAAGTGATGTTTAGCAAAGAAGTAACTTGTAAAAGGAAGCACTAAGCAATTCTTGTCAGAGATGCCATTACCACATTGAACAATTTCCTGTCACCTGCAAACAAAACAAAACAGCCCATGTTCTCTTTCCCTAAAGGAGAAGAAAAGAGAGGTGGGAATAATGTGACTTTAGAAGTTAGTTTTGCCTTCCTTGTTCTCTAGTTTGACCTATAACACACTGTAATTTATTTTATCTAGAGAAGTCTGGGGACTTCAGAAAATTTATCCCAGCTTTTACAGTCCCAAAGAAACCAAATGCTTGGAAAGCTGAGAGATTGGTCAGTTCACCACCACCCCTGCTAAGCCAGAGAGCAGAGCAGAAGTGAGGGAGCAGAACAACTGTTGAAATTAAGTACCATGAGACAGTACAGGAAAACTAAACCTGCAGAAACCAGGAGCCATGACCCAAGAAATAAGAACAGGAGGACACAATAAATCAAACTACAATGCCAAGTACAACTTGGCTTGAACCTTGTGCTCAGTAAGTAAATTCAGTGTAACAACTGTCTGTAGGGTACAACCATGCTCACATAAGCCAGTTCCTCCAAGAGCATGCACAGTAAAACAAATGTGCACTGGGTCTTCACATGCAGACAAGAGAATTCAAAGCCAGTGACTACACAGTTAGATTGTTACATATATGGGAAATGTCAATTTTTTATTGTTATCAGTGTATAAAAATGAGCACCTGGCATTTTGAAGATGTGCTAGCTTTATGGATTCACCACTTAGAACCCGTTCTGTGCACAGATATGAAATAAAATCAGGTATCTTGACTCTGTGTGTGGATTGTCTTCCTGGACACAGGGTGAAAGAATCTGTATTTAGGACAACACAACATGCTGACATTCTGGCCACTTGAGAACTCTGACAGAGTAGGGAACACTTGAGTCTGGGTTCCAGTCATCTGGGTCCATTTCAAGAGTATAAAAAAATTCTGCAAGAGATACTCCAGCTCCATCAGTCTTTTGTTGTTACACTAAAAAAAGGAGTGCTGACTGCACTTTGCATGGTAAGGACCTGAATATTGGCTAATTTCTTTAAAAATATCCATTAAAAATGAAAGAAGAAGCAGCAACAGAAGTCCAGTCATTACACAGGTACAAGAAAATCGAGTGGCACAGGGAGTTTCCACAGACAAAGGATTTCCCACAGCCTATTGTTGGAAACACTGTGATTCAACTGCTCACTTCTTGCTCAACAGGCTGCTGATTCAACCAGAAGAGGATGCTGGTATGTCTCACCTTCTGCATTCCACCTACTGCAGCCTAAATCAACAAAAAAACTGGTTTTGAGAAAACATGTGACTATAGCTCATGCTAGTTTCAAGTTATTTACATCACAGTCCTTTGGTTGTACAATAACACCTTTTTGTCAATGCCATTTAAAGATACACATAATAAAATATCAGGAATTTTAACTGCTGCTGTCTCTTATCTTGCTAAATTCTAGTTGGACATTTCACTAGAAGCAGCTGGTTAGAAGGTGAAACACAGACTATAATATACTTTCAGATTCACTGCTGTATGAGGAAACTACAGACCAGAAAAATCATCAGCATACAAACTTATAAAATAATCAGATAAAATGTGTTTTACAGCTGGAGACAAATCCTGTCTATGAAGAACAATCTGCTTGTGAAAATTAATGACCTGCTGCAACTGCCCAGAGAAAGCCCTCAGGTAAGGAATTCAGATGGAGCCATGGAGCAAGTCAGTGGAGGCTATTTTAAACCCAAGCTATTCTACAGCTACTTCCAGGTGCAGCCCTAAATTCAGCAACAGTATCTGTTTCCCAGAAGCAGATTTTAAGCTGTCTCTGACAGGTAACTGGAGATGGGCAGTACAGCTCCAGAGGCATGGCATGCAGCTAGCCTCCAAAATAAAGTATGAGCTGTTATTTTTCAGAGAACAGATTGTTCTACAGCAGAAGTTATATACATTTCTTTTTCATACTCAGAGAGGTTTCTTCTAGATGCTGGCAGGGAAAAGGACAAACAATTCCCTAGAGTGAAGTAGGAAACAGAGACAGGAGAAGTATGGCTAGAGGCTAACAGATTAGCCATTACCAAATTTATAATCCATGTAGACTCTAAAACACGTTAAATATCTTGGAGCTGCATTTTTAACACCTTAGGAGTGAAATAACAGGAAATGAGCTTGTTTTAATGACACAAAGAAGCTGCATTAGAGAAAAAAAAAGGGGGAAAGGAAAACTAACCCTTCCAGGTGTATTTTTTTGCACAACAGTACAGATATGCACACAACAGATACTGCTGAATTCAATCCTAAAAATCACAAATGCATCATTGCTCTGCCGAAACCAACAAAAATACCTTCACTTCAGTGAAGCAGTTGCACCTGTGCCCCACTTAAAATATCATGAGTGACGCATCTGAAGTAAACAGGACTTGAGTGTTTTGTTGGTGAAGGCACAGACTTGCTCTTTATAGTCCTAAACTTGAAAAAAATGCTGATAAATGGAAATAATGAAAGAAGTTAAAAAGTCATTGTTTCAAATTACTTGAAATTGCTATTAGAACAATAACACATCAATTATTAATTGGCTTATAATCAAAATATAAACCAACTGTGTTTTGCTCAAGTCTGGATACATATCATTAGTCTCTAACAATGAGGACTGTGTTACAATTTGCCAGGAAAGCTTTAAAAATCATGAACAGTCCAAACAAAAGGAAAAAGTTCTGAACCATCCAGTATAAACTAGGAGATTTGCAATTATGATGACATCTGAAGTGAAATGTATATTTAAAGACTGCATGGGGAACAGTGCCTGTATTTACTGCTGTCCAACACTTGCTGATGTAGACATAGTTTTGAACTCGTTTTAAACACATATATTTAATTATCTGAATGAAGGTTTTTTCAGTTAAGCATCTGATCAGATAATTTAAAAAAAAAACTAAAGGAAAACCTTTCTAAAAGAGAAAAACCATATAGGCCTCTCAGCAGAACTAGGTTAAGCATCTGATCAGATAATTTAAAAAAAATTGAAGAAAAACCTTTCTAAAAGAGAAAAACCATGTAGGCCTCTCAACAGAACTATGGGAAATGCATTGCTTTGCTCTCCTTTTACTTCGTTTAAAATAAAAGCAATAGCAAGATAATAGCAAGGTGGGTTTCATTGAAAAGCTCCACTACCTCAACATTTTGAAACACTGACTTCCCACCTTGAAGGGAAATCAGGGATGTGCATTTTCTAGAGAAACCCATAGAAAACCGACACCGAGACGTCTCTGTGCAGACACACACTACTCAGGGACTCGAGTTCGCGGGCACCGACGTGCCCTGAAACCGGGGCTCGGCCGCCCTGGGGCTGCCCCTTCCCGGCCCGGCCCTGCCGCGGAGCCGCCGGGGCCGGGAACGCGCCGAGCCTGGGACTGGATCGCGCCGAGCCCCGGGCCGGGAACGCGCCGAGCTCGGGCCGGGAACGCGCCGAGCCCCGGGACAGGCAGCGCGCGGGTGCGGCGCCCCCTGGCGGCCATGGGCAGCGCCGCCGCCGCGCCCGGAGTTTGTCCGTCCTTTGTCCGTCCTGTGTCCGTCCTTTGTCCGTCCTGTGTCCGTCCTGTGTCCGTCCTGTGTCCAGGGGCAGAGCCAGGCCCTGGTTCATAGAGTGAGCAATCCGCCAGCTCACCCTTTACACGCAGCAGCCAAGTCAGGTGGCAGGAAAGCAGCGGGAAGCAGGCTTTAAAGCCTCGGTTCTCTGCAGCCACAGCCATCAGTTTGTTCCTCAAATTCCACTGCCGCGCTTCCATCTCACACAATACAAAGGTGGTATCACCTGAGAGTAGGGTGTCTTAACCACAGTGTCCTCAATCCTTACGGAAGCACTACCCATATTCCTAACGCTGCGGGTTTGGTGGGGAGAAGTTAAAATCTCTGCCACCCTGTTGGAAGCTGGGTAAAAAAGTTAAGAGTTGTACTGGCAACTTCAGTATTTTATATCTGCCACAGAGCTATCTTTCCAATTGAGTATTGTTTAAATGTAACATTTGTTTCTTTTAAAAGATAGTATTTAAATAAGGGCATGTTTTTATAACTTAATGAAAATAGATAACTTACCTGATTTATGGTTTCTTCAAATGCTTTTATATAATGATTAAGTTCTCTGTCCATTCTAGCAAAGTCTAACATGACTTCTTCCATATTGTTAATATCTTCTTCATCATCTGTAAAATAAAATACGTGGAACATTGGTGACCAATTGTATTATTTTTAGGCAGCATTTTTCTTCACAAATGTTTTATTTACAAGAATTCATGCCGTGAATAACTAATGCATTTGTAAGTTTCAGCAGGTGTTTTCAAGCTACTCAAACATATACTTTTTTCTCATTTTGCAACCGTAATCTTTGACATTTCTTGGGTAACTTGAACAAACAGCTTACTCAGAAAGACACTTCCCTGGTTTCATGTGAACAAGAGAGAGTATGTGTAATTTCATCTACCAACACCTAGTCATTAGGCAATCAGGATATTTTCTGCAAAAGTTGTGTTTCATGACTCATCACATTGCCTCAGAAATAGTCAGAAGAAACTTAAATGCCCTCTCAGTACAGTATAGTTCACAGCTGTAATTAGAACTCTTATCCCCAATAAACACAGCTACAGGAAAATCAAAACAAAGCTAGCATTTTATAACACAGGAAATAATGGAAGAATGGATAGCATTTGTGATTCAAGCAGTAAAATTCTAATTGCTAGGGAAAATCAATTAACACAGGTCATGTGATTAGTAATTCATATCTACTTTTATTCTCTTCTACACTCCTCCTAATTCCACTCCTTTCATCTCTACAACTCTGCTTTCCCATTCTAACCTTGTTGTGCATCTGCTTAGATAAGGACCCTGTGCAGATGCTTCAATGCTGAACAGCCACAGCTGTATATTCCTGATACAGCTGCATGTACCTCACCAAATGCTGCCAACTGCAGGAGGACAGCCAGCCACAAGCCCTGAATCCATGCAGGAAACCAGTAAATTAGAAAACCTGTTTCCACTTCTGCTACTCCCATTTATTCCTATTCTGCAGTTTCCAGGTATAGAGAAAGCAGCTGGAAGCAGCTAGACTCTGTGAAAGAGACCCAAAGTCTGCCACGCAGCATTAGGGGTTGTCATTTGATGGAGCATTCTTTAAAAGCACTTAAGTAGCCAATCTGTGCTGCTACTTTTAGGAAGAAAATTGTAGTACCACTTTTTAAATTATTAGGAAGGAAAGACAAGGAAAATGTCTTCTGATCTGGCAAGCTGGTACATTGCTTAAGTTGCTAACTATATTATTATGTTAGAACATAAAAACCTATCTCTAGAGAAAACTGACACAATTGTATATGGCCATCAGGTTGGGAGCAAAATCTGAAACACATCACTCAGAGACAGAAACATCACACCATATTGGAACAGTGATGGATCAAGGAGACAAAGGAAAAGTGCTAAGATACACAAAAGAAGTTACATAATAAGCTATGCTATTTTGTGAACGTGACAATTGCAGACGTGACATTTCCTTTAATTGCATATAGGCTTGGTATGTATCCATTTTTCATTAGGCAGATGAATGGATACTGCAGACAGAATCTCGGCAATCCTGCAACTGTCTTCTGAATAATCAGCATTTCCCTCTCCCCTTTCCCTTCCCTCCCACCCAGTTTCCATGTTCTATCTGGTAACTACGATCACACTACTTTTCCTTCCTGCTAGGAAGCATATGAAATGCCTCCTTCAAGGCTGACACAAAGGACACTCCATGAATCACAGGAAAGGTTTGTGTAGCAAATAACTGTCATTCTCCTCCCATGGCCAAAATGAATCATATTCAAAGAAACTACAATGGCCTAAATATTTTAAATTTCTTTTTAGGGGAAAAGAAGTGTATTGTTAAATGCCAAAAGAGCTGTCGAAATGCTGGTTTTGCTAATACTATAAAAATAACTTTAGGTGAAGAGTAATTATGTTGCATGCAACTTGAGAGATGTATTAAAACAAAGCTCAAAGATGTGGAACACATCTCGGCAAGAGGGACATTATCTCCAAATACATCTTGCTCTATATTCTTTCTGTACTGACCATTCCACCCATCCACCAGCCTGCTTTAAGTCTCCATGCTGTTCCTTGCTGCTTCCCTGATGCTGTTCCTTCACACATTACACACATCCTGGGAAATTGCTGAACATGTCACTAACACACAATCATATCCTGCCCTTGGAAGCACTACGGACATACAGATAGATCTGATTGACTGTGTACGTGTCAGTTGTTGTCCATACCCTATTTCTGCTCATTGACAGATACTACAGTCCATTTTCTGTCTGAAGTTCAATCCATAGGGTGCTGAGAGGTAACAGTAAATCAACTGTGCTGTACTCAGCCACCTACCTCCCCATCTCTTAAACAAGATTTTTAAAAAAACTACATTACAAGCTATTCTATTTGCCTATTAAAAACTCTCATTGTTCTACATTACACACAGAATAACCTGCTGTGCAAGGCTCCTCTGCTTCCCCTTCCCCTGAAGGGCCAAGAGCATTTCTGCCCCACCCTAGTAGGGAGCAGATGAAGGGCAGAGCTTGGGTGCACATGGTAAGAAACTGTGGGTGACTGTATGGGGGTGTAAAGTTTTACAGCTCACCAAGGCAGAGATCCCACTTTTAAGGTTTCTTTACAACAGAGTCCACCATAGGCTCATCAGAACACACCAGTTCACCTGATCTTACTGAGGAACCAGAAATTAGGAAAGAATTTTCACTCCTCAACACCATCCCACAACTCATTCTCACAAATCCCACCAACCACTGGTTTAGCAGCACTACAGTATCAAAAATAATTAAAATATAATAATTACACAAAGCTTTTGAAATATTCAAAAGGCATTGTCTGTTATTCGCTCTGCAAGCCCTGCTGCTGCTTTTGTTTCAGATGTGAGGGTGACAGTGGAGATCCATGGTAAAGAGATTCAAGGCACTGACTCTCTTCCAGCAGACCATGAGCACACTGACTGCTGAATACCCTCCAGCCAGACTCCAGCTACAAAGCCAGACAGCTCTCCAAAGTACTCAAATGTTGCACTCTGCAGACCAACAACCTAGCTTAACACAAAAATCAAACACTTTGCAAGTGCTGGATGAGTGCCTTTCTATTATCTAATCAAAACTTATCCTAATCTTATTTCTGATTCATATCTAAGGAATGCATTCCAAACTGTCTGCATATGCTTTCAGCTACTGCCACAAAATACCATTGAAGTGCATATTGTAGTCTCCTTGTTATCTAGGCTAAATATGTTGAGTTTAGTAAGCATTTCTTCACAAGTCATTTCCCTCACCACTCAGAGATTATACATTTTGCAATATTACATTTTTTACTCACAGAAAGCCCAGTTCAAGGCCATAATTTCATTTTCAAAGGCCCATGTGCATCATGTTAAAATTAGCTGGCTGAATATGCAGTTTTCAGTTATGAATTCCAGTTTATACTACTTTATGATCTCTTATTGTAATTGAAACAGGGATATTATCTGAAAAGTCTCCCTAAATATTAAAGAACAAAATTGCATAAAGTGACTAGCAAGTGTTCAATTTCTCACTTCTGAAGAGCCCAATCACACTTAGGTGCCTTTATGCTGATTTAAACCATAATCAGTCAGGTCTAAGTTATGTATCATGAACTCACAGTGTTAAAATAGAAGTTGCAACAACAGAGTCCAGTCAGCACTGATTTAATACATCCTTTAGTAACACTCATCTAAAATTTATTCAAAACTTGCATTTCCTAACATCTGAGTTCATATTTACTTTAGTTTCCTGTATACATCCACAAGTTAGCAGAATTTCTGAAGATTTTTCACAACTACCTCTTTCTGTGCAGAAGTTACCACATCAGTATTTGTTATTTAGGGTATTACAGCTGTGCTGCAGCCAGTACACACCAATCTAAATAAGCATTTGCTTCCACTGCAGACTATCTTAAACACAAAATAGCCTGGAATACCATGAAAATGCAGGAAGGCTCCCAACTTACAAATACAAATGTATTTAAAATGAATGCTTAAGCACAGACCATGTAGATTAAGATTAATACATACCTACTTTCATATCTTTATATTAGTTGCTAACAAAATTCAAAATTTCAATTTAAAGAAAGCAGGATATGTCAGTTCTACCTCTGGC
Organism: Passer montanus; assembly: GCF_014805655.1. NCBI lineage: Eukaryota > Metazoa > Chordata > Aves > Passeriformes > Passeridae > Passer > Passer montanus. Next base: position 5,971,980 of record NW_024368041.1, on the reverse strand, counting down.
ACAATGTATTAGTCTGTTTTGAAATTCAAGGCTACACGCTGCTTTTCCCATGATTCAAGGCTGAAGAGTAATGGTATACCATTGACTGGAAATGTTGACAGTAGATTTCAGACTTTTAAAGCACTTGTAACACAAACACCCATCACTTGAGCCATTAGCAACAGTGGTAGTAGGCAGTTGTTTTCATATGCACCAGCAGCAGATAAAATACACATTTTGCCAGCAGAGTTCAAGTTACTGCTGACAGCAGAGCACAAGCTCTCTGACTCCCTGATTTAGTTCCATCTTTTGGAGGAAAAAATACAAGATAAAACAAGATAAAACTAAGTATTTTTGCTGTCATTTTTAGTAAGCCCATCATTTACAGATCCAAAAGTGCTAAGACTACCCTCCGTGCCCTAGTTCTGCTGGGTCTACTCAAAACTGTTGATAATTCAAGTTGGACAGTAGATCTTGAAAAAACTCTTAACCAACCCACGCTCTTTAAGAACAGATTAACAACACATTTGGAGAAGACACCAGTAATGCTCAGCAGTGAGAGGACACAAATATATGTAGGAGAGCACTGTCTCATCTCCCCCTCTGTTTACACAGGAGTGAAGCTTGCCACAGCACTCCAGACTATATAGACCAAGAGGAACTTAAGCAGGAGACTGATTGCTTCTGCAGCACTGAGGGTACATGGTCACTTTTTCTCCTGCAGATACACGGACAGCTCCTCAGAAAGCTTTCATCAAAGATTTATTTCAAAATCTCATTTCCCTGACCTGCAACATACTTTACTTATTAGGCTGCAGAAAGAGCAGCCTACAGAAAATTCTAAACAGAAATGAGAAGTCATACAAAGGAACAGCAAAAAACTGGAGAAAATCAAATTCATCTCCTAAATGCATGTTTCTTCACAGAGAGAAATGGTTGAAAGTACAATGCCCAAAAAATCTCCATGGAGCTGGATAAGGCATTAACCACTGCAATTCATAAGAGAAGAAAAATTACTGCTGATAAGAGGAGCAACAACCATACAGGGAATGTCAATTGGTGGAGTAAATGGGAATGTGGGGCAGTATTTGCAAAATTTCCCTCCATGTAACAGTCAGAATCTACTTACTGCTGAAGCTAGTCATAATGAAATCTCCAACTTGTCAGGAAATGCCTTAACTAAGCTTTGGAATATTTGAAGCTGTATTTCCCTCACTGTCCCCTAACAAAGCCACCCTTTCTGCAGAGAAAGTTTTCACACACACAGAGTTAGAGACTGAGTGTGCATGATTTTAGAGACCAATACTTCCATCTACATACCAGACTCACAAAATGAAATTACATGAGTAACAGAACGGAAACCTAGGCTAGATGGGTGGGCTGGCTTGAGCAGGGGATTGGGCAAGACGACCTCCAGAGTTCCCTCCCAACCTCAGCCATTCTGGATTTCCATTACGTTCGTCAGTATTCAAGAACCTCATCTCTAAGCCATTTTTCTGGAAGATGGTTTAAGTGAGTTCAAGTCCTCTCAAGGAAAGAAGGAATTGGAATGTGAGTTTCCAGTATTCTACTAAAGGAAGAAATCTAAGTAGGAGGAGCAAAATTGAGAGGAGAGTGTGAGACAGGACTAGCAGTACTTGCAAAGGAAAGACTAGCACAAAGAACAAGAACACAGGTAGCAACAGAACTATCATTTGTGAGTGATTTTTGGAGTTTCATCTTACTTTCTATTTGGCTTGTGTTAAGAAACTGCAAATTAAACTGCAATATTTGAATTTAGGTCAAGCATTTTCCTGTTCCTGTGTAATGTGTTCTGAGACTGTATTTTAGAAAAGAAAGGGCTGTGCTTTTTAGTCTGGATTTAAACATTTACTTTATCCACCAAGTAATGGGAAAAAAATCTTCAATTATCAGTTTCTCTTTGCTTAGGTTTTTATTTTTTAAAGTCAGCTGAGCCAAGAGTGTCTGTTAGATAACAAACTACACCTGATGAAAAAACCCTTGTCTTGTATTACAAACCATTTCCCTGTAGGCTGTGACTGTTTGAAATAGGAACCGAGTCAGTGACCCAGACTACTCCTACCAATCCCATGGAAAAGAAACCCAAGTACATGACATTGTAGAGAACCAGAGTTTCAATAGAAACAGACCATGCATGGTCTGAACACCCACCTAGAAACATCTCAATTGCTGAGTGCTCAGTTTGAAACATCTCAGGGAGCCAGTATTTCCAGTGAGCGGGTGTTGCACACATTCTGAAAGCAGTCATTTCAGAGTGGCCACAGGGAAACTGAGGTACTTGGCATTACTAGCCACTTTTGAAATTAACTGTATTATTCTATAATAATCACACTTTTCCTCAACCTGAAACTCCCTTAAACTCCATCATCAGCAGAACAAGGCCAACTGTGCTTTTGAAAGCAACTTCCTTACAGTACTTTTTTTTCTCCAGACTACTAGGGGAAGGCTAAAAGCTATAAAGATCCCAGTTTAGACATGAGAGCAGTAGCAATGATCTATCTGACCAGGTATATCAACCATGGCACCCATACAGACTGCAATGTAAAGAATTGGCATTATCTCTGAACACCAAATGACACTATGCTGAGCTAATGAAATAAACAGGGTTCTCACACAGAATTTCACATACCAAACACTCCAACATGTGCTGCATAAAATCCAAAGTAAAATATTATTCAACACATAGAGATGGTTTAATTTAGGCTGAGACACACAAGTAATGCAAAGACACAAAATAAACTCTCATAGAAGAAAACATTTGCTATGAAACAGAAAGATAGTTTTATACATGTCTGCATATTTTTTGCTATTGTAACCTCTCTACTTGATGCCACATGCAGGACCAAGACATGAAGACAGGTAGTATGCACACAATTTTCCCAAACAAAAACATCATTTTGCTTGACTAAACACTAAGGCCTGTACAATTCCCAGACTATTTCCTGCCCTTCTGACAAGAGACCAGCCCTTGACCAGCATCTCTTTTCTCCTTACTAAATTCCAAGGTCGTGGTGAGGTTAATCTTTATTTTAACCAATAAATGCCTACTTCATTTTGCAGAAAGACCAATTTAAAGTTAACAAAGACAATATAACTAGTAAGCAGAAGCACTGAAAGGAGGCTAAAGCATTTACAAGATGCAATAGTTCTGAGAAGCAACTCAAGCTCTGCACTATCATAATTCTACACCAGTCCCCTGGCATTACTGTGATATCTATCCAGAATTATAGTTCTCTCTTCAGCAAATGACTAAATCAGCATTCCTCAATGCTAGCACAACACAAGCCCAAGAAGAACAGAAATACAAGTTATGTTGACAGACAAGCAGCAAGAAAGCACCAAGGCTGAGGTTGACATACATTTTCTTTGGCAACAAAGTGAGTTTCACAGGGCATTTCCCCCGGCACTCATCCCTGATGTTGCTCTTATGTTCCTCCTCTGCTGCCCATCAGCCAGGATAATAGTCTTTCATAGGGTCACACCATAAATTGGATTAATGAAACACTTCAAGCTAAAAATAGCAATCTGTCCTCCAAACCCATGCCATTCCAGTAATGGAATCTGAAGTGCAGATATTCAGTTAACAGTCATACTAATGCAATTAAGGGAGTAGCAAATTGTAGCAGGGTGGAGATGGGGGGGTTGGGGGGGAAACTTCCTAAACAACTTGTTTGCCAAGGAGAAGGTAAAGGAACCACACCTCTGTATTTTCAAAGTAAGCACAAGGCACATGTTATCTTCTCAAAGAAATCTGACCAATCTCTCATAAAGTAAATAAAAAGCCTCCCCTGTGTTTCCCTATATATATATCTTTATAATATATATAAAATACATCTTTACAAATACACATACACACTCACATATCACTCTCTTCCCAGTGGATTTTAACATATGATGAAACTAAGGCTGAAAACAACATTTACAACTAATTTTAATGGGAAAGAATTTTCCTATGACTAACTAAATGCTTCTTGTCTCTGGAAGCATGGACATTGCACCACAAAACAGAGCCTGGTTCAGTGCCCCGAGCTGCTGCTGACCTTGCCTTCTTCAGAACAAGAGATGTGAGGGCTGGGAATATTTAAAAATATGAGGTTTAGTACTGTCCTTCTTCTACCCAACTTGTCCTCCCAGAACTTGATACGGTAAGATTGGAATTTGGGAAAAATTTTCTTGAAATATTTTCCCTTAAAAGGAACAGTAAAATATTTGTTGAGGCCTTGTAATTGCTATTATTTGATCTCTCAGAATACTTTGTAAAACCAGTATTTAAAATCAAGAATTTCATTTCAAGACTTTTAATGGGTCTTTACCATTCTACAAAAGACTCACAGGCTGCTTTATATATGATTTCCCCTGGAAATAAATATCATCAAGATATTTTTTTATTATTCCAACATGTTCAAGTCCCAATTTCTAACTTGCTAGATCTTTTTTAAGCACCATTTCTTCTGTATCACTCAAGATCTCTACTGGCACATTATGAATTCTACAGAGATAATCCATGCAGTTTTTATTTACAAGTCAACTGTATTAATGTTTTCTCTTGCCAAAACCCAATTCTTCTCATATTTTAAATTGCACTGACAGGTGAAAAACAAATATTTTAGTGTGAAGTGTAAGTCTGTCTCTAATAAAAGGCATGATTGTTATGAGCCAGCAGTAAATAATGCCATTAGGTTTTTCTCAAGACAAACCTTGCTTCTGTTAATGAGCCAATTATATTTCTCATCTTAGAGAAGCTCATTCAAGGAGTACCTTCATTAAAGTAAATGCAGTAATTACTTAGAATTTCCTCCATTTAGGGGAAATGGGAAATGGGTTGGAAAGACTTTTCAGAAAAAAAAACCAAACAATCAGTAAGATAGGAAAACAAGCCCTTTTCACCCAAGACCTTCAAAATTCTTAGAAACATTACTTCTCTGTCCCAAAGTGGAGGCAGCCTAGCTCAGAGCTAACAAGCCCTCATCAGAGCTTATTTAATCACTGTAATGTTCCAGTAAATGTAGCTGTATTGGCTCTGGGCTTAAGCTACCACAGTTTCTGAGTCTGGTGCAGCTACATCTGAGCTGAAATCCAATTGCAGGACGAGACTTATGGCACTACAGGAAACAGGAGGCACACGGTGATCAGCAGTGTGCTGGCCGGACACGGCGCCATGACTGGGGACAGAGCATGGCACAGTCACCTCCCAAAGTGGTGAGGGCTCTGTTGTGCACAGGTCTCACCTCAGACCCTCACTGCACACGGGTCAGTCCTGCTGCTCTGCACAAAGCACTCAGCAAAGCCAAGTGACCACTGAAGCACCCACCAAAGCTCAGGGACCTGCTCTCTGCAAAGCCCCACGAGCAATGTGCTTCCCCTGCTACAAGGGAGAGCAACAGAACACACATCAAACAGGAAGGTAAGACCAAGATAATCCCCTCATTCCAAGATAATCCATCACTGTCTTATTTCAGCATAGTTCAGTGGTCATAGCTACATTCACACACACAAAATTCCCATGGAATCCAAGCTAAGCTCCCACAACCAACTGCAACAGCTTCACACAGACACAAACCAGCACTCATCAAGCACTTAAATGTTAACATTACCAACCCAAAATGAAACAGATGGGGGAGGAAAAATGCCAAAATATGTCTGGTTTTTCAATGCCCAGTATTTTGATTAGATGCTTAAAAACATTTTTTTTTCTCTGAACCCACACAGCCTCCCAATCTCAATTTTGATATTTCTGCTTCTACAACCCTTGGCATTCCTGACTTCAGAATTTAGAGAAGGTTATCAGTAGCTCCAGACAGAGCATGGCTGCTCTTTTGCTAACCAGCTGGGGCATTGGCTGTACTGCAGCTGAGCAGCAAGCTCAGGGTGGGAAAACAATCCAGTTTTATAGGCAGCTTTTGAGACAAATCTGGCTGGCAGCAACTCCACATTTTGCACCACTGTGAACAAAGCAGTGAAGTCTCTTAAAACAGAGCTGACACTGGTCCATACATATAAATGAATAAACAAAAGACAATTAAGATTCATTATATACAGCTGACAAAAGAAAGGTTGGTGTTTTAAAATCAGAAGCACTGATCTGTAAGACTCTCAGAAATGTGAAGGTTAGGTGAAATTGATATGAGTATCATCTCCAAAGTTAATTTTTGCAAATACAGATACCTCCATATGCTTTGGATATTTTCCAGTTTCTGCTGAAGAGAACTGACAGACAGAAAACAATCAAGGTTAAACTAAAGGAATCTAGAAAACCAGTGTCTCATGTAAGCAAAGGGCAGGTGATGTTCCCCAAGCAAACATCCAATTCAGCATGAATCACATATTGGTAGGGCACTTGAAGTGCTAACCATGCCAGAGTACTAAAGCTAGTGCTTTCAGAGCCCATAATTCCTTAAAGTGACTGAAAAAAAAACCCCAAAACCCCGACACAAAAAAAAACAACAACCCACATAATCCTCTTACACAGACAAGGCAAAGGCAAAGACTGCACACAAACTTTAAGTGTAATGAAAACCAGCATTTCTTTCTGCCTCTAGCAGGCTTCCTTTGCATAAAACGTCTTCTGTGAATTGGCAGATCTCCTCTTTTTGGCATGAATTGCTGGTATGTGGCATTCATTCTGCTGCTTGAATGCTGGTAAGTGACAGAGCTAAATCTTTCCATTGCTGAAACTTCACTTCCCACAAAATTCATATAAAAAATTGTCACATTACAAGGAGCTGCTACTTTCTTATCATGTGGAAAATGAATATCTCTGTGCAAAAAAAAAAAAAAATACCCATGCAAGTCTGTATTGCCCAGGTCTCTCATACACACACAAATATTTATGATTTTGAGAGGAAACAGGGACTGTTTGATGGCTTACAGTACACCACAGATGATGGTCTCTCAGCATGTTTTTCATATAATGCTGTCATCTTTGTCCATAGTAGGAAAGAAGGAGCTTTGAGGGGCCTCATGGCTTCTCAAAGGGTAGTTTCCAAAAAAACAGGAATATAAATTGAAAGTGAATGTGGAGATGTTCTGTAACCAGATAAGAAGTAAAAGGTTGCCTGTTTCAATTTAACAGAACTGGTAAACTATGACATAGCTATTAGTCATTGTGTTATTAAAATTAATTAAATTCAGAACCATAGGACTATGGTTGAGATTTGTGTGGCTAACATGCACTATTTGAGAGAATTTTCTCTCCTTTATACTGATATGTTTTGGAATTTTGTTTCATTTAAAATCTGTTTTTCTATAGAAGTGATTTGGCCAAGTCTGTACATAAAAGTATATTCAGTGGAGAAGCCTTGATTACCTTGAGACATCAGACCAGACTACACACCTCTAACAAAGCACGGAAAAAATCTAAAAATACCAAGAAAATATAAAATTTGAATGAGTTATGGCATACCTAATTCTCTCAAAAACAGCTGTGAATTAGATCCACACCCACAAGTAATAAACTTCAAAAAATGAAGTCTTGTGAAAATGTCACATTAATCTATCCATGCAGTAAATGTCTACTCACCCACTACTTACTAAGATGATTAGTAAGGAAATCACAAGTTAAACTTTATTCATCTGAAGAAAAATAGGAAAGAGGTTGCAAGGTTGATTTAACTCAGAAGATATTATTGTCACTTGACATTTACATGCAATGTATAATTCCATTCCCACTTACAGTCTGGGGAAAGCCTGTTAAAATTACTTCCTTAATGTGTGAACACTTCTTTGAATTGTGTTCTCTTCATCTGCCACCTTCTCCTTAAGCCAGCTGCCTCCTTTTGTTAAGTCTTTTTTTATAGGAAAGTTCATTATATGTAATTTAGGGAGCAGTTTGAGATTGTCACCTTCTGTTGAGTGCTACTGCAGATGAATTTTTCAGAAGCACTCTATAGTATCTGTTGATAATGTTAAAAAGGCAAAAGGTTCACACAAACATATGCTGAACAGCTTTAGCATGGGACTAATCAGAATGACCACATCTATCTTCTCATTTTCATCCATATGGACCATTTTCATCCTCCTTCCATTTATATGCCAAACTACTCTTCCCTTTTGTAAAAGCTAACACCTTTGTGGCAACTATACAAGTTGCTTACATGGAAACACTATTAGGAAGACATTCAATTAAGTTTTGTCATCTAGAGACTGATCAGCATACTGTCTTGCTTAATCCTGTTGATGTGGCTTTCTTCTTACTTTTTCTTGTCCTTCATTACACATTTCTTTACCACTTACTCCTCTTCTATTCTTTCTCATCCAGTTCCCCCATTCCCACTTTTTTTTTTTTTTCCTGAGCACTTGCTAGCCAGTTTTTTGATTCTTTCTCTATGTCCCAGTGCTATCTTCCCAGGGATCACTATCTTTGGGAGTCGCCTCTCACTTTCTCCCACCCTTTTATGTAAGGGCAGCTCTAACAGACTCACAGCTGTTGGTTTTCTTCTATTGGTATAAAGGTCCAATAGCAAGGAAAAAAACCCCAAACTGAAACAACAATAAGAAAAAGGGCATAAATTCCCCAGTCTTTAGAGGTAACTGCTGTGTACTGCAGTTTGGGAACTCACCTAACATAAACACTGCTGAGGAAGGCTGGGCAGCCTGAGTGACAGCAGTGACTTGGTTACAATGTGCCCTACACACAAGGCTGTGCTTTATGATGCTCATCAGCAATGTCAGACCCTTGTTCAATGCCTAAGAGGGGTACAGGGATTGTTCTGATTTTTAGTTTTAAGAAGGGGCTGACAGTATGCTGACAATTTGGCAGATGCATCCCTATCTTTAACAGCACACATTCAGGCAAAGACTCTAAGCAAACAAGCATAAGACTAAATCCTGCTAATTGCATTGTCCTTCAGTAAGCTCTCTCAGTATTTCAAAGACAGAACAACACAAATTACTCATGCCTGGAAAATGGGTCTTACACCAAGACAGACTAAAGCAGCTCAACTTTGTGAAGTTGAAGATGCTAAAGGTGACTTGTTCATGATCTACCACTAACATCTTGAAGATTTCTGAACATATTGGGCTCTTTGACTTTGAGATAGAAATGTGAGATCCAGTGCCTGAAAACTGCAACACAAAAGAAAACACAAGGTTGAACTGTTTGTTCAGAGATAGGATGGATTCTTCAGTCAACCTCTTGCTGAACTGTGGGTTTCACTGTAATTTTTTTTTTTCTGTAAGCAGTTCTAGTAGCACATTGTTTGAATCAGTGTAAAATTTTCTCTTTTCACATAGTATTACCCCACTAATAAACACCAAACTACCCTCCTGTAGACATGGCTGTGTTTCGCTCATAAACTTCATCTAAATGCAAATCTTCACTTAGTGCCCTGTGTGTATTTTAGTGGTTCAAACCATTTAATATCACCTGTAATTGTGGGATCGCGCCTGCATTGTGACACCTCCTATTTGTCAATTCACTAAAAGGCAAGGATGATATCTTTGCTGGTCTGTTGTCTTCTGCTGCATTTCCCCTGTACACATATTTTTCCTGGCTACCTATCTCCTAGTTTTTCCAATCACCTACCACCATTACAGACAATTCACATTATTTTTAGACTCTTGTAACATAATTTCCCCAGGCACAGATGACATAAGCAAAACCAGAAGTGAATATCGACACAGGAGTTTGAGATAGTCGTACATCCTCACAAAACATTCCTGACACCTTTTTTTATAGAAGGCAAATTCATGTTTTGTGAACTCCAGTGACTTCCTCAAGACCACAGTGTAATGCCAGTTTGAAAGCACAGTTAGTCCCAGCCTTGAGGACCCAGAAAAATTAGACTCAAGAGTACCTCCATTATTTTATCTCATTTATATAATGCTATGTTCCTTGTTCTGCTTCAGAGAAAATGGTAAACAAAATGAGAAGGGAAACAAAACAATCTATGAAAATTATAATTAAAAATATTTTAAATTTCCAATTCAGACCACCAACCCCTGCCTATCCTCCAAATGATGTCATTTTTCATATGTTTCAGCATCAGTAAAGAACACAAAAGTCTTACACACAATTCTAACTGAAAAAGCAAACACTCCCCTTTAAATTCCTGGAATTTAATCAGTACATATTACAATATTCATTCTTCACTGGGGCATCAGTGTGCTATATAACATTGGTATAAATTTCATAAAACATGTAATAAAACCTGGATTTGAGTCAGAGGGTTGTTTTGTTTTTTTTTAACTGAAAGTATTAAAAACCTCTAGTGATTAAGTCTGTGTTATTTGAGTATCAAAAAACAAGGTAAAAACTAGTAACAAGATCCTGAATTCTTGAAGAGACAAACAAAGAGACAGGAAAAGAAAGGAAAAATAAAATTTTGAAAAGTGTCCTGTGTCTGTTCGTAGGGATCTGGATGAAGTTTCAGAATGATCACATCTACTTAAGGGTTTCTTTCATGTTTTGACTGAATACTAAGAACATGTCAGCACAATGCTCACTTTTTACCCAGATAAATCTTTTCCTAGTGGAAAGAATCAAGAAAAGAAATACAACTGCTTTATATTCCTAATCTTTTTGAATGCAGCCAACCCAGAGGTTGTTTTTTTTTACTTTTGTGGGTTCCTCCTCCTTCCCTAATTTTTTATGCATGCAATTAGATCACTGAAAGCTAAATTCCGATCTACTCAAATTGATAAAAATTAAAGCCTTCAGAGTGGGTTCTTCAAAGCCCACACTACATTCTATATATATTGTATGCCTCTACTTTTAAGCAGGAGATGGTAGTATTTTCTTATTGCCACATTTCTGTAGCAGAAATATGATGATAAGAAAATGACAGATTTATATACTACAGAGAATATTTTCATACAGTAAATTACTCAGATAAAATATTCCTCTTTGGCTTTTGTTCAAAAAGGTTGATTTATCTTTGTGCTAAAGAGCCCACACAGGACCTCTACAGTACTTCATAGTATTTCTAAGCTGCAACAGACCATCAGCATCATTCTGCTCTGATCTCATGCATAGCAGAGGCCAAAGAACTTCACCCAGCAATTTCAAGCCTATAACTCACAGCCGTAAGCTCACTCGTTCTCTCAAGGTTAACATCACTAGTGCACAGAGGGTCTCCAAAAAGGTCTGTACAGCATTTAAATCCCACTTATGATCTATTTTGAAGACTGCTGAGATTTTATGAGGTCTAGGACAGAGAAATTTATAGTAACTATGGGTACATGAGGTAACCCACCAGGTGACTACAAATCTCTCTTGACTGACAATGACCTTTGGGGGAGAAAACTACCCACTGCCTTAGAAAAATACATAAGAAAATGGAATAAATATTCACACATACATATGCATGTATTTGACATCAGACACTATGTAAATACCACCTACCAAAATCTGTGAAATGAAACTGTGTAGTTTTCATCTGATCACTCCTAAGTGTTCTGACAAAACCCAGGACTGTCCAGCTCTGACCTTCTGCTCAGGTGCATGCTGTCAGTACATTTCCATGAGAACACACTGAGGACAGTTATTCTATCCAGTTATTTATCTAAGCTTTAAATCAAGCCTGGATTTCACTCTGAATGATACTCTCTAGATCAACCATAACATAGCAGCTTCATGCAAGAATAAATGTATAAAATTTATCTGTACTGATCTGATAATACAAATTCTCCTTCTACTCATCTGAATCCTCAATCACTAAATGCAAGAGAATGCACCAACACCACTAGATCCATTCTAGGAGTGAGTTCCAGAGTGACACAGCAGGTGAAGCAAAAAGCAAAGCCTCTGCTGCCACCTAAAGGGCTTCTCGAACTGCTGAAGTTGAGGAACAAAAATACTTGGATGCACCCAGCTTAATGAGCACCCAAACTGAAAAAAGAGCTATCAGAACAAAAGCATGCTGCTTAAGACAATAATATAGCTGCTTAATATAGCTTATTACAGCTTAATATAGCTGCTTTCCCCTCACTGCACTGTGCTCTTCTTGCAGTCAAAATTACAGCTAGGAAATAGTAACAACACTACATATTTGTTTCTTCCCACTTTGGAAGATTACAGACTACAGTCAGAGTGAGTTTGGATAAATATAAAAGAACAAAAATCTTTCATTACAAGTCATATTTTTCCAGATTTTGAAACAAGGCGCATTTCCAAATTCTCCTTTTTTGGACTGCTTTGAAGAACAGCTTCCAGAGCCAACCAGTGTGTTCCAGCAACGGGCTCATCAGTGCTGGATATAAACATTGCAAGTAAAGAGAGGTAGAAAAAAAATAAATCCAACCCTCTCTTCTCAAAATTTTATATTGACCGCAGAGCATAGTGCAAAAAATGTAACTTTTTTGTTTTCAGAAAAGCTTTTCACAAGCACTCAACCAGTCTTTCTTGTTTCAAAGAATAAATTACTTGAAGAAGAAATACTCAAAGTGTAACTCCATGTACTTACCGACTTTAAAAAAAATCTTTCTCACTGTTAGTTGAAAGGTTAAACACCTGTAAAACAATACAAGAAGCACAGCACAACAGACACATAATTTAAGATTAAAAGCACATCTTCCCTAAAATTATTAAACTTAAGCAAGGGATTTGAAGGAAAGCAAAATTAGTATTTTTGAGAAAGGAATATGGAACATTTTATTTCCCGTTTTTATTTCCCACAAAATACAAGCTTACTTTGGACAACAAGAAAAGAACTTCCCCAAGTAAGATGTAATTTTGGTGCCCACACTGAGTTTGTGCACGTCACCAATCAACACCACAGACACTGGTCTAGCAACAAAGCAGATCAGTGAACAAACAGCTTCTGGCAGAGTAAAAACTGGGGTTAGGATAAAACTTCCTCTGTGAACACCATGGTATCATAAGGTAATTCTTGCAGCTTCACAGGATGTATGTAGCAGAGTCTAACACAGAAGGATGAACTTCATGCATCATTGGCCTCTCTTCATTTTCTGTCTCCTCATAATTAGAGAACATTTCTGTATAGCAAGCATCAGTGAAAAGCCATTTATCTCCAGGATAGACTTGGACATTCTACACTTACATTCTCCAACAAGAAAACAGAAAAATAAAATTTACACTTAGGTTCTCCAATAAGAAAAAAACCTGTATTCCTACAGTGTATATAAAACCGTTTGCTACTTTCTTCTCACAAGCACCTTTGCAGATATATGGACCTAAGAGTGAAAACCAAGGTCTGGTTTCTCATGAACTGTCCCTGCAACACAGACCACAGCTTTGACCATGATGAGGCCACTGTGAGGTGGAGACTTGACCAAACCACCATTTGTACGTGACAGAAGGCAGGATGTGCAAGGAATCATCTTGCCTGAACGAGAACACGGCAGCAAGGCAAAGTTTATCCTGCTTATTTTCTCATCAGAGGACCTTCATGCTCACACCTCTTACTCAAGCAAGTTGCAAAGGGTCATTCCAGCCTATTTACTACGGCCTGTTCTCAGGAAAACTACCTTAGGTTTCCATTATTTTTATGAGGCACAATGATCTCTAACACCATGGAAACTAAGAGACCATAAACATTTCAGAAGCACAGGTGTCAGCAGGTTGATTTCTGGATCCCAAAACAATTACATCATAGTCATTTCATGCACAAGAACTTTATCAATGTCAAGATTCATGCTATGGTACGATACTGCAGGAATCCTGCATTTGAATTTACAAGGAAAAATAAGCTAGGGAAAAAAAAAAGAACAAAGAAAATAAATTAACCAAATCATTTGATATTCAAGCACAGCTATAGAGTCCATTTTCATACTAGAGTTTATACCATTCCAAGTAGACGTTTTAGGTCAATGACAGAGAAACTTGCATAGAAAGGGCCCCTCTCTCAGGGATGAACAAACTTAGAATGTTCAAGCCTGACTGTTTTAGGCTGCTGCAATGGGTTTAGAAAGTCATTCCAAATAATAGTGGATATTGCATATAAACTCATCCACCTGTCTATCAAAAGGCTGGCAATAATTTCATAAAGCAAGGCTAACTCCCACATCTGTATGCTCCACATTTTTTCCTATGTCAACGACCCTCAGCAATGTTTAGAGCTGTTCTTGTTAAAACCATTCTAAGTGAGCAGTGATGTAAGTCAAAGTAATGTGGATAATCTCACAGGGTTAGAAGATCCTACATTATCAACTACTGTTTAATTAGTACTGAACAGGCATGATGACACTGGATCTCAATCAACTGGAGATGAGAAAGCAGCCAGAAAAAGAGGACATGGCACATATGAGATGCAGGGCTGCACACATGAAGAAAAGTGCAGAGGCAGCCTTGGGACAGGGAAGCAGACAAATGGAGTAAGTAGACATAACTGAGGTAAATTCTGCTGGCAGAAGGAGCAGGTTGTGCAGTGACCAGACAAGAAAGAAAAGCCAGAGCTGTAACTCTAACTTAATCTGGGGAACATGCCAAAGAATGCTATCGCTGACATTTTTAAGACCCCTGGACCTGTTCTGTACACAGTGGTGAGCAGAAAACCCTTCAAAGGATGGTAAGAAAGCAGGAGGAATTCCCAAGCAGATCCTGATAGTGCTACAAGATGATCACTGATATGTAATGCATATGGCAGACAGCCATGGGCAGCACCTGACCATGACATTTTCAGCAAGTTTTTGAAGAAAAGGTAGCTCTTTTTTTTCCCCTCAAGATTAGAATTCAACTGCAGTAACTGTTTACCAAAAACAGCTATTCCATATTTCATGGTCTCTACACTTCACACTAGGAAAGTGATGCGGAGTTAAAGAATGTCCCAGACATCAAGGAAGCATCTTGCTCTCCACAGAAAGCCCATTCAGCTGATCAGACACCCTAACTGTTCATTCTTTAGAATGCTTTTCAAAAGTTTAATGCTAAGAAATTCTTATCTTGCCTGTAGTTAGTATATTCTCCAGATCTCCCAGTTATTTCCCATTTTCTGGACAATCCTTCCAGCTTGGACTCCAACCCAGACAAAAGTAACACCCCACCTAAAGAGCAGCTGTTGGACTGGAAGCCTGGAGATGACCACGAGTTCGATTTTTTCATTCAAATATCCCCAGCTCTCCATACTTAATAATCCCATATTCTTGAGAAAGTTCTGCTGAAGAGTCACCTGAAACTGTCATCCTCAGCAAACTGATCAAATTTACATCCAAAAATTTTGAGCAAAGCTGGGAATAGATGTCTGTCATGGATATGACAGATTTGTCCTGGGCCAGCATATTCTTACCATAATCAGCACATCAGTCAACAAGGAATTGCAGGTTTCACTAATTCCAAAAACAGAGAATAAAACTTGTCGTTCAAGTATTTGACATGGATGTCCATCAGTTATTTGTAAGTCTACAGAACTACTCCAAGTAGGTAAGTAAAGCAAGTTCAACCAAGAGAAGTTAAATTAGCAGTGCAAACTGGTGTTCGTCTCTGTGCAGAGGTGCTAACACACGGCTCAAAGTTCAATACTCAGAGCATTACAATTCAGAGATGCTGCCAGACAAGTACTTGTGACAAATGACTTAATGAATTCTCTTTCTGCAATCACACTACTAAAGCTCAAAACCAGAATGAGGCAAGATTTAGGAAGATGCAACTGATAGGATTTTACTTGCATTATAACTGATTTTGTACTGTGTCATCTTCAAATTCTCAAATTTGTTAGGTCTCCAATCTAGCAAAGGACATAAGCATGTGCTTTAGCTTTAAAATATTCAGACCCTTGGAAGGCTGGTGGACCACCCACAAATATCAGTGTGTCCCTTCCTTCAGTATTTTACTAGCCTGGGACACAGAATGTCCAAGAGTATTTTGAGCATAGGCAGGACATACTGAAACCAAGTGTGCACAGTCTGTTTTTTTTGCTTACATAATTTATTTATATAGTAACTTTTCAAAATGCTTCTACACAACAACAGTGTTCTTTAAAGAAAAGAAAAATACAACCGTTAGACAATGTCATTATCTAAAAGATAATCAGCAGAAAGACTGAGAAGGACAAAAGGTTTATCTTTCTTTTTCACTCATTAAATAAAATGAGCTTTCAAATTGGCTGTTTCCCTTTCACATTCAGTTTGCTGAAACTAATTTTCACCTCTAGATCGTTAAACCCCTCCAGGATCTTTTAAAATTCTGTCTCTGACAGCACATATTCATAACACCTATTCAGTGCTAAAAGTCATCAGCTTCTCAATTGACAGGGAGATCTTAATCAACAACACTTTAAGTTCATGGACATCAACAAAACCCCTTAAAAAATAAGATATTTTCATTATTACATAAATTTAAGTTATTCTGCACTCATTTAGCTATTATTAATTATAGCCTTATTAATAAGAAATAGCCTTATTTTTCTAGAGATTGTACAGGTTCATAAATGAGCAATGCCTGACCCAAATATTGAACACAAGTATTTTCTTTTCATAAATCTATACAGGAGTAGAACAAAATAAACATTTAATAAATACATTTAACAGTAAATGTTTTCAGGATTTTGTATGTGGAGAATAGGAATTAAGAGAGGAAAAATCACTGACTGAACTAACTTTTCTGTCTTTTCAGTTACCTTAAGAAGCAAATGTAATTTTTTCTCATGTACTATGCTACGTACTTGCTATGTACTTCATAACTATTCACAGCATTGTCCATTATGAAAGACTAAAGGAACAAAATAAACACACAGAAAAAGTGCTTGTAAACTAAAACAAACAGTCGAAACTGAATTCCTTGCTTCCACAAAGCCTGGCAATGAAACCTGTCAGAAGCTGGACAGTCAAATTTTGCAAAGGAAATTAAAGCATATTACAAACGAGACAGAAAGAAAAACACAAAAATGTATTATCTAACTCTGTCTCAAAATTAAATTAGTATTTTGCCTCAGAACAGAAGGCAAAGGAGGATAGATGAGCAACAGCTTTAGAAACAGAAATTACCACATATGAGCTGGAGTTATGAACAGTCAAGTCCAGCAGATCAGATGATGCTAATTCTAAAACACCAAGAGTTTACCAAGCATGTCATGCCACAGAAACCCAGTATCTTTCCTCATGGCATTCTGTAAGGAGCACAAGAACTTGAAGTCCCAGCAGAGTAGTCAGGGGAATGAAAACCAAACCTTGCAGAAGTGAGGACCTTCACTATCTGTTCATTCCATGTAAATACATCTGCAAGGAAAGGTGTAGGAGTGAAGAAGACAACTGTTGTAGGTAAAAATGTAATTTGGGAACACCAGACCAAATAAGCATGACCTACAAATCCTACAAATCTGGAATACCTTCTCTGTAGTGCAATGGTATGTACTATGATAATAGATCATACTTGGTAATTCTATAACCATGATTCAAAAGGAAAGTTGCCTCTGCTAGAATAAAATGTGTTATGGTCTAGGTAGAAGCTGTTTTCCAGTCACATGATGTAACTTAACTATAACCAGGTATTTCATCAGGAGTAATCTTCTCAGGATAGAATGCTAAAAATGGTCCTTTTGGTTACTGAGTTAAGTGAACAAAATAATTTCAAGCTTTTAATTAAAGATTAATGTGTCAGAAGCAGGTAAATGAGGAAGAGACATTTCCTAGGAGTACAAGGCACAGACTCAGAGCTGCAGGCGAACACAGTTGTGCTTAAGTTGCCTTACACCCTTCCCAATAGGAATGCAACAGGGGCTTCTACTGAAAAGTGAAATTAACAAAAAACTTTTAATTTTTGTATAAATAATTAATTTCTGCAGTCTTGGGGATGAAAGAATTCAATATATTCAATGTATTTCTATGCATTGCTTATGACAAAGTAGGAGAGATGGTGACTGCTAAAGCAGAGGGGAAATGGAACTGGTTACACAAGTTTTACGTCCAAGGGAATCCCCAGGTGACTGTTCAGACAAGCTTTCCATTTCCTCTTCCTGCTACAAATGGCATGTCAATTGTCTCTGACAGCAGTATGGATAAAAAGGTGAAAGGAGAGAGAACTATCACACTAGACAATGAGAAAACATTAATCTTGATTGTACATAATCCTTGGCTTAGCTAAGTGCAAGATTTCTAATGAACAGCAGAGCTTTTCTTTCAGAAGATTCTTGATCCCTACTCTCCACTCTTTATTAATAATAAACTATCAGGGGTTTGGAGCTTTAAGTTGCTATTTTTCCCTAGTGAAAACATTAACACCGATTCAAGTTAGGGAAATGGGTCAGCTAATGTTTGTCCTTGAAAAGTAGCTTTGCAGTGCTCCTTCTATTGTGAAATAGCAATGACAAGACTATTGGCAGTAATTACAGATTTAAAGTACCCCACTTTGGAAATGTCCAAATTGAAGCACCCTAAAAAAGACCTGATTCTCAGGAGAGACAGCATTTAAAAACCTGCATCCCCTAAGGGGTGTCTCAAGCTTTGTATTCAAGATGTCTAGCATATATATTTTAATATATTTTGCCCTGAATGTCAAATGAAACACACACAAAGAAGTAGTATGATAATGAAAACTCATTTTATTCAGCCACTTGAGGGGCCTTCTCCATCTCATTGAGCAATGTTAAAGTTTCTACAAAGCTGTAGGGTGATAATCACTGGAACACAATTAGTCTTGGCTGTCACAAAAGCAAGAACAATGTTTTCTGGGTATTTACGTTTTCATTGAATTTATCATTTAAGTAAAATTTTCATTTAAGTGAAATAATTGTAATGAAAACACTCTGGCCAGGCCAGAAGAGCTATAATAAAGATTGATATTAACAGTAACTAAGTCAAAATATGTAGGTCTGACACGCATCTGTCAGATTCAGGATGCAATACAAGAGATAATATACTTACTGAAACTTTCCACAAGGTCAAGGGCAACCTGAGTAGCCACATCCATTCCAGAGTTGATGTAGGACTGGCAGTTTTTCAGAGAAGAAAGAGCAGAATCAATTGCATTGAACGAGACTCTTGGACCACCTGACATCTTGAAATTGTTACTCTAGAAATAACAGGGAGAACAAATTAAAAGCAGTTTCCACACAAAGAATTTGGGAGAGAAAACATAAGTTCTAATAAAGCTAAACATAAAGAAGTGTTAACAGAATCGCTGAAGCATCAAGCAGTTTTCACACAAAGAATTTGGGAGAGAAAACATAAGTTCTAATAGATAGCTAAACATAAAGAAGTGTCAACAGAATCGCTGAAGCATTAGGGAGCAGAGATGTAAACTTAGCTCCCAAGATGTCAGTAATTTCAGTGAAAGTGAAATTCATGACAGGTTTTCAATTCACCTCCTATTCAGTATTAAGCAAAACTACACCACTAAAAATGCTACCAGGCATTTTCCTCTGCTCATTTCTACCACTAACCTCAGTGAAGTTCAAACTCCACCATTATGTCTGCTTGAAAACTACTGCTCTATTTCAGATCCAAAAGAAGATCCAAAAAAGCCCACATGCCCAGACACTTGTCTGGGTTATCTAGGCATATAATCAATTAGCCTAGGAAGAAATATGGTTTCTCACATTCAATTGGAAAAAATAATCTAACAAAGGGTCGCTCTACTATGAATACTTAGTAGAGTATTCTCTACTAAGAATAAAACATCTAGCATCATTTTTAAATAAAATTTTAAAATTTTTTTTAATCATTTTAAAATGCTGCCTACTTCTGCCAAAGATGCCACAAACTTTTGGTACCCATCTTCCATTAGCACAAAATAAAGTCACCCAGGTACCATTGTTTATCTTCTTTACTACCCTCTGGCTCTGCAATACACACCCACAGCGTACACCCTTGTGGGGATTAGCTGCTCTGTCATTAGAACCTTTAAGTATTTTTGCTTATGCTGTGCCTATCCACACTGCTTACATGCATTGGTTTCTTCTCAAAAATCCCCAATTTCTGCTCTTCCTTCTTCATGATTTGCCATAACCCACTAAGAGATGTAGCCACTGTGAGAAGCATGAATCTGGTGTACAGAATTTGATACTTCAAGTTGGAGGTTAGAAAAATTCTGCTTCAGGTTTAGCTACACCAAAAAATAAAAAAAATAAAAAAAAAAAAGGAAAAAAAAAAGAAAAATAGACACAGCAAAGCAGAACTCTTAGACAGACAGAAATATTGCATTCGTCTATGTAAAGAATAACTAGTATGTTTAAGGACTATATTGAAATGCCATTGGGGAATTAGCAGAATCCACAAGCAAATCTGGGGTATACCAGAAGGGGAAGAGTTGTTCTGTCAATAACAGCCTTTAATAGGCTATAATCCAACAGTAATCTGGAAAACATGTATAGAAAGTGCAGTGCTTTTCCCAAGCTTTGTATACCTAAGGCTGTATCTCTCTCTACTGCTTTCCCTGAAACTCCAGAACTACACCTTGTGCTCCCCCTAACCTGAACATTGCCACATTCCTCACAAGTACCATGCAGACTATGAGACCTGAATGCCTGCTGTCTCCTGTTTATTTCCTATCATTTTCCTTTTTTTCCATTCATAAAATGTGCTTGGCCAGTCAATACTATCTTTTAGTACATCATCTTTAGGTCATGTGCTTCCAGCAACATTTTAACAACAGTTCAACCTCACCACAAATTGAACTTCTTAATTACATGCAAATTTGTCTTCCTCTCTATCCCCTTCTAAAGGTTCACCTTTCCACAGATACAGGAGGCTTCAGCTACAGCTCTTGTTATGTCAGCTCATGCTCCCCTGACAGAAGACTGTGACTGCTATCATTAAAGATCTTCAGAGGCTGTCAAACTGACAAGGGAAAAGTTCCTTATAGAACTTCTTGAAAGTAAAGACAAAGGATGCTCTTGAATATTTAATAACAAATTCCTCAATTACTATATGATTTAACTTTTTTTAAAGGTACTTGTTTGCCATCTTAGCAAGACTGTTTGTAGAGAACCTCTGTGATCCAAACATACACTACTGAATAGTCACATAAAATCACATTAAGCAGCTTTATCTTTCTGAGCCCATTTTGTGTATGAAAGTTAACAAAGAGAGCCTAATTCCCCTCTTGAACTTGGTAAATCTCACTGAGAAAGCTTGCTGTTCTTTTGGAAATTTCAAAGATACACACTGAAAGAAGGAATCTGAAAAAAAAACAAACCAACAATAGTGAAAAGTTTAAAAAGTTCCTTCATTTTCATGAGCAAACTACACAGGAGCAGAAGTTACTGGCATTAAATCATATTGTTGCAGTGGTAGGTTCATCTCAATCTGTCTTTTGGAAAGTAACTTCTTTTGGATGAATCTTCCTTTCTTTTTTTTTTAATAAAAGATTATTTTTTTAACAAACTGGTTACAATCCTGTAATGCCCCTGCTGACCCCTTAAGGGTTCAGAGGAAGGCAGTGGGATATACCCTGGGCAGTGCATGGGAAAACAACCAAATTACCAGGAGACTCAATAACAAATTTTATTTGAAAACTTTAGAACATTCAAGTAGAATAAGGTACTTGGCAAATTTTAAAACATCCAGACAAAATAAAGCACTTCTCAAACTTAAGCTCAGCAAAATTTAACTTCTCCAGACACAAGGAGACACTGGAAGTTTTCAGTCTGACGTACAAAATATTTTGAGAAGAAGAGAAAGAAAGAGTAAGAAAACCAGAGAAAGAAAGAAAAAGAAAATGGGGAAAGTTAGATGGCCAGCATCCCAGAATCCATCATTGTCTCAGCAGCTTCTAAACCCCTAGCAGTGGAGCATGTTTGGCCCACGTGTTGCTTTCCTTTTATCTTTTACTCTCTACCCCCTCAGGGCTTACAGGTCCTGTTCCCCCATCACTTCCCAGCTGGCTCTTTCGAGCCACTCAGCTGTTCCTCAGGTCTGCTATGGATAACAAGGCCAAGATTTCACTCTTGAACTGTCTAAGTGAATTCTTCAACTTCAGCTTGGAGCTGTCCATTCTGCCTTCCAAGGGAGGGGCACATTCCTCTCTGGAACTGGTTTCACTGCAGTGTTTCTACCACTCTTTTCTGCCAGGAGGGTCTTCCGTGGGGTCATCCAAACACTTCCCATGTGGAACCCCCAGGCCCCTCACTCCTGGAAAACACAACCAGCAAACTCCGTGCTGATGGGAGACTACTGAGGACATATTTTTTTCCTTACAGCAAGTGATGAAATGGGACCATTTCATATCCAGAGAAGATAAAAAATAAAAAAGCCTACAGTTTCTATTCTGTTCGCTATTTTAAACATTTGAGGAAATTACCTAAACTTTCTATGCCTCAATATCTCAAACTATGAAGCAGGGGTAAGAAAGACGTATTATTTGCTTCTGTAACAGCAGCTCTACAGGTGTCAAGCGCTCTCTGAGCACCAGGATCGGTGTCCAGCCCCAGGCACGCTCGGTGATGAGGGGCCACAGGAGGAGGATCCTCCCTGTTCGGGCTGGGGGAGCAGCGCCGGCCGGGCAGGGCGCTCGGCGCTCCCGGGGCCTCTCGCCGCCTCACCCGGCGCAGGGCAGGCCGGGCAGTCCGCACGGAGACACGGCCCCGCCGCCGCTCCCGACCCCTGGGAGCGCTGCCCTCGCCCGCGGAGGGGACGGGGCCGGCGGGGACAGCCACCCTGGCCAGCGGCCGCTGCTCACCTCGTCCCCGCAGCTCGAGAGCGCAGCTGTCCCGCGGGCGGCCCCACGCCGCCCTCCCGGCGGTACTGGCAGGAGGGCGGTAGCGCCGGGCAGCGGGGCGGGCGGAACCGCCTCATCAACCGGCGCCGTCATGTGATGGGAGGCCTCGGCTACGTCGTAGGGAGCGCCGCCTCCTCCCTGCCATCCTTCTTACCCTCCAGTGCATCCTTGTGCGCCCGCAGCCGCCGCCGTCCCTGCCCGCAGGCGCTGCCGGGGCAGGGTGAGCACACCGGGCGGGGCGGGAGCCGCTGAGGGAGCGGGGCCGCCCGGCTGCAGACTGTGAGTGCGGCGGTGGCGGAGCGGGACGGGGCCGGGTTCGGAGCCCGTCCGGCCGCTGTGGGTCTGGGGCCCGCTGTGCCCCTGTGCAGCAGAGCTTGAGGCGGCGCTGGGGACCTGGGAGGGCTCCGGGCGCTCGTTCTGGGTCAGAACTGTCTTGGGACAGCTCTCTGTCATCCGAAATGTATCGCAGTGGTTCGGAAAGCGTTTGGTGAAAAGTCAAGCCTGGTCATAACTTGCTGTAAATGTTTCTGAAGCACAGACGCTTATTTTTGGTGCTGCACGTCGTGTCCTGCAGGAAACGTGTGAATAAAACTGAGCATGAAACGCAACCATGGGATGGAAGCTCGTCCTTCAGCAATAAATAAAGGAACGGAGCTGTGTCTTTTCCATTTGCCATGAAAGTTTTCCTTATTGCTAAACCCATTATGATCACTTTGGTTGTATTTCTAAAGGAGCTCTTTAAAACACATTTTGTGAAGTAGTTTTGCTTTCCTTGGGCCTTATCTCCTCTCCTGGTCATAATCGCTTCGTTCCATTCTTCAATAGTGTCCTTCAGCTGTTCCCCAAAAGATCACACTTCCCCTGCCTGCTCACACAGGTCGCTTCTCGAACTAAATGTACATGCTGAAAATTAGTTCTGTGCATTTCTTTGATTTTACAAAGTTGTGGATAATTTAGATTTCATAATTTGAAAGATTGGAGAGTATGCTTAAATATCTACAAATTAAACTATCAAAACCATTAATATAAACCACTGTGGATGTGTGTGGGTTTGTTTTTACAGGTTATTAATGGCACAGCTAGTTTCTTCCTCTGGCTTTCTGCTTCCAGTAACCTAAAGAGTAAGGATCAGAATCAGACTGCAGGACTTCTGCTGCTCTGTCACATCCAGCTCCACAATGGTGGATTTTCTGGCTGAAAATAATCTCTGTGGTCAGGCAATTCTTCGGATTGTTTCCTGTGGAAATGCCATCATTGCAGAACTTCTGAGGCTTTCCGAATTTATTCCTGGTGTTTTCAGGCTAAAGGACAAGGCTGATCAACAGAAGTATGGAGATATCATATTTGATTTCAGTTATTTCAAGGTAAATCCTTTTATTATTAAACTTCTCCTTAAAATTGCTGTCCCACATGAGGATGTTTTGGGCTGTGAAACAGCCATTCCTGACTATTGTGTTTATTACTACTGCATCTTCCAAAATGTTTGATGAGTCATCTGGCCTGTGAATTTTGATAGATACCAGTTATGTAAAATGTGAGTATTGGATTCAGGGGAGGTAGTAGTAGTAGTAGTAGTAGTAGAATTCCTGCAGGACCACTAAATTAAACTTCCTCCAGCAGATTCTGAGCCTGCATGGTCAGTTGTTTTCCTTCAGAGCAGTGGCATGGGCAGTATGCCCATCTTTCTTCTGTTAATCTGTAGCTTATTCTTTGCAGCCATGAAAACTGCTTCCTGCTTTCCTGTCTGACAGTGCTATGATTGTTCTGCCTCTGGACTTGTCACATGTGCTGAATAAATAAATAAATAAGTCAAGGAGAATTGTCCATGGAAAGCCCTTATTTCTCTTTCAGAATTAAGCTTGCAGGACTAAGTTCCCTCTGTCATTTTCCAGCATGACTAAGAAGGAACAACAGAGACTATCTAATCTGACTTTATTTGGACTGTACAATACAAGAAATGATAATAATGAAGCAAGGGAGGCACTTCTAAAATTTAATTCAATTTCATTGTAGTAGAAGTTGTAAAATTCAGGCACTGTGAGGCTTAGATACTGAAAATCCAGAGCACAAATGATTTCACAGTTACCTTTAGATCTAAGTGCTTGGTAGAAGTCTTTTTTATAAACAAATTACTTGAAAATTTAAAAGCAGACAGCTGTAATTGGTGAGAAATACAGTAATCCTTAAAGCCTCAGTATTTTTGAATGTTGAGAAAGCATAACAATGTGCTGGTTTTCATCATTAAAACCAAATAAATCCATAAGAGTCAAACTTATAAAGCAGGGATTAAAGAATTCACAAATATTTTTACTGCAAGTGCACCCCTTCTGTATACATGATTCTTAGAATTACTTAATGAGGAAAGATTTGAGATTTGAAAAGTTGAGACTATTTACTTTGTCCATTTGAACTTCAGTGGCAATTTGGTGCACGCTTTTATCCTTTGTTTTATGTAGATATTTTGCACAGAAAGAGAAGCAGAAGAGTATTTTTTAAAACTCAGATTGTCAGCTGGGTATTTTGAATTAAATTTCAATAATACTTTCAATTAAACTTTAGCATTATTCTCATGTAGTTCGTGATGGTAAGACTGCATAGTGCCTTTGAGAAATATGACAGTTGTAAAGGGTTAGAAAAGTTGTACTATTGCTTTAAGGAAGTCAGGTTCTTCATCCCAGTTCTTTTTTCTCCATGATTGTTAATGACAAAGTTTCTGCATTAATTCAGGAGACGAGTGCTGAGCTAGATGTAGAGTCTGTGGAAAAAACATGTCTAATATTTTCAAGCAGTTTGAATGTATGAGAAGGTACTAAGCTTTGTGAGCCCTCAATGTTATGGTTTCAATCTGAGAAATCAACAAGAAGAAATGTGTAAAGGAAAAAATTCCATCAGAGAGATAGCTGGCACTACAGAAAGCATCCAGTGCTTTCAAATGGTTTGGGGCTTTACTGAAAGCATTGGCTATTCTTTTCCATTCATTACATTGGATAAATCATATTTAAAGTCATTGCAGATTGTAACAATGTGTAAAGCTCGTCTTTATAGAATCAATATTTAACCATAAACTAGGTTAGAAAACTACACATCCTTGTTTTGGTAAGAAATGGTAACTCTGGTTTGCACACAGGGGTAGTTGTACATGGTTTGTGTCCTACTGTAGAGAAGTGGAGATCAAAGTCAAGTATTGTCTCTAAAGGTGAGTTTCTGTTTTTCAGGGGCCTGAGATATGTGAAGGCAAACTGGAAGCCAAGCCTGAGTTACTGGATTTAGATGAAGAATTTCGTGAGAACAACATTGAAATTTTGACAAGATTTTATTTAGCTTTTCAGAGTGTACACAAATACATTGTAGATTTAAACAGGTATGGTATCTTAAATACGTACAGGTTTTCAAAGACCAGATTACTGTTTTGTCTTATTGATGAGAAGCTTTTTCCTTAGAGACACAATATACTCCTTATTGAAGCATATTCATGTGTACCAGCAAACCTGGGTTGCTGGAGTGAACACTATCTTTTACTCCAGCAGTTCCCTGCCAGGTTAATATATGACTTGAAAACATTTAACCTCTCTACCTCATTTCCTCAGCTGTAAATTTGAGTTAGTTTTTCTTTATCATAGAGATTGTCTTGAAGATTTTTTTTTTTAATAGAAGGAGAATCCATATTATTAAGCTAATTTTTTTTTCTTGCAAAACAGAATATCAGATAGTTTGGAGTTTTTTTAACTTTCATTGGCATTATTTTCTTGAAGTTAATTTTTCAGTGAAGTTGCCATATTCTCAAGTTTGCTACTCTGATGTGTAAAAAACAAAA
Source organism: Passer montanus (assembly GCF_014805655.1). Classification (NCBI taxonomy): domain Eukaryota; kingdom Metazoa; phylum Chordata; class Aves; order Passeriformes; family Passeridae; genus Passer; species Passer montanus. The sequence goes on along the minus strand of NW_024368041.1, from coordinate 5,945,620 downwards.
TTAAAACTTCATTAAATGGTCTAAGTAAAAGTTACTGAGAATCTTAAACATGAGAGTTGGTTTTACTATTGATGTTATATGAAAATATCAAATGTTTGATATTACTTATTAAGTAGTGTGGCTGGAAAATCCTTTAATAGGAGTAAATCTTCTCTTAATTCAGGTGAACATATGCTACTTCTAGCTCTACCTTCCAAATTTCAATTGAGATCAAGTTATGGTATTTCCAGGAGGTACACTTAGGTAACTTGAAAATATGACAGTTTTACTGCATAATTGCATGGCAGCCTTCCCAGCTGTTATCACCCATGACAAGATTATAAGGATGAGCTATAAGCTGCCAGGTATCCTCCAGTGTCTTTCACATACACCATCAGAATATGGAAGGAAACTTCTGCCAGCTGGTTGGCGCTAGCTAGGGGTTCCAGTCTCTCATTTTTTAGGAGAGCTCTCTTTTTCTTTGCTGTTTCTTTTAGGGAAGTGTTCTGATGCATCTGTTGGCTTTCAGAGAAAATGTCACTGATTGAGTTCTAGTTTGAGAGCAAAATAGTCAATGACCAAAGTTTTTGTCATGATTCCTAGATACTTAGATGACCTCAATGAAGGAATTTACATTCAGCAGACATTAGAAACCGTCCTCCTTAATGAAGATGGAAAACAGCTTCTAGTAAGTATTGACTAGTTTTGTAATAGTAGAAAATTAACCCACTCAGTAAGTGCCAGCCTAGACAAAGATTTTTAGGTTTACCAAATGCATGGAAGTGCTGTGACTCACTTCAAGGAGGACAAAGAGCAAAAATCCTCAGCCTGCCATTTTTCATGTTACATTAACTACGTAGTTGACATTGACTTAGTTTGCCAATACATGTTTTTCTTTAAGTGTTGCTGCAAAGTCATGTTCATGTTATATTCTTTCTTCATTCTTTCTCTTTCCAAACAGTGTGAAGCTTTGTATTTATATGGAGTCATGCTCCTGGTCATTGACCAGAAGATTGAAGGAGAAGTCAGAGAAAGAATGTTGGTTTCCTACTACAGATACAGGTCGTGTATATAGGTGTACAGAAGCACTCAAGGCTGAGATGTGTAACCTGCAGTATATTCAGTAACCTAGGTCACTGAATTAAGATAAATAGAAATATTGACACCTTTCAACTGACTTTGGACAGATAATTCAGCAGAGCTGTCTGAATATCGGTAGAACTCCTTGCTTTTAGCTTTTAGCTGCAAGGTCAGCTGCAAAATGAGCAACAGTTTTTTCATTCTGTTACAACAGACATTTGAAGTCCACAAATAAACTTTCAGCTAAAGCTTTTAGGCTGCAATTGCCAGTAATGAAAATGTCATGGATTCCCAAATGTGCAAGGAAACTTTGTGAAAAGTCCTGACTATCTAGGTTACAAATGTATTGCAAGTCAGACTTCTTGTAGTGCTTTATTAGGTAATTGAGTAACAAGTTTTACAGGGTAGGTTCTCAGCATCAGGGTGTAACAGCTGGGGTCTTAAAAGGGTATCAGTGCAAATCCTTCCACACATATAAATGATGCTTTGACTATGTTTATGGCTCCCAGTATATAATGAGAGATTCTTTAACTCTGGAATGCAGAAGTGAATTGACAGGGGGAATTCAGAAATTGGGAGAAAGAAAAAGAAAATTTTAAAAAGAAGGGAAAAAAAGGAACAAATTCTTCTCTGAATATAAAGCTCCTTCTTTCTGTTCCTGAGTTTAATTTTCTGTTTGTGCTTTTTCTGCTTATCTGGAATTTCAGTATGGACATTCATCAGTGTCCTGTAACATGATATTAATGGAATAAACAATCAAAATTGTTTGACTTGTTTGAAAAAATTGAAGTCAAAAGACTTCAGTATTTCTTAATTTTCTTGTGAGAAGGGTGTGGTTACAAGGGGTGGGAGTAAAGGGAATTACTGGGTTATATAGCTCATATTTTTTTCCTCTTTTTTTGTAAAACAGTGCAGCCAGATCCTCTGCTGACTCCAATTTAGATGATATTTGTAAATTGCTTCGAAGCACTGGATACTCAAGCCAGCCTGGAGCTAAAAGACCTCCAAACTACCCCGAGAGTTACTTCAGCAGGGTTCCTATAAGTGAAACTTTTGTTAGCATGGTTATCGGCCGCTTACGGTCAGATGACATTTACAACCAGGTAAGCCACCCTGAGATAAAAAAGGGTTTTAAAAGGGAGCATCAATTGGATTCTTAGGTCAATTACTCAGCCATGAAGTGCAGAAAAAAAATAAATGACAGAGGTTGTAGGGACTCTTGAGGTCAGGTAGTCTGACCAGGCTCGAGCACAGTTGGAGCAGGTTGCACTGTGCTGCACCCAGTTGGATTTTGAGTATCTCCAGAGGTACAAACCACAGAACCTCTCTGGGCAAGCTGCTGCAGTACTTGGCCAGCCTTGCAGTAAAAAGCACCATTTTTGTTTAATGTCTTATGATTGGACATATCTTACTTGACTCATTTACAACATAGTAAAATCTTACTGTAGCCTGTTACAAGTAGCACACATCTACACAGTCAACTTTTACACTATGGAAATACATCTGGTAAATATGCTGTATGAGTAAGCATGTCCAGCTTACCTAAATAAACTTCTTGCCCTGTAGTATCTATACACTGCACTCTTCAATGTGTCCCGTAATACTTTCAGGTAGTTTGTGATGCACTGTATTATGTTCAGCTTTGTTTTGTTACTTTTTCTAGGTTTCAGCATATCCATTACCAGAACACCGCAGCACTGCCCTGGCTACTCAGGCTGCCATGCTCTATGTGATACTGTATTTTGACCCTTCTATTCTTCACACTCAGCAAGCAAAAATGAGAGAGATTGTGGATAAATACTTTCCAGATAATTGGGTAAATGTTAATTCTGTTTTAAAACTGTTCCCTGGATTTAATGTTATAAGAACAATTGAAATTATTGTTACAGTATGTGTTATAGAAATGTAATAACCTAAAATTAGAACAGATTTTTCTCTGTGGAAATTTTACTTTATTCAGAGTGAAGCAGTCCAAGTCAAACACTCTGGATAAGCATGGAAGACTGTCCTTTGAAAGTGTAATTCATTGTCTTAAATACTTCAATCAACTATACTCTAATACCATCAAGATAAAGTCAGTCCCAAGAAAATGTGTGATGGAAGGCATTTTAGGCATCTTCTAGTCCAGCCTTCTCCTCAAAGCAGGGCTGACTTCGAAGCTAAATCAAGCTGCTCAGGCCTTGCCCAGTTAGCTTTGGAAATGTATAAGGTGAAGACTGCAGGCTCTGTGGACACCTGTGGCTGTGACTCATCACTTTAGTGGTGAAGAATTTCTTCCTTCTATACCACTGGAATTTCTTTTGCTGTAGCTTGTGGCCGTTGCTTCCTGTCTTTTCACTGTACACCTCTGAGGTGGGTCTGGCTCGTTCTTAGTTGTTACTTCCCTTTAGGTAGGTGAAGACCACAGTCAGATTCCTTTGACATCTTTCTTCCAGCTTAAGCAAACCCTGTTCTTACAGTGGTCCCCACAGGTGTGTTGACCCAGTTCAGATTCCTTTGACATCTTTCTTCCAGCTTAAGCAAACCCTGTTCTTACATACTGGGTCCCCACAGGTGTGTTGGTGGCCTCCTGTTCACTTCATTCCAATTTGTGTATGTCTGTCTCATGATGAGGAGCCCAAATCCGGACCCATTTCTGTCAAAGAAATCCAATGAGAGCTGACTAGAAGGAAAGACTCACTTCCCCCACTCTGCTGGCTGCAGTTTGGCATAGCCCAGTGTCTGATTATTTTTTGTTGTCATAAGACTGCGTGCTTGATTCGTGTTTGGTTTGCCCAGCAAGACATTTAGGTCCTTTTCTGCAGAATTGTGACACTGGCAGCCAGTTGTATTGTTGCAATGGTTTAGGTTTGTCCCAAGTACAGGACTTTATTTATCATTTCTGACTTTCATGTGGTTTCTGCTGGTGAATTCTACCAGCATGTCAAGGATGCTGTAGAGGACAATCTTGATCCCCAACAGATCATCCCACACTGATGTTCTTTGAAAACTTGTTTAAGGATTAGCTCTGTGCTGTTGTCAAAATACCATAGAAGCTAAAGCTGTCACTACATGTGCTTCTATAGACGTTTTCAGGTGCAGTAATTAAAATGGAATTACTGTGTTTCAGTACTGATATTTAGTATTTCTATCCAGAATCCCTAGTCTACAAAAACTGCCTACATGTGCTTCTATAGACGTTTTCAGGTGCAGTAATTAAAATGGAATTATTGTGTTTCAGTACTGATATTTAAGATTTCCAGATCCAGAATCCTTAGTCTACAAAAACTGGTGTTGAAATAGGCTGGCATAAAAGAATAGAGTCCCTAGGTGGCCTATGTCAAAGGGAATCAGACTTAACAAAGAAACTGTACCTTAATCTGTGTATCTCTTTGGTTTCAAGTTATATTCTCCTGTACCATAAATGTAGCAGTGAAGCAGGTAGGGAAGAAACTGCAATAGCTGTCTATTTCAGTAGACATTAGAAACCCACCTTCTGTTTCAGGACAACTACAAGCATATTTTTAGAAATAAGAGCTTGACACTGCAAATTTTTGATTATGCCATCATTTTTATTAACTTGATTCATAGTACAAATTGATATTTTTAGACAGCACCTATCTTCTTGCGATCCAGTGTGGATAAGTTAGCTGCGTTATAAAAAATGCTCAACTCCTGGTCTGATTTCAAATTATTCTTAGCAGTTGAAGTGTAGCCTTTTGAGGAGCTGTCATCTACAGGAAATAAAGAGCTTCACTTCAACAATATGAGGAAGATCTTCATATCAGCAGACCCAGGTCCCATTTGCCTTTACTTGACACTGCCAGAAGAGCTCAAAGGCTGACAGTGCCCCCTCAATATGATCATGCCTGTATGGAGGAACATTGGAGCATCAGTGTGACAAAGCTCATAATCCCACAGCTCTGTACATCCTTCATCTGTCAATAAACAAAGTCTTCCACTTTTGATCATGTATCTTACAAATACTTGTTATTTACTCACAGTTCTGCATTTTTAATCATGCTTAAACTTGTGCAAGGAGTCTGAAATCAGTTTCTCTTTGCTCCTCAAAAATCATACTATTTAATCATGATTTCTTTCTGTTGTGTCACTGTGAAAGATGCATTACAGTTTAATTTGGTCTTTTGGGCATCCTCACAGTAAGATTAATTCATCTCATTTTGCCCTCCCTATCATAGCTTTTTTCCCCAGTTGCTTTTATCAGTCTTCTTTAGAGCATCATGGAAATAAAAAATAACTCATCAGTTCATGGAGAAAAAAATTGAGTATCATATATAGTGACTGAAAGAACTGTCATCTTGTTTTCAGAACTAAGCTTCTAATTAATTGTGTGCCTTTTGTTTCAAAGTGTTCTTCTTGATTTCCAAAGGTGGTACACCAAAAAGTACTGCTACCAAAAAAGTTCAGTTATCTCTTATTTATAGCCACAGCATATCCCTTTCTGACATATTGCTAAATGCTAATTTCTTAGTAATAATATAAATACAACTTCTTGTTTTCTGCTTCCAATTTTAGGTCATTAGCATTTACATGGGAATCACTGTCAATCTGGCAGAAGCGTGGGAGCCCTACAAAGCTGCTAAAACTGCCCTCAACTACACACTGGATCTTTCAAATGTCAAAGAGCAGGTACATAAGCCAACATTAAGTATTTTTAGCAAGATGCAAGATAAGTGGGCATCTGAAGTGTATGACATCAATAATGCATGGGTCTTTTCTTCCTGCTTACAATGTATGTACCATAGTGTCTGGCAACCTTAGGGAATATAAGTAGACATTTTGCCTTCATCTTTAGGGAAGAAGTTAACCAAGTAGAACTCAATTAATAATAAGTGTGGAAGGGGCTCAGAGCTGGTCTGTGAGTCAGAAGGAGTTAGTGAAAGAGAGGAGCTGATAAGATTTGCCTTTGCTCCTGAAAGGAGCTTTACCAAGCTGTCAGCCTGGAAACGGAGAGAGAGAGATAAATGAGGGGCAGGCTGCCTTGCTCCAATGAATATTATGTTGCTGTATTCTGACCAATGAATAAGTATAAACTTTCTGAAAGAGTATAAAAAGACAGCATGCTGTAAAATAAATATAGAGAAGCCTTCTGAAATACAGTGTGTTCTTCAGTTTCTTATGACCGTCTCAAAAGTGACAAATAAGCATCTTTGCTCTGTGACAGATTTTTGTTGTTGTTCTTTCCCATTAGGCAATAAAATATTAGTACCATTTTTTAGGAATAATTCCTAAAGAGTATATAAGTGGATATATAAAAAGTCTGCATTTTTGAAACATTATGCTTCCTGTGTAGCCTGGACTCTGGAACTACTTTCTGTGGGGGCATGTGTGCTGTTTGTGCAGGCTGTTTTCTGACAGGAAAACTGCTTGTCAAAGAATCTTCTCTTGGCTCTACGTGTCTGCTTTTAGCTTCTGGGTCTCTTTGGGTCATTCCAGAGTTTTATTCCTAAGGGTTTTCACCCTGACTACCTGTGAGAAATGCTTGTGCAACATCTACTTCTTGTCTTTCTCACTTTACTTTGAGGGCTATAGAAATCTTAGACAAGTATGGCCTTGCTTTAACGTTTATCTTGCATCCTTTGTCGTGCACTTGCAGTGTATAATATTGCCTACTAGTAATGATAATAATTTTTATAGCACTTTTTTTTTAGCTGTGTGCCAGCTAAGCTCTTGGGAACATGGTGTATTCCATTTGAGGCAAGGATTTTATTGATGCAGGCTTTGTGTGTTTCTAGGCCAGCAGATACGCCGCAGTCACCGAGCGAGTGCACACGCAGGTGCAGCAGTTCCTCAAGGAGGGCTGTCTGAGGGAAGAGCTGGTGCTGGACAACATTCCCAAGCTGCTGAATTGTCTGCGAGACTGCAACGTGGCGATCCGCTGGCTGATGCTGCACACTGCAGACACCAGTAAGACCCTGCTGAGCTGTCAGTCCTGCTCCACTGGGGCTTCACTTTGGGCCCCGGGGGAAGTTCAGTTCTGCTGCTGTCGAAGTCAGCAGTTTCCTCCGCTGTTTGCAGGAGATTGTTGAGCTGTTGTTTTACAAATAGACTCCTAAAGCCTTGTCTGAAACAGCACATGCCTTTCCTCAGTTCTTGTGAGCTGAACACAGGTCCAAAAATTAGTAGAAGTCATGATCTTGTTGAATAGTATTCTGCAGAAAAACACTCTGAAAGTTTTATGTAGCTCCAAAAAGAAAGCAGTGACCAGTTTCTTTAAATCTTAGTAATTAACAGGTTGAAACTAAAGTTTTTGTTCTGTTGAACTGAAATTCAGCTGAAGCTGTTGAGTAATGTCTGTCATGTGAGTTTGGGTGTGTAAACTGACATATTTAGGCATTCCCTTATTTGAATGCTTGTGCTGTCTTTGAGGCTTCTTGATATGCAAAAGGGTTTCTGTTAACACCTCCATAGAATTTTTGTAATGATTTTAGAAATACTGATCTCAGGGCTTCCTGGACAGAGGGACTAAATTCACATTTAGTTTCAGAAGCCTGCAGAAGTTTTAAGAAGGCTGAAGCACCACGAAGCCTTAATTATATTCTATTCAAAGGAAGAGTTAGTCCATGTAAATGAAAAACAAGTGGGGATTTACATACCAGAGTGAAATGATTTTGCCTTCAAGCTATTAAAAAAAATGTATTTACAAAGATTAAGAAGTTTGGCCAAATTCTGTGTAACAGTGGAGAAATGTTGTCTTTCCATTTTCAGCTTGTGATCCAAATAACAAACGTCTCCGCCAGATAAAGGATCAAATTTTAACAGACTCAAGATACAATTCCAGGATCCTTTTCCAGCTTCTTCTGGATACAGCTCAATTTGAATTCATTCTAAAAGAGGTAATGTGCTGCTAACCAGAGTCTTCTACGATCTCTAACCTGAAAAATTCACTGGGTATTTTTAAAAGTGACTAAAAATCAAAAAATCTGCATTGTACTGTTCTATAAAATTCAGTAAGCTTCTGTCACTGTATGTCCATCACACTGTCTGTATTTCTTAATATTTTTAATTTTGTTTTTAATATTCTGGCAAGATCTTGAAGTTATGTAGTAATCACTTAGTCAGTTCCATCTGTTTTCAGTATTTTATTTGTGATATGCCTCCTTTCCAGTTTTGTAAAACAAATGCTTTGGGTTTCAGTAGATGTTCAAGCAGATGCTGTCAGAAAAACAAGTGAAATGGGAGAACTATAAAAAAGAGGGATCTGAAAGGATGACTGAGCTTGCTGATGTCTTCTCAGGAGTTAAACCTCTTACTAGAGTGGAGAAAAATGGTAATTATTAAAAATTATACTTTGGGGGGGAAAAAGTTATTTTGATTTATATTTCTAAAGTGATACCAAAATAAAATACTTTATTCTAATAGTGATAATATAGGAACAATTCTCATGTCTCTCAGCTGCCAAAGAGGTCTCTTTATCTCTTGTCTTGTTTAGGTTTTCAGCACATATTCCATATGTAAGTGATATTTAGGTACCTAATGTTTAGATGGCCCTATTTTTAGAAGTATTTTTCATTCCTTTATTTAGATATACCAGTTAACTATAAAATATCAGTTCACTTCTGTATGTATAATGTGTGTATAATTACCATGTTCTATGTACAAAGGAGTAAGAAGATCATGCCCATTAAATTTAGGGATGGTTTAACCTCTTCCCTAATTGTTTCCCTGGCTGTAACGTAGATTTCAATTGTATCAACATTTTTTAAAAGAAGAAAACCTTCTTTTACTTCTCCTCTACACTGAGTGGTATTCTCCAAGTTCTCCAAGGACTTAAAAGTCAATAGTAAGATTTTTTTAATGCCCATTTATTTTGGTAGGTGTTTTTAATGTTGCATGTGAAATTTACTTGAGCATTTGTCACTTTACAAGTGTACATATTGAAAGACTTTAAATGTACCAGTGGAAAAAAACCTTGTAAAAATAATCTCCTATGTTCATAGCTAGTTTGTTTCTTTTGACTAGCAAGTTCCCTGTATTTTTGGTGCCTATCATATATGCAGAGATTTCATTAATTTCTTTTTAATTCTTTCATAGAAAATCTCCAGGCTTGGTTCAGAGAAATCTCCAAGCAAATAATGTCTCTCAACTATGATGATTCCACTGCAGCAGGCAGAAAAACCGTACAGCTGATACAGGCTTTGGAAGAGGTATGGCAAAGACACTGACATAAATGACCTTGTCCTTCTGGAACAGCAGCGTTGTTTACACATGTACTGACTTCTGATAGCAGAGATACAAAACAGATCTGCATTTTATCAGCTGTTTAAATCTATTAGATCTTTGCTGTTACATATCTATGGTAAGCAGGAGTTTTGTGTAAACCTTGGTATTGAAAAATACAGTATGAAAGGTCATGCTACCTGTAGCCTAGGGTTTGTATGTTTTTTCAAAGAAATTAATTCCATATTTAACATTATTTGGCAATATTACTAATTTTTTAGAAATGCTGAAAATAAATTAATTTGAAACTAGAAAGGGTGATTTGAAAAGCAAAATAAAAAAAAAACCTGTATTTTTAATGTGTGTGCTTTTTCTATTTCCGGGATATAAAAGAGTACTCAGAATGATGTTTCACAGTACACCTCCTTGAATAACTTCATGAAATATATTGTTAATACACTCTATAACAGGCCAGGATTTAAGTGTCTTACTGCTGCTAATATCCAGAGGTGTCAGTTTACTGATTCTGTTTGTATTGCTGTCCTTAAAGACGAATAGAAAACAACAAAAAAGGAGTCCTTTTATGAGTTTTGTTTGTTTATTTTTTAAATATAGGTCCAAGAGTTTCACCAGCTGGAAAGTAACCTGCAAGTTTGCCAGTTTCTGGCCGACACCCGCAAATTTCTCCATCAGATGATCCGAACTATCAACATCAAAGAAGAGGTCTTGATCACCATGCAGATAGTTGGTGATCTTTCTTATGCGTGGCAATTAATTGACAGGTATGTTAGCAGGACCTTTTCCTTCCAGTCAGTAACCATTTGTAAAACTTCTGGGAAATCACATGCAAAAATATTATTAAGACTGTCAGCATTCCAATTTATAAACAGTATTGAGGCATTGTTCTGTGAATTGTTGAGTATACTGAATTATAATCAGCTTGAATAGGAATTAACATCCATCCTTCTCAGGTTGTTAACTGCACGTTAAATGATAGGGTAACTTTTTTCTGTCTATCCTGTTCTAACTCTAACAGCTTTGTTAACCTCTTGTCTCCATCCTTTAGTCTTATTAAGTGTTCTCCAAAATCCTGGAGTTCATTTTTCAACCAAAAACAAATGAGGAAAGACTAATGCTCAAAAACTCTGTTTCCACAGTTGGATTTTGCTGATCTGCTGCTTCAGCTGCTTCATTGCTGTGGCTGACAACACTCCCTGTTGCTTCATCTTTTGTCCCACTTCCCCTTTTTCATACAGGGTTTTTCTAACCAGTAGCTCTTCAGACCTAAATCCTCCTTTAGTGAAGTTTGTTAGTGATCTTCTTTGCCATTTACACATTAGACTGGTGCTGTTGACATACAATTAAACAGTTTAAAATAACCTTTCCAGAGGAAGAAGGTGATTTGTTGTGTTTGTTTCCTACCCCAGCTTTACATCTATTATGCAAGACAGCATAAGAGTCAGTCCATCTATGGTAACTAAACTCAGAGCCACTTTCCTAAAGGTAAGTATAAACAACAGTGTGGAACACTGCAGGCCAATTCAAGCAGTTTGTTTATAAGGCCTTAAGCTCTGAAATCAGTTAAGACTTCTTTTACCAGCATCTTCTATGTCTAGTTTTTTTAGACAGTATTGAATTAACTCAAGGTTAGTTTTAAGGAAAATAAAACCAAGTCATACATGTTTCTATAGTGCAGTGATTACGTTCTTGCTATAAAGCAAGTAATTTCATTGTCCATCTCTACTCATTACAGCTTTTTTCTGGAGGCATTGCTGTACAGATGGGATCTTCTGCATATGGATCAGAACAGGCTGAAGGAATTGAAATAGTTATGTTCTCTGTTCCCTTTATGTGTCAATGAAGCTCTGGCTTCAGATTAAAATATCCTCTCTAGAAATAAGAATGGGAATTAGTGTGAGTGAGAATATAAAATTACAATTGAAGTGTCCCATGCAGCTGTTGGATTTTAACAATCTTGGGGAAGGTAGTGTTATGGACTGTTGGACTTCTTTGACTTTCAACAATTTTTTTTTATCTTGGAAAGCCTGTTATAACACTGCTCCTTAGGAAGTATCTTGTGCTTCAGGTTGTAGGATAAGAGCCTGAGCAAGAGAATTCAAGCATATAATTTTCATCAGAAAAAACACGTGAGGTTAAAATGTTAACTTTATTTCTAGCTTGCCTCTGCTCTTGATTTGCCTCTTCTCCGTATCAATCAAGCGAACAGTCCCGACCTTCTCAGTGTGTCCCAGTATTACTCTGGCGAGCTGGTCTCCTATGTGAGAAAGGTGGGTGCTTACAAGGCATAACTGCTTTGTTCTCTAATTATTTTTTCTTAATTGAGGATTATTTTCTTAATGAGAATATACTGACTGTGGGTGTTTCTTCTCTCATTTACAAGGTTCTACAGATCATTCCAGAAAGCATGTTTACATCTCTTCTCAAAATCATAAAGCTTCAAACTCATGATATTATTGAAGTGCCTACTCGCCTTGATAAGGACAAGCTACGAGATTATGCTCAGCTGGGACCACGATATGAGGTGCAGTTAAAACAGGGAATTCTGAAAAAGCAAACCTTATAGGTGGCCAACTTTAATCTAAGTTTGAATCTATACAACTCCATAGAGTTACAGTTTAACAGTGAAGTTAGATTTGTTGACCTAAAGTTAAAATTCACAGGTGTTATTGTGAGCATACTTAGGTTTCACGAGGACAGATGAGTAACTTTAATCTAAGTTTGAATCTATACAACTCCATAGAGTTACAGTTTAACAGTGAAGTTAGATTTGTTGACCTAAAGTTAAAACTGACAGGTGTTATTGTGAGCATACCTTAGGTTTCACGAGGACAGATGAGTAATTTTTGCACTTCTGTTTGTAGAAGTTTAAAACTTTCAATCTTGTAGAGAAGGAGAGGGAGGAAAAGCTAAATGAATTTATAAATGAACATAAGTATATATTTATTTATGGGAGAGGATGGAACCCTGAAAACCTGAGTCTGACATGAAGCCCTCCACGTCTGACATTCTCGTTCCAAGAGGAGAAAGTCAAAGACTGATTAAGCCAGCAGGGTTAAGCTTTTTGCTGCTCTCAAATGAGGAGAGGATGGAGGCACGTTAATTTGATCAGATAAAGCTGCTGTTGCTCATTTTGTCTCTGGTTTTTATTCTGCATTGTAACCAGTCTGAAAGAGTGAGTAAATATTAAAATTACCTGGTTTTATTTTTGGTAGAGGAAGATGTGACACAGAAACCTGAGCAGATCAGTAAGTCCCCCAGAGAATCTAATAATCAGTTAAGATGTCAGCTTTTCCCTGGAGATTTTGCCAGTGCTCACTTGTTAGGTGTTTTCTGCAAACAAGCTGTGATCTCTGATTAAGCTCATGTTCAGTCCTGAACATTAGGTTTAAACTCCCCCATGAGACTTTTTAGAGTGAGTCTGGCTTATGTGGGGGTAGGAGTGAAGGAGCAGGCAATGTTCAGTAATGTTTTATTTTGAGACGGTAAAAGGAAAGCAGCTAAACTAAAGCTGTTTTCACTTCCAGTTTCTGTTGTACTGTAGATCTGAAGTGTCTTCTCTATTCTGTCTTGTAAACACCTGAAAGGCAAAAGACTGGCTTGTCTGAACTCTGAGCATAAGGATAATAATAACTGTAAATAATTGTAAAAGTTCAAGTGAATATTAGATCCATGGAAATACTGAGGTGGCAGCAGGCTTTACTATAGAATAACTACTGTAAACTATGTTCCCAGCTTGCTCAAAGGTACCAGCTCAGAGTTTTGTCCATAGTATTTGTGCACACAAGATATGGCTCCTCTTCCCTTCTGTAATCCCTCTGAAGCCTCTGAGAGGTACCTGTTCTTTCCTACTGCTAATACACTTTTATTATCTGACTAAAAGAAAGGTAATTGTATAAGTAAGTCTAGAACAAGATGTAAAGTTGATAGTATATAAGTGCAAATTATTTAAATCTAAAATAAGAAGCTACCACTGGAAAACATGGATTTTTAGAGTAATTATTTATATCTATTGAATCAATTCAGTGATTTTTTTTCTGTTACAGGTTGCCAAGCTAACCCATGCAATTTCAATATTCACTGAAGGTATCCTCATGATGAAAACTACTTTAGTTGGTATCATCAAGGTAATGATCCATTATTTCAATAGGAAATGGATGTTTGGTGGCAGTTAGTACTTTAGCACAGATTTCAGCACAATATATGAGACCTCAAGGAAAAACAAAAAGACAAGAAAATATAAGTTTGCATACAGATTTTCAAATAGTGATGCCTAAATTGGCAGCCAGATAAGAAGTATATTTTTTCAGGTTCCTAGGAACCCACAGTCCCCATAGTTAATTGATTCATCCACTGTATTTGGTGATAACTGGAGGTTTTTCCTGCTGGAAACCTTTTCTGAAGAGCTGTTTCTTCCATTGGTATAAACTGTCCTGCAGTTTTACATTAAGGCTACATTGATACCTCTTTGGGAACTAGAAGCAAGTATTCTTGAAGAAGCATACACTTCTTAATGCATACTGGCTTCTTAGAATTGCACAACATTCTCAGTGCATCATGAACAAAATTTGAATATGGGAACTACAAACCTTTGTCATTCAACTTAAAGAAATCATTTATTCTCTAGTAGAAGTATATAATTTTTTTTCTTTGGACAAGCTCTGGTGGTTAAGTGCATCTGTTAACAATGCTTTCCTGATTATCAAAAGTATTTAATATCTTTCTTGGTACAAAATAAATCCTTTATATTTTTTATACCTTTCTGACTTTAAAGGAAAAGTGTTTATTCTACTTAGGTGGACCCAAAACAGTTACTAGAGGATGGAATAAGGAAGGAGCTGGTAAAACGGGTGGCCCTGGCTCTTCACAGGGGCCTCATCTTTAATCCTAGAGCCAAGGTTGGTTTTAATTTTTTATGTATCTTGGGTGTGCAGAGACCTCTTTTATTATACTGCCTTCTAAAAAATAATGTATACTTTTATGTGCAGATTTCCTTTTTATAAAAAAAAAGTTTTGGACTACTGAAGGTTATTTGGAACTCTTTATTTGATGTTCAAATGAGTATATAAACTGCCAAGTGTACATAAAATTTAAAAACTTGTTTTTGTTCTATTCCAAAGTGTCCTGTCAATTCTGAATTCACAGTACTGCCTTTGTCTGTGATGATTGACAGGTCACATAAGCCAAGTAAACAGATAGGCAATGATAAAATAAGGAGTGACTCCTTGTTTTGATCCTGCCCTTGTTTTGATCCTGCCTAGATCAAGCAACAGTACCACTGAAGGCAAAAAAAATCTGAAAAGTGGGAGGAAAAATATTTAGTAATAATTAATTCAGATATCAAACTTTGATAACTTCTCAGTGCTTTTCAGGTCTGGCTGGGCCATAGTGAAATGTTCTAGAGGTTGTTCTGTAAGGGTATTTAGAAGCCTTTTACATTTTCTTTGAATTCTACCTGTTCACAGTTCTGGTTTTATCTTTTTCTTGTTGTTTGTCTCCAGCCAAGTGAACTCATGCCCAAACTGAAAGAAATGGCAGCTACAATGGATGGGTTCCATCGATCATTTGAATATATCCAGGATTATGTCAACATATATGGTTTAAAAATTTGGCAAGAGGAAGTGTCTCGTATTATTAACTACAACGTGGAACAGGAGTGCAATAACTTCTTAAGAACAAAGGTGCTACTGAAACCTGAAAACAACAAAAAAGTTGATAAATGTCTTTATAGTTGGCTGTTAGAGCCTGTGAGTGATGGAGCGTGTGTACCCATTGTTCATACCATTCTGACTTCAATTGAATGTGCTAACTACTGTGTAAAACATCTGCCCCCAGCTTATTATGAAATGTTGCAGCATCTCCCCTGCATTATTTGTACATAAGAGGAAAGTACCCAAAATAGAATATTTTAATATATTTTTGTAATAAGATTCATTCTTCTCTTTGCTTTGTTCTGTTTTTATAGTGTTCTGCTATGTGTAATTTACAACATTATGTTACAGTGTGCTCCTTTTAAATCAAACAAAAGGAAAATTTCTAAACACATTTAAAAGGTGTTATGAGAACACTGCAAATTACTGTAAAATTTATTTTTCAGATTCAAGACTGGCAAAGTATATACCAGTCTACTCACATTCCTATACCAAAATTCACACCTGTGGATGAATCCATAACATTTATTGGCCGTCTTTGCAGAGAAATCCTGAGGATCACAGACCCAAAGTAAGTACTTTGTGTCACCATGCATTGGATAACTTCAATTCCACCATACACAAACCAAAATACACGAGAGAGTTTTTCTTTAGCTGCCATATCTTTATCTAAAACCAGATTTACCCAGTCCATCCTCTACATTTTAAAGGTTAGTCTGGAGAAGTGGTGATTTTAGTCTAAGAAGGAAAACAGTGTGTTAAACAAATGGAGGAGAGAGAAATCAGGGACGGGTGACAGAACCCTGGTGGAGAAAGGAATAGCTAAACATCACCAGAGATACTTGGAGAGTCTTTCTCATCTGTCTAAGAAAGGCAACTCATTACTGAGAGTATTACAGGAGCTGTCTGCAGCTTTTTCTGAAGTTGTTTGCTGATTTTTTCCTCAGAATCACATGTTACATTGACCAGATGAATACCTGGTATGATATCAAAACTCATCAAGAAGTAACCAACAGTCGTCTCTTCTCAGAGATCCAAGATACTTTGGGTACCTTTGGTCTCAATGGCTTAGACAGGCTGCTGTGTTTCATGATTGTAAAGGAGCTGCAGGTAATTTTTGAATTTGAGTTTCTCAAGGCCATAATGCTTTATTGTTTAATAATGAAATTTAAAAAAAAAAATGTTAATTACTGAAATGGTAAAATTAAATCAATTGCTTTTAAAAAGTGGTTGTTGAACTCCAGAAGTGAGAATTTCAGTTACAGGTAAAATTATGGAAGTTGGTGCTCCTAAGTAAATGGTGCTGTGTAATTCCAGGTTGTGTGGGGATTCTTTCTGAAGGTGTACTCCGTGTGTGTACTTAAAAGTTGATTTCAGGTCTTCTATTTTTCTGTCTAGATATGAACAAAGATTGTTTGGGTCTACCGTGATACATAAGGTGTCAGTTCTGTGAAATTACTGTTTTGTTAGTACCTGCTATGTGAAACCAAGTTTTTTTGTTTCCTGAGAAGAATCTAGTTCTAGCCTGGCTAGAGATTTTAAGGGAAATAAGTATCAACAAACACAGTTCTTCCTGAAAAATTGAATTACTACTTGTCTGTAGTGGATATTAGATACTAACAAGGGGCAATCTTCTTTATATTCTAA
The DNA here is from genome assembly GCF_014805655.1 of Passer montanus. Taxonomy (NCBI): domain Eukaryota; kingdom Metazoa; phylum Chordata; class Aves; order Passeriformes; family Passeridae; genus Passer; species Passer montanus. The sequence continues at coordinate 5,929,085 of NW_024368041.1, read as the reverse complement.
CATTGATTAAGATAACTCCAAAAAACAAAAATTGTAACTGCAGAATTCCTCAACTCTTAATCTATGGAAATAGTCTTCCCTGCTGTTAAAAAATGTGGCTTCAGTACCATCAAGATTAATCATGGAGTGCGTGCGTGATAATTTTTCTTACTTATTTCTTTCTTTTATTTAGAATTTCCTTAGTATGTTTCAGAAAAATATATTGCGTGACAGGTCAGTGCAAGATACCTTAAAAGCACTTATGAGTGCTGTCAGTCCCCTCAAAGGAATCATAGGTAAGTGCTTACTGGTTAAGATGGAAGAAAGCAATCGTCTTTGTACATTTGTATTTATTTTTCTTCTTACTTGATCTTTTTTTAATGCCTCACCCTCCTTCTTTTCTCAGCAAATTCAAACAAGGTTTATTCTGCAGCAATTGCAAAAACACAGAAGATCTGGACAGCTTATTTAGACTCCATCATGAAGGTAGGTTCATGTGACTTACTGTTAGTCAGAATTCATCAAGGCTCTTTGGTTGTATTGGCCCCTCAGTTCAGGGGGGACACGGAGGTGCTGGAGCATGTCCAGAAAAGGGCAGCAGAGCTGGTGATGGGTCTAGAGTGTAAGTCCTGTGAGGAGCAGCTGAGGGAGCTGGGGGTGTTCAGCCTGGAGAAAAGGAGGCTCAGGGGGCACCTTACCACTCTCTACAACTCCCTGAAAGGAGGCTGTAGCCAGATGAGGGTTGGCCTCTTCTCCCAGGTAACAGTGACAGGACAAAAGGACATGGCCTCGAACTGCATGAGGGGAGGTTCAGGTTGGACATCAGGAGGAATTTCTTCATGGAAAAAGTTGTTAAACTTTGAAACAGGCTGCCCAGGGAAGTGTGGAGTCACTGTCAGGTGTTTAAGGACAGACTGGATGTGGTACTCTGTGCCAGGGTTTAGTTCACAAGGTGGTGTTTGGTTATAGGTTGGACTCAATGATTTCAGAGTTCTCTTCCAATCTTAATGGTTCTGTGATTCTGTGACATTTTAATCTGCTTATTTTACTGTGTTGCATTATATTGACTTGTAATTATGTAGCATCAGAAGTGAAGCAGGCGTGGGTTTGCAAGAGCTCCTGAGCTTTGTTTGTGTGGGCACCTCACACTCTACAAAGTGCTTAGCACTGAGATTCATAAGAAATCATTCACCAAAACCAGAGTCTGGCACTAGAGGTCTGATCTGGGCAGACTAAGTTAGTGTTCAGTGTCAGGAACTCTTGAGCCTCCTCGCAGTGCCTTGAGACCAAGATGTGCCCAAGGATAAAGTTTGGAGCAGTAGCATTTCCCAGACTTGCCTTGCCACATAAGGCATTGTACTCTGCTGAGGATTTAAACAAGCTGTCCCACTATCTTGGCTCTTTATCTTGTCTCTGTAATGATATATGGGCACCAGCGTTTCTCAGGGTGCTGTGGGTGTTTGTGTTACTGGAGTGAAGAGGAAAGGCCAGGGAAGGAGAAGGTTGACTGCAATGAGCCTCTCTGATATTTTGTTCTCCTGCTGTGCTGACCCTAAGATTTACAGAGAGGTAGGAAACAGAGTACAGGCATTTTCACTGGCCAATGAAAAGCAAGTAACAGGTTTTATACCTGTTACATTTTTGTGCCCTTTTCCCTTGGCTTGTACCTGTGACCAGGAACTGTGTGTAAACTTCAAGCACTGTGACTACCTCTCTGCTCTGAGTGCACTGTGCAGCTGGGGTCAGTGTTTGGCTCCACTCTTCCTTCATTGCATTCAGTATAACACACCACCCTTTTTGTGTTTGTGTCAACAGGTTGGTCAGATGCAGATTTTAAGACGACAGATTACCAATGAATTGAATTATTCCTGCAGGTTTGACTCCAAGCATTTGGCTGCTGCTTTGGAAAATCTCAATAAGTAAGAAGCAAAATGTGCTGAAGAGCTGCTTGTATCACTGCAGTGTAATTGTTATCAGCTCAGTAATCCTTAAAATCTAAATTACAGCAAAATGTGGCATCTGATTTGTGTGCAGGTTTTTGCTGATCAGTATTTGAATTTTAAACCAGCAAAAACAATAAAAATAAATACTTGGCAATTAATTATTTTTAAACATGCAGTTTCTAATAGCATTTGGTTACACTTGTTTCTGAACTCATATTTAGATGAGAAAAAGGAATGGAATATGTGTGGTGCTGATATTGAATCAAATATGATGTTTGTAAAAATATACTCCAGAAAAGGTGTTTTACTCTTGATTGTGGCCATGCAGGGGTTTTTGTATCTTTGAAATTTTTATATTAATATGACGTGGCATAGGTTTATTCAGGGATAATTTTTTAAATTATTTAATATAATCTATTTTTCTTTTAGAGCAATACTAGCTGACATTGAAGCACATTATCAGAACCCATTACTACCTTATCCTAAAGAAGACAACACTCTTTTGTATGAAATCACAGCTTATCTGGAAGCTGCTGGCATTCACAATCCATTAAATAAGGTCAGGCATACATTTTGGTGTCTAGTGCAGTTTGCTTTTTTCTATTTATTTCTTAACTGAGAAAAAAAATAATATGTAGAAGACCTGTACTACTCATTTTTTTCTTTTTTTTCCCCTCAGATCTACATTACAACAAAACGTCTGCCATATTTTCCGACCGTCAACTTCCTATTCCTCATTTCCCAGTTTCCCAAACTTCAGTACAACAAAAATTTAGGTAATGTGTAAGTTGCTGTTTGTCTAAATCTAATTAAAACCTATGTGAAATTATCTGTAGAGAAGATAGTAAAATTACCTGCATAGAAAATGTATAGTTCCTGACTTTATCAGTTCAGTTCAGACAGTTTTGTTATACAATTTAAGCCAAATACAGTAGGGTAGGAAACAGAATCCAGACTCCTGGGAAAATCATTCTCTCCTGTGCCTCAGTTAATATCATTAAGCCATTCACCATGAAAGACATGCAGTTGTTACATTAGTTTTGGACTTTTTTGTGTGGGCAAGCAGAAGGGGAGACAGCAAAAAGCCATGAAGAGTACATTACATAAGTTAGCCTGTGCTATAAGAATATGTTCTGGTTTATAAACACGTGTTGTTTTGGGTTTCTTCTGTGCAGGAGTGGTGTGCAAGCGGCCAGCTGATCAAATTGACTGGCTTCCTTTGGTTCTGGGGCTCCTTACCCTCTTGAAACAGTTTCACTCAAGATACACAGAACAATTTTTGGCTCTGATTGGTCAGTTTATTCGTTCAACGATGGAGCAGTGCACAAGGTATCCATGTTTTACTTGTTGCCCAAGTATCACCTCTGTGAAGAGGACTTCAGCAGTGAAAAAGCACTGCTTTTTCAGTATTTTTGTTCTAGCAGAGGATACTTGACATTTGCAGTCTTTTGGTACTTGAAGGGATCTTATTTAAAAAGTGGAATGGGTCTTTTTACATGGGCAGAGAGGGACAGGAAAAGGGAGAGTGACTTAAACTAAAAGAAGGGGGACATTGAGATTAATGTTAGGAGGAAATTCTTTCCCATGAGGGTAGTGAGGCTCTGGAACAGGTTTCACAGAGAAATGGTGGATGCTCCATGCCTGGAGGTGTTCAAGGCCCGGTTGAATGGGGCCCTGAGAAAACTGGTCCAGTGAAAATTGTCCCTGCCCATGGCAGGGCTGTTGTAACTCCATAATCTTTAAGGTTCCTTCTAGCCCAAACCATTCCATGATTGCATTAGGCAATTACACCAATATGTTTTACTAAATAGAAGATTAAAACACTATTTCTATTTGTAATGGAATCACATGACACCTAGTGGAAATGGTGTTATTTGAAGGCTGGCATTTTCAAGTAATTTAATCCAAGTAACTGGTTGATTAGTAAGAGTGTGATCTCCATGTGGTTTAATTTTAGCCAGAAGATTCCAGAAATGCCTGCTGATGTAGTGGGTGCCCTCATGTTCCTGGAAGATTACATTCGATACACCAAGTTACCAAGAAAGGTAAGAAAGAATTCCATGTCTCTAAATATGCTCCTAAACACCCCAACCATTTTCCCTGGAAAAATGAGCAGGGAATGTGTGCTCCCACTCCACTTTAGCCAATGAAGGGATCTGGCCAGGGAGACACTGCCCACACCTTCCATTTGTACTACAAATGAGCCACCATAACAAATAACAGCTCAGGGTCCTGCTGACACAGAAGCAGCCCTGGTTTGTAGAGTTCAGTCCCATTACTACAGGAATAAATAGATGAATACTAATAAAGAAAGGATTTCAGCTTTGTGCTAATTTCAAACAAGTCTGTTAAATTTAATCTTCAGTGTATCATGCTGGGGGCTGTTGGGAAGGAAAGAAATAAAATAGAAGTTCCAAGATATTTCCAAGTAATACTAAGCAGTATTCTAAACACAGGGCAAAATGCTAATTAGAAAGTCCAAATTTTGGTGAAACATTGTATCCTGTATTTCCTTCACTTTCTGCCAAAGCCTGATTTCCCAGGCACCTTCCTTGTCTCACATGCAAGTGAAATGCTAAAAGTCTGCTTGTAGAGGGGCTTGTTTAAATGCAACTTAACAACATTTGATTTTACATTCTTTATACATAGTATTAAAAATAAGTCATAATCCTGATTTCTGTATAGGATATACAGCAATCAGCCACAGAGGCTGTACCTCTGTGGTTCTTGAATAAACATTCAGTAGCCATTTCCCAGCTGATATTCACAATGAAGAGAGTGATCTTCCAGTCTCCTCTTGCCAGCCCACAGTTCTGTGTGGTAGAAGGTCCCTGTGTCCATCCTGCAGCTGTAGGTGATGCTGTGTGGAGCACAGCAGAGAGGACAGCAGCATTCCTGCAGTCCTGCTCTGTACCTGTGCTCCTGGCATCTCCTCAGAGCCCTGGCTGGGCTGTTCCTTCCTTGCTCTGTGCACATCCTGATGCCAGGGTGGCTTAGGGCAGTAGTGTGTGTGCTCAGATATGCTCATTAGTGGATGAATGGACAACAAATGGATAATGCAAATGCCTGACTGTGCCTTCCTGTGTCCCTCAGGTTGTTGAAGCACACGTGCCAAGCTTCATTTTTGATGAATTCAGAACTGTTCTATGAATATGGAGAAGCTTTGCTCCAAACCTGAAATGAGGCTTTTCTCCAAACCAAGGCTCTTCTCCAAACCTGAAATGAGGAGCTGGGGCCTGAGGATGAGGCAAGAAGAGCTGTTCAGAACTGTGTCTTTTCTTTGCTTCAAGGCAGTGCCTACAGCTGTCTCTGTGAAATGTAACTATCAGCACTAGTCTATAGAACCCTTGTTTAAATCTTGGCATGATACACAGCGTGTATCTCCTCTAAACAGTGTACATTTTGTACTGCACATTATAAATGCTGCATGTAATTGTTTATGTATAAATCATTTAGGTTTTTTTGTTCTGAAGAGCTATCTGTGTAAGTTTGACTTTTGTATCAGAAATGAACAATGAAATTGGAAATAAAGGTGTTGGATAGTTTGCTAGGACTGATGATTCCAAATACAATTTTCTTTTAAAAAGAACAAGGAGTGAGAATAAATATACAGTGTAAAGAGGTTTGATGTCTGCCTGTGTGCTACGAACATTTAGTGTGTTTCTATAGAAGACATAAAATAATTAAATATTTACAGCTGAAAAGTCCTGTTAGGCTAATTAAAGGCACAAATATTAATGTATTTCTGGTGTTGGGAACAAGATGTTTAGTCATATAATTTTCACTCATGGTACATGCAGTGTCCCAGCCTTAAGGGGAAGGGAGCACCCAAGATTCATAGATGCTCATAGTCAAAAGGAATGACAGAAGTAAGAGGGTCCACGAAAACTCACAAAGTTTTATTAGTAAATTACACACTTGGCATGGAAATTGATATGTTAGTCCCTAACCTCCTACCTAAGCACACAGCAGTGGGGTTTGGAAAAGGAGTGGGATGAAAGGTGAGGTGACGAAGGGGATAGAGAAAGAGAGATGGATTAAAGAGGGAGAAAGAAAGGAAGAAAGAGAGAAAAAGAAATCACCAGTCCTGGCTCCAGCACCAGTCCCCCTGATGGGGCATCCTGGGGTGCACACCCAGGCTTTGTGGGGGTACTTTTTTAGAGATAAGTTTTTCCCGCCCTAGAGATAACTTTCTTGACTGTCTTATGCTTATCTTCATGAGCCAGAAAAAGGACATTTGTCTCAGACATCACTTCCCTTCCTCCTTTGGCCCCTTTTCCAGCCACAACAATCCTGGGCTGTTATTACCAATAATCCTTGATTGGCTCAGCTTTTGGAGTTTGCTACATAAACAAGCCCCTTTATCTTCCAAGCTTCCACAGTTTGGAACATTTTACACCTGTCTTAATTATCTTGCATGGAGCTGCTGTGGAATTGCCAGCAGCAGATGTTACCCTATCACAGGGACAGCCTGGTGATTATCAGACTGAAAAAAGAGGAGGCAGAGGCCACAGCTAAAGGGAAAGTGCCCTGCTGGGGGCTGTCCAGCCCACGCTCCTGCTTAGAGCAGGGCAGCTGGCACAGGATGCTCATGGCCACAGCCAGTTGAGTTTTGAGTATTCCTGGGATGGAGGCTCCACAATCTCTCTGGGTGATCTGCCCAGGTGTTTGACCACCTAAACAGAGAAATAAGTTTTTTCTTATGTTAAAATGGAACTTCACGTGTCTCAGTTCTTCCCCATTGGCTCCTGTCACTGCATCACTGACTGTAACTGACTGTCCCTTTTCTTTTCTCCCTCTATCCATTGAATATTTGTCCACATGAATAAGATCCCTTTTAGCCTCCTGTTCTCCAGGCTGAGCAGTCCCAGCTCTCTCAGCCTCTGCTCATATGACAAGGGCTCCAAGCTGTTAATCATCTCCATGGTCCTTCAGTCTGTTCTCTGTCATACTGGGGAGTCCAGCACTGAACTCAGCACCCAGATGTCTCTTTCCAGGGCTAAAACAACAGAGGGGTCATCTCCCCCACCTGCTAGCACATGTGCCAGCAGCTCTACCCAATGCAGCCCAGAAGGCTGGTGGTCACTACTGCAGGAGTGAGCTGATTTTTCCCAGGATTCCAGGGAAATCCAGGCGGAAGAAACTTTTCCCCAGGAACAACTTGTCTGCCAAGTTGTTTTCCAGCAGTTGCTGGACTTCATGAACTTTGTGTTAGACCACTTCTCCCGCCTGTACAGCTCCCCCTGAATGGCAGCACAACTCTCTGCTCTGTAGCTGCTCCTTGTGGGTTTGTATCACCTGCAAACTGCTGGGGGTCCATTGCCCCAGTCATTGGCAAAGACCTGGAACAGTTCTGGCCCCAGCATCAACCCCTGAGTGCTCCACTAGGGGCTGGCCTCCAGCTGGACATCATGGTGCACGTCACGATGCCCTGGGCCCCACTGTTGAGCCCGTGCATTAAGTTTGGGTTTCCCTTAGTAAATCCATGCTGAGTTCTCCCAAGCACCTTCTTGTTCTTTGTATGCTTGGGAATGGTTTCCAGCTCTATTTGTCTCATCACCTTCCTGAGGTGTGTGGTGAGGCTGGCTGTGCTACAGCTTTCCTCATCCTCCTCCTTGCTGTTCCTGAAGGCAGGAGTGATGCTCAGGCCTCAGGATCACCACCTCCATTCACAGGACATTGAGAGGAGCCTCTCTCTGACACCAGCCTGCTCTCCTCACATCCAGGAATGCATCCCAGCAGCTCCCACGGAGTCCTGAACGCCCACATTTATAATGTTTAAATATGTTCCCCAACCAGTCTGCTGAAGGACTGAGTTCTGATCTGTGGAGTTCAGTGTCACTGAGTGGTGTTGTTGTTTCACCTATTACCAAATCAGCCTTTGCAAAAGCTGAACCCATGCCACAGTAATCTGGTTTTCAGGATGGGGAAGGATTTTAACTCCAGCAGCTGTTCTGGCAGTACAGCCCTCTCCTCTCCAGCAGGCAGGGGCTTGCCCAGCACCCAGCTCCTTGCTTATCCACACAAGAATTTTGATGCTGTCTGAGACTCTGCAGCTTCTCTTGGCAGCCTGTGCCCTCCTGGCCTCCACATCTCCCTCCAGGTGTGCTCTAGGTGGATGAACAGCGCAGTGGTTCAGGCAACTCTGACAAGAGGTCAGCCCTGCTGTACAGATCTGGAGAGTTGTGCTGGGGTACACATTTCCAGGAATGGAGGAGCCTGGGCTGCATCTCACCAGGAGTGAAGGGTATCAGCTGAGCTGAGAGTGGACATGATTAACACAGAATGGCTGCACTCCTGCACGTACACCAGAGGTGGGGCAGGCTGTGAGTCAATCACTGTAAAAATCTGTGCAGCCCATTGCAGTCCCCTGAAGAACAGCATGGCAGTGATCTCCCCTAAAGCACTGAATCACAGGATCCGGTGGATTGGAGAACACCTTCAAGATTACAGAGTCCCACCTTTGACTGAACCACACCAACTAGACCACGTCACTGAGTTCCACATGCAGCCTTTTCTCAAACACCTCCAGGAAGTGACAGCTTTCCTTAGGCCCAGAGTTGTACCATATTCTAGTGACATTATCCAGCTGCAAGTAGCAATGTATCACTGTGTGAATCATCATTTAAGTCATCCTCAAGTCACAAATTCAGCTCTTCCCCAATGGTGGAGTTGACTTTGGCTGGAGGCCGGGTGCCCATCCAGCTTCTCTATCACTTTCTTCCTCAGTTGGAAAGGGAGAAAAAAATAAGATGGAAAATGACTTATAGCTTGAGATAAGTCAGTTTACCAAAGCAAAACCAGATGTTTACACATGCACAAGCAAAGAAAAGAAAAAATAAAATTACTCTCTACTTCCATCGGCTGCTTCCGAGGAAGCAGGGCCTCAGCAAAGCAGTTGCTACAGAAGGCAGATATTGTGAAAATCAAATGCACCTCTTCATCCTCATTTTGGTAGCTGTTCTGTCTGAGCTGATGCCATGCAGTATGGAATACCCCTCTGGTCAGTCTGAGTCAGCTGTCCTAGCTTTGTCCATCCCAGGATCTGGCCCACCTCCAGCCCCTTGGTGGGCAGGGAATATTGGAGAGGCAGTGCTGGTGCCGTGTCAGCCTTGCTCAGCAGGAGCCAAAACTGGGGTGTTACCAACATTGTTCAGCTACCAGTGCAGAGCACAGCCCTGTGAGGGCTGCTGTGGGCAAAATGAACTCCCTCTCAGCCAGACCCAATATATACCAAATCACCCTTTGATTACCATTTGGTTTTCATTCAGGTATCAATTAATCACCACTTGTTCATCGTTTGATCACTAATAAAAGCCTTTTAGTTAATTCCATGCTGATTGCTCTTAATGACTCACCTTTGAAGCCAGATAATCAAATGAAGCTGTGGAGCAAAAGAAAGGGAGCAGCATGGTAAGACAGCACAAAAAAAAAAAGAGAAAGAAGAAGGTGAAATGGGTGAGGTGGGAAGTCAGGTGTCACCCAGCATTAGCAACCTGAAGTCTTAAATGTTTAGCCCACACAAGAACTATGTATTTCTACTTTAACAGGTAGGAAAGCAAAGAGTATCAGTGGAAAAATATGAATTGATGTCACACTATTTTTTCTCTATTTCAATTCATTTTTAAGCTTTTCATTTAGAAAGCTCTAAACATTCCCCAAATGATTGCAAACATCCTGTCCCCACAGTAGTACATTTTCCTAAAGATGTCTAAATTAAAACACACAGAAAACTCTTAATGCATTAAGACTTACATCACTAATGCAATTATTTATGATAAAGCTTCAGATTTTAGGCAAGAAGAGCTACAAGGGGCATTCACTGGCAGTGCACATTCACTGGCAGTGTGCATTACATTGATGGGACTCAGCAAGCAGAAAAATCAATAATGATATTATTAAGGAAAACTAAGGTTCACAGACAGACCAGAAAAATAAAAAAACCTCTGGAAAAAGAATTATAATTAGTTCCTGTATCTGAAGTAGCCCATAAACATCAGCAGGAATCTTTCCTGTGCTCCAGATCATCACAGTATTCCTCAGCGGGGATTATATCCCTACATTTCTTCTTCTGTATTACACCCACAGTCTTAGTAATGATTTATGAAGCCGTGACTGAACTAATCTGCTTTGAGGTGTATCCACGAGGCCTGGGTTAACTGGATTTCCATCCCAGAAATTACCATCTCTCCTGCCTCATCTGGGTAAAAACCACCAGTGCAAGGAATCCCTTTCACTCCAAGCAGGTCCAAATGGACCAATGAATAGTGTGCCACAGAAGTTAAAATGCAATTAATGCCAGTTTTAATTATGGTGCTTAATTTTAACTCCTGTGGCTCTTCAGATGAAACTAGAAAAAATAATATTTAGAATAATTATATAGGTGTGACTCTAGCAGACATCATTATTAATGTCTCATCTGTCCATAATAAAATAAGTAGAAATCCATGAAAACAGATAATTTCTGCAAGCATGTGTCTTTTAAACCTTGTACTTCTTTGAATGCCATGTCCATCTGTATTTTGCATTTAGAAAATAAGCACCTCCACCGAATACTGAGAAAATAAATAATCAAGATTATTTCCTTCTAGAGGTATGCCATTTCTTAAAGCAGATTATTGGGATATTTTGAAGCTGTGCTTCATTCAATATTGGAATCAAAAGTGTCTTCTTAGCAGCATTGAGCAGTGATGACTGGTAATGCAGAAACTTGAGAGGAGAAATACCTCCCTGTTCCAGGCTTTAATTTATCTGGTTATAAAGATGGTATGTGACAAATACAGAAGTGGACAGGTGAAAGGAAACAGCAAAGTCTGACACTGCAGAAAATTGTTGGGAAGAACAGAACTTGGATTACACACTACCTGAGAACAGAAAAAATATCCTGTTTCTTCAAAAGCCTGCAAACCCTGAGGAAATTAACAAACTGTCAGGGTGACAGATTTATTACAGGCCTGCAGCTGGGTTGTGTGCAAAGGACTGAACAGAGATTCTCACACTAAGGGTACAAGTACTGTCTTAACTCTGCAATGAACAGGTTCATTTTGCTCTCAGCTTGTGAGTCTCATTTCACACGCTGCAGACCGGTGCTGTGTGTAGGCACTGTGTGGTGGAGAATGATGCTGGGTGATGCTGATGTGATCTGACACATGAAAACAAGAGAGCTCTGATTTAATTATTCCAAGCTGGGCTTGCACACAACATCTATATGCACTGTCTGTTTGCAGATGTCATTTGCAGGAGAAACTAGCCTGTATGGGATAGAAAATGTAATCACCAAATGCATTACAGCAAGATAGAGCAGCTCCACGTATGCCCTGCAGGAACCAGCAAGTGCCCTTGGTGTACAAAGGTGTGCTGGCTTTGGCTGAGGTAGAGGAAATTTTTCCCAGTGTTTTGGATTTGTGCTGAACACAAGGTTGATAATATAGAGATGTTTTTGTTATTGCTGAGCAGGGCTTTGCACAGAGCCAAGGCCTTTTCTGCTTTTCCTACAGCCACGCTGGTGAGGAAGCTGGGTGTACAGGGGAGGCTGGCAGGGGACACAGCCAGGACAAAGCTGACCAAAGGGGTATTCCAGAGCACATGACATCATGCCCAGGATATAAAATGGGGGAAAGAAAGAGAAGGAGGGGATGTTTGGACTGATGGTGTTTGTCTTCCCAAGTCACTGTCACAGGTGATGAGGCACTGCTCTCTTGGAGATGGCTGAACACCTGCCTGCCCATGGTAAACAGTAAATTAATTCTTTGTTCTGCTTTGCTTGTGTGCATGGCTTTTGCTTTCCCTATCTCAACCCTATTAAGCTGTCTCTTATGTACAGTAAATTAATTCTTTGTTCTGCTTTGCTTGTGTGCATGGCTTTTGCTGTCCCTATTAAGCTGTCTCTATCTCAACCCATGAGTCTTCTGCCTTTTACCCTTCCAGTCCTCTCCCTGATCTCACTGGTGTGGGAGTGAGTGAGCAGCTGCCCGGGGCTTGGCTGGGGTTAAACCACAACAATAGGAAACTGTAGTAAGGGAACACCCAGTTTCCACCCCCCTGTAAATACCTGTGGTTGCCCAGTTACTGTGTGGCCAAACCCAAGCCACAGTGGTGCCACTTTAGAGTTCACCTTTGGCACAGAAAAATTCAAATACTAGATCTGATTCCTGGCTGGTGATGTCAGTAGAGATGGAGACCTTGGAGCAGAAAGCTATAGGCAGCATAAGTCAGGAAAGTTTTCTAGCATCAGAAAAGACACCAGGGAGCACAAGTGACTGCCAGCAACCCAAGAGAGCTGTGGCAAAAGTTTCTCTCGCTTCCTGTAGATTCCAAGTTGAAAAAGAAAACTTAGGCCTAGAAAAAGAAGGGTAAGGCTCGAGGTTAACAGAATCACAGCCACTGAAGCTGTTAAGGGCTCAAGAGCAGATGGAGGTAGGGGCTCAGGAGAAGGTTTCCTGTAGGTGACCCTATGTCATCTCAAATCTTGATGGATTTATGTTTCTGCAACAGGTTGTGCATCAAGACGGGATCCTTATCAACAAAATACATTTCAATCCACATTTTAAAAAGCAAAGCCAAAATTAGCCAAAATCTGTGCACACATTCCCAAAATAGCAACCAATTTCTTGTTACCAATGCCCTCTTCTGCAAGAGTTTCCTCCAGCACACACAAGAGCAAAGAACTGTTCTGGCATAGGAAATGCAGAGGCAGCAAATAGATCCAGTCATAAAGAATGTGGTAAAGCTTTGTCACTTAAAACCTTAATAGCAGGGTTTTATTTATGTTAAAATATAGGTGAAGGATACATTTATGCTATACATAAAAAGTATATGAACCAGTGCTCAGCACTGTGCCCAGGAGCCCCACATCAACCTTGTGTCCAGGATCTTGATTCACAACTGCATAAAACATGTCAGGACCCATCCTGTGGTGCAGCATGGCCCACACCCAAAGTACAGCAGTCTGGTTCACCCAGTGCTGGCAATGATCCTTCCTCCAGGCTATTTCCCTTTCCCTGAAGTCATACCCAGGAGGAGCCTGTGCCAAGGCCCTCACAAGTAGAGGACCACCAGGGAGGGGCAGGGGCAGCCATTGACCTTGGGTGTCTCCCAGTGTAGGTGAAGCCTTCATGCTAACAAGCCACAGCAGAGACCATGGACCCTTATCCTTCTGCAAGCTGCCCCTGCCTGTCCTGCCCTTAAAGAATCCAGCCTCACAGCCTAGAAGCACCCATGAGGTCAAACAGACACCACCAGTACTGCCATGAGTGCACTGACACCAGTTAGAAGTCAATGCTTGTATGTACAATTCTGTATACTTTTACTAGGCAAGATTTTCAGGACCATATAAATATCAGCCCCTACATCAGGGCTATCAGAAACCACACCAGGGAAGACAGTGTAAGATGCCCTTGCCTGAATGATGTGAATCTGCACCTGAAGGAAACCAGCTGCATTACACAAACCTGAAAAAGCTGTAGTTATGTAAGAATGGCTCACAGGTAAATAAGGTGTTGAGTCAAAAAAACCTTGTATGTTGCCATGAAAAAACAAATTAGCTACTCTAATAGCATAGGTGGAACCATCTAAAATTGGATGAGTGTTCAACACACCCCACTGGCTGCTTCTCAAGAGCTGCTGACTACCCGTGTTCCTATTGCCTTAACGTTAACGAGTATTTCAGCATGTGACCCAATGGTTCTGCCATTTGTCATTGCTGGATTTATAACCTGTGCTTGAAGAGGGTTTTAAGCTCTAAAACCTGGATGCAATACCAGAAGTCCATTCTTCTGTGGCCCTTCACTATCTCTACTGGCAAAGGCCAAACACTTCACTCTGCAGCTTCTCTTGACTCTGCCTGAAGCTCCTGCTCTGCCATACACCAGTCAGTGCAAAGGCCTATTTGAAACAAAAGTGTCATGTGCTTGCTTTTAGCAACCCTCCTTAACAATTTCCAACGTCCTATTTACCTTTTTATCTGGTGCTGCCAGCTGGATGGACACATGGAGAGAACCAGTCATGGTGATTCCAGGACACTCTCAGTTGGGTTCCACAATCATCACTGGTATTGGACAGCAGCACAAACAACACGTGTGTGACCAGGTGGATGATTTGCTCAGCCTGGTAGCACAGCTGAAGAGAGGAAGCAGGATGGTTAAGCAGCATCAGAGAGTCTGAGGAGACTCCTGAGACAGGAACAACCACCAGAAAAAAATATGATCAAGGCTCTCCTGTATCTTACCCCCAGCAGACAGAAAGCAGTAGCCCCAAAGCAAGGAGTAAATGGATAAAAAGTAAAGTCCTTACTTGGGCAGCAGATGAAATCCCTCCCTGTCCACCTCACTCTCCCAGGTGCCTCTATACAGTATGTTTGAGGCTCTGGAGATGGAATGCCATTCAACATGTGATGAGGATGGGTCCAGCTACACCAGAGGTGTCAGCAGGGTCAGAAAGGCCTAAACAAGACATCACAACCACCCCCATGAGGAAGAAAAGTTGGGTTGTAGGTGTAGATGATTCCTTTCTAAGGGGAACAAGAGTAATATGCTGGATAAATGCTCCTCTTAGGAAAGTCTGATGCCTCCCGAGGGTCCAGGTTCAGGACAACTCCAGGAAACTTCCTAGCCTGACACAGCTCTATTACCCATTACTGATCTCCCATGTGGGTGGCAGAGGAGCCACAACGTCCCAATCCAAGCGTCATCCAAAGAGACTTCAGCACCTTGGCTTGGTTGGTGAGGGAACGTGGAGCACATAATTTCTTCCTCTATCCTTCCAACTGCTGGCAAAAAGAAGAAGTAAGAAACAGATGGACCCAGTCTAATTCATGGCTCTGTGGCTGGTGTCACTGCCAGAATTTTGGTTCCTTTGACAATGGGAGGCCTACACAGCACCAGGCTTGCTGCCATCAGATGAGATTCACCTTTCTCAAAAGGAGAAGGGGCTCTTTGCTCAGGAGCCAGTGGGATAGAGCTTTAAACTAGAGATGCCAGGGAAGAGGGATAATATCAGACTTGCCCATGACAAGCTGTGGGAGGATGCACCAAGGTTAAAGGGACAGAGTGCTAGTGAGGGCCTTCAGGCAAGTGGTTCTAGAGGTGTTGACCACATTGGAGAGCATTGTAAATCTTACAGAGATGGGCCAGAGACACCTGGGAAAATAGAAGCAGTCAGGGAAACACCAGTGAAATACCTCAAAGCAATTAAGGGGTTCCTCTCTAAGAAGGTGACACAGCTGACAGCCCAGCTGAAGGGCCTCTACACCAATGAATACAATGAACATGAACTGGAAGCCACCGTGCTGCTAGAAAGCTGTGACCATTGCTCAGACTTGGTGGGACAGATCCCATGACCAGATTGTGGCTATCGAGATGGGAACCTTGTGGCTGGTGTCACTACAGGCCACTGCAGAAGGGGAAGCAACTGATGAGGCCTTCCTGCTCCAGCTGCAGGAGGCATCACACTCACAGGCTCCTGTCCTGCTGGGGGACTTCAGCCACCCTGACATCTACTGGGGAAGCAGCTCAGTGAGCTGCAAGCAGTGCAGGGGGTGTTTAGCCTGGAGAAAAGGAGGCTCAAGAGGGACATTATCACTCTCTACAACTGCCTTGATGGAGGTTGTAGCCAGGTCAGGGTCTGTCTCCTCTCCCAGGCAAGCAGTGACAAGACAGGAGGAAATGGCTTCAGGCTGTGCCAGGCGCAGTTCATGTCGTACATCAGGAACAGTTTCTTCCCTGGAAGGGTGGTTATGTATTGGAACGGGCTGCTCAGGCAAGTGTGGACTCAGCACCCCGGTGTTCAAGAAGCAACTGGATATGGCATTTAGTGCTGTGCTTTAGCTGACATAGTGGTGTTCAGTCAAAGCCTGGACTTGATCGTGGTGGTCTTTTCCAAAGTTAATGATTCTATGATTCCATGGTACTGTCTCCTCTTTCCACTACAAGCAAGTTTTCATACTCCTCCACATCTACAAACCCACCACTATGTAGCTACTTCTCTTCCTCCCTCTACCCTCTCCTGCAGCTGCAGCAGTCCTGGAACAGAGGGACAACCACACCCCACAATTCCTATCTCCTTGTGCCCACAACACCTGCCTAAAGGCATATCATTGTCATTAAATGTTGCAGTGTAGAAATCCTTTGAATTAACCTCTTCAGAGTTAGAAAATAATAGACAACTCACAAGTTGCATCAAATATGCCTGCATTCTGCTCCTCTCAGATTCTGAATCATGCCTGTGGCAAAACCTTCCTCACATGCTGCTTTATTTATGGCATATAGGTGTAGAGAATGAAAATCAGAACTCTTACAGATCATCTGCTGCATGCTGTGGCTTAGCACTAGGTGCTGTTGGATTCAATTTTTGGCTGCTTTACCTATGGACATAACTCACTCTCTGCCAGCTTTACTCTTCTTAGTCCCAGCTGACTCAAGAACTGCTTTTCTCATGACTTCTCCTCCACCACCCAACATCCCTCCGCATCTATGAGAAAATAACTGCAGTCAGGGACCACAGAACACAGAAGAGTTGCAGGGTAGAATTTCAAGGGGGCAGAGCTGCTGGGCCACCACCAGCTGGAGTAAGCACCCAACCAACATAAAGACCAGCTAATCTCAGCCAGAAGTTGAGATTGTGTTGTTCCATGTCCCAACAATCCCACTCTGTCTGATAATTCCAAGCAAGCCTTTCCTCTTGTCCTGAGGACAAGGCACGCAGCCATTTCACGGTCATATTTTCAGGTTGATCCTTCTTACACACACACACATATCATTTGTCTCTCCCCCAGTAATTTACAATAAGTGATTGCTATCCTGATCAAGATACTTAACTAGGCACTGAATTCAGGACAAGAAAGGAAAAAGTCCGTATATATATATGTAAATTTAAGCAGATAAATTAGAATTTAACAAAACTCTTTAACCAGAGACACACAAGAAAAATAATCTACAGATATAATAACTTTTTATTTACGTAAGCTGAGGGTGTGTATTTGGCTCAGGACTTTTTATCCATGATTTTAAAGAGACTGACTGCAAATAATATAAAAAAATAAAAAATGTAAAATTAATCAATATTTTCAAAATTGTCACAAATTTTGAAAACACTTGTATAAATCCTGCAAACTTTGTGTACCCTTAAAGGGGCATAATTTAGTTACCATATATAATGATATTTCAAAATATTAGTATTTTACCCTAAAGTTTCAACATAGACATATTCATGATGAGTGTAATTTCAAGAGGGTATCAAAAGTGATCATGGTTAGAAAAATATACATACTTTTGCTTCTGGAAAAGAAAAGGTCATTTGAAATATTCATCAAATAAAATACTAAATAAAGTCTCTCCACAGATTTTTTTCACAGTCCAAGATAAAATGGATGTTTATACACAGCTTATGCAATCTGTCATTTTCAAGGTAGAGTCACAGTTTCACCAGTACAAAAGAATAAAAGCCTGTTACTACTCTCCAGACTGCTGGCTGCACCCACATGTGATTGTTTAGGCAAGCCAAAAGAGCAGAGCCATGCAGTGATACCCAAACAAATCATAAGAAAGGTAGAGAAAATGCAGATGCACAAGAGCAAAGGAAATCACACTGATAACATTGAGAGGAATAGTGACCAATAGGAATAGACATGAACTCTTTAGTAGCATGCAGTAATTCCTACAGGAAAAATAATCCCACCACACTCCAAGTATTAAAAGGACACTTTCATGGTGCTTTTCATTAATTTTCAGAAGTAATATTAAAGATTACTGTCTACTGGAAATAGCCTGGACTTAATTTGTTTCACTGGATACAGTTTGTTGCTGTGCTTCAGTTCATGGCAGTGTTAAACTTCAGTTGCACACACACCAAGCAGAACAACTTCCCAAACTTTCAAGGTTTTGAAAGGAAATGAGATAAGAAGAAATTTTCAAAACATGTGCTTTCACTACCTGAGTGCATTGCAGTAGCCAACAAAGCAAAGATTTGGTTATTACTTGTTAAAATGAATTCTGGTGTAAAGAAGGAATTCAGAAGAGCAACATGGCACTTGCAACAGTAACTGAAATTAAAGGTATAGTGACACATCAAGATCTGACATCCTTTACAGTGTCCTTTTAAGTGTCAACACACCAGTATCTTAGCTGCAACTGAAACAGAACAGATGCAAATCCTAATGAAATAACCAAATCAAGAATGTTACACTATTTCACAGTAATAAAGTCTATGGAACTACTGAACAGAAAAAAGCATGAAGAAAAAAGCATGAAGGATAATAGCAGCATATGGTTTACAGTTTTCACTTCTCAGTTTATTAATATTAGTGGTGCACTCAGCAATGCATAAAGCAAGGAAAGAAATTCTGTCAAAACTGGCAATTATCTACCACGTCAACACTTAATGATGGTCTTTGTAAACAGCTAACTCCTTTTTGAACTTAAATTGCAAAGAAAAGAATATTTACATATAATATATATGTATATAACCACAAAACCAAAATTAAGTTAAAACCTTATCAAGGAAATTGCATTTTGAGGAGAACATGATACAATATTAAATAATACATGTCCAAAGATTTTGAAGGCATTGTGAATTTCATGCTTTCTTCCTCCAGTCACTTTCCCCTGGATTTTAATAGACTAAATACTTCATTTCAGAGTAAATGAGTGGAAATATTATAGAGCAGCTCCGGTAAAGAATAGCTCCACTACTGAAAATTGCTCGAGGTGTGGTGATCCAGGACTCTGACTTAAAGCAAAAATAAACAGCATACAAGGCCACAGCAAAGAAGTGGCCGATCAGTACCATTGGTTTAGGAGATAACCTGCAATAAAAATGAACAGATAAAATTAGTTAAATAAACAGAATCTGAAAGAACTGAAAAATTTCCATTTTACAAATACAGATCCCCACTCAAGATCACACACCCCCTTCTGATTTAGGCAGATCTGGTCTTGCCAACTCAACTGAAAAATACAAACTTGGTTCTCTTGGGCTCCTCCACAATCTGCATTCCTTTCTACAGCACAGCCAATGTACACTGCTGCTTTCTCTTAATTTCTAATACTCTTTTTCTACTTCTTAGTCTTTGTCTTCCCCCATAGAAATATTTTAAACAAGCTTTTCAGTTTTAGCTCTCAGTTCAAAAGGAGAGAAATATAAAAGCACACATTCTCCAGAGCAGTAGGATTTACTGTGCAGTCACAAGTTTCTGAGGGGTCATTCAAACACCTTCATAGCTAGAGATTTCCCTATTCCTTACAACTTTTTATGAAGGCCTCACCCAACACTACTCTCTGCTTGTCAAGTAGGAAACATCCCACCAGCTCCTCTGGACCTCTCTACCTTATTCAAATTCCTGCACTAGGGGCCAGCAGCTTTTTAGTGGCCTTTTTTATGCAGGAAAAAAGAAAGAAAATTTAAAAAAAAAAAAAAGAATCAGCACTTAAAGACACAATTTCTAATAAAGCTCCAACCTTCAGTATAATCTTAAAACCTAGGCTCACGAGGGCCATCCTCCCTGTGTTGAGCTGCCTGATGGGGAGCAAAGCAGATCTCCCAGCGGCTCACAATAACCACTGCCAGCACAGTGAACTTACACTGAGAGCAATCCAACAGGACCTGCAACACATTCTCCTCCAAGTCTGAAGTAATGGAAACAGGCTTTCTTTAGCTGATGCAAGGAATCTACAAAATTAATTAAAATTAATAAAACAAATATAATCAACACATGCTGAAACATTTTTCTGCATGCACAATACTGATTTTAAATCCAGGACTTTGGTAACTACTGTTCTGTTCAATTCAGCTGGACTTTAAGCTGCTTTTATTTATGCAAAGTGTAGGCTTACAGAATATCTATATATTTTTGTATTAACTGACTATTGTTTTATTTGGAGTTTTGCTTTGGTTTGTTATTTAGTCCTAATTCCAGACTTGCCTTCACATTGCTAAAACTGTGTCTAAAAACTAGGCAGAGAACACAAGAAAACTTATTCAAATTCTTGGATTGATATATTTTGAATATATAACTATATATATATATATATATAACACACATACACACAAAGACATGGATATCCCCTTCCCAGTCATATTTATTTACCTAGGTGCAATTAATCAGAGGTTAACTTTAAGATATATTTACCATCTGTGGCAGCAAAGAGCTCATAAAGTGCCTGGGCAAGAACATTCACTACAAAAGAATGAGATTTTTTTCTTGACCAGTAAAATGTTCTTTTTGCCTGAAAAAAAAATAAAATCTCTGTCAGTAAATACAAAGGAACATTCAAAATATTCCCAAAGAGGCGAGGTGGCAAGAGTCATGCTCATGGACATGTAGAAGGGATTTAGTGATATGCTAGATTGATTCCAAGCTAGGTCATTAAGGGACTTCAAAAACTTGCTGAACCAGTCATCCCCAGTTAAGGGGAGTTACTAGGCTCCCCTTACCTTAAATATAGGAGGAAAAAGGTAGTTCCAGAGCATGTTTCTCATCCTACAGGGGGTGTCTGGGATACAGCTGAAACTTGAAGGATAATGCTCAGCCACTTCCCTCAATTGACTAGTAACAAATAGGAAATGACCAAGTCTGAGGTGACTAGCTGCCATAAAAGTGTCTGCATGTGGTCAGGTAAGTCCTGAACTGTCCTGGCATTCAGGGTTCCTCTAAGTGCTTCTCAATTTTCAAACACACTTTTGGAATCATCTGCTTGTGGTCTACAATTACGCTGTAATTTAGCCAAGACAATATGCCTAGCACTGTCAAAACCAGAAAACAAATAAATAAATCTTACTGTCTACTCATCAGAATTGTGGGACTAAGTATCACAGAAAAAATAAGGCTTGTATGAATACTGATGGAGCAGATCCTGGCAAAGAAGGATCCCTTCTCATCTACTACTCAGATTAATGCAGCAGGCAGGAGGGCAGTGGAGGTTGAGATGTCTCTTGAAAGACTGGCTACACAAGCTCATTATTGTCCAAGTTCCATTCACACAACTGTAATGGTTCAAACCCACCACATTTAGGATCAATCTGGTTAAAAATACCCTAGTAAAAGGCAAATGGGAATATCAGGTTATCCTAGCAAAGCATCCTGACTAGACACAGCACACCAGTCTCCTGAAGTAAAACACAGCAGGTCAGTGTGCAAAGTCTTGAAACTGCCTCTGGCCACACAGCACAGCAGTTAAAGACCACAGCTCCACTGGTGAATGCCTGATATCTGATTGTTCTAGACAAAGCTTTGAAAACTGCTATGCCTCACCAATAACTTACTTGTCTCTGAGCTGCATAAAACTTTAGAAGTGTGTCACTGAATTGCAGCAGAAGCTGTCTAAAATAAGTCCAAAATAAAGAATCACCTTAAGAACATCAGAATCTTCATAAAGGTCTGGGATATCCTGGAGCAAACTTCTCCATATTTTAACATCATTTAAAATAACACTCATTCCTCCACCAGTTAGAGGGTGTCTTATATTATATGCATCTCCTAAAAGAAGAACACCTAGGTAGAAGAGAAAAAACAAAAGGATACTGCACAACCGTTATGGAATCTTAAGATTCAAATCCTCTATAAAAAACATCAAACTTACTAAGAATTCATTCCCAACAGAAAATAAGATGTATAACATCTAGAAAATAAAAACCAAAAATCACAAAGTATGTCTTTAAATTAAAAGGCTTAAAACAGCTTTAAGATAATCAAGGTCAAACTGGTTTTTTCCCTATAGGTATGTGTGTTCATGTGTCAAAGAACACACTTTTAAAGTAAATTTCTTTGCTTTCTTATAATTTTTTCTTAGAAAGGCCACACTTGTATAAGCTTGAGCAACTGAGTAAATTAAACTTACAGATAAAGCAGGCGTTAATTTAACATCTGGTGTCAAGGTAAACATTCCAGTTAAATTTTGCCCAAGGTACACAATACAAAATATTATTTTTTCAGAAGATTTATGAGACAGTTGTATTGAACAACAAATATACATCTAAGACAACAAGTCCTATGCCCCAGAAGGTGCTTATAATACCTTTTTTCTTCCTTTTATTTCATAATACCCACCTTTCTTGTTTACAGCTGAGGGAGGCAAGAAGCTGGCTGGCATAGTCCTTAAACGATCATTCTGAACTGCTATTAAGAATGGCTCCTTTAAATGATCTGCAACAACCAAATATTTTAGTTACAGTAGTTACACAAAGACACAAATCATTTGTATACAATCCATTTTAATCTCTTTGAGCTATCACAGAGTCACAGAATGGTGTGGGCTGGAATGGGACCTTGATGATCATATAGCACCAACCCCCCAGCCATGAGCAGAGACACTTCCCCTGGACTGCTCAGAGCCCCATCCAACCTGGCCTTGAACATCTCCAGGGATGTGGCAACCACAACCTCCCTGAGCAACCTGTTTTAGTGCCTCACCACCCTCACAGTAAATAATTTGTTCCTAATATCTAATCTAAACCTACTGTCTATTTGAACTCATCCCCCCCTGTTCTGTCACTGATGCCCTTGTCAATAGTTCTGCCCCACCTTTCCTGTAGATTCCCTTCAGGTTCTAGAAGGCCACAATTAGGTCCCCCCAAAGCCTTCTCTTTTCCAGACTGAACAAAGCCAGCTCTCTCCACCTCTCCTCACAGGAGGGGCCCTCCATCCCTCTGGTCAACTTGGTGGCCTCCTCTGGACTCTTTCCAACAAGTCAATGTCCTTCCTGTGCTGGGGACATCAGAGCTTTATATAATCCTTCTGAATTGCTGACCTCACAGATGTGAGCTGAACAAACTTCTGTGTGGAAACAGTGACTGTGCACATGGAAAAAGCCACACAGTTCTATTAATTCAATGAAATGTGTCTCCTTTTTCTTGACATATTTAAATGTGACAATTCTCTAGAAATCTTTCCATACTTACCAGGTAATTGTGGATGAATGGTCTCAATCATGTACTCTTTTAAATTTTTTGGCATTTCCCCTCGAATATCAACAAGCACCCGAGTTTCAGTTGAAGATATCTTATAGATTAGCACTGGACTCGTTTTAGCTAAAACAAGTTCAGCATAATTAGCTTTAAACTGTGATGCATCCTTAAAAAGAAAAGAAAGGGAAGAAAGATTGAGACTAATTAATGAAAGGATATTAAACATCAGACATACAAAACACTTTTAAATAAAATCCTCTATCATATTAAGCTTGTGTTATTTTCTTAAATGAAGAGGTGTTTTCAAAAAGGTAGTTCTGAATTTCAGTGTAGCAACAATTCTTTTGCCAATACATTTTAATATTCACTAGAATCACTAACTTATCCATTTCATTTGAATGCTTCAGCAAGATTTAATATATGCCATTAAAAACCTGTAACATAATCAATGTAGCAGTTTTCAGTAAGATAATTTTGTTTTCTTTCCATAAAGAAAGTGGTGGGAGGGAAAGAAATCCACTAGTCTAAATATAACTACTTGGAAACACCAACTGAAGAAGAATCACAGGGCCCTATCTGATGAGGTCTTAAAGGAGATTCCAAAAGTAGACAAACTTGGGCAGTGCTAACTGGATTAGACACCCAAAAAGTACTGGAGTTCCTACCAGTCAGTGTTCCCAGTCTAGTGAAAATTCTGTTAGCTTCAGTTCATTCTCCCTTAATTTTTTTTGCTGTTAATGCATCATTTAATGCAGCAGACACAGAGTGAAAGAACCAGACAGGATTTCTACCTGGATTCTCCAACCACCCAGCTACCAACCCAGATTCCCAGTCCAAAACCAGGACACCATCTTCTCTCTCTTTAAGTTTTTAGGTCCTGAAGGCAAACATGTTTATATGGGTTACAAGATACCCCACCTTCAGCAACAGCATAGTGCATTATGCAGTACTATACATAAAAGTTACCTTCAAAATGCAACCAACAAAATGGGATGAAACAGTAACCTTGCTGGATATCAAGTTTTTCCTGAATTTGGAGAAAAGTCCATCAGCTACAACTGTAAGTGGAGC
The DNA here is from genome assembly GCF_014805655.1 of Passer montanus. NCBI lineage: Eukaryota > Metazoa > Chordata > Aves > Passeriformes > Passeridae > Passer > Passer montanus. The sequence continues at coordinate 5,905,197 of NW_024368041.1, read as the reverse complement.
ATGAAGTTCCTGCAGCATAAATTAAAAATAAAGATAAGACACAGTCAATTTTGCTACCGAACAATGAGAAGCAATTCCCAACATATGTATTAAGAAATACTGGGGGTTTGCCTTTCTTGTATTTATACTTATCTATTTGCTGCACAAGCTGATCTAACAACATACTCCAGCTTTTTTAGAAAACACAGCTATGGGAACTGTGTAGAAACTTGGATTAAAAAATACAATAAGGAGAAGTATTTGCTCCCTTCAGGCTGTAATGCTCTTCAAAAGAAAAAAGAAAACAAAAATAATTTCAAATTAAAGAATTGTGCACAAGCAGCTAAAGAAAACCAAACCAAAGTAAAACAAACTGACAGGCTGTAAGCACACAGGCTCTTCTCTAAAAGACCACACAGGGATCTCTGAGGAGTTCCAAATTTACTTAGGAGCTATAACAAACAGTACACATATGGACAAAATACATATCTGAGTAAACTGATCAGGTTCAGCCTGAAGGTCTCTGCAAATTCTTAATGTTTAACACATACATTCTTCTCAAACATAAGCAAATAATTCCAGTTACTAAAATGCATTTTTATGGCTTTTACTTTCATGGTCATACAACAACATTATTATACTAGGAAGCATTTAAAGGTAGGTGTTTCCTTCTATCTACAGCTTTCTCAGTGTCAATATGTTCAGTGGCTGAACTCCAAATGACAATAGATTTACAACAAGCATTAGTCCTTAACTTTCAGTGATTTCATATGCTTGGCATTAGCAGTAAAAAGTATTTCTCCTTTTAAGCTTTCAGTTTGTAAGTAAGGCAAAAAAAGCACACTGTGTTTCATTAGTACTTCTAGGAAATATTTTACTATTGTATAGGTGAGTCATTGTGAGTGAGTTCCTCTATGAGCAGTTGCCACCAATATTGGAGTGAATTCATAAAATCATAGAATATTCTGAGTTAGGGGGGGACTCACAAGGATCTTCAAGTCTGACTCCACTTGGTCATACAAACCTTAACATCTTTTGCTGTGTGAAGGGAAGTCGGACAAAATCAGACGACAGCAGATGTAAGTAAGGTAAAACATATTTTATGGTGTCTCTGCTTATAGAAGTGAGCTCCTGAGTAGAGTTACCTCTACTACAAATTCACCTCTTTCCTGTGGATTCCTAGCCTGGATGACTACAAGCTCTAATTTTTCCTGCAATTAGACCAAAGTCACCTGTCCATATCAGTTTCCCGCTGTCTAATGAGTAGAACACTCATGCTACAATTCTTCCACAGTCAACACAATTAACCTTGAGTCTATTCAGTTGCCTAGTTTTGAAAAAAAATTATAAGTTGACCTTTAGCATACTGGCTAATTTGAACCTCATTTAAGAGAATAAAAATATCAGAGGTAATGTGGTGGTGAATGTAGGATGGGAAGAACAGAAAAACACATATACACAACACAGCCTCTTCCCTGTATAAAAGCAGGCTAAGGAATGTAAATAGGCTTGAGTTTGGGGTTTTTATTCAGCTAAGAGCTTCCCAGCTGTAAAAACTCACAGGTAGGGAAACATAGCAAATAGAAATGTTTAATGGAAATTTCTTATATACTAGATTTCTAAAAGCAAAGGAGATCTAAGCCAGCAAATGAAATGGTTCTTTCCAGCCACAGAACTTCAGTATTCAGAACAAAACATGATTTTGTTTATCCTCAGTATACATACAGGAAACTTAAGGCCTTCAGGACAATATCCAGACTTTCAGGAAAGATGCAGGCTAGAACACTGGTCACCCAGTGTTCAAATAAGACACACTTAAAATTACGACAATAACATCCATAAGTGTGTGAAGCTTAAAGACAGAACGCAAAACAAAATATGCCCATTCCCCTTCTACCCTCAAACAAAATAAAACAAAAACACCCTTCCGTGTTCCTGGATGATAAAGCCAATTGAATTTGGGAAATAAATCCCAACAAACACCATTCTTCCTGCAAAAAATCCTCCTCCTCTCCAAACTCCCTGTCTTTCCCATACCTGTGATTCAGTGGCTTATTCTCCTAAAGAGGATTTCCTAATAGAGTTTCCTTTATATTACATGGCAGGTAAGACAGACCAAGGTACACGACCTGGAACTCACTCCTCCTCCAGCTACCTCAAGAGGGGTCAAGGATGTTGTTACTTCTCTGCTCTGTTGCAGCACTTAGCTGTTAAGTGGGCTGAAATGGCACTTACCTGAGGGCTGTCTAAAACCAGTTTGCTCCCCTACAGCTTTGGCAAGTACTTTTAAAAGGCTCTCTCCTATATGGTTCTATGCCACCAGTCCCATCTCTAAATGACTTGGAGATGGAAAGATGTCAGAGATCTCTGATCTTAGAGATCAGAGCAGGATAGTCCAGCTACTCAGGAATTTTTTCCGTCTAGTATGGAGGGGAACACGGCATAGGCAGGAGATTCCCATCTTTCCCATCAGAGTACATCTACATAACTTTAGGCAACAAAGGAACTTCATAGTCCACAAAGAAGATCACACATTTCCTTTTCCTGAAGAATAGGCAGCATATCCAGAACTTCAGTACAGGGGTTCTACCCAACTGGTTTCTCTCACAGTTTCAGAGCATTTATATCCAGCAGTTTAGCATTAAAATACGCCCAAGTTCTCTTTCTGTCATCCAAGAAATGACAAGACAGAGCTTTCACTATCAACAGGTAAATTTTTCATTTTCAGTCCCTCACTAGATGGTGGAAATACATGTGGAAATGCAGACCACTACACACGGCTGAAGAAAAAAATCTTAATGTATTGTTCTTTTCACCAGGAACTCCTGAAAGATTTTAAACTCCAGACATATGAATACTGAAACAAATAATGAACTGAATTCTCCAGAGAAACTGAAAGCAGAAGCTTCATAAGAACCCATACTGCCAGACTGTATGCACTAGAAAATAATTTCCCTTTATTGAATCTTTCACTTTCTATATAACTACACTATTTCTGTACCAGTGCTCTGAAAGACAAGCTTTTCAAAAAGTATATATATAAAACAACCCTCAATTTTCTCAACAGTTTAACAAAGATTTTAACAGAAAGCTCTTACCTTAGTGTCACCAGTTTCTTTGTCCTTGTACTGAACGCCCACAACACAGTCATCTTCCTCAAGTAACTGTAACACAGTCCCTTCAATGAATTTTGCACTGAAATGGAGGGATTAAAACAGAAGAGGATTAATGATGCCAGCATTTCAAGACACCAGACAGATAGAAAACCAAATTTTCAATAATATTGTCTCTGCCAATATGGTTTATATTTCACCAAAAAAAAGGGTTCTTGAACACTTTCTGAAGCCACATTAAATATCAAAAAGTGTTGGTCATATATTTCACTTTTTATCAAAACCTTTGGTTTGATACCTGAACATTCTAAAACCTGTACTGTTCATCATAAACATCCTGTCACTTAGTAGAGTCTCCAGCTGTGCCCCATAGTGCTGTGAGAGATGCTGAGAAGAGTTTCACACCTAATAATGGTCAGAAATCAGGCAGCTGATTGAGTTATCCCTCCTAAAATTGAGGAATGGCTGACAGTGCAGGTGAGAACTAACTCAGAGAATTAAAGAGCAGGATCAGCAGCACTTAAACCCTTAACATGAGCACTAGATAAAAGTCAGGCACATAATTCTCAGAGCAGTCCAAACTAACCTAGCCTGCTTAGGATACCTATCTAGCTTGTCACCTCAGGAATCTGGGATAGAGTTCTGTTTTTTTTTTTTTCTATTTATGCTTTTAAAGTTCAGCTAACACTTACATTCGAGTGGAGCATCCCCTGCTTCTATCTCCCAACCAGAGCGATTTTGAGTTCAGAAATTAAATCTCTCTAAACTTAGATTCCTTGTTGGGTCTGAGCTGTTAGACCTGATCACAGCACTTCAGACTTAGCAGCTCAAAACAAGACACTCTGAATCTCTTGCAAATATTCCATATCCAGATGGAATTCCACAACTTCAAGAACTGAGCTAAAGGTGCAAGGAGAATAAAACAGCTTTCTATTATTTTAGGCTCTTAAAAGGAACACAAGCATCTCAATTAATGGTTTTTTTTTTCCCTAGCATCCAGCACAGACATTTCAGAGCAGCTCATGACTGGCTTAATTTGACAGGAAACAGCCACGTTGGCTGTATCATGTCTGAATGGTTATGAGTGAGCACTCAACGGAAACCTCAACAGCAGGGACTGCAGCAGCATGCCAGGGAATCAGAGTCCTGCAGATCCTATCAGCTCTAAGTTTCTTTTCTAGCTGTCATTTCAGTTACCTAAGTGCTCACTTATTCTTATCGTTCTCATCCACTATAAGTGAGTTTATAATTATATATAATTAGCTTATTATTATAAACCAATGACATCCTACCTCTTTCTGCTGCAAACATAACTTTACTGATCTGAAATACATTCATATTGCCTAGTGCTTACAAAGAAGATACACTAATCAGTAATAATTATCTCCTATATCTTCAAAAGCTTTGTAATAAAACCCAGAATCTCCTGGCACTATTAAGAGTTCTTGATCTTTCACTGCACAAAAACATGCAATTTTCTATGACACAAGTTAAATGGCAAGCAAGCATACACAAAACAAACATTCAAGAATGCGTGGAAAATGGGAAAGAATTTCATTCCAGTCACAAACATGATTTTTGCAAGCTTTTGTTTCAAAGACTGTGTACAGCTACTGGAGTTTTTCCCACAAGTTGAGCACTCCAATGCCCAAATTTCATTGAACTTAGAGCCTCAAGAAGGCTTTAGCTTTCAGAGCTAGTGAACACAGTCACCATTAATTTTAACTGTTCTACAGAGCTGCTATCTTTAGTGCCACTTTTAGTAATTCATATGATATAACAAATATGAAAGGAGAAAGCGATTTTCCAGCTCAGAATAAAGATGTTAGGTAAAAATATGATAATGCCATATGTCCCTTTACAAGGGACATATGGCATTATCATATTCTTAGGGGAAAAAATTATTTAGGGGAGAAAAAAAAAAACAAAACCAAATAGAAAGCATCACATATAATCTATTCTGTTTCAATAAAAGTTTACTTCTCATCTCTTTTATAGATGAAAGAAAAGAGTTAAGAGAAAACACCAATTTTTTCTTTAAAGTATGAAAAGAAATTGTCTTCAAGTTTCTGAAACATACAAATTATTAACTGGAAAGAGCTACTTCCATTTAATGCTCCTTTTTAGTTACTGTGGCTTACTTCTTGCTGTCAAAAAAAGAAACAAAACAACATACAAATGTAAACACTTGATTTCTGTCATCACTGATAACATCAGCAGAAAAGCTACTTACTACTGTCCAGTGCAGCAGGGTTGGACTACCTGACCTTCAAAAGTCATCCCTTCTAACCCAAACCATTCTGTGAGTGAACAAATCGTGCCACATTTGCCACTCATGCCTTGTCTAAAGTTCTGTGCACTGCTCACCAAGAAGAGGTCACTATTTCTGGTAAAATGCCAAACCCAAGAATCAGCAGAAGAGAATCAACCCTGCACCTGTGAACTGCTCTCTCACAAAGATGGGCAAAGATTTTGCCTAATATTTAAAGCTCATAATCCCTTAAAGATTAAGTTATCCCAAAGTGTGATATATATATATGATGTGTATGCAACTTATGAACTTGTATACAGAGAGCAGAATGAGTAACTACAAGTGCTGCTACGTTCTCTCACTCTTGTTCCTCACAGCCCTCTGTGTTGGGAAATGGTAAAGGAATCTCATGGGAATGATGGGAACAATGCTTCTGAATCTCTGGATCCCAACTGTGACTCACTTGGGCTCTGCCATCGCTGCTCTTCGGAGACCCATGATAAACTGGCCATGATGAAAAGATCTTCCACTGGCCACGCGTCCGTCTTCAGATGTTGGATAAGGAATCTCAACCTCCAATTTGCTCTCTAGATCATGAATTATGTAACCATTTACTATTTGTGAATCAATACCTTCTACTGTATCTGCAAGATAAAAGCAACAGATGGGTTAAAACAAGCCTTTAAGAAAGCCAAATTATTTATTAAAGGCATTTCGTTACACAGGGTCCAATTTTCTTAAACAAAATACACATGTTGAAAGAAGAGTATTTTCAAAATAGCAAACTGGAAATACACAAACAATTTTAATTCAAATGTTAAGTGCAGATAATTTTTTTCTCAATTTCTCCTGTAGGCATACTTTTAATAAATACACTGTTGAGTGTAGTAATTCTTGTGTTACAGCTCTATTTACACTTTGAAATGTACTCACCTTCAAGACCCAAGTCTCGAAGAGCATTAAATCCTCCAGGCTGCAGCAATTCTCCAACTATCCTGTCAGGTTCTTTCAGATCCCTCTCTATCACAGTCACCTTCCTTCCATCTCTTGAAAGCACCGTGGCCAAGGAAGAACCAAGGACACCTGATCCCACAATGATAATTTCTGGATCATATTGGGGTGACAGTGTTGTATTTGGAGCGGTCTCTGTCAGATATACATCTGAGAAGTTCACTTCTCTTTTACCCTTTAGAAAACAAAGCAAACAAAGTTACACATGCCAATGGATATGTACCACAACCTTGCCAAGAGGGCTGACTTTGCAGCAGCTCTACTCTGAGCCAGGGTACTGAGGGTGCATTGGTAGTTGGAAGGCATCTTGCAGTTTAGTTTTGTCCAAAATCGAATCTGTCGTACTCTACAAGGCAACAAAAGCACAACAAGCAGAGAAAAGAAAAACCAACACTTCTGCAAATCAAGACCACTGCCTTACTGATCCAAGACAAAGCACAAACAAAACTGTCAGAGATTGAAAGCTGCTATAAAAGGCAGGGAGAAAAGGCTGTCCCATATTCTTGTCCTATAAAGTAAGACTGATACCTTCAGACCAGTGAACGACCCCAGCATGTAGGCCTTAGCACTTTTTAATTAAAAAGGTATTAGATTTACTGGAAAATGTATTTCTCTGGAAAAGATACTCCTTTTAAATTATTATAACTACTCTAAGTGAACCTACCTAACTAATTAAACAGCAACTTATGGTAATATTCAGAATGAAAAAGTGTTAGCAGAAGCAGTTGCCTGGGAAATGCTTTTAAGAAGTAGTCCTGAAATGAAAACTCATGTAACATCTAAAAGTATAAGCAAAATCACCATTAATCTATATTTAAAGCTGTTAAGAAATGACATATGTTGGACTGGACATCAATTAATACAGAAACTGGTATCTTAAATCAGCTGTATTATAGAACCTTCCCAACAGCACTTAATCACATACACTTCAAAGTGAAAAATAATTTTAAGGGCAACTCCATTGCAAAGCTGCAAATCTTTTCTCCAGCTGGCAGACGAGAGTTCAATTCAGTCTTTCACAAATGCCTCAGCACTGCAGTGCTGACATCGGTAAAAGTACGATTGCATCAGTGAAACACACTGACACCAGATTTTTAATGGCCTAGTGTCATGTTTATATCTGCAATACAGCCACAGAGTGCAAAACTAACTACCTGAATTCAGGTAACACAAGAAATTGGTAAAGACAGGCTTGAAGAGAAAAACAAAATAAAAAGCAAAAACCTTTGACTTGCAGCCAAAACCAGTTTTATGTACTTCTGTGTGAGGGGTCAGTGCCCATGTGAAATTGCCCAGAAGTACACAGGAAAGTAGCCAAAAAGTGCTGACCACAGATGTACTGGGTATCTATGTCCAGTTCACAGTGTCAGATGGCAGGACACCAGCTAGGCTCCAGACACCACCTACAGCTCTCCACTTGTTCCACAGCAAGGCTCACGCAGGGCTCAAGGGAACAGACTGACTATCTGAGCAGGTCCTGCACCTATTGTACAAGCAATAGGTCAGCAACCATTTCCCAGCAACTCTATCTGCAGTTGTATAAACAAATGTGTTTTACCCGTAAATATTAGGAAGCTCACCAGAGAATTACAGAATGGCAGAGATTGGAAAGGGCTTCTGGACATCATGGGTTCCAAAGCCCCCGTTCAAGCAGGGCAGTCAGTCAGAGCAGACTGGCCTGGACGCTGTTTTGGAGACCTCCACGGATGGAGACTCTTCCACCTCTCCGGGAATGTTGCAGTGCTTAGTCACCCTGACAGCAAATAGTGCTTCCTGATGCTCAGAGCCAACAACCTCTGTTTCAATCTGTGCTCTGAGCATCTCTCATCCTGTCACCAGGCACTGATGGAAAAAGCCTTGCCGCAGCCTTCTTTGCATCTTCCCTTCAGGTATTTACACAGGGCCTTCTGCTCTCCTGGCTGGACAGCCACTCAGCCTCTCCTCACAGGAGAGATTCTCCAGTCCTTCATCCCTACAACAGACTAGCAACTGAAGATATTTTTCTGCTTCTACGATAATCTTTTACTCCAAATCTTTCTTCAAATATATTTGTTCTGATGCTAGAAAACCCCATGTCTACTACTCAAGTAAGTTTCACTCATTCTTTTGCCATCTAAAACTGACACAAAATATGACAAATCAAACATCCAGCATCTAAAGACAAACCCTGTCCACCACTTTCTTAGCTCTTTTCCCTCTTAAGTGGCCAGAGGGAAGAGCAGCAGGACCTTTCACCTCACGTGCCGCGTCTGAATCCAACTTACCTTTCTGGATTTGGGTTGTTCAACTTGCTGAGACGCCGGGGTGGGTTTGGCCCAGAAGAAGCCGACCAGCGGCAATGCCGAGAGCACATCAGAGAGCACCCCCAGGTGCGACTTCTGCTTCTGCTGCTGCCGCTGCCGGGGCCCCCTGAAGTGGTACCTGTAGGACAGCACCAAGCCGAGCGAGAAGAACACCAGCACGGAGAGCAGCACCTCCTTGTTAGCGTAAGTCATGAGGTCTCCACACTTTTTATACACGTAAATGAAGGAGGCGATACCCAAAAAGGTCCACATCATGAGGGTCGCTGAACTCGGTTGTTGTTCCAAAGCTCCGCCGCGGATGGATGCTGCCGAAAATAGGGTTTCGTGGAAAGGATGAAAAAATGTATCTATAGAAAAGCGACGATTTCCTCTTCAGTTGAGGGTGGGGAGATTTTAATGGAAAAGCAAGGAGCCCCAGAACAGGAACAAGCCCCACCTCGCCAGGCTGCCACAGGAGCCCGGAGAGAGGTTCCGAAACCGGAAAAAACCACTATACAAAACGTCTTCTCAAGAATCCCCTCTGGGACACGCGATGCCGGAGCTGGCACTCGCCTCACCGCCCCCCGGTCACCGCTCCGCCGTGCCCAGCCCCGCTCGGTGCCGGACCCTCCTCCGCCGGCGGCGGTGATGCTGCCGGAGCCCTCACGCCCAGTGACGGCGGCGGCGCGCGGGGCGGGGGGAGCCCGGAGCACGCCCAGGAGGGCGCGGCTGATGCTCTGCTCTACCTGCCCGCACCAGGGCACCCCGCAGCCGCCTCACGGAGAGGAGATGCGGTGCCGCTGCCTCCCTCCTTGAGCCGGTCCCGGCGCCCGGCGGCGCCTCGCGGCAGGATCGGGGGGGTGGGAGGGAACCAGGGGCAACAGGCGCGAATGGCGAGGGCGGCCCGCGGGAGGGGCGGCGCCGCGGCCATGCTAATGAGTAACGGCCGCCGCCGCCCCGCGGGCACCGCGCGCCCGTGCCTCAGCGGCGCCGGCCAATCGGCGGCGCTATGCCGAGATGGCGCCATGGCCACCGACCAATCGGAGCGCCGGGAGGGCGGGGCTTGCGCGCGCCGGGCGATGTGACGCGAAGGGCGGGGCGGGGTTGCCGAGGTGACGGGCGAGGGGCGGGGCCGCTGAGGGGCCCCTGTAGGCCGAGGGCCCCCTGTAGGCCCAGGGCTGGGGGCGGCCGCACGGTCGTGTCCCCTGCTCGAGGAACACGAAATAAAGCAACTCCCATTGGAGAAATCAGAGAATCGTGGAAGGGTTTGAGCTGGAAGCGACATTGGAAAGTTGGACAGCGACACCTTCCACTAGACCAGGTTGCTCAATGCCCCCCGTCCTGCCCAACCTTGACCACTCTCAGGAATTGGGTATCCAGAGCTTCTCTGGGCTGCCTGCTCCGGTGCCTCACCACTCTCACAGTAAAGAATTTCTTACTGATGTCTAATCTAAAGCTACTGCTGTCCAGTGTGAAGCCATTCCTCCTTGTCCTGTCACTCCATGCCCATGTGAAAGGTCACTCTCTGGCTCTGTTGTAGCCCCTTTACGCACTGGGACGTGCTCAGGGTCTCCAGAGAGTCTCCGAGCTGAACCTCACTCTTAGCCTGTCTGCATAAGAGAGGTGCTGCATCTCTGCTCATCTGGGGGACTCACTGGAAGGGATCCATGTGTGTATTGTGTGGGGCTCCCCGCAGCACTCCAGGTGAGGTCTCAGCAGAGCAAAGGAGCAGAATCCCTTCCCTCATCCTCCAGGCCACTCTGCTTTTGATGCAGCCCAGGATTGACCTGAGCTTCCTCTTTTCGCCACTACCCTGTGGTCCTTCCGTTTCTCAAGAGTGATTTTTCTTGGGCTGTGCACTTGTTGCAATGCAACAATGTCAAACATGTCTGTCTATCACAGCATAACAATATTTAAGTGAGGAATCTGTGAAACACGATGGGACTTCAGGAGCTGGTGAAATAATAATCAAAACCAATCACACTCATATGGAGCTAAAGGAGATGAGATCTTTCCAGTGGTAAAATGGAGTTGATTTTGAAGAGGGGAGAAAAATCTGGTAGCTTCTCAGTAAAATGAGATTAAACCACTTTGACACTTTTGAATAAATCCAGGTGAATTGGAAGCAATTAAGAGACGAGGCTTTGATTCATTAATCTGATCTGTCAGTTCTGGCTAAAAGTAAAGATCCTGTGAACTAAAGAGATCAAACTGAGATTTTTCTACTTGGTAATAACTGAAGTCTCATCCAGCAATGATGGTTATTCCCTCAACAGTGAAATGAATTCTGGTGCAGCAGTAGCATTCAAAATCATAGACATCTGTCTGTAAAAACATGTTCACAGCAGGAGCTGGTTTTCCCCAGTTTGAGCAAGCGTTATTATAGCTGTCAACAAGTTCTAAACCACTGGAGAGTGAACTTCTGCACTTTATTTCCTTTGTTCAGTTTATAAATAATCCTTGTGCCTGCTAAAAATGCCCTTTCCTTCTGGTCCAGTCTGCACAGATTGAGTTAAACTGTGTTTAACCCTTCTGGGTATTTCATGCTAGAGACCAAACACAAGAAGAGCCATAGCCTTCAAGTTACTGCAACCAACACAAACCTTCTGGAGACTAAGAAATGTAAATTAATATACGTGAACCAACAGTTGCTGAAAATTAATACCAGACTAACACAAGTACATAGTCAGAACTGTACCAAGGAGCAGAACAAGCTGAAGTGGCTAATAGAAAGAAGGATGGTAGACAAGGAAGCAGATGGAAGCAGAATTCTGTGACTGAAGATACTGGAATGATGATTTTAAGACTAGAGTAGAATTTCTTCTTTCCATTTAGTGCCAACTACACGAAACCCTTCACCCCAGGAGGATCCTGCTTGATGCAGCTGTAAGGTTATTTTGGTCACAACAGGTATGTGTAACCCACTGCAGAACATGAATTTTTTGTCTTGTCCAAGTCACCCTGTAGCCACTGTGCCTGAGCCAGAGCAGAGGGCAGCAATCCATGGAAGGTATGGGAATGAGTAAGTGTGGGTGTTTCTCTGGCTGCAGTCTATAATTAAATCTTATTAGGTGATCAACAAAACTTCATGCTTATTCTCCTTCCACCCCAAGAAATTGCTTTCTCTATATGAAATACTCATGCAAATTTTTTTTCAAGATTATGTAATTTGTGAGTAATTTTTCTTGATACTTCTGTTTGGAGTGGTTAGTGCTGGGAATTGAAGCAATTACAGAACTCTGACAGATGCATCTGTTCGAGGCTCAGATGCTATCAGAACATTTCTGTATTTCCAGCCAAGACTTTGGAATGACTGCCTCCCTGCTCTTTCTTCATTGGCTCTCAATCTCCTTGCTGTGGTGAAAAGCTTGGCATATTTGCATTTCTTGAATTGCAAGTTCACTGTAAGAGCTACTTTTTTTTGCTTATGTTATTGTAACTAAGGTGGATAGCTAGATAGAGCTCCTGATTTTATTGTTAAATGCCATGACCTTATTTTCCAACTTTACAATTTATGTGCACTCTTGAACATTTTTTTTTTCTAGAATGAGGAACTTCTTGTTTCATTTGCATTACCCTGTTAAAATTACTACTGTTAAACATCTTTTAATGATTTAAATCTCACAGTGGCAAATATGAAAAGGCTGAAGCAGGAATTTCTAAAATTTTGACAACTTTACAACCAGGAAATAAAGGCTCCCACGAAAATGTTGGACTTGAGCAGTCTTTTCTTTTAACCCTTCTCAAGATGCACCTTCCCTCAGCGAAATGCTGTTTTCAGACTTAGACAATCAGCAATTGGCAGGGCAGTGGTGTGATGTTGGAATAACCAGAAACGATTGGCTGAACTCCAGGGTATAAAAAACAAACCACTTGGTGAAGCCTGCCTCTCGTGCAGAAGGAAGCATCATTCTGAGCCATCTTAAGGTGCAGAGCCATTAAAAACACGTCCCTGGTTTCTGTCACAACTGCCCCAGGAGCACAGGCATCAGGACCAGTGTCTGCAGTGTCAGTGCAGCATGAGACTGACCCTTGCTGTCCATGGATGTGCTGCAGGTGACAAAGAGCCTGGTCTCACTATGCATCCTGTCATTAATTAATTAGTAATGGGCTTCTACCTGCACAGGTAGATAGATGGAGCAAGTCTGCTTATAGACTGAAAGACTAAAGAAGAAAATGTATTCTTGTGTTTCACTCATGAGGAGCAGCAGAGCCTGGAAAATGTTTGGATGAGGCGTGGTAGGGATCCTGCAAAACTAGAAGAATAATTATAGAAAACTGCAGTTACTCGGAATCAGAGATACTTCAAGCTCTGAAGCAAGAGGCCTCTTACATAAAAAGCTGTAATCATTGTGTTTATATCAGTGGGTGTGCGAAGGAATAAAAATTCCACTGTCCTTTTTGTGGGTAATTTATTGAGAAGCTGAGTGGTTAAACTATTTTTTTTTAAAGAAGTAGGGCAATGCAGCTGGAAATTTTCAAGACTGATCACAATGAACTCTGCAAATGTTTTCAGAATTATTTTAATGAATGTCATGAGAACAGCTTAGTGTCTGAACAACAACAAAAGCATTATTTAATATATATGTAAAGCATGAACTGGAATTATATTAAGGAGTTAAAAATATTGCGTAACACATCATGAAAGTTCATCCTGATGATATATTGTATTTTTAAAATGTACCAAGGGATTTTTAGCAATATTTCCTCTCTATTCCAGCAGAAACATTGTGAAATAATTTGTCTCTCATTAATGCATAATTAGGGAATTAAAGCCACTAGCTATTATGTTCTTTGCAGTTAGATAGTACAAAATATTTAAAAGGGTACCTACCTTGGGGCAAAGCTGTAATTCCTGGGGAATCCAGGCAGTAATTCAAAGTTGTTTGGGTTTGAGGGACACAGGCAACACACAGGCTGTTGTGTAGCCAGTGGCTACATATCCTGTGGCAGCCCCAACAGCTACACCTATAAACATTTGTCCCCTTCTTGGTTCTGTTTTCTGTGTAAGGCTGGGATTATGCTGTCCATTTTTATATAATTTTATCTCAGATTTCACATGGTGTTTTTTAATAAACTATCAATATATTTACTTGTTTTTTCTTACTCTGTAGAGTCAGTGGGCCAATGATATCCATAATCACAAGTCAGATGACTAGGATGGAAGGATGGAAAGGAGAGGCTAACTCATTATTTTAAAAATTACAATCCTCACACCAGTTTGTGACAGTGTTTTGTGTTTTTCTCTGATTTTGATGATATGTTTCACAGACTTTTCCTAGTTGTTCCTTGCTGAAGATAGCAAAATGTTTTCACAAGGCACTGCAGTCTTCAGACTTGGGGTGAGAAGAAAGTGATGTGGGATTAGGGTTAATAGATAGCAGATAGGCTACAGATCACAAGAAAAGAAAAAAGGGTTGAAGAACCAGAAGGCTGAGTTAGGGTGGAGAATCATTTCAGCATTGCAGTGGCATTTAAAAAAAATGTTTTCCTTTTGAGCAGTTGCACAGCACTGAATAGAAATGCAGCCTCTGTTCTGCTTTATCCACATGCAATCCAAACACATTCTCTTTATGGACCCCAGAGGCTGCTTCACTCCATTGTTTGCTGGGTAAGTAGTTTGTTTCTACATAGCTGGAGCTCAGCTTCACCCAGGAGACAATCACATCTTCAAGTTCAATATGAAGCAATGCTGAAGCAAGAGGTGCACTAGCTCTATGAACTGAAGAGCTGGGTGTATTTGTGAATTCCTGTGAGGTGGAATGGCAAATTACACATCTACAATAATCCATTCATGCTCTAGAAATTCAGAACAGGTGAGCTCTGGAGGGCAGATAGGAAGAGCAAGCTAGAAAAGAAGGGAATAGGAATTTTAGAAAGTACTAAAAAAAACCACCAAAAAAAACCTAACAAACTTACAGGAATTAATCCACATCAACTCTGCTTTGAGTAACTTTATCCTGCTGCTGAGCAAATTTACTGGAGTACAAGTCTGATGAGGGAGCTGGGGGAGTTTAGCCTGAAAAAAAGGAGGCTCAGGGGAGACCTTATGGCTCTATGCAACTCCCTGAAAGGAGGTTTTAACTAGATGGGGGTTGGTCTCTTCTCCCAAGTAACAAGTTACAGGATGAAAGGAACTGATCTCAAGTTGTACTAGGGGAAGTTTGGGTTGATTACTAGGAAAAAATTTCTTCATGGAAAGTGTTGTCAGACTGGAACAGGCTTCCCAGGCAAGTGGTGGAGTTACCAAATGTGGAAGTGTGTAAAAGAAGAGTAGTTGTGGTGCCTAGAGACATGGCTTAGTGGTGGACTTGGCAGTGTTGTGTTAATGGTTGGATTTTATGAACTTACAGGTATTTTCCAATATCAATGATTTTATTCTATGAATCTCAAGAAGATTAATTGCCACATACTAAATTCCACATGACTACATAACAAAAAATATTGCTTGCCAGTAAAAGCCCAAATCATTTGGCATCTAAGATAGGTGGAATTTATGACTGAATATTATAGGTTAGAAATGTCAGTAAGAATGAGGACAGCCTGTAATTACACACTATAGAGGAACACATCACAGCAAGATGGCTGATCTACGAAACAAGGAGCGGGTACACACAGCTAGCAAATTCTGTTTAGCAGGGTTTTGTTTTTTTTGGTTGGTTGCCTTTGTAAAGTAAAGATTGTCTCTTTAGACTGTAGGAACATGTGATAAAGCCTTCTGAAAAGACATAATTTCAAGATGCAGATAAGTTCTTCCACTCAGTTCTATATATTTTCTCTGTCATCCATCTTCCCTGTTTCTCTTTGGTCTCTTCTGCATCTTCTTATTAGGGGGTGCAATTGCTTCTTAATCTTCAAAAACTGGAAAAAGTACTCCTAAACAAAATGCACTTTTGGATTTACCTCTAAACTCCAAGCCTAATTTAGTGGAACTTATCATCCCTTCTTTCATCTCCTTGAAGATACTGATCTCTACAGTGTTTCACCCTGCCTAGATGAGGTGGTGAAACAGAAGCCACTTCATTAAGGTAACTTTTATTTTCTAAGCAAAAACTCTTGAGGCAGGATAAATACTATTGAAAAGCCAACTGCTGAACCCAAAGGATTTTTTATGAAAATACATAACAAATACAGAGCTAGAACTAATAAACTACTGGGCTCTCTGGCCATGGTAAGATGTCCTAAGGTTCTTTGCTTGTCAGAAAAGAACATGAGTGAGATGGGGAGAGGCTGACTTCCATTGCTCTGTGGAGCAGGGATGCCCTCAGTACTGCTGAGCTGTTCTTTTCTGATATCCTGATTTTTTTTCTCTTTCATATCAGAATTCTCCTCTAACCTTCATGCTCTTAAGTGTTAGAATTTCAACTGCTTCACTTATGCTACTTATCTGTCTTATCTGGTGAGGCTTTAATGTATTTTTTCCCACCTTAATAATTTTCTCAATAAAAGTGACTGAAATTCACTCACCTATATCAAACTTGGCTTTGAGTGAGAGGCAGTGGAACCCCTGGATGAAAGGCTGCTCTGCCTTCTCACACGCTGTTCCTCCACCAGAGGAACATAACCTGTACCTCAGTTGAAGCTCGGTCTCTTTATTCAGGTTGCCAGAGCCATTGCTCAGGCCCACGTCACTCCTGCAGTTATAGTCAGCTGCCCATTTGCACCCTTCATCTCTAGATGGTGACTGCCGAATGTCCTTCTCTAGTTCTGCCGCAGCTCAAGCATCTTCCACATGTTTTTGTCAATGCCAAGTCCATGTCCCATGGATTCTGCTTTCCGTAGTTTAGGGCAGGTCCCTGGCTCCCAGTTTTGTCCTTTTGTGTATAAGATTGGACTGGTTTTCAAGAATGCTGATGAGCAGAATCAGGCTTACTGATGGTCATTCCTGGCTTCCTTTCTTCCTCTGGGGAGCAGCTGGCTCCCTCACAAGTGATGTGCAGGACAGGCGATGGACATCCTCTGTACAGCCATTAAAGAAGTCTGGCTTTGTAGAGCTGCTGCCTACTACAACCAGCCACAAGCACTCATCCTGGTGGAAGGCCAAGAGGGCTCACACTTAAGTTGGGTAATCTCTCTTCCCTGACTTAGTCACTAAAAGTGAGGGAAAAACGCACACAGCAAGGACTGATGGGATAAGCATAGTCTCCAAAAGAGTTGTACCCATGGTAGATGCTCCAGGGCCCTCTGTCAAAATGTAGATGAATATTCCTACATGAAACTCTTGTAGGAATTGCTTTAACAGTAGTTATGGCCTCCTACGGGACTCTGTACTTGTGTGTAATGAGTTAATAGCCACCTCTAGTGGGAAAAGAGCCCATGTCCCTTTCCTCCAGCCCCGGAGTTTCAGCTACAATTACTGCATTTCCATTGTACCGTCTTGTAATAGATCTAAGTTACAATAGCTGCCAGGTGCTCAGATCTCTAGGATGACAGCAGAAGTAACGATCTGTCATCTACCTTTCAAAAGGAGAAAGGAGTGCATAATGAGTACAAATGCATTTCAGGGGAAATGTAAATGTCAAGAAACATATACACTGGGTTTACCTGAAATTACACACATTTACCTAAAGTTACCTAAGTTTTCTTAGCTAAGACTGATTTTCAAGAATGCTTGTTGCCTCCAGCTTTCATCAAGGCTGGAGAAGTTCATGCTGTACTTCTCAGAAATGTCAGGGGTTCTCAGGTTGAGAGAAGATTCTTCAGGCAAACAGCTATCGCAGTGTCCTGGTTACAGAAGTACCTCTCTGCATAGCATTCAGCATTGAGAAAAAGAGAACAGAGCTGCATTGAAAATCAACATCTGAAACATCTCAAATTTTTTTAAGACTTTCTTTAGACTTTCGTGCTTCAAACTCTCAAGACTGGAAAAAAACACAAAGTATCTAGGGCCAAAATGTAAGAAAAAACGTTAAATGGGGATTTAAGAACTGCTCTGTATGGTGCAGTCATACATGAGCACTGCTGGCCTAAGTGAGATCTGCAGTTTTGACTCAGTAACCTCCCCTGTAAAAAAGGGATCTCTGAGGTTTTTACCTTTTCTATAAAGGCGTGGAAACAAATTCTATTGTTGGGTGCTGCTGTATTTCTTTCTAGAGCCAGGCTTTGTTTCTTATTATCTCAAATGTTGAAGTAACTGATAGGATATTTTCAGCTGTTTACTTCAATACGTGTTATTATCAACTATTTTGTATAGAAACTATTTCAGTTATTTTAAAATCCGAAAAACAACCGAGTCGGGCTGTCTAAGTAAAAAACACACTGGAGCTGGGTGCCCATCTCCAAAGGGTCCCCAGAAGCGCTGCCATGTAAGTGAAACCTTACTGCAAAACCCTCTGCAGACCTACTGAAGCAGAGCCCATTTCTTGTGGCTGGTACCCCCCTCTTGTGGACTTTTGCTAAATTACACACCAGAACTCCTGTATTTTGTCTCTGAATCAGTCTCTCAGCCCTGCTTCTGCCCTGTCCGCTAATTTGCAATATAAATGGACCTAAGTTAGATGGGAGGATTTCAGTAGCGAAATTTAACCTATTTTAAACTTAATCACTAATTTTGGTTTATTTGGACTTCTCAATCCATGCCTTCAGCTTTTTCTGCTTTTTCAGTTTTACTTTAACTGGTTGATGCAGCGTTAAAAAAACCAAAAACTTACAGGTACTTGAGGCCCAACTCATGCTTTATATATTTTTAGCATCACAGATCTTCAAAGCTCTCTTGAAACTTTAGTAAATACAAAATGAGGTATGGAAACTGGCACCTGTGAAATTCACTAAACATGCATATCCATGAAAGTGCTGTAGCTAGAGATATTAAAGCAGTAATTTTTGGATGTATAAATGAGCACAGCAAGTAGGAAGGGTGAAATTATTTCACTGTGGTATGTGGTATTGCTGTTGATGATGCCAGAATGGCCTGTGGTAATTTCTATTCTCAAGGACAAAAATCAACCTTAATTAAAAAAAAAAAAAAAAGAGAGAAAGAGGTCCATACCTGATTTCTTAGACTTGAGAAAATACATTTCACTACAATATGTAAAATATTGATTGTGTTGAATTTGTCAAATAAATGACTGAGATGTGACTGGTTTGTAGCAAAGAAACACCTCTGGAAAAAGAAGTTTTGTGTGCCAATGGGTTTCTTACTCAAACAGCAGCGGCTCAAAAGCAGTGGCTGCCAACAGATCCGGAATCATTCAAATGAAGAATAAGGCCCAAATATTTAGTGCTGTGTATGATTAATGCCTGGAACCGATCTCTGGTGAGATGATAGACACATGATTTTTTGTCTGTAAATCAGTTGTCATGTACATATTTTAGTCAACCACAACCTATGCTTTTGTTCAACACAAGTAATTGGGTTAAATACAGAGGTAACTGGTTGACATAAGATGGTTTGTGTTATATGTGACATTTTAAATTACTGTGTCCCCTCCTGGAACTCAGTTCTATGAATTTGTATTCTCTCATGGTTTCAAAACCATCTGTTTATCAGCTGGAAAATTGTGCTAGGAAAGTAGAGCTAATGAATGAAGTATTTATCCTTGCACTCCAGAGATACAGCGTGAGCATCTATAAAATGCCAAGGGAAGCTAATTAAATGAAATATTAGGAAAAATCCCAAATACAAAACTCTACAGTAGCAGAGTCAACTGTAGATGTCAGATTTGATTGTAAAAACAGGCTAGAGTGTTACAAGAGCCTATTTGAAAATGCTAGCTGAAAACCTTAAAGCAGTATGCAGCTTTGTCTTGCAGAGGGAAAAATTAGTTTGCTACTTCATGATAGCTGACATAACGAAATGAAGATGAATATGACTCTACTAGTTAATGATGAGGAAAGGGGAGGGACTGCTTCCTCCATGAGCAAATACCTGAGCTGAGCTTGTAAAGAGAATTCCCAAAATTACAGTGATTGCAAGATGAAAGGAAAAAAAAAAGGCAAGTCTGAAGTGTCTGAAGCAAATACATCAGTGTGGTGGTACATCCCACTTCCGCACCCACAGCCTCACTGCGATCTGAGAAACTTTCCTTAGGCCTTGACCTTGGTGAGCAGCACCTGGGCACAGCTCTGGTTCAGCTTGTCAGAAACGCTGAGTGTTCCCAGGAACCAGTGCTGTCTAATGAGCTCCTGCTTTTTTTAACAAGTGGCATTGAAATTTATTTTTCTTGCCTGAATAACAGCCCAAGGGAAATAATATTTTCATTATCAAACTTTCAAAAATTCAATGCGAGTTGCAGTCAGGATGGAAAATTACTTTGACTAAAGCCAGCTCTCTCACAACCCTATATAAAGCAGTCCAAAGTGAGACCCTTGGAGCTCTCCTGGACTGCAGTAGCTGCAAACAGCAAAACCCCTCTGAGAGCCAGCAAACTCTGAAGTTTGCTAAACTCAGAGGACAGCTGAATGATGTGGCTGATATCCCCACACCTTAAGCCTCAACCCTTCACCCGTTGAGAAGATGCAAAGGCAGATATGAGTAATCAATTGAATTCAAGAGGAATTCTTCACAGATATACCTTGTACAGACTCCTTTATGTCTGTGTGCATGCAAGTGTGATTATGCTATAACAAATGTACTAGGAAGATTGCTCTCCTAGATTCTTAAGTACTTCAGATTTGTAAGCAAGCAAGCCTGTAAGTAAGTTACTGTTATGGTATTGTAAATTTTATAATGAATCCTTCATAAATTTTATATTAATCCTTTGTCAAGTTGTATAACTTACCGAATAAGTAATGTTAAGTGCTGTTAAGTGCTGTTAAGGTTAAGTGCTAAATACTGTTAGGGTTAAGTGCTCTTAAGATTAAGTGCTGTTGGGCCCTTAGGCATTACCTGTTGGTCAAGTCCAGGCTCTGTTGAGTGAGGGGACAGGAAGGTCTTCGGTGTTCCTTTTATCCTTATCCTTATCCTTTTCTCACCGCCTCCACCCCTCCTCAGCCTGCACAGAGTTAGTTTGGGGTTTATTTTGGTTTGCATTGAATGATTGATTTTGGATTTTTGTTTGCTGTTTCTCCGTGTGATTTAACCGCCCGGTAGGTAATAGAGTGAAAACTTGCCAACAAACTTTGTCATGCTTTTGCTTTTATATTAAACCTGGTTTTGCCAATATTTCTCCTTTGAAGGTGATTCTTTCAGTGACCTTAAAACAGTTATTTGCAACACAGAGGGACAAAGAGGAGCCTAGAAAAGGAGGCCTCTTCTGTTTTATCATCTACAGCAACCTTTGCATCTGTTCTCCATTTCGACAGTCTGACAGGTGTGAAGAATCATAAAATCATAAAATTGTTTGGGTTGTAAGGGACTTTGAAAGATCATCTAGTCCAACATCTCATCTTGCGCTGGGTCAGGTTGATCAAAGCCCCATCCAAACTGACTTTAAACACTTCCAGTGATGGAGCATCCACAGCTTCTCTGGATAACTTGTTGTTCCAGCATCTCACCATCACTGTAAAATAACTTCTTCCTTATGTCTAATCTAAATTTACCCTTTTTTTAGTTTAAAACCCTTGCCTTTTGTCGTGTCACTACATTCCTAATAAAAAGCTTATCTCCCTTTTTCATATGAGCCCCCTTTAAATATGGAAATGCTGCAGTGAGGTCTTCTCATACTCAATTTTCTCAGCCTTTCTTCACAGCAGAGGTGCTCCAGCCCCCTGACCACCCTTGCCACCCTCCTCCTGACCTGTTCAACAGTTTCATGTCTTTCTTGTACTTTCTTATACATCCAGAGCTGGATGCAGGTGGAGGTGGGCCCTCACCAGAATGGAGGTAGAAAAAACCCTCCTCTATCACAACCTGCAGGACACACTTCCTTTAATACAGAGCAGGATACTGCTGGCTTTCTGGGCTGCAAGTGCATAGTGCTGATTCATTCAGAATTTTTAATCTACCAGTGTCCCCAAATGCTTCTCCGTAGGGCTGCTCTCAATCCCTTCACTGCCAGCCTATGTTGATGTTGGGGATTGCCCCAACCCAAGTGAGGAACCTTGCTCTTGGCCTTGTTGAACTTCTCAAGGAGCCAAAGTCAAGATGATCTTCAGACTTAGTTGGACCAGATGATATATTCTTGTTTTTGTTTTTAATGTTTTGTTATGCACTTCACCTCTATTCCTGTTGGCTAGTGGGTGGGATGGTTCAAAAGTGAAAGCAAGCAATGTGTTGCTGGATAACAGTTTCTTCAGCCAAAGCTGAAGTGCTTCTGCTAAAAGTGATTATCAGTGACATGAGCCACATTCTTCACTATTTACCAGTCAGACAGACACAGGCATCAGGAGGGACTGAGAGATGAGCTCAGGGTGCTCTGACAGAAGAACCAGTGGTAGCAGGACTGGACAAAGACCCTGCTTCTCAGGGAACTGGACACAGAATGCTCCCTGCTTCCCAAGAAACTCTCCCTTTTCAGCCTACTGTACTGCTGACTGAGCTTTCCCTATCGTCTTGGTTGTTCCTTGGTCTTGCCAGACCTAGATAAGCCTGAACACAGACCATGTTCTGGCATTTCAGGAATCCTGGTCTGTAATATCCTAATGGGCTGTAGCAATTCAAATATTCCTGGAAGATCTGGTCTGAGAAAACAGTGCTGGGACTTTACTGAGAGTAACAAAGACAAAGCATGTTCATTAGAATTGTGTCAAGTGAGGTCTGTCCATTAACTTTCTCCGTGTAGGATGCCAGAAGGCATTCTTGTTATTTGGAGCCAGATCCAAAGAGAAGATCCTGGAGAAGTCCTGATTTCACATTGAAAACCATGCAAGGATTGTTATGACAAGTAGACTGTGCAAGGAGCAGTTGAATTTGTGGGCAGTTTTGCTGTGAAAGAAGTCATTAGCTGAGGTCAAAGTGGTTTGGGGCATATGCATGCTACTGTGCTATAAAGAAAAAGAATTGGTTACATGATTAAGGGTCTCCTCTACATCCTGTTCCCAAATACAGTTGATGAGCTAAATATTTAAAGATCAGCTAATACCTTTAATAGAACTGATCTCACCCACACATCTTCAGTTTCTCTGGCTTTCAGTATGTTTTTTTTCTCACAGATCAGACTGAACATTTTGCTCAAGTTTGTCTTGTCCAATGACATTTCTTGGCTAAAGTTTCCTCTTCTCTGGCAACAGCAGAACTGTACTTAACGCTTAAACACAATGTGATGGTAGATTGAAATTGATGGCAGATTCAACCCACCCCATACATGTGCCTCACCCTTCCATGGAATGAGTACTGTGATAAGGCAGGTTGTATTATTTTTGGATTTTTAACTTAAAACACTCTGGCATTAGCTTTGCCTCAAGGGTTTGGTGGATAGCCAGAGTCAGAACAATTTCAGCCAACCAGATTTAATCTGTCACTGCATATGTGTCAAGGACCTAAAGGTGAATCTGCAGCTTCAGGAAAATTCTGTTTTAATCTGATTTATTGTCATCTATGAAAACATAGTATCACTTATTTTTTTTCTGAAGTAAATTGATATTTTATTTATTATCTTCTCACTGTTTGAAATTTTCCATCTAAAATAAACCATACAAATATATATTTTCCTAAAAAAAACGCAAACTCTCATTATCTCACAAATGTTGAGTATTCCTATTTGTCAAGAATTCTGAATTTTTTTTTCTAACATTTTCTTTTGAATTTCCAACTAGCTCTGTAGAAGTTTCTATTATGTGAAGTCCTGCCTTTGCTGTAGCAGTACCAAACAAGTTTGAGATTTCTGGTCCATTTCAGACTTTCTGCTGATATGCATTTGTTTCTTTTCCAAACTCTTTCAGTTTCCTTACTTGTCTGCTGTGTCCAGATTTGCCTGCTCTAAAGATCAGTTTGAGCAATTCTCCTTTTAGTCTTCTTTCATACAGCATAATCACACACATTGTTCTGTAGTACTTGAGAAAAACCAGAAATGTAATGTGATGGTTTAGTTTACTTTGTGACCTACCCCAGAGCAAAATGCTAAGGAAAAGTAAACTCTTCAAAGCCTTTCAAGGTTCATTGAAGAGTTTTGTATTTGAAATACTATTGACTAGTGTTACACTTCCAACCCAAGTGGATAATCAAACTACAAGGCCTTGCAAGGAGGTTTTTTTTTCTACTGGAATAAAAATTGTTGATACAAGTTTGATATGCTCTTAGTATAATCTTGTTTATTTGCAAACATGTACATAGATCCCATTTCTATGCAGGCAGAAGCAGCAATCTCTGGTGGGATGTTTCATGGCCTGTAAAAGAGGGTATGCCTGACTCCAGGGCTTGGTCCCAGGAGGACCAACTTTCATCTTTTCCTTAAGGTCACATCCATAAGTGTGTCCTCTGCCTTTCTGCTGTTCATATTCACAGCTTTCAGGCTATACCACAGCCTGTTTTTTTCAACCACTTAAGCCTTTCTGAATTTATCTTCCTTAGCTCTGGGTATGCACATTCCTGTGCATTTGAAAACAGGTATGAACTGAGAGTCAATTGTGCTGATCTTCTCAGGGAAATAGGAATTTCTGATGCTTTAAATTCAAAACAGCATGGCAAAAACACTATTTGAGCTTATCTTGGGAATTTTATAATCACAAATTAATATTATTCAGAATTTTTCCTTTGTACCCACTGTCTTTTGATAAAACTTAAGTTGAAGAGGTCAAATTGCCAAAATAATCATTGTACACTTTGGTAAACATATCAGAAAGGTTGAAAGAGTCAGTCTCTGGCTCTTACATAAATCCAAAAGCTACCACTGGAAAGACATTTTAATGGGACTTTTACTTGTTTTCTGACTAGCAGAAAAAAAAAATTAAACCAAGTGTTGCAACACTTCGTGAGACAGTAGAATAGCTGGCAGATCCTAAAAATTTCATCACCAATGCATCAGACCCAAATAATGAAACATGCACAGTCAGTAAGACTGTGGTTCAAAACAGAAGGCAAACATTAGGGAGAAAAATAAGAAGAAAGTGTAAGAAGAAATCAGGCATCCACAAAGTTTCACATGATTAAGTAAGATTCCTGATTTTTTACATTTTGAGGCTTTCTGTAGAGGTTATAGGGAAAATACAAGTTGTTCCATAAGAATTTTCTTTTTCTTTTCCCCCAGCTGTCAAACTATCCCAATCTTAGCTGCAAAAATAGCAACATTCTCAGTGTGGAAATAGTAGAAGCCAAAATCCAATTTTAAAAGTTCCTGGAAATATTCATTACCTTTTTGTCCACCATAGCAGCTGAGGTAGCCTTTTCTTGCTGTGAAGAGGCAACCTGAAAATTGTCTCAAGATGGCAGAGCCCTGATGAACAAGGTCAGCTTGCCCAAGAACTTCACTTGCCTTTGATTCTCACCCTCAACATGAGCCACATAAACAGCAGTGGGCAGAGCTGTAACAAGGTTGAATGTTTCCTGGATAAAATCCCTAGGAGTGGGAATAAAGTAATACTGGCTTTAATAAATGTGATGGAGAGCGGTGTAAGCATGGGCCAGGAGGCGAGCAGAAAGTGCTGCACTTCCCTCCACGGGGGTGTTGGTGCCTGTGGAGCTGCTGCTCAGCCCAGCCAGCTCTCAGGACCACATCCCTGCAGCCTGGCTGCTCTTCCTGCTCTGTGCCTTCCCCCAGCAGCCTGAGGCAGGTGTCTCCTGGGAGCCACTTCTGCACCGGTCCATCAGTAAGCCAGAGGAGAGAAGATACATCATAAACAAATTGTCTGATAAGGCCTAGCTGCTACTTAGTGTAAGTTTGGTGACTAGCAGTAACTGTTTTTTCCTTTTTTTTTTCTTTTTTTTTTTTTTTTTTTTTTTTTTTTAACTCTGAGGTTTATTTCAGCAACACTTGGGAGACCTTCCCTTATGGTCAGAATAAAACCACTCATTTTAAAGAGGGTATCAGCATTTTATCTTGGTTACTTTTAACACTGCCTGGCCAAACAGCTTGATGACTTCAAAAAACATTTTTCCCTGCATGAAACTGCAAAGAACCATCTTTAACTTTCTCTTTTATACCTAATTACATCTACCTCCTTTGCTCAAGCATTTCCTGATTGGTTTTCTGTAAACACTGCAGTATCCCCTCCAGGCACTGGGGAAGGTAACTTTGATTTTGGCCCAGGTTTGTTGAGGGAATTGGACCAACCTACCTTCAGAGGTCCATCCAAACTGAATTATCTATGACTTTAGATTTCTTAAATGCTGAAAAATAACCATTGCCTCAGTTTTCCTTCAGCAGTTATTATCTCACCAGGATGATTATCCTCTTGTTCTTAACCTTGCACTTGCTCATTGACACAAATTTTAGTCAACAAGGTGAACTTAGGAAAAATATGTCAGTGTTTTCTCTGCTAATCAGCAAATAAGATCACTGTGACTTTCCCAGCTAATTAGGTTCCTTATGAATATTAATATGTATTAATAATTAATGTCAAACAGTTTTCTCACACCGAAACTTTCCTGCTTGTATTTTTGCAGAGCTTTTAAAGCACCATGAGAAAAACTCTCCAGCTGAGTGACAGAGGCAACTACACAGTTCCCACTCAATTTAATAGGCTTTTTATTATATTTGGAACAAAAACTGTATAAGAAAAAGTTGCGATACAGAACAAGCCATAGGTAACTTCACAGATAAATACTACACTCAGGCTGATGCTGGGAGAACCAATGAATTTTTAAATCTGCCAAATTTACTGCTAAAATCAGTATAACTTGCATGATTAAGAATCTCCCCCTAAAGTCCTAGCTGGATAGTTCTAAGGAGCTAAAAGGAGCAGGTCTTCTCTGCACCTTTCAGGGTTTCATGGACAAAAGAGAGCTAAGGGGCAAGACAGAAGGGGAGATTTCTGCAGTTATCCATGAAAGATGATTATCTATTTACAAGATTTTATCCATGGGAACTTTGCTGTACTTCCTGCTTTCTAACCATTTGCATTTGGGATTCTGATTCTGCAGTTACTGAGTTATAAGTGTCCTCTTAGGAAGAAAAGTAGGAAGAAGGTCAACAGCCCTTTCAAAGGATAGCCAGGACGTGACTATTTATCTAAATGCTCAAGGCAATTATCTGGCTGCCCAGGCAAGGCACCCAGGATGTAGGAAACCAAAATTCAAGTGCCATTACTCTGGAGAAGGTGCTAGTCCAGAGCTCCCTCCTCTTTGCTATCACTTTATCCATCTGCTGCAGGATATTCTGTGAAGTTCTGGTTTGTATGACACACCTGAATATTCACTAGGACAAAGAAAGCAAATAAGTATAGTACTATATATATTTATATACATATATGTATATACAGAAAGCAAATAAGTGTAGTACAATATGGTCATTAAAGCATTCAAGAGGTGGGTGCTTTACCCAGTTCTTCCTGGTATTTAATAATTTTATGGAATATGCATTTTAGAGCTTCTCCCCTGAACAGCTGGGTGACTATTACACTCACCTAGCCAATTCCAATGTCCTGAGATAAAAACTGGAGGTGTTTTAGGTCTAGATGAATGCTTCACGTCTGAGGTATTACAAACAAAAAGCAGACACCTCCAGCCATGACTGTATAGAATTACATATCAGTATATACATTGTATCAAATCCTGCAAATGAAATAGGAGGGGCAAAATATTGTCCCTGAATCTGGGGTTCCTGTCTAAATTCAAAATGTCTGGGTCCTGTAAAGACATAGATGTTACTATTGTCAGGTTATGGCAACATCTAAGTAACTCTCACTAATTTTCTCTTGAAAAAATGTATTTACTGATTTATTACAATGAATAGCAACTATATTTTGCTCAAAACCACCCAAAATTACATAGAATCACTTGAGTCCTAGTTTTGTGACTTCATTCTGTAAAGCTTTAAAAATTTACAGATTTGAATACTAATAAACACAGAGTACTCAGCAGTCCCTCTCAAAAGAGAAACTAGGAACCTCAGTGAAGAAGAATTCATAAGTTCAGAAATACATGAAGGTAATTCTTGCACAATTCTGAAATGTTGGAGTTTTCTAAGAAAAGCCGTGAACTAATATAGTTGAAGGATCCTTCAGAGTCTAGCTGCCAGGCAACTTATTTCCATTCTCTTGTTAAACCAAGACATTCAATGTGTGAAAAGCTCTAGTCTGATCTCCACTACCTTGCAGAACTATGTCAAATCTGGGACCTAGAAGTACAACATTCTCAGTCAGATAGTACATTTGCCTCTGATACCACATATCAGCGTTGCAGCTCTATAGTCATACTGTACCATTACTAAACTACTTTTTTACTGCCTTGCAATTCCGTAATAAAAAAAAAAAGAACAAAAAACAAAACAAACCAAACTTGTAAAAACACATATTAATTTTCCAAGAAACCTTAAGGTATGTCATGAACAATTAAAGACATTCCTTGGCTAGAAGATTTGTTACAGCATATAGACATAGAGGGCAGGAGGAAGAGAGTGAAAACAAGAAAATCATCCCATTAGCCAGTTAGGATAACATTGATAATTTACTCATTCCTACATATTTGTTATTCATAGAGGGCAGGAGGAAGAGAGTGAAAACAAGAAAATCATCCCATTAGCCAATTAGGATAACATTGATATTAAAAAATGTGAATTCTTGGGAAGTTTTGAGTGTAGCACAGTGATGTCTGGGGAATGGCTTTGGGAATAATATTGTAGGCATAACTTCTGCCAAATGGTATCAGCAGCAAGAGAGAGCTAAATTTAAATATCAAAGACATTTAAATTGACACACACACCACACACACACTGGCTGCTGGCCAGAGACCTAAGGAAAGCTGTGTTGTTGGGTTTGTTTTTTAATGAATTCCTTTTTTGGATCTCAGGGAGCTTGGTAGCAAGCTGTGTGTCAGGATGTAGCACTACAGAGGCAGTGAGATATGAAACCGATGTGTGGAAGATCAACAGTAGATAAGTATTTTAAAGGTAGTTGGATAGAGGTAGTAATTACACACACATCAGCAGGAGAGGTCACCCAAGGACAGAGGACTGAGGATGGGGGGAAAGCAATACCTTTTGAGAAGGCTACACCATGGGGTGGGAGGAAAAGCTTTGGGGAAAGACTTAAGGGACAGTCTAGACTGAAACAAAGAGCATAGAAAAGTCCTTATGCCCAATGCTACAAGGGATCAGAGGACAGACATTTAATACTGGTGTCAAGGGCAACAAATACATCAGAGAGGATGAAGATCATCCAAAATGTGCAGGCTTGAACCTTAGTTAAGAAGTAGACTTTTAGTGATTGTACACAGAGGATGTCTACAAAGAGGAGCCATAAGGAACAGACTGAAACTGGTCTAAGATTCAGATCACAGCTATTTATTTCCTTATTGCCACCACAATCACTTTGTTAATCTGTTTTGTTTTTTGTAGCAGTTGTAAACATCAAGAGCTGTAGAACCAAGTGTTCTGTCTCTAGTCATGTGGACAGCCCCAAAGGTCAGAAGAGATGCATAATGGGCCAGGAAGGTTTTGTTTCCCAGGAAAAAATAAATAGCAGGGTAACTGAAGGATTAATGCACTGAACAGGGGAATAGGGAAGAAATGGCACAGTCAGCAAAACAAGAATGGAAATAACAAAAGCTGTTGATTATCATATTACATTGCGGTTGGTGGGTCCAATTAACATTTGCTACCTTTGCTGTGTTTGTTTATGAAACCTGCAACTAGTACAGAAAGTTGCACATTAATTGAAAAGAAATCAAGTAAGACAGATAATATTGTTTATTGCTAAAATCAAAGTAGTCACTTAGTAGCTTATCTTGATAAGGCCTTGCTGAAATGGGGTGGCATCTTCTCCACAGACACTGAGGTAAAGAAACCTCTCCGGAACCACTTCCTTAAGCATACCTTCAGCTGCCTTATTTTATTTAGTTTGCATATCATTTTCTAAGCACTTCTTAATTGATTAACATATTTTTAAGTACATTAGGATATAACTAATACTGGCTATGCAAATTTGGTAAATTAAAGTACAACGCGCAGCTCATCTGCAATACATTGAATTTGCATTGTGTTTTTCAGGCCTGCCTTTCCCTGCTTGCACTCTGCAAAGCTAAACTCAGCAGTAGGGAAGGACAGAGGGTGAAAAGTTTTCCAAGGACTCCTCACATGTCTTCTAACAAGGTGCAGCAGATCTTATTTCCCAGTCTCTCCTCTCTTGGGGCCAGCATCTCAAGAAACACCAGCAAGTATCAAACTGTGCAGGCAGGAATGGTCAGACAAGGGCCCCTACCAGTGATGCTTCTGAGACCTTGGAGCTTCACCTGGCTTAATTCTCAGTACTCTCTGCTGCAAAATGGGTATAATTATACTCATCTGCCATGCAAAACTGCAATGTTTTCATTAGCTAAGATGTGCTAAGCATCTGGAAGAAACTTGGCTCACTTGAAATTATTAAAAGAGAACACAAAGTTCTCAACAGGTCTCTTCAGAATGAGAAACTGTGCTCAGATTAAATAGGTGATATTTGTTTAAAAGTCATTGGTGGTGTGAAATACTGACACCCCATCTTCTCCTTATGCCTTGCAGGAGCCTGTGCGGAGCATTCAGGATGCAGGGAAGGGCCAGCAGATGGCTGTAGATGGCAGCGGCTGCCTGAAATGGAGCAGGTCCCAGGATGCCAGAGGAAACCCGGAGCAGGCTCACCCGAGTGATTGATACCAGGTACCTTTACAGGCAGTCTTTGGGCAGAGTCGGTCCCCAAATAGGCTCAGCCAAAATCAATTTCTCCTGTTCCCAGTGTTTTGAAATCAAACCACTCACACCAGGGAATTTGTACTTCAGAAGTGCCTACTACTGAATAAATTGTTGCTTTCCACTATGTAAAAGGTAGTGTGATTGATACCAGGTACCTTTACAGGCAGTCTTTGGGCAGAGTCGGTCCTTAGTTATCCATGCCCCAAACAGGCTCAGCCAAAATCAATTTCCCCTGTTCCCAGTGTTTTGAAGTCAAACCACTCACACCAGGGAATTTGTAATTCAGAAGTGCCTACTACTGAATAAATGGTTGCTTTCCACTATGTAAAAGGTAGTAGCAAATCATAAATATGTTTATCAAAGCGTTTCCCAACTCGACAAGCCAGTATACCTCAATTCTGAACTCACTTGAACACGTTCACTGACACCACTCCTTGATACTCTAATTTTGTCAGGCTCTTTATCAGAAATTTGGATCCTGCAGTGTATCAAAGCGTTTCCCAACTCGACAAGCCAGTATACCTCAATTCTGAACTCACTTGAACATGTTCACTGACACCACTCCTTGATACTCTTAATTTTGTCAGGTTCTCTATCAGAAATTTGGATCCTGCAGTCTATCAACCACACTCATCTCATTATGGCAAGTGGGGCTTTAAGGAGAAGGAAAGTGGCTTGGAAAATAGTCTCTCTAATCTCACCAAAAGGGTATCAAAAGGCAAGAATCTTTCAGATTCTTGGGAAAGATTTTGTATTGGTCTTCCTGCTGGACTCCCATGTTCTAGGATTTCAAAACACAGTAGTGTTTTTGGGGGGTCTGTCTGTCAGAACATTCCCATGTCAAAGGATGAAGATATCACCAGGGCCAGTGGAGGCATCAGAGAAGGGAACAGTCTGGAGGTAGCTGCACAAAACCAAGCACTAAACCAAGAGAATTACACAAGCATTGCACAAGGGAGGCTT
Source organism: Passer montanus (assembly GCF_014805655.1). Taxonomy (NCBI): domain Eukaryota; kingdom Metazoa; phylum Chordata; class Aves; order Passeriformes; family Passeridae; genus Passer; species Passer montanus. The sequence continues at coordinate 5,873,963 of NW_024368041.1, read as the reverse complement.
CACTGCAAGTGTTGCCTCTGGCTCGCATTCCTTTTAAGCTGTTATAAAACTTTAAATATAATTAATAAATAACCAGGCCTCTCAAGCAGAGATGAGTTCAAAGCTGTGCCCCCTGCTTGAACCGCGTTTGTTGGTTCGGCTCTGGATGTGAAAGTCCGGCGGATCGGGGCAGCCTGCGGGGCTCAGCCGGACTGGCCCGGCTGCATTGCTGCTGCTGCCAGGACAAAAAACCCCGCCGGCCCCGAAGGTGGGGCAGGGCTGCGGGCTCAGCCGGACTGGCCCGGCTGCATTGCTGCTGCTGCCAGGGAAACAAACCCCGCCGGCTCCGAAGGTGGGGCAGGCGAAATCACAGCCCTCATCGCAGGGCACCATGGAGATAGCTCCTTCAAACTGCCCTTCGGATGAAGGGCGAGCAAGGCTATCTCTTCCCTGACATCGGGGGAATTCCTGCTCCTCCCGTTCCCTTCCCTTGCAGGACCAGCAGCGGCCCGAGCCGCCCTGGCAGGGCTGGGAGCTCAGCACTGCCTTCATTTCGGTGCCCCTTCACAGGAAGGAGGGGCAGGGTGGCAGGAAAGGCGAGGGAGTCACTGGATTGAAGGAAAAAACCTCTGCCTTTTAGCTGCCTGACGGGAAGGAATCTTCACCTCTCCCACCGTGCCCTCAAGGCAATGCTCTAAGGGAAAATTCTTTGACAATTGTCCTCCCCTTCTTTCTTTTGTTGGTCAGCCTTTGCAAAGCTAATGATTAGCTCTGGAATTAAAACATCCTCAAATTCTTTAAGTATGTAAAAACAAGTTTTTAGACCCATGTTACACTTTGTAATTTTTATCCACTCAGTAATTTCAAAACTATTAGAAATCTGTTCTCTGAGACACTGGTTGCAATTAATGTATTGGTTTCACCTGTACTTGTGTTCCTTTGTGCCACAGCCACTGCTGTGGAATGTTAATATCAAATTTAAGAACTACTTTTCTAATATAACAGGCTGTTTATTGGGAGTGTCTGGGCTAAAGAGGTAAAAGAGTATGACTAGACACAAACACGAGTCAATATATACTATTGCTGATTAGAAATACTAATAATTACACTTCATTGATTTCAGCTGAGATTTTATTGGAGTTTTTCCTAAAAATCTGATCACTTTCATCTAAGGATGTAAAAAAGAGTGCAGCCTCTAACAGCTTTGAAAACATTGGCTGTGGTTGCTGGTCAGAGACAGCAGGGACTCAATTTCTAGAACTGAGAAAATCTCTGTGTGTTTCAAATACTACACAGAACGTTTAAAAATGAATACTATAATCTCATGCTTTTTATTGTAGTATTTTTCCTAGTAGGTGCAAATTCAATGCATGAAACAAAATAAGCACTGAGTACCAAATACTCAGCAGCCAGATGCTTATAAGTAGAGATTAAGAACAGGAATATTACTGCAGCTTTATAAAATGTTCATCTACTATGAAGCGATAATTAATATCAGGTCTTGTTTAGACTTTTAAATTAATGATGCATGACAAATTGCAGCTCAAAATTGACCTAAGGAGGGCATAAAAATTCAGCATAAAATATTTTCCAGGGTCGTCATAGAAGATAAAGCCTAGAGTACATTAGATGGCTAATTTGTCCCCTGGTTGATGATCCATGATTTCAAGACTAACTCTTGTAGCAATATATTCTTACAATAAATCAGTTTAATATTTTACCATGTGTAAAATGGCGAAAGGCACCTTATAATCTGCTAAGGACCTACTCACAAACTCTGGCTTTGAATTTGGACACATGAGTATACCAAAAGAGTCCAGGAATTTTCAGATTTTATCTAAGAATAAAATACAGTAAAAGTAAAGAATATTAAAGTAAAGAAGAGCCAGGATCAACAAGGAGGTTTTAATGCCAAGGATGACTGTGTATTCAGGTAATGCATTTACATACCATGGAACAATAGGCTTGTTGGTTGCTGCAGATTTCCCTTGTCTTCAAGTGTCATTCTTGACTCATATCCTGGGACATCCAGGAAGAACTGAGACAGAGATTGGAAAAGGGACAAAGAGAGGATGCTGGTTTAAGAGCTTCATGTACTTACAAACCGATTTTTAAAATATTGTTTTATTGAAAGTAGAACATTTTTTTAAAAATCTGCTGTCTAGCTATGTGCTATGGATGATGTGCAATTGCCTTCTCTGCTATTTTCTCTATTTAATAAGCAGCTCTGTGAAGTTTGGATGACCCCAGGTTTTGTAGCATTGTTGAAAATCCCTGTTGTGTTATTGTGCCCAGGAAACATGAAAAAATTAATGGAGGGAGGGAGGGAAGGAAGGACACATTGTACTTTAGGAGAGACAGGAAATGGTTGACCCTTCTTCATGTGTGTTAGCAAGTCCTTGCTGTCCTACCATGAGTGCACCTAAGCTACAAGACAAGCTGTATGATTTCTGGAGATTTCTCCTAGCCATGTTTCCAAAAGTGGCAGCTGTCAGGAGGAAAAGGATGTTATAGGTGTTTACTGAGCACAATGGGATCAGGACCTTCAGGCAGTGTGGGTGGGGGATGACCTGACTGTGGAGCTTGACTGGTGCTGCTGGGTAGTCCTAAAAGCAGAATTGTAGGTTGCTGGAAAAATTTATGAGGGAAAGTTTATATCTCTACCAAAATTATGTAGCGCTAAGTGAAATTTTTGAGATTTGCATATTTTAAAGTGAATACCTAAATACCACCAAAGCCTAACCTCAATCATTCATGGCCCTTCACAGATCCAACCCAGTGGGCTCAGAGAGATATAGAGGAAAGATCATAAACCAAGTAAACTTCAACATCTGTAATAAACAGATATTTGTGTATGTAAAAGTATTCAAGAAACTCAATCTTTCCAGTTCCAGATCAGTTCCCTCACATCATCACAACTGATTATATTGTGGCTCACAAAAGGCAGGTGACTGACTATGGACTTTTATACATTTTCATACACTAAACTATCAGGTTTGGTTTAAAGGATCCATTGTAAACAAAGGAGGGAGAGAGTTTCATAGACAGAAAATAAATTAAAACAGTTATTCCAACATTTCTTAAAAATTACTTGTATAGAAGAAGACAAGACACATATTTTATACTTCTCAAAAACAGAACATAATCCTGATATTATCTTAAGGGATTATGTGCTGAAAAGTAGCTGTAAAAACATTTAAAGTATACTTTTTTCCCTCACATATTATTTGAACATCATAGAGCACTGTTGTCTCAAGTGTTCTGGGAGTCTGAACTGGTGATATGGAGGGTGTTTGGTTTCAGTGGACAAACTCCCATTACAGTATTGTAATAATTTGAATGAGCAGTTAAGATGGTTTTGCTGGGATAGAGTTAATCTTCCTCATAGCAGCTGCATGGGGCTGTGTTTTGGATTTGTGCTGGAAACAGTGTGGTAACACTGGGATGTTTCATTACTCCTGAGCAGGGCTGACACAGTCAAAGCCTTTCCTGCTCCTCACCCCAGCAGCAGGAGGCTGGGGGTGCACAAGGAGCTGGGAGGGGACACAGCCAGGACAGCTGACCCCAGCTGACACAAGGGACATCCCACACCATATGGTGTCATGCTCAGCACATAAAGCTGGGAAGAAGGAGGAAGGGAGGACATTCCAAGTGATGGCATTTGTTTTCCAAAGTCACTGTTATGTGTGATGGAGCCCTGCTTTCCTGGGGGTGGTGAACACCTGCTTGCCCATGGGAAGTGGTGAATGAATTCCTTGTTTCACTTGCTTGTGTACACAGCTTTTGCTTTGCCTATTAAACTGTCTCTATCTCAGCCCACAAGTTTTCTCACTTTTACCATTTCAGTTCCCACTCACACCACAGGGAGTGAGTGAGTGTCTGTGTAGGGCTGAGTTGCCAGCTGGGGTTAAATTACAACAATTGTTCGCAAGACTGTTTTTTTCTTGGTCTTTTTGCACACACCTTTATGATGCATATCTTAAAATAACACAACAGTCTGCAAGGAAATGAGCCTGATCATGGAATAGAGAGACAAGACTTTCTTCCCACTGTCCTCTCGGCTGGCAGAATTTGTTCTTCGTTCACTCTGCCAGCTTGCCAATATGTTTTCCTGTAGTATTGATTTCCCTTTAAGTATGCTTTACAACCTGAACCTACCAGCTAAAAACACTTCATAAGAGCAAGATCTTATCACTTGATGACTTGTGATATCATTAATGTGTTTTAACTTTGGTGTCTATCCAAGCAGGTGTTTTATCTTTCTTGTGAGCAGCTTTCATGATTAGAATTCATGCCCTATTTGCATGTCAGTAATAATAAAAAAAGCCCCTTCTTCTACTTAATAGCTGGATTCTGTTCACTGGAGAATGAATATTATAGATATCATTACCAAATCAAAGAAGTTTTATTTTTCTTTTAAATCATCACAGACATCAACAGTGAGTTGTACTATAAGTATTCTATCTGCTCAGACATAAAAATGTATTGAATGACAAAATCTTCACCATGACCATAAAAAAATCAAAATAATTAAATGGGACATGAAGCAATTTGTCCACCTTATGTTATACCTGGTGTCAGAAAAGCAGATGATGTAACCTCAGGCATTTTCACTCACACCTCAGCTGTTGATCACTATTAAACACAGAAGACTGGCTTTGACACAGCAAGAAGCTGATCTAACACTGCATCACCTAATCTCACTGGCTAATTAGAAACACTTGAAATTGATTCTTTCTGAGGGCCAGCAACAGCTGGTACGGTGCATTCAAATTGGCAGAAGCTGCTCTGATGTACTAACTGCTGCAACTGAGCGCTGTCAACCCCCCACGTTAAAATCAGTCTTTAGGTGTTAGTTCTTTCTGAACTGGTGCAGTATTGTGCTGTTTTAGGGGAGCCTCTGAGTGTTGCTGGGAGGAGTGAAAAAAGAGTAATAGCAATTTATGCAGAAAATAACCATAACTGCTACTCTGATGAGGCTTCACTGCTTAGAAGGGCATGTTTTCCTCAGCAGATACTCAGTCAATCTGTTTCTCTTCTGCCTTGTACTTAGGTTGGGGCAAATTGTCAGACTGCCCTTCGTACAACAGTGCCTTGAAGAAAAACAAAGAAAAAAAAATACTTTTTCATTCCCTCCACCCTCCTTCAGTGTTTGTTCTGCCTGTGCTGTGTTACTGCATAATCTTGCCTACTGCTGGCAATTTGGGTAATGTAGACATTTACAGTTTGTCATTACAGAGTATAGGATTAGATATTGTAAAGACTTAACTTTTCTTATATTACCAAATACTGATTTGTAGCAGCCTTATTGCTTTCCATTGCTACTTAGCCTTTGATAGGTCTGGTAGCAGTGCTCGCTTACAGAACCTACCTCAACCCTCTTGCTTTTGCTTTGAGATTTTCCTGTTTGTTGACAGAAGAGTAGCCTGTGGGCCTTATTGCTTTCCATTGCTACTTAGCCTTTGATGAGGTCTGGTAGCAGTGCTCGCTTACATAACCTACCTCAACCCTCTTGCTTCTGCTTTGAGATTTGCCTGTTTGTTGACAGAAGAGTAGCCTGTGTAGCTTCTCTTCTCTTAGAAATGAGAGAAAGAGCACAAGAAGATGTGAGATTTCTAAATCATTAGAATTCACTCAAAGGCCAAATTTAATTTAATTTTGGCTTGTGTTTGCCTTGGGTTTTTACCTCTGTTGTTTATATCAGCCCAAAATACTGACAACTCCTATGATACCCTGTCTCTGTAAATGAAAAGGCAAAAAATTTTACTAGCATAACTGTGCTTGTAGTGAAGGTAACATATTCAGTAATTTACCTCAAAACATTTTTTTTTTTAATTTATATCTATCTTAAAATGCAGCTGTTTTAACTCTTAAGATATATTTGAGTTTACAGTGAAAAACTGTGTGAAGAGTATAATTATGTGTTCATCCTTAACCCAGATCTTAACTTGAAGGGAAAAAAGAGTCTTACATAAGAAATAGAGGAACAAAAAAGACTGTTGGGTCTATTCTATTAAAGCTCACTCCATTCAGAAAACATTTCCCTGCGGTCAGAATCTAATTGCTTTCTGAATAACCATTATGTATTCGCCTTTGCCCACTGGGCCATTCCAAACGTGACATTCCTTAGAGGGGAAAAATGACATCCAGCTGTCGTGTTTGGATTTCTTTTTTACCAATATTTCATCCAAGAAGTTGTATTAGGAAAAAAAAATTGAGTTACAAATGCGGTAAGTCTGATGATAAGTGCTAAAATTAACATTTGTCACATTCCTTAGTTTATTACCTGTGTGCTATGATACAGGTTTTCATTGCATCATTCTGTGCCATGTGTTCCATACGATGCTTGCTTTGCTTAGTGCTAAGGAGGGGTGATTTCTGTTGAACGATCAGCTTCAACAGTTTCACTGTGCAGCTTCAGACCACGTTCAAATGTGTTCTGTTTAATACTACACCCAAGCCACAAATGTTAATTTCCTCACAGCCTTCTCTGTGGTTCTTGGAACTATAATCAATATTGAATTCATTGTCATACCTTTCTGGAGATGAATATAATTCCTTGTTTTACTAAGGCAGAGCTGAAGCCCGGTTAAGCAAATATCAAAGATATCCAGTTGTTTTGGATTTCCATTTTGGGGTCATGAGAATACTAAGTTTATTTGGAATACTTTACATGTGTTTTAGATAACAACATATTATTACCGCAGAGAGAAAACACGGATGAGCTGAAATGCAGTAAATTGTCCATCCCTTAGAGGCCCATCGCAACTGCTTTTCTATACGTAGTCCCATTCTGTTGGAACCCTTCCATCCACTGTCCTAGTCACCTGAATACTATTTTCCTTGGCTGCCATAGTCAAATCATACCAAGATCTGGTGTTCAGATCTTCCTTCTGCTCAGTCTCCTCTAATTCAACATCCCAGGATATGTCTGAAGTAATTGCCAGGAAAAACTATGCTGCTAAGTGTGGGAAAGGGAACTATCTATCAAGCCTGTAGTTGTGCCAGTCTTTGAAGATACTGATATTTTCATGGTTGCTAGTGTCACTTGTATGGGAGGCATGAGAGGGACATGCAGTTCCAGCAGACATAGCAAATATAAAGTGAAGAGGTGACTGATGGATGAGTCAGAGCAGGAGTGGTGCTGGAAGAAAGAAAGAATGGCAATGTTTGGTTTTATACTAATGAAAGGTTTTATACTAATGAAATAGCAGCAATGGAGGAGCGCAGGCAGGCAGGTGATAGCAGCCCTCCCAAAAGTAAGCTGGTATGGCTAAACCATCAGTAACTGCTGACACCCAGGAGCCACACATGCATTTTCAGCAGTTCCTGTGTAATTCCTGTTCCACAGCACATCAGGCCAGCACAGCCTTGCTGTGGTCAGACTTCATCCATGGGATCAAGCAAGTCTTCAGCTCCCAAAGCTGGTGTCATCAGATCTTCTGGAGGCCAGCTGGATACCTAAGACAGCTTTTACTGGCATGGAAGGAATTACATCCTTGGAATCACTGATTTCTTTTCCTGGCAAAATCTGTTGGAGTTTGCCATCAGTCATCTCCCTGCAGCATCTTCATACTCTTGCTGGAGACAATTTTCCAAGAGATACATTAAATGGAAAAGAGGCTGTGCTGGAGTTTTCTTAAAGGAGAGCTGATCTGTGTGTTCAGCTTGATTGATGTGTTCCAATGAATCCTGTGGTCTGGGACCTTGTGAGATGAGGGGCCATCTTAGCATTTCTAGTCCTGGATACCTGAGCACTGTGTGCTCTCTGACAGCTGCTGAGATCAGTTGGTTTTCATCTCCATGTACCTCCTGAGGCTGTGGTTCCCCACTTGTTCAGCTTGCAGAGACTCCTGAGAAGAGGTTTATGCTGGTTTTGGCCAGCTACAGGAGAACAGACAGCATGCAACACAGCAAAACAATACCTGCCTCATCTACAAAAATGGTTTTGGTAAAGAAGAACTAGCAAATGTAGAAGGTATTAATTTAACCAGTCCTTGTGTGCATGATATGTGAGATGCAGTACAAGGACCTTGAATACACATTTTAGCATCTCCTCAAATTATTGTTTGGGTTGTACTAGAGCAGTCCCACTGATCTAACCTGAGAAGTAAAGGTAAATAAATAAAATCCTACCTTTTATGATAGAATTTTGTGACCTCTTTTTCTTTCTCTTGAAACATGTTTCTTTATAACATACAGCTTTTTCATCTTAAATATAGGCAGCTACAAAAATAAGGTATGTAAAAATGTCAGCAGGAGCTTGACCTTTTTGAAACTTCTAAATAGCCATTCTAACTTTTAATCTATTTTTTCTGAAAATACAGGTCTAAGTTTAAATGCTGGCTCCAGGCAAACTGTTTGAATTGTTCAACTGTCTAAAAATATACTTAAAAGCTGCATGTGAGGAGACAAGATGCTGAAGTAGAAGCAAAGGAAAAGACAGAAAGTCAGAGCCTTCAGGAAGCTGTAGCACAAAGACTCCACAGAAGTTACCTTCAAATTATCCCTCATCTGCCTGCTCTTAGTGCAGATATTCATGTGGAAGGAGCATGCTGAATTCTTCCATCAAAGTTACATAAAAAGAAATAATCTAAAAATAACATTTTTTGACCAGGAGACCTAGAGGCAATGAAGAACAGCAAGATACAAAATATCAGAATTAAAGAAGGTAATTTGCTTCAGACAATCTTTCTAGCAAGTAGCTAGGGACAAAAAAAGTAATGCTGTTTGACGTAGCCTCTAAACACAGAAGACCTTGCAAGCTCCTTAGATTTTTCCTTGCTAGCATGACATAGCAAGGCCTTTTTCTTGGGTACTGTGTCTGCCAACTCAGGAACTGAGGAATATAAAGGCAGAAGGTTTCAACAGTGACCAAAGGGGCAAGGCTGATGAAATGGGCTCTTGGATTTTGTTCTCTGAGGCAAAGAAAATTTTGCAAGGCAGATCACCTGATTCCTTGCTCCATGCAATCTCTTTTCATTCAGTCACTAGAGGCTGCAGATAGTATGTTTCTTTATAAACAGCTTTGAAAGATTTCTGATCTGCCTTTAATTGGCTTACCATCCTGTCTTTGCCTGCAGTTCTGCATGAAATGTTGCTTTGTGACATACATTTCCTCTTCCTTTCTGTACAAAAGCAAAAGATGAAGATCAAGTTATTTCTGAATAACAATGTCTAGACACTATTGCTGGACGCCATCCAAAAATGTTTAAACAGGTCATAGCTTAAGCTGGTGTAAACTGGCACAGCTGCAGTGGCTTTGTTCTAGTTATCCTGGCTGAGGCAGGTGGGGATGTAGCACAAGTTAACCATGCCCTCCTTGTTCCCACTGCTCTGACAAAGACTTTTCTGAGCTTTACTCAGACTTATTCATTTTTGGGTACTCTGAGTGATGGTTTAATGTTAGAAATTATGAATGAGATTTAAGTGCATGACCCAGCGTCTAGACTATTGCTGGCACTTAATCTTCTGTCTTCCATGTAGGCATTGCTTTTGTACATTGTTTAATGTTTTACTGCTGTTCCAACCTGTGTGTTGGACTGTGTGCTCATTTGTGTGTGCAACTTGAGGATTGCAAAGAGATTGCTCTAAATGTACTTTATTACTTCTTTGTCTCTTTCTTCCTCCTCTCACCATGCTCAACCTTTGGTTGACAACAGCTTCAACAATTAATTATGAATCATCCAATCTGAGAAGAAATACTTCAATTGCTTTTCATAATCACCTTTCTGTCATCACTAACTACAGAAAAACCAAAATACTGTCAAGATTGACTTCCACACTCTTGTAAACAATCTGGTCTTGTTGTTTGCCTGCTGTTGAAACAATGAGGTAGACAATGGGCTGTAGAGAAATGGGCACAACCCCTTTGCCCAGAGTTTTACAGTGGCTCCTCTCATCTCAATACGCGTTCATTGCCGGCATCGTACAGGTCTCAGCACGCTGTGCTTCATGACAATCTTACCAACTCAGCTTCAACCAGAGGAAGAAATCCTTTCCTTGTTAGCTTTGGAAAGATTTGGGTTCTGTTTCAATGCATTTCATATTAAAACAAAAAAAAAATAGAGAAGTGAGACAAAATTGTTGCTGACACAGAGCGGGAAATGAGTGTTATCTCACCTAGAGGCACTTTGTTCAGAGAGACTCAAAATGCAAATTTCGTAATCTTGATCGTGTTCCAGGTGATGGCCCTGGTTAAGCAAATGAGTATGTTTTAACTTTGCAAACTGCTGAAAATGCAGGAAATAGAGAAAACAGCATGAGCCAGCAGTTGCCTTGTTGCATGGGGTGTGAAGCAGGAAAGGCGCCGTGGGGAGCTGGGAGCAGAGCCGCGTTGGCAGGTGCAGGGCTCACAGGAGTGGCTGTGCTGTCCTGGTGGCAGGGGCTGCTGGTCAGCACAGGTGTGAGGCAGGGAAGGGGACAGCCGTGTTACATTGTCTGGGCAGGTTAGTTTTGCACATTTCTCTCTCATATTAGTGTCTAATTTAGCAAAACAGCTGAGGGTCAAGGCACCCCCTGAAAAGCTTGCTTCTCTGTTAATGGATTTCAGGGGTTTGCTGTTTGACTACTTAACTCTTTTAACTCTTTTAGTGGAGGGAAAATATTCTTTGGAGACTCAAGGATCATTCAGACAGATTGAGTTAATATTTCTGCTCACAAGCAAGCCTTGTGTAGGCAGGGAAATGATTGATCCCTCTCTGTGCTTCCTTATAGTCTAATAGATAATGTGATGGAACTTGAGGGTATTATTTTTAAATGTCTATAAAGGATAATGCCTGGGAAGAGGCATCTGAGACATGGTCTGTAGTTTAACTGCTGATACTTTTATAGCAAGATATAAAAAAAGACCTCTAGTCTACTTTGTTCCCCATCAACCACCAGAGCTGCCAGATATCTTTCTTCTTGGAAAAGCACAAACTTTTACAATGTATTTGCTCATTTGATTTGGCTTTTCTCCTTGTGCTGTATCTCAGGAGGCCTCGCTCTTCCCTGGTGCCACCACACAGTGTGTATAGGGGACCAGAACCTGCATCTCTCTGTTCATCAGCCTATTTGAACTTCACATCCCTACTGCAGCGAGGCCTGTCCTGTCTTGCTGCTGCAGCCTCCTCACCTGGCCTTTGTTCCAGTCCTCCCTTCTCCTGTCACACATACACCCACTCAGGTGTGCTGGATGCCTTGGTCCTTATTTTATAGTCAGGAGGCTGAGGCTTGGGTTTCTTCAGGCCTTTCCTGCCTTACAAAGGGGACAGGAAGAAAAGATTGCACAGGACTTCCTGGTGACATGGAAGGAGGAGGAAGAAGTGCCTGGACCTACTCCAGCAGGCAGAACCTTCTGCATCCTGGCTTTCAGGGGAGGGAAACTCATGGGTCTGCAGTTCAGTGGCTGCTGCATGTCCTTTTGAGCCCAGCAGCTTGCAGATGGACAGGGAGGAAATGAACCAAAACTTTGAATTCTCTGCTTCTCTTGCAGTCTCTAATTTATCTTGATGGCACAAGTTACTTCTACATACCCAGCACCCCAAAGTCTTTTTGCATTAAAGGACCAGGGAGGGCTTTGCTGCAACTGGGATAAAAATCAAGCATTTGAGGGCATGTTTGGCATAATTCGAGCTATGACTCCTGATAAAGATCTTACAGAGCAACTTCCCTTCTTGTAACTTGCTCATGAGTAGACTACATTTTTACATACTTGGTTTATTGATTGTTTTTTGGGAGGGTTGGGGTTGTTTTGTTGGGGTTTTTTTTTACATTTTGGTTTGTGTATTTTCTGCCAATTCTCTCCTTGATGTTTGTGAAAGATTGATTTTGAACGTTTAGCAGTTAACATTTAGCAGTTAACATTTGAGCTGCTCCTATTGAATATATAGAGACACATGAGATTTAAATTTCACCTAGTCATGACTTGAGACACTTAATTTGACTCTTTATTAAGACTGATCACGCGGCCTAAGAAGTTTGAGCAAACCTTAAAATCAATTGATGGTTGAAAATAGAGGCATTAAGTTGCCTGGGAGCCTAGGTCAGTGCTCCTGTTCAATTCCCAGAGGTATTGACAGGAAGCCAAATACATTCAAATCTGTGTCTCATGAACCTGGGCAGCAGTGAAATCTAGAAAGAGAAGGAAGATTCTCCCCTTTGGCAACCTCAGAGGGTATGAGACCATTGTTTCCACTTCCTTAGAGAGTATCTTAGCTATCCCCATGTATATGCAGAGAACAATGTTTTCTGGTGTCTGCTTGGGTGGATGCCGGCTTTTGGTTTTGTAGCATTCTGCAATATATGCAAAAAACTTTCTGTGCACCTTCCTCACAAACCAAAATTGCTAAGGATATTCTTGTTCATGCCATGAGCAAGAATATCCTTAGCAAGTAAGTTGCAGTTCTTTCTACTCTTCATGCAGGTCTTGGCATGATGGGATGTGGGGCTGTAATCAATACTCCAAGTCAATATAACACTAGGTATGTACCAGTGATGCATCTTCTCATCATCCTGCAGCAGGAACTTCTGTTACTGTGCTGACATGCTGTGTCTGCTGAAGAAAGAGAGCTGCATCTGGGAAATATTTCTGTTGGATATTAAATGAAATTGTACAAGGATTTTATAGCAAGGTCTTTAAAGTATTGCAAAAAAAAAGGTGCTAATAATTTGAATTATATTCACAGTATTTTCATATGTTTTATATAGAATTGTATATGGTAGGTTCAAAGTGTAATTGGTTTTGCTTCAGTTTCTTAAGCTTTATTTCTCCCTGTAGTGTCTCAGCAAATTAATTGCCTCAACACTCTTCCCCCACTGACAGGAAACAAGGTTTTATAGGCACTGTCCTTCAGTAACTAAGAGCCAGGGTATGAGGCAGTGGTGCTTAGTAGAATTTTTGAAAGGTGACTATCACAGCATTGCCATGGAAATCAGTGGGATTTAACCAACTGGAAAATCTCCCCCCAAAATCTCTCTACCTCTCCATGGAGCTCAATGCTTTGTAAAACTTGGCCAGTCACCTCTGCACCTCTGCTCTGGGTTGTTGTATTCCTCTGTAAGAGTATTTCAGTTTGGGCACAGGGCAGGTTTCTGGCCACATCAGAAAAGCACTGCAGTAAGAGGGAGCTGCACTGGATTGTGTTATTTCCAAACTTCCAGCTAGGAGGCACCGGCGGGATGAAAGGCACAGAAGCCTCTCCCTGGCTCTCACTCCCTGATTGTAATGATAAGGTTTCACAGGGGAAAACTGCCGTGCTGAATGTGCCTCCAACCCCTCTGCTCTCTGCAAGTTTGGGACTTCCTACAGTAGGAAGATGATGATCACATTCCCCCCAAGGTCAGCCATCACACTGGGCAGCACCTGGGAGTAGGAGCTGTAGTTTTGGCTGGTGTCCTGTAGCTAGTCCCGCTAGGAAACCTCCCACTGCAGCAGGCAGAGGCTGAAAACAACCCATTAGCCTCTTGCTAATGCTGGAGTGCAAATTCCTTTTGCCCTGACCCAGGATAAACACACCTGCATTCTCTTCTTGCCTTAGCATTTTATTTTGCCCCAGTGAATAACAGCAAAAAAGAAGAGAGAGCTTTGTGGTTCAGGAAGCTGACAGTTATTAAAAGTAAGTTTTACAAGAAGGCAAGACAGAGGAAGGGGAATTCTGACAAATCCCTGATATGTGTGGAATGTTTTGTTTTTTTACATGGGAATAAAGCAGAGTTCAGAGTTTCTTCAATTACATTTTGGGAATTTAGTTATTTGAAAATAATTGTTTGCAGTTGCTTTATTTTTCCTGAGCCAGGACAACTTTGATTGATGTAACTGGAACAAACAGGATTGCATAAGTCTGCAGAGGTTTCCTGGTATGCTGGCCAGGCTTTATAGTGATTTTTATCATAGCTGTGAAATTCTCACCTGACATTTGTACTAGCACATCATGTCATTTGCAGCAATGCTAACATAAGGCATTCTCGCAGAACAGTCTCCAGCATGTCACTGTGGAGGGATGGAATGCAGACACCGTAAGTTTCTGCTGGACATGGACACAGCAGCAATAAAAATAACACCCATGATTTAGCAAAAGAAACCACAAAGGCCAGGTCAGCTTTGCATCTACTAAAAATGGTCCAATGTGATGACATTTTTTTATATCACTTCTGTATTTAATTCTAGAGTCTTGTCATCTGGAAGCAACATGGGCAGGTGGAAGTGAATGAAATAACAGCTCCAGGAGGTTTTCCTAATTTATCTTTTTTAATATTGCCTGCCATTTGTATTTATAACTAATTCAAGAACTTCTGGTTTTATAGTCAATGCCTTTTGGATGTTTCTGGGATTTCATATCAAAAGAACTCTTTGAAGGACAAAATGCAATATTCTACTGAAGACAAGGTTATTACCTGAAATGTTTGATTACATGTGAGAGAAAAACAGGTTTATAGAAACACAAAATAAACTGACATCCTGAATGTAAGCAGTAAGAAGAGAAAGGACATCTGTGCTTCAGACATCCTGTGACTGTGGTGACAATAATTCATTACAAACAATTGAGAACTGCAGAAAATCACCCAAGGAGGACAGTCTGTGACGACAAAATCTCCTGACATTGACACTGGAGTGATTCCCCTGCAGGCGGTGTAAAAGTCCTTTGAGACACCAACTTGCATCTACAAGAGAGACTTACAAAACCTAGAAGGCTGGTTTTGATCATGCATCTGACATACTCTTTATTTCTGCCTGCAGTGACATTGAGTGCTGGTGACTCAGTAACAGAGAGGGGTGAGCCCACACCTCAGGTTGTGCAGGACTGCCCCTGTGCTGGATGTCCCCTGGCCTGAGGGGGACATCCAGCACCACAGTGATGTCCACATCATCTGCAGGCTGGGACTGACAGCAGATCTTTCTCAAGTGTGGTTGGGCTTTTAGACAGGTGGGCAAGTAGCTTTGGGGTCAGGGTAAACTTTTCAAAAGCAGCAAGAGCCAGACTAAAAGAAGTTTTTAATTGTTCTTTGGTCCTGCTGATGTGTTTCACAAGGCCATATTAGGATAGCTAAGGACTCCAAAACCCCAGCACTTTGGAGTCTTTGTTCCATTTCTTGTTTGTGAAACTTAAGCTCTTGGCACAGAGTCCCAAAAGTATTTGGGCATGTTGAATCCTACGGATTCCTATGCTCAGGTAACTCAGCTGCAGCTGCCTCGGAGACTCCAGCTCAAGGGCTTCCTATCACTTCTGAGAAAAGATTTGCACTTTTAAGAATTTTACTCATTATTTATGGAAACAAAGAACCCTTTCAAAAGAGAAGCTTCAATTCCATAGCATGAGGCCAGCTGTGCCATCATTCCCTGTGGTGAGGGCTGCTCTTGCTTTGCTGGGAGCAGCACCAAGCTCCATTCAGCAGGATGCTGAATTAAGGTTGGACTTTGGCACTAGAGTAGCCCTGTTGAAGGATATACCTGCCTGAGGTAACAACTGATGTTTTTGTTCCTCATTCCTGCTTATTTAGAAAGCAGGCAAATAGTGATAAAGCTTTAAAACAATTCCAAGAAGTTTGTAATCGCAAACAAGCTGTGGGAAGTCTGATTTAAATCCAATTTTTTGTTTTTCCACAGAACATACGTTTTTTACACCAGGAAACGAATAAACATAGTGTCAACACGAGCCATCAGATTAATTCTTTAGGATTTGAAGGGCAGTTTGTTCACTGAGTGACTGGCTTCATTCCCTCTCCCTTCTGTGTAAATCTGAGAAACAAAGGACTCTGAAACAGCAAGTGGGACCTGTGTCTGCATTTGGAGTCTTAGGGATTTTCATTTCATTCTCCTCCATGAGCTTTGTATAAGCCTGTCACTGGCCTTCAGTAAAGAACAAATAAGCAGCAATAGCTTGTGTGGTGCCCAAACTATAAAACAATTGACATTAGTGGGAGCTTCCAGTGCTTGTGAGATACTTAGAAATGTGAGCCCCAATGTGAATGACTCGAGGAATGATATGTCACATTTTCCCTGGTAGTACAAAATCCTTAAGTTCATACATTATTTTTAAGAGGCTGTAGCTAAGTTAAAATTCTTGAGGAAACTACAGGCAATGATAGGACTGGATAATGACTTTGTGATCTGGACACCTGCCGTGTAAGGGGATCTCACATAGGATGTCCTGTGATGTAGCTGTTCCATTTTTCTGAGAATAACATTAAAGGGTTTTTTCTATTTTAGGAGGTCCAAAGCCTTGCAATGCCTCTATAAAAAATACAGAATTGCTCATATACAGTAGAAATAATGTAGTCTGATTTCCCTTTTATTTGAGTCCTATAACTGGATTTCTGTTGTTTAAGAAGGGTTGAGTAGTTCCTGCATCCTATTGTCCCGTCATGTGTCTGTCCATTCACTCTGCTCCCCTCATGGAGACATTTTTCCATGAAAAATGTAGCAGGAACTTTGCATGCTTGAAATAGATATTTCTCTGAAATCAACTAGAAGTTTCAGAAGAGAGCTTCATGTGAAAGAGCAGTGGCAGTGCCTGTAGCTTTGCTTAGGGAAAGGTGATGAGCAAGCTGGGAGCTTATGGGTGGGGATTAAAGGGCAGACGAGTGTGAGCAGCTGTGGTGGGTGCCTGCTACAGATCACTGATTGGGAAGAAGCAGCAGGCAACTGGGAGAAGTGTCATGTTTGCAGGTCTGGTTCTTGAACCACCCTGGTAGCTGCTGGGAGAAGAACACAGCAGGGCACAAGCAACCACGGCTGTTGATAACTCTTTTCCAGACACAGGTGACAGAGAAATCAGCAAAAAGAATCTGCTCTGCCTGGTACTTAACAATGTGGAAAAACTGGTCAGCAGTAGAAAAGTCATGGGTAGCCGTGGTTGCAGTGATGATGAGATGAGAATGAGGCAGGGAAATTGGTGACAAAGGACATGGAAAAGGTCAAACTCAGTGCCTTCTTTCCCTTGTTTTTTTTCATGTAATATTTGCCTACAGGAATCCCAGGTGCCTGAAACCAGTGGTAAAGTTTGAAGCAAGGAAGACTTGCTCTTAATGGATAAGGATTAATTTAAGGAGCATTTGTCCAGTCTAGACGTATAAAAGTCCCTGGAATCTGATGGGATGCACCCATTAGTACTGAGGGACCTGGTCAATGTCATGGCATGGCCACTCTCAGTTGTCTTTGAAAGATTGTGGTAACTTGAGGAAGTTTCTGAGGCCTGGTAGAAAGTAAATGTTACTTCTGTCTTCAGCACAGACAAGGAGAATTTGAGGAAATACAGGCTGATTAGCCTCACCGCGATTGCTCAGAAATGGAGGAAATAATCCCAGTTCCATAAATTTACAAAAGTCAAATCGTACTTCACTAACCCAACAGCTTTTCACAATGAGATGACTGGTTCAGTGGATGAAAGAAGAGCAGTGGATGCTGTTTGTTTTGCAAAGCTCTTGACATTGTCTCCTGTAACACCCTCAAGACAAAATGCTGAAGTAGAGACTAGATAAGTGGACAGTGAGATGGACTGAAAACTGGCTGAACTGCTGGGCTCAGAGGATGTAGATCAGCAGCTCAAAGTCCAGCTGGAGGCCAGTTACCACTGCAGTACCCCAGGGGTTGATACTGGGCCAGTGCTGTTAATTCTCTTCATTAGTCACCTGGAAAATGGGGCCAAATGCACCCTCAGCATGTTTGCAGATGATAAAGAACTGGGAGGAGTGATGCAAGAGCCACAGTGTCCTTGTGGCAAAGGGACCAGCAGCCTCCTGGGCTGCCAGGTCAGGGCAGGTGACTCTGTCCCTCTGTTCAGCCCTGGTGAGGCTCCTCTGGAGTGCTGTGCTCAGCTCTGGGCTCCCCAGTGCAAGACAGACATGGACCTGCTGGAAGGAGTCCAAGAAAAAGGTCACAAAGATGGTTCAGGGCCATATAAGCAGAGGTTGAGTTGTGATTATGCAGCCTGGGGAAGAAAAGGACACTTTATCAATGTTTTTAAATACCTGACTGGAGAGGAGAGGGGAGTAAGGAGATGGGCCAGACACTTCCCAGTGACACCACCAGAGAGGCAATGTGCATAGAGAAATATAGGAAATCCTGTGTGAACCAAAGAAATAAATGTTTATGGTTCAGTGGTCAAACACTGGACTCGGTTGCCCAAAGAGGTTGTGGAGACTCCATCCTTGGAGGTATTAAAAGCCTGACTGGATGCAGCCTTGAGCCAGCTGTTTTAATTGTCCCTGCTTTGGTCAGGGATCAGACCAGATGGTCCCCAAAAATGCTGAACTGTTTTGTGATTCTATGGGAGGGGCACATCTGTACATTTACACATGTGTGAACACACAGTATGACTTCAGAAAATCAGGCTTACAAAGATAACAGAAATTCTGTGAGATTTGTTTCAAGGGGAGTTATGAAGTTGGGTGCTCATATGGAGAGCACTGTTTTAATCAGTCTGTGTTTAGGTTTGGGTCTTTTGTGCAATATAGGCCACAGACTTTTTAGCATATAATGTCCAGAATATTATTTAATGTATTTTGATGCAAATACTTCAAAACTAGTGGAAAATGCATACTAAATGCAACAACCTGTGTGTCAGTTAAGCACATTGGACCAGGTTTTAGTTGCCTTACACTGTCCCTCACCAAGCCATGGTGTTCCAGCTCTGTGGAGTCCTGGGCTGTCCAGTCTGCCACCCTATGTTTATTCAGTTTAGGGAACCACACATCAGTTTGGGACCACCCACAACTGCCACAGAAATATTGGGAAGGACCTTCCTGCTTAACATCTATCTAGTGCTATAAATAAAAACACGCAAACGACTTCCACATTTTGTTCCTTCCTCAGGTGACCAGGCACCAGCATCTTGCTTCCATCACTTCTCTCCTCTGACAGTGTTTAGGCCCTTTTGAACAGCAACCCATGGAAGGCAATGGGTGGGCAGATTGACTATGAAAACAAGTTATTTATTGTGCAGTAAATAATTCAGCACAAATCATAAAGTCTAGTTAGTCTGTTCCTTTGAATGTCTTTAAATCAACACATTCTATATTTTATTTTCCAATCAGCTGCAAAGATGGTGCAGAACACAAAGCAAGATCAAAGGCTGCATATTATTACACTGTGTAAGTTTATAATGGAGACAGAAAGGAAAACAATTTCTCCTCTTCAGTCTATCATGTCACTGTATGTCAAGGATAGTAAATGAAGGCTTGTCCCTGATGCTGAGAAAATGATTTAACGGGAAATCCTTAAGCTGAGGACAAGGCAGAACAGTTCTGGGGAAGTGCTCTTACTCTCCATCACCTGCCAGAGGCTGCTGTCAATCTCCAGGAGGAGCTTGGATCTTGAATCCAGTCTTGTTTTGAACCAGTTAGTGCAGCTGAGCCAGATAAGCTTGGTCAGTCAGGGGAAATATGGATGTTATAATTGTTCTCTTGAGGAGTTCCTATTATGTGTATTATGCTAGTTAGGGTCTGAGTCAAGGAAGCATATGACCCTGAGCTTTGTTCACTCAAATTGAGGAGGGCATTTTGGAGCTTTGTGAACTTAAACATTTTTCTGAAGTGTGGTGGTTTTCTGAGGTAATGTCTGTAGCCATCCCAGTGGAACTAATGGAGAAAGATACTATTGACTCTTGGAATCAGCTTTCTCTGTAGCAGTGTTGACAATGCTGAAAAAACCCAGGGATCATCCATAGTATGTATCCCTACAAGGGGAAAGGTTGAGTTAAGCCACTGCCATTGTTTTAACTTGGACTGTCCTGGAGCTGCAGGGATGAGACCATCTGAACATTTCAGAGAACCAACAGTGAAGAGTCAATGACTGTTCAGACACTTGTGGAGGCTTTCTTTCTCTCTGCCCTCTAGCTGAAAGAGAACAAATATTACAGTGGTCTGGGTGACTTTATGTGACTGTGGAGACTAAACCAATGAGACTGGAAGAGATGAGATCCCCCCCCAGAAAAGTAATTTATTCACCCCTGTTTCCCTGTAGCTGCCAGAGCACAACAAGATCTTTGCTGAGGAAAAGGGAATACCCTGGGCTAGAGGCCTAGAACCTACTCGAGGGGTGGCAGTGCCAGCCACCAGGCTCTTTGCAGAAACACATCCCTGCTACCAGGATGCCTTGCTTCTCACAAAGCAGCTGTGTAGATGATCCACAGGAGTCCTGCCCTACCTAGGAACAGGGCTTTCAATCCCCCCTGGCACCACTCTGGCCTTTCAGCACTGTATGAAGTGGTGTGAGCTCACATCTCTCCTGTGTGTGTATTGCTGCCCAAACCAAGAAACCCTGTTAGCAACACGCAGCCAGGCCCAGCCGTGGTAACAGCGGATGTACAGTGACCTACTTTCAACACAGCTTATGTAACCTTTCTTGCTGCTTTATGCTTGAATGGCAGAATTTGCAACAAAAGGTCAATTTATGGCAGCCTTTTATTGCAAGGTTCTTTTTCTGTAGTCCAAAGTTATAATGACAAAATGCTCTGTTGAGTACAATGAGGACTGCAAAAATCAGCCCCACTTTTTATATAAGGCTTTAAACTTTATCTGTTCTAAACAGATTTTGGTGCTAAGCTTTTTGTTTGTTTGCTTGCTTTCTTATGAAGAGAGCTTTATTACTTGCATGGAGAGCAATAGAGGAACATGTGTGAATATGAATAGAGAAGGTCAGAAATGGTGGGTTTAAGTAAAATCATAAAAAATACTTCTGACGCTCAGCAACCCACCTCTGCATTGAGGGAAAAGAGCCTAAACCACAGCAGCCTAGAAAAGGGAAAACTGCATGGCAAAAATGGAATGGGAACTTGTCCCCTGCCAAGGGAAGGCATGAAGTAAATCTGTTGTGACCCAGCCATGCAGGGTCATAAACAAGCTGAGATAAATACAGGAGGAAGGACACTGTGACAATAGTTAGCCCAGAAGGCTGAGACACATGGCTGAGTTCCTACATGTCAGCTCTGCTGCAAGAGCTGACTGATTCACACTTGGCCTACGGCAGCCAGGAGGTGAAACACATTATGTTAAGCCTCCGTGGAAGAGGGTTGGATGAACGTGCTCTCCTTGATTCTTGTAAAGGAGTGAGAGCATGACCATGAGCTGTTCCTGCAGTTGAGCTAACATGGGCACCCAACACTGCACTGAGCATCCATGGCTCCCATCCATGACTCCAACCCCTTTCTAACTAGGCTTAGCCTGCTGCAAATAGGGGCTGTGGAGCACGTTAGTATAAACTCTTTCTATTGCCTGCTCAGGGTAAGCATATGATGGAGAAATAGTCCCTGACACCATGTGGAGCTCCTTAAAAATTCCCTTCCACGTTTGAGCCTTTAGCAGGGCCATGCTGTTGGCAAATGTTCCTCTTGGGGAGATGTCCTAAGGCTGTACAGAGCCTTGCTGGGCTGACAGGGTGATGGCAGCCTGTGTCAGGCTCTCCTAGCAGGATACCCCAATATGGGCAGAGCCTTGTTTTCCTCTCCACTCAGCTTTCTTCCAGATAGCAAAAGCAGCTTTGCCAAGGTTGCTCTACAGCTTCTACTGCTGCCAGTAATCTGGGTAATCTCTTATCTCTTCTTACTTTGCTGTTTATAGCCATGACAGCTGAACCCTAGACAATGTGTAATGGGTGAGTTATGTTAGACGTTGTCGAGCCAACAATGATCTGGAGCCAGGGCATTGCAAGCTGTGTACTGGAGCTCAAAGCACCAGGGGTGGAAATCACCAGTGGCAAGTGATTTGAGAAATCACTGTGTCCTGGCTTCAGTTTACTCATGCAGTGCACAGTCTGCTCCTTGGGACTGATGGAGAGTTTTGCCTAGAGGCAGTTGAGTGTTCCTAGTTTTGAGAGACTCAGCCACAACTTGAAGCTAAAGGCTTGTTAGTCATCTTTCCTTCTATCTCATGTATCATCACGGTAATAACCCTCTCACTGCTGCCGTTCAGGATGCTGGGAGGTTAGGCTCTCTCAGTTTGAGCCTTCCCTATCTCTGTGTGTTCACTCTGCTTTGTCTGTATTTGTGCTGGTTAGGACTGACTGAAGTGAATCTCCAACAACATTTGGAAAAGACACAAAGAAATCATATCTTTCTTAGCTGGAGTGACTCCTTAGTTTTGACAGGACTAAGGAATGTTTCAGTCAGTATTGAAGCTGCTAATATAATCAGTTACTCCACACAGAGCACCATCTTTTGCATGTAAATATATTTGTATAGTGCCTTTCTGAGTCTTAATGACTAGGTGGATTTAAAGATAAAGGCAATTTGAAAAATTCATCAGTCATGAACTGACTTACTTCTTTCTGTCAAAGAAGTAGGTCCACATTTCTGTAACATTATGAAACCTTAACAAAAGCCATCACTGTAGAATTGGTGATGCTGATGGTCTTTCTTATAATAAATAGGGAACAAGAATTCTATTAAAGACTTGGTCTTAAGTTGGCTTGCACATCTCATGAGTCCTTTCCTGGAAAGAGCTCAGTACATTTCTGAATCAGCTGGTTGAAAGAACGATGTACTATGAAGACAAGGGTTTGGATGTATGAATTTTCTCAGATACAGCCATAACCACATCCTGAGTTAGGGCACCATGTTTGCAGTCATCTTATCAAGCAGCCCTTGCTGTTATCACCCTATCAGTGACAGTAAGGCACGAGTGTTGAAGCAGAGAGAGAGATAAGGAGAAAGGAAAATTCTCTGAGCAGCCAGCTGGGAAGACAAATAATGCCTCCCCATAGTTGGGTGTTCTCTCTGTGTAGGAGGGTCCCCCCATCATAAAGTCCCATAATAACCAAACAGTTTTCATCAGGGACAGCTTTAGGGAAATTTGTACTTCATTCCTGCTCGTCATGCTGTTGGGAGAACAGTTTGACCAGGATGGATATTTCAGGCCTGCTGGTTGTTAATCTGATTATTTTTGGGTATCTCATTGCAAGATACCCCCAAGAGGAAGAGAAAGGGTGGGCATGAGTCTCACCCCAGTGAGACTCATGCCCACCTTGCTCACCTAAAGAAAAGTATAAGGTTGGCAGGTTCAAGGCCATAAGAGTAGCAGCAAGGGAGCATCTTAGGAGAAAGGGTAGAAAGCTGCAGGTGAAAGGCAGGCTGTGGAATGGCAGCCAGAAGGCCCTGAGGATGGCATGTGCTAAGGCACCTACAGCACTGCCACCATGATGGGGCTGGCAGCCCAGAATGGGGCCCACACATCGAGGGGTCTGAGCAGGACATTGCTAAGAGAGACTGAAATGTGAAGAGGTCAATCCTGAAAATGCCCTCCTTGGCTTAGGTATTAATCTGGAAGCTCAGATCAGGTGTCAGCTTGGGCCATGCAGCTGTGTGGCTGCAGAGCTCTGGTGATGCACAGTTCACCCCTTAGACCTCCATAGAGACAAGCCAGGAACCAGCTGGGGCAGGCCATGACTTCCAACCCACACACCCACGTCTTCTTCCTATGAAATCCAAAGACTGGAAGAGAATGGAAGATTACTACACACCTTGGTATCCCCGTGGCACAGTCAGGACGTGGCAAGGGCAATCATCCAGGCTGGGGATTTGCAGAGCACGCCCATCCATCACCATAATCCTCCCTTGGCTGGAGAATACCAGGTAGCTCTTTTAAAAATTTTTACTTCCTGAATACACCTGAAGCAGGTAATTCCTTCTTTTTGTATAAAAACCAGTTAATTCAAGCACTTGCCCAGAAATTGCAAAACCTGGGCTTCACCCTCAGCCTGAGAGATTTCAGTGCCTCTGCTCCCCTTTCCACTCGAGCATCTTCACAGGTTTCCTGAAGGTCAATGAGAGAAGGAAATGTTCTGTACATCCACATCCCTAATTGTAGCTGGTCTATTGTCTATCTTGGTCTTTCTTTGTGCAGGATTCAGCTCCAGCAGGAAAGGGTAAGGAAGAGTCCACCTTGTTGTTGGGGTGCTCCCAAAGTTGGCAGCTTTGGATTTTCCATTATAGTCTTTACTCTTCAGTTGTAAATTTTTTTAGACAAAGCTCAGATTTTTTGTGATGTGTTTATAAATCAGCTAGAATACCACTGCCAAGCACCTTGTTATTACCTTGTTACTCTCATTAATTACCTAATTAAAGCCAGTCATGATATGTTAATGATAAATCTCAGCCTGATTTCTGAGGAAAACAGAAAATTGGCTTAGTTTTCCTAGCTCTGGTCTCATTTAAGCCTCATGTCATTCTCATTATAATGGGATTTTCATTACTTAATCCATTATTTACTGCAGGGAGAATCTGAAATGCACAGAACATATTTACAATGCGAAAAGGCTACTTGAGTACTGGTCTTTGAACCAGTGGTTTTGTACAAGGAATTGCTTTACGAGTCTGTCTTGTGGCTACTTTTAAAAATAATACTATTTAAAATAGCTATTTAAAGGATGAGTAACAAGTCTTGGCTTTGCAAATGCAGACGTTAGATCACAGTGGCCGTCTGCCTCCTGGGAACATCTTCCCTCTCACTTCCAAGCCATCAGATAATGTGTGTTGAGTAAAGTGAACTTAGGTCAGAGAGCTGCTCACATACACTGCTAATTGGTGAACTCCTCATTTAGTCTTTTAAGGGATCTGGCACCATATAATGTTTCAGCCTTACTCCCCAGATGATCCTGTTGAGCTTGCTCTATTGTTTTTCATTTCAAATAGCAATGTTTTCTCCACAGAAGTCTTAGCATCCACAATCCAAGGTGTTTTTTTCTGTTCCATTCAGAACACGGTACCTTGAGAAGCATTGTGTTTTCCCATCTCTGTGATGGGTTCAGTGGTGACTCAGAGTGACACGCAAGGAACAGTCAGCGCCGCTCCCCGCAGTGTCTGGCCTTTCAGAGAATCTCTCACCACCCATACATCTTTGTGGTTTGAGAGGTCTGACTAGTCTGCCACCAAAAGTGGAAAGTTCGGGGAAGCCCAGCTCGTTCTGACATCAGCTGTTGGTCTAAGATGCCAAAGCACAGAGAAAGCAAACCCACAAAGATAGGGGAACTGCAACAGTTGTCAAGGTAAATCAAATAATGGGATTTGCAAGCTCCATTTTTCCCTACAGTCTATCACAACATCTATTCATGAGGATGCCAGAGGGAAGATGGCACAAGAATTCCCTTCCTGTGTGTACCCAGTGAATGGGCCACCAAGAGCCATGTCTCTTGCTCTCAGGGGGAGATGAGTCTGTCATGCCCAAGAGAGATGGAAGGTGCAGGAACAATGTCAAGCTCTCTGTCAGGCAGGTCCTCAGGGGACAGCAGGCTTGAAGTCTTCTAACAGTCTTAATGAAGATGCTTCCTCACAGCCACTGTGCCCTCCTGCCCCCTGGATCTATGGTTAAATCTGTGGATGTCTGATATACTCAGAACCGATCAGCAAGAGTTATACAGTCTCATTTCTCCAAAGAAAACAAGAAGTCCCTTATCTTCAAGGCATCACATAGTTTCCAGTGCCTCCCTACTTGAATATCAGCTCAGAAGTTTTTCTTTGGTCAGGTGCTTAGTGCCCCTGAACTTCACAGCAATAAAAAGTGTTATAAAGCACCATGGTGGTCCAGTGTTTGGGAAGAAGCAGATGCCTGGAGTTGAAACACACACCATTTGAGGCAGTCCTTTGAAACACAGTGGAAAGGCAGTCATCTGTTGTCCTTATATAAAAAGAATAGGAGAGAACAGACTAAATAATATCTGGTCTTTGCCTTCAAATCCAGCCATTCATGATGCCTTCTTTTTACTTAAAATGTAGCATGCCTTGAGATCTTCCTATCTGCTCTGTTTCCTCAAAGAAAAGCTGCTTAATTTTATCTCCCTTAAAAATTAACATCATAAAGAGGAATGCACTTTGCTGTACTGGGTTGCAGTACACCAGGAGACAAAATGACCCCAAGTCTATATCCTTGACCAAATTTGCAATATCTTGTCATAGATATATTTATAACCTCTAAAAGGTATCCACACAAAGTGATAAATGGGCTGAAGCAGCAGTGCCAGAAAGCTCTGTGCTGAAGGGTCATCTCTCTTCAGGGAGCTGGTACTGTGCAGCTCGTAGTGCAGGAACATTCATAACCACACAGTGTTATATCTCAAGCCATTGCCTGTACTTGCATTTGGTATCCTAAAGCTGCTGTCCCTTCCTGAAGAGGAAGAAGGGACGACTTCTCTCCAGCCATGGAAATCCCACCAGGAACAGTCCCAGGTTATGTGCTGAATGCCTGGATGTTTTAAAGAGGCTGGAGCTTAGTGGTACTGGGGACAGGACCCACAGGATGGTGCAGACTGGCAAGTTATAACCACACCTGTTTGGCTGAGGATGGCATGAAATGAAGCAAGGAAGCACGAGAAAGAGGAAAGCAAATGCCAATGTGGAAATAACCCTTCACCACCCCCCTCCTCATTCAAATTACAACACCAAGGGGATTTCTGGTAGAAAATAAACCACCTGCAGTGAGGGGGCTGAAAATATGAATTGAAACAGTGGAGGAATGGGGAAAACCAGGATGGCACAGTCACAGTCAGATATAGGCCAGCATATAGAGGTGTCTCTCAAGCTGCTGCCCAGGCAGGACACAGTGGTCAGCAAATTCTCAGGAACAAGAGGACAGGGCTAAGATTTTAAGATTCATTTTATTCTCAGCTAAGTTTTTGTGGCAGAGATAATGAAGACATCATTTCATGCTGCAAGTGAACTAGAGAGAACTGAGTTATTTCTATGTGATCATGCCAAATGTCCTGGACAGGACAAGAACATCCCCACTGCCAACAGGATGAGAAAACCCAGCAGTAAAGAGGTGATAAATTGCTCCACATCAGCCTCTGTGGAAGTGAACTGGTATTTGGTGCAGTAAAATGCAATCAAATGTTAATCCAAATGGAACTTGGGTTTCTTTTTGTAGGGCCTGATCTCATGTAGCTTAATACAAAAAAGGGAGGTAAAGGGAAAAAAAAGGAGCAGTGTTTGATTTCCTGATTAAAACTGAGCTCTATTTGTTTTGAATGAAAATTTTGTCTCTACAACAATGACTCACAAGCTGCAAGTCAAGAAGAAAAGAAAAATTAATCACAAGGGAAGGGAAACACAAAAACAAAACCAAAAAAAACCCAGAAGTTCTTCAGCTCTATGGGGCTGAGGGAATGAGTGTACATCTTGTGATGCACTTGGTTTTACACAAGTGGTTTTCCTCCTACATTTTCATCTCAGTAAAATTAGAGGTTGAAGTGTGGGGGATGTGGGCTCAGCTTTTGATTCTCCACAGCTTCCTGTGAGGCATAGGATGAATTTTCAAATCTCTTTGGGTCTCACCTGTAAAACAGTAATAACATTCTTTGTCTATTTAAATTACTTGTTCTTCCTATGAGTTTCTACTAGGCTTAGTGTAACAGGGCCCTAATGTATCATTAGAATCTCTAGCTGCCACTGTGCTATGAATAATAATGTTTATTAATCATAATAAACATGTCAGTGCTGTCAGAGCATGTGCACGGAGCAAGTAGAGCAGTGTCTGACAATCACATCCTGCCATGTAAGGCTTGGAGTGGAAAATAAGACTCATGTTGCAGGCAATACAAAACCAATGGATGGCCAAAGTCTTCCTGCAGGCAATGCTGGAGGAAAAGAGAAAAGGTCATGTTCATTCTAAAAAATAATGCAAGAATATCACAGTATCCCTCTCTAAAGTGCCAAGATAGCTCCCCACATTTCCAGACTGCAGTAGTGAGGGATACCAGTAGGATGTTTCCAATCCAAAATATATATAACAGAAAACACTAACTTACATATTGAGATTACTTCAATCTATTCCTTAAGTCTTCCCCCACTTCCTCTCCTCCTCTTCCTCCTTTATCCAAATCTCTATTTTGGTGAAGAGGCAATGAAAGGCAGAATTCAAGTCAGTCTATCTGATGACCTCAGTTACTAGTCCCTCCACCTGTGTGCCAGCAAGGGACAGGCCAGGTCTTATTTCAGACTCACCATACTGAGAGAAAGGTGGGATGGCAGCCCACCAAGGAGAACCTCAAACTTTGCACGCTCAAGAAGCAGATCTTCTGGTAAGGCACAACTCAAAGTGGGTCAGGTCACCTTGCTTGCCAGAGTGGTGTAAAAAACAGAGATCATTCCAAAACCAGCTGGGGTAGGATCCACCCTTGCCCATACGAAATCATTGCTGCTGCTGACAGCAGGAGGTCAGCTCAGATTCTGGATTATTTATATTAAAACAAGATACATAAAACCTTTGATGCTCCTGGAGTTACCTGAGAATCCAGCTGGTGTAAAGGAGGTTAGAACCTGCTTCTAGGTCCTTTGGTTGCATCTCATTGCTTGATCTATGCTGGAGATACTTGCTGCAGGGTTAGTCATCCTTGTGTCCTGAAGAGACCTCACAGCACTTTCTATTACTCAGAAATACCTGCTGGGAGGAATTGTCTGGTGAACTACAGGACTGGAACAAAAAAGAAGAGAATTCCGTAAATTGAGAAAGAATCTAACCAACAAAAGCTCTGTAAAAATGGTGTGCTGTCCAATGGGGAAACAGTCTCTGTCCTTGCTTGATTGCCTGTGGATAATTACAGTGGCTGATTTATTCTCCCCTGGAGCACTCCTGGTCCCTTGCTCTGGTGTAATCCATCCCTGGCCACTCCTGCCAGCCCCACCACCTGGGACCCAGACAGGTCACTGCCACCCTGCATCTACCAACATCAACCTTTGACTTTCAGTGACAGAATCTTCTCGATGCTGCAGCCCAAGCCAGGAATCACTGGTCTGAATTGAGGAAAGAGCATAACTGCCCATTTTCATATTAAATTCAAATATGAATTTTTTGGTTTTTTAAATGCTGAAAGCTACTGGTCACTCAAAACCCACTGAAAAACTGTGGGATCTGAAGACCCAGCTCTCTCCTGTTCTTTCACAAATTCGAGCTCCAGAGGTGTCCTGGTATGTGAACTCAGTCAACACGTCACGTGTGACTGCCTTCATAATTTTCTCATTGTGG
The DNA here is from genome assembly GCF_014805655.1 of Passer montanus. Classification (NCBI taxonomy): domain Eukaryota; kingdom Metazoa; phylum Chordata; class Aves; order Passeriformes; family Passeridae; genus Passer; species Passer montanus. The sequence goes on along the minus strand of NW_024368041.1, from coordinate 5,845,055 downwards.
CACTGCCAATACCTTTGTGCTTTTCAATCACTCCCTGTTTGTTATGAAACAAAACAAACATTGTTTGCAAAGTGTGTCTGCTTAAAGCAATTCTCTGAACTGTTCACACTGTGGGCATCACCCATGTCAGGAAAATGTGTGTCCCCATGTAAAAACCAACTGTGCACCCTACCTTTGTAAACTTCCCATGCTCAGCCTGTGGCCCAGCTCCTCCATTACGCTGGAGGACAGTGATGATGTGTTCACTGCTGTGTTCCTAGTGCTGACAGACAGCAACAAGTACAAGGAAACAAAAATAGCACTTTTACTTAACCTTTGTCCTTGTAGAGAACAGTCCCTGGAATTTTCAGCAGTGGCCACATCATGCCAGGCTCTTGGGTACACCTTGCTAATTTTCCAGCACCAGCATTTCTGCAAGCATTTCAGGAAATACTGTGGTACAGGCAGGAGAACAGCAAGAAAAATAAAGCCTTGCCCTAAGCCACCATTTCAAACCAGTGGTGGAAACAAACAAATTCCAGGAGATTCCCAGCCCCTTGTTTCAGCCACGAGGCAAATCCTGGTTTTGCAGTGACATCAGTAGCTCACTAACACCTATTGACTGGAACATCCAATTCATTTTTACAATTTTTGTGGCACTATGGTTTGCCAAGGAATCCAGAGTGAACAAAAATTTTCATTTGAACCATTTTTCAGCTGTGGATATTAAAGTCATAGGTGAATGAAAATAATCCCACATGGAGCATCTGTTATTTTTCTACCTTTTTCATTGTCTTTGATGTGGGAGCTGCACCACTGTGCCCTCCATGTCACTACATTATCTAATACATTGTTTAAAGGGTTGCTAAAATGTCTATACTAAAGACTGAAAACATGTCAGCTTGTTTTATTTAGACTGAGAGCATGAATGTTTACCCTGCACTGCCTTTGGGAGAAGTGGCCATGCCCAGGATCAAAGCCATGGTGCCACCCAAACCTCTGCTGATCCTGTGACATCACCCCTGACATACAGGTTGGAGATGCTATTTCCCAAATGCAAATGTCAAAAGGGTGGCACTCGTTCAAAAATCAGCCCCCTGCTTTTGTTGACTGTGTGAAATAGCTGTGAATGTGTTTAGAAGAAGGCCAGGTCCCTTACAGCAGGCTGGAAAACAAAAATCTGGGGTAGGGAGGAAGCAATTTAGAAAGAGGTGAAGAGGACTGAGGTAGGGAGAAGGGCCCTGCCAGCTGTGCCAGTGACTGTGCCAACATGGTATCACCATGAGATGAGCTCTTCCTAAAGCAGCCTTATTTGAGGATGAGCTCTGGAGCAGCATCCTCTGTTCTCAACCCTTTCCAGCCTGGCTTAGCTGCCATTTGGCTCTGCTCTCTCCATCCTAAGGACATTTGGGAGCCAAGCAGATGGAGTGGGAGCACTCACTGGCACCTCCTCATAGACCCTGCTACAGGGGCAGTCAAGGCCTGGCAGCACATGGCAGCAGCCTTGCAGCAGCATGGGGCTCTTCCTCTCAGCTCCTCAGCACCATGCACCAAGAAAACACCAGACATCCCTGACACCCTTCTAAATAGCATGGAGGGAGGGTCTGCTCCTAAAGCATTTCCAGATTCCAGCTTTCCAACCAAATGAAAAACAAGCAGGAAGCACTGGGTTAGCCCCCCTCCTCTTGGAAGCATAATCCCACATGTACAGCAGAATGGGAGGACACAATAAGATCTATTCTGGATTATCTGTGTGACAATATTGACAATTTTTTTTCTTTTTTTTTATTTTGTTGCTGGATGAGATTGCTTCTGGGATGCTTCTGTAGCTTTTGGCTCTGGCTAAATAGCAGGAGAGCTCCCAATAGCAGGAATCATGTGACCATGCTCTTGTGCACTTGTGAATGGAAAATCATGTGTCTTCATAAATCACAGGAATACAGAGACCAGATGTGATGTTCAGAGCTCCCACATATTCACATGAGAATGGGCCAATGCTAGCAAAGAAATATGAAAGGAGAATGATCTGTGCTATGTTTTACTTTGCTTAAATACTGAATGTAAGTGGAGAAAGGAAAAAATACAAATAAAAGAGAATGTCAAGAATAATGAAAAAATGTGTGTTTCAGGCTCAGAAAAATTATTTTGACACCAGCTCTCACATTTTTTTATTATCACCCCTCTGGGCAAAGTCATTCAAAAGAACAAACAGAAAATCATATCTCAGACTAAGATACAGGACTTACCTCTCTCAGCAAACTGGATGTGACAGCAGAAATAAGACCCCAGGATCCAAGCATGGTGAAAAATGAAAAGGTTATGTTAAAAATTAAAAAGATCCCAGGATCCAAGCATGGTAGAAAATAAATTATTTTAGTAAGTGGGGGAGTGAGGGGTGGAACCTCTGTGATTGCCTTATCATTGCCTTACCCTAATTTTTCCCCAGTTTTAATACAGGCAGATTGAACCACCACAATCTGAATGTGATGAGCATCTGCCAGAATTTGCTCCAGGACTTACTAGGGCTGTTCCTAAAGAGACCTGATTTGTCCTTGAGTGTGTCTGTCCTCTGTGGATGCTGGAGAGCCACCCACAGCTGGTGCAGAGGGTGCTCCTGTGTCTGGAGCTAGGTGTGCTACTTCTCATCTTCACATGGAGTACCTACATACCTACCACACTAGCAAACATTAGTTGGACTTCCCTTTGTAGCAGCTCTTTGCAGACAACAGGGTGCACAGCTGGTCTTCGTTGCTCTTTTCCGTTCATTCTTTCTGTTTTATAGGGTTTTAATTTTTTTAACCTTCTCCAGTATATCACTGTCATGGGAGTTGTTTTACTCACCTTTGAGTTGTAATATATGAACACACATACAACCGAGACCTTTGGATCATTGAATTAGCATTCTTCTGCCCTTGGGATTTGCTTTCTGACTGCTTTTGGAGCTATGACTCCGGCCTGTATGAATTAAGGTTGCTCCTTAATTATGAATTAATTCATAATCCTCCTCCTCCATACAATTGCATGCATTTTTACAGAAGGAAAAAAATTTAAGGAACATAAACATGGAATAGTTTGGGTTGGAAGGGACCTCAAAGATCATCTAGTTCCAACTCCCCTAAATATGGGCAGAGACACTTTCCACTAGACCAGGTTGCTCTGAGCCCCATCCAATCTGGCCTGGGTGGAGTACCAACAGCTTCTCTGAGCAACACTCCCCTAAATATGGGCAGAGACACTTTCCACTAGACCAGGCTGCTCTGAGCCCCATCCAATCTGGCCTGAACACTGCCATGGGTGGAGTATCAACAGCTTCTCTGAGCAACCTGGACCAGTGCCTCACCATGCTTACAGTAAAGAATTTCTTACTAATACCTCATCTGGATCTACCCTCTTGCAGTTTAAAGCCATTCCCTCTTGTCCTATGCCTTTGCACAAACGTCCCTATCCAGCCCTCTTGCAGCCCCTTACATACTGGAGGATGCTGTAAGATCTCCCTGGAGCCTTGACTTGTCCAGGCTGTACAACCCCAACTCTCTCAGTCTGTCTTCATACGAGAGGAGCTCAAGCCCACTGATCATCTTCATGGCTGTCATCTGACGTCATTGTAACAGGTTCATATCTTCTTGTGCTGAGACACCCAGAGCTGGATGCAGTATACCAGGTGGGTTCTCATGAGGCCATCACCTTATGAGGTCCCATCACCTATTAAATTAGAGAAGAATGTGCTCCAGGCACATGGAGCTGTGGTGGCTTGTCTCTTGGAAGAGTTGTTTCCACATCCTGTTCAGACTTTCTTCATAACCTTTAGTGAGCTATTTAGGATCTGAACCTCCAGGGTCTTAAAACTTTGGAAGGCCTGGGGCACAGGATGTGTCTATCTTGCAGAAATACCAGCTGGATGTGCAGCCTGGGATTCAGCAGGGATTCAGCAGGGATTGGTTTATCTTGATGTAAATAAATAAATAGATAAGGGAAATTAGTGAACTATGGTTGATGATTACTTTAAACCAGAGATTTCTGTTGTATCTCTACAATACTGCTGCCACTTTTTAATCGTAGTGAAGATACACAGATAATGTTGCTGCAGATATGCCAAGGGACACATGCACTGAAAACTGGGATACAATGAGGGGATTCACAGAAATTAGCACTGATCAAACAGGGAAAAAATTCTTCATGTCTGGAAATAAGATATTGCTACATCACAAAGCAAATCAGCATTCATTTGGCATAGAGAGTACTGGGGAGCAGGGTCAAATACTGGAACATCAACACTGTGAAACTCTGGAGATGTCTTGGCCATGATCATGGCCCAGGGCAACCAGCAGTCTCCTCAGCAGAGGTTCAGCAGTTAGCCTGGACCAGGCACTAATAATAATAGTAGGAAGTCTGCAAACTTGTTTGGGAAGAAAAGCTAAAAGCAGGGAGATGGGCAGATGATGCCAGCTGGCCCCAGGACCCAAGGGTGAGCACGGGTGTCAGCTCCTCAGCACAGGTGTAGCCAGGAGAGGCCAACAGGCCCCACAGCCATCAGTGACCTGGCACCCACCAGTGCCATTCATCAGCTACTTGGCCCCGTTCTGGGCTGTAATTTTTTTACACGCTAAAGAGCAGCTGGCACCTCCACAGAGCCAACAGGTTTCTGCTCCAGCGAATATCTGTTAAGGTGTAAAGGAGATGTGTCTGAGCCAAGGATGGAGGATGAGACAGATGCCACAAAGCTTTGAATGCTCATTTTAAGTGTAGGCATATTTCAGGGTGTATAAAAAGTGATGGTGCACAAGCTGTGGGCAAAACCATGTAAACACAGCCCCGTGAACACAACAAGAAAGAATATTAAAGAATCTCAGTAAGTCTTTTTGCTAAGTCCATCATGGTTTCAAAGTGACTGTGCTCTGCACAGACTGAAGGAGTAAAAGATAAGAGGGTTTTAAATCCATCTCATTACATGAGCTGTGAGAAGATCAACCAGGTCAAGCTAGCTTTGCACAAGAGTAGAAGAAAACCTCTGTGGAATCTGACGAGGTTTAGACATGTGCTTGATGTCTACACAGGCATTTCAGGTCTCACCCCTAGTCACACATAGTGATGCAGTAAAGAATCGTGGTTCTAAATCCTCTCCCCACTCTCTACCTCACTCCCTGTGTCCCCCCTTTATCACTATGTTACATCCCTTGCCCAGAAGGTACCTAAAAACAGCAATACACTTGAATTCTCATAGATGAGGCCTAATACTTTGCCTTAGATTAAAATATTCTTCATAAAGAGAGCTAATTTTTGCCTTATTTTTCCAGTGGACGTATTGTGAGGTCTATCTTTTAGGCACACCTCTGGGGGATCTATGTAATAATCTGTGTAGTAGAGGAGTTCTGAACTCAGCTCTGCCCGAGCATGGCCAGAAGTCTTCAGAATGAGGCCTCTGATCTGCATGTTGATGATTGCCCAGGGAAAATGGAATGGACTTTGAATTGTTGGTCAAGGCTCACAATAAGGATTCAAGAGAAAGGATGATTCACAGCAAGAATAAATTTCCCCAAGCAAATCAACCCGTCCACCAAAAAACACTTTTTGGGAACATGGGATTGAAGTTCAAACAAAATACTTTGTTAAAAACAGTTATGAAAGAACTCATCTAGTTGTTTGGCTGTATCAGGTGCAGGTGGATGGTTTTGCTTGGTTAAATCAACATGACTGCCTTTGTAATGCTGGCCTCTGTGGAAAGAAACTGTGACCAGGCCCAAAACAGAGCTGAGCTTTCCTGAACTGCAGCAAGTGATGTTTAGATCTGAAAGGGGACAGGGAAATGGAAAAATATGAATTTGAGGATAAAAAGTCATGATAAGCTCATGTGGCTCTGTTCTTAGTTTGAATCCTGATTGGGGTTTGTCATTGTTAACTTGAGTCCTTATTTCCCTGTGTAGAAATATGATCCAGAAGAGAAATTCTGGTTTTGAAGTTCAGTCCCATGAGTAATGCATGAACTTTTCAACTTAGCACTGGTTTTCAAACAGTAACTGCAAGTTTGCAGTTTTTCATCAGAACCAAAGGATAAAAACAAAACATAATTTGCACAAAAAGTGTATTAAAGCTGTCACAGCAGAGCACACTAGGATGGAGCTCCTTAGCCCCACACTCACAATGTGAATGATATTCACATTACATTAATAGTGAAGGGAAATGAAATAGTGAAAAAAAATAATCTCTGCATCAGTGTGCAACTGTGCTGTAATTTTATAGATGAATGATGATGCTTAATGGCTTAGAATAAAGCAAGGAGCTCAGGGTCTCCATTGAATGTCACCATTTAGGGCTGTAGTGCTATATTTTTGATGTAATTCGAATCTGTGAAGGTCTAATTCACCCATGCTACAGCCCCTGAAGTGAGGAGGAGCGTGAGTGGGGTCACGGACAGAGTAAGAGCAAGTCAGTGAATTTAAAAGAAAAATAACATCAGTAGATCAGAACATGTGGTTAGATCCTCATGAACGGTTCCTCTCTCTGCAGCACTCGGGCTCAATGGATTCATAGATGTAAACTGCTTTGAGATTTCATGGGCGAGGAAAGCAGGTGTCAAACACAGTTATTTACACTAAGTAATTGCATAAAGAAAATCCCAGAATCAGATCTTTGTTCTACATTCACAAATGAATTCCCTTAATGATTTGTTTTCAAGCATTTTAAGATATAAATAGGTTTGTAAGTTTAAGAGCTGGAAATAAGCCACCAGCAATAGTGACTCGGTATTGTGAGAAGGGTTTCTTATTTTTCTGTTGGGGGAAGGGGCTAGGCTAAATCAGAGTGGAACAGATGCTGAAACCAGCCTGTGCCTGTTGGGAAGGAGATCATGGACTAGGATTCACTGAGGAGAGGGGACAAGGAATGAAGGGAATAGGGAACAAAAGCAACAAAAAATAACTGGGACTAATATAATACTACATGTTAAAGTTTTTGAAAATAAGCAGAGGTAACAATGAAAAGTCCTTGCCTAGCTAAAAATAGTTATAGTTATGTAAACAGAGGAAAAACACAAGCACATAGACTTATGCTGTAGGAATTTCTTGATGCATGTGGCAAAGGATTCTGTTTCTCACAGCTAAAAAAATGTTTCACCACCAGACCCTATCTTTGCAGCAATGGGCCAGTGTGGCCAAGCAGGAGCAGCATGCGAGAAGTGAGTGGCTGTGATGGAAATCAGAGGAAGAGGGACTGCTGAAGGATCTCTTCCCTCCCCAACAATTTGTGAGTGCTCTGCTTGCCTTGCCAACTCAGACTCCAGATACTAAACTCAGGACATCATCTGCTGGAGGTCAGCTGGAGCAAGCCTGCACCTGCAAGGAACACAGAAGTATCCTGAAGCATACAGCACACTACTGGTGCTTCTCCCACGAGTGGAAGCCAGGCTTTAGGCTTTGGAACATTTTACCCTTATTTGACAAAAGCTCCTCAAGGTCACAATTTTGGTGCTACTCATTGTGAATTTAGTAGAGAGTAATCAGCCTTTCCCTATGCAGGGAAATGTTTATTCTCATGCTATAACTCACAGAACAAAGTAACTGTGTCACCAAGGACATTTTTTAATGGACTGTGCTAGCAAAAATAACTCTAATGATCTCTAGCATCTTGGATACATACATTTCTCTGGCCTAAAACTGCCTGAAAGGGACTTCAAAACCATCCTTCTCCAGCACTGGTCACAACAGTGGAGGGCTGAGGTCTACGAAATGTCCCAGACTCCATACCCTATGTGACTCCTGTTGAAGACACCAGAGTAGGTTTAGTGATGTCAGCAGGAGCCTCTCTGTTCTAGCCTTTGGTTCACCATCCACCTTCTCTGTCTTTCAAAAGTATTTTTAATGAAATTTGCACTTAACTATCAGCTACATGATAGGGTTCCCTATGCATTGCACCAGAATTCTGTCTCTCATTAGAACAACCAAATTTGTTGCTTGTGCTAAGAGATATACAGGGCCCAGGGAGGCAGGTAGAGGTTGTGGGAATTAGACAGCAGTGGGATGAAACAAATGAAAGAGTTTATTTCCCAGTTTAGTTTTTCTCTTTCTTTCTGGCAATGATCAGTTAATAAGACACAGACAAGGCTCTTGAGTTATTTTAATCTTGGTAGGTCAGAGTTGCTTTTTCAGCCTTTAAATACAGAGAACAGAGAAGATACCTGCCCTTAAAGCCTCTTGCAGTGAGTGCACAGCAGAGGTGGGGATGACTCTGAGCATCCTGCTCCTGCACAGCCAGTCTGTTCCCAGTCCCTCTGTGGTCTTGTCCCACAGCACACAGCCAAACCAACCTGAGGCTGGGCTTGGGGGTGACAAAGCAGTGCAGAGGGCAACCTCACTTCATCACATCATCTTTGAGTATAAAATGTATAAAAGCCACAGTCCCATCTTCTCTCAGGGGTGCTGCTGTCCCCTACTAGAGCTGAGGTGTGCAGAGAGACACAGGTGCCAGGCAAGCTGTGAGACGGGAAAGAGGCAGTGAGAGATCCTCAGCTGCAGGCTGGGCAAGGATTGCAGGGGAGATCCACTCTGGGAGCTGGCTGCTGAGGATGGTGAGACGTGGGCACACACGAGAGGCTGACAGAGGAGGCAGATACTGAGTGAGGAGCAGCTGCCATCCCCTCTCGCCGAGCCGACGTGTTTGCACACACGGGCTGGTTACTCCCTCTCAGAGTCGCTGTGGGAGGCAGGTTTGGCTGAAAACCACTGCTCACTGCTGAGTCACTCCTTGCTGCTGATACACTTCCTGATGGCAGGCCCCTTCAAGGATGGTGAAACAAATGTTCCAGAAGTGCTTTTGAAAGGTGGAGTGGAAGTGAAGAAATCAGTCTTGAGTTCTTCTCGGAATGGGAAAGGCAAAGGCGGGGGTAACGAAAAAGATAAAGCCACTGGACTTCACAAATTTGGGTGGTTCCTTCTTTGGGTCTAGCTTTTGAATCAGCAGTGTCTGCTCTCATTTGCTGAGAAGTTGAAAACCACCACCTTAAGATCTTCAGATATTCAAGTACCTTGGAAAATCAGACCAATCGGATCAAAATCGCTGTGCATTTATGGAAACATGGGCTCTGCACATTACATTAGAAGCCTGCTGTCAGTAGACCCAAACTTACACTTACCAAAAAGCAAATGCTTGTGCTTTTTCAATCATCAGAATTATACTGTAGATTCAGAACTACACTACTATTGGAAAGAGCATAGAAAGTGAATTATATTGTACATCCCACTGGGTAACACATTCCTTAATGGCATTTTTAAAGCATTTCCTATTGCCAATAAAATAGAGAGAGAGGGAGAAAAGAGCACAGCTTCTCTGAACATGGAAGATGAAAAAATTAATAATCACAAGAGCTTTTCACTGATGTGGGCTGTGGCATCATGCTATCTGCTGTTCAGAGCACACAGTGTTTCCAAAATATACACAGCCCAAATCCAGCAGAGCAAAACTTGAGTAACTAGTCATGATCCCCTGAATTTAAATACATTGCCAACTCCCTATGGAAAGGGACACCAAAAATAACTAAATCTAGATCACTGGAATATTCCAGTTGTCCCTCAAATAAACAACCTCTGTAGCAACATGTGATTCCAACAGTTTCCCACTGAAGTTACAAAGTTCCTGGTGCCCAGTGATATATGACACTGTTGATCCCATTTTCAGGATGAGTAGGGGGGTATTTATTTGTTGTTACCCCTTGAGAGAAGGATGTGCTTTATTACAAAAGAATGGTGAATTTCACACGAGGGTGCCAGGCTCCGTTCAGCTGTGATAGAAAGGTCAGCATTGAGCACGCAGTGGTTTTTGCACAGCCCTGGAAATGTTTTAGGACAGTATTACAACAAGGTGAAATTCAGACACCATTAAAGTTGATTCCAAAACTCCTGTTGACTTCACCAGAGCCATTTCCCCAGAAGATGTTGACTTCACCAGAGCCATTTCCCCAGAAGAATCCCTATGAAGTTGCTGGAGCTTTCCTTTAATAGCAATGTTTTCTCCATGGAACTAGAAATAGAGAGGAAAAAAGGGAAGTGAAGGCATGTTGGAGAAAGAGGAATCAAAGCTTCCTTCCCCCATCTCTTTCATAGGAAGATGCTCCTGATTACCCTCAGAAGCCCACATCTCTCTGCTCTCCTCTTCCTTTTGCTCCTACAGGTCTCATCCCTTCAAAGCAGAGGAGCCCATGGGCAGCCTGAGCCTGATAATGCTCCACTGCTGGCACTTCCTGCTCTGTGGGATCAGCCAACAGCTTAACAGCATCCTGATTTCTTGTTCGCCCTTATACTTAGTCATAAAAGGTTGACAAGGCAGAAATGTGATGACTTCACTGCACCCACAACTGAAGAAAAGGCAATGACTTCTTCTTTCAAGTGAGTCCTGCTGAAGGTCCAGCTTACAAATGGGCTGAAGTGGGGCTTTAGCTGAGTACCTAAGACTCACCACCAAATTCCTCAGTGTGTTGTAGGCAGTCAGTGCTGAAGAGGGAAGAAACATGACAAGCTGTATCTATGACAGTCTGTTTCTCATTAATGTCTTACATTTAATTACAAATCAGAGCCTGACTTCGTCCCCAAGCAGGAAACTTCTTTCTCCTTTTCAAAATTGATGACAAGCTGTGATTAGATGGCCTTGCTACCTGTAGAATTGGCAAGGTCTCTGATTTGATTCTAGAGTCAACCTACAGCCAAGCTGTTCACAGCCAAACTGTATGTGAAATAAAAGCAATTGCCTTTTTTTGGTGAAAGCTAATTGCAATTTCAGTCAGAGTGATAGTGCTTTGAGAGAATCTGGTGGCTGGAGTTTCAGAGGATATTTTCCCGAGAAATCACCCATCAGAGAAGGCTGCTTGCAGCAGTACACCTTGCCTCTCCTCCCACTTTATATTTTTTTAATCTATTTTTTCCTAGGAAGTCATCATTCCCCCAGCCTGGGGAAGGAGGGAGTGCTGCATTCATGAGACCAGCAAAGAGAGCCACTGCTCCCAGCATCTCCTGCAGACACAGTGCAGCAGGTGAGCAGCAGCACTGTCTGTCACTGTGATTTCCTGACAGTGATTTCCTGCTTCTGGGACAGGCTGAAGCAATTGGTTTGTAATCCAATTGAATTTTGGCCAGAATGCAGCCCGGGAGACTCACTGCTGAACCATTTCACTTTGGCAGCTGGCAGCGATTTGTGGACCCCAGGAAGGCCTGCTGAGCTCTCTGCTCAGAGGTGGGTGCAGGCTTTCACAGAGCTTGCCAATGGGACAGACATCTGCTCCTGCCTCCCAGCTCCCACCTGGAGATAAAACCCTCAGTGTCTCTTGAGACAGAAATTCTCCTGTCACTTGTGAAATGCAGGAGCCCCTGGCATATAAACCATCCATTTTTCTTTTTTCTTTTTCTATTTTGGCCATTGCAGAAAATAATTTTATAAAAGTCTGCTTTCGTTTCAAGGACTACATTAAGTTCAGAGTCTTAATGCAGATCAAGGCATGGACATTAAATCAATTAAATAATGCAGTGCCATATCTACAGAATCCTCATTATCAGATTTCACACACAATATGCTGTTATCACAATAGACAGTTCCTCCTCCCAGCATTTGTAAGTGGGAGATTTGCCATCAATACAAAGTGCATTGAATACTGGAGAAATAAAATAGCAACCTGGCAAAATATGGCTCAGGCATTACATAGGCTGCAAAGGTATAAATAAACACCCACATCTTGAAAAATTAATGCTCCAAAAGCTCTGTTTCATTGGGATATCAGAGAGACAACTGACACAGTGCTTCAAAGAGCTTATGCTGCAGCAGCTGGGCATTACTGTGCCCTGTGTTTGGTCCACGTGGGAGCAGGAGGACCACGTTTCACAACACAGACACAAACCATCCTTCCTCCTTGGCACACTCGGCTTCTTGCCTGTGATGGAGGCATGGGATGGAGAAGGAAAGCAAGCACAGTGAGTGATCACAGTGGGAGAGAGATAACAAAACCTGGAAGCATATTTCCTGTTTGGTACCACTATCTCAGATTGCATTGGCAATCAATGAGTGATTAATGCAAGGGAATATTACTGTGCTCCTTTTAAAATTGCTTCATCTAGCTGCATTAAATTCATAAATAAAAATGGGGGAATGGAAAATATCTGTTGTGCTAGGCCTGATAAATATTTTAAATGCAATGCTTGCCATCTTTGCATTTACTTTATTACTTGGAAAGCTCAGTACCTTTAAGAATAAAGTTGCTGAATTCAACTGAAAGTTAAACTTGTGGCAGGTGACAGAAAAATCAGCTCACTGAGTTCTCATATGACCTTATTTTTAATCCACTGGTGCCTCTGCAATGCTATGCAGTGGCTTTTGTATGCAGAAGTAAACCATCTATACTTTTCAATGAGGTACTCAATTCACTATTAGAATAGAAAAACTTCTAATATATCCTGTCCCTCAAAAAAACCCCAACAAAATACCAAAAATCAATCAAACAAAACCCCAAAAAACCAAACCAAACAAAAAAACCCCCAAAAACTAATACAAAAAACAAAAACCAACCACAAACCCCAAACATAGTCTATACTGCCAAATCATATATATCTGCTTAAAACAGCCTCCAGACCTAAATCTCTGTTCACATCACTCTGTCTGCCTTTGCAGCCTGGGGAAGATGGACCTTGCAATGTGCACTGAGAGCTGGGGAAGGCAGGTCAATTCCCAGCTTCAGGAGCCCTTTGTGGGAAAGATGGGAACAAAAGATTCAGCTTGTTTGTCCTGGGGCAAGCTTCACCTCAGTTTGGTTCTGCTCAGCTGAAATAAAGTTGTGTGGCACTGGGCAACATGAAGCCTTTCCCCAGAGTAGTGGGGCACCAAACTTTAGGGTGTTGTATCCTCTGTCACTTGACAATCTTCACAAAAGTCAGCTGGGCACTGGCTTTCAAGGCTGTCAGTCTTCCACTGAGGCAGTCCAGCCTCTGTCCCTAACCACACAAGTGCTCTGAAGCCTTCAGGGAGTGAGAAGACATCCTGTATACACTTGTTCCTTGGGGATCTGTTCTCAAAACCCAATCCTGTTGCCACACAGCTTCTCCATCACTCTCTCCTGCCACACAGCTTTGTTACTTTGACTTCACTCTGTGTTAGAGGATTTGGCCCTGGCAAGACTGTGGATGTAGAAGAAAGATCAGAGGTTAATCAGAGGTCAGAGAGAGAGGAAAAATAAGTGGCTTGAGTTAAAACTGAGGCTGACATTTTCCCAGACCAGTCCTTGTCACAGTCCCTCCATTGGCAAGAGCCTTTCAGAAAACACTGCTATTTTTATTTTCTCAAGAAAAAAAGCAGCAGACAAAGATTGTAGGCCAGGGTTCTCAGAGCTCATCTCCTTTTTGCTTCCCCTTTCTTTAGGAAAATATGTCTCCTGAAGTCAGGGAATCCTTTACTTCTCTCGAGATGGTCATCTTTACAGCATTAGGTGTTTTTAAATTCTAAGAAATTGTCAGGCTCCAAAGTTGTATCTTTATATATCTTGGAATAAGGCTTCATTGTTTCCCCTGGCTTCTGCATTATTCACTTACTGCCCTGCAAATCCTGCTGAGTGGATTACAATGTTTATTGCTCTGCCTTGCAGTATTTTCTTCCCACTTATCTGAAAATCTTGTCTGCAAGATAACCTGTCAGTAGTGGTCTCTTCCATGACGTGGCTGAACAATCAATCCATTGCTTCATGCCACCAAACCCACATTGTCCATCCCACTGGACAGACACCACCACAGCTCTGGTGCAGCACACAGGGGCAGCTGGTACCTCTGAGGCTGCAGCAGCATTCTAATGAAGATAGGAAACCAAGGGATGGAGTGTGAGCACTCTGGCCTGAATAACTCATTTCAGGACACACAGAAGTTGCAGAGGAACTGCCATGGAGAAGCAGAGAACCAAGCCTGTGACCCCAAATGGTTCAGAGCAGAAAGGAGGGCAGGGATTTTATTCAGAGAAGTCAATAGTGACCTGGTTCAACCAAGGAGTCTCCAGGCCCAGGCAGCTCTTCTCCTTGTACCACCAAGGTGGCAAGGGAGTACAACACCATGCTTCATCCTGCTGCAGGATGCTGTGACTTCTCAAGGCCTTGTGCTGTCACACAAATCAAACCAGGAGGAAGAAGTTTGCCTTCTGGGATCTTCTGCTGGTGTTGCCCTGTAGTCCTCTACAGGAAGACTCCAAAGATGAACATTCCCCTTTACAGGTGTTCCCACATATGCCTTTATATCTGTTAAATTTTTTAGAGGAAAAAAAAATAGATTTGACAATGTAATTTGATTCTAGTGAAATTTCAGAGGCAATTAAAGGTTTTGGCTTTTTTTAAAATTCCTCTCTACTAGACACTAGCAGCTTAAAAGACACTTTAATATCCATCCACTGTACTGCTTATAATGTCAGAAGCATTAAGGATGGAAAAGACCTCCAAGGTCAGCAAGTCCAACCTTTGACCAATCACCACCATATCAAATAAACCACAGCACTGTCACATCCAGTCATTTCTTGAACACCTCCAGCAATGGTGCCTCCACCACTTCCCTTGGCAGCCCATTCCACCGCTTAACAACCCTTTCCATGAAGTTCTTCCTGCTGTCCAAACTGAATCTCCCCTGGCACATCTTGACACTATGTCTTCTTACCCTGCCACTCATTGCCTGGGAGAAGAGCCCAACCAAGAGCCCAAACCCCAGCTGGTCTCCCCTGAGCCTCCTTTGATCCAGGCTAAACACCCCCAGCTCCCTCAGCTGTGATTTGCTCTCCAGACCCCTCACCAGCTCTGTTGCCCTTCTCTGGACACACTCCAGCACCTCAGTGTCCTGAAGTGAGGGGCCCAGAACTGGACACAGGACTCAAGGTGCATCCTCACATGCTGCACTGAGTGCCCTGTTAACAACACACCCTGGAGTGCAACAGGAACATCTCAGGTGGCTGCTGTCATGGGCCTGGGCTTGTCCTTGCTCCAGGCACCCTTCTTTAGCTCATAAATTGCTCTCCCTACTCTCTGTTGACATACTATGGCACACATGGAGGAGATGCAAGGAAAGCACAGAGTGGAGATGGCACATTTCTCTTCTCTTAAGGACAGCGTATGTTGGAAATGTGTCAGGATTCCTGAGTTAAAGCAGTATAGTGAAATGTCAGGGAAGGCGAACAGAAGGGGAAAATTAAGGCAACAGATTTCCCTGGGAAACTCTGTTTTGCAGAAAAATCACTGGAGGAAAATGCTATTCCGATTAACATTAATTTGTCCCTCTTTTTTTTAAAATTTAATCTCCAAGGCAGGATATAGGGCACAACAGAGAGCAGGGAAATGGCAGCCCTGTTGCTGAGCCAGTGCTGCAGCAGAGCTGATGGAGTATCCGGGTCAGCGTGCAGCAATTCTTCGCAGATGACTGGGACCGACAGAGCCCAAGGCCAGCCTTGGCAGTAGAGCCAAGGGCTCCTTTTGTAACTGAAGGGATGTAAAATCTGCTCCCCCTTTCAAGCAGCATTTGCAGGAGGGAACCCCGTGCTGCAGCCTCCGTCAGCTGGAACTAACGCCCGTCGGCTCCGCTCACCCATCCCTGCTCAGCAGAGCACAGGCTGGGAAATCAGCGTTGCCATGGGATTCGGCTACAAAAGGCCAAAAGATGTGGATGTCAACCAAGTATCCAGATATGCAGGGAGGCTATTTTCTGCTCTAACTAAACCTGATGCGGAAGCTCTTCTCTAAAAAACATAATTTTGCTTTTTTACTCACGAAAGCAATGTCAAAGTTACCTAGAGAAATTTTTTTGTGTTTTAAAGCTCCTCACTTAGCTTTGAAGATCTTTGTGTTTCAGGCAGGTTTTAGGAAAAGCTCATTCATGCATTCCAACATTTGGCTACTTTTTCCAAATATCCTGCTAGGCCTAATGAGTGACATTACCTTTGCCGACAGCCGCAGTGCCCTCAGAAGAGATACAGCTTTGGAGACCAGCACACTGCCCACTGGGCATACACAGATCATGGATCATGGGATCTTTCCCCTTTCTGCTTCTATGCCTCAACCCACTGGGACAGGAGCATGAAAGGATCAGTGCTTTCCTTATATATCATCCCTGATCATCAGTAAGACTGGCAGCTGTCTCTCAAAATTTGTGCTAAACCCTTTGTTAGAGGTTGATTCACACAGCCACAGCCTTCAAAGTCAAATGGCACTGTTAGATCATCCTGTCGGGTAGCACAGGCCATCAGGATTTGTGCTGATTTGTGTTTTGTTAAAACATGTCCTTCAAAAAAGGACAGTACACTTTTGATTTGACAGCCACAGAAGAGGAAAGATCTGTTACTCCCCTGTACTAACCAAAATTTAGAAAGTCATTCAGGTTTTTTTCCCAGATGCTGAAAGCATCAGGATAATTTTTCTGATGATCTTGATTCCTGGCAGAATACAAGTTTTGTGCTTAGGACCTAGATGCCAACCAGCTAACTAACCTTCCTTGCCACTCAATGTTTAAAGACACAATATAGAAGAAGTACTTGACTTTCAGAAGAAATAATGAGGAAAGGTCAAGGCCAGAAGAAATGTTTGTGTTTCTAGAATAACAGCAGCTGCTTCTGCATATGCTTGAAAGGAGGGTGGATATTAACACAAGGATTTTGAGGAAGTAGCTATTTACTACTGGAATTTTGGATGACAGCTGCCACATTATAGGTGTTTATCTAATAATATTCACCCTCATACTGGTATGCTTTGTCTCAACCAGTCAGCCTAGATCAGATCACTCATTTGTTTCTGCCATAGCAGAACTTGCTAGAACAGCATTTTTTTTTATTATTAACATTTCTGCTCAAATCCTTCATGTTCTGATTCTGGATAATTTCCACTTCAAAATGACAATATAGGGCAAAAGACAAAAAGATCTGGAGCAGAAAACCCTTAATTTAGTAAGTAAATAGTATTGTACTCTTTTTATGTGGACACATAAAGGTACAGCATTTGACAAGGTGAAAGTATTCACACCAATCTCAGACCTATTCATGCACTTTTGCCTTGGTCCATAGAGATGACCTCATAAATTAAGTGCAGGGATGGTTGTTCACAGTCTGAGTGATACAGAGATGTGTTCTGAACAGCATATAATGCACATTTAATTGTATTTATTTAGTGGCCATGGTTACAATGAAGGGACTGTTGTACTTTTTTCACATTGTATACATGTTAAACTGAAAAACTGTCTGTCCATCACTAGCTCCTGCATAGGTATATACCCATGAGGGGTTAGCAGAAAATAAAAAGGCAGGGAGGACCTCCTGTAATCTCTGCATCTTGCTGAGGCTTCACATATCTGCTTGCTAAGAAAAAAGGCTCTTAAATTCCCGGACATGTTAAGTCAGAGTCTTGTGGAGTCAGAAGTATTGCAATCCACGTGGTAAAACTGGTACAAAATGTTGCTAATCAAAGGCTTGGAATGAAGATGAAGGGAAGAAGGAATGAAGCTGTGACTACCCACTATTTTGACTGTTGAATCTGCACTATTCATAGTAACACACCAACTGTATCTATCCACTTGCAGTAATGAGTGATAGCTCACTACTCAACAATTAGGTTTTCCTTCCCCACCTCTGCAATTAAGGTCATAACCTTTTCTATTTACTTTTGGGATGTGGTAAATTAGAGCTTTGGCTTCATTACAAAAATTAATTAAAATAGGCACACAATGGCACCATTCATGGCTGTGCTTGTCCTTCCCTGCAGTATGTCCTCATGTCAGCTCTCATTGGTTTTAGTCCCAAATTCCAGTATGTGCTAGTCTGCCCGTATTATCTGGATCAGTAGACTAGATTTTTCTTTGTGTCCATCTTCTTTGATTCATTGAGAGGCTCCTCTTGTTTCTAATCCCTCTGTTTCTTTTTTTCTTTTAAGAAAGTGTACACTTGCAGGCTGTCAGCATGATCTGATGTCCCCAAAATGCTTTCTGGCCACAGAGCCTGCAGTAGAACTTCAACTTGGTCTCACAGCAGAGACCTCTGACTAACAATTTCTCCTTACTGACATCCCAGGTGTCTAGGTCTGGAAAAGAGGATTAGTGCTCTTTTTCTCAGAATTTCAAAACCTAAACAGAACTACAGAGATAGGAGGAAAAAAGCCTGACTATTCCCCAGTTACACAGATTTGGGAGTCTGCCCATTGAAATAAGTTTGGATTGGTTTTTGTTGGTTTTTTTTTTTTTTTTCTTAAGCCATTTCTTTGTGAATGGTATTCCCCAGTTACACAGATTTGGGAGTCTGCCCATTGAAATAAGTTTGGATTGGTTTTTGTTGTTTTTTTTTTTTTTCCTAAGCCATTTCTTTGTGAATGCAGTGCTTGTTTTAAAAGCTAGATTTATGAACTGGCAAAAAATAATATTTTCTTTTGTAGGAAAAAGTGTTGCATTATGTTTCACATGACCATGTCCTGAGGTGGTTCAACATACTGAGTTCTGTGCATACCAATAAATACAGATCTTGGAGATTTCAGGAATAGTGATTTACTAAAGATTATTGCTTGATGGGAAGTACAGAAGAGCTCAGATTCATTTATATAACACCTGAAAGGAGAAATGGCCAACAAAGGCTTGGACTAATATATGTGCTGGTGATAGAGTCCAAGAGGCAACTTGATACATATGTGTAATTATCCTGAAGTCAAAGTTGATGAGGACAAGAGATATTTGCAAAAGTGGCACCTATTATAGGCTTTATTTCTTCAGAGCATTTAAGCATGTGTGTAATGGCAAGTACAACCTGATTTTTTTTTTTTAACTTACTGCTTGATCACACAGGTACACTCAGGATATTGTATCCAAGTTAATTTAGGGCATGACTTCAAGATGCTTCAGCTGAACAGCTTTAAAATGTAAAAGGGAGGCCTGGTTTTCTGGGGGGAGTGTGGTATAAGGGAATGAAGCCAGTGTGAACAAGGGTTCAGATGAACAGCTCCTAAACCTGTATTAGCTGCAGATGAGAAACAAGAAGGTATCTACCAGGGAATGAGCATGGGAAGGGTTATACAAGCTGCCCCTTCTTTGTGAAACACAAAGAGGCAGGGTCCTCCTCTGGGCCAAAGTGATCTTTCCTTGGAGGCTTTGTTCTCTGCCAAATCAGGTGCCAAGGGTGCCTGAGCTGGTGCTGGTGGCATGTAGGGTTCAAGCAGGAGGCCATGGATGGGAGGTGACAGTGGAAATCACCTCTGTGCTACTGCAGACTTGCACAGGATGAAAGCACCCACACAGCCTTGGCCTTTTACTGAGGTTGGTCATGGAAGAGGTTTAAAAGCAATGATGGGAACATTGCTTGGAAGGATGTGACACACCTGAGTTCCTTTTCTGAGTCTGCCAACCTCAGATGTGAGGCACATGTGACCAAAGACATCCCAAAATGTGGCCTCTGTCTAAAGCCCTTGATATAATACACAAACCCCAATTTTCAGATTTTGTGCCTTGCATGGAGATACCTGGGGGCAGGACTTTTTTCCCTATTTGTTGCTGAGGGGAAAATGGAAGAGAAGTTTAGTCCCTTAAAAATAAGCATCGTGTCCTCTATGTGCCCTGAATAAATGGCATCCCATGTTAAACTTTGCTGAAAATGCTTTTTTTTCCCTTCTGAGAAAAGCTGAAAATAAGACCACATTGATATTTTGCTGCAGAGTTGTTGCCTGTAGGTAGGCTTTAGATGGAGCTGTTCTATGGAAATCAATCCTGGTAAAGCAATAACAGCTGCTATTTTGCCAGCACGCAGCAAGCAGAAACAATTACAGGGGTACCCCCACTACAGCAATGCTACTTGGTAATTTGAAAACCATGCATGCCATAAAATAACCCAGATAAGGCTGGGGAACCAACCACAGCATTGTTATTTCTCCTGTTCTGAAACAGCAGACTGTAAACACACACTCAAAAAAAAAAGGGAATTATCCTTCATCTCTATGTATGGCCAGTAAATAATATAATATTTATAATGCTGTGTGAAATGGATTCTATTTGGTTTGCTCCATTTTTCATCAATTCCTTTTGTCATCCTTCTGGCTGTGTTGCCTGCTGTCCTACCTCTCTGTCCAATAAGGCACTGCAAAGTAACCTCATCTGCTTCCATGGACAGAGCAGGATCATACCCTGAGAGCACCATAAGGGCTGGAGGGATGGAGAGACTCCATTTCTTGGAAGCCCTTGGGCTCTTTTTTCTTAATCTATAAATAGGAAAACACCATCATCCTTCAAAATATAAATCATTATTAGAAAGCCTCAAATGGGGACAGAATACACTGGTTTCAGGGAAAAAAAGAAAGTATCCATTTGCTTCTCAAGTTTATTGATATATTTCATGAAGGCTCAAGGATGAAAGATTCTGAGGCAATATAATAGAGTATTATAATATTAATTTGCATCAATTTCTTAAAGAGATAATTCAATTAAATAGTTCAGCCCTTAGCAACCTATTCTTTTAAAATCATATCTCTTTTTGAACTGTCAACCACTTGAAGGAACAGCCCTTGATTCTTTCTTGATTGTAAGCTAGATGAGGCAATTTTTCCTTGGGGAATAACATTAGCTAAATTAGGAACACTGTAATTTAAAGGTGATTAAGTACCTTTTGTGATTATTGTTCTACGACTTCAATCTGATAACACTTAAGTGCATGTGTAATCTAGTCTTCCACAGGGCTACTCTCATTCATAAGTGGGTTTAAATCCTCATAAGATCAGGACCTAAATAAGTACCACAGTTAAACCTTTTATGGCACATTGACAGAGCACGTATTTGTTCTGATTGCAATAACATTTCACACTTGTGCTTGGTGCATAAACAGTAGGAATGCTTTTTAAATTTGGGATTTTCATTTTACAGAAGGAGAAAGCAAGGAACAGAAATGTGAATGGATGCATTCTGGTCATAAGGCAAGTCTGCTGGAACACCTGGGAACACACTGTGGACTCCTGACCCTCAGGCATTTGTGTCCAGCTTTGCTCCAGCTGTACTTTGTGCCTTGGTGCTCAGCATGGGAGAAGCATCAGGAACCATCCAGGCCAGGCAAAGTGACCAAGTCATTGCTCAACCTGCCCACTTGTATCTGGAGAAATTCTTTCCTAACCATCAGTCTTCTTGGGGTTTCAGTGGAATTTATGTCAGCAGAGCACCCAATGTGTTGAAGGATGTCAGAACATGGGCTACTAATGCACCACTGACAAATTTAGGGCTGACATCTGTTGGGGGCTGCTGAGCAAGATGCACTCAGCTGACCCATTGTCAAGAAGTGCTGCTGGCATTTGTCCATGCACCAGGATATTTTACAGAATGTCATCACTTGGTAATGAAATGCTCCCTGGTAACGATGGCTCACAAACACAGAAATAGCCTTTGCCCATAATAAAGTTTTGCAAATAATGCTTGCAGGAAGTGATTTGCTACGAATCAATCAAGCAGATCCCAGAAATAATGTGGCAGATGGTAACTCGACATTACTGCAACATCACCAAACTACTTACTCGCACTTTAAACAACCATTTGGACTCAGGTCTTTAAAGAAAAACATTCACTCTCACTCTACAGCTGGTTGAAGCTGAATTGTCACCCCACAGAAAATTCTATCCTTAGAAGTCAGTAAAAGGCAGGATAAAATTAAGTCTGAAATGTTCTTCAATACAAAAGGAAAAAAAAAATTAGTTATCAAGACTATTTTGATGCCTTCAGGCTATATGCCCTTTCTTTATTTTTAGCTATGTTAGGCTACAAACAAATAAAAAAATTAAATATAAAATTAACACAATCTTTGTTCTGAGTGATATGTACAAAGAAAATTTAACAAAATAGATTTGAAAAAGAAAATGCTGGAAAGGACAAACACCTTCCTGCTTGCATTTTGATTTTTTGTCCTATGAATATAAAAGTTTGTTGAAATCATCATGTCTCCGTTTTTCATGCCCTAGAACCTTCTACCAGAAAAAATATTCCACCGGAACAGTTTTGATTAGGTCTCTCTAGGTTGTGACCAGGTACACTCAAGTTACAGTGGTTTAAAAAGTTACTCATCGTGAGGTGCACTTATTTGCAAAGTAAAACCCATTATCTTACATTGTACGCCTAACTTACTGAGATTTAAAATTATTAGTTAAGTTTTCTGTTTATACCTGCATATTCTTTCATCACTGTACGAAGACTTGTTGCATGCCACAGAGCAGGCAGCCCTGATTTATTGACTACAGTATCAATGCAGTTCTTAAACAACAGCTTTACTTACAGAAGAAGATTTTTCACTCTCCTCTCCCATGCGCATCATTGCACTCTGAAACCTTTCCAGAAATGAGGTTAGCCAAGCCACTGCTTGCACTAAAACAAGGATCATCCCAGAAATGGGGTGGCTGAAGAAAGCAAAGTAGGCCACCAACTTTCCCTGCTGATTGCTGGCGGTGAGCGTGTCCCACAGGAACGCTGTCCCGCTGGTTGTGCGACAGCACCTGGAGCTCGGCCTGAGAGGAGCAGTGCCATTGTCACCAGCCGCTGGGGACATTTGCTGGGCTCCTCTTTGAGTGAGGGTCACGCAGAGCTCCAAATGAATCACCTGCTCAGACCCACACGGGTCAAAGCTGCCACAGCCTGTGCTGCCATGGCCCTGCTGGAGACAGGGCACCTGTCCAGCCCTTTCCCAGAGATCAGTAACACAGAGGATGCAATCCCTCCTGTGCACCTACCTAGGCACTGACTGAAATGAAGCAAAATGCACTGGCACAGCCACTGGCTCTTCTCGGGCAGAGTTTGTAAGATAAATTTTAATAACCCGAATTCCTAAATTTCCGTCTCAGCTGTAGTTGTTCATGCACCACTGTGCGTATGAATGGAAAGACCCTTGCACCTCTTTCAAGGCCTAAGGCTTACTTTTCTTTCCACCCATGTTCCTGGTTCTGCCGCAGTTTCGTACTAAACACGGCCCGTGCTGTTCCTCGGTGCGAGACTTCCCTGGGGTGAGCAGCAGCGACCTTTGGAGCTCTGCACCCCAAGCCATGCGGGCAGCGCTCCATTTACACCAGCGGAGGGTCTCGGACGCTCGGTGCCTTTGGTGTGAGCTGCCGGTGTCACACACATGTGCAGGGTGTGAGCCACCGCCTGTCTGCGTGTGGAAACGGGGATTTTGACCGTGATGTTTCGTAAATTTGGCAGAGTTAATTCAGTGCAAACTGAATTACTTCAAACCCCCACGTTTTACACAACCCACTCTCACAGCCTTGCCTATCGTCTGGCATTTGTGGGAGAGGATGAATGAGCAGCCTCACAGCTGCTGCCGGCTGCGCTCCCGCGGCTGCAGCTTTGCGAGGCCTCCCCAGCTCGGTGTCGGGGGCTCAGGCAGACGCTTGTCACCAGAAATAGCCGAACTTCGGCCATTTCGGAGAATGTCACCAGAATAAAATAGTTTCTTCGCCTAATGCTAAACATTCAAGTCAGCTTCTGCCCTTAAGAACGACTGGCACCGGGACCGCGTCCAGCAGACTCCCCGGACCTCCCCGTCAGCAGCGGGACGCGAACCCGCGGCCTCCGTCCCACCGGCCGCGCGGAGCCAATCGGCGGCCGCGCTGGTGACGCGGCGGGGCGGGCGGGGCGCTGGGCGCGGGGCCGGGCGGGGGCGGGCGCTGCCGCCGCGGGAGCGGCACGGGCGGGCGGAGCGGGCTGTTCCCGGAGAGGGCAGGCAGCGGGTCGGGTGCTTTGGTTGTAGTCTGGTCCGCTGGGGTTGCCAGAGACCCCCTCCAGGCTGCTACACGAGGACCGGCTTGACGCTCGATTCTTTTTTTATAGACACCGATCCTTTCCCCCCTTGTTTTTTTTCGGGGTGCGCTTTGCCCAGCGCCGCGGGCGCCCGCTGCCCTGAGCGCTGCCGTGCCGGGAGGCGCGGGGGGCCGGGGCCGCGATGCGCAGAGATGGGGCCCGTGGCTGCTCCCGCATGGGCTCGTAGTGCCCGCTCGGTGCTGAGTGCCCGGGTGCCGGGGAGGTGCGTGTAGGAGAGAGGCGCCAGTAGCGCTGGATTTTATCCCCTTGTAGAGGTGCAGGCAGACAGGGGTTCAGGTGTGTTGGGGTGTGTTTTTTTCCCCCTCTCGTTGCCTACATCAGCTTGTTTGCCCCTTCTCCCCTCTCTTTTTTTTTTTTTTTAATTTTTTTTTTGGGTGAGGTGGGAGCCGGGGTGTCTGATTTTCCTCCAGCTGAGCAGTGCAGTTGCAGCGGTAGCGGTGAAATCCTGCTCCTCCTGTGAGCTCAAGCCAGGAAAATGGAGGCTGTGATAGAGAAGGAATGTAGTGCGCTCGGAGGGCTCTTCCAGACCATCATAAGCGACATGAAGGTAAGAGGCTGAGGTGTGTGGGGGAGCACAAGGGAGGGGAAGCGTCTTCCCACCTGGCCCGGCGAAACTTCGCCCCGGGCGGTGCAGCCGCATCGGGGGCCGGTGGCGGCGCGACCTCCCCGCGGCGCTGGGGGACGCTGCCCCGGGGCTGGCTCCGCGTCCCCGCCGGCGGCACCAGCCTGGCAGAGCGGCTCCCTGGCTTTACACCCAGGGTTTGGGGCTTGCGAGTTGCTTGCAGGATACCACCTCTCCCTCCCTCCTCCTTCCCTCTTTTCTCTATTTGTCCTGCTCAAACATGCAAGATGTTACTTCGCAGCAGGGTCAGCGATTTGCTTCTTTATTTTACAAATATTTTTATTCTCCGTTTTTCTCCCCTGGTGCGGGCTGTCAGATCGGTAGCAGAATGAATGCAGCTGGGCGGGAGCGTGGTGCGGAGGAGCCGGGCACGGAGCATGTCAGCCGTGGGGTGGGGCTCGGAAGGGCAGTGTGAGCATTTCGGTGCCAAGCTGATGGGCGCGATGGAAAAAAATCTCTGCCTGGAGATGCTCAAAAGTTGATGTGTGCCTGGATTAAAATTGCGGCTCAGTGTGGCATTATTTTCACGCTGTATATGCTCGTGGAGGGGGTATTTCCTTTCTGTGAATGGATGCAGAGGTTTCAAGTGCGGGGGTCTCTCCGCCAGCCAGCAGAAACCTGAATGTGCTGATCCCGTCTCTGCCAAAGGGTCCCTTTGAGAGAGGCGCTCCCACTCTATCCTTGGCAGCCAAGGGCACTTCTGCAGGGTTTTCTTTGGGCGAGCGGGTGCCTCCCACCCTTCTCTCGTGGAAGTAAATAGCGTAAAAGCCTTGCTGTGTTCTGCCCGTCGTGTCTGCCCCAAGCCCCAGGGCAGGAGGCGCCCAGCCTCCGGCACACGGCCGTACTGCAGAATACTGCAGTGTTCCCCTGGACAAGGGCAGCTTGTCTTCCTGCCAGGGCCGACTGGAGGGATGCAGTTGTCGGGAGATGTTGAGGGACGTGTCAGATAATGGGGACTGCCGTAATTTAAAGGCGGCAACCGTGCACGCTGTGCTTTCCCCAGCCAGCGCATGGGATTTCTCTGGGTGTTTTAATTCGTGCAGGGCTGGTGAGCAGCGAGGGCTGCGGGAGAAAGAACTGCCAGGTGGTATTGGAAGACAGGGTCTGCTCAGGAGGGAGCCTGGCGGAGGTGAATGGCTTCTAGTGTATTTTTTTGGGAGGGTGGAGAAGCTGTTTGCACCAGAAGTTATTTTTTGGCAAATGTTCATATGCACTTTCTTCTCAACAGATCTTAGGAGACATTTAATTAAAAGCATTGCTTGTCAAGAGCAGGCAGGTTACATATACACAGAGTTCCCCCCAAGAGAGGAGGGGGGACTCTGTGTGTATCTGTCAAGACAATGCTGCAGACCTGGCAGTGGTGGTCCTCAAGCTCTCAACCTCCTTGGATTTTTAATAATGACTGCACTTTAAAATAAATGAAACCCCCAAAAAGGCAGGAAATTATCACAAATCCTGGAATCATTTTAGTGGTCAGTGAAGGGAACAGGCAGGAGATGTTCTGTTCCAGAGGAATTGTGGTTTTGGGTTTCATCACAGAGGGACACCGAGTATGTTTATTCTTTCCTTCTTTTCATAAGTGATGCATTTGGTTTTTCTTGCTCTTAAGCCAGTGGGCCTCTCTGTGGATTCATTTTTTCTCCTGCACATTGCTACTTGCATGGGAATGCTGCTCATCAGAAAACATGTTGACATGAGTGTATGGAGATGGGCACAGGTGTGAATATTTTTTCCTTAATGCTCCATAGTAGTGGAACCTGTTTTGTGAAGTGGCAATTACTGAAGGGGGAGGTTTGGAAGGAATCACTGCAGATCTTTAGCAGCCTGGTGGTTTGTTATGGTTAAAAAAATCTGCTCATTATTTAGCATGAGTAGAACAAAGAATTTTTACCTGTAGTTCAATTTGATGCAGCTGATGCTGTACTGCTGAGATGCACTAGGATTCTTTGTGAATTGTGCACAAAGGAGCACAACAATTTCTAAGGAAAAGTAGCTATTTTTTTGATAGCTAACCAGAGCCTTTCAACGAATCATACCTTTAGTAGTAAAGTGAAAATTAGCATTTTAAGTGCCGTTTCACGTAGTCAGATCTGTGTGGGCAGGCTTCTGGCAGGATCTGGGAGCTGTTGCGTAGGGGTCTGCCCACGCATACCCAAGTGCTCTATCCGTGCCTATTTCTCATCTCAGGCTTCGATCAAGGCCCCACATGCCCTGCAGTGCTGAGGGATTTGATGCAGCATCTGCCTTTTTTTTTAACCAAATGGTTCACAGGTTCTTTTATCACATGTATTGCTCTACCTGAAACTTTGTTATAAAGATGGTAGGGTTAATCAACAGCTTCAATTACTCTGAAGTCTTGCCAGTGGATGCAGATGGGTGCTGCAGCTGAGGTGATGAAGATACAGTACACACAGGCTGATTTTTCTCTTTGTTCACAGTAACACAGAACTGGCTCAGGTGTACCTGTTGTTAATTTTGAGCTCTGCCTGGTTCTGACAAGGTTGCAGGAACTGGAATTACAATTCTGAGCAATGTGATTGTTTCCATTTGTTTCCATATACTGAGCTAGATTTGAAACTTCATACGGGCAATATATGTCAGTGTGAGTAACACATCACATTTTTTGACAGCGAGATTGTCTTGCTGGCTCAGGTCTCTTGAATGGCATTTAATGTTTTCTCCATAAACCCCTAATTTCTCTCCACCCTCTATTAAAAATATTTTTGTGTCTAGTACTCAACAAAACCTGCTCCAAAACAACTCAGCATAAAGCTAAGTGATTTGGAGAAATTTTGTTACTGAGTAAATGTAAGAACAGTTAATAAACATCCCATTTGTACTGCACATTACTGTTCATCACAGAGTCACAGACTGTTTTGATTTGGAAAGGACTCACAAGGATCATTGAATCCAGCTCTTAGCACTGCACAGGACACCCCAACAACCCCACCATGTGCCTGAGTGCTTTGTCCAAATGCTTCTTAAGATCTGTCAGGTTTGGTGCTGTGACCACTTCATTGGGGAGCCTGTTCCAGTACCCAGACACTCCCTGGGTGAAGAAACTTTTCTTGATATCCATCCTGAACCTCCCCTGACTCAGCTTCATGCTGTTCCCTTGGGCCCTGGCACTGGTCACCAGAGAGAAGAGATGCCCCTCCACTTCCCCTTGTGAGGAAGCTGTACACTGCAATGAGGTCACCCCTCAGTCTCCTCCAGGCTGAACAGAACATCTGGAACATCAGTCCCCTGACAAGGGAAGTCCATTTTTTCCATGCCAAACAAGGGTCAGATTTGTTGAGTAATATGGTGGTGTATATGATGACAGAGTTGTTTGTGTAAAGTCCACAATGGGAACTGAGCTTGGCCGTTGTGCTCTAGAATTGGATTTCCTTTGAGGTTTCAGGACCTGATTAAATAATCATAAAGGTGTGAGCGTGTGTGCTCATCCCATCCTTATTTTGATCCATTGTCACAGACCTGATGTTTCCTACATAACTAATTTTAAATGCCACAGGCTCATCACTGAGCCTGTGGCACTTAAAATTAGTTACACTCTTATGCAAGATCTTTTTCAAAGCAATCAAAGTTTATAAAAACAAAAATAAAATGTCCCCTCAGAGGAGTAGTCCTGTGTGCTACATGCAGATGCTGTGCGACTTGTTTTTGAACGCAGTACATTTTCTGTAGCTCCCTGTGGGAAGGGAGTATTTGATCTGAATGGTTTGTAACTCATTTCTTGCAATTGAGAAATGAGATGGTGCAATGTGCTGTTAATTTCAATATCTCTTTTAGTGCAAAGCAAATCATTGCAGTTAATTTTTGGGAGGGCCTGTTTCAGATGGGTTTCAAAAGAACTTGTCTTCTCATGCAGAGCAGATTTTCTTTAATGCTCCTTTTCCTTCTGAGTTGATTTTACATTCCTTTTAATGACATTGTTCTCTGCTATCCTGAAGAAAAAAAAACACCTCTGAAAACATTGAAATTGGCTGTGTTTGTAGTTCATCACTTGCTTGATGCTGTTTCTTTGGCTTTTAGCATTCTCTTTATTTGTCTTGCCTCTTCTGCCAGCATGTGTTTTGACAGAGCAGGGGCTTTCTGTGTATATACAGCACCTGACACCTGTGGGGTGGGCATGGGAGGAAGATGAGTAATGAGCAGTTTTATGAACATAGGTTGTCTGTGACTTCATTTATACCAAGTCAGAGGAGGTGCTAAATTTTTACGGATCAGGTCTGTATTACCAATTAGTCTCTTTCATCTCCCTGCATGTGAGGGACATGCAGGTATTGTCCAGAAACAGGGTTCCCAACAGACATGTGGGTTTTTAGAAAAATTTAGAAAATTTCATTTTGTGTGTATGTATCTTACATTTGTTTAGCCGAAAGTACAGTAAAATCCTCTTTTTGCTTCTGGCAGTAACCTCTACTGTAATAATCTTGAGGAGGTGCTGGGACTCCTGGACTAGGCAGTGGTGCACCTTTGCTTTCAGCCATGCAAAGCCCTTGGTTGAAGCAGACGGAAGAGGCACGAGAAACATTTGTAGAAGGTGATTTGTGAGAAACAGCATTTTAACTTGCTTTTGTAGAAGTTGGGACTGGGGTGGCCACATCAAGGATTGAGAGTTGTGTGTTAGGTAGCCCTGTTTGCTTACAAGGCATGGCCTTGTGATATTCACACAAATAATATAAACTGAGGAAAACGTATTTGATGGAACAAACAGAACTGCTGAGACAGTTACTACAGCAAGTACAGCTGCAAGTCCTCAGTGTCTATGTTAATCCAAGAAACAGCACACATGTACCAGAGAACCTGGGCAAATTTATTTTACCGTGACATGCCCTCATGCAGCAGCTCTTCCCCAGCTGTGCTTTTGAAGCTTGAGATCTCTGTGGAGATTAGGAATGTTCAGTTGGATGATTTTAAGGGTTAGTTTAAATCCAGCTGTTAAGGATGGTAACTACCGTAAGGAAAAACAAATGTGTCATGTACTGGGATTGGCACTGTTTAACATCTTTGTTGGTGACATTGACAATGGGATTGAGTGTTACCTCAGCAGGTTTGATGATGTCACCCAGCTGGGTGGTGCAGTCACCATGCTGGAGGGGAGCAGTGCCATCCAGAGGGGCTTTGACAGATTTGAGAGGTGGGGCTGTGTGAACCAGAGAGACCTTACTGCACCTTGAGTACCAAAAGAGGTCTGAAAGAGAGTTGGAGGAGAATTTTGACAAGGGCGTGTAGTGACAGGATGAGGGAGAATGGCTTCAATCATAGGGCAGGGTTAGATTAGATACAAGAAATTTTTTTTTTACTGTGTATTGAGAACAGATTTTCCAGAGAAGTTGTGGTTTCCCCTCCCTGGATCAGTTCAAGGGAAGGTTGGATGGAGCCTTGAGCAACCTGGTCTAGTGGGTGGTGTCCCTGCCCATGGCAGGGGTGTTAGAGCAGATGATCTGTAAGGCCTTTCCAACCCAAAGCATTCTGGTTTTCTGTGCAACAGACAGGTAGGTCCAGGCCTGGAGAGGAAGCACACCTGCCATGTTGCACTGGCATGTCACTTATACAGCAGTCCTTAGGACAACTGTATCTTTCAAACCTAGCAAACTGGTGTTTCTTCCCCTTCACAGAAAGTCTGAGATGAGTTAATTTGGAGCTTTTCTTCCCATTTTTTCTGTTCCTCAAAGGTTTTACCACCAAGGCATTTGGAGCATAGCTTGTTGCTCTGATTTCTTATCCCTCTGCCTCCCAACAACCTGCTTGCTCAGGCAGTGGGTTTGTGTACACTGAAATTCTTGCCTTTTCCAAGCAGCTGCAGTATCTTTCTGTAAACATCTCAGAAGGGGAGGGATTGACATGCAGCAAAGGTTGAAAGATGGTGCCAGGAGGAGAGCTTCTGCATGCCTTGCTAGACACTGAGGTTCAAGCAACAGGACATAGCTGGGAACATACTTAGTCACAAGTAGTTTATTTTTTAGGGACACATGCTTTCTTGGTCCAAATACTCTTGTGCGAGTGTTAACAATTTATACAACTGCTGAACATTTGCTACATAAGTGTGTACTGGGCTGGCTTATCCTGGACATACCCAGAACAAGGATTTTTAATATCTCTTAAGAGTACTCCTTTTGGACCTGGAAGGATGCCAAGAGCTGCACACAAAGGTTTGTGAGGTTCTAAGTGTGGAAGGAGTTGTGCAGTGCTGCATGAAACACAATTGACTGTACAAATGTTGGAGAACAAGAAGTCTGTGTAATTATGGGCTTAGTGCTGGTTAATACCTAACAGAGGGTGATATTCAGTGGAGGTTGCTGCTTCCTTCCTGAATTCTCAATGTGCATGAACTGAACCCAAATCTTTGTGATAAAATACCTGAGAAGATTTTTTTTTTTTAATGTACAGAAGTTGCAAGAGTTGATGGAGTATACTTGTGAATCTGTAAACAGCATCTTCTGTAGCATGGCAGTCTATGTGTTTTCAACTTCTGAACAACATTTTTAAGGTTCATGGGCTACCCAAAGACAGTGTGGTCTTGAAGATAAGCAGGGAGCAAAATAGGAACTATGTCTAAAAAGGCTTTTTGGTCTACTTCAGAGTGTGCAAAGATGAGTACAGAGAAGTTTGAGTCAGTATCAATCATAAAGAGGCTGTCCTTCAGAATAAAGTACTCTCTTTAGGCTACATATATAGAAATGCCTTTTCCTCTTCAAGGGTACATTTTCAATTTGAAAATTATGTCTGCCTTGATACTGTAAGGTGCCGAGCACTGCATTGTTTGCTGGGATCTATGCTGGTCTTTCAGGACATTGATTGACTTCTTGCTGCTGGGATGAGATAGCTTGAATGCCAAGATGTTTGGAAGGATTGGAGACAAAATGTCTAGTAGCTTTGTGGCTAAGACCATAGCAGCTTTCATCTTCAAAGTGCTCTCTGTGTGACTTGGCTCCAAAGAATGGCTCCCATTTTACAGAAAGGCAAGCTATGGCTGCAGGTTTAGTGACTTCTACTCCCTCCCCCCAGGACAAGAAGAAATTGGGTGCATCTACAACATGGAGTTAATGAGGGAATGTTGTTTAAGCTGCCAGTATAATGGGTTTCTATCTTCACGTACACACTACTTTGTTTTTACTGATTAAGACGTGTTGCTGTTCACCCCTGCGATAACCGAGTGTTTGCAGCAGAAGAGATGACATCGAGAAATGACTGATAAATTCTCAACAGAAGTGTCCTGAACTCCTCTCCTGTAACTGAAACTACAGGACCTCTCTCAGTTTTTAGTGGAGAATCTTGACTGGAACATCTTAACCATTAGCTGGTTGATCATGAGGAATTTGTGTCTTGTGGGGTTTACTGTGAGCTCTGTACTTTTCACTCTTCTGTTCAATAACCATGAGTGATGTGTAGTTGATTTGAATTCTAGGATGCTAGCTGAGTACAGTCATTCTTTAACAAACCATGCTTGCAGGAATGAGCTTGTGTTGGTGTGTAAAATGCTGCTGATGAGTGTGCAACTAGAGACACTTGGTTGATGGTACAGAAAGGTTCACATTTGTTCTCATTTTTTCTTCCACATAAACTGCCACTATGCTTCTCACCCAAGCATGAGATTTTTTTTTTGCCACAAAAGTCACATGTTTGCTTTGTAATTTCTTTGAATCCCTCTGTATAGAGGCATAATTTAGAATCTTTTGTTAATAAAGCTGTATTTGGGATATCTCCTAACAATATCATCCATGAGCAAATGAAGGGTCTAATTTGGAGTTTGCAAGGGATTATTTATCTTCTCGTAGTAAAATGGAAAGAAAGTAGCCTGCAATAAGCATCCTTGCACTTCACTGTCTGTCATGAGGCAAAGGTCAATAAGCATTAAAAACTTGGGTACCTGGCTGCTGCCTTTCTCCCAGATGACTTTTCTGGTCATCTCAAGTGCTTGTTAGTAGCTTGGGTCTTGGAGATTGTTGTGACTGCTTGTGGGATGGAGATTGTGTTGAGTAGATGGTTAGAAATTAGGGTTTCTGCTTGCTTGGAAAGAAGTGATGAGACCCCAGTGGTGCTGGTGACATTACCAACACAGGGCTGTTGGCTTGAGGCTGTCCTGTGTAGGTATTAACTTGACTGACTGCCTCCTGATATTTTAATTATCTTCATTTTGATCCAGCTGAAATATTGTGGTTTTAGAAAATAGCTGCTGAGTATGTACAGTGGCCACGTAATGATTGAGTGGATGAAAGGCGGTATTGATGAGTCTCTGAGGAGAAATTTGCTATTCAGGCTTGCAAACTTGTTCAGACCTGCAGTGAAGAATGTGGAACTAAATGCTTCCTCTGGAAGACTGCTTAATGTCCAGCTTTTTTTAATGTGGCATGGGATAAAAGGCCTCTAGATGCCGTGGCTAGTTATTTCCCACCGCCCCCCATGTCTTTTGAATAACTTCCTATGTTTAGAGAAGGAGAGACTGTATGTTTATGCATGATGTATTTTCTCACAGTATGAGTCTAACTTTTGTTTGCTAATTACCCAATCTTGGATTTAAACCATGAAGTGGCTGCTTTGGAGCTGAATTTCTTCATCTCATAAACCATGAAACTGAACTATGGACAGTACAGATTTGACGTGGTCCCTGTTGACACAGAACGAGGCTCATGAGTTGGATTTGTAAGCCAGGATGAGTTTTGACGTGGTCCCTGTTGACACAGAACGAGGCTCATGAGTTGGATTTGTAAGCCAGGACGAGTTTTCACAGGTCCTTGCTGCACTACAGATTGGAGTCACAACCATAGAGCAACTGGTATCCTCTGCTGGGGATGTTTAAGCATGGGCTAACACACTGCAGGCATTATTATAATACAAATTAAAGGCTCCAGAGCTCTGACAACAGAATGGTACCAGACTTAGGTTCCCT
Source organism: Passer montanus (assembly GCF_014805655.1). Lineage (NCBI taxonomy): Eukaryota > Metazoa > Chordata > Aves > Passeriformes > Passeridae > Passer > Passer montanus. The sequence continues at coordinate 5,811,772 of NW_024368041.1, read as the reverse complement.
CCCACTTTAAATGGTTAGTGAGATCTAATAAAAATGTGTGTTCTTGCAAAGTAGGGCTGCATTTCAATGCTGCTGGTAGGCGAATTGGGCATTCTTTAGAGTTCTTCAGGTGGTTTGAGAATGTAGAAAAAATGGGTATCTGTGGTGGTGTTGTTTGGGTTTTTTACCCCAGTGGTGTGAATACCCTTTTCTGGACTTTACTGGCTGGATTTTAGTCTTGATTTTTTTCATGTCATTATCTGTTTTCTTTATTGTTCTAATGTACTATTTAAACTAAAAACTAAACAGTTTTGAAAATACTTAACATGGGGTTCTGTGATACATAGAAGAAATACCCAGTTGACAGGTTTTCTTAATAGTGTGTGAGATGTCTTCAGCCATGTTTTGTTGCATAATTTTCAATGTTCTGATAATGTATGTCCTTGAAAAGCAAAGCTTGGCATGCCTGTTTGTACTATGCATGCTGAAGGAAACTAGTTTCTAATCCTGCCATTCCCTAATCAAGAGGCAGAAATAATGGAAATAAATATATGGATACAAGACTGATTTTAATTACCCCTGCTTTCTTTCCTGAAGGGTAGTTACTGCTTAAATGACATCTTACTCTGAGCTTTGATGTGTTTTTACTTTTACCTGCATGCACTGTAATCTCTCAGACCCCGAGTGTGTACCTGTCTGCTCCTCTGTTCAGCAATATGTGTGTTCAGCTCTTGCTGTGAGTTCCTGTGAAGTTTGTGTCTTTTGCTGTTGATGCCGTTTCACTCCTGACCCAGCACGAGTTGAGAGTCTCTTCTGCTGATGGAGCTAAGCTCAAACTTCCCCTATGCTGGGCAATACCTTTAGTTTAGAAAGACAGATGGGACTTTGAATTCAGCTGGTCCCTTTCCTTGTCTTGTGGCAGTATTTCTGCAAGACCTCTACACAAATGTGTTCCTCTTCCTGAAAGAGTTCTAGTGAAAGGAAGCTGCCTGAACCTTTCAGAGCTGCCTCTTACCTGGTCTTGTAGTTGAATGGGTTGTGCAATCTGAAACTTCTCTGCTGAAGCCAAACTGATTGTTTCTTGTTCTGCACCACTGAAAAGAGATGATGGACAGCATTAGGGATGCTCTTGAAATCAGTATTGGCACTTGACTAAGTGAGTTCTCATTCTGAATATAAGAAATAGGGAGTAGATAGGGTCGGTTTTGATTGGACACAAATTGATTTAATTTACAGTGAAGATAGTGAGACAGTGAAGAAGGTCACCTAGAAAAGTTGTGGATTCTCCATCATTGGAAGTGTTCATGTTCAGTTTGGATGGGGGCTGAGAGCAGCTTGATTTAGTAAAAGATATTCCTGCTCCTGGCAGGGAGCTTGGACTAGATGGTCATTAAATGTCTCTTCTAACTAAAGCCCTTCTGTGAATGTATTTGAAAACCAAAGGAGTAATGCAATAGATTTTGTGTACATCTCTATGTCATTATAAAAAATGAAGTTTCTCTTGCCAGCAAAATTCCTGTTTCACTGTGTGGAACGATTTGAGACTTTAGATGCAGCTTAGAAACATTCATGAGACAGGCTCTTGGTGCTTTTCAGAGTAGAAAGAGGCGAAGCCAGCAAGCAGAGTTTTTTGGATGGAGAAGAACAGTTATGAACTTCAGGCAAGACGATGCTGATTCTATGCTCGCCTGTATGTTGCAAGACCTTTTGTGACTGGTTAAGGGTCTGTCCATGAGTTGTGGACTTGTTTAAATGAGTGGATTGTACATAGGAGGATGTATTAGTGTTTGGTAGCAGTTATTAACTTTTGCAGTTATGGCTGGCCAAATGTTCTTTTACCCAGTTGACTATTGATTCTTCTAGAAAAGAGGGAAAACTTCCAGTGCCAAATATTACCTGAGAAGGGAAACTGCCTGTCAACTGTTATATCTTCCAATGTGTTGAGGCATTATTTTTTCCCTTTTCTTTTTTTTTTTAAATTTTCTTTTTTCTTTTCCCCTCCTTGCCAAATATTACCTGAGAAGGGAAACTGCCTGTCAACTGTTATATCTTCCAATGTGTTGAGACATCTGTGGCTGGAACTATTATTTTTTCCCTTTTCTTTTTTTTTTAAAATTTTCTTTTTTCTTTTCCCCTCCTTTTTTCTTTTAGACTGTTATTGTTTTCCTGTGCTCTTCCCCTCCACTCTTTCCTGGTTTTGTCTGCTAAAGGACTCTGGTTTGCACATAGAGACTACCACTTTTCCATACTTGCTGATTGCCATTTGTCATGTGTAACATCTGTGACCTTGTGTGGTGTTTAGCACAATAAAGTCTCTTTGCTACTTAGAGGTAGTGTAGTGAATGCCACAGAAATGAGACATTCATAATAATCCTTGTGATTCTGTTATCTGGTAAAAATATAAAAATCAGTCTTTTGTTTCCAGCATGATTTACTTTGGAGAGGTAGGAGGACACATGCACAAGCCAAGTTACAATTTTTGTTCCAAAACCAGATCTATGGCATTTGGATGTGTTACTAGGGCGTGGAGCTCTGTAACACTGTTGTGTGTTTGGGACTCAACTTTTTAGCTTATCGTAGCTGAACAACAACACTGAGGTGCAGAAGTTCTAACTCCTCTACCCTGTGCAGTTGTTTTCTTTTCCATTTCATTGAAGTCTTGCAGTTAGTCATTGTTAGTACTTTCCTGGAAGGCGTACAGCTCCTGGTTTGATAACCCCTGAGATAAAACCAAGGTACTGCTCTCGCCTGTTCCTCTCTGTTACCTCTCTAGCTGAAACAGCCAGAATTAGATTCTGGATTTGCTTTACTGAAGAGCACTTCCCTGTCTCTGTCCCCCTGCCCCAGAAGTTTAGATGGGTTGTTGTTGTGAACAAGATTCCAGACTGTTACTGCTGCCTTTGTACTTGATGTGTCAGCAAGAGCTGGTAATAGGGCTGCAGAGCCTTTCTGATAAATGAAAGCACTTAAAACAAAACTGTCAAGGGTTTTTTGAAGATGGAATGAGTCTTGTATGTGAGAATTGGGGTGCAAGGAAATAAATAAATAAAGTAAGCATATTTTTGTCTAATGGGAAAAAAAGAATCATAACTTCTTGGCAGAAAGAGTGAGAGAACATTTTAAAACTGTCGAGGCTGATGATACTTAAGTTGTAATCTTAGATACAACAATCTGGGTTCTTATTCTTGCCATTAGATGTCATCAATAACAGTTTCAGTAAATATCCTTTGCTGCAAGTCTACCCTTCTTTTTTTGAGAAATCATTGAGTTTCTCATGTGTGTCTCTTCTTATTCCTGGTGTGGGATCACTGGCCTGAAAGGAAGGGAAAAACTATCTTCCATAAATCCTCTGCAGAGTCGTGTTTATGGAGGGGGGTTGTGCTGGTTCACCAAAATAAAAAAAACTCCCCACCCAAGGCTTAAATTCTTTTTCCCAAGCTGCATCTTGGTGATAATTTCATGCTCTTCCCTGGTGTGGTGGGCTGACCTTGGCCAGCTGCTTTTTATCTCTTCTTCCTCAATGAGATGGGGGAGAAAATCATAAGAAAAAGCTCAATGATTGCGACAGAGACGCAGAAATCACTTACTAGTTACTGTCACGAGAAACCCAGACCTGAGTGGAGAAGATGAAATTTATTGCCAATTAAAATAGATGTGAATGGTGAGGAAGGTGGACAGAAATGGAGACATCTGCCCATGTCCATGGGTCTGGGTGTTTTGGGATTTCCCTGGATGATGATGGCCCACCCTTTTCCCCCTGGCAGTGCAGGAGCTGTGGCTTTGGGGACTCCGCCCGGGTCTGGGTGTTGGTGTCTGGCACTTCAGACGCTTCTGTCCCTGAGGGAAGTTGTTTCATGTCCCTAATTGCGGACCGGCTCCCTGAGTGACAGGCACGAGGCCCCGGTTTGTTTCTCAGCCCTGAGGCAGGAAGGTGTTTTCCGTGTTTTCCCCGCCTGTGTTTGGCACAGATTAGCTGGAGCTGGGCTGTGGGATCAGGTGACTAATCACCTATAAGCCCACTAATTAAGCAATGGGGTAGGATAATGGCATGCTGCAGCTTACTGGTGACATGCTGGGTGGCAGCTGAGCTCCACTGAGGAGCTCCAGGGGCCTTGGTGCCATGGAGTGTCATATGGCAGTGGGAAACACCCATTCCGTGGAGGACAGGTCAAATTTCTTCCTTCAATGACTAAGAAATTATTGGGCGTAAAGTTATTTTGGGGGAAATAGTCCTTGGATTAATCCTTTAACACTTTAAAAGAAAATTATTTAAACAAATCCCACTGTAATCGATCTCTGATTTAATCCATGAGGAGCTAAATGGGAATTTGTGACCCAGGATCCTGCAGTGGCTCTTCCCTAAGCATGGCTGCACCTGGGGGAGGCCTCCTGCTTTCACAGATAACACCAGGCCTGAGTAACCCTGACATTTAAAAGAGGAAAAATGAGTTTCTTTATCAGCCAGCTGAAATTGGAAATTGCAGGGGGAGCAGAGGAAGCTCTGGGAGAGGCAGCATTAAAAATACGGTGTTATTACTCTTCAGAAGACGCTTTATGTCGTAAAAGCATGTGTTGGACAAAGACATCAAATTCCACCTGCTGTTTCTTTGTGTTTAAATTGAGAAAGTAATACATGTTGAATCAAGGATGTGTATTTTTCACCACTGTTAACATTTCTCTTGACACTGCTTTGACAGCAGCAAGAACAGTTGCTGGAGGTGAGACTCAGCAGGGCTGCCGTGCTCCAGGTGGCACAGGAAGAGGTTTTGGGGAGGGAGTTGCTGCCCAGGGCACTGGGCTGTGCAGATTTACAGCACTGCTTTGACTCCTGCCATCGCCTTGGTTTGTCCCCACAGGCATCACTTACATGGCTTCCTTGCTTCCTAGGTGCTGGAGTTGGGATAAACCCATGGTTATTTGGTCTTGTGAAGTGGTGGTAGGTGTTGAGCACTTTTGATGTAGGTAGGAATGAATAGGGTTTCAGTTTCAGCAAGGATGTGGTGGTGGAAATGTTCTTTGGAAAAGCTGAAAGGAATGATGCACTTTAGTGCGTGACTTCATGATCTGAGGGAGAGATGAGCTTGTGCATGTGGCTCCAGCAGGGAAAAGTGAGAGCAAATTATTCTGGACCCCAGATGAAGTACATGCCTCTTCTTTTTAGCTGAGTGCAGGATTAAGATATGGCAAGCTGAGAAAATAATCTAGGACTTCGTATCCCTGAAACTGCTGGAAGGTTTTCTTTAAAAACTCAAAAATAAGAAAAAAAAGAACTCAAAAAAATCCACCAGTGAAGGTACAAATACAGTTGAATTATGTTAAAAACCCCCAAAAGCTCAGCTTTTCTACTGTCTGAAATGAGATCAGATGCTCTTCATCACTGTATAGGGAGCCCATGTGAATAAACTGCTTTGATTTCAACCAAACAAATACAACAAACAATTAAACAAAGTGAGCTCTTACTGCTTGTTTGAGCAGGTTTGGTTTGAGGAAAACAGCATTTTTATAGACAAAAATAAATAGTTATGGAAATGTTTGACTTCTCCAATTTTGCTTTCAATGCTGACCACAAAATAAAAAAAAAGAGGGGGTTTCTCCCTGAGCTGTGTTTTGATAGGAGTGCCTTAAGCTTGCCTGGCAAGCAGCTAAACACAGGGCTGGTGTCAATCTCCTGCTTGCCATCAGGTGTGTTTAGCTGGATAATACACCAGTGAGATGGAAACATAATCAGGCTCCTTTGGTATCCTCTGCTTGCAGGAGAATCCTGTAAAGCCTTGGGCCGTGCTGGTGATTGTCAGGGCTTTCAGGGCTCCTGCCGTAGCCATGCATAATGCATGCACGGCGTGCAGGTGACAGTGAGAGACGGGGTTCAGAGTAGGGATTGCAGTAAGACTAATAGGTTTAAGGAAATAGCATTTTTTGCCTCTTTTAAATAATTGGGTTTCTTTCATTTTTAAAATGTCTGACAATTACTTGCTTAGCACAAAGCACTTTGTATTCTAGGTCTTGCCACCCAGACAACTGCTGTTTTCTCTTTCCCTTTCTGTATTTGTCACTGGCTCTGTCATGTGTAGGGTATAGTAAGGTTTTATGAACACCTGCTTTGTATTGTTTGGGGTCTTTTCCCTTTTTTTTTTTTTTCCTTTTAGCAAAACTGCCCAACAAACGTTGCTGAAAAATACAGAGTAGTACTAGTAGGCTTCCAAGCAGGTGTCTGAGAGCTGCCTTGCCAGGGTGTACTGAGGAGCTGGAATTTGTCTGACAGCTTTTGGGGAAGGGCCTGTCTTTGCCCTGAAAACAAAACACTGTGTCTCATGGCAGTGGATTTTGGTTTACTTACAAAAATCAGACCAGTTTATAAGGGTGGATTGAGTTTGCCACAAGCAACTGCACTTTCTTGCAACCTCTTCCAGTCAGAGCTGGGGTAATGTTAGCCTTGAGGATCTGCCTTATCTGGGTTTTATTGTGTTGTTGCTCTGGTAACAGCAAGTCTTATACCTTTATTAAAGGAAGCAGGGATATTTTATTTTACTCTCTAGACTCCAATCAAAGGGAAATGTTGAGGTTTCTTTCTACCACATTTTTGCTCTTAGCGGAAAATTTGCACTTGCTCTGCAGAGAGCAATTCTGGAGCAGAGAACAATTTTTTATTTTAAATTTGGCAAATAAAGATCAGGACTTGCAAGAATACTTTGTGTCCATATTCTAAGTAAAACTGTGGGGTTTAATCCAGTCTTTAATAGTGGGGAAAATTCTATAGGAAACTTGAAGACAGGAAGAATTAAACCTTATTAAGCACTTTGTGTACGCTCAGTGCCATGCTGTTTTGTCAGCTTCAATTCAAAAATTGTCTCCAAGGCTTTTGACTGTTTTGGAAACAGGTCTTGCAGTGACAAGGTAGCTGTTGGGAAAGCTGGTTGTCTTGAGCTGTCACTGTGATTTTCTGTGTGCAGTTACAGAGTTATATTGAGGCAGTGAGTGAGGTGGTGTCTTGGTCAAGTCACACTTCTATTTTACAGGCTCTGAACCTGGAAAAAACACAGATGATCAGCTGGTAAAAAACAACTCTGCTGCCTTGGTTTTGGGAGCTTCTCTGTACATGCAGTATGCTAGTACCCTGCTTTGAATGGGCTTGGTTTTTGCTGTATCCATCCCAAGCATTTTTTTTGGCATTTCTTTATACATTCCTTTCTGCTGCTTCAGAAATCTCTCTTGCCCAGTGTTTCTATTCAGAAAAACTGTAAAGCCTTATTAGAGGACTCCCGTTTCATCTGGATTCAGAAGCAGTCAATTTTTGTGTTCATGGATTAGGATTTAGTACAGTTTTAGTTATTGTTTTACATCTAGTTTAATTTGATCTATAGTATTAAAATCAGAATGCTCAAATTAAGTGTTCATTGTTGTGTTTTGTTTTTTCTTGCAGGGAAGTTACCCAGTGTGGGAAGATTTTATAAATAAAGCTGGGAAACTGCAGTCTCAGCTTCGGTAAGTTTTATGTTACACAGTCAGGATCCCCTACAGTTCCTTGGATGTGCAAACATTAAATGCAGCTTTTGCAAGGATAATTTTCTAAGGACGTCCTAGTAAAATTGTGCATATTTCTTAGTCAACACCTCCATGTAATTTTTTAAATACTACTACTGGTGTTTTAACATATTTAGGAAAATTCACAATATGCCACCAGCTATACATAATAAATATAAAATGAACTAAATTTCATGGATGTTGATGAAAAATTGGAAAGAGTTTACTATTATTTAGTGAGCACACATTTGGAGTTGGTCTATGTTGCCATTTTTATTAGTGTGAAATATAAAGGGGTTATGTTGGAAGAGGGTTCAAAATGTTAAAAAAATCCTTGGTAGCCTTAACAGCATTTTCTTTTGACTTAAAAATTAAGAGAATTGCTTTGCTGAATCATGCATTGGTGATTATTAAAACTTAAGGTTTTGGGGTATACTTTGAAAATGGCATTCTGGATTTTTTGATACATGACAGAAATATCACACTCAATTCTACCTCTAGAATTCATTCATTTGTAAAATTTGTTTCTGCTGATACAAATACAAGCTCCCATTTCCTCACAACTTTCCCTAAACCACAGTCTGCTCTACAAAGCAGCATTTTTTTTTCCCCAGCAGCTGTAGTGGTAACAGGTTATTGGCAGTCTGATTTTTTGTGGTTCTGTGTTGCATTATGAACCGTTCCCAGAGAAGCTGGGGTTTCAAATTTGTTTCTGCTGATACAAATACAAGCTCCCATTTCCTCACAACTTTCCCTAAACCACAGTCTGCTCTACAAAGCAGCATTTTTTTTTCCCCAGCAGCTGTAGTGGTAACAGGTTATTGGCAGTCTGATTTGTGGTTCTGTGTTGCATTATGAACTGTTCCCAGAGAAGCTGGGGTTTGCTTCATTTGCTGTAAGCAGCTGGAATATGCTGTTCTGCTGCACTGTGCCCAACATGCCACACTTGCATGTGTTTTTTTTTTCCCTTTTCCAGCAGTCATGTCACAGTGAGTATGGAAGATGTAGAGGAAGTAGAGAAAGAGGAGAAATGGAGAACTTTCCTAGCCGTTTGTACTCTTCAAACACAGGCCTTCTGGGATGGCATGAGGCATAGTTTTGTTTATTTCCCAGTCCTGTGGGAAATTGTGACTGCAGTGCAGTGCTACAGGACCATGCAGGCAGGCAGCTTGAAAGCCTGTGTTCGAGGATTTGCTGTTTGTTTCTAGCAAATGTGAGCCTTTTGCTGCTGTTTCATTTCTGTGTGCTCTGTTAAAGGACAGCAGATGTCATTTGAGCAGGAGCCAGATCTTTCTGGATCTTGTTACTGGGGAAATGGAACTTTGTTATTAGCAATATAATTAATAATTAACAACATAGTACATGAATAACAGTGTGACCCACAAGTTTGGAAGATGAACATCACAAACAGTGTTAAGGAAAATTTTAGAAAAGATTTTCTGGTTCCAGGGCCCAATATTTCTAGATAGCTGTCAGGGTGGGGGGTTTGCCCTCCCTTTAATCTCCTGGGCATGTGGAGAGTCCTTATGCATTTACTTGGTCCTCTCACGCCTGGGGTGTTTTTTCTGTGTGTGTTCAAATCTTTTGTGCTCAGTAGGCCATTTACTACACTGCCAGTTATGTCCTCTGTACCTTGAGCATATTTGGAGTGAGACTTGCATAAAATCTGACCTAATTAAGCAGTCCTGTGGTCTTTCTGGCTGAGGATCAGCTTCCCTGCAGGTCTGCTGGGTTTTTTGAGGCTACCAAGGAGCTCTTGAAACAAAGTGAATGTGATAGTCCTTGTTCTGGATTTTGCTTGAAAAGGCTGACTGACACCACAAGGAGAGAAAATCAGAGTTACTGTTAGAAAAGATTTGCAGAAACAGAACCATGAGGTAACTGTGGAGAGGGTACAATTGTAGAGTTGTGGCCTACTTTCTCTTTAATTGGGTCAACCAGACTATAAACCTTCAGAAATTGGGACTGACCTGAGGTGTTCAGGGCTCTAGGGCGTGCTTATCTGGAACAAACGTGTCTGGAAATTGTAACTCACGTTTGCTGTCCACTTGAACAGATGTAGGTGCTTTCCAAATGTGGAGGGAGATTGGGCTAGTGAGGTTGACACTTTGGATTGTGAAGTCTGAGGTTGCTGGTGTACCTCTCAGGAAGGGTCCTGCTTGGAGGAGCACTAGATCAGAAAGGAGTTTGGTAATTTTGGGGGTTGGTGGGTTTCGTGGGTTTGTTTTGTTTTTTCCTTGAAATGGAGGGGGTTTTTTTTACTTCTTTTCCCGCTTTTCCATTTGCCCAAGAACTCCAGACCAGTCTGATTTCCAAAAAATTTTCTGTTTCAAGGGATGCTCATGCTCCCCACATGAAAATGCAGGAAATTGTTTGGCTAGGATCCTAGATAAAAGGAAGTTCCTGCATGTTTATTCTTAAAATATGCATGTTCCCTGAAAGTAGCAGTGGCTATAATTTGTTCACTAATGGGTGAAGTATAATGTGTGTTAGATTTGTTTTTCATGTCTGACTGCTTAATATTAGTTCATCAGAGGAAATCAGCTAGAAGGAGGGTGGCTGTGCTCTTTTGAAACAGCACCTGTCCTGTGCAGTTCTCAGCATGGAATTAGCGTGGCTGCCTCCAAGTCCATAGTGCTAACACAAAGCAAGGAAGGGATTAAGAAATGAAGGAGGGAAAAGGCTAAGTTCAGATATAAAAGAGAATACTTTTTGTGGCCTCTGCAAGTTCACAGTGTTATTCTTTATAAGCCTAAATGTTTTTGGCAGTAATTAAATAGGCATCAATGAGACACTGCTAATGTTTTGTTATCTGTATGCATTTCAGGACTACAGTAGTAGCAGCTGCTGCCTTTTTGGATGCCTTTCAGAAAGTGGCTGACATGGCTACTAATACACGTGGTAAGCAGATGTGTCAATATTGAGTTTAACAGAATGCTGTGTGGTTTATACCATTTGTAGTAATAAAAAGAAGTCTTGTTACATTGACAAGCAGATCTGTGAGACATCTGTTAGATGGACTTGCACTTTGAAAAAGTGGCACGTGAAAAAGGAAGTTGTCTTTACTGAAAAAAAAATGCTGGAAACCTGTAATTTAAATGTGTCATCAATCATGTGAACACTTCTTAATTACCATTTGAATTATACGTTGATGAATAATATTTTAGAAAGCAAGATTTACAGAAATCTGTATTCACTGACGCCTCTGTACCTTGTGTAAATGTAAAAGGCTTGGAATAAATAACTGGGGGGCTGCTGGAGACAGAGCAGATACTGACTTATGCTATGGCCTTTAGGGTCTGCCAGTAATGATGGCAGTGACTTATATCTTTGAGCAAAGATTTTGCTTCTCCTTCCCCCTTAAGTCTGATGTTCTTGGTCAAACTGAATTTTCCTGGGCTGTAGACTTCTCTGGGTAGCTGTCTCAGCTTATTGGTGAGTATGGAGAGCCAAAACAGTGCAGCTGGCATCCTTTCCAGCCTGCTGAGTTGGAAGGAGACAAAAGGCTGCTTCTCTCTGATGCTGGATGCCCAGTGACCAAGGCATCGTGTGCAGTGGTGTGGGGCGTTCCCCATGGTCACTGTCTTGGACTGCTGCTGAAGAGTAAATCCAGAGTGCAGATAAATCACTGCTGAGGGAGCAGCTCTTGGTCACCCCTAGCCTTAAAGATTTTGTAGCATTTTTAAAGTCTACTGTGCTGTTGGCATTTGACTTGGAGAGGAAGAAAGTAATATTGCTGACATGAAGGGTGTTCATTCCCATTAGCAGAGTGCAAGCTCAGTCAGACTTCCTTTAGCTCTGGCTAACAAGAGGAATAGCAGCTGCTGGAGTGAGTTCCAAGTCACAGAATGACAAGAGGGAAGAATACTTCTTTTTCCTGTCTAAAGCTAATATTTACATTCTGATAAGAAGTTCCTCATTATATGCATGCCTACTGTAAATTATAGGTAATCTGCTCACATAAAATAATAAACATGACAGAAAGTGGAATAAACTAAGGATGAGACTCAAGGAAGAACTTCACTTGGATTTCTGACATGTCCTTCCTTCAAGCATGTTCGCTTCTCTTTCTTCTGCCTTCCCCAAGAGGAAACAAAGTAAACTACTAAAATCCTTGAGACTTGTCTTCTAGCTATGCTGGCAGGCTTATAGGACTTGCATTGAGATACCAGAATGACTGAAACTTTCCCACTCTCAAACAAAAATGGCTTGTGTGGGTTTTTGAAGGGTATTTTACACTTTCTGCTGTGTCGTGTCTTGTCTCTTATCTCTTCGAACACATCCTTTACAAAAGGAGCTCTGTGAATCCAGGCATGCCAAATTTGTATAGCTCCTCTGTTCTGTCTTCTGCCTTCCCTGACTGAAAGGATAGAAGGGGATTTTGGTTTTATTTTTAGAAAGTGATGTTCTTGGCAGTGAATCAAAACTCCAAGTTAACTGGTGGTTCTGCTGTGCCACCCAGCCCAAATTCCATTTGTGCCCATTCACGTTGACCTCTGAGGTTGCACCTTGGTCCTTTAACAAATACTGATCATTCTGCCTTGCTTTGGACCAGGATAAACACCTGTCCCCAGGAAAGGTGATGGCAAAAATCCCTATGACTTGTGAGGGCACAATTAAATAAAAACAGATTTTGCCATCAATTGAAGGAATTCTCTTCCAAAGGTAAAACAGAGCAAATTTATTTATTATTCTCTGATGTGGGAATTTTAACAGGCTCTCAGTTTTCCCTTTGAGTGATTACCTAAAGTGAAAAATTATTTCTTAAATTTTGCCTGTTACTTGCCCAGTATATAAAATTATGTATCTGACTGTCTGATCAAACATCTGTGTTTCACACTGTTTAGAGGGTTAACAAATAAACCAAAGTTTACAGTTAACAGATTAACCAAAGTCAGACAGTCATGTTCAGTTGCTGGAGATATATGAGACTTGTGTAGCACTTCCCATGACAAAGGCAGAGAGGTTGGTATATTTTACATCATGAGGCTGGTTTATCATTGCTGGAGATATATGAGACTTGTGTAGCACTTCCCATGACAAAGGCAGGGAGGTTTACATCATTTACAGCCTCATTTACATCATGAGGCTGGTTTATCATTGTATGGGCCAAATGCTTCTTCTGGGAACTAACTGTATATGAAAATATTGAAGCAGGTGCCTGCTCTGGAGGGACAGCATTAGTTCCTTGTAGGATGACTGAAGTGTTGTGGAGCTGATGTTGCCTTTAATTTGTAATTGCTTATAGTTCTGCAGAAACTGGCCTGTTATTTTAAGACTCACTGATCTAGCTGATGAAAGTGTTTTATCAGTCAACAGAAAATTCTGGCTACTCTTTAATCTGTTCGCAGCGGCATTAGCTTTGAAACAAGAAAAAGTGTTTGCCTGGATATACATGTCCACACACATGCAAGGGGAGACAATCTCCTTTCAGTCACCAAGTGTTCAAGAATGAGAGCTTATTTCCATCATTGCCAGTCCCTGTTCTTAACTGGTAGCCATACCTTGTGTGCCATTACTGCTGTTCCCAAGCACTGTCTTTGCTCTCCTGGTACATTGTTGTCTCCATGCCATTTGCTTCCTTCTAATCCTGCAGTGTAGCAATGTTAATCTTCATGTTTCCATCTGGAGCTCAGATAGAAGGCATAACTGGAGCTCTGCCTGTGGTAAAACCTGTGATTGGATGAGTGAGATAACCTGTACTTTGCTGTATTTTTTTTTCCCTTTGTAGCTTCTGAAGTAGGAAAAGCCCTGAATGTGAAGTACCTGATGTTTTGTGGTGACTCAATATACAAATTAATTCCCAACCAGCTCATTTCAGCTTTTGCTTCTTCCTTTGCTGTCTCTCCATTTTGATGTGCATCAACCCAAAGTTGTCTCTTTTTTCCTCAGTTTAGTTCCCTTGGTTCAATGCTTTGATTTTAGCCTGACAAGGGAAAACACAGGGAAATTAGTTCTGATGCATGTATCACCAATGTTAGATTTCTGTGGGTCTGGTTATCTGAGAATCATAATTTGAATGGGGGAGATTATGAACTTAATGTTGCTAATGTAAAGTAATGGTAGCTGTATAGTGGTGTGTGCTGTTTCTGCTGGCATCAGAGATTTTTGAAAACAAAATTCCTTCAGATGTTTTGATTTTTGAGCTCAGACAAATAGAGACATCTATGTAGCAGTTTTTGTTATTCAAGCTGCATCTGTTTGGCATACAGCCCAGCAGAACTTGGTAGTCTGCAGTGGAATCTGTATTATCTCTCACTATGATTATTAAAGAGAGTGCTTACAAAATATTAAATGAATGAGGTGCTTCAGGGTATTAAATCCTTAATATATCTTAAATAGTGTAATAACAACTCTGGAATACCTTAAAAGTGAAGTTTCCTTTTGGGGAGATGTGTGCTCATGAGTTTTAGTTTGGGCTTTTCTTTCATGGCTTATTTCTTTCAATATTTGAGATTCTGAATGTTTTTACCTGCATCAGTTCTAACTGAAGCATGGAAGAAATTCAAATCCAATTTAATTTAATTTCTGTTTACCTTATTATTTGTGCAATAAAAATATATTGCCATATGAAGTCAAGAACTGTGCATCCCAAATACTGTGTTTATATGTGATATATGTTTTAAGTTGGCTTTCAACAGTATGTAAAAGGGTGTGTGTAAATTGCTTTGCTTTTTGTATGCTAGTATTCTTCTGCCTCTGCTGCATTTGAATGTCCTTTGTAGATAAGTACTAGAGCTCAAGAACTTGAAAAAGTAGGTGTGAAAAGTAACTATCCTCCTTGTGTTATGAGGGAGATTAATGTGGAGATATGCATGCTTCTTATATATCCACTTAATACACCATCAGCAGCTTCTGAGTAAAACCCTGCCCCAATCTTGCCTACCTGCATTGCACAGGTGTAAATTAAAATTTATGGAAAGATGATCTAAAAGCTTTGATTTACCAAGCTTAAAATTGATCTTCAAAGTGAGATTGTTAATGAGGCAGCTGATACTCAAGTCTTGTGGTTTTTTGTTTTTCATTCATATTGAAGGGTTTTGCATATACATAGGTGTGCTTGATATTAGCAGATTAGTTAAATCACTTCAAGAGGGTGTCAGTGCATCACACAGCTTTCTCTGGCCAGTTGCATTCCATGGATTGTAATGCTGTTTGAAGTTCCCTCTTGGCAAGTGCTACTAGAGGTATGTTTTCCCTGCCTTTGGTAATTCTGACATCTAGTATGTTTTCCATCTCTTTCATTTTACAGATATCTGAGAGGATTTTAAGGCAATGCAGAGTTGTAGGAAATTCCACCTGAGTAGGAGACCCTTTCTGCTGGACTGAGGGTTTTGAGATCAGGGAGGATACTGTGGGTAGACAGCCAGCTACCAAGGGGCACTGAGTAGATTTGGAAGCAAAACTCAGTCTGTGTCTGCATGGCATGCAGCAGCAGGGACCAAAATCAGCATAGTAATTTTAATGTTACCCTTTTGAGGGGCCAGATATATCAGTGTGGAAGAAGTGCTACATTGAAGTGCCTGCACTTTTTTTCAGGCCTCATTAAATTTCAACAGCACATCAAAATGTAAATACAGTTTAACACTTTTACTTACAAAATTAAATTTGATTAATATTTGTGAGTGTCTATGTCAGGTAGCTCTTCTATGGCACTACTCAGTGACTGCTCTTCATGTTTAATAAGGCTGCTTAAAATAGTACCTTTGCTGCAGATCAGTGTTCCTGGACAGGCTCTGCGTCCATGTTGTTCCAGGTAGTGGGTAAGCACACCTTCAGACAGTCCTTACTCTGGGTGATCCATTTTCATTTTGGCCAGGATCTATATTGTATGTATTGAAGTGGTTTCCCAAGGTGCCAAGCTGCACGAGGTGTTGCAGAGCTGGAATTATCTGTGATCTCCCAAGTAAATGTGCTTAGGCCTCCTGAACCAGGATCTGGCTCACTGTAAATATGGCAGAGTGTCACCCATGGTATGGTAGGGTCTTGGTGCTACAGCAAAATGTAATGGACAGTACTGAAAAGGTGTTTATTATTGATTTATTTATTTTCATGGAGGGAAACAAAAGATGGAACAGAAGTTAAGCCTGGAGAGGAGAAAGACATCAAAATCTACAGCAGTAGATATACAGCTGTATAACATTTTTGAAACAGACAGCTTTGCTCCTGGCTATGGACTGTGGAGATGTGATGGTGATCTGTGCCTAATTTCAGAGTGAAAACAAAGCTGGTCACAAGAGGAAAGGCATTGTCATTGTCCCATTCCTTTGTCTAACTCCTCTTTAATTTCTGATTCTCATATTCAAATAGCAAAATCTTTGTTTGAGCTGGCTGTCAGTTAAGATAAGACTTTGTCATAAGTACTTTTTCCTCCTGTGGAGTCTTTGAAGAAAATAATACAGTCCAGACTTTTTCTTTGTTTTCTTCATTGATGTTCATATACAAAATAATAGGAAGAAAAGTATTTAAATGAATCATTCATTCTTCCATTGTGTTTTCATGAAGATGATGCAAAATGCAGGACTGAAATCAGAATCACTGGCAGATAATTTTGAAGCTTGGATGCATTTTGCATATCTGTTGTGTTGGGAGAAGTGTGACTTGGATATTCTGCTTAACAACAGCTAAAACTACAAATCACAAAGGCCATGTTGTGTTACTCAGTTTCTGTGTTCCCATCTCTCTCTAGACCAGTAGCAAATGTCAGTCCATGTTTGTCAACAAGTGTGTTTCCCAGAGAACTCTGCTTCTGATGTGAGCCCATTTGGCTGGAGCAGTGAAAATTGGGTGAACATTTAAAATGCTCAAACACAAGAGAAGTGGTTTGGTTATTAATGACTAGATTTTATACTTAGGAGCTTGAAAGGGCTGCACTGCAGATAAAACATGGCCATTATCTGTTCTTTGGATAAGTGCAGGCATTGCAGCATAAAAAATACTATTTATTTATGCCTTATTTTTTTCCTTGAGGTCAAGACAAAATCTAGCTCAGGGTCATTGACAACATTTGTGCTGATTTGTCCCTACCTAAGGAGTAATATTCAGGGCAATAGACAAAAATAATTGCTATAGTAACTTACATAGTCGGATGTCCCTTTGTATAGTACAGAGTGATGCAGGAGTGGAGTTTGCATTTGCCCTGCAGCCCAGTATTTTTTTGAGCTTGCTGAGGTGCTGAGAGACTGAGATGTTTTTAGGAAAGGGAGTAAAGCCACCGGGTGATTTTGTGTGGTAAATAGAAAATTTGAATGCAAGACCAGCTTCTATGAGGGGAAAAAAAAGGGCGAGGGAGGAAGAAGCAAACAAGCTGCTTTAGTACCTCGTCCAAGAAGTGGGCTGGTGTGTTAAGATAGCAGTGGCTGGACTTTTTTCACATGAGTAAATGTAAGTCTGCTCACTATCATCTGAAATCTTTGGGAGTGTGGGGAGGGGGAACAGCTCAGAGTTAATTTTTCATACACTTGGTTGTGGTTCTTTCTCTCTCTTATACAGCTGTGTTGCTTTTAGGAGGATAGAATATCAGATCCTGGTCTTTCTGCAGGCTTGGGATGGATGGATTGATTGTTGTTTCCAGCTACATTATGAATTTATATCTCTGTGGGCATCTTCACGCAGAGCACCTGCACTTCAGTAACTGAATACTGGTTTTGTAGCTGTAAAGAATTTTCTTAGTCTTGGCAACAGAACCAAACTTTTAATGTCTTAATCATCCAGTTCGGGAAGTAATGAGGATAAATTGTAAGTGGCTCTAGGATTTCCTTCAGATGATTTATTAGTTTAGAATCAAAGATGCAAAAGCATCCTTTTGATGATGGGATGTGGATTTGAAAGTGGAGGCTGAGGTTTTGGTTGGCGGTTGGTTTTCCCAGTGTAGCACATGTTTCTGTGGTGGGAGATCCCCTTTCAGGCTAATTCAGGCAGCCTTTTGATGTGATAAATTACTAGTTGGCACATAGTTACAATCCTGTAGTAATCACAACAACAGAGTTGTTGCAGCTCTTATTTATTTTTAATCTGTCACCAGCTGGGTAACAAAGGTAACTGAAGATCTGTTCACACAGTGTTTTATTTAGTATCTTTTTTATTTGCCATACCAGAGAAAGGGAGGTTCTGTGTCGTGGGAAGAGAATTAGAAAATCAGTTCAGACTAAGCAAGGTTTCTGTGAAGTAGGGTAATGCTTCTTGCCTCATGGACCTTGCCCATAACAGCCTGTGGAGGCTGCAGAGCAGTTGCTGAGTTTCTGTGGCCTTGTGCTTTGTGCCTCACAGCTGCCTGGAAATGGAAATGCAGGTTTGGGGCTTGTCCTTTTGTTGGTCACCTCAGTGGTGGCTTCCCATAAGACATGATGGTGAAGTGTCAGATTTGGTGCTGTCAGCTGGCTTCTTGCAAACTCGCCAGACCCTGGGGGTGTGAGTGTGGACCTGACCAGAGTCCTGCAGTTAACCTCATTGCACCCCAGTCCACCTGTCCTTGAACCACTTGTGGAGTTCCTTTGTATCAGCTAGGCAGTTTGTGCAAAGGCTGTGATATAAAATGTGTGCTTTCACTTGGGGTGTCTTTTCCAATTCCCTCAGTCTGTTCCTACCCTGGCTGTACAAAAACTGTGTGTGTTTCTAGTGACATGAGAGAGCTATACAAAAAGTGAAATTACAAGCTGCAGCAGACTAATTGTGAGCGGAGTGTCCATAACAATGGACTCCATCTAATCATTAACAAAAGCATTAACAAAAGTCTTTTTCAGAAGCAGCAGTGACATTTGCATTGTCTAACAGGTTTTTTTTGCTCTCCATAATTCAGGCTGCCTCCCAGAAGGATGCTCTTCCACACATTTTCGTAGGTGTCAGGACCGTAGATCGTATGTGTTCGCTCTGTGTGTGTCCATGCAAACTAGTGTTCCACTGCCAGGTGATTTACTCAGTGATATGATTCATCTCATGTTTGCATACCTGCTGCTTCTCGGGAAGCAGTGCATGTTCATGGTAATAATGAGGTCTTGCTTAAAAATAGACCAGCTTCCTTCATTTTCTTGTCCTTCTGTTTGCTTGATGATTTGTCGGTTGTTGCCAGCACAAATGTTTGTCCCTGTTGCTGTGCAAGCTGTTCACCCCTTCCCTCCTCCCTTCATGTTAGTTTTCTTCAGTGAAGCAGTTCCCTGCTCTTTTCTTCCCTGGTTGATGTAGTAAAACCTGCCCTGTTCAGGCTTATAGGCTCATTTAGAAAGGTGGGAAAGAGTCCCCACTGGTTCTTGAATTTCAGTAGAAAATTAAGATCTGCCTGGGACAAGAAGTGCATTGTGCTGTGTGTCTTCCTCTTCCACTCCCACGCATGATGGAGTCCAACCTGTAGAACTACTTCTGAAAAGTTAAAATAATATTACCTCACCGTTTCGTTTCAGGGCTCAGAGTCTTCCCTCTTGTCTTTGTGCTTTCTACAACAGTTTTTTTCTACAAATTTATCTGTGACCTGCCCTCCATTCAGGTTGTTTTTTTGGACAAGGTGGAGAAGAAAAGGAAGATGGGCTGTTTCCAAAGAAGCCCTGGGTTGTGACCTGTCAGTACTTCCTGTAAAATGTTTCAACTGTCTGTACTTATATACATGCTTAAATCTTCCTACTGCTTTGCAGTTGTTGCTTGTTTTGTTGTTTGCACATGGGCTTCTTGCATCTAAAAATGAGTACGTTTTCAGTCTAATGAAGCCACTGAAAAATGCAACCACCTTTCCAGCATCCATCCCAACTCAAGCTCTGTGGAAACCACTTCAGAACTAGGGGCAGTGGCAATTGTGTGCATGGGCACGTTCATCTGCAGTGTCGTGGGGTAGAAGAGGTCTGAGTTTGTACAATCAGCCCCTGCAATTGTTGTGAAATTCTCCTCTCCCGCAGCATTTATTACTATGTAAAATTGAAATCTGCATGATTTCCTGCTGTGAGCGCCTGTGCCGAGGGACTGGTTTCTATAGTAACTAATATCAAGGAGCTGGCTGGGACTTCAGTTTGGAGCAGTATTTGAGCCTGTTTTGCAGTTTGATGCAACCCTGTGCGAGTACTCGATGGATGACAAGCAAGCAGGCAGGTTTGTGGCTGCCATTACTGCAGCAGTGGTGCTGTGCACCTTGGCATGTACACTGAGGGCTAAAAATAGGCATTTTGCAAAATGGAGTTGGAGGTGAGGAGGGGGATGTCTTTTTCTCTAACACCACTCCCCTCCCTTGGCAGAGCTGCCAGATGGAAACACTGAAGAATACATAAATGAGTGTTTGTCCTGGAGTCACTTCAGCCTACCCCCAAGTGAAAGATATGCCTGGGAACTGGGTCCATTTTCTCCCAAGAGTAACAGCCATTGGTGTTGCCATTACTCTGTTTTGAAGCAGAGCTGGTGTTTGTTCTGCTGAGCATGATAAATAGCATTGTTAATGTGTTTTTGTCTGCAGGGACCAGCTTCTGCCCTTACTTAGTCGCAGACACACCTGCTTAATGCATTTGATTTTGTAGGGTTAAGCAGTGGTGGGAGTGTTGAAGCTTGGCTTGTAGAGGCTGTAGGCTTTCAGGGTGCCAGGCAATATGCAAAGCCTGATTTGCACCATTTACAATTAGTCCAGAATTAGTCCAGGGGTCAGGTGCATGAAAATGAAACTGAATCTTCTATTTATTCTATGTTCACTTTTAGAATTTGAATAATGTGATGGAGATGAGAAAGGAATGCAGAACAGTGCTCGCTGTCCAGACAAATCCTCTAAGTACATAAATTGGACTTAGGCAGGCAGAAATAATTTGGTCTCCTTTTTTTCCCAACTCCAGAAGTTCCCAAATTGTGATGAGAGCAAGCCTTATCTCTAAAGTAAACTTGGGGCATTAATGAAATAGTCTGAAGTGTGAAGTAATTTTGTATGTTTGAGGGTTGTTTTTCCTGGCTGTGCTAGAAAAGGAGAGATATATCAAATATGCTTGTCTTCCAAGCCCTCTTCCCCCAGAAGTCAAGCATCTCTGAGGAGAGGGTGAAGTTGTGTGTTCTGTGTAGATGTAGGCATGGACACACGTGAACACACAAGGAGTGCCATTTGCTCAGCCAGCTCAAGGGCAGCCTTGGCTTGGCCACCCTCAGAGCAGCCTCTTACTCATTTGGTATTTAGGGATGCCGGAGCAGGCTGAGGAAAGTGAATTAGAGAGGAAGAACTGTATGGTGGACAAAGAGGAGCTGGGTGTGTTGTGCTGAGAATATTTAGGGGATATCCATGAAGAAGCAAGGGTTTTTATTTTTAAAAGAAATCTGTTCAGACAGGTCATCTTTTGTATTCACTGTTTACGCATGCAAGTCCATAGTAAAAGTATTACAGTGATTTAAAAAACCTGATAAATGGCTGGATTAAACTATTTGCGTCAAGAGAGTAATGATGCATTCAAATAATCTGAGATAATTTGGCACTGAGATATGACCAGATTACAGTTCGAGAACTAGGATTGGAAACTATCATTTAAGACTATAATGACTCATGTTGCTTGGAAATCATCTTCACTTTTGTTCTTGTGTAGAAGTAAAAAAATCTCCCTTTGTTTCAAGCAGGTGCTAAGCAGAGTGCTGAAATGAGAATCTTAAGAGTAAGACTTGGTTATATTTACACAATATAGTGATGGAAGTCCAGAACATTCAGTTGTTATAAATAAATTAAATCCCAAGTAAATTTAGTAAATACTTAAAGTGCATATTGTGATGGATTATCCCTGTTTTCAATGCTTGTTCATTTTCTGCTAGTTTGCAAAATCACCGGAGTCCAGTAGAGCACATTTCTGTTGGATGCTGGGGTTGTGTATCTATTTTAAATCTAGGTTGTCTTGCATGGAGAATAGCAGCTCTATGTGAGTGTTAGTCACTTTGGTTCAAAGGTAAAGAGTTCATGTGTAGTTCTTATGGAGCTGCTGCAGAGGCAGGAGCCTTGGTTATGAATATAGTCCAGGGAATGTTTTAGCTATTAAGCTGAAATGTAGCTTGCTGCTGGGGAAATGAGTGTTGTCACTGAGTGTGTACTGTGATGCAAAGCCCTCCCCAGACTGTTGGGTTTGAGTGCACGATGTGTGCTCAGGACGGGTAATTGATTTAGATGAACAGATTTTAATCTTTCATTGTAAGCTTGAGGCCGGCCTCACTCAGAGCTATAAACTCCATTTTTCTCAAGCTGCACTTTCACAAGTGTTTTAGCTGTTCTGTCTGAAGTGGCTGCCTGCTTTCAGAGACTTTGTTCTTCACAACATGTTTTCTTTGTTGGCAGCCTTATTAATTTAACAGGCTTTCAAAATCAGGAGTGGGAGAAAAAGCCTTGTTCATGTATATTCCCATCTAGGGTGAAAGTACTAAACTTGTGTGCATCTCTAGAGACAATGAAGAAGTTTGTTGAGGTGTTACTTTAGAGTGACTTTATGCACAGTGTAATTAAGCTTAAAGTTTTGATCTGAGTATTTTAAAGCAAATGTAGTTGTTAGAATGACGTTTTCTTGTTAAGTCTTTATATTAGAGTTAATGGGGTCTTGCACAAGAAAAAAGCTAATGCCTTCATAAGAGCATACAACCACCCATCTGCCCATCATGAATATTGCTAAGGGATTTTTGAGCCTAAGTGGCAAGAAGTCTGGTTAATGAAGGCTAAAGCTTGGTCAGTTTATGAAATTCATCTATTCAGTATCCTTTCCAAAGCTCCTTCTTCCCAATGTTTTAACTGTTGCCTAATCTGTTTAAATTGGTCCAAATTTCAGCCTCTCTAGAGTTCAGTTTTTCAGGTCGTGATCATCATGGATAAAAAAATGTATGTTTTCTTGTTAATGCTTTATTTTTGTTTACTTCAAATTAGGCAGTTTGGTTTCAACTTATTTTCCCATGTGATTTTTTTTTTTGTCAAAAAAGGAAGCTGGACTAAAAATTTGTGCTTTCTAGGTGTACCCATAAGGTGAAAGATGTATGAATAGCTGTCTTTAAGAGAAAAGGTCTCTTAGATGAAACATATTCAGCATATAAAAAGCTGCTTGTGACCAATGGGAGTAAACATTAAACATTGATGATGCAGCTTTAAGTTGCATGGAAACAAACTGGGGCAAGTCAGTTCATTTTACCTTTGATTCACTGCTTCCAGCCATTAGGAAAGGTTGAAGGGACACAAGGCAAACAGGAGTATCTTCCTTTAGCTTTTTCTTGTAATGACATATTTTGCCTCAAACAATAGTTTCAGTAACTAGATGCACAAAATTTATAATTTATAAAATTTAGATTTTTTTTTTAAAGCAAGCAATATGATAACAGCAATTTACATAATTGCTATGATTTCAAGTTAAAGGGAGGTGTAGTTCTGTTTAAAAGGAGAATAAAGTAAAGACTTCCAAGAATAAAAGAATAATAATAATGAAAATAAATACTGAATTGTAGAGGTTTTGACATCCCCCAGGATGGAGGTGTGAAGTGGTAGTTTGACACCAAGACTTGGATGTCAGGCACATCTATTTTGTATGACCTGTCTATAGCAATGAGAATTTCTTTTAATTATAAGATCTGCAAAGTTTGTTCAAGGTATTTGGAGGGTGAGATGGTGCTTTGGAAATCTGTGTGAGATTGCATGTAATTCCTCAGAGTGACTACATTAAAAATGGAGGGTCTGTATTTCCTGGTACCTAATTCCTTTAGTAATGTTATTTAGGATTCTAGATATGCTGCTTTGCATGCTCAGAACTGTCCCAAAGCATTACTGGGACTGGACAGGTGGATAACTGTTCACAGGATCCAGGGGCAGCTAGAGTTTCACACTCCCCCCACTTTCTTTTCCTTTTTTAAAAGGAAGTCTGGGGTGACTTGCTTTCAAGTGCTTGTGTTTGGTGGCTCTGTCTGGGTTTCCCTCTCTGGTACACTTAGTTCTGCTTTGCAGAGGGCATTGTTTGTTTTTATTGGAAAGAGGCTTACCTGTGGTTTTTTGTTTTCAGCTTCTGTGGGTTTCTGTGCTTTTTCCTTTCTGACTGTGGCCCTGCATGTTTCCTGCAACATTTTCAGCATATTTGCATTAAGATGGATGATTCAGAAATATGTGTGTAGAACAGCCTCATTTTGTAAGTGGATTGGTAATAACAAGAGATGAGCAAGATGCAGCATTGATTGGTTGAATGGGATTAGGTGTAACTGAAGTTATGCTATTCTTTTCTAGATCCCTGAAAACTTCAAGTGCTCTTCTTGTAGCACATAGAGACCTTTCTCAGTGGTTGTAGAGGAAGGATTAAGGCGGACAAACTTGTTTCTGCCATGTAAAGAAGGTGTCAGACTAGACAATCCTGAAAGCCTTGTTTTAAAGGCTCCACTTCCCTGGCCGTATTAGTTCAGGGTTTAATTACACAGTAAGATTTCTTACATGCAATATATTTGAACAAAGACTTCTCCATGCAGCAATGAACACTTTGTTTGAAATAGCTTACCTTCTCTTTTGTTTTCTCTTAACTTGTTTTTGATTTCAGTTATGCAGGTAGAGTTGTAATTCCTTTTAGGATATTTAAAAAGGTTCTACAGGGAGTTTGCTTTGTGGGAATAGTTGTCACAGTCTTCTCACTAGTTTAAGCTATAATGAAACCTATTTAAATATTCTTATAAGGCTATTTTTAAACTCATTTGTGCTGATAGAAGAGTAGGAGTAGAGTTGCTTTGGCACAAACATGAGGAACAGCATACTTAGGTTTGATGGATATGTTCTCAACATAATTTATCAGCTAATTAATTCTCTTTGGGAAGCTTTCTGTGAAAGCACTAAACAGTGATGGCCTTGCATGATTTAAATATCTGTGAGCTGCTTTAGTGTGGACAACTGGACAGGTCAGTCTTGGAGAAAAAATAGCTTCTGAGCTTAGAAAAAAGCCTCTTGGGTTCTCCTTGTTAATAGCCATCTACTGCACAGTTCAGAGGTTTTTGAAAAAATCTTGTATAGAGTATTAGGGTGAAGCAAGATCAGAGGATTATTCACTTACCTGTACAAGAGACAAAACTATGTGCAGCTGATGTGAGAACTGTTCTTTGGTAAGAATGACTGAGTGAATGAATAGTGGGGACCAGTGGCTGCCATTTCAAGATTTACTTATGGAAAGCATCTGGCCAGAAAGCCTCTCAGGCTCTCTGTCTCCCTACCCTTTTGTTTCTTAGCCAACTGAATGCCTCCCTGTCCTACAGACAGAGAGAAGCCTGTCTGGCTTCACCTCTCTTCTCTGGTCATCTGCTTCACCTTGGTTTTGAAATATGTCTGTGCTGCTGACCACAGAAGTAAAACTTGGCTTTGATTTGAGTTTCATCTTGCAGTGGCTGGTCTCTGTCTGTGGGAGAAACTGGACCAGGGCTTCAAAGCATCAAAGTGATTCACCCCTAATTTTCTTTTTAAGGACCAGGAGGACCATTAGATCATCTAACCTGATTATCTCTGGAGGGCTGGTCAGGGCTTAGTCTGCTGCAAGCCTTGTGCTGGACACAGCCGTGGCTGGGGCCCTCCAGCACAGAGAGGCGTGGGAACAGGCAGCGTTTCTGGAGTGCAGGTGTGCTGGAAAATGCTCTAGCTGCATCTTCTTTGTATAAATATATACGTGGAAAAAAAAATTAAATCAAAGTGGTACCCATAAGAAGTCTTGCTTGGATTTCTGAAGGAAATACAGACTTTGGGTTTGGTTGTGTCTGTCATCTGTGGGTTTTGCATAAAATTCACAGACAGGGAGAGATGGTCTTGCCTCAACTCAGAGTGTGCAAGAAAACATTCCACCTTCTATAACATGGCTGTCCTGGTGCTCGTGAAGCGTGTCAAGCCAAGGCCTGAAATGTGAAATGGCCAGGAGACAGTGAAGTGCTGTGGAGATTCTGGTGACTTCCATTTGGGGGTGGCTAGCTGCAAGAGTTGAAGTGAAACTGCTGTGAAGAGACCTGCCTTTGTCCTCGCAGGGCTCGTGACCTGTTCAGCACAGGGCTCCCGTGGCTCATCCTGGTGTTGGTGATAGAAGTCCTCTTCAGAACTGTCAGTTTTGTATGCTTTTTCTTTCCTTCCCCTTGTGACTGGGAATTTCCCCATGGCAAACGAGTCTGTGCCCAAACTGTCCGAGGGTTACCCCTTCCTGGGAAATAATCAGAGCTGTGTCGGTGGGAGCAGAGCCAAAAGTAGAGGCTTGCATCTTGATTTCCTGTGGACTTAGTTCATTAATGAAATGGATGGTAGTAGTGGGTCACTTAACACTTGCGTTTTATGCAGTTTTTGTCAGTGAGAGGAGACAAAAAGCCCAGCTGCAGCAGCGGTCATGGAAGCTGCAGGTGTGAGCTTGGCTGGAGAATGCCAAACTGCCATCTGTGGTGAGGCTTTGTGGAGACTTTTTTTTGCAGGCTACTTGCCTAGAAATGAGAATAAGAATACAAAATAACAGGAGTAACTGGAGGATAGCTTTCCTTCAGTTTCTGCTATCTTGCTGGTTAGTCAGAAGTCTGTGAAGGTCTAAGAGTTGAAATTGCATCAGGCTCAAGGGATGAATGTAGGTACATTCAATTAAGTGCAGCATGTTCGATCTTTTAGGTACTTTCTTCCCATGTTGCTTTAAGCAGTTTTGTCCTCTCCTGTCTAGAAGATGTGGAAAAATTGAAGAAAAGTTGCATGTGTTTCTTGCATAAAATACATAAAGAGAAGAAAAGCAGCAGCGTATTGCTTGCTTATGTGGTTAGTACCCATTTTTTGTGCCTTTAAAGCTAGATAAATACAGTAAGTAACCATAAGCATTTAAAAAAAGAAAAATAAAATGTGATAGTTGCCATAATTAACTCAGTGATGTCCTGTATGCATTTTAAATTCCTAGTCCCCCTATGATGTTAAAGTTTTCTGTTATGCAGCATGTCTGCTTGTTTACAGAATGCCTTGGAGCTGCATGGATTTCCTCTCGCTGTGTGCAGAGTGGTTTATAGCAGTTAGGCATGTGTTGTTCTGACCAGGAGATGTACTTGGAGCAGTGCTTTGGATTGCACAAATAGCAGTTTCCAGGAATGGTCATGAGGATCAGCAGGAGGAGCTTTGAAGAGTGCGTGGGTGCAGCATGATCTTTGGCTGAGGAAAGCCCTTTGCTGGTGGCTGGGGGAGCTGATGCTATTCTGAAATGCAGAGCCTGAGCAGTTATTTTCCCAAACAGCTTCCTGGAATAACAGAAAGAAGGAATCTAAGCATGCTGTCTCCTCCTTTTTCCTCCTGATTTGCACTACAAGAAGGAGTTAGGCAGTGAGGAAAGTGGTTTTCTTTTAAAGTTGAAAACATTTGCATAGGGCAAGTAACATTCACAGCTGTCTACTTTTGAGACTCTTTTTTTGGAAGTAGAAGCTTTAAGCAGCTGTAAGACCAGAAATGCAGCACAATGCATTAGCGATTGTATTTGTCATTCTCATCTAGAGAGAAAATGTGCTGATTACATTCATTTCTTTTTTTAGCTGGAGAGAAATGAGATGCTGGTCTTTATTCAGCTAGCTTTGTGTATTTGCAAATTGCGTTTTCAACTATCTGGGCAAAAGTGATGGGCACTTAACAATATAAAGAAGTTAATATCTCGCTATCTCTTCATAGAGTTGATTGACTAGTCTTTTCATAACAATGAACTTTACATATTTATGAGCTGGTCTTAGAGTTTGGGCAATTTTTTTATTGCATTAAATTTAATTATATCAACTACTCCTAGATGATTTTTCTTTTGGTAGAGGCTGAGAGATCTTCTATTTGACAAGACTTCAAAGAATTAACAGATAATTTTGCAACAGCTTGTCACTTGGAATTTTGATTTGCACTCTAGACCACTTCATTTGGATGTGTCCACTAAATTTGGAGTAAACAGTCTTAGCGTTTTCAGATTTGCTAGTGCTTCTATGCAGCTGCCAGACTGGCAGAGAATACTTTTGTTATTTGCAATAACATGTTAAGGTTGCTTGTTCCTCCAGCATACCAGCATCATAGTTATTCTCTTTCAAGCCTGTCTTTTAGTGGTAAGCATCATGTTTTTGGTGTTAAAGCGATAACAGCTTCAGCAGTGGATCTCTGGTTTGTACCCAGTTCCTGTGACCTGGGCACTTAATCTGTACCACAGGCTGCAGCCTTCAAGTGTCTTCCTTCTTACGTTCCCAGTGGGTCATAAATCTGCAGGTGGTATGTCCTGGCATCTGCTGTAAGAGATTAAAAATGAGCTCTTCCAAGGCTTCATTGAAAGGATGTACAGCTCCTGCAAGTTAGCTGATGGAGGTGACCAGTGTGGTGCCTTCATGGATCTGCTGGATTAATTACTGTAATAAGCAGGAAAAAATGGTGGACCAAGACAGTATGTAAAATGGGGAGGATTGCAGCATACCCACTGTCCTGCTATTATCTTTGTGTGCAAGATTTGAGGAGACAAGGAGGAAGTATGATCCTCCTCCCATAATAAGCTGCTTCTGGCATGCAGGGACCTCTTTGTCAGTAAGCTGTGATCATCCTAGTATTTTGACAAGCTGGTTGGTCAAAGATGGAATTGCACAAGTCTACAGAGGTTTATGTCTCAGGATTGGGGCTCAGTGTTTTACTTTAAGTGGGGTGCTCTGCAGAAAGTGTTATTGCTATACCCATATATCTGCCCTGCTTTGAGCTTTGTCAAGGCACTGATCTTGTCAATAGCTAAATGTCCTGAAAACAAGATGAGGCTTAGGCTGTATTCAGAGCTGGATGAGGGGCATGGAAGCTGAGTGGCAATGCAGTTGCAGGTCATTAGCTGCAAGTTAATAGTTAACAGTATGTTTAATGAACTTCTGATTGCAAGACCTGTGAAACATTGTGATTGCATCCTCAGCACTGTGTGTGGCTGGGCTTGTCTTGAAGGAAGGAAAATTTATGTGCCTGGTACCATAAGAGTAACAGCTTGAGAACCCTTCACTCCTCCTATTCCTGAGACATTTACAGCACAGAAGTAATCAAAAGCATACAAATTTAGTCCAGAGCATGACTTCCTTTAATCCATGACTTTTAAGGCATCACTGTTTTGTTTCTGTTAATGTAATGCAAAACACGTCTTGCAGTTCTTGAGTAGTTCTTGCTGGTACGAGCATCTCTAATAGCTCAGACATATTTCATTCAAATCAAAATATACAGGGGCCTGTTTATAAACCTCCAGAGCCAGGTTCATGGTACAGACACTGACTGAGGCTACTTGTTAATTGTGAGAGTGGACTGACATTTAGCTCTTAATTCCTATGAATAGGGTTTTTCTTAGCTAACCTCACTTGAGTGGAGGTGGGAGATTGGGAGAGGAAAAAGAAATTGGGGGGTGTTCACATTTTTTTTGGCAAATATTTTTTGAAAACCTTAAAGTTACATGCAGTAAATTATACACTATAATGAACATATATAAACTGCATTTTTATAGTTGCTGGAATAAACACAGATGGCTGTGACCCTTTGAGATGAATATTGCAATGCTAAATTTAGCACTTCCTAATTAAGGAACCTCCCTTGCTAATTTGTACCACTGAGTGGAATAAGGGCTGTGCATTGAAAATGTATTCCTTAAAATTTTGCAGATCTGTTTGTGACTCTGTGGTGCTGTGTGATATTCTCTAGAATATCAGGAGGGTTTCTGGGGCAGCATCCTGGTGTTCAGGGACATCCCAATGCAAACTCCTGAATTCTTCATACATTTTGATCTTTGTCCTTGGATGTTGTATGTTTTTCAGTTGATGGCAAATAGAATTTTCATGTATGCAAAGAAGATAGTAATGTGGTATGTAAATGAAAAATTATAGGAAGGGAAACTTTATTGGTTGATTTATAAAGTATTTTTCTCATAAATGTTATTGGCAGAAGGTATTGCAAATTTACAGCTACAATAAGGAATTTTACTGCACCCTCTTTAGCATACTTGCAAGTTGTTTTATGGCACAGCAAGTCAATTTCCTGGATCTGCTAATACCTTCATTCTTACAGAGGACAGACTTATACAACCATTTAAGCAGGAAAAGACCTAGGATAGTCTAGGCTAACCATAATGTTCAGGTTTTGTTTAAATTTTTCTCTCTCTTGAATTCTGGAGACAGGATGTGTTGTTTAAAAGTGTCACTGCTTGATTTAAGTATAAAACAAACCTTCAACAAAATGGCTACCATGCAGCTAACATGCAAGTCAAAAGCAAGGCACTCTGCTAATTCAGGCAGGATTTGTTCCTGCATATTAAACAAGCTGAGAACAGGGATAAAATAACTTGTTTTTCAGCTTGTGTACTAAAAATAGTTTTTTATTGTTGTTTGCTTCAGAATCTTTTCAGGCAAATGATGGTCAGACAAAATATAATGTAAGTATTTAAGTGAAAAACAATCTGCCCCAGTAATAATATATCACATCCTATCATTTCCATGTTTGTATTGCTTCAACTTCAGGTGCAAAAAGTGATTTTTTTTTCTGTACACTCATTCTACACGTATTTTTCCAAATCTGTGAATTGATACAGCACATCTGTGCTACTTGAGAACAAAAAAGTATGAAGTCATAGTCCCATAAATAGCTTGTAGGATGAAAATGCTGAAGACAGCCTTCTTTTCATCTCCTGTGGGTCTCTTGTGCAGGACCCTGGAATCTTGGCTTTGATTCTTCATGCAGAGTCTTCACAATATCCACATCTGGGCTCTGAATGTAGCTGAGAACAGATCTGCTTTAGATCTTCATGGCTAATAATAACTTCAAGAAACAAATGCTTCTAGCAGAAGAATGTTTGTGTGGTCTCTAAAACAGACCAAGTTAAGAGAAAAAGGAGAATCCAGAGCATCCAAATAGTGTTGAACTGGTATCAGATGCCAGAGTTGTAAAAGGAATTTTTTCTCAATTGACAAAGAATTTATTTTTTTAGCTTTGCGATAAATCCTCTCTGTCACAGTGAAAATTCCTGTCTCATCTTTCTTTTGTGATATCTGCATATTCTCCCAGATAATCTGCGTTGTATTCAGCACAGTGTCTGTTTAGAAAAGGGCATTTTGCAGAGCTTATTGTTTCCATTGTTTCCTTTTTTGTAATAACATACCAGGTCCTTTTCACTAGCATACATTTTTAATCATATTTTCTTGGAAGCAGGATGTTATCTATTTAAATAGCACAGTTCAGTGTTTCTTAATAACTGGTAAAAGATCAATCTGGTTTTAGCTGGTAATTACTTTGACTAAACCTGCATCTTGTAAAAATACCAGCAATACCTTAAATATTACTACATCAGGCACAGGAAAACCTCATAATTTAAATATTTGAGTAAACACATCAAGCACATTTTGGGTGGGAGGAAGAGAAAATTGATGGTTGGGCATTTTTATTTTTAAATGTCATGAGGGTTGTGCTTTGTTGTGAAATAGTGTATAAAAAATGAGAGGGGGAAAAGAGATTGGCAGCGTTTCCTCATTCTTCTGAGAGGAAGCAGCATCGCACAGCTGACCTGGGAACGTGTGCCAGGAGATGACATGAGTGTCTCAGGTTCATGCAAAGGGTGCTGTGCTCTTTGCAGGGGCTGAGGGGGTAGGGAGGGGCTGGGAGAGGACCTCAGGATTTCCAGTGTTTGAACAGAATAGGAAACAGGATTCAAGTGGACCTTTGAATGAAAGGTGAAGGAAGTCAAGGTGACAGCACCCTCCCTGCAGGTCTCAACACTGACTTGCCTTAGTGTGAAGCTCTTCCTGGATGCCTGAAAGAAGCAAAAAACCACTAGTTGGATTTGAATGTTTTATACTTCTAGAGTTGTGGGGTTGGAGTTTTGGTTGGGGTTTTTTTTGGTGAGGTGTTTTGTTGTTGTTGTGGTTTGTTTTTTTTTTGGTTGGTTGTTTGGTTGTTTTTAATTGCAAGAGAGGAAACACTGGAATAGGCAATGCTTATAATGGGTTGAGGTATTTTACATCCCACAGTCCCGTCAGCACTGAAAAAAGGCGAGTTTGACAGTAAATTCATAGCTTCAAATTCATGGAAGTTCATGTGCATCATTACAGGCTTGAGGAAGGGTGGCTTGAGAGCTGCTCAGCAGATCAGGACTTGGGGGTGCAGCTTGACAGCAGCTGAACATGAGCCAGTGTGTGCTCAGGTGGCCAGGAAGGCCAGTGGCAGCCTGGCCTGGAGCAGGAATGGTGTCACCAGCAGGGATTGTCCCCCTGTACTTGGCAGTGGTGGGGCCATGCCTGGAGTGCTGTGTCCAGTTCTGGGCCCCTCAGCTCAGAAGGGATATGAAGGTGCTGCAGTGTGCCCGGGGAAGGGCAGCAGAGCTGGTGAAGGGTCTGGAGAACAAATCTTATGAGAAGAGCTGGCAGTGTTTATTCTGGACAAAAGGAGGCTCAGGGGAGCTCAATGTCTCTACAGCTGAAAGGAGGTTGTAGTGAGAAGGGAGTCAGTCTCTTCTGCCATGTCTCAGGTGAAAGGATATGGGGAAATGGCCTTAAATTGTGCCAGGACGAGTTCAGATTCTATACTAGAAAAAGTTGTTTCTCTGTTAGAGTGCTCAGATATTGGAATAAATTACCCAGGGAGGATGTGGAGTCATCATCACTGGAAGTGTTCAAGAGCCATCTGGGTGTGACACTTGGGATTGGTTTAGGGGGTGACTGTGGTGGTGCTGGTTGATGGTTGGAGTACATGATCTTGAAGGTCTCTCTAACTTTGGTGATTCTCTGAAAATCAAGTCTGGCTCAGTTGGTTCACATGTGTTTTAATAAGTAAAGATTTAAAATTCAAGCCTTGATGTGCCTTTTCCTGTGCTGAGCACAAGCTGTTGCCAAAGGATGTAGTTCACTGCACATGAGATGTGGCCTTCCTAAGTTCCCCTTTGAGAGCATGCCTTGGTGCTGCATCTGTGTTTGCTGGTGCCATTTATAGCAATAAATGACAATCCATATAGCAGCATGAATGCCCAGTATAACATCCTGTATCTTTAGTCTTTGGAGGAAATGCTGTAATTTAGTCTTTGTGGAAGTAAAATGTAAATCTGTAACTGTAATTAAAACTGCATTTTTTTTCCATTTCTCATTCCCTACATTGACACAACAGTAAAAGCTCCTATCAAAAGCTCCTGTTTAAACAGGAGGGAAAGAGGGACTGAAAAGTTTCACATAGCCTCATGTGGGGATGGAAGAAGTAGGAGTTAAACAGATATGTGAATTTAGTTTTTTAAAGAATTAAATGGTTTGTTTGTTCTGCCTTACTCATTTAATTACAGCAGTGTATTAAACTTATTTGCAGTGAAATAACCAGTAACAGACATCTTTAAGTTACATTTTTTCCAGAGACAAGTCCCTGCAAAAAAGTGTATTTGCTATATTTGCACACCCACGTAGGTATGATAGGTGTCTGCTTTTAGTTTTGAATACTTGTTGAACAACCAGAAATAGGTTTCTGAAAGCCAGAGCTTGAAAGGGAGCCAAGGTTCACATCAGTCATGCATGCTAGTGTATTTGTTACCACACTGTATGACAAAGAATAAAAATTTGGGGGATTACTTTGGAGGCTTCCCAGACACGTAAAAGGAATGTTCAGTCCTTCTACTTTGATGTAAACTCAAATTAATTTCCACATTCCCATGGAACTTGGTTTCTACCCAGCCTCCCCCTCAATAGTCTGTTGGATCAGAAATCCTTGATTTTTCAGTGAAGGGAGACTTTGGCATTTGAGGTAGCTGATTTTCAGTTTCTGTTCTTCATGTACATTTTATCAGAACTAAGGTAATGCTGAGGTGGCTCAGTTAGTATTAAGAGGGGGGAGATTAGGTTTCACTGTCATTATCCATTTTCACATGTTGAAACCAGAAATGTTTTTGCTTTCTCTGCCAAGAAGCAGATTAGTTTATGTTGCTCCAATTGTGGAATTATATTTTTCATTTTAAATACTGCATCAGAAAGTTCTGTTTCACAGTCAGGAAAACTTTGTTCCAAAGTATTTTGAATCTCTTTCCCTCAAAGAGAATGGGAATCAAGTAGATATTAAAACAAGCAGGATCTGAATACATAATTAGTCACCCAAGCCTCAAATAAAAAGCCACTTGGAAGCTTACATTTTCTTATTTAGTTCTCAAGCCAAACAAGAGTCTACTAACAGCCTTAAGTCTGGAATTTGGAACTGTTTTTTCATGGCCATAAAAAGGTGCAGTTGATAACCATTGATACACTTGTAGCTATTCCAGTAGTAGTGTACTAAAAAAAAATAAAAAATCCCCCCTTTTTTTTACTGCCCAGTTAATTTGTGAAAGGAAAGGAACTATTTTCAGAAACTGAAAAAGGAGGGTTCAGATAGGTCTCCTGTTTTGTGAATTAACTGCTGAATATCCCTTCAGTTCTGAAAGAGCAATTTATTTTCCTGTGACTGTTTCCAAGAGGAAAATGAACTCCTGGGAAGGAAGCTGTGGAGAAACAATAGGACACACAGAATACATTAATCTAAATGTGAGTGCATAAATGGCATAAAACGTGTTCTGGAAGATACGCCTTGGAGAGAGTTATCCTGCACTTGCTAGCAGAAAGCTGCATCCTGTTGATGTCAACCAACTGTAAGGAAGCACTGTTGGATTCTTAAAATAGGATTAAAATAGGCTATATGGTTTCCATGAAAGTGTATCATCCTTGACTTGCTGAGACTGACCACTTCACGAAGAATCCAGAGAAAATCCTTGCCTCTCTCCCAGAAGCTCAGCTTTGGTTCCCCCAAATGCCTATTTGCAGTTGCCAAGTGGCTGATGCCAGCTGTCTGCAGCCTGACTTGTCCCCTCCTAGGAGGATCTTAGCTGGTGAAACAGTTCCCAGTTCCTTCAAATATGGTCACACCTTAAGAAGTGAAACTGGAGAGAATATGAACTCACAGTATTGTAGCAGGAGTAAAGCTTTGGTATCTAACCATCTTATTTGCTGCCTACAGACTGGCAGTGTTTGATTTACACAGATTAATGTATCCCAGTATTCCTTCTTGCACTGCTTAACTTGCTTGCTGAAGATGATTGTCTGGCTCTGTAGGGGGTGGTGAGTGTGCCTGGTGCATGCACTTATAGCAGTTAATTTCATTACCTGTAACTTTCAAAAATATATAAAAAGGAGCTGCACTTAGTTAAGGGCACAGCTTTGGGAAAAATACCTGTGGATTGCCTCATTATAGATAAACAGATTTGGTGCCATGGCTTT
Source organism: Passer montanus (assembly GCF_014805655.1). NCBI lineage: Eukaryota > Metazoa > Chordata > Aves > Passeriformes > Passeridae > Passer > Passer montanus. The sequence continues at coordinate 5,777,116 of NW_024368041.1, read as the reverse complement.
ACTGACGAGCCAATTTCATCAAACTGATTTGTGCTAGATACCTGTAACCTCAGAGGGACTGGGAAAAGGCTTAGAAAGCTGGATAGTTCTCATGTGATTATATTATCATGGGTGTATTTACAGCCAAAATAGAGAAAGCACCAGAATAAATAGCACCAGTGTTTATTGCAGAACTTTGTGTTCTGTTTGTTGTGCTAACACAGCAAGTAGTGTGAAATAGTAGTGACAGGGAAGTGAGTATTCATGTAATTAGGTGATTGCTACAATACTATCCTTGTTCTTCCCCAGCTACTGTACTTGCTGTATGGGAACCCCACCTCATGCAACACTATGTGTTTTCTTTAATTCATTGATTCATTTATTTATTTATTTGCACTCTGGCATTAATTTTGGGACTGAAAGTTGTGTTGTAGTCACAGTTAGGAATGACATAGTTTGTCTTGGCCAGATTTAGCAAATGGTTTCTCTGTACCAGTGACTTAAAAATCTCCCATGCAGTACCTGAAAAATAGGAGCTTGCTTATCTTCTTCCTGGGGAATCACCGTTTTGGCTTCTGTGGTCTTCGACATTGTGACTACAGCTTGTCATAAGAAGTGACAAGATAGGATGTTCCTGATATAGCCCAGAGAAGTAAGTGGCATCTCTTCACAGAGGGAAAATCATTGGAATAAATGGGAGAATCCTAGCCAAACCCTACCCATTACATGTGCCATTTTCCTGTGGCCTCTTTGACAGGACCACTGCAGTACTATTTGACATTCTTCTTTTTAATAGAAGTTTTGGCCCACATACCAGAGTTTGTGTTAAGGTTGGGTGATAAACAGGGAAAACAGGTTTTCCACCTGGTCATTCAGGGAGCTTCTTTGCATGGTGTTTTGTCCCTAAGATTTTCACTGCAGCTGAAGTTGGCATGTAAGGGAATGTCAGGATGGAGTTGCTTTACTTGGGTGTAAATCTATGGTGTGATGCCCATTGCTCCTGCAAGCCCCTAACTCTGCTTCCCTGGGTTTCTTCTGTGCTCTCCAATACTCAGCCCTGGTGGGGATGCTACTGGCTTGGTGAGATCAGTATCTGCAGAGGTTACAAATGTGCTGCAGATTCTCTATATAAACATTTTGGCCTTGTTTTTGTCCTAGTCCTGTTGCCAAATACTATTATCATAATTGGCCAGAGGAAACAAGGGGCCCAGGCTTGTACCAGAAATAGCAGCTCTTGTTAATGTACAGTGGTTTGTGTTGTCCGTGTGTCTTGCTCCAGCTCTCTGGGAGGCAGCTGGTTGTGTTGCTTTTTAAAATTTTATTTAATGTTTGTGTCAGAACTGGTTTTGGAAGAAGCAGAGTTCACTCCTGGTCTGTGCTCCAGGGAAAGTGGTACTTGGTTAAAGGTAAGGGTTTGTACAGGAGGAGAAGCATTTGTATGATTGCACTTGATGGGGAAAAGAGAGACACTGGGAGTTTAAATAATTCATCCCTTTCTTTCAGTCACTTCTTTTCAGGTGTGGTGTGTGTCTTCATTAAATCTTGCATGAGTTCTGTGATGAGAGAAATGAGTTCCTGGCATTGGAGGCAGAATGCAAACTATTTGGGATGGTAAGTGACCACAGCTGGATGGGGGGTGCTGTGGCAGCAGCTCAGTCTGCTCCATTCCACCCCATGGGAACAGCAAAGCTCAGGAAGTTCCTTCAACAAACATCAGCACATAAGCTGTCCTTGCAACAGGGTCGGAAGGATTTGAGAATTATTAAAGTTCACAGTTTAAAAACCACTTCAAGCTGCATTCTGCCCCATATAGTGCTATAATTGTGTACCCAGTGGGTCAGTCTCTCTCACCCCAGTCTGAGAGGATTCCCCCGAAATGCTTCTTTCCTTGTGCTTGTGGCTGGCAGGAAAGCCAGCTTAAGACTGTGTTTTAGATTTTCTTGTAAAGCTGCAGTTTGTGGTTGCTCTCAACTCCTCTTGTGCAGCTTGTTTCCAAAAAGAGCCGCTTCCTTTGTGTGCCCCAGTCAGGAGATTGTTGTGGACAGTGGTGGGAGGCAGAGGAAGGTCATTGCCAGCCCCCCGAAAGGAGAAGGATGCCAAGCAAAACTCAGACCTCTGTAGGGGACTGGTAGCTGAGCCTGCAAGACTCAGTTGTGGGCTGTAAACATGCAGTGGAGCAGCAGGCTGCTGTGGGGTGTGGAGCTGCTTCAGCTGTGCAGTGATAGGCAGCAAGAAGTGTCTCTTGTATTTGAAGATGACTGTCACCATGCACTGAAATGCACTTGAATTTGTTGGTCTGAAATAGTACTGATGTGAGCAGCATTGCTTCAGTGCCTTCACATGACAAGTGGCATGGAGCAATGGCTAATAGTTTTGACTTCCCTCAGAGGAAGTCTTTGTCTTCAAAATAAAATATGAAGAAATTGAGAGACACTGCTTTTCCCTCTCACTCCCCTGCCCTACCCCAAAGGGTGGAAGCAGTGATCCTGCAGACAGAGTCAGGGCTATTGCTTTGGGCCTGTGTGCTTTTGCATGGTGACAGAGTTTAACCCTTTGGAACCCATCGAGCACATGGCTGAACAGCTGCTGCCTGTTTCATCCTCCAGCAGCTGCCCTCAGCCCTCCCTTCCACGGCACCAGCTGGTGGGGAACCACAGAGAAAAGTCTCTGCACCCACACATTCCTGTTTCTCTGAATTGCCTGTGGGTAGCTGGCTGGCTGGGAGTCTTCGTTGCAGGTTATTAAAAGAGCACCCAAGTCTGGTGTGCGTGAGAAATGCACCGGTGTTTCTGTGAGTGGTTGCTTTAAAATTGAGGGGAAAATACAGATGCTTTATTTATTATAGGCAGCTTTTCTGTGAGTGAGGAAAGGGTTTCATTTGCAGGTGACCATTCACAGTAGCAGAAAAGTTGGTTTTCACTCTGTGTTTCATATCCATTTGTCATATTCCCCATGGCTTAGATGCTTTGCTTGCCCTTTAATCCCTGGGACCCTGCCTGGCCCAGGAACTTGCAATATTTTTTTTTTTTTTAGTTCCTTTTAGCCCCCATCCATCTGAAACACTGCATTTTCTTTTAACCAGATGAGAATTAAGTAGCTGAATCCAGTTGATGGGGGCTGTTCCAAATAGCTCCTGGTGTTCCCTGTCTCAGTGTTGAGGTTGTAGGCTTGGTTCCTGTGTCTGCAGGGAGTTTCTTTCCATATTAAAGACTCAACAAATACTTTCCTCTGCAGAGTCTTCTGACAAACTGGTGAGAGGAAGCCTGGTTTCACAAAATCATAGGAGAATGACCGACAGTGGCAGAGCTTTGATGTGGTGGTGCACTGGCACAAGGAAGCTATTGAACATTAAATTATGCCATTGCTGATTGGGATCAGCGAGCCGCCTCTTCATACTCTGGTTTGGTCATGGGACAAAACTCAGCAGTAGAGATCTGTGTTTCTTCACTGCCATTTTAAAATAACCCAAATGAAAGAGTTTGAGCTTACTTGATGTGCAGATCCCTTTGAGGCAGGAGAGCAGGGCTGCGGCTCAACTGAGCAGAGACTGGTGCTCTCAGCAGGGCCACAGTCCTGTGACTAACGCAAGTTTGGGATATTTTTAGTGCTCTTCCTTGAGTTGTTTGCCTGGTCCGTCCTCTCTGCACTTGGTTAGTGCTGTGAAGGTCACACAAAGATAATAGACAGTTGTAAAGAGTGCTGAGAGGGCCAGCTGGTCGGGATGGCACTCCACCAGCACTGCTCTGCTTTTGAGATAGAGGGGTTGGGAAGGGCTGAGAAGAACTGGCATGCTGCTTTCAAGATATCAAACCCAGCTTTCTTCACACCTCTAAGCTAGGAAATAGGTATGTGCCAGGAAACAAATCCAGGCATCAGAAAAACAGCGACCTGGTCAGTTTGTCTGAAAGGATTAGGGAGTAATGTACAGCCTGCAACCCAATAGTTGGGATCTCTTATCTTGCATACTTCATGCAGCAGGGAGTAGCAGTACATGCTGTGGAGGGGAGGGGATCTGCCATCACTGAATATATTGACAGAGGGAAATGGCAGGAGACTCCCTTTACTTCTGGACTCTCTTGTAATCAGGTTCCCCCAAGTGTTTGTTTTTCTGCTTCTTACCTTTCATCTTGCATTGTGAGTATTAAAGCTGCTGTTGGTGGAGGGTGAAATTAATCCATCCCAAGGACTGCTGCTGTCCTTACACAATGCTGCTGTTCAGGTGACTGGGAACTTAATTGTCTGGCAACATCTCATGAAGAGATCCTAAAACTCACTGAGGAGATCAGGACTGAAGGGAACGTATGCAACTGAAGGCATCTAAGACTGTCTCTCAGGAAAAACCTCTGGGAAAAGTGGGGAAGAAATTAATAAAATAAGTCAGCAAAATAACACAGTGGTGCATTATCAACACATTTCTAGCTACCAGTGCAAAGCACAGCATAACTGGAAATAAAGGATATTCTTGGGAACAAATAAGAATACAAATAATTTTTTTTCTGTGTGTATTAGATGATGAATTAAATATGTTGGACTACCTTCAAAGCAAGAACCATGAGTGAATTGCTCTAATTTACCTTGCAAAGCAGAGTTGTTTTCCCTATATCCTCTGTCTGGAATTGCCTCATTCAAGGGACATTCAGCAGAAGCAGGTCTTGACTCCCAGCTATTCCCTCCACTTCTCCTCCTTGTTTGTTCTTCTTCCATTTACCCAGGTTTTCTTGAGGGGATGAGAGATGCTTTTCATTTTTTGGAAACTTCTGGCTGTGCTGTTGTGTCTGTGGTTTCCTGAGGAATGGTTGTGTGGGGTTTCTGAACAGCTGCTTGGGGCAGACCCAGGCTGACAACACAGCAGCCTTGGAACTCTTTCCATTACAGTATCAGCATTTCCCCTGAGGCAGGACAGCTATCTGTCTCATGGAATGACACATTTTTCAGCACTGTCAGTCCTTAAATATCAACTAAGTGAATTAATGGATAGCAGGTGAATGTTTCTTCAGAAGAAAGTTTAATGTCATGTAGCTGTTTGATGCATTGCTTCTGGTGCAATTGTCTTGTCATAAAACCTGACATCATTTTTTCAGTTCTTTCAGAATTACTTGCTGTTTTTCAGGTTTGTTAATTATAAGTGATGTTACACATAGTCTTATATGAGCTAGAATTGCAACTTTCATATTGACTGCACAGAAAGCAGGCACATTTCACTAGGAGATAGTGCAGCCTTCATCAATGTACCCATCTGTTGATTGACAAATATCTGAAGGAATGACTTATTAGGATTGCTCTGGCTCCAGCATTCAGTACAAATAGGTCTTTTTGAGTAGCATGGCACTGCCACAAGAGCCTTTCATCAAACAATCTGCATGGGCTTTCTGCTCTGTAGTCACTGCCTTAATCCAGTGATGTAGGTGTGAAGCCACAGTGCAGATGGAGGAGCAGTAGTGTTGTGAGGAGGCTGATGGTGCTAAGCTGCTGTTCCTCACTCAGTTGTGGAGCATGAACCTGTAACCTTTATCTGGGCCCTGTTTCTCCCAGTGAAGCTTTTTATTCCAAACCAAAAAAGGCAACAGTGAAAGCCCCTCACCTTTCCCCCACAATAACAAACAGTTTGTAGTAGCGCTGCGCATCAGCTTTCATAAAGTATATCCCCAAAATGCAGTCAGTTGAACAGGAAAAAGTGGGTTAGAGAATCAGATGTCCAGTAAATAGATCTCTAGACAGAAGCAGGGGCTCTCAAGAGCATATGCAGTGAGATAACTGCTGACTGCAGTTGAGGGTGAATGCAGATAAACCTCTCCTGCTGTGGCTTGCTGCAGGATAAATGGCTTATTAGGGCATAGATGCAACAGTGTGAAATGTGGGCTTGTGGAGTTCATGTGGTTATCTCAGAGAGGTACCATGGAAAAGGGAGTTGTAGCAATTTCTTCTTGTCTCCTCTACTCATTAAACCATAAACTTTGAAGAGGGCTCAAAAAATCCAAAAGGGGATGTCTTGATCATTGAGCTGCCCCCATTGGGAAAATCTCAGTGTGTTGAGCAGATAGCTTTTCATATGTCACAGAGAACTTTTGTCCTGCTGCTTCTCCCCCAAGACTGTAAACATCAAGTAAATGCATCAATGTAAAATGGGGTGTTGAGCCCAGTGTTCTTCCAGTATTGTGCATGACCTTCGCCTTCAGCATGCTTTTTCTGAGCATTTATATGGTGATGCTCTATTGCATTCTGTTTTCCAGAAAATAACTATCAAATACTTTTCTCTATCTTTAAGTAGGTCAACCGTTAATCTAATTGATTAACTTTGTAGATAGTCAGTTAAATTGATTTACTCGTATATGGGGGGCATATTTACCCACTGTACTGGTGTAACTCATTATATAGTTTTGTATAGAGGAATTGTGAAAAGCTTTGGTGGACAGAACCTCAAGGGAAAAACCCAAAACCTAATAGGGAAGGCATTGCAAAAAGCAGTTGAACACTGAAGTGTCTTTAAAAACAAGTTCCAAGATGTTTTGGCCTGAATTTTCAGGCTGTCAGCTCGTGGATGTCTTCATTGAATGGTGAAAGTTTGAGGGTGGTACAAGGCAGTACTTTGCTGGAAACTAGCTCATGAAATGCCCCTCTTTTTTGACAAAAGAGTCACTGAAATATAGTATATTTAAAGATTGGTTCCTCTGGGGAGTTCAGCAGCCACTGCACTTGCATGCTGGAAGCCTGCAGTACCTCTAACAGTTTGTTTATGTTGTTGAGGAATGGACCATCATTCAAAAGCTGCCATGAATTATCCATGGAAAATAGCCCTTAGATAGGAGCCCCTTGGTGGTTGGTTAGTATAATTAATATAAGCATCTTGCTGCAGCTTTACATTTTGGTTTAGCAACTTCTCAATTTGAGAAGAGTCTTGGGACTGCCTAGATTTCAATTATCTCCCTGATGCTGGAGGTGGGGTTTTAACTTGATGTTAACTGCATTCCTCAAGGGAACTGCAGACAGCAGGCAATGGTTAGGGTTGTGCAGACAGCATATCTCACACCAAACATCTGAACCCAAAGCAGATGGACCATTTAGGAGTTAAAAGTGCTATGCTACTTGCTTTTTATTTTAGAAAGCCTTTTTTTTAAGGTGGCCTTTTTGGGATGCAGAAAATATGGAGTGTTACTGGGCTTGTATTCAAATCGTGTTTTCCACTGTTTTTTCTTTTTTTTTTTTGGTGAATCTTACTAAGGACTTGATTAAAAGAATTGCAGTACAGGAGTATGTGAAAACATGAACTGAATGTGCTGTAAACACTGAAAAGCTAGAAGAAGGCTCAGTTTCTTTACTTGCAGCACCTTTTTACTGTTGATGTTGGCTGTGCTGTTGTCATGGTAGACAGGTAAGCCTTTGCTGTAAAAATTGAGCCGTGGTCACAGAGGAAATTGTGAGGGTCATCTTGAACTCTGTAGCACCCCCAGTCTCACAGGGCTCATTTGTCCAGCATATCCCAGTGTTCTATTTAATGATCCTGTGAATGGTTGCTATTTTCTGTTCTTGGACAAGAAGTGAGGCCGGGATGGTGACCTGGAGGATACAAACACCCTTGGTACTGCTATGTGGGGAGGCACAGAGGGATGGCTGCATGGGGCTACTCTTTCATAGTGGGGAGGTTGTAAGGGTGGAAAAAGGGAGGCAGGCAGTGCTTGGCAATTGGGAGTTAATTCAAAGAATGCTTGGATTTTGTTTTTCCCTTTTGTCTGACAACACAGCCTCCTCCCAGTTTTCCCACACAATTTCACAATTAAAAACGTTTCAGCACTGACTTCTTTATGCACTTCTGCAGCTTCTGGAGGCAGATGTGCTGAATTCTGTGGCTGGTTTTTTGCTTTAACATGGCCTATGGTCCTTCATGCTGAATTCTCCAGTATTCAAAACATGGGGAACTGGGATAAGGCTCTGCTCTTTATATGAACAGCAGAGCATACACCCTTCTGAGCAACATCTTTGTTCTGGAAATGCCTCTGCTTCCACAGCCTGTTAGAATATGGGTGGATATTGATACCTTTTTATAGATGGAGTAAGTCACCTTAGTGTGCTGGCTTTATGGCTGTTCTTTTGTGAGGGGAAATTGAGTTCGTGTTACCATAGCCAGGCTTTCATGCAAAGCTTCGATTTGCAAAACTGCTTCTCACTTGTTTTATCAGCTGCACCAGATCTTATTAAAACCCAAACAGTAGCCAGCTCTTGACTATTAGCTTAATGGTTTAATACCAGCTTCTCCATAAAGTAGAAGCAACAGGTTATTTAAAACATGTAGGTCAGATTGGTCTGGTGTTTTCCAGTGAGATAATGTAAACACATTATTATTACTATCAAAACTCTCAAATGCAGGAGGTGCACCTAGTGCGGGACGTTTTTTGTGTGTGTTCCTCTTTGCTTCCTGAAGTTCTATTGCAAAGTATACTGTAAGGAGATTTTTTGTCTTTATTTTCAAACTTGATATCAACAGAGTATTTCTGCTGACTCTTTTACAATGGTATTCTTAATGTAAATGTTCCACTACAAGTTTAGGCTCAGGTTAAAAATGAAAATATTTTTCCTGTGAGAATTCCTGTCCTGCTCCTGGAAGAGGGCCACAGTATAAAACAAAAAGTAAAATGAATGCTAGGTAGCCAGTCCAGCCTTGGTTTTTGGTTATCAAAGCTAATAGCTGCAGAAAGTAAATTGTTTAAAAGACTTTTAATTCTGCTAGAGTATTGCTTACAATTTAAAATCCTGAGGTTTTTTGTTGGTGTAAGGACAGATAACTGTAATACAACTTCTGCATTATGGGAAAACTAAGCTGTGTTAAAAGGACAAATAGATGTTTATGAACATTCAGGGCTGTTTGCTGTAAAACTCTGAAAGGATCCGTAAATATTTAGGGCAGCCTTTTTCCTGAGACAGTAAAATCCTTAGGTGCCTTCTGTAGGAAGTGAGGAAAAGGGCAGTATTTACATACAGAAAGGAGGCAGATGCTCATCTGCTGGAATCTCAGCACTGCAGAAAAGGTACCATTTACAATCTGTTGTAAACTCTGGTGTTCAAAGGGCAGCGTTAAGACTCCCACTCAACACTGAAGCTCAAGCAGGTCTTTATACAAATCTGTCCCTTTGCTTAGTTGTTGTTAATTGGTTTGGTAATTGTTGTGACAGCTTTCTTTGGAAGCAGCAAGCCACTGCATTCTGGAAACAGCTTGGTAAATTCTTGTCATTTTAACTGGCTGGCTTTACTACTACCAGTCCACAAAGAAAGGTGGGGGAAATAGATTTTGGTGTTCCTCTGAGAAGGTGGAGACAGGCAACTGTGAATTTTATCAGTCCAAGTAAATGACATGCTGCACAGGCAGGTTCAAAATTCATAGCCCTCTTCAAAAATAATTCTCACAAGTCACAGAAATAAAGACTTTTAGGTGTGTGTGTGTGTGAGGGAGAGAGAGAGAGAGTAATCATGGAAAACTGCACCACCCTTGGAGGAAGGAAACAGATGGCAGGAAGGGCTTCCAGATACTTGACAGGCTGCAACAGACTTAAATGCAGGCAGTGATAAATGGGCATGAGATTGGGTTTTGCTGTAGCTATTGTTGTTTAGTCTTGTTAAAATGCCTGATGTGCTCTATGTTAGCAGTACCAAAGTTTTATGTTCTCTGCTTTGGTGGTCCTTTGTTTAGCTGCTGTGGCCACTGGGGTGCTATGAATGGGAATGAAGATCCAGGCATTTCTATGAAAAATGAAGTTTCTACATAGCACTAATACCACGACTTAATGTTGAGTAACAGCAAGGGAGAAGTGAAACTGAATTTAATTCCTGCATCTGGGTTGTTCCAGTCTCTCTGGCAGAAATGGCCATGTGAGGTTAATAATGAAAAAAAAAAGTTTTTGTATGTGTTTGAATGATTCATTCCTCCACTATCCTCAAGTGCAAAGTTACAGATGCTGTGATTTCTTCTCTTGGGAGCTTTATCAAGGACAGAAGTGGGTAGCAGTTATATTTTATACCTTGTGCAGACTGCTGGGAACGCTGGAGAGCAGCCTGCAGTGCAGTCAATGTCTGTCCTGTAAGCGCAGTGCCCGATTTCATGTTATTGATTATAACAGATAATAGACAGTGTGTACTGAGGAAATCCTCTGGCTTCTGATAGGAGCTACCAGTGTGGACTTCTGTGAGGCTGTTTGGACGTGAGTGAGTAAACACAGCACCTCCTCCTTTTGGGTAGGGTAGAGCACAGCTGATTCTCCTTCCCAGGTTCAGCCTGCAGTTGTGCAAGAAGACAACTATGCTGCAATAAAGCTAAAACCATCAAGCCTCGGCATGAGGGTAAAACTCCACAGGGTTATTTAGGCATGTGACTTCTCATTGCTTAAATCCTCTAATACTTAACAAAAGTTTCTTCCTACGAGTTTGCAAAGTGGTTTTATAGGGCAGTTTAGCCTTTTTACCCTTCGTGCTCTTTCCCCCTCCACTAAACTGCCTTGTGGCCTGTCAGAGCCGTGTGAGTTTGTTTTCTGCCGTGAGCTGAAGTGTAATCTTACTCAAACTCGGCTCGAGAAGGAGCTGCTTTATTTCCAGGCAGGGCGGAGCGTGGGCAGGGAGCTGGGCAAGCTGTGTACGTGACTGAGGACAGCTAAGTAAGCAGGTACTTAACATGAGCAAGCAGTTGAAGGAATGCAGGCTGGGACAGATGGCTTTGGGGCAAGCTGAAGAGCAGGGAAGGCAATTAAGTTGAAAAGTGTCTGCCTGAGTTCAGGAGCCTGTGTGTTCTTACAGCCTGGGTTTTCAGTGCTCTCTGGATGGCTTCTCAGTGGTGGTGCCTGAAGCCATGGGCTGCACATCCACCACGCAGCTGTGTGCAGCCAGAGCTTCTCAGTCGATAGCATTTGGGATGAGGCAAAGCCAGGGTATGTGTAAAGTTCTGAAAGTTAGTTCTAGAAAATATGGCCAGAAGGAACTTAAGCCAGTCTGTTGTGTACTGACTGTTAGAATGAAAACATCCAGGTGAGGTGCTGCTGGTTCCACACTGAATACCCAGACCCTACTCTGCACAGGTAGTGTAGAACTGTCCATAGGGAATGTCTTTGAGACCACCTGGTGCTGGACCACTAAGGGCTCTAAGTGCTTCAGATAGTTAAGTGTGAACATGATGGCCTCCTTTGAGCAAGGAAAAAAAGCCCTAAGGAATTGCTCCTCTTTTGCAAAGTCTCAATTAAAGGAGAAAGTCAAATGTCTGTGTCCTCAATTGACTTGCTGATGTAATATTAGACTGGACTGTACAAAGTATCTGATGGAGCAACCCTGATGATACCAATGATCTGCAACAGAGATAAGTTGTTATGTAGCATCTGATTGAAAAGGTCACAGAATAAGATTTGGTTATTTGTGATCTGAATTATTGCTTGCTTCTCTATTTGCAGTGGTCAGATTTAATGTTAGTCTGATTGTGTCCTGTAGCAAAATAACTTGAAAAAATTAGCTGTTCTATTCAGCATGCTCTTAAAGCAGCCCTTTCTAGCAATGGTTTACTTCAGCCTGAGCTTGCTGTTCTGCGTGGTTTTTTTGAACTTTAATGACAATGCTTTGAGAGTGAGGTGTTATGGGTGCTTTAGCAGCCATGTGTTAGGTAACTCCAAGGGCTTCCTGCACAGAGGGCTCCCTTCTGCTTGTGCCTGCATCAGCAAATGGAGATGCTTTTTAAGTGTGTGGCAGCAGTTCACTGGGAACTGAGGACTACGGAATGCCTTTTGTACAGAGGAAAATACTAAGGATGCCTGGTTTGCTTTTTATTAATTTTTTGATAGTTGGGTTACTCTTTTTGTTAATGTCTTGACAGTTATTTACTTCAGCATCTGTCCAAACAAGGGACAAAAAGTAACTGGCTATTGTGAAATAGGGCCTAAATGTATTCCATATTATCTACAGTCCAGTCTTTTGCTGGCCTGGAATAGTGAAAGAAGTAAGGGTGTCCTTAAATTTTCCTTCATGGGCAATAAAGATGGCAAATAACATATTTAGTCATACCAGGATTATGGTTAATCCTGTAGGTCACATCAAAAGATATCTCTATCATTGAAGTTGCATACCCAGGTTTTGCCTCCAAGGCTTGTCCACTGATGAAGTCTGTGATCTCCTGGCATCATATTTACTAGGAAAAGCTACCTCCAGGAGCTGCCAGTCTGCCCAGTGTGAAACAATTAAAAAACTGAAATGATCTGGCGAGTGTCTCCCTGGTGAGTCACTGGGCAGAGGGAAGCAGGGCTCTACATCATCCTCCCCAGCCTTGCCAGGTGCTTCACTGCCTACCTGAGGGTACAGACACTTAATTTTTAAGGAGTGAAACGGTTGCTTTGTGATCCAGATACAAAACTGCTGTCACTTATGTAAAAATGGAATTCCTGCCTGGTTTTGTTTTGTCTCCTTTTGTGTTTGTATTGGCTTGGCATTTTCATATTTTGTATCCAGTGTCAGTATTTGTTTCTGGGAAGAAAGTTTTGCTTAAACTTTAATTCCTGCAATTTGTTTGTTTAAACTTGTTGGCAACTTTGAAATGCTGCAGTCTGCTCCATATGCTAGTATCAGTGTTGCTATTAGTGACTGCCTTCCAAAGAGAAAAAGCAGCAATTAGACAGGGAATGTTTTTTATGAAATACTTGGGAGTATTCTCAGTTATAATAATATTTGGGAATATTTTTGAGCAATTTTGTGGCTAGTTTTTAATAAATGTGGGCTTACTTTGTGGTTGGTATTTAGTCAAGATGGTACAGAGCTGAACCCAGTGAAAGTTTTTTCCCCCCTGCAGACTTGCATTTCTATGCATATATTATTATATTTTATTATGCATATATATTTCTATGGTGGAAATAGTATATATATATTTATATATATATATAAAATCATGATAACAGTATGGATATGATAGGCTACAGCTGACTTGAGCACAGCAAAAGCTGTGAGGACAGAGACAGACTTATGTTTGTGCATGACAGATGAACAGTGAGTTCACTGGAGAAAAATCATGATTGTGCATGTTGTGGCTTACCAGGTTATCTGTGACAGCTGGACAGGTTGGCCAACCTCAGGCTGTAGCTGACATTTCAATAGCTCAGTGTAGTCAGTCTGTGAAGGTTGAAATAGCATAAGCCTGATGAAAGGAGAGAAGGCAAAAACCAGAATGCAAGCAGTGATTTTAAGAGTCATTGGTAATGCCAGACTAGTGGAAGGAAAGCCAAGTCTGAACAAAGCAACAGGACACATGTATTGAATAAACAGATATTTGCATTACCAAGACCTAAACTTAGTTACGAGTGTTGGTGCTCAGATCGATGGGAAGAGCCATCTTTGCTGCTTTCAGAAGGAAAGTAAGGATCAGGAGAAAGAATTGGGAAGCAGAAAGCAGCCCCCTATGGCTGGGTCTGTCATTTGGGTGGCTGTGTCTCCAGTGATCAGGAAATGGGGCTAGAGGGGACTTTGTGACCTTTTTTCAGCAGTGGTTCTCTTAAAGTAATGCCTGAACCTCATTAAAAAATGGAAGGGATCCAAGATGTAAGACAGGGAACAAGACTGAAGAGCTAATTTGAGTCATCCACATGAAGTTGTTTATTTTATGTTTGAATTTGAGAATACTGAAAACACAGATACTTTATTCAGTGGTTGAGGATGCTTCACTCCAGCTGATCACAACAAAAGTATTTCAGTGGGAGTTTGGTTCCCCGGGAGGAAGCTGAGCAGAGTGCAGAGAGCAAAAGGCCTGAGGGATGGAGCTATGTATGACTCCTGGAAACAGCTGGAACGGGAAGGATGAGGAGAAAAATGGGAGAAGACTAAACCACAAGAAACAAATGAACGGGTAATTAAAAGAAGGAGGATGGCTGCTTGTTCTGAAGACAGCTGGCAGGCTGGGGAAGAAGGGAATGGGTTGCTGAATGTTGTCCAGAGAAGGTAATTATTTCTGGCTTTGAGTTCTGGCTCTGATTCACATAATATTTAAGGAATACATCTATATTTTTCATGATAAGCAGCCTGAAAGCAAATGCTGGAAATTTTCCATCTATGGAGAAACTTCTTTGCTGTGGATATATACCATGAAAGTGAGTGGGACTGAAGCAAAGTCCTTAAAAAATTCCTCTTCTTATGGGAGTAAGAGGTGAATGCTCTGGACCAGTTGAAAGACCCAGTTAAAAAAAAAGTGCTTAACTGCTGAATTTCTTTCCTGAAAAATTAAGTAACACATGCAAATTTTTCAATACCAAAGTGAGTGTATAAATTAAAAAAAATGTGTTGGAGGAAGGCAGTACAGAGTGTATTTTGAAAGTTAAGGTTCAGATGCAAGAAAAAGAGCAATCATACTTCATGTTGGATTGGCCTACGATTTATCCTCTAATAAATTAGGATGGTTGACCTTGCCATGAGTATTTAATTTTGCAATTTTGCCCTCATCTGGGCTTACTCTGTGATCTCAAGAGCAATCACTGGATGTATCCCTCTGTAGTCCTAAGTAGATATACTTTTGCATCTATTCAGAGAGCATATGTATTTTGAGAAGGTTTTTGAAAACACCCTGTGTCTTTATCTTGCCTGATCTCTTACTCAGCTCAGACCAGAATTTCACATAGAAATTCCTGTAATGAGATCTCCTTGATTTTACTGGGAAGCTTTTGTGCCCAGAGCATTTGGGCAGGCTGTTCAAATCTCAGACTTGGAAGCCTGACTGGGGATGAATTTATTGCTTTCCTTGGTACACTGGTAAATCTGACCCAGCTCTCTTCTGCTGAAGAGAAGCAGGAAAGCAAGAATTCACCAAACAAACTCAGATATTTATTTACACTGTCATGTGGGAAGAACACCATTCTAACAAGCTATTTGAAGAAACTCGGAGGAGAGGGGGAGAGTTGGGGTGGGTGTCTTCAGACTGCACTGCACAGCGATGAGGACACACAAAGTCACACACCAGGGCATCATCACTCAGGAGAGCCAGGAGCAGCCTGGGCTTCCTGCACACCGAGGCTGCAGGCACAGCACCTGTGTCAGGCTGTTGTACCTGCAGCTCTGAACACAGGCTCTGCTGTGCAGGGAGACAGGAGTCTGGAATACCCCTCTGGAGGGCTGTGGTGTGTAGTTGCTGCTCTGATCATGACCCTTAATGTCTGGAGATAATTTTGGCCCAGCTGTTATAAATTAGAAACCACATTAGACTTTATTTCATCTGTCATGTAGTCAGTGGTTAAATTTTACTTTTCTATATTAATAACTATCTGCAGGAGGCAGTTTTTAACCCTACTTTACTGCTTCAAAATAAAAAACCTACATGCTTTAAAATTGCATGTTGTGTACAACTTAGGTAACAGGTTACAGGATTGTGCAGCTTCCTACAGGGTGACACTTCCAAATCCTGAATGTTAACACAGAAAATGGTTCCTGGGAGACTATTAAGGATGTCTGAATATACAGTAGATTTGCAATTTGTTGGCAATATCTGGGAGCAGTGTCTCATATTGAAGTGTATATGTGTTTGTAGTGGGTTTCTGTGGTTGGTTCTTTACGATGCAGTCATCTTCTGCTAACCTGAAATAGAGCATCTGAAATATAACCCCCCCAACAATATTTATCTTCTGTCAAGTATGGCTGTCAGTTGGATTTTGTGTATTAAATTGTTTTGTCTCCATTTGTAAGTTTGGGCTTTGGATATGCATATATAACCTTGTCTAGGGAAAAGTCCTTAGCTATATGTTTGTATGGAGTTTCTTAGAAGAGCAGGGATAAAGCTGTGGTGGTACTTGCAGGTTGTGCAGAAAGCCCCTCTACATCATTTATCTTTGAAGGTGCCACATATGAAATATGAAGGTGTTGGAAGCTACTGAGGAGAGCACAGCATAGAAGATAAAAAGAGGATATAAAGCCTTTCACTGGAGGCTGCTGGCTTTTAATGTCTTTGTGCATGGGAGAGAACTCGTTTGAAGACTCCACCCAAAGGATGAGTGTCAGCAGCAAGGGGAAGGGACATTCAAGGGGCCAGTGGAGATAAGCTGCCACTACTCTCCCCCCCTTTCCCAGTCTGAGGTTACTATTCAAGGTTATGGTGGAAGAAACCATGGTGGGAGAGAATTCTGCTTTTGCTGCATGGTGTGTTAAGAGAGGACTTTGTTCTGCAAAGTTGCTTTTCTGGGTCCCATCTCATGTTTTCTAAAATATGTGTATAAAATCATCTTCATGTGAAGAAATCTCTCTTGTTCCTTAGTGTAGCTTCAGGCAGGTTTTTGAACGCTGAATTTCTACTTACACCAGATTTAAATGTGTTTCATCACATTAAGAAACAGTTACCATGTTATTGGCAGGGCAGCCTCTTTGCACATCAAGTGGTTGTGGAGGGTGGCAGATAGTGTAGTTGGGAGCTGTGTAATAGGAGCAAAGTCTTGTCACTCTGAGCTCTGGCATCTGGGGAGGTCTGGATCCACACTGTGTGGTATGGGGCTGACTCCAGCAGGGAAGCTTTGCTTCCTCCCAGTCTTTGCCCTGACTTGCAGTGCTGCTGCAGCAAAGCTGGGGGGCCCACACAGGACTGGGGGATGGTTTTTGTGTGTGTTTGTGAACTTCGCTGCACAGTCATCTACTTGAAAGGAAAAGATAATTAAAGAAAAATAAATAGGGTGGGTAGGGAGTGGAGGAGACCTCTGTTTTTTCCGTGGCACTAGAATTGACAATTTTCATATTGTTTAGGCCTTGTTAAAAAATGTTTTGTTCTGCCTTTGTTTTATATTGAATCCTCTGTGCTTGGTTAGCTTCTTTTCAAATTAAAAAAAAAAAAAACTAAAAAAACCCTCCATACATGGATTGAAAGCTTTATCTGTTTATCTCCTCATTAAAAAGACTGTCTATGAAATGTGCTGACAGAGCTTTTACTCTCTTGCTTTCTATTCTCATCACATTTTCCACTGAAAGCCTCCCCTCTGCTATTTCTAGTTCCATAGTAAATGGAGCTTTCTGGTGGTGGAGGCTCTGGATGCTGTTCCTGGCTCCTCACAGGCTGTGGCCATTGCCGTGTGTGGGAGGCCCCAAACCTGCAATTCAGGCAGCAGGGAGGCTGGTTTGGTGCATGGACTTCATCCCCTGAAAGGCATTTCTGACAGCCTGGAGGGGTCCCAGGATCAAACATGGTGAGAAGCACATCACAGTGTCTTCCAGCTGGATATTTAAGCAGGAGGCCCCGTTCTGAGAAGTGTGTCTGAAGTGAGCTTCTGAGGCTGCTGAGAGAGAGCCTTAGTGGATGCTGAGCTTCTCAGGAAATGGTGTCAGGACTTCTGGAGCCACTTAAAAAAATCACAGAACAGTTTGCTTGAGGGGAAAAAAGTAGGTACAGCAACCATTATACCGTTTGAACCACACAGATTTCCAGTGGTGGCTGAGTATCCTTACAGCCAGAGCAAGTTCTGGTTACAGAACAAATTGTGAATAACTTTTGGTATAAGCTGTATTTTTACTAATGTAATTGAAATTCTCACAAAAACAAGTGATAAAAATGGTGATTATTACCCCAGATGTGATAACATAAGTTCTGGTCTTGACACTGGACCAGTGATCTCCAGCCTTTGCTGATCTCCACCATTGATATTGATCATTGAGCATTGTTTGCTGTTGAGCATTGTTCTTTGCTCTGCTTTACCTATAAGTTTTGTTGCACCCAAACACTTTTGGAGAACTCAGTGGTTTTTGAATGACCACATCATGCATTTAAAAAATATGTGCATTTGTATATATGTATCCATATCTGAGAGTCTATTTTGTTCCCGTTTGTGGATCAAGAAATTACTAGATCAAACCAAGTAATATACTGTGTGTTTCACTCCTATGCAGCAGCATCCCTTGTTCTCAACTGTGACAAAAGTTAAACAGAAAGAATAAAAGAGAAAATATTTTCATTGTAATAAACAGAATTGCAGAATTTTTGCAAAAGATGCATCACGGTGTTCATGTGCCAAGTCCTGGAAAAGACATAGTCACCTGTGGGGTGAAAGCACAGTCATGGACGAGCAGATCAAACACTTTGTTCTGGTTTTCGCACTGCTTTCGCCTGCTCATCCCTTGTAAAAAAAAATCCTGTGCAGCAACATGAACTTTGTGACATGTTGTATGTAGAGCAGACAGCTGCAGGCTCAATTAATTCACCCCTCTGATTTTTTTCATAGTATTTTTTTTCCCAGGAGGCTGTAGTGACTTCCAAACCCTCACGGGTGAGTGGTGTTTATGGCTTGTTGACTTTGATTGAAGTGCAGTGCAGAGTGCTGTTCACAAGGAGAGTGAATTTGCATGTGAAAATCTTTACTGGGTGTCTTTTCAGGTGGATGGGCCGAGCTGCTGGGTACCCACAGCTTCACTGGCATCCATCTCACCCGAAGCAAATGGAACTTTGGGTTCTGGGCACAGGAGCAAGGAGCTGGCTATGGAAGCAGAGGGGAAAGCAAAGTATGGCAGCCCAGTGTGCAGGTTTGAGCCGTGTGTGCTGTGAACACACCGAGGAGAAGCTGGCAGCTGCCTCTCCTCCCCTCCACCCACCTGTGCAATCCCCTGTGCCTGCTGTGGGTGAGCAGGAGGAGCAGCTCCCCAGTGCTCCCTGCCAGTGCACACATCTGTAGTTCAAACAGGGTCTGTGACAGCCCCTAGGGCTGGTGCTGTGCGAGAGAGAGGTGTGGATGAGGAGCAGAGCCAAGAGCAGAGCTGGGGGTTCTTGCTGTGGAGCTTCTGAATAAACATGCAGGAGGGGGCAGAGCATGGGGCAGCATGGCATCCTTGATGAGAGGAAGTGGAGGCCACCAGTGTCCGTTTGTCTGCTTTAGAAGCTGCCCTCCTTGAATGTGCTTCATCCACATCCATGCTAGTGGATCTGCATAGTTGTAGTCAAGAGGATTGTGTTATTTTTGTTATATTGTTTTGTTTGTTTTTTTAACAATAAGTGATTAAAGAACAGGCTGTGCTAGATCAACTGACTGCTTCATTTTTTTAGGTAATGGATTAGATTTTGTATAAAGCACTGTTTCCCCATCCCCAGCAGTAATGCAGCATCATGCTGGATATGTGCCTGCTTCATGGTACCCTTTTTTTAAGCTTCTGGCTTCTGACATAGGTGACTGTGGGATATCCTAGTAAAGCTGGAGTTATTAAAAAAAAGGAAATCTATTACATTTCAGGGATGTTTGGGCTTCACGCTTCAATAGTGCTAATTAGATATGTGACCCATTTTCATTCTGCTTTAGCTCCTGGGGATGGTCTGGAGCCTCATTATAAATAGAAGGACAGAGAATGCCCATGTTCCTTACTCTAACTAGCTTCTTCAAAACATGCCCAAAGGGCTTTAGGGTGTTTTCTGTGTGGGCACTGGTTATGTTTTCTTTTTCTTTAAGTGAGGATGTGGGACAAGGGGAGATTTCTCTCTCCAGAAATAAATAATTCAGTATTTTTTCTTTCATTTGGAAAACCTAGTGGCAAATCAAAGACCTCTTGAATTTTAAGTTTGCCTTGTTTTTATTGACAAGGGAATAAACTCATTTTTTTTCAGAATAAAAATGTGTTTAATATTGCAGCAGCTTCCCATTAACTGGTATTTTTAGCTCACAAAATCTGTGCAGCTCATGTCTTCGTGGCATGCACTGAGTGGCTGGCTGGATGCTGACGAAAGGTAGCAGTCATAAGAGGTACTTGTTGGGAAACATCCTGACAAAGTGCACGGTGTGACGCAAAACTGAGGCTGGAAGGAGCAAACAGCCCATTCCAGAATCTGTCCTTGGAAAGCCCTCGTGTTCTTTGCTCTTCTCGGCAGGACTCAGTTGTTTCCAGAAAATCTGTAGTGAAGAGACGCCCCCAGTGACTGAAAATGCTGAACTGTCTTTGGAGTGAACCCTGGGTGAGACCTGGGGATAAGTATAAGTGTATTAAAAATAATAGAAATGAATAAAAGATAGCAGAGCGTTGCCAGGCAACTGTCAAAGGAGCTGTGGCTCCTGCATCTCTGGGCTTTGCTGAAATGACCTCTTACATTTTGAGCATCTTGCCTGCCTGTGGATGAAATGATTGTTCTGAACTTTGCTGATAAACCTCACAGGCAGCAGTTGAGCTTGAGTGCTGCTATATTTACTGTTACAGTGCTGATGTCCCTGCCCTATAAAAAAATAGTAATTAAAAAAAAGTATATATAAAAGTAATAAGCTGAGCTGGATGCAGCTCTCAGCAGCAGAGCACTCATTTATCACTGAATAAGTACATTTTTGTGATTTAGCTATGTGAGTGGGGTTAATCTGAAAGCAGGCAGAGAAGGAACTCTCCTGTCACCTACGCTGTTAATGACTACACTAAACAGAAAGATAAGCTGGGTTTTACCTCTGAATTTACTGGTCTGAGGACTTGTCACATAAACTGTAACTTGGAGGCTTGCTGTTAAAACTGAGTCTTGTAAAGAAGCAGGCTGTGTCAGAGGAATTTGAGGCAGGTTGGTCTAGCACTGGGATGATTTTCGGGGCATTTTGCTGGGATCCTCCGAGAGGTCCTTTGGTGCAGAGGAATCCAGGGCTGCGCTCTGCAGCTCCTTCCTTTGCATGATAGTTTGACGTGTGTGCAGCAGATGATGAAGTTAACCTTTTCTGTTTGCAGAGGAGGAGGGAAATAACCTTTTCAAAAGCTGTGTTTATCAGTATAAACATAACTTTTTACATCGTAAACATGAACAGCATGACGAGATTTTGTGTGGCTGCTTTATTGCTTGTATCACATTCCCATTTGGAGTATGTTAGGTGCTGTCATCTGTCTTCACCATAAGAAAACTACTGTCTAAAAATTCCCAGTGTACAACAGGATGAGAAAAATCACTCCTACAGGGAGTCTATGATGGAATCTTACAGTTATTTAAGCTTAATTCACTGTAGATATGTAGGACTAGACAGAATGAGTAAAGGTTAATGCATTTATAAGGCTTTGAAGATCAGAAGAAAACTTGATTTAATTTCAAATTTGTGTTACATTGTGTGATGCCTCACTGCTAGGTATTTCTCAGAAGATGCTGGTGGCATGTTACATGGCTGTTTGCTTTGGTCATGGGTTATTTTGCAGTTTTTTGCTACAAATCTCTTTCCACATTTTTCCTCATCTTCACCATTTATTTTTTTTAATTTTCCTGTTTTCATTTTTCTCCTCTGCATGTTATTTTCAGAAATTTTTGCTCAGTTGGCTCACTGAAGACTTTGAAAAGAAAAAAAAAAATTGTATCTGGAAATAAATTCTGAATGTTTTCCCTGCACAGAAACATTGAATAGAAGCTAGGTACTGCCAGGGCAGAGCCTTTAGCCTGGTTGAACTAACAGCTGACTGCACCCTGTTAATTAATGCTCTACTGCACAAATGTACAGTGCTCCACAGCTGTTGATCAGCAAGCTTTTCCTTGCAAAAAAAAGTGGTCATGAGGTGGTGATTTGGCTGAATGTTTGGAGTGCACGTACCCAAACCCAGCTCCCTGCCAGGAAAGCATCCCGGACAGCGGCGCTGCGCTGGAGGCTGCGTTGCTGCGTGCTCCCAGAGGAATGCGGCTCCGTGCCGGGCCCGGCGTGCCACGCTGGTGGTTTGCATTCCACTGGAGATAGCGCCCAGGACTTTCTCCTGAGAAGAAAACCAGAAAACACCTGTTACTGTTGGCAGCTGGTGCCTCAACAGCAAGCAGACAGACAGACGGACCAGGGCTCCTGCATTCCTGCCCACCCAGTGCACAGGGTTGGAAAGTCCTGCTTGGGAATAAAGAAGTGATGTCTTAAAGAAAAAAACGAGTGGTGTTTTTTGAGTCTAAATGGATTAGACTCGCTGTGGATCTGTTATCTAAGAATTTTCAAGGAAGCTGATGGACAAACCCCAGAGGTGGTGTGGTTTTTTTCCCTTTTAAATTAACTCACCAATTAAATACATTGAAATGGTGAATGTGTAATTGATCAAAGCTTTCTTCTTTGGTGGGGCTGAAGTATAAGCAGATAGGGAAAGGATTTTTGTGAAATTATGGGTAAGTGTGCAAAATTTTGCTCTAAAGATCACAAGGTCCAGATATGTTCTCAGGCATAAAGCCAAGTTACAAAAAACCCCCAAACGAATTAATTAATGTGTTTAGTCTTTCAAAATAGTATTTTAGGCTGGATGAAACAGTTTTCAAATCTCCTGGATTGGACCCAACAGTAAATAGCTATAAATAGCATATTTCCCTGCAAGCACTGCATTTTACACCCAGGCATGCAGGGAAGGGATGCAGAATTTAAAGCATCTGAACCAGGTTTTGTTGTTCCACTGGTTGAGAAAGGGCTGAGAGACCATGATAAACACCTGGGGAAGCTACTGGTGCATGTTAACAAGTGTTTGTGTTTGAAGACTTGGTGGTGTTACAGAAGCAGCATTTGAAGAGGTTGATCTGTAGAAGAGCTTTGTTCCACTGTCTGGCTCCATGGCTGGATGCTTTCCCCAGCATGGGGATCATGATGTGCCCGTAATTGCAGTTAAATGAACATGGCTGGCTCTCAGGCAAACGAAACCTAATTTGTCACAGCTGTCAGAATGATCATGTCATGTTTGTTGCCTTCAGGAGCAGTTTTAGGCTGCAAATCCTGTTAAGGTCACAGCTTTTTCTTGTTAAATATTGCACAGCATGTTTGCCGACCCTAGGATTTATCTTGGTGGGTTTTTTTTAAAGGCAAACACACAAGTTCTGTCTCTTACATAAGCTGGGGTTGAACTTCTGTGAACTTTAGTCATGTGGGCTAGAGCTTATTAATTTGGTGGTCTTCAAGGACTTGAACATAGCAGTAATTTGAGGGTTTGCATAGAGCAGTTGAGAGATTTGCTCATGGATTCGTATGACCAAGATTTTGGAAATAATGCTTCAGCTCAGCTTTTAAAGAGCAGCCTTCCCAGGATTGGACACATAGTTACACTGCACATCAGCAGCAGCAGACAAAAGCAGCACAGCAGTTTCGAATTTTGCATTTGTGCCAGCAGGAGATACAGTAGAATAAATCTTAGAGTCTATTCTTAATATCTCAGAAAAATAGTGTAAAGTGTAGGCTTCTTGAAATCCCCCTTATTCATAATTTCAGTATTTTTTATGCTTTTGTTTCTATATTAACAGGTTGGGTCTAAACTGAATAGAGCAAGTCCTGTTCTGTAAAATAAACAAATGCTAAAGCTGTTTGGATGACAAGCCTCAGGGAGCAGAGAGTTTTGCTGCTCTATTCCTCTTCTAAAAAATGGAAATAAGGTTTAATATAATTATTTGGATCCCTAGAATACCTGAGGCGAATTTCTCCTTCCTCTGTGCTGTAGTGGAACTTCAGAGGGAGAGGTGAGGGGTCTGTGCCTGTAGATTGTTGGCGTGCAAGGCTGGAAAATGTCAGCGGCGTTCATGGAACTACCCAGAGTGGGAATGCTGAGCTTTTAACAGAGAGATCATGCAGACACATTGCTCTTGATGCAACACTGGCTGCCCCTTGTTCTGGTCACTGCTGAGTCTTGGGGACATGGCCACGTGTCCCCTCGGGCTGCAGCTGCCCCAGCCTGTCGGGCAGGACATTGGGGCACAGCTGTCTGCATCTGCCATCAGCTGGTGTCCCAGAGGGGTGTCTGCAGGGCCATCCTTCTCCTCCTCCACCCTTCTGCCTGTGTCAGGACCAGTGCTGCGTGCAAGGGAGGGGGTAGGAAAGCAACTGCTGACCCTGAAAAACTCCTTCTGCTCTTGAAATGAGTCTACCTTCTTCCAGGCTTTCTGCCTGTCCTCCCCTCCCATGGCAGGAGTGCACAGCTCACAGGACTTTCCTTCATTGCTGAGAAGCTTTAAACTGGCTCTGCTGCTGGCTTTACCTTGTTGTGTGTATCATATACTTGGAAATGTAGGGATGGAGTGTACCAGAAGACTAAATGAGGGAAGATGGAGCAGAACTGGTAAAAATAATCTCCCAGATGTGCCATGTTAATGAAGTTTTTGGCACATCTAGCTGCTGGATCATCAGTAGAAGGTGAACAGCCTCACCCTCAAATTTTATTTGCATATATTTTATCTCCTGTTCCTTTTTCAAAATACAGATTGGCATTTAAGTATCCATCCCTTCCATGACAAGAAACTGCAGTCCCTGATGCTCAATGCTTTAAAAAAAAAAAAGCTTCAATCTTTTGTAATAGTTACATGACAGTTTAACAGTTAATACAAGAAAAACAAAAAGTTATGCATCTGCTTTTGTAGATTTTAAGGACATGACACTGCAAATAAACATTACAAGCTTTAGCTTAATGATTTATTGAAACTAATTTTTTTCATTTTATTGTAGCTTTCAATCTCTTACTATGTAGCTGTCTGGTTTGCCCAGAGAGCAGAAGACTAGCTCAAAGATACAAATCTCTGTTAATGATTTTAAATAGCTATCTATCTGTATATAATACATTTTTTTTTTTATTTCGCCCTGGGCATTCAATCATGGGATTAGGAGAGGATAATCAATAATCCTAAATGCATAGCAGAGCCACTGTTGGTGTTGAGGGCTCAGAGCTGCTTCAAAATCCCATCACTGCCTTCCAGCCTCTCGCTGTGAGGCCTCTCTCCCTGCTGAGCATCGTGAGATTTCTAGCAAAAATGGTCTCTCCAAGACCTGCACTGCCTGCCAGAAGAGATCACTGTTTTCCCAGACAGCTCATGTGAGCTGGTCACCTTAAGTCCCTTGTAGAACAAGAGAAATGAAGAGCTGAGCTGTAGCTTGTTGGGAACACTGTGGGATTCCATTAAGTTTTGTTTGTCCTTGGCCAACAAAGGTTGAGTGAGGCTTGTGAAATAAGAGATGCTGTAGGGAACCATACTCAGGAACAGGGTCTGTGAACAGACCCCTGGGCATTAGCCAGGACATTCCTCATCTCCTGTAGTTTGTGTCTGAAAAGGTCCTGGAGGGACCTTTTCAACATGGAAAAAATTTGTAGACCCTGGAGCAAACATTTCCATCTATTTGTTTCCCCAGTGATCCCAGGAAAGTTCCTGCAATTGGGATGCAGGACCAGCAAATACCAGGTGTGTTTAAAAGGGCAGGATTATTATGATTTTATATATTTTATTTTTTTTTTATTCACATTAATGATGTATCAGGAAAATAGTGATTTAAGAGATGATCTGTGGCTGCAGGGCCATTTAGCTGTACTTCAACCTGGAGCACACTGGTTGTGACTGAATATTGCTTCACCTTCAAACCTCTCCAAAGGCTTGTGCAAATAAATTCTTTTTGCACTGGAGACATGTTCCCAGCAGAGAAGCCAGCACCACAGTTAGTGTCAGATGGAAGTGTCTGCTTGTGAACTGAAGGTGTTGATATCATTTTAGATCAAATGATGTGCTTGTATTGATTCAAATGAGCAATACAGAGGCTTGTGGACCACAGCAAACAAGCTTAGGCTACTGCCTATGTTTACCCTTGAAGGCCAGGTTGTACAGGAGGATGTGGGGTAGTGGTTGTGGGACATCCTTAGAAGGTCACTGTTCCCTGCACTGAATATACAGAGCACCAGAGGCTCGTATGTGCTCTGCAAGATATTAAAATATTCTGTAGCCTCGAGAGGTGGTGATCCTGCCTTGCAGAGGAGTCTGGTTTTGATGGCAGATGTGTAGTTATTTTATGTGGAAAACAGGAGGAAGAACAGACCTGCCATTGGTGGCTTTGTGCTCTGAAGGCTCTTCGTTCCTCTCTTTCACTTCCCCTTTTGTTCCCTTTGGTCATTTCCCACTGGTGCTAACAGTCCTGCCCTTCATGGCATCATCTCTGGGGGCTTCTTTGATGGCCCTTTTGGCAGACCTGCAAACAGGACTGCTTGGAACAGCCCATGTTCCCCTCCAAGGTGCTTTGTCCAGCAGCATTTGCGGGCTGGCTGCAACAGCAACACCAGCATCCATTTCTGTAATACCTCAGTTTTTCAGGGTTCAGATCACAGGTTCCAAATAAAAAAAGAGTCTGTCCTTGGAGGTAAAATTACTTGCTGTCAGTGTTCCCATGGTCAGTGACTAACTCTCATGCCTAGTGTGCATTCTGAGCTTACTGGTTGTAGTACAGCAGTCTGAGCCTGGTGAATTGGTTGGCAACCTTACATGCTCACCAGCTTGTAGACACTGCAGGACTTCTCTGGTTTTTTTTCCACCAGTTTTTGGCTTAACACAAGTGAATTGGGAAGGGCAAGAAGTAAAGCACTGCAGGTGAAACTCCTCATGATATATTACTGTGCCAAGTGAACTTCTATCATTGACTTAAAGACAGACACAGATAGCAAATAGGGCATTGTTAGGATTCATGGTGCTGTTACAGTGCGAGACCTAATAAATCTTATGTGTGCCTTGTACTTAGTTCATGTAGTTATTCTGACCACTGGGATTTATTCTTAGCCCTGCTTTTTTTTCAGGAATTGCTGTTCCTTCATCAAATTGGAGCAGACTGTCTGCTGTGTCAGACTCAATTTTCTCAACTAGGCGCAGAGATGGGAAATGCCTTGGAAAATGAGAGGGCAGAGTCAGTTTAGAAGTTGGAAAGGGCCGGATCTGATCTCCTTTTACTTATTTTGTTTTTTCTCTTCTTGAACCACTTTTTTTTTTTCTGAGTTAATGCCCATTTGCCATTTTCAGAAAGTCAATAAATGCCCCTGGCAAGAAGACTTGTCCACCTCCTGTGTGATCTGTCCATATTTAACTCTTCTATGAATCTGCTTGTATTGTTTTACATATTAAGTCTAAGGAATATGAGTACTTAAACCATTTACATAAGGTAAATGAATGTTTTTCTTAGTTTCTATGCTTTTGAGTTTGCAGTGGCTGTTTGTACTCTGGGACCTGTGTTCACAAATTTAAATCCAGGAGTGGGAACATATTAGGAGTAGCTGTAGGAGTGTGTGTTGGAACGGACATTGTCGGTGCTGCTTTTTGTCTGTCACTGAAATGTCAGTAACAGGTTGTTACTGACTAGGAAAAAAAGATGTGCAGCCCCTGAGAATGGAGAGAAGTACAAATAAACCAACCCTTCCTACAGAAACTTGTTTGACATCTTCTCTACTCTCTTTTCACATGAGAGGCACCAGATGAGTTTTGCTGCCGTGGCTCAGTTTATATCAGGAGAACCCAGAAGGAGCTGCACTCCCTGGTGCTTCCTGGCCCTCCTCTGACCTGAGAGTTCATAGTTTTATCTTTTTAACTTCTTCTGATGATCTCTCTATTTTGTTTTGATGCTGATGCAGTCCATTTGAGATGGAAACATCATGATGAGTTCGTGAAAATGGTGGCTGGCATTCCCTATGCTGGCTTTTTGTGGAAATGGTTAAGAGGGTAGTGGGGTTAAATCCAGCTGGTACAACAGGAGCTCTTCCATCTGCTCTGCTCTGCTGTGCAGTTGCACAGTAACAAGCCTGATCAAGCTGGTGGTGTGTTTAAGTTAAAGCACTTGCTGACTCATTAGCAGAAATACAGTGGTGAGGAAATCCTCTGCCTGCCAACTGACCGTGTACTGTTGCAGTCACTGTGGCAACACAATGGTGCTGCCTGTCAGGGATGCCCATGGGCTGCCCTATTTTATTTTTCTTTAACATTAAAAAAAAAATAAAAAATATAAAAGTCCTGAAATGGGAAGGAGGAAATGTTGCAAAGTTGATTAAGGCTCCTCAAGGTGGTCTGTGGAAAGTAGTTTTGGAGTGCAGATCCCCCTTGTTTCACCCTTCTCTGCCTTTCTTCCAGAAGCCACCCAGAAGTTTGGGCAAGGCTCCCCCATGTTGACACAGACTAAATGATTCTTCTCAGTTGCTTCTCCACTGTCTCCTGTGCTAATTACTGCTCTGCAAATCTACTCTCTGGACTGATTTCTAAATTCATCCAGGAGGCTGAGCAGCTCGGAGGATCTGCTGTAAACATGACTTATCCGGCAGGCAGTAAAGCTGCTCTCAAGCCCTGCAAGGAGAATTAAGCCTGTCTGTTGGGCAGCTGGTTTTATCAGTCTGTGTTGCAGATTAAAACATGTTTCAATGACTTTTCTATCAAATCAGGAAGAAAAAAAAATGTTCTTGTTACCAGGTCCCTGGCTGCATGTTAATAGAGAACTAATTGACCAAATGTCAATCACTTGTGCTCCTTGAAGGGAAGGATCATGTCCTGTGCTGAGCATACATGAGCACAACCTGTGCCTGTTCTCAGGCTGATGGTGGTTTTTATGTTTTACCCACTAGAGAGAGGAGGTGCTGAGGTTACAGTGTGCCCAGACTGCCAGGCCAAGGCTATATCTGCTTCCACACTCCTAGGACACGGGATGTGGTATAGAGATTGCACTGCTTTTGAAATTGAAAGGTTTAGGGCCTCTCCTAGCCTAGCTGTCAAACATATGTTTTATTCAGACTTTCTCCCCCTTAAACTTCCACTTGTGATGCCTGTGGCACGCCTCATTTCAGCAGAAAGCTTCCTAGGTCACCAGTCCAAGTTCTGAAGGCATTTATGCCATCTCAGAATTGGCTGTTGTCTGTTCGGGAGATGAAATCTCGTAGGTAGAAGAGCCTCACAGCTCTGCACACGTCACAGGAATTTGGGCATTTTGGTTGCTTGTAACTCACCAGGTTTTTCTTATAGGAGTGTTGGGGGGTTGAAGCACTGAAGGTGATTTTCGTTGAAAGCAAAGGTTTTGGTGCCTACAGACTGCACCTTTACAGTTACTGTGCAAACCAAGGTACAAGATTATAATGGCACATAAGAGACACGGTTCAAGGCCTTCTTAGAAGGAAATATGAGGATTTGGATTTAAATACAAGCCAAACAGATTGGCCTTTTCTTGCTTTTTAGTCATGAGGTTGATACATGACTTCACTTTTCACCTGCTTTTTTTTGGCCAGCTTATCTTTTTGCTCTGTAAGATGAATTTTTTTTCTCTTGATTAATTTTCTGTTACAGGGACAAAGTGTTAGTTTTTTACCCCTGTAAAACAAAATATCTCCCATTCAAATAGTATAGATGTCTCAGACATAAATCTTCCTGTCATAACTGGTTCTGGAGCCATTTTGCAATAGTGTGTTGCAAAACTCTCATTAGGGCTTCACTGTGTCACAGTAATATTATGCCCATTAAGCAGTAACCCTGTTTTGACACCTCTGTGAATAGCAGTGCAATGCCTAATGAAAATGCAGTTTTACTGGCATGAAAGTGTTTATGTTAATGAAGCTATGTTCATACGTGCTGGAGCTTATGGTACAGATATTTTCCTTGCAAACCCCTGAGTGATATGTTGATAAGAGTCTTGGTGAGTCCCATCTGGATTAAAAAATGTATCATATTCAGTGTGGCCTTAAAATACAACCAGGGTAGGTATGAGGTAAAAATAAGCCTTTCCAAAATGCTGAACACTTGGTTTAAGAAATGGAAGAATATTTAATAACAGGCTTTGATCAAACTACCTGCTGTGGAACAAAAATGTTTCATTGCTCTCTGGGAAAGCTTGTAATTTGTTTTCCTAGTTGTTACAACTGTACAACCCGAAAGAACAGACCACAGCAGTGGAATTTGAACCCAGGATTTCTGGATCAAAACCCATGAGCAAATGTTTTGTAAGGTTAAGCACTTACCTATTAGCTTGCAGCCAGTAAGAGATTCCTAAGCCTTATGAAATGGTAAGTAACAGTAAGCAGACCAAAGGTAGTTTTTAAGTAAAAACTTGACCTGTGTGCCTAATGGTGCAGGTTTGGACCAGGAGACACTGCGTGTAGTTCAATTCTCAGTAAGCGTGTTCGACAATGGAATGATGAAAGAAACATGTGCTCTTCCCACTAATGTATATTTGTGTTTTGGTAACCCTCTGGACTATGAGCAAAAATAGGGGCTGGTCCTGCAAGCATGAGTGCAACTTGAGTACACTGTGCTGTGCCTGGGCTTGGTGAACTCAAGTGCTGAGGGAAAGTGAAGCAATTCTAGGGGTCCAGAGGCCAGCAGGGTACATGCATGCTTCAGGAGTTTGCTGTTGCTGACTCAGCTGTGGGGAGGAGGGATGTATGTTTTTCGTTTTCAGAATTGCTTGTCAAGCTGTTGGGGAAAAAGAAACTACTCTGGAGAAGTGGAAAAAGCTTTGCCTGTCAAGAAGACAGTTAGAGCTTGCAGATCCTTTCCTGTATACCTTCTGAAATCCAGGTGTGGTTGAAAAACAATGAAGTTATGTGTTACATATTACATGGGGAACTTTTATTCAGTTTCTCCAGCAATTTCCTGATACCATAACAGCAGCTGAGGAATGGATCAGGCAGAAGGCAAGGGTGGGAAGGTGTTCATACACTGCCACTTTGAAGCCATTTCTGGAGATGTGAGAGAGTTCCTTAAGAGTGTATTTGCAGCAGCTGCAGCAGAAAGTGAAGAATGGTGTGTCCAATGTAGCTGAAGGATAGTGGATAGCCTGAGCAAGTGAAGTACCTGCATCCTGAGATCAGTGAGAGAGAGAGGTCAGGCTCTCCATTGTGGCTTGCTGGAAGTTTGCAGCTTGTATCCAGGCACAAGCTCCAGACCTTCTCCCAGATCACAGTGCCTGCTCCGGAAACAGGACCATTTCTTGGAGCATCTGGGATTTTCTGTGAGGCATCTCCTTCAATCCAGCACTGACCTGGACTGACCCTGTGTAGCTTGTGAGGCAAAACAAAATTGTAGCTAGGGGATGACAGCTCTAGTAAGCAGATCCCAAACAAAATTGAAGGCTGTTAAAATGTCTCATTGAATTATGGTGCTACAGGAGTGGAGTGACTCACAGTGAAGTTAATCACCTGCTGCTTTGTCTTAACTGCAAAGAATAGATTGCTAGTTAAACATTTAAAGGTCATAATCCTAGTTGTATTAGTGTTGCTTTCCTCCTTTCCTCCTACAACCCCATTATGCCTAAAGTTACTAGGGGAAATCAAACTCTGTAGGTCTGTATTTTGAAGGTGAGACTCACCATGTTTATCTTTCAGGCTCACACTACAGACCTCTGTGTGTTCATTTATGAGAGAGACCATGCTGAAAAACATTGCATTGGCTCTGCACAAATTTCCCTAAAACATCACCAGTATGATATTGGTGTTCTGTGAAGAGTCAAATTTGAAGTCATAGATATGTGGGGGTTCATTTTGTTCACAGGGAATTCCAGGAGTGAAACTGGAGCTCACGTCCCTATTCCCACAGCCAGGGAAGTTGAGTATTTTAAATTAATAGTGCTTTGTTCATTGGGCAAGAGCATCTTAAAGGAGACAGTTTTCTTGGTCCTGCCTAAAGGGGCTGTAGACCTCTAGTGGACTGGGAAAAGAACAGGCTGTTTCTTTCTAACTTTAACTTGTCTGTGTGGGTGAGCAAAGGAACTGTGTCACCTCGATGGAACAATCATTACTGTCCCTGCAGTTGTCCCCAGCTGCAGCAGCCATTGTCAGGAAGGTTCTGTAGAGGGAGGACATGGCTCTTTGCCTGGTGGATCTTCCCATACTCTGCTGGAAAAGAGCCTTCCAGGTTGATGAAAGTGATAAGTTTTCTATCAAAATGCTGGTCTAGCTCTTCTAAGTGATTCATGCTCCTTACATCCAGTTCACTGCTGTGAGTCACCAGGACAGGTGGTGTCTGCCTTGGTGGCTCTCCTGGAGAAGCATTCAGGTGGTGGTGGTGGGAAACTTGTAGATAAAACAACAGCAAGCCATGCTAAAACATCTAAACCTCTAGGTCACATAAAAAGTCAGTGAGTGCAGTGGATATCACCAGCAACATCAGCAGAGTGTTAGCACTCCAATTTAAATATAGATTTTGAAGGAAGTTTATAATATTTTCTGCATATGTATGTTTTATGGCAGGAAGCATATCCTGCTATAAATTTCTCTGTTTGAGAGGCTGCATTAAAGACTGTGTGTGACTTAAGCCTGGAAGTTTTTCCTTTCAGAAGTGTTGGCTGTACTAAATTGATAGACCACTGGCATGTTTTAAGCTTGACCATTGCCTTACTTTGGACTGGGACAGGAGAGCCTGATGTCAGAACAACATGTTTCCTGTCAGCTGCCAAGTTCTTGTAGAACAATCTGGACAAGCTGAATCAATGGGCCAAAGCCAGGTATGAGGTTCAACAAGGTGAGGTTCTGGGTCTTGTACTTTGATCACACCAACCCCCTGCAATCCTACAGGCTTGGGGAAGAGTGGCTGGAAAGCTGCCCAGCAGAAGTGGACCTGGGGATTATGGACCAGAGCAGTGATTGTCTCCTCGTACTCAGCACTGGTGAGACCACACCTCAAGTCCTGTATCCAATTTTGGGTCCCTCACTACAAGAAGGACATTGAGGTGCTGGAGTATGCCCAGAGAAGGGCAGTGGAGCTGGGGAATGGGCTGGAGCACAAGTCCTGTGAGGAGCAGCTGAGGGAGCTGGGGTTTCTGGCCTGGAGAAAAGGAGGTTCAGGGAGACTTCATAGCTCTCTGTGCCCAGAGAAGGGCAGTGGAGCTGGGGAATGGACTGGAGCACAAGTCCTGTGAGGAGCAGCTGAGGGAGCTGGGGGTTTTAGCCTGGAGAAAAAGAGGCTCAGGGAGACTTCATAGCTCTCTGCAACTCACTGAAAGGTGGCTGTAGCCAGGTGGGGTTTGGTTTCTTCTCCAAGCAAACAAGTAAAAGGACAAGAAGAAATGATCTCAAACTGTACCAGGAGAGGTTGAGGTTGGATATCAGGAAGATTTTATTCACTGAAAGGTTGGTTAAGCATTAGTGGAGGCTGCTCAGGAAGGTGGAGGAGTTTCCATCCATTTCTGTTCAAGAAATGACTGGACATGGCATTTAGTGCTATGGTTTAGTTGACAAGTTGATGTTTTATCAAAGGTTGGACTTGATGGTCTTGGAGGTCTTTTCCAACTTAAGATTCTAGGATGCCTTGGGGGCCAAGAACCATGTGAAGCAGTCTTGTGAAGTGAAGGAAGATGGACCTTGGTCTGATGTGTGGTGAGGTGTTGGGAGATGCTCTGTGTTGGTTTCTGTCCCTATGCCCATCTTTGTAGTGGGTGTCCTCATCTGTAGTGGTTCATATGTTTAGAAGGGATCCTTATATCCCCTAGTGGCCTTTTCCTGGGCTGCAGAACTGCTGTTGGAAGACACTGATGTAAGTGACATAGAGACAGAAGGGCCCAAAACTTCTAAAGGAATAGGGTGGATAGCATCATCCTACTGTACATCCAGAGATCCCCGTTTGTGCCTGGCTTTGCAGTGTGCCTGAGGCTGTCCCTGGCCAGCCTTGCTTGAGGTGCACCACGTCACTTTGGCCAAAGAGCTGGCTTGAATCCTGAGCCATCAAACGTGTGCTGCTGGCTGTAGGGGAAAGGGCCCCTCATTTGTGAGGTTTGCTGGCTTGTGCAGATTTTGGATTGACCTTTGACCTCACTAACAGATGGCAGAATAAATTGATGGTGGATGTGTTTTTAAGTGAGCAGATTGTACTTTCTTTGCCTGCTTGTCTGGGAATGTTTTTTTTTCTTGAGGTGTGCCTTGGCAGAGAGATTACTGAGGTAGGTGCTTATCCTGCCTCAAGCATTTGAGGTACACCCAATTTAGAAACAGGTCAGTGTTTCACACTGACAAAGCCTGATAGCATTGAAGTTTTTTGAAATGTGTCCAGTGCAACTGTGTTAGCAGCACCTTAAAGCAAAGGTGCATTTTCAGTAGTCAACAGCTACATTTGGCTAAGGAGCACCTGTCCATGTTACTCTCTGGAGGTGACTCCAGACAGGGAACAGGCTGAAGGAAGGGGGTGCCCTCTCAGAGAACAGCTTCTGCTGAAAAGTCTCTTCACCGTTCTTTTGCAAGCTGGTTTCTTCAGATATTGTTTATTCTTCCTTTTGCAAAAGGCAGTCAGACTTCAAAGGAAGCTGTATCCTACCGTGTTCTCCATGCATCTTCCTTTTGCAAAAGGCAGTCAGACTTCAAAGGAAGCTGTATCACCGGATTCTCCATGCACTTCAGGTTTAAAGTGGAGTCTTCACACATTGATTAGAGGTAGAAAAAAGTGTCCATGGGGATCTGCTCCCTCTTCCTGCCCATTGTGATTGCTGATTGGACTTACAAGAGCTGCCTCTAGTGAGGGGCAGTCATTGGATTGCTGATGCTGATTTATACCTGTTTTCTCTTAAGTCACATTCTTAAGTGTTTTAAAATAGTATTAAGTTTACTTTTGTTTTCATAGCAGATAACTTGCCATGTCTCTCTTTGTAGCTCAATACATTTTTTAGTTGCTTCATGCCTAAATCTCCCCTTAGCTCACCTGCATTTTAGCAGTCCTGGTATAAAGCTTTGTTAACAGATGAACTGGAGCTCCTTCGATGAGATTCTGTTCTTACTAATGTTTACAATTCAGGAGTCTGCCACAGGATTCTTTAGTACTTCCCACCTCTGCTGCCATAGGGTTTTGCCATATCTTCCATAGAGGAAAAGAATGCATGCCCTGTGAGTACTGGTGCCTTATCCTGGGTTGACAACTGAGGTACCTTTTTCTTCTTTTATTGTCATCTGACCTGCAAGCCATTACTTTCATAGCCTTTTGATCCTGTTGGGAATGCCAGATTAATGAGACTACTTACTTTGGACAGATTTTTTTTCTTAAGCAGAGAAATACTCCTTACATCAAGACCCAATTATACTGTCCTTACTCCCAGTTCAAAAACCAGTTCTTCGGAGGCTACCTTTTAATTGAATCATTTATTTTACCTACTTTAAACAAACTGTTCAAAAAATCTAGGCTAATGCCTGTTGCAGGCAGTTGTATCTGAAATGGATTGCAGCTGGCCAGATTAAATGTGGCAGTTCTTTCTGTGGAAGGCATGCCCTTGGGTTCACTCGGGATGAGTGGCAGTGCTGCTGCGGAAGAGGAATTCAGAGATGCTCGTGGCCCGTGCGAGTGCTGCATTGCAGTTACTGCCAGCTTACGTCACAAGCAGACGCTCCAGCAGCCCAGGGGCTCCTCGGGAGCCTGAGGAGAGCATGGCTTTAGTACCATGTAACAGCAGATCTCATGGTCTGTGTTTTCTGTGCTTCCTGGTGCATATCTCGTGCCTTCTGTGCAGAGAGGCCTCTGTTGGCAGCTCTCTGTTCTCCTTAATGCAGTGTAAAAAGCTGTGAGTGCTTATCCATTTACAGCATTTGGGTTGGAGGGCTTTTTAGCCTCATTTTTTAATATATGTTTAGAGGCTTACACATGTCATACTGTGATTACAGCATTGCACCATTTGAACCTGTCTGTTTTAATTAGCAGTTGGCATTGCCCTATTTATAGATAGATGGAAAAAACACAAGCTAGCCAGTATGCAGTGCAGAGTGTGTTTTCTTCTGTTGGCAAGTAGTTTGTATCCATTTTTCCATAGCTAAACTGGCTTGGCAACCTGCAGATGTTGCAGGCATTGGGTACTGATGCTTGAAATAGAAATGGACTCTGAAGAGGATGTGGGGTGGGGAGGAATAAATCAGAAACTGCTGTTGCATTGGAAGTCTATTAAGACTGATGATACGACACGCTTACCAGAGCATAACTGCAGAAGTTGACCACATGAAAAATGAACACATTAAAAAATACGTATTTCAAATCTTGCTTCTTTCACATTATTAAGGTTCCTTTTCACTTTGGCATGTTGTGGTAACAAAACTAGTTACCAGTACAAGTGTTTGGCTGTCCAGCATAGTTAAGTTGGTTGGTGGGTATTTGTACAAGCAGAAGAAACAGATTGATTCTTTCTGGAACAAGTTGTGTCTAGTCTATAAATAATGTGAAAAGTATATGTGTTTTTCTTTTTAACTGCAACTTGAAATTCACAAAAATTTTGGCCTGCGTTGACCCTGCAATGCCCAGAAGACTGTCAAGAAACCAGAACAGTGTTATTAAACACTGGGTGTTAGCTGCTCCTCAGGAACTGTCTGCTGATGCACTTTACTCTGGGGAAAACAATTTGAGGCACCTTTGCCCTCTTCAAGAAGCTCTCCTTAAATAAAACCATAATTACTTCTCAATGCAGATGCTAAACACAGCCACAGGAGTGTTGTTGAGCAGCTCACGTGGAGGTTGCTGGGTACAAAGTGACAAATGCTTTGCTCTGTAGGACATTGGGTTGCAAGGATTTCAACACAGT
The DNA here is from genome assembly GCF_014805655.1 of Passer montanus. Classification (NCBI taxonomy): domain Eukaryota; kingdom Metazoa; phylum Chordata; class Aves; order Passeriformes; family Passeridae; genus Passer; species Passer montanus. The sequence goes on along the minus strand of NW_024368041.1, from coordinate 5,741,000 downwards.
TGTGTTGCAGCCTGGGCTTCGCACAGCCTGTGGACTTGTGGTAGGGTACACACCATTGTCTTGAAAAACACTGCTCATGCCTTAAAGCATTACTGCCTACCCATGAGGGGAAGGCAGGCAGTAACTCTCTTTTCCTGTACACCTTTTCAGAGCAGCTGCATCCTGCATTTTCCATTGTCTTGCAAGATTTCAACCTTTCAGTCTAGGACCAAACTGACCACACTGATAACAGCAGGTGGATTTGAGTCAAGCTTACACTTGGTGATTTGGGACTAAAGCCCAAGAGTGAAAGCTTCCAAAACCTGGGGGATCTCACTTCAGTTAGTAGACTAAAATGTCGTCATCTCTGTTGGCTCTTTGTGTTACAAACTCTATTTGAGACCATATGGCAAGAGTTGAGTGATTCAAGACTTTTCTCAGCATGTCCAGCACAGTAATACAAATGTGGGTTTCCTCAGACAGGCTGTGACTGTGTGCACGTTTGTGTGTGTAATTTCTGAGTGACCTTTCCTCAGGCTGACTGTCTTTGGGAAAAGAGCTGGTGGAATTGATCCTGCTTCATATGGCTGAGCAGGATGTAAGTAAGGGAAAACCTTTCATGTGGCAATATCATTGTGAAATATTGGAATGTGGGTTACATGGTGCTAAATCAGGGTAGTCTCTGGGGGAAACACAGTTAATAAATTCTAAATAGGAGGTGACCCTTTCTGAGCACTTTATCTACACTTGTAATTTATATGCTAGTTCTGTGTATTGCAGTGCTTAAAGCCTAGGTCAGAAATCCTCTGTGCAAATTTAGCACCTACTCTTGTCTTTAATGACCAAATTAATAGCTGTACAGCACAGCCAGCTGTTTTGTAGGTGCAGGTTGATGAGGTCTGTTAGAAGAACAAGGGAGCACCAGAGCGTGTGAGGAGTTGTGAGGTTTAGATGGATTTCCTACATTACCAGAGATGTCAAATAACCAGATGAATGTTTCTCTGCTGAAATAAACTTAATTGTAAAGCACTTTTCATTTTTTCTGGAGAAACCTGAAAAAATGAAGCGAGTTAGCAATTGGACTGGCTGCTTCTTTGCAGGTAAACTTTAATTGGTTTTGTGTAATTTTCAAAATGCCACAGACTTCATTTTTGCATTGACTGCTTTGTGACAATGCTGGTTTGTGTACTTATGGTGGGTGTTCACATTCCTTTGATATCAAAGCTTTTACTTGCATAAAACAAATAAACACTTTCCACATATATTTGCTGTGTTATGTTGACAAAGCAGTGCCAGGGCTGCTTGGAAAACTGTATGTTTGAACTGCTGGGACAGTGGACTCTGGATTTTAGGTAAGGACAATAATTTTCACAGTGACGCTAATCAGCAACTGGAAGAGAAGCCCAGGAATCTCCAGCCCTAGAGACAACTCAAAAGTTGGACTGGACAGACCCCCAGGAACCTCATGAAAGTTGGCCCTGCTTTGAGTGGGCAGTGAGCAGACCAGACAGCCTCCCAAGGTCACTCCCAGTTTTGCCTCGCTGGTTTTTACTGAAAGGAAGGACTAACAACCAAAGGTGTTACATCAGTGTTTGGAGGGGAGCAGGGACTCCATCCTCTGGAAAGAGGGGCATCCCTTAGGAAGAGTGTTAATATAGGTGTACATGCTACTGCTAAAGCCTTAGCAGCCCTCTGTGTGTGGATTGCAGCCTTGTTTAAAGCTGCCCAGCCCCAGTTGGTGTAGTCATCAAGGACTGTAAGATGAGCAGGACTTGGCTAGAATAGTAATAGTACTCTAAATGTTTGTCCTGTGTGGAGTGTAAAGTGTGAATATCCTCCTGCTCCTCTCCCTGGGGGCTGTTCAGTGAGAGGGGGTTCTGAAGGTGTTCTGCACTGCAGTGAGAGAATGGATAAAGCAATGGAGAAGGATAGCTTCTGCTCCTCTTTCAAGGTTTAAATGTGAAGATTTGTAAAGCCCTCTTCTTAATTAATATTTGCTTTTCTTCTGCCTTTTGATTTCTAGTCTTTCTCATTGATTCAGGTTGTGGCTTTCTGATGCTTCTTGCAGTTGTCCTCGCTACTAAGGGTGATGGAGTGACATTTCACATCCTGGCCTTCCTGCCCAGGTCTTACACACCTGGTGTGTGGGTCACAGCAGGCAAGTCCAGCCAGGTCAGGTGCATCTGCTGTTCCAGGGGTCGAGGTGTGTTCACTACAGTTCAACAGAGCTTGTTTGCAAGAGGAAACGCAGTTATTCTGCCCTCGCAGCAAGGGATAAGCACATCCTTGGTGTTGGTGTGCCAGTCAGTCAGTGCTGTGAGTGTCTGCTGTACACTGTGCTGGTCGTGCTGTACACCAGGGCAGCTTCCTTTGAGCTTTTCTGCAAGATGTGCCTTTTTGTGGCTCAGAGAATCAAAGCTTTTCTCCTGCTGCACTCTTCATGGTTTAAGCAGGCACACTTTTTTAAAGGCAGCTTGACAGCATAGATTATTTGGAAGGATTCAGGGGATAAACAGGAGTTTGCCTGCAGAGCATGTGAATCTGTGCATTCAAAGCAGCCAAAGATCTGGTGAGCCCAGCCCTGTGCTTGTAAGATGTCTCACCTCTGCATGCAGCCTTCTGTGAACGTCACTTGCTGCTTACAAGGAGGAAATGTACTTTTTCTAAATTCAAAAGTTCAGAGTTTGCTGTTTTTTTGAGAACATGTGTTCACTGAGTTTCAGGCCAAAAGCACAAAGACCTCCAGTTTCTCTGCTCGGAGATGGTTGTCCTCATTTCACTTTCTGTAACAGGTGGAATATATCTTTTTTTTAAACCGGGTTCACTGTTGTGTATCAAATTCCTTTGTACCGCAGGCTCAAGCAGCCAGCTGGTGTCAAACTCATGTGGTGACATTCTCCTTTGCCTTTGTGAAAATTCATTATATTTTAGTAAGGCTGAGGAAGCTGAAGTGGGATGCAGCCAAATTTAAAATAAAAGCAGCCTATCATTGAGGACAAAACCAGTTAACTGTTTGAGAGCTGACCTGATAAACAGCACAACTGTCTTTATACCAGGCAACAGGAGCTTTGAGGCAATGTGGATAACTAAACACCAGTGCACTGGATTCCTGCTACCCTCTTGCTATCTGCCCCTTGATGAAAGAGGTGTTCAGGTTCTCCATGTGCCTGCTGCAGTGTCTCCTGGGTTTAGAGGAGAAGTCTGCAAAGTCAGTGTGTTTTTAGGCTCTTCTACCAAGCCATGTTGAAATGAGTCAGAGTCATAGTAAATAAATAAGTGAGGATGAAGTTGAATAATGGGTATTTCAATACATATTTGAGATGATTTTTAAATGGCCTTTGGAGCACACAGAGCAGCTGCCTTGAGAACATACCAAAAAGAGAATGTATGGCCTTTTGAAGCAGCACCATATCCCACGTATGGGTGAGTTGCAGGTAGAGATTATTAACCCTGAGCAAAGGCATGAGATTGCCCCAGGAGAGGAAACCATGTCCCTGAATACCTGGAGCAGGGACAGAGCTTTCCCTTGCACCCAGGGCCTGAGATGTCACACTCAATGTGTAGGTGTGCATTGAGCCTTTTGATGGGTTGATGATTATTTATCTCTGTATAACTAAATGAAAAATAATAGATATTCTCAAAAATGTCTTGAACTGATAATTTCTTAAGGTGTTTTGAATGATTTTTACCTCCCTTTGTACCCTCATGATCTTTCCCTCAGTTCACTAAGGAAGTGTGCTCTGCTGGAAGAAGTGACAGCATGTAAAAATAGCACTGCCTTATTTTGCAGATCTGCATGCTGTGGGGTTTCAGTTAGATCTGCTGACTTGGATTTAAAAATAAACTTTTCTTCTGCTTTTTGCACCTGCTTGTCCTGGCGGTGCTTGATCTTGTGCTTCAGAGGCAGCAGCCATTTGGTGGTAGCTGAAATCCTTGCTGGATTGGGATCAGCAGCACAGGTGGTTGGGAGACCTGAGTTAAGGGGCTTTTGAGGCCAGAGGTGTTTGTGAGGCCAGTAACTAAACATAAAGAGGCGAAAGACCTTGTAGGCTTTTCAGAGCCTCTGTGGGAGTCAGTTCAAAATAAGCAGTATGTGTTTTGCCAAGCATGCAGTGGAATTGCAGTTGGTGTTCCAAGCCATTTGCTGTAAGTGTGTTATCCCTTCCCCTCATTGAATATTGCTGTAATTTAATCAGATTACATCGCAGTTCATCGCTGGGCCCAGGCACAATAAAGAGCTGTACTTCAAAAGAACAGAAGTGTCTTGAGTTCCTGCCTTCTTCACACATTGGGCTGACATTAAGTGTTCATTTAGAGCCAGATTCATGGAGGTATGGAGATCAATGGGTCTGGCCATCCAAATAGGCCTGAGCCAGATCTCCATCTTCCCACCATCTGGAGCATGCAGTGGAGTGTGGTCCTCAGTGCAGTGAGTATCCCTGGCTGCTGGAGCTGGCCTTTCCCTGCCCTTGGGCTGGCAGCTTGGCTCCAGGGCTCTGCACAGTGAGGGGTTACTCTGGCTAAGTGCAGAGGCTTGGCTTGGTGTTCTTCAGCTTCAGGAATTGTTTTCCTTACAGAGTTATTTTTACTAGCCTGTTCTGGTTTTCATTGAGAGCACCAGCTTGGTGACTCCTGTCACCTGCTTTCCTTGAGCCATTGATGGGTGTAGCAGCTGGAGCAAAGCAGTTGGATCTGCTCAGATTAAGATTGTAAGGTTTACTGAGCTGTGCATAGACTGTTTCTGGAAATACATATTGCTATAAATCTGAAAAGTGGGGAAAAGGTATGGGCAATATTAGTGTACAGCTTGATTGTGAGTACAGATTTTTAGCAGACCCTGTGTGTTTTCAGTACTGAAACTATTTGTATTCTAAAGAATAAAATGTAAATAATGGAAAACAATGTTGCGGCATTTGCTCTTTTAAAAAAATCTGGTTTTAGTCATGCTTTGGTTTTGTGGCATTAAAAAGTTGATGCAGAATTCTAGGTTCATAAAAATGAACAACAGGCACCTGTAAGGAAAGATAGATATTAATTCTTGCAAGAAATCACCAGAAACAAAATTCTGTCTGTGCTGGCAACATCATTTGTGAAAGGGAGAGGAGGAGGGAGCAAGCCAGCTTGCACTTCTGACAGGAACACCTCAAACTTGAGCACTTTGTTCCTGGGAAACACTTCTGCCTGGACTTCTGCTCTCTGACAGGATGTCACAGTTCAGTGATGCATTTTGTATCTCCTCACACATTTGTGAATCAGTGACAGACTTTCTCAGAAATTGAACTGATGCATCCTGTGATAACTTAAACCTTGCCAAAGCACTTTTATCCACCTCTGTGTGTGACATCCTCTTTCAAAGCACAGGGCCACAGGTGAGCTTTGGATGCTCTGAAGGCTGACTAAACCCAAAGTGTCCAGAGGTGATAGCAGGGCTGCTCCATGACCATGTTTATGTGTTGGATGGACTGAGTAGTGACCTCTGTGTGCATGGCTGAATTTCTGACCCTGCTTCTTCAATGGCAGTGCTTGTGTTGACTCCCTGGGGTGAGGATTTTGCCCAATGATAAGCTAGAACAGCTAAAGTAAGCAAAGATATTGCTCACTGAAGGAATAAGCAAGCTCAGAAGAAGTCACAAGAGCTTTCTTGCATATCCTTTAACAAAGTGACTGGGACATGGTCACAGTTTGGTCATAGTCTGTTACAAGGACTTCGGAAAGCTGGTGGTTACCAGGGCAGGCTGTGGGCTGGGGGTGGCTCAGGTTTCCTGTTCCTTTGGCTTCTTTGCTACTTCAACTAACTGCTACTGCCACTCTTCTCAACTCTTTTGTCATCTAAGATCAATGGCAATGCAATTTGAGATCCTGCTAGTACCATCCATGAACAAATGCTAGTTTTTTTCTGCAAATGAGAAAATAAGCCACCTCCTGCATTTTCCTCTCACCTGGATTGTGTGGGGCTCTGGCAAATGTGATGGAGAACTTCATAGCAGGCCTCTGTAAATATGTTTTCCAAGCAATTTGTCCAAAAGGGCACTTGACCAAACATTGCAAGCATTCTGTTCCTTTGCAATGACAACTGCAGAGGTGCAGTATATGACAGTGGCCTGCCAGAGCTGTTTTATTCAATTTGGTTAATCTAAAATTCATAGGTGAGTTTGACCTTGAATTTGCATTTGTTGCTCCAGTCTTCACTGAGAGATGTCTAAATTCAATTTAAAAAAAAAGCCTCAGGAGATTTTTTTTCTGATTTCGAGCAGCAGCTTTCAGAGACTCTTCCAAGGGCTGCTCAGAAAGGCTCACAGCTGTAAGAATAAAGGTGTTCTGTTTTGTTTTCCTGCCTTGTGGATGCTGAACAACATCTGTCTGTCAGCAATTTGTGATGTGTTTTTCCAACTTGCAAGCCTTACCTGGAAACTGGAAACCTGTTGACATCCTGAACATAGAGAGCTGCCATAGCTCCACTTTCAGGTTTCTGTCCCAGTAGTAATACCTGTGCTAGTCAGTTTTAAGTAAAACCTGTCCTTTTTTCTCTGTTTGCTGTAACACCCTGGAACTGATCCCATCATCCTTGAGTTTCATGGAGGCATCCCTATAAAAAGTTCAGCAAGATCAAGGTCTGTGTCCCATTGTAATCAGTGATGGAAACTGCTTGCTCTTGTAGCAGCATGAGTTTGGATAAAGGTTGGGTAAATGGTCATTAGCTTAAAATGTCCTGCTGTTAGTCATTTGTCACAGCCTCCATTTTCAGAACTGCATTTAATAATCCAGCCTCCATTCTGCTCCTGCTTTAATCTTTACTCAGAAATGGAAGCCTCTTCTGATAACTTCGAAATTAGAAAAATATTACAGCCATTTTTCATCATTCTCTCCCTTTTGGGAAAGAGGGAAGTGGCTGGCACATTTGGACTATGGCCTTGAAGATAAAGGTGAGCTCGTTAGTAAGTTGGAACATTAAAGGCACTTCCTGAAAGGCAGCATCTTCTGAGGCTGCTGGAGTTGCTCAAGCAACTTCTCACTTCAAGAGTGAAGTGAGAAGAGGAAGATAAGAGGTTGTTTGTAGCGAGTTGTTTGGAGTACATAGAGGCCATGCAGTTGTACAGCTGCACAATTCATCAAATAATGATTTCGTTGATATATGATCATGATTAAATACAAACATAATGACTGCCATAAAACAATTGAGTCTCTTTCCTACAGTCTCTCCCTGTTGTCTCTCTCTGATGTTGAATGACAATCAAGCATCGAAAGAAATCATTTATGCCCTTTATAGGGGACTCATTGTAGTGTTGTGGTCCACAGACTTCTCTTTAATTATCTCACGTGAAAAAACTTCATGGTCTTCCACAGGCTTAGGCTGGAAAGGAAAAAGCAGGGAAGGTGAGAGTGTAGGCACGTTTTGCCTTGCAGAATTGCCTTTTACTTATGAGAAGTAAGGCTGATGTTATCACCCACTTTCTAATCAAATTTGACAGGAGCATTTTGTTAAGCCACTTTTTCTGAGTGGGAATTCTGATGAATACAGCTCTCATCTCCGGTTTCGAAGTATTACTTTACACTGTTCCCAGGCATTGTTTGCCTTAGTGGATGAATTATTACACTATGTCAGAGAAGCAGATGATTCATGGCCTCATTTTATAAACGGAGAGCCCAAAGCACAGCAGTTTGACTTGCAGAGCTGCAGGGCAGTGAATGGAGCCACACTACCCACCCAACATACTCGTGGTTTGGTGAAAGGTTTGCTTGTGTGGCCTCAGTATTTCTGTTTGGGAAATCACAGCTGCTGGAGGATGTCCCGCCTTTCTTCCAGGGACTTGCTTATGAGTGGAGATGGACAGTGCATTTGGTGTATTCCTGGCACTCTTCTCTGTCAGATGCTCTTTTTGCCACCACATCTCTGGGGGTTGACAGCACTGAAAAAGAAGTTATCTCCCCTGGTCATCTGTCTGCCTGGCTCATGGTTCCAACCTTGAGTCAATAGGCAATTGGTCACTTATGGAGAACGTTTTAAAAAGAGAAGCCATAAATTAACTTGGAAGGTGAAGCAGGTCTTGTGTGACTGTGGCATTGCCCACTGCAATAACTTTGTTCCTAGATTTTGGTTGCTCAGGTGCATAGCCAGTACCAGGACTTGCACACACGTTAATGCTGCTTGTGAGGTCCCTCCCTGAGTGCAGAGTGCACATGTTGGCTGCCTGCTCTGGCTGTGAGTAAACTGTATTTTATATCATCAAACTGTAATTTATATGAAGCACAAATGAGTCTTATTCACTGCAGCTGATATTGGATAAAATAAACAAATCCAAATTACCATCCCTTGTTACATTTGGATATTTTCAAACCACTGCAGTGGTACTAAATGATGCCAGTTTGTGTAGCCAGCTGATCCCAGACATTTGGAGATAGGAGCATCTGTGCAGTTCTGCTGGTGGGAACCAGCCCTACAACAACCTGCTGAAAGCTGAGATGAGCCCTTTGCACTGTGGCTGTTCCTGGAAGAACAGCTGAATGCATTGGTGATGGCCATGATCCTCCAGCTCAATAAATCAAGGGGTGGTGAGAGGCTTGTATTTAATATTTTTTTTTTTACTTTCTCAGGAAGCATTTGTATCTTTGACAGTTAATATAATTGAGAACAGGGAAGTAAAGGTCTGTTTAACTCCAGTGCTGTTGGAGTCAGTCGTTCATACGTTGAGGAGAAGCAGTGGGATTCAGGTGTGGGACAAGATGGACAAGATGTCCTTTGTTCAGTCTGGTGACCCTTGCCAGCCCCCACCCACTCCCTGCACCCCTCCCTGGGTCCATGCTGACCAAGCAGAGCTGGCTCAGCTCTCCCAAACTTTTCAGTGGCACCCCTCTGTCTTCTTCCCAAGCAGAATCCTCAACCCATCTTCAGCAACACCTTGTTTCCAGAAGGGACATCAAAGATTTCTCAGAACCATTTCTTTTCCTTTTACCTTCACTTCATTAGAGTAGTTTTCATTCATATAATAAAATTAACACCTCATTGTTTGATTTTTTGTAAACACTTACGGATAACACACTTTTCCTTTTACCTTCACTTCATTAGAGTAGTTTTCATTCACAGAATAAAATTAACACCTCATCATTTGATTTTTTTGTAAACACTTACGGATAACACGAAGTTTCAAAAGTTGTGAAGAACCAGTAGCCCACTCATCACCAACCAGTTGTGTTTGGTTTTTCTCCCATGGACAAACCTCTTTATTCCAGGCTTCATTTATTTTGTTCTGATTTTTGAGTTTTTTGGGTTTTGTTTTGTTTTTTTTTTTCGCCCTCTGAACTTCGTTTGGCTGTTCTGCTGACCTTGCCCATCATCTGTACTATGTGTTGAGCGGATATATTTATACTTTGGTTGATTGTGTTTCAGTTAAAATTCTGTTACCTTGGACTTTAGTGTTAATAATAACTGACCCTTGTTTCCTAGTCTCCCCAAACACACAGTTTCCTTTTTATTGTTCTGATACAACCCTTCTTTTTTTCATAAAACAGACTTAGGAAAGCACTGTCACTTAACCATTGATGGTCCTTAATATTCCAGTATTTCAGTGAGTTTTCAACTTTAAAGACCTACCTATTGCTTAAACTCAATGCTGGTAGCCAGGGAAATGTTTGGTTCATTTCTTCTTCTTTGCCATTGCAGTTGTGTACCACATTAGCCTCTGAAATAAAATTACTTTTATTTGGCAGTGGATCCAGAGAAAGATGCCCATGTTTTGGGACAGAAATCCACTCTTTGTGGATGATGTTCCCTTTCTCCATTTGCTTTCTAAACTCTGTTACACCTCTCCCCATCTTCTGTATTGCCTTTTTGAGTTTCTGGAGTCTGTCTCAGGTTGTGCAAGTGCAGCATCACTGGAGGAGCTGGGTACAGATCCAGCCTGGAGTCCATGTGCTTTTCCCACCTGTATGCAACGAGGCTGCAGCTCTTTGATGTTACCAAATAATATTATTTCAAAAGCTCCTTATAAAAACATGATTAATCAGGCAAGTGACAAAGGACTTTGTGTTTGTCTTTTTGAACAATACCAAATTGCCACAATTTGTTCCAATTATTTAGTGTCTTTGTTCCAGAGCTATTTAGTGGGCACAGGACATTATTCTGCAAGAATGGAGGAAGATGGTGACTTGATTTCATGTTTTAAAAAATCAAAATTACCAAAAATGTTAAAGTTTCTTAGGAAGATATTTTAATTTACTTGAACAATACTATTTTTAAAGCCTAGGGAAGATTTTTCTCCATTATACAAGTCTAAAGTTATTTTAATAATCAAATAAGACTTCTAAATAGTACTGATACATTCACTGTTCCAGAGGGCACTACAGTTGGGAAACAGTTCGTAAGAAGGCTGATGTTTGTATCCCGAAATAGGAGATTCGACGTGCAGATGGGAACTAAGCAAGTACCAAAACTGGCACCAGCCGAAGCAAAGTTCTGTGGAGATGGAATGAATGGGCTGCGCCGAGCCGGGATTGCCGGTGGCAGAGGGCAGGGAAGGGCTGTGCTGGGAGCAGGGAAGGAAAGGCTGTGCTGGGAGCAGGGAAGGAAAGGCTGTGCTGGGAGCAGGGAAGGAAAGGCTGTGCTGGGAGCAGGGAAGGGCTGTGAGCAGGGAAGGCTGTGGCGGGAGCAGGGAAGGAAGGGCTGTATGGGGAGCAGGGAAGGCTGTGTCAGGAGCAATGCTGAGCCGGGAGCAGGGAAGGCTGTGTCGGGAGTGTCAGGAGCAGGGCTGTGCCGGGAACAGGGAAGGAAGGGCTGAGCCAGGAGCAGGGCTGTGTCGGGAGCAGTGTAGGGAGCAGGGAAGGCTGTGTCAGGAGGGCCGGGAGCAGGGAAGGCCGTGCCGGGAGTGTCAGGAGCAGGGCTGTGTCGGGAGCAGGAAGGCCGTGCCGGGAGTGTCAGGAGCAGGGAAGGCTGGTCGGGAGCAGGGGAGGCCGTGCCGGGAGCAGTGTCAGGAGCAGGGAAGGCTGTGTCAGGAGCAGGGAAGGCTGGTCGGAGCAGGGGAGGCCGTGCCGGGAGCGGGCGGAGCCCTTTATAGCGGGCTTTGGTCCCTTCCGAGCGGGCTTTGGTCCCGGCCGACGGCGCCACCTGGCGGCGGTGCCGGGAGCCGGCCGGGCTCTGCGGCCGCCGAGCCCCTCTGAGGCGCTGGGCCTAAAGAATCCAGGGACGGCAAAATTGCATCGGATCCCCTTGGTCTGTTCCTGAAATGTGGAAATAATTTGTTCACGGATGCCCACTCCCTTGACAGCTGTGCTACTTGGCTTTTGACATCTCAAACCCTTTTGTTTCAAGTCTTCTGCTGCAGGGTTGAGCCTCGTGGCACAGAAAGTGCCTGCAAGAGCTGTGTTTAATTGTGTTTGGTTGCTCCGTTCTGGTCTCTGGGTGAACAGGAATTAATCTCTTCCAGGGGTGGCAGGTACCACTGAGATCTGCCCCGTTAATAGCCTAGTTGATTATACACGTATGTTAATCTGTTTTACAATTGCTCTGGGAGGCTTGGCACTCCCCTCCTGGCTGTTGTGCCTCTACACCACAGGCAGGAATCTCATCAGGGGTCTCACCTGCCCTTTGGTTTTTGTTTTTCAGGTGGTACCAGAGAGATTGGGTCTGCTCTCACCAGGATGTGTATGAGGCACAGAAGTATAGAGTCCAAACTCAGGCAGTTCTCAAGGTGAGTGGCTCCGTACCTGGCCCAGCACTGGAGGTTCCTCTTTCTTGTGCTGCTGGGGAACATCTAAAGCCTTTCATCAGCGTTGGCTTCTCAGCTGACCTCTGCCCGTGTCACTGAGAGCAGCAGTTGTTTTCTCCCTGCAGCACATCAGGTGTTTCACTGCACATTTATGGGGCTGGGCTAGTTCACCTCAAATCACCTCTAAATGCTGCAAATTCCCACTGTCAGTCCCTGTTGCTCAGTGCTGAGCAGGCAGCTGCTGATGTGACCGACTGACCTTTGTTTCAGGACTTTAAGCTTTGTCACTAGGTTTTAAACAAGCAGCAGCAGCAAGTGTTGTACTGCTTCCTCAGCTTACTGCAGAGCCCAAATAGTTCGTGGCCAAGAGAAAAACCTTCAGCAGAGCAGTATAGGAGATGCAAATTCTCTTATCCTGTTTTTGCAGTTGAAGTTAGACTGCAGAGGTAATGAGAGAGCATTAACTCATGTGCAACCTGGGCTGTACAAAAACAACCTACTTCAGTAGTTAGTAGTAGTTTGCATGTGTGCCTTTTTTAACCAGACTTAAAAGTTATATGTGACCTTAGGTGAACAAAAATGATGCTTCACCACTTGCCTGATGGTCTGCTATGTTTTCTTCCTTCCCCCCCATCCTTGAAAGTGTTCAAAGCCAGGTTGGATGGTATAAGCAGCCTGGTCTAGTGGAAAGTGTCCTTGACCATGGCAGGGTGGTTGGAACCAGATGACCTTTAAGGTCTCTTCTAATCCAAGACATTCTATGATTATGCTGTGATTACTTTAAAAGTAAGTTATTTATGAAATTGGCCACGAGGAGACAGTTTTAGTCTCCAGTTACACAGAGTTAGCTGTTTAAATGGTTTGATCCCAGTCTCATTAATTAGTGGAGCATTACTGGTGCTGTATCATGGACTCCACCAGTGAGGTGAGGCACATCAGTGGGCAGGATATTGTTCTCTTCTACAGCTGCTCTGTCTTCTTGTGTATATACATGTGTGCTACTTGAGTTTATAATCTCCATGGTTGCATGAACCTTTCTGGTGTCCAGAGTTTCCATTTAAATTATGTGACAGTTGAGCAGGATCTGTTTACTCTGCACTGTTTCAGGTCACTTCTCTGCTTTACTCTCTGTTTCTCACTGTCTGGAGCTTTTGTAATTCTGGTTATCTTGTGATGTGGATTTTTGATTTCTTTTTTAATCTACTTTTTTTCTTCTGCTTTCTCTAGTGTAAATATTTTTATGTTCTGATATTTACATTGTGACACTGGTAGCTGTCACAGCAAAAAGTAAAAATACTCCAGTATTGACCTTGGCTCTCTCTGTAAGAATAAGGGCATCTGCAGGATTTGATTGCTCTTTGTGTTTTTTCAACAAAATTAGTGCTTTAATTGACTGTCTGATAAACCCACTTCAAGAACAGATGGAAGAGTGGAAGAAAGTGGCCAATCAGCTGGATAAAGACCATGCAAAAGGTAGTTACAGAGGAAGAATTTTTTAATAGGAGTAAGATTGTAATATCAGTTTTGCTTCCTCTTTTCATGTTTGTACTGGAGAACTGAATGACATGCTTCAATATGTATAGCAGTTTTTCTCTTCTGAAACACTCCTCTCCCAAAGTGCCTAACAAAAATATAACCCTTGCTGTGTGCATTTTGAAGGTTTAGTTTGCTGGACCCCGGGGGTGGGTTGTTTTCCTGGACTGATGAGCAGTGACTGGGTCTAACTCTGTTAGCCCACTCTCCCTGTATGAGCTGAGGATGGGAGATGCCACATGTATCCCTGCAAAGCCCTGGGTGTTGTTAAAAGCAGCTTGTAAGATCATGTTATGCCTCAGCCAGAGCATCCCCAGGGAGTGCACAGCTCTGTAGAGCACTGGGCATTGTTGTTTTGGACCTGATGCCATACAGAGAGTGCACCTGTGGAGTAGGAGAGCTCTGCTGTGGGACATGGGATGCCCTGGGCTGCAGGGGTGATGATGGCTCCAGAGGCTTTCCTGGGGGAGGGAGCAGCAGGCAGCCAAGTCTTGACTTGGCTTGCTGTCTTGGCTAACAGCAAGCACGTGTTGGTAGATGCCTTTGTACTGGGAGTGGTGTCCCTCCAGCTCAGGTGCTGAAAGCACATTGCAGTTCACCACTGACTGACCCTTGAAAATTTAAGACTTATGTCTGAAAGAAGTGAAGCAGCAGCACCATGGGAACTGAGTGGAAGGAGTGGGCTTGACCTCCAAAAGAGGATTTGCTTCTTGCCTTGTCATTACTGGGGTCAAATAGAAGCAGTTGAATCAGCAGCTCTTGGAAAACTTCCTGCCTTGTGCTGCAGAGTGTTAAGCATGTAGTGAGCAGGAGAGGGGAGTCACATGGGGTCACTGCCAGGAGGGGTGAGCCAGGCCAAAGTGGCAGTGAGATTTAGAGTTTACTGTGCAGATTTGGGTGTTGGGAGTGCAGCTGGCCTCAGTACAGTTCTTGTGCCTACCATGAATCTGCTTCTGTTTTTCCACCTACAGAAGGGCAGTAACACTGATCTCCTTTGTTAAAGTGTATGTGTACATGCATATACATGCATACATGCCTTGTATCTTCTTCTTTTTTTTTTTTTTAAGTATCAGTTTTCATATCTGGTACCTCTAGTGTTCCTGCACTAGAGGTTGAATATTTTGTTTTGGGATTTTAATTCTCCTGGGATGTGCAGCTCATCTGAAAATGAGGACAAGTGCAGTGTGCTCCACTTCATCAGAAGGAGCTGGCAATGTGACCCTTCCTTGGGTAGAGTTTTAGCACCCTCTTCCTCTGCCTGACTCTCATGCTGGAGAGGGATCACAGGATATTCTCTGCCTTGCCATTTCTGGATTGCTGTTTTTTCACACAGATGTTTCGAGAAACCTGTCATCTCTGTTTTCCATTCCTGAGAGTGGATGAAATGAAAAGCATTCTAATTTTGTACTGTGTTCTCAGTTGTTATTTCTGTAAAGGCTTTGTTTATTTGGGAAAGATTCTGGTATGTGAATGTGCTCACACCCTAAAATGTTATATTAAGCCAAATGTATGGGTTTTACAAAATGTGAGTTCTAAGCTGCTTTGTTTAACAGTATCTGTTCTCTAAAAGTTTGTAGTCTTAATGTCTTTAAATGTAGCCTTTTCTGTGAAAAACATTCATTTTGATATCGATTATATTGATAATAGAGATTGTGTATATTTTTTAGAATACAAAAAAGCCCGCCAAGAGATAAAAAAGAAATCATCCGATACACTGAAGCTACAGAAGAAAGCAAAGAAAGGTAACTTGCTTCATACTGTACTGTTAACAGCCTTCTGAGCTGTGCTCATGGACAGTTCAAAGATTGGACAGTGATAGGATTTTCTGTTTAATAATCCTGCCCCCCTCTAATGTATTCCTGGACCTATTTGGGAACCAGGATACAATTACTATGTGTCATTTAAATAATGTTCTGAAGCTGCTGTCTAATGTTCTTATACAAAAGCCTTAAAACTGTTTGTGCAAAGTCAATCATGTTTTAAAATAGAGCCCTTACTGCTAACTTCTTCTTTTTAGGAACACTGACACTCTTAACATGACTTGTGCAGATACCTGTAAAATTTTCTAGAATCTTTTGGAATCATATAAAAAAGCCATTATGTAAATGTTCCCTAACTATTAACATTTCTCATTGTTTTTTCTTTCTGCCACTTTTACTCTTTTTTCTTTTTTTTTAACAGCCTGTAGTCTCCTCAACCTTACTTTATCTATCTGAGTGTGAGACAGTGGCATGGGTTGTTTTCAGGGGGGAAGGGCTCTTGGCAGTCATAGAAAACTGAAGATGAGTGAGAAGAAAAAGGGAATTTTCCTGAAAGACAGTTGGTCTTTTTTAGCAGCTGTATCTCATCTTGCTCTCCCACCTCCACCTTGTCATACGTGTTTCATCACTGTTTTGATGGAAACATGCAGCACTGCCATCACTGAGGGTTTTACTTGGCCAAGTGCAAACCTCACCAGGCTTTGGAGCAGTGATAGGGAGCTTGTAGAGAAGATTTCCTGGTTCCCTTTCCTGCACTGGGCTCTTCCCAGCTGGGTCAGAAGTGTACTTTGAGCAGCTCTCAGTCTGCAGGTTGAAACTTGTCCTTCCCCTCTTGCCTGAAAACTGAAAACTCAGGGACAAGCAAAAATAAATGCTGGGGTGGGGAATTTCTTGACATTTTGAAATTATGTAAGTGTTACCCAGAACAGGTGAGCTGTCTCTAGCTGTCCTTCCATATAGGTGAATCAGTAATCACACTGGTAGAAATCCAGATGACTGAAAAACTGCTCTTGAATGTTAGCTGACTTTAGATAAGAGATGAAAGCCACCAAGAGGGAGCTTAGCTCAGTAGGTTCTGTGTGTCTGTCAGGTCAGTGTTCTAAATCAGAATGGTGATTGTTACCACTTGAGATAAGACTTTATGAGATAAGATTTTATTTTTTGGATAATGCGTGAACATGTTTCTCATTTTGTGTGATGAAATGTCTGACTGCAGACCAACAGCTTTATAAAGTTTGTGATATTCCTTCCATGTCTCCTCCTGTCTCTCCCCCACTTTTTCTAGTCTTATTTCTTCTTGGCCCTGTGTGATACAAACAACCCATCAGTGCATGGTAGATAAGCACTGAGAAAAACATAGAAGCATGGAATGGTTTGGGTGGATATCTGGGATCTGTGAGGAGGGAGCCATTTTTTGAGCCTGTTTCTATGGATTGACAGCTGTCTGGCTCCATCTCCCCTTTATCCTGCTTCTGAGTGTTCAATAAATCACTCTGCAATATTGAAGGAGGAGACATCATTTTCTGTGAAGTGTGAAGAGGAAAGAGAAGTACTTAAAAGCTGCTGGAAAAAAAACCAACCCACTGTTCTCATACTGCAGATGCTATCTGCATCTGTTAGCAGTGGTTAGAGCAAGCAGACTTGGTCCTTGGATTTTCTTCTTTCATATCCCCCTCCTCAAATGTGAACCAAGTCTCATGATGAGAGTCAGGAAACTCATGTTTTGCTTGTCCTGTTTCCTTCAGGATTAAACATCTTTTAGGGAAGAGTGGAACAGGCCTCATTTTGCTGTTGTTGTTGTAGCAGCCATGATGTGATGGAAGTTTTGTTTCTTTTTTTTTTAAATCCAATTCCCTTGCTTAATTTTGCTATTATGATGTTCTTTTGGAGGTGTAGTGAAGGTGCTGTATTTCTGTGCTGTCCCTCTTGGAGCTGCTATCAGACTCATGGTGTTTGCTCCAGAGCACAGAGCCACAGGGAGTCAGGGGATGTTTGAGTGTATGGGGCAGGTGGAAGAGCTGAGGGCTCACAGGTAACCAGTACAGGAAAAAGCAGGAGCTGCAGTATTTCCAAGGAGCTGAGAGTTGTTCTCATGGCCCCTGTGGTAGAGAGGCAGGGGAGGCCTTGGCTCCTAAGGCTGTGAGTGTGAATGCCCAAAGCTGTTTGCCCCAGCAGGAGCAGAGAGGGGATGGGAGGAAGTTCTCCCTTCCTTCTTGCAAGTTATCAACAATGCTTAAGTTAGAAGAGAAAAACAGGAGCAGTGCCTTTTCTCCTCTTTGTTGTTTTGGTCCCTATCTTGAGGAAATAAAGCTTTGGTGTGACTGCAGTGTCAAATGTTGTGAAAACGTTTTTGTGTGTACCTATCTTGACAGATCTGTTCACTGTCCTATGTGGTGAAGTATGTTGCTCTTGCTTCTACTGAGAGATAAAAAAAAAAATTGAGAAGGGGTTTATTTTGTAATGTGATAAAGCTGCAGAAGTGATTCTGCTTTAGGACACAAATGAGGTTTGAACTATGGGAAAATTATGCTGGCAGGCATGTGGCTGAGTGCATGAATGTCTTCCTGTGTCTTCAACTCTCCTGTTTCTCTGTTTTACAGACTTTTTTTTCTGTTCTTCCTCAAGCAGGACCTGTCCCTTTGATTTTTCTGTAAAGTTACTGACTCACCTGTGGGAACTCTAAACCAACCAATTAATTCCCTTCCTAGCACTTGTAAGAATACTTTTGAATTAACTTCATGATCACCTGTGGGCAAGCAGGATGTTTGCTGAATTCTGGATTTCCTTCAACACTGTGCATGCTACTATTAAGGTCCTTTAAGCTTATTCTGCTATTTCCCATCTGACCTTATGGGAAAATGTTTTTCTTCTGCTTTGGGCAGTTCCAGGTGGAGGAGCTCAAATATAAGCCTCTCCTTTCCTTGTTCACATCCTGGCAGTGGTGTCCCCCAGCCCTGATGCGTTGGGCTGAAGAGCTCTCTCTCACAGCTGATGCTGCAGCATGCACAGCAGCTCCTTGCTCCTTGTCTGCATCCCAAGGACGTTTAGGAAGGAGGGTCATGGTCTGTGGGGCTTGTCCTGGCAGGAGTGCTGCAGGTTGAGCTCTCTGCCTTAGCTCTGGGGGGCTGAATCCATGGGGGTTTGCCTATTCCATGGCTTCTGCGTGGTCTGTTTGTTCCTCTTCCATGTGGCCAAGGTCAAAGGTCAGGCCAGGCATTTAAGATCATGTGTTAGAAATTATGTTTGCAGAGTGAGTATGTTCACTGCAATAAGGGTGTTTCCAAAGCTTGAAGTGATGGGGAAAACACCAGGCTTTCCAAACAAAACAAAAGGAAGTCCAGGGTCCTTTCTGGAAGTTTGTTGGGGTATTTTTAGTAAAGTGACACAACTCTGAAATGAAGGTCTTGCATTTTGAAAGACCTCACAGAGAAGATTTTCACCCTATTTGTTGTCTTTAACTATAAAAAAAACCAAAAAAACCCAACAACACCTGAAGCTAAATTTATGTAGTTTTAAATAGGATCCTGGTGCACCTCCCAGGTCCATGCAGTCCCTGAGGGTCTCATGATGATCTTCAAGGTTCTTCTTCAAGGCCTCCTTACACCCTTGTTCCCATGGGGAACAGGCCCCCTGGGGCTGGTTGCCCACCCCAGCATTGACACTTAGCTCTTGTCTGAGCAGATGAAGTTGTGTGGTTCATAGAATTGCAGACATCTTCTAAATTGCTCTTTGTTTTCAGACAAACATTGGCCATCAGAAGTCAGCCCAGCTAACCTGAGTCAGCAGAATAATTATGCATATACTTAAAATAAATTCCATGTTTAGATTTCTGCTGATTCAGGGCCTCATAAGTGGATCCATAGCTGCTAGAAGCAGTTGATGCTATATTGAATCAGGAGAGAGTCAGCAGCTGTGGCTCTGCATGTAACCATTTGGGAAGGTTAACAAAATGCATGATTCTTGAAGAAAAAATGTTCAAGTGATTAAGTTAAAATATATTTGAATGTGTCTGCAAAATCTGGAGTGCATGTTGGGTGTATTTTCTGTATTTCAGCTTGGCTATTAATGAATAAATAAACAGGTTTCCCTCCTATCTATAACATGACTGGTAGGTTTCATTTTCAGGTTCTTCATGTGACACTCTTTGAGCTTTGAGGAAAATGTTTAAATCCAAGTGGATATGTAAGAAGCTGGTGGATGTAACACTCCCAATAATATAACACATGTTAGTAAGAAAACTGAGTTTCATCTGTAAGACATGTAGAACTTTCTGCAGAATTCCCTTAACATTCAGTACAACATTTCTTCTTGGGTCCCTGTCAATGCCGAGTATCCAAACTGGCAGTCTCTCCTTTTGAATATGCAGCAGTTTTGGAAAGTATTCTGTGATTCTAATGAAATTTAGAGAATAGAATATGATTTTTAATTTACTGTAGAACATGATTATTAATTTACTGTAATACTGCCAAAAGTGCTTTTTCTTCCTCCTCCTGGTTAGCAAAGATGATGTCTTTGTGGTTTAGAGCCTTTTTAGTTTTTTTTGTGTTATCCTATGGTCTTTGTAATATTGTTAGACTGTTCCCAAGGATGGTTGTGCAAAGCCTGTGACTCTAAACTAAAAAACATAAAGCTCTTCAATGCAATTATGACTGAAGAATGTCTCAGTTCTTTTACAGCAAGTGCTGACCTTCTCATTCAAGCACTTTACACCCTTTCTGTACATGGCACTTGCCCCATCTGGAGTGGCAGGCTGGAGAGGGGGAATCTCTGGCCAGAGCCTTCCTCCCCATGAGGGAGCCTCATTCCTCTAATTTGATCAAGTGTGGCACCATGACTAATTGAGAGCCAAAACTCAGTGGAGTCAATAAGATGCAGCTCAGAAGGAGGGAAGCTAATGAGCAAATTTTCCTTATCTTTTGCAAGAAAAAATTCCTGTGTGGAT
Organism: Passer montanus; assembly: GCF_014805655.1. Lineage (NCBI taxonomy): Eukaryota > Metazoa > Chordata > Aves > Passeriformes > Passeridae > Passer > Passer montanus. The sequence continues at coordinate 5,721,087 of NW_024368041.1, read as the reverse complement.
GAGGCCATGGTGCCTGCAGGGCTTTTTGGTGTGTTTTGTTGTTTTAGGGTTTTTTTCCCTGCAAGCTTATAATGTGAGCTCTCCTTTACAAAAATGCAGTGAAGACATGTTGCTTAATCAGTGACTGAAGAAATTTCTTCGATTTACTTTAGTTCCTTGAGTTTTGAAGGCCTCTTGATAGTTCCCCTCTTTTTGACAGCAAGCCAGTTCTATTGCAAAATTTTATTATATAAAGTTTTTAAATTAAAATACACATATCATAGTTAATCTTTTTGATGTTCTTCCACATTGCATCAGCAATTAGGTTTTCATTTAATTAACAATCTGTTCATGTAATTGCAGTAGAGAACATCAAAAAGTGCTGTGGTTACACGCAGAACCAATCTGGAGTTCTGCAGGTTTGAGTTCCCTCTTCCCTGTGAGGGGATGAGTTTTGTGCCACTTGACCAGGGTCTGGTTATCTGTGTTGTGCACTTTCTCTGAAGCACAGGTCTACATCTTCTCACTGAGGAGTCTAAACTGGTTTAAGTCTTGTAAAATAAAACTGTGTGGTAAATAACCAGGGGTTTAATTTGCGACAGCTCACCAGGATGCAAAACTAATGCCTTTGTCTTTATCAGCAACAGAAGAAGTCAAAATAGTCTAGTCCAAACTGCTCACTCTCTTGTCTTGGCGCTGATGATAATGTCTAAATTCTAGGAATGCTGGAATACCAGTTTGACTTTTTTTATTTTCCTTTCTGTGTCAATTTTGTGTCCTGCAATTTCTCACCATGCGCACCTGCCTGACAGCTGAGGCTCTGGGTAAGTCTGTGCCATGCTGTGACCCTGGTGGCTGGTTTATTGTAGCCCTTGCTGTGGCCTCTTTATGGTGTCTGGTCTCCACTAACTGCCTAGACTTTAATTTCTAATGCAACTAAAATATTGCCTAATCTTGATGAACAAACCATCTTTTGATTTATTTTCTTTTGGCATCTAATTGGAACACTGTAAAAGAAGAAAACCAGTATTGTGGATAAACCTCTGGTTTATTTTAGAAAGGGATAACATGGACTGATAAATCTTGTCACAGCTGGGAGAGAAGTTAAATGGAATAGACATGTCATCAAGGTGATGTTCAAATAATTGAGTATCTTATTGTTAATTTGACTTTTAAAGTCTAGAGCCTAAAGTCCTTAATGTTGGTCTTTGTAACCTGTGATCCAAATTCCCTTTTTTATGAAAATCGCATGCATCTTTCTTACCTGATAGATAAGAAATCACTATATTTACTTCATGCTGGGGAAAGGGTTGGAATTCAGCATCACAGTTGTCTTCTGTTGCCTGATCACATCTCGGATATGTTTAAGTTGGGGTGTTGTTTCAGCTATTTCGCAAATGTAAAGTAGCTGCCTTGAGATCCCATTGTGAATGAAGCATGGTGTTTCTGAATCTGAGCAAAGTACTCACACCTGCACTTACATACCTGTAAGTGTAGTGATGTAGGTGTTGCCTTTAGGAGAAACCTGAATTGATTAAATCAGCAAGCTCTTGAGCAGGGTGCCACCACTGGGCTTCTGGAGCTCTGCTTTGTTGAGGCTGCTGCTTTTCCCCATATTTTGAAACCACACATTGTGGTTTTCCTGGTTTGTAATTCAGTGTAGAAATGTCATTTGGCAACTTGTAGCTTTTCTGTTAAGGCAAAACTTTGCGCTTTTGAACATGAGCAGCTGACTCAGATCTCCAGTAGCCAAAAGAAAGACTCAGATTTGGCTTCTGAAGGAGTCTGAGTTTAATCCCAGTTATGAGGTTTATGGTGGCAGAATTCTTCTGTTCTCAGCACAGTTCCATATTAGTTCATTTGTTGGCTTTCCTGTGCAGAACGTAGAGGTTGTTCATTCTGGCAGCTGGAGCAGGTGTGCTCTTGTAAAGAAGGTGGCTTGGAATGACTGTCTTGGAGCCTACTTTGATTTGTACAAGTAGAGGTGTACTCAGCATTGTCTCATACCATGTGAATTCTGCCACTCTGTCAAGTGTCCAGTACTGAATATTCAGGTTCTTTGCAGATGCTTAAAAAAGTGTATTTCTGTGACAACATGAAAAACAGTAACTTCACCAACATTTGCTGCATTGCATTGTCAATAACAGCAGTTACTTTAGCAGTCCGACTTGCACAGAGAGAATATAAAAATTATTTGGTGTTGCTGAGAGTTTTGCTAGTATGTCTTATAAAATACAGGCATGAAATTGGGTTGAAAATTAGATTTCCTTTTCCCCCTCATATTTTTCCTTTACTAAAGTTTTTTTTGGACAATAGTTATTTAAGAAATTGCATGAGGCTTTCAGCCAGGATTCACACAAAACACTGTGAAATGCAAGTTCTATTGCATGTTGGTCCTTTAAAGCCCTTGCATGTCATGGTAATGATGTAAAGCACCTGCTGTGAGGGTAACATTGAGACTGTCCTTGAAATAGCAGCAGATCCATGTTACTTTTGGTGAGAAGCAGTTCAGCTCCCTGCACATGATGGGCTGTCACTTGCCTGTGTCCAGCTGCCGGTCACCAGGCTCTTGGAGCATGGTGTTGTTGGAGAATTCAGTCCATAACTTCTGGTCTTGCATTTGTGCTCCTCTCTGCATCACCAGAGCTCCTCTTTGAGAGGCTAGATTTGAATTTCTCCTCAGTGTTCATGTTGTTGACTTGTTCTTCTGGGTGCAGCCAGACGCGCTCTGCAGAGCCATCCTTACCTCCTGTTCATGTCAGGCTGGTTGCAGACCAGTGACCTGTGACTACATTGGATGCTTTTGACCATTATTGTTGCTGATTGCTGTAGTGGGTCACTGAAACCTGCCTGCAGCTTCTTACACCTGGAGTGTCCTTCCAGGTGCACTTCCACAGCTGCTGCATGATAAGCCTCTTCTGGAACTGTCTTATGTCATTGTGGTAGTTTTGTTGGTTTGGAAGTGTTTTGGAATGCATAACCTAAAGGTCAGAGAATGTGGGCTGGAGGGAATAATCACTTGCTGATTTTCCTCATGAAGATGTGCCTTGTGACCACAGCAAAAATGCTGCAATCAAAAATACCGCTTTGTCCAATTAACCTTCTCCTTGTTGTTCAAGGGGGGAAAGAACTGCATTGCTCTCCAGCGGTCAGTGTTCCCTTCTGAGATAAGTAGCATATTCAAATCAGTGGAGACCCAAGGTGTCTGAGGAGCAGAGGTGGTCAGCAGTTGGCCCTCACACCTTTGGTGTTCTCTGAGTGTAGGAGTGCTGCTGTGGGGATGCTCTGCTCTGCTCTGCTTAGCAAAGGAAACTGATTCAATTAGGCAGAGATCTCATCCCTCAAATTTCCTGAGCTGAGTGCAGCTGGCGATTCAGGGAGTGGGAAGAGCTATGCCTGCTTTCAAAAGACTGGCTAGATTGATGTCTGCATTGTGGAGCTTTCAAAGGATGTTGATAAAGCTTTCCTCCTCCTAAAAGATGAGTTATGAGAAGTCACCAGGAGAGAGCTGTATTCATCTGTAAACATCTGACTTCAGAGCTTCATCTAAATGATTCACCTAAGCTTTTTTCCTGCTCTGAATTGTACCTGAGACAGCTTCTGTGTTTTCACAGACTGACCAAATGCCCCTGAGCATAAAAACGGTTCTGTGAAAATACTGGTGAGAAGTGGTGTGTCTGTTATTGTATTGACTCACTGGAACAAATAAAATGGGAATTTTGTAGAAGTACAGAGGAAATTGGAGAGTGGTGTAGTTTTACACATGCTTTGATCAAAGGGTTAAAATAGCAGCATTATTATGAACATATGAACATTATCCTCATAACTTTGTTGAATTGAGTGAATTACACAGGTGCAAATGGGGTTTATTTGTGCCCCAGGTTTTGGCTGCTCTTGTTTCTCTGGTCCAAGATGTCCTGCTCTAAGGTCCACAGAAAGTACCAAAGTTCACTATAATTGAACCCACTTTGTTAATCATGTCCAGTTGCTTTTTAAGTGTCTGTATTCTCACTGCATAGGCAAATGCATTTAACAAGGATTTACTGCATTATGTGCATGATTATGGTGGAGCAGCTGAATGTTTATAGCAGTTCTCCAAAGCCAAACTAATGAGTGTTTCATTTAGTTGGCAGCTAATATAGTTTGCACTTGGTACATCCATGGTAGTGAGCCAGTATCTAGGCTTGAACAATAGGTAGTTATTTTACCCACTGTAATTCTAGGCAGTACTCAAAAAGGGCCTGAGCAATGATGCAAATTTCTGTTTCCTAAAGAATTGGAAAGAACATCTCCAGAGAAGTATGAAATGTTTAACCACTGCATCTTATGGCATAGTATGGGGAGGGCCTGAAATGTACAGAACGGTCTTGAAGCAGAAGGCCCAGTTTGTCTCCTGAGGGTGTGGACGAAAAGGCACAGGACTTTCAGGGAGGTACCCAAAGCTCTGCTATAACTTATTTCTGGTAGATGCTGATTTTGATGGAGGAAACAGAGGACCTTCCTACTCTGTTCTTCTTAAAGTTTATTTACTTCCAAGTAAGTAAGTTTTATGAACATATTAGAGCAGCCAGACTGATCTGCAGGATCAGACACTGCTAGAGCTTTGGTTCCAGGTGGCCTTGGCAGTGTCCATGTTGCACTGCATGTGATTCTTCCAGGATCCATTGCAGAGCTCTGCATGTGGGTGTCAGTGCATTTTATCTGGACTATGTCTAACTCTCTGCAGAGGAGATTTGCATATATCCAGCCTGTAATTCCACTAGGCCAGCGTGATTCTCTTTGCTTCCATTGCTGCTCTCTTCTCCTGCAGCTCTGGCTGTGTATCAGTGCAGGGAGGCTGATGGCTTTGCCTTGCTCTGGAGTATTAAGGAAATACATACAATAAGTAAGGCAAAGGTTTTTTCTTTTTAAACCTGACATTGAGTCATCTGCATTGTGTACTACACACATAAAGAGACTTTTTCCTCTTGCACTTAACTTTAAATCCTCTGCACAGAAAGGTTATCATCCAAAAAATTGATTTTGGGTTGCTGCTTGTAACTCACCCACCATTTTTTTCAGTGTTATCTTCCTGGTAGTTAAATTGCATGTGATGGCATTTCTGGGAGATTTGCAACAAATTTATGTAACTGAGGTGCTTTAAAATATTTAGGGGTGTGAGCTGCATGAAAACATCTTGCAACTGCAGCATTATTGCCTATAGTATATCTAAGCAGCAGCTCTTAATTCCTGGAGGAATATTTTTTTGGCATGATGCAGCATAATCAGTGCACAATAAGGTACTCAGTGCACAATAAGGTACTTAGCTGTCACAGGAAGTTTTGATATTATGAGTTGACTGTAATTAACATGGTGAAGCTTTTTATTGCAAAATGCTGGAATTTAATTGTATCCATTGACATATATTGAACATATATATATATATATACATATACATGTCAAAAATATGTATATGTATAACTTATGTTGAGAGGTTTGGTTTAGTTTGGACTCTGGAGTGAAGAAGTTGGTTTGTACTGAGTACTCAAAGGTCCAATGATCAGTAACATGTCCATAGTAGCATTTTTTATAGGAGATTGATTCATTCATTTAGTGGCCCCACTAAAAATTCTTACTAGAACCTTGTTAAGCACAAATGCAAGAAGGCAGAGATCCCTTGTGCTAGGGATTTATACTCTCCCAGTTAGTAAGATGCTGGTTTTCGGCAAGGATGATGTGAAGAGTTTCTACAGCTAATGCTCTGATAAAGTCCTTATTTAAAATGCTGTCTTTGGCTTGTTGAAACCTTTTGAATTGAGCTGGATTTCCATTCTGTGCAAAAGGGGAAAAAATAAATGCTTTGATATGCTTGATTTAATTGTGAGGGGAAACATCCTTACTGATTTGAATTAAGGGAAAATGCTGGTTGAGACTCAAATTGCAAAAGCACAATCCACCAGCAGTGCTGGCTGAAAATAATGTCGTCTTCTCTGGAGAGGCCCAGTTTTGACAATATGTGCTCTTGATTGTTTCCTGCATACAGGACGGGGTGACATTCAGCCCCAGCTGGATAGTGCTTTACAAGATGTCAATGATAAGTACCTGCTGCTTGAAGAAACCGAGAAGCAAGCTGTCAGAAAAGCTCTGATCGAGGAGCGCGGTCGATTCTGTGCTTTCATCTCGATGCTGCGCCCCGTGATCGTAAGAGCTCTTCGTTTTCACTCAGTACAATTCACAGATTAGATAAGTGGCCAGAAGCCTCTGAAGAGAGTATCTTGTTATGTCTTAGGAATTCATTTCTAGAGTCAAAATACAGCCTGTATCTCCCTCTGTCTGGCAAGTGGTGAGAGTTGGGACCTTTTTTGTAGGTGCTTGGACTAATTCAGCAATGGAAAACACTGAACACCTTCAAGGTGACTGATGGGTAAACAATGAGCATAAAGAATGAAGTCAGTTTGTGTTCTTTATGCATTCCAGCCTGAGACATTGCAAATACAGTTTTTTTCCACTGCTTTCCTTCTTAACATCACATTTTAATACAAATCCTCCTTACTCCTACTCCAGTGCTAGGACTGATAAATGTTTCAAGACCTCCCCTGTGTATATAATGACATTATCTGACAAATTGCAGGCTGCTTCCTTGCAGTTTTCTGATAGCTCTTTCCTTCTACATGACAGTTCTTCATTTCATTGGAAAGGTTTGGGTAAATTTTCATTTCAGATAGTCTGAAGTCTGACAAGGAATTGTTCATGGATTTGTGCAAGCAAAGTGCATTTCTGAAGGGTCACCAACCTACTGGGAAAGTGTTCCCAGTGCTTGTTTACAAAGAGCATCAGTCTCAACAGAAAGCCATTGTTAGAGAATTAGAAAAGTCATGGCTGAGCAGGAGGAGGTGAATTCCAGACTGAGAGGACCTGGAAGACATGGTAGCTAAGGAATTACTGTGGTAGTTTATGGTGCAGGAATCATCTGAGTTAGCTGTCAGTGTAATTTGAGACAGAATCAATCTCAGATGTATTAATGCTCTGTGCTTGTATATGCCTTTAACTTAACTATGAAAAACTATGAGTTTAACCCCTGTTTACACTCAAGCTTAAAATTGTTAGGACACATTAGTGAGTGTACCTAGAACAGTTAGGTATTTGTCAAGTGCAGCAAAACTGACAGTTTTTCTGAAGCTGTCACAAGAAGAAGGCTGAGACTTATTTATCTTGTTGATGAGATAAAAAATTTTTGGGCTTTAGAATTTACAGCAATCTTAATGTAGTTACAAAACTCTAAATTAATGTTTTCAACCTTTCATAATTACTTAATGTGGAAAGAAAATGCAGCCCTATGGGGCATCCCCACAGTCCTCAGCAAAATTGTAAAGGTCATATATTGTGTTACAAGTGGGATTTTTAAAACCAAGGCTGTGGTTAGCCTGGCTTGTTTTTCTTTTCAGGAAGAAGAAATATCTATGCTAGGAGAAATAACCCATTTGCAAACCATATCAGATGACCTGAAAAGTCTTACAATGGATCCACACAAATTGCCATCCTCAAGTGAACAGGTTAGATATTGTTACCTGAAAAACATTTTATTTGTGGCTTGTACCGCCTTTTCTTTTGTGTTGTGAGGAATATTGACTACTAGTGTTTAGTGGTTTAATGTGATGTTTTGTAGAAGCTTTACAACAGCAAGGTCATTTTGAACATGGGCAATTAAAAAAAAACCTGTCCTGTGAAAATTTGTTTTCAGGGGCTGAGTGCCCCTAAAATACTTGGTGAGAACAGAGTGAAATGGTAGCAGTAACACTTTGAAGAGTATGAAGATGCCCAGTTTCTGTGGAGAGTGTTTTGAGAAATGAGTGTCATCTCCTTGCCCTGTGTTTGAGCATCCCTGTCTTTTTGTAGTCACAGACTTGGTGTTGCTGGGGTTGTGTAGCTTGATGGAGTCTTAACATTTGAGCATTTTTCCATGCTGTCCTTAAAATGCATAGGAAAATGTGTGTCATTAAATGAATCCAAATAGGACATTTATCTGCAACCCTGCTGTGTGAACTCAGATTTTTTGTCATACTTTATAATCACCTTATCATTGACCTAGAAATGTTAAGCTCTGTTGTGGTTGAATACTGAATCTTCATTTAATTGTTTAAAATGTTACAATACTTCAGCTCAAAGGCTGTAATAATTTTTTTTTAAGTCAAAACAAAAGAAACAAAAACCGGAAAAGCTTCCTTAATTCAAAAAATAAATTTTCAATTTACTTTCTAAAAGTTTTTTTTCCATTCAGATCTGAAATTTTCTTTCTGTGGTGTCAGCCTTAGTGTTGAAGTATGCTAATACCAGTAAAGCCAAGGATGGAACTGACTCACCTGTGCAATACAGTGTAATTTTGGAAGAGAACTGAGACTCACTTGGCTCTGAAAGTTTGTGGCAGGGATGAATGCTGTATGACAAGCACATGCTTTCTTTTGATAGGGTGAATTTTTTCCACATCCTTGATGCTATTGATTATCTTTCATCAGGTAATTTTAGATTTGAAAGGTTCTGATTACAGCTGGTCTTATCAGACTCCTCCATCCTCTCCCAGTACTACCATGTCCAGAAAATCCAGTGTTTGCAGGTAAGTCAATTGGTAATATTTATTTTTAGCCTGTTTGGGGCCAAAGGGAGGCAAGTTCAGACTGTGAAATGGATTTTTATACATTCTTAAATCTTAAATAGCAAGTCTTAATGAAACAGTCCCTCATGGTCTTTACTCATTTAAGTGTGTGCTGGGGATATTAAAAAGGATGGGCGTGACTGAACAACTTTTGAACTCAACACAACTTGAAGATGCTTTTGATTCAGTTCTCTTGAATCCATTTTGGATCAAAGAGCAGCCTGTACTGATCTAAACTCTTGAGATTGTCCATTCATAATTTCCTTTTCTGTTTTTCATGTGATGACTTTTTAGATTATTCTAAGTAGCTGTTACTAATCAGTAAGTTAAACTATTTGAAAAGGGGAAAAACATCCTTGGCAATTGTCCTATCAGTTTGGTAGATGGAAATGCTTTTTTGATACAAGTTTTTTTGACTGTTTAATGCTGTCTAATGCTGTCCTGAAATATGTTGAAACACTGGATTCTGTCTATGCTTTCTCTGTAAAAACTGTTTTCTCTCATAAAACAGTTTACTAGCATGTTGCCCCCATATCCTGATGTCCACATTTACTCTTTCCTTTTACTGAAAAGGAAGATACCCTGTTGTGTATTCTGCTCAACACTTCTCTAGCTGCTCTCAAATGATTACCTTTCAGTTTGCTGTATGAGCTATGTATTACAGGTTCCCTGTGTATGAGCAAAGTTACCTGCAGCATGTCAGAGCAAGTGAACACGACTTCCTGTACCTACTTGTCTCTGCATGCAGATATATATTAAAAAGTCAGTATTTTATATATATATATGTGAAAACGTGCATATTTAGAGCAATGAGCACAGGCTTAAAGATGCAATATCCTGAAGCTATAAAAGAAAATGGCAAAAAAAACCCAAAAATTCATCATCTCTTCCTAATAATTTTCGTCTTCTTGTATGGTAAAACCTGTATGGCACAGGCTGATGTGTGTGGGTAAAACAAAGCAGAGCTCCTCTTGCTCTGCTCCCTGCTGACGTGCACATCTTCTTTGTACGTGGTGTTGGTGCACAGGAGGTGCAGCCTCCCCTGTGTATCCTTTGGAGCCATCCTTAGGCCAGGCTCCTGCCAGTGCAGCAGGGAGCTGCCCTCAGATTGGTACATCCTGCTAGTCCTGCTCAGCCACCCCAGCAGGAAATTCCAAAAGCTCCCACATTGTGATTGGCATGTCCGTACTGTCATGCATGGATTCTGAGGATTAAAGTCAGTCTCTTCCTTTGAAAAATCACTTTGGTTTGTTTTAGTGGATACTAATTTTGGGGTTTCATTCACTGGTTGTCCTTGTTACTGACTAAAGCTCCATACCCAGTGGCTTGGCTTCACTCCATGTGCTGTCATGTCTTTTTATCTGGTAGGAAGCCTTCAAGTGAGCAAAACGTGTCCCAGGTACTCTGAAGTGTGGGGGTTTGGTGATGCTTTCAGAAGTCTCACACACTGTCCTGCTGGCTGTCTGCAGCAGCATGCCTAGAGACAGACTTTTACATGAACTCCAGTGTCTTTGGTCCCCCTGCTAGAAATCCCATTGACAATCTGGTCCAAGTGTAAGTCAGAAATAGGAGAGAACCATCAGCAGACACTTTCTGAACAAGTGCTGTGCTCAGGGAGGGCAAGTAGCAATTCCTTCATCCCTAACCTGAGTTGGAAGTCTGAGTGGTTAAGATTTGATCATTTGAATGACACTCAAGATAAAATGCCATTTTCTCTCTGGTTGCCAGGGATACTGCAGCTGCTTATGGTTCTTTACTGATATATATGTGCATATATATATATATATTTAATTTGTCAACATTTTTCTTTTCCGGTTTATGCTGCCTGTTGCTAGAGACACGTGGAATGTTAATTGTACTGTATATGGGTCTCTCCCCACCCCGCCCTTGTGTCTTTTCCTCTCCCCTTTCCTTTCTCTGTTCCTTTTGTCTCTCACAGCAGTCTGAACAGCGTTAACAGTAGTGATTCCCGGTCCAGTGGCTCGCACTCGCACTCACCTAGTTCACACTATCGCTATCGCAGCTCCAATCTGCCTCAGCAGGCACCCATGAGGCTGTCCAGTGTGTCCTCCCATGATTCTGGATTCATGTCCCAGGATGCTTTCCAGTCCAAATCGCCATCCCCCATGCCACCAGAAGCACCTAACCAGGTACGTGCAAGCATGAGAACAAAAACCTGAGTGTGAGCTGGACACTCTAACTTGGCTCACCTTTCACAAAAAGGATCTGATGTGGTTTTGGGGTACCTGGAGTCAGTTTAAACATTGAGGGTAAGGGTTGTCTCAGTGCATTTCATTTATCCAAAAGTTGGGCCTCTAGCTGGAGTGATTTATGCTGCTTTGGCATAAAAGGGATGAGTTGCTCTTGGGCTATACAGTTTTCCCTCTGATCCTGGAGGGAGCCTAGATGCCTAACTTTGAGATAAATACAGACAACGAAGAGCAAGAAGACCCACCTTATATAGAGAATAATACTCACTTTACCCACTGAGCTTGCCAGTTAATATCCTGCACAGGTTGTAAGTGGTTAATATCTGGTGGCTCTTTGCTGTTTAATGGGCAAATATTGATGCCAGAACATCCTTTTGACATCCATAGTACTGGTACTGGTGCCTTTGGCACTAGAGAGACTTCTTTAATTCCTTCTCTGCAATGGGTCTGGGATTACTTTAAATGCTACCAGCATTATCTTATGGAATTTGTTTTGCCATTTTTTATTACACCCATTTCTGTGGGTAGACTTGAATTTTGGACTCTCAGTTGAGGACCTTGCAGAAATAAGGTTTCTGCATGAAAATGGGAGGCATTATTAATTCTTTATGGAACTCAAAAGAAATGAGTTTTTGTGTAGTCATATATATAACATCCTGAAGCCAGTCAGATGGACAGGATTTCACTACAAATATAGGCAAACTTGCCCTGAGCATTTTTGGGTCTGCAGAAGGAAGTTGCTACTGTATTTGTTCGTGGCATCTTTCCACTAAAAACTCACTGACCATCTGCAGGCAGAGATGTGCAATGCTCTGTGGCCTGTATCTTTCAGCACCTGAATTCTCTTTGCTGTTTTTTAAAGAAATCACACAGCAACTGTAACATTTTAAAACAAGGTTGAATTGCCCTCTCACATTATAAACCCCATTGCAAATCTTACCTACACACTGAAAAGGATCTAGTTGAATAGGTCCTACAAACTGAATAGGACCTATCCTATTGTTGAGTATTACTTATTTTAATACACCCTGAAATATATTTTCTCACTGGAGAAAAACTGTCTTTTACTTCAAAAATGTAGTTGCACTCCTTTTTGCATGTTGGGGAGTTTTTTAGGCATGGTTGGGCAGTCTTAATCCTAATTGTCAGCAAGTGTTAGTGGTTATCAAGTGTCACCTGCCCATGAAAACTACCTTAGACCACCTTTGATAGCAAAATGACCTTTTGCAGAACATGTAGTAATTAATACCCTTAGAGAAATTTTTTAAGTATCATCCAAAACAACACTGGTTCATTTAGGCTTGGAACACGTTCTCAAGGGAAACTCAGTGGTTTTTAAATTTATTTCCTTCATTCATTTTAATCGAAATGCTTTCTTTTCAAACGATACCTCTTCTGTCCCCAGTCTGGACACAGCAGCTTATTTTTATAGATGACATCCTGAAGAACTTTGTGCACACTAATAAAATGAATGTTTTGTTTAGATTGGCTATGGCTAACCTAAGTGAAATGCAAAAAAGTAAATGAGCAATAATAAAGTAAACTGGAATAGTAACAAGGTAAGGAAGTTGACTTTTAAGATACATACATCAGTTACACATGCTAGCATCATCTTTGGTTTTCATAGTATCCACTGCACCTGCATAAAAGGGCAGTAATCCACATGATGATGCTATGTTTGCAGACAAGGATGTAAATTTGCAATTGCTCTTAGCATGAAAAAAACCAACACCTCTCTTTGCAAATTCCCCTGTTAAGCAGAGGAGAGAACTTAGGCTGGTATCAGGTGGCAGATCATCCTGAAAGTCGATGGGAGTCACGCTGATTTACACCAGCTAAGTTCATATGCTTTCACTTCATTTTAGAAACTGTCCATAAGGTTGCAAACTGATCCAAGCATCACTTGAGCTTTTCATCAGCTGTAGAAGGCTGCAGCAGTGTGACAAGTGTAGTGTGTTGGTATAACAAATAGGTATGTGCTCTGTATGTCTCTGGTTCTGTTTACCTTTACGCAGAGGAAAAGGTAACAGATCATTGCCTGGCTGCTTCATCTTTGCTTAAGTGTCTTGCTTTGTATGTTCAGCACTAAGTAAATTGTGTGTGTTGTGCTGACAGGTGACTGTGACTGTGAGCTGAGCAGAAGCTGTTCAGTGGGCAGCGTTACCCTGTGTTGTGTGTCTCTAACCAACTGACAGATCTCCCGTGGGGCTGTGCCTGGTGCTGGGTGGGAGGAGGCTGCTGCTCTGTCTCAAACACTGATGACATTGTTTCTAGTGGTGACACTGAAAGGGCAGAAAAGCAAGCTCTGGAACCAGCAAAGGAGATTAGAAGCTGTATATCTTGTGCTGGTGGACACTTTGATGATATTTGCTAGCTACCTGCTGTGGCATATGTTGGATCAACAAAGCCCTTTTTCATTTAATAGTGAGTTTTAGAAAAAAAAGTAGAAGAGGGCCATGTATAATTCTCATATTATAGGAATGTGAGTGTATGAGTTCTGTAAAGCTATTATGTATATAAGCTTGCCTATATTTTAGGCAAGCGTCACTGAAAACTGAATTGAATTTCCTCATAATCACAGATGGGGGGTGGGGAGTTGGTGGGAATCTCAAACAAAGAGCAACTGGAGATTGAAATAAGATATAGACTATACCAGAGGAGAGATGTCTGACAAAATGAAGATTGCTTTCCAGCCTGTAGTTGTTAGTAAGAGTAATAAGTCTTTACCTTTATCACACCTAGCATGGAAGATAGGAAAAAGAGCAATTACAAAAACAGACTGCTCTTTCACTGGTGTGTGAGGATCACCTTTCTGCAGTTCAGGGAGTAAAAGTGTTAGCCTGTAGTAGTTGGCTGCACATGTGGGAAGGTCACTGTAAAAGGCTTTATTCCAAATTCAGGGGGTACATTTGGGTGTAGCTGAACAGCTGGAAAAGCATCACAGGTCTCTTTCTGGAGTGGAACAGTTTCTTTAAATGCCAGGTTTAAGGTCAGGCATGGCCAGCATTGCCCATGACACACAGTGACCTCATACAAAGCCCTTCTGAGAGACCTGCTGGAAGCACAGAATGGCTCTTGGATGGGCACTGGATGTGGCTGCTGCTGCTAAACCCACACTTTGCCCTGTGTGGTAGACAAACTGAGGCCTGGGAGTGAGTATCTGTGACCACATGATGTGATAGGAGTGTAGTGATGTTTGATTCAGGGTATGATAACAGTAGGGTCCACTGGATGTGAACTGAACATGTGGGGAAGCACACAGCTGGATTTCACAGGCTGCTTGTGACTTCATGGAGATTAAAGCAAAGGCAGAGAAAGAAGCAAATGAAGATAAAAATGTTGATGTGGTGTCAGACAGCAGAGAGATAAGTCTTTATTGTTAGAATGATCTGGAAAGCACTTTCCCTAAATGGTGAAGTAGAGGGAAACTGAGTGCAAAGTTGCTTCTGCATGTACAGGTTATAAAGCTGGAAAGAGTCTGCTTTTGAGTAGATTCCATTGCTTGAAATAGCTGCAAGTTAGAATAGGGGAAATATATTGTTACAGCTGTTAAGTTTTCCATTTAAATTAAGAAATGCTTCCAAATCGGACCTTAAAAGAAACCCCAAAACAGAACAAAAAAACCCACCAAAAGCAAACAAACAAAATGAAAACCAAAAATCAAGTTCAAACTGAAACACATCTGTAAGTTATCACCAGATATTTGTTTCTTCTAAAATTCCTTTTCTAAGTTGCTTTGCAATAGTTTGTCCCTGACTAGGAAGAAGGGTCAGTGGAGGCAGATTCCAGGAAATTAAACAAATTGAGGAGGTGACCCTTGAGTCAGTATTCAGAGCTTTTCTGAAAGTAGCTGAGCCCATCTTCCACTGGCTCTAGAGGGCAAATGGACCATGCTCATCATTAGGATTTGGTCTCCTGGAAACCCTTGTCCAGGAAGCTCTGTCTCCCATTTGAGAACGGGAGAGGGTTAAGAAAGCAATGCCATGTTTGAGTGGAAAACATAGCAAACAAAGAATGCAAGTCATCCAAGATAACCATGGTCCTTTTATAGGTTAGTAGGACAGGAGATGGAAAATATAATTGTACAATCTGGTAGCTCAAAAAATCTTTTTTTTATATCCCTGCTGGAACTCCTACATACCACACCAAGCAGTGGGACACTGTCCAAGAACAAGCCATGGCTCATCTGAGAGACCAGAGACCAAGCTACACTTGTACAAGTGTACATTTGGGGCATTGCTTGTCACTGCAAAACATAAAGCTTTAGCTTTATACTGTTAATTTTAAGCTTTTTCTCAGAAGAGATAATTTTAGAACAGAGCAGAACTGCCATTATTGCAGTTGTGGGAAAAAAACCCAGCTAAAATGGAAGAGCTTATTTTAAAAATTATTCAAACAAAACAGTAATTTAAAAAAACGAATCTACTAAAACAAGCTGAAAAACGATCTGATAGTCAAATTTCTCACACCATGGGCTGGGGAGTAAAAATTGGTCTGCCCTGTGTGTGTGCTCCCAGGAGAGGGTGTGCCAAGGCTTGTGGAGCTAGAACAAGCACTGCGGAGTCTGGAGACTTTTTGCCCAAGCAGCAGTTGTACAGTTTCTGGTTTCAGTCCCTCATGTGCTTTATGGTAAGAAGGGAAGTCTGTTCTTCCCACACCTGGGTGCAGCCATTCAGGACTGGCTCTCCAGTCTGATCCAAGCTTCTTTGACCTGCTGCCAGTCATGTTTTCCTTATGCTTTTCCTTCAGGAGTTCAGTATTCTTCTGCCTCCCTCTCCATGTTGGAATCCATTTTAGCAGGATGAGAGATTCCCTTTCTCTGTGCCTTGCAAGTTTCTGAAGATGAGGAGACCCTGTTTCTGTACCACCACCTCTTGCATTTCCATCAGCTTCCAGGATGTTTTCCCCATGGCATCTTGGTTCATTCAGCCTGTCTAGCTTTTCTTGCTGAAAACGGACACACTGAATTAGTGGGAGAGTCATTTTTGTCATCTTTTTTTCACTTTGGAGGAGTCATTTGGTTAAAAAAATAAGTTGACCAATTCCAGTCTTTTCCCCCTCATACTTAGCATCTTCAAAATCTGCATTTTTGATCTTTTTTAATGCATCTTTGTTGGTAATAAACCTCATCTGTGAGCTCTCTCTACCACTGCCTGACAAAACCTTAGGAAATTTCTGTCTTGTGAACACAAATAGTGTGTATTAGTGTAAACTCCAAGTTCTTACTTGTTGCCCCTAGGGCATGTGTAGAAAACAAGGAAGCATGGGAGATGCCATGCTTGGCACTTGGACCCTTCACAATCTCTCCTGCCCTGTGCAGAGCATGCAGACCCTGGAGGGTCATTCAGGCCATAAGTAGGACGTTTCAGAAAGTGTTTTATGTAATTGCATGTTTCTGTCTTTTTTTTTCCTGGCTAAACCATAACAGTAGTGTGAGTATTCTCCTGAGCCTTCTTTTGCTGAGGTACCTGGAATGTCAGGCAGAACTCTGGAGTTTAATGTAAAAGCTAGTTTTCTATAATGTGTTTATCTCTAGGGATAGAGGCAATAGTCTCATCTCCATTTAGTGCAGTACAGCTATGACTGATGGCAGAGTCAACTGCAGCTTGCAGCTCATCTTCGTCAGTATTCTTCTTTTTAGAGGCTTTTCTCCAGTAAAAGGATTTGCATTAAATCAAGAATGTGACAAGTTCCATTAAATATCATACCACTGCATCATCAGGTACACCACTTTCACTGCTGTCCTTAACACCTGTGTGTCATTTGTTGCTGTTCCCTCTGGTTGTACCTTCACCTCAACTCTTACTGCACTTTGAAGACAAGCCTTGTTAGCTGAGCAGAGTTGTACCCTAAGCACATTTGACAGATCACCTTTATATCATCTCATGTCAGCACTGGGTGGCATGAATGTTATTTCTATAAAATGCTCCATCATTCCACATGCTTTTTAAAATTTTAGCAGCCTTTGCAAAATTTCACTTAAATCACAATTTACCAGTAAGCTCAAGATGCGGATACTCTGTTGACTTCTCAGCTGCCCCAGCAGTCTTCACCAAAATCCTTATGGTGACAGTGTTCTACCCTGGGAGATGTACATTTCCTTCTACCCAGGCAGCTGGTTGTATATTACCCATCTCTAGCTCCTGGTGAGCAGTGAGACAACTTATGGGGTTTAGGAGCAATTGCTCCCCTAAACTGCCTCATACCCAGCTGTCCTTCTATTGCAAGGACAGATCTTATCTAAGGTTAAGTGGGGAATTTTTCTTCAGGTGAGATTTCCCTTCCTCTTCAACGTGTCATTCCTTGAAATTGCTGTCTTTGCTACACAAACTGGGTACAGCAGCACATTCTCTCTGCTGTCATAAAACACCTTTTATAGACTTGTTTCACAGGTCCTTGGCTACTAAAGGGTGAATTGGTCTTGCTAGTGTTGAATTTCTGAGAGTGAATAGAGCTCAGTACTGCCCTGACAACTCTGCCAGTATTTGTGACCAGGTCTAAGCTCTCAGTTGGACTTGGAGACACATCCCTGCAGAGCAGGATGCCACTTCCAAAGGGGAGATGTGGAAGAGCAGTGTAGTTGGTAAAATGGTTCATGTGGTTATTCCCCTTGGCCTTTGTGTAGTTGAATTAGATGCTGTTGTAGAGGTCTGACAGTAGCAAAGGTACTTAAAGGTGTGCACTGAAAATTGGAGAAGTTCCTAGGTAGGAGCAAAATGTTTGATGTGTTCAGTGGACATTTTGTGTCCTGCATTTTCCTTTAATCTCCATCCACGTTGCTGGTATTTTCTGCCTCAGCTGTTGGGAGAAGGCAGGTGGCAAGCACATGCCACCACTTCTGCACTCAGCAGAGTGCATGTTCCTTCCTGCTGGCTGCTGGGCAGGAGGGTTGGAGTCAGAGTGCTTTTGGTGTATGCATCCTACCTGCAGAGGCACATGCATACAGGTCATGCACTTTGGAAACCTCCAGTTTTGGTAAGTATCACCTCTTTCTCTGTTCCATAATACTTGAACTCAGATGAGCTTTTCACAAGCACTTTTGCAGATCAGAATGTACAAGAACTTGTGAATGTAAGTGACATTTGCTGCTCCATATTTTAAATCTAAACTTTGTGTCTTTGAGGTACTGATGATCTGCTTTTCTGTATAAATCAGTTGTCTCAGTATATTGCATGTTTGGACCACAGGTGCCCTCAGGTCCCTCAGCTTCTTGCTCTGAGACAGCAGCAGAATTGAGACGCTGAAATTGCAATGAGGAGTTGAGATTGCTGCCTCAATTCCCTCATTCCTAAGCAGTGTGGCAAGTTCTCGCATTAAGCAAGTGGCTTATTTTTTTTTCATAGATTTCATGAACATTAGCAATAGTTTTGAGCAGTTTCTAATTGATCTTTAAAATCCTAACCCTTTGCTTCTCTCATCCTTCCCTCTCCTGTGTGTCTCTGTGTATGTGCTTTTTGTCTTTTTGTTTGTGATTTTTTTTCTTTTCTGGTGGCTTGTGTATCCCTTCCCTGCATTGCGGTGCTGTTTTATGCTGCAGAACTCGTCCAGCTCTGCCTCTTCAGAAGCCTCTGAAACCTGCCAGTCAGTGAGCGAGTGCAGTTCCCCCACCTCAGTCAGCTCAGGCTCCACCATGGGGGCTTGGGCCTCCACAGATAAGGTGAAAAACTTCATCTCCAAGACATACAACATACAAAACTACTACCTCGTTATCCAAACCCTGCAACATTTCGACAAAACCTCCATGCATGGGATGCAGCCAGAATTCCTGTTTGTGGGAATGAGACTAGGAACTGCTGCACGCTCCCTTAGAAGTCAGTATGTTTGAATATAAACCACAATTGTCTTTAAACTAGTTACTAGGAGAAGCTACAAATTGGGCATTTTACAGAGGTAATTTTCTAAGAAAATGTTATTTTCCAGCTTTTCTACTCAAAGAGATGTGGAATGCTGCCCAAACCCAGCCGGTTGCCTGACAAAAAGCACCTTGTCCAGGTTGTGATGTTTGTGGCTTCTCCCATATCTCCCATTAGGTAGCATACATTTCACTGAGTAATGGGGGTTGTTTTTTGACCAAAAAGGAAAGGAAAATATACATGGTTGGAATAAATTACATGGGATACACTCTAAATTGGGGGAGGAAGTGATAGCAGTCTCTTTTCTCATCTGGTAAATCCTTGCTGTTGGTGTTTGTTGTTTTGTTCTTCCATATCATCACACAGCCAGAACATGTCATGTTTGAAGGCTTTATGCTTTTCCTCTCTGTCCAGCTACACAGACTGAATACCACCAATGCAAATGCCTTCAGGATTGGAAAAGTTCTGTTTCTATGTTTAGAGTCTGCAGGGTACCTAAATTGAAAAGGCTTTTTCACAGTGTGCTGCTTTCATGGACAGAAGGAAAAGCTGCTCAGCCTGGAGACAATGACTGCTAGATTGATGCCTGAAATTTGTTATAGATAACAGTTTTCAGGCAATCTCACTTATGAACCAAGCATCGTATCAATTTTCTGGTTTTTATTTGCAGCAAATTGAAGAATTTCCTTTCTTTTGTTTTAAGATACAGAGATTTTTTTCTCCCTAGAACATCAGTCACAGTGTATTTTTGTATTCATTCTGTTTATATTAATTTCTCTGTTTTTGTTTTTTTATTTGTTTCATTTCCAGTTGTCTAATGGGTTTTATCACTGTAGTTTATCAAGTGACCCATCCGTAGCTTCAGTTGGTGCAGGTCCTTTCCCTCATTTCCCGCCTGTCTCCCGCGCGTGGACTCGGGCTCCCTCAGCCCTCCTTCCAGACTACGTTCATTATTACACCATTGGGCCAGGCATGTTACCATCATCTAAGATCCCTAGCTGGAAGGTTTGTGTTCCTTTTGTTGTGGCAGTCCTCACCTCCTCATACCAACAGCATGCACACGGCAGTTATTGCTCCCTTTCGGTCCGTGTAATTCCTGGTTGATTTGCTTTGTTTGGTATCTCTCAATGGGCACTGCATGGTGAAAATCAGTCCTAAAATCCGGTTGTGGGTATTTCTGAATAACCTTGTGGGTTCTGGCACCAACTGAAACATACCAAAGCTGACAACATCTAGGTAGGGAGGAATTATTTAGCTCTGAAACATTGGTGAGAACACTCTGGGCTCTATTCAGAGGGGAAAAAAAGCTTATTTAGCACTGTCAAAACGCTCACTTGAGCAGGGAAGGGCATCCAGTTGTTTCAATGGGACTGTACATTGGACACCATGTGTTCTCCCTGTGGCTGCAGGCAGGCCCACTCTCCTAGATCCAGCTGGAGTGGTTTAAGAAGGTGCTCAGCACCAGATAAACCCAAGTGGTGACTGAAGCTTTACTGCCACAGACTGGACGTGCTCACCCAGCTCGTTTTGCTCTCCTGGGGAGACCACCAAAAAAGAGTGCAGTAACTTCTGTCAGTTGCTCCAGCTGGATCTGCAGAGATTTTGCTTGGCATCAAAACATGTCTGCTCTGCTAGAGCCTGAAAGTTCATCCCTGCCAGGTGGTTCCCCTGGGAGACTCTGCCCTAGAGCAAAGGGAAAAGGTCTCTTTTCTGCTGCTCTGGATCCTCAGCAAGGCTGATGTGCAGTCACCAGTAGCTGTGCAGATTTTAAGTGCCTGTGGATGGTCATGTAATACTGCATATGCACCACGGGACCCGTGTATATACATCTAAATTGAGAAAGTTGAGATTGTTACAGATGCCCCTACTCTCTCCCAGCAGCTGCAGACTGTTGGGATACATTCAGGGTGGCCACAGTGGTCCTGGGGCTTCAGGGTAATTTGTTGTGTCTCTGCTAGAAACATTTTGCCACTATATTTCACAACCAGACACTTAGAGCAGAGACACAGCTGTCAAGGCAAAGCAGAGTTCTACATGAGTTAACAAAACCAATACCTGTCTGTCCAAGGGGGGTCTGTCAGTTCAGCAGCCTTGCAATTCTCGTTTCTTGGACTGAAACACCTCAAGAAACCCACAGTGTGGTCTTGGTCCATCATTAATTGTCCATCAGAAGGCTGTGGGAGGCTGCCCAGCAGGCAGCTGGGAGGGTGTGGGGCCCATTCTCATGCACTAGTTGTTCCTTTCATGCCTTTGTCTCAGTGAAGGAAAAGTTTAGGATTGGGATTGCCCCTGCTGCATCTGGTGTTGGGGGGGCTGCTACTTAGCACTGGTTCTGCATCCCAGCACAGGGCCTGGATCAGTCAAGCTCTTTGTGTGCAGCGTGTGGGTTCTGGACACCCTCAGGACTTTGCTTAATAGAGCCCCAAGTGAATACAGCCCTCATGGCCTGAGGAATTTCTGTTTCAAATTTAGCACCAGTAATTCAGAGTGAGGTTAGTCTTTGTTCAGTACAGACTATCATTATAAACTAGACTTTAGTTAGTAAGTAAACTGAGAGATAACTCACAGTAACTTGCTCCACTAATGTGTATTAAAAATCTGTTCAAGCCTAATTTTTCAGAACTGAAGACATCTGTAACAGCATGTAATACTAGAACCTGTGTATATTTGGAACAGTTTCATCACTAATTGGACATTTATTTGTATCTTCTGCTGTGTGACAGTGATTTTTGTGCTCAAAATTCTGAAAATGTAGGCTTTGACACCATGGAATTTCACTTATATAAAACTATAATATCAAAATGTTAAATATGTTCATAGAAGAACATTTACATAGAATGGGAAATTTAGATTCCTTTTAATAAAGGAAATAGGTTTAATAAATGGGGATTTTTAATATCCTCAAAATTAGTTTCTCACCTTATTCAGAAGGGCATCTCCAGTTTGATACACAGTCTGTTGCATTAAAATGGCCCTGTTGCATAGTTTTGCACAGTTCCTGATGAGGCTGTCCCTAACGAGCTCGTTTCCCTAGGACTGGGCCAAGCCAGGCCCCTACGATCAGCCCGTGGTGAACACGCTGCAGCGCCGCAAAGAGAAGCGCGAGCCGGATGGCAATGGAGCGGCTCAGGGCGCAGCCCCCGCGCCCCCCGAGGAGGCCCAGAGACCTCGGAGCATGACGGTCTCAGCTGCCACAAGGGTGAAGCTCTCACTTCAAATACCCTGTTGGGTGCAGAGGAAATGGCCCTGCTGGCTCCTGCCAGTACTTTGGATGCCTTTATGTTGTGTTAATCTGGGAAGTGGTGCCGGTGTGGTCGGTGGGAATCATGCAGGCGGGAGGGAATGCACCCTTGGGCTCTGACTTTCACAGAGCCATGTACTCCAGAGAGGCATCTGTTGCTATGCCCAAGCAAATGGCTGGGCTCAGTCCTGTTGGATTATGATGGTGACAAGCTCTGATGGGGAGGAGAGGCAGCTAGAA
The DNA here is from genome assembly GCF_014805655.1 of Passer montanus. Taxonomy (NCBI): domain Eukaryota; kingdom Metazoa; phylum Chordata; class Aves; order Passeriformes; family Passeridae; genus Passer; species Passer montanus. The sequence continues at coordinate 5,698,935 of NW_024368041.1, read as the reverse complement.
GTGGGTGAAGGTGACTGACCCTTGCAGGTGTTAACGAGTCTCTCTCCTGGTCAGCAGCAGGGTGAGGAGATGGAGGCCTGCGAGGAGCTGGCACTCGCTCTGTCCAGAGGGCTGCAGTTGGACACCCAGAGGAGCAGTCGGGATTCCTTGCAGTGCTCCAGTGGCTACAGCACCCAGACAACAACTCCGTGCTGTTCAGAGGACACGATCCCATCCCAAGGTACCCATTCAGGAGATGTTCCTTTTTAGAGCATTCCCACCCTGGCCATCACACACTCATCCCATGGTGTCAAGGAGCAGCTGTTGTTTCCTGGCTTTGTAGTCAACTGGGGTGGAAGGCTGGCATTGCTGTTAGGAGGATTTTTCCAGCTTGGAATGCAGCCTGGATTTATTAACTACATAGAAACCTGCACTGCTGCATAGTGTACTGAACAATTGTATTTTCTTGTGCACTGCTTCAGTGAGTTTCAGCCTAAGGACGCCACCATTTTAAAGAGGATCCTGGAATTGTAAATGACACTGACATTACTTCTTGGGTCTTTTCTGAACTATTGTCTGAGCAAATACACACTCATGAGCTTTGCCATAGTCCATTAGCACTCTCAGTTGCTCTTGGTTTCCCTTGGTGACCTTTTATTTTCTGCCTAAGCAGAAATGTTGTAATTGGAAAAGGAATCCATTGGAGACCTTAACTTAGGCATAGCTAGGAAGCTGCAGTAAGATGTTGGGGTTTGTACCTTGTTTCAGAACCAACAGCAAGCTGAGAGAGACCAAGCTTTAGTCAAGAGTTCAAGCCTTGTTTCCTCAGCACTTATGTGGAGAGGAAGGACCCAGTGCAATTATTAAAGTTGAGGCTGAGTTTTCAGAGCTGACAGCTGGGATTTACTTTGTTTGCAAAATAAACAAATTTGCTGCTGAAATCACTGGTACGTTGTCCCCTGAACCCACTTGCCTAACCTAAAGTATATTTTTCAAGTATTTCTATCTACAAGTGGTGACACGTGGCTTGTAGGTTTTGGTGTCTTCATGTTGGTGACGAATATGGAGCTCGTTCTCTTTTACAAGAGCCATGGGCCACGTGCAGCTGTGGGATTGGTCTGCTGTGATGCCTTCAGGCATCAAATCTTGGTCACAGAACCTTGGACTTTCTTCCTTCTAAAGGTGGAAACTCCCCTCATTCTTACTGATTCCAGGCTTTTTCGATTATCTGTCCGTACTTCAGACTTACTGACGCGACTCAGCTGTCTGCTCCATCTTGATCCTAACTCTGTCTTTTGGCATCAGTTTCAGATTATGATTATTTCTCTGTGAGTGGTGACCAGGAGGCAGAACAACAGGAGTTTGACAAATCTTCCACCATCCCGCGAAACAGTGACATTAGCCAGTCCTATCGCAGAATGTTTCAAACCAAGCGTCCTGCTTCCACCGCAGGTCTGCCCACCACGCTGGGACCGGTCATCGCCACCCCCGGCGTCGCCACCATCCGACGGACCCCGTCCACCAAGCCTTCGGTCAGGCGCGGCACCATCGGCGGAGGCCCCATTCCCATCAAGACTCCGGTGATTCCCGTCAAAACCCCAACTGTCCCCGATATCCCGGGCGGGCTGCCTGGTGCCCTCGCTGGGACAGAAGAGTGCCCCGAGCAAAGTCTGGAGTCCCCAGCGGCGGGAGACGGTGGGCAAGCTGTCACCAGCATGCCCTCGTGGAGCGGGCAAGCAGCTGTCAACCCTCCGGCGTCGGGCCAGAAACTGGGCGCTGCCGAGGAGCAGAGGCAGGCGCTCGCCGAGGGCGACGAGGGCGAGCAGGGCAGCCTGAGCCTGGCGGGGCCGGCGGAGCCGGAGCCCGGCGAGCTGAGCCCCGGCGACGTCCCGCAGGGCGAGGATATGCTCAACGCCATCCGGCGCGGCGTCAAGCTGAAGAAGACGACCACGAATGATCGCTCAGCACCTCGCATTTCCTAGGAGCGGAGAGGCTGCCAGACTGCTGAACGCCGAGAAGGAACTGTGAGAAAACTAATTTGTCTCTATCCATTCCAATCTGTAATCAGTGATTTTTTTAAGATACTCGGTAACAGACAGTCTGAAAGTACTCTAAAAGAGAAAACAAATGAAAGAGCATAGTAAGACATAATCTTCAGTGGTGTTTTAATTTGTAAATATCAATGATTTTGTTTCTGCATTTTTTTGATCTAAGTTACACTTTTAATTTTTTCTGAAGGTGCCAAATCCCATTTACCTTTTTTATAACTCTCTTTGTAAAGTTTTAAATCATAGAAAAAAAAAAAGTCGAGTAGTTAACTTCAGCAAAGGGATTTAATGAAAATTTGGCTTTTTTGCAAGCTTTTGTAGAGCGCCTTGTAATAGTGAGGTTAAAAAATAGAACAATGGGACTTATTACAGTTTAAGTCAAGCTATATGGAACGGATCCTCGTTTAAGTATTTAAAGAAGTTTGAAAAGCAGGAATAAAAATTGACAATAAAGCAATATATAATGCAAGGAAGAAACCTGCAGCTGGTAGAGTTATGGGGGGGTAGTGGGGGAGGGAGATGCCATCAAAATAGCAGATGCTGTTGCACAAAAGTAGCCTAGTAGGATGAATTACTAGTAGCTTCATGGTAAATGCATCAGAATAAGCCATATTGGATTGCAGTGTTTTGTTTCTGTAGGGTGTTTTAAAAACTGGGTTTTTCCACATTTCTTTTTTGACTGCACAGCAGCAACTCTCAGTCACATGCATGCAGCCTTAACTGTGTAGGCTTGGTTCTTCCACCTTCACATTTTGTTCCACTCATCCTTCCGCTGAATACAAACAAGGACAACAGGCTTAAGGCAGTTATAAATGTGAAAACGTTTGTAAAATGCAAGCAGGGAGTTCTTAGATGTTATCAAAATGCCTTTTTCTGACTGTGCCCAGCAGGCTGGGCACCTTAGAAAGCCCAACTATTTTGAGAAAACACTTAAAAATTTGACAGGTGAAACCAGCTTGTGATCTAATAAACTGCGAATGTTTCTTTCCAATACAGGGGCTTGTTTTTCTTAACTTCTTTTAAATGGCAGTTGATTGGCTTTTCTTAAATACCGAAAAGAGAAAAGGGTTGAGGGGTGGGGGGTGGGGGGGTGATACTGGTTTTTTGATAATACTGGGAGTCTAACCACTGTAATCTCTTTTTTTGTACTTTTAAGTAATGTTTTTTGGAACGCTGTTGATAGAATCATTAAGAGTTGGATTTTTTCCTTAAAATAAAAGTAAGTTATTGCTGCAATACCCGTCTCCTAAAGCTGACAGAAATGTGCAGACCCCTTGGCATGACACGTGTTCCAACCAAGACAATCCAGAAGGATGCTGTCTGCCCACCCACAGCAGACCCACGTGTGGAGGGAGACCAGACTTGCGGATCCGGGATTGTTTAAAAATGCACCAAATAACACACGTAAGGGGCTGGTTTCCACCACACACTGCAGATTTCTGTTGGCTCTAGATTTGCCTACATGACCTCTTATGCTTTAATACATAACTGCATTGGATGTGAAACTTCTAGTAACTGTGTAGTCACTGTGTTCTATATGACATTTTACACTGCTGTGCTTGCTAAACTTTTTTTTTGTTATGGCTTAAAAGCAAAAAAAAAAAAAGCATGATTCTTAGAAAATATTAAACCTTCCTTTCTTTGAAAAACAAGCTCCTTATTACAGAATATAATAAAAAGTAGTGCCTGTGGTGTAGCCCACCAATCTTGATACAGTAGCTGATGCATTGTGCAAATGAGGCTTTGAGATGGTTTTTGCATAAACAAAAACTGTTAGGAGATAATCTCAATAGTTAAAAGTGTTATTTAAACCTTTGAAATAAATGGATGTAACTGTACCCAAGTACAGCTTTTCACTTGTTTAGTTCTTAAACGTTAGTATAATCAGTAAAATTTAATATAAAATGTTGCCAAATTCAATGTAGAAAGAATGTGACAAAACACTTTGGATAGTTCTATTGTTTGTGTTTTTGCATATTGTAAAAGCAGTGTCACAGCTGAAAAATAAATTGTTTCTAATGGTAAATTATTGTGGTTTAGTTGCTAGTTTGTACTGAGAGTTGACCTCTCCCTGTGCAGTTTTTTGTTCTAAACTGGTATAAATAATTGCTGTAAGTGTGTCTCCCTTCTACATTGTAATGATTGCTTAAGCCTACATTATAAATAAAGAACTGCTGAAAAACTCCCGTATTTTGCTTCTTAAAGACTTTTTGCCTCCAGAGCATTGGATATCAATGGTGGCTCTCAAGATCATGCAGGTGTAATAGAAGCAAGAGAGAATTAAAAACCAAGTAAATAAAATTGCATAAAGCTGTGTTGTACTGATAGGCTCCAGCAGGGTCGCAGTGGAGCAGAAGTCCAGTGCTAACAATGGAAATTCCCATTAAACAGTAACAGATGACATTTCCCTGCACCTTGATGTTTTTATCTGGCAAGGAAGCACAGGTGACTTTCCATTTTTGTGCATCCATCTCAGTGCTGGACCAGTTCCTTAGGCCAGAGGAGGAAAATTGCTGCTGTCAACACTGCCTGTGCTACAGCCAGGATTTATCAAGCACAACACCAGCACCATCTCCCACAGCTCCTCCTGAAGACTTTATTTTGTTCAGCTTTCTGAGCACTGAAGGCAGAAGGGGGAGGATGTTGTTCCCTCTTGGAGTTGCTGCACAATAGCCTGGTTTCTTTGCCACTGCAATTTCATTTTTATCTAAAGGTATCCATTTGTTACTGCACTGGGCTTACGAGGCCAGGTTTAGGTAGCAGGGAGCTACAGCAGTGGCTGCTGGGAGAAGCTGCCAGAAGCTTCCCCCACATCTGCAAGAGCCAATGCCAGCCAGCTCCAGGATGGACCCACCCTGGCCATGGCTGAGCCCAACAGTGATGGTGGTAACACCTCTGGAATAAAAGATTTGAGGAGAAAAGAGTTGCTGTGGGACAGCAGTAGCAGGTGGGGAGAGGAGTGAGAGAATGTGAGGGAAACAGCCCTGCATACACCCAGGTCTGTGAGGCAGGAGGTGCTCCAGGTGCTAGAGCAGAATCCCCTGCAGGTGATGCAGCTGTGCCCCTGCAGCCCACGGAGGTCCAGGGGGGAGCAGAGATCCAGGCTGGAACAGGTGGATGCTCAAAGGAGGCCCAGGGAAGCCTGTGCTGGAGTAGGCTGTGGCAGAACCTCTGGAGCCCTGCAGCGAGGAGCTCATGCCCTTAGGTCAGTTTGGGTCAGCTGTCCTGAGTCCTGACTGTCCCCTCCCAAGATCTTTCCCACCCCCAGTCCACTGGTGAGGGGGATGCCAAGTGCACACCCGGGATGCTGTGGAGCCCTGCTTAGCAGTAGCCAAAGCACTGGTGTGCTCTTAACACCTTCCCAGGACTGTGAGGTCTGCTCTGTATAAAGTTACCCCATCCCACCACAATACATTCAGGAAGATGTTAAAGGAAAAATCAATGTGGTTTGGCTGGAAATGTCTCCTAAAGCATCATGGTTTCATTCCCCCTTGTCTCTCTGGCTGTATTTGAGGTACTGCTGAGCATCTCCTCTCACTCAGGTGTCAGTGCTTTGCTCAGCTGTTTCCATACCGAAGGCATTTGTTCCAAGTGGCAGCTCCAGCCTGAGGTGTGGCATGTGCTGAACAGCTGTGCTGGAAGAGGGCACTCACTACTCAACTCCATCACTACTCTTGACTAACTGACTACAGAGAACAGATCCTGCTTCTTGGCAGGAATGAAAATTTCAGCTCTGGAATATGTAAAGCTGTTTTTCTGGAGTTTTATTTTCAAAATTCATACCTATTTTAGCATGCAGACTTACTGGAAAGGAGCAGATTTAAAAGTTTCTAAAAATCAATCTGATTAAAGCCTTATTCCTCAGCTACATATGTTTGGTTCTAAGAACAGCTGAAGCTTTGCCATCTTTTGTTCAGTTGGGGTTTAGAGAAATATTAAGCTTTAGGCTTAAACATGGGTACAGTCAACTAACTTTTGTAGAATGGAAGTCAGATTAGGCAACCTGTATCTCCTAGCCCTAAAAACAGGAAAACAGCTGAAGGGCCAGGTTTTCCTGTGAGCTTTTCCTCAGTGGCTGTATTGCATCTGTTCTCTCACAGGGCAGTTAGTGAAAGTGGTAGCAGATCTTCCTCTTTCTTGTACCAGTGCTTTGGGAAGGTGGCCAGAAGCAAACAGCTTTTTGTCCCCACTTCAGCACGTCACACTGCCAGAACCATCTGTGACCCGTGAATGGGCACACAACAGCCACAAGCCTCAGCAGCAAGTTAACTGATACAGCTCAGTGGTTATCTGGGATTCAGTTTATGTGGGGACCAACTTTCCTCTGGTGCTCTACAGCACTGGTATCCATGCCATGAGGAAAGCATCATGTTGTAAGCTAAGTTTTGTGTCTTGTGAGATTTGATATGAAAGTGAAAAATGCAGCAAAGAGCCTTAAGGAGGAGAGATGGGAAGGAAAGATGCTTTTATCTTGCAGCAAGGTCAGAAATACCCTCATTACAAGAGCACCCAAGCCCATTGTCTGCTGCTGTCTGTATCTTTAACTCCAGCTTTAACACTTTGCATGTATTTAGTACTGCAGTCCAAGTTAGAGGGCTGATATGAACTGCCTGCACAAGCTGGCAGTGAAGTGTCAGTGTGTCAGAGAAGTGTGCCAGAAAAACATCTTTTCTATTACTTTATTTGGCTTTATTCTATGACTTTGAGGAGCAAGTGGTCACTGAGGTGCCACCTGCCTGCAGCACAGACTGCTGCCATTCACACCCACGGTGCTCTCACATGGGCTGTTCACGAGGTCGAGTGACATGATGCCACCACATGGGGGGCAGATGCCCCTCCTTACGAGCTGGAGGCAAAGCTTCAGTTCTTGGACCATCAGCTGGAGTTTCTTCTTGTAACTGCTGAACCTAGAAGACAAGACACAGAACTGCTTTAGCACATTAACACACACTCCCATTTTCAGTGCCCAGGCAATGAGCAGAACCAAGAACCGCTGGTTTTTCTCTATTTCCACAGAGGAGAACCAGAGGTAACACCTTTGGCTGACAGGTTTCACGTTTCCCAACTTTAACTTCCACTCAGTAGTCACTGCAGGCTCTTACTACCTAATCAAGAAGGAATTTATAGGAACAACAAGTGATTTACAAGATAAATTACACTTAAAAGGTCATTATTTCTATGTAATTCACATCTACCACTACTCTGTCAAACAGGCTGAATTGTGCTGCTTTGGAAGCTGACAGATAATTCCAAGTCTGGACCAAGTTTCCCTGCAGTCAGTGAGTAGGAGAACTTCTGTTCCTGCACATCACCAGCATCCTCACATGTTTTCAATACCTGATTCTTGAAACAGCACAAGTGCTGGCTGCTCCTGTGTCAGTTCCACTCAGGGTGCCATGTTCCATACAATCCAACTGAATCAAAGGACTGTTCTAAGAACACCAACTTCTTCCAACCAACTCTCAGTTCAGGGTGGCCAGAAATTAGTCTGAATGCCCAACTGATGACCACTGCAGCACATCACATTCAAAGCTGTAACCAGAAAGTGTCAAGAGCTCCACAGCAGCAGCAGAGGAATTCTCTGGTTGTTAGTCTCCTTTCATCCCACTTTGGATTTTTTTCTTTCCCCACAAAACTGCTGTAACAGCTCTTACTAACTGATACAAGGCTGCAGGTTCAGCTCTGACTTCAAATTCCCTTCACAACCTCCAGAGGCTGTAACAAATCTGTAGGCATTTTAGGTTGTTCCACACTGACGAGGGCCCCAGCACTGGAGAGTCTCACTGGGACTGTAGGACATTCAGTGATTTTTCCAAGAACACATCTGTGCCACACAGGACACTTGTGTGCTAAAGAGACTTTGCATAGAGCAAGCACTGACCTCTCTGTCCCAGCTTTCCCGCTGCAGCTTCTTCCACTGCTCTCGTTTGGCAAAGTAATCAGGGTACATTGCCTTCTCAGAAGGGTGCCAGAAATCCAAGGCCCATTCAGGAATCTGTTGAAGAAAAACATGATTTAAAATACTATTTTTTATATATGAAATCACACTTGTACACACATGCAGAAGAATGGAACACAAAGGCTAAAGGCAGTCTCATTCCTTAGGGGTTTTTTTCCATTTTGAACTACTACATAAAAACACCATTCAGGAGCTGCCTATCTCAAGGCACATGACAGAGGTCAGAATTTTTCACACATTATCCTGACCCACAGGAAGACATCACAGTGACTTACATAAATCACAGCATTCCAAAACAAGTCCCAGGTCATCTCCGTTTACTCTAAACTTTTCAAAATAATTCCATCTGGTGGAAGAGAAGATGTGATTTCTTCCCTTCCTTCTCTCAAAGGCAGCAGGTTACAGGAATCCTTCTCTCCAACTGCTGATTTATTTTACTTGACAAAGACACAACATTACAGCTCATTTCTGCTTCTCTACAGCTACTAAGAAATGAGCAGTTTTTAGGCCTTTAAGATCTTGAGAATGGTCTGACCTCTAAGACCTTCTGACAAGGGAAAATACCAAAATTTAGAATTTTGCAGCAATTAAAAAAACCCCTAATTGCTTATATTTTAAAAAGAGGAACAGTGATTAAAAACCAAAATCCCACCAAAACTCCCAATTAAAAAAAAAAAAGTTGCTCCAGTACCATCATACACTTAGTGATATCCACAATTTTCTCTTCCTGCTGTGATTCTCATCACAGAACAAAACTTTAACTGAATGGAAATAGCACAGCTGCTGAAGTAAATATCCAGCCACAGCAAGCTCCAACTAAAACCACCAATCAGCCTGAGTTCTAAAAAGTACATTTTGGAGCAGCATCCACAATGGACAGTCACTGATACACAAATGAGCCAAAGCCTTGTGAAAGGCATTCTGTTAAAATAGTTTTAGCCCATCAAACTGGAAAAAAGAAAGCATAACCCAGTCTGTGTTTCTGTATGAAGACTAATATTGACCATTTAGTGCTCAGCTGCCTTTTTTTCTGCCCAGATTCCCTGTCACTATTATCTCTACTACTACTCAGGCCCCTGACCTTGGCACAAGTTTAAATAAGTCCTTCTCTTCTCTTTTCACTCACATATTCTTTATTCTGCTCCTGATAAATCTATGCCATATTTTTCTTTTTCCATGGCTTAATATGATAAAAGATCTGACCAGATCCAGTCTTGTGCCAGCACTTTTTTCAAATTTGTGAGGAAATGGGTGCATGCGGTCTCTAGGTCAGTATTAACTTCTAATGCATGAAAAAGATGATACCAATAAAGCCAAGTCCCTGTGTTTTTCTATGGAACTTTTGCTCCTAAATAAAATAATCTGGATGTTAAATGTTAATAACTGTCAAAGAGCCTTGAAGAGTTTAAACATAAGGTTTTTATATCCAGGCAGTGCTTCTCTCACAGTATCACACAAACTGCACGATCTGGCACTGCAGCATATGAAGGGAAATGGTAACTTGTACCACGACTCAAATGCTGGAGAACCATAGGACTGAGTGAAGGGAAGTCCCCGACAGCCAAGGTGACACCTGACATGAGGAGAGGAACCAAGGCTGTGCTCGGGAGGCAGCAGAGCTCCCTGGGCGCCGTTCACTTCCCCAGCTCAGCTCCAGCCCTTTCCTGTCAGCCTGACCTGCCACTGGGCAAATGATTATCCTCGGGAAAAAAGAAAATCCCAAAAGAACAAGCAGCAGTGTTCAAACTAATCAAGAAACCCCATCTTCCAGGACCAGAGCAGCTCCTCCCACACAAAGCAGCAAGATGTTCATGGAGGGTGAGGTGACACTGCCGAGCCAAGCTGCGACCCTGTCCAAGCCAAGTGACACGGAACACGCTCAAAGCCAGCGCAGAACTCCCAGTATGAGCGGCACCCCATCTTTTACATCTCGTATTTCCCGGCACTCACCTTTCACATCTCACATCTCCCGGCACTCACGTTGCACATCTCACATCTCCCGGCACTCACCTTGCACATCTCGCATCTCCCGGCACTCACCTTGTACATCTCACATCTCCCGGCACTCACCTTGCACATCCCACATCTCCCGGCACTCCCCTTGCACATCCCACATCTCCCGGCACTCACCTTGTACATCTCGTAGCGCTCGTAGGCGATGCCCCCGGGGGAGTCGGCGAACACGTACGGCTGCGGGTGCTGGCTGGCCCAGAACTCCTCCTCGCCGGCCTTCAGCAGCTCGGTGGCTTTCACCATATCGTTCACATTCTTGTTCTTGTCGAACCGGTCCCTCAGGAGGCAGGCGAAGTAGCGGTACTTGTCTCTGCGGACAGAGGTCATGCACAGTGAGGAGGAAAACAAGGGCCTCCCCACCCCGGGCCCAGCCAAGCGCGGGGCTGGGCGCCCCGATGTGCGGGCGGCCAGCACTGCCCCGTCCCAGCTCCCCTCGCCCTCACCGATGGATGCACCAGGACTCGAGGTGCCGCAGGGATTTCTTGTACAGCCGCAGCACCTTCTGCTGGTGCGTCAGGTACGCGGCCATGGCGCCGGCTCCGCGGGCCTGCCCTCCGCGCGGGGCGTGCCCTGTCAGTGCTGCCGGCGACTGGGATGGCATTAGGAGGGAGAACAGGCAGCTCTTGGGAGGCATTCTGCTGCTGCCACCCGGGAGGCTGTATGGGAGATGCTGCATTTTCCCTTCTTTAATGCTTGTTTGCATGAATGTGTGTTTTTGTGAGAGAAGCAGATTTGCTTGCAATAAAAAGCATATGCGTGTTCACTTTGGTGGTTATGAGGGTGTGTATAATGCACTCACAGTCTGAAGTTGCACAGAGGGAAAAGTTTAATTTTTCTGTCACTTCTAGTAAGGAGTAAGTTTTCAAGTTATACAAGTAAGCTTATGCTTAAACATTTTATTACTTACTAATGTGCTGGTTGAGGGTTTAGATAGGGTTTCTATTGTCTTCCCTAGCTGATTAATATTCAGAGTATTCAGAACAGCTATAACTTCTATCTTTGGTTTTCCACAGATATTGGTATTAACCTGACAGATCCTATGTTCAGAGGAATCTACAGGGGAACACAGAAACATCAAGGTAAATATTCCTTTGTATCTGCTGGAAGACAGGATCCCTTTTGCTGAATGAGAAGCCTCTTGCATGCCAGAACGTGATGATGGGGTTTCTTTCGTCTCCTCCTTATGTACTTGGGCTTAAAAAAGAAGGCCTGACTAAATAAGTTGTATACCCTAACCAAAATGCATTGTCTTAATTGCTTATTACCTGCAGGTAACTGCTTCTGGAGCAAAATGGACAATTGCTTATCTAGTTAGGATTGGAAAACTGATATGAGAGCTATGAACTGTGGTCTGTCAAAGTATTGCATTGCTGAATCACAGTTACCAATTATAATGTGGGGCTTCTTGTTCTTGTGACCTTTAGATATGGATGTAAAAGCAGAGAGCCTTCTAAAGTATGTGGAAAAACTTCCACTGACTTCTTGGATTTAAATTGGATCTCCAGTTACTACACTTTGTTATTGTCTTATAAAGATTAATTAAGTATGGTTTAAAGATTTAATTATAAAAATTTTGACTGCATGAAAATTGAAAAGTAGTTAAACTATGCTGTAAATCCTCAAGTTCAATTTATGACATTTTTATGAACTTTTGCAGATGACTTTCTGGATGTAATAGAGAGAGCAGTCAAAGTTGGCATTAAAAAGGTAATTTCTTATAATGAAATGACATTAAAATTTTAAGCTGCTTTCCAATATTTGGTTGTTTAGTGCTCTCCCACTGAATGTTTCTGGTTGAATGGAGAATGCAGTAACTTCCTTCAGTAGCACAGAACAAGTGTTCTGTGCCAGAGCATGGTCTTTCCGTTTGCACAGATCATTATTGAAGCTGGTTGTTGGAGTTCAGTGATATTGCTGGATGTGGAAGTTGGTTTGTGCAGTTTCAAAAGAAAGATATTGCACAGATCATTATTGAAGCTGGTTGTTGGAGTTCAGTGATATTGCTGGTGATGTGGATGTAGAAGTTATTTTGTGCAGTTTCAACAGAAAGATAGTCTCCTTTGACCTGCTGCAATGAAGTGGTACATAATTTTCCATGTTGTATTATAGGCAACCATTCCTTTTTCCTTATATTCTGTGTGGCTCTTAAGAGAGTAAATCCCATGAGGAGCAGCTGTGGGGGCTGGGAGTTGTTTAACCTGGAGAAAAGGAGGCTCAGAGGAGACCTTATCACTTACACCTCCTGAAAGGAGGCTGTAGCCACCTGGGGGTCAGTCTCTTTTCCCAGGCAAGAAGTGACAGGAGAAGAGGAAATGACCTCAGGCTCTGCCAGGGGAGGTTCAGGTTGGACACCAAGGAATAATTTCTTCCTGGAAAGGGTGGTCAGGCACTGGAACTGGCTGCTCAGGGAAGTGGTCACCTTCCCATGGAAGTGTTCAAGAAACAACCAGGTGTGCATACTCAGTGCTCTGGTTTAGTTGACGAGGTGGCAGTGATCAGTCAGAGGTGGAACTCAGTCATCTTGGAGGTCTTTTCCAACCTTCATGATTCTATGATTCTTAATCAACAATTACTGCTGAAGATCAAGCTCTTCTGACTGAGGTTTTCAGCTATTTCTATATGTAAAGGAAATTGGGAACTGCAGAAGAGCTGGGAGTGCCCAGAAACTCTTCCAGCTGAGACACCTGCATGTTTGCTGGTAAATACTGGCTTACATGTATTAAAACATCATTATGAGAGAATTTTAACTCAGAAGATGAAATTGGTATTTCCAGCAGTGCATCACATTCCATAGTTTAGCCTGTCTCCCTTTCTCTCTAAAGTGAATAAATTTTTGGCAAAAATACGAATTACCATAGAATACAGTGCATACTGTCACAAACTGTTCTACTGCAGTACTAAGGCTACCTGATTAGAAATAAAGAAGTTAATGCTCCTGTAGCAGAGGAACAGGTATCTTGGGAGTTTGTTGAAAAACTCTCATCTGAAAAGAGTGGGAAATGCACTGGGAAACAAAAAAAGAAGACTAGTGATGGAGAACTTACCTCACTGCAGCAAATACAGGAGTGAGGTCACATTTATATGTGCTGTATGAGTGCTATTTAATTTTTATACCACCCTCTGAAAATAAGTGGCATTTAAAAAAATTTATAATCAAAACCAGATTAGCTGCATAAGTTTCTCAAGATGCACAGTGGACTGAGAAATGTTATTCAGGAGTTCCTGCCTTTAGCTGTTCTCAGTCTTGCTACTGGCCTGTACAGTGTTAGAAGCCTGTTCAACCACAGACTGTTCCTGCTTGCCTAGAACCTTAATCTGCTGATAGAAAGCACTTTTATTTTTCTGTATAGCTGCTGCTTTATAATAATTTTTGGTGAAGTTTTGTTCTGTGTCGTGTATGCACTGCGCCATTTTCAGCTTAACATTTCTCAGTCTTTGGGAAGTGTCTGTCTGTCTGAGTGCCCAGCCCTGGGAATGTGGGAGTGTTTGAGCTGGTGCTGACAGAGCCTGCTGGATAGCACCTGCAGGAAGAGTTCCCAAACCACTGCAGACATGGCTGTTACAATCTAGGGTGAAATGTTCTGCAAGTGGTGGTTCAAAAAGTACACTATAGGCAGCAATTCTCATGTGATAACTTCAAGGTAAAAATAAAAGATCAGAGATGGAAGTTCATAAATTTATAATCCCAGCTCTGATACAGACTAGTTTTTTGGTTTAACTGCTTACTCCTGTCTTGTTTTGGGTCTTTAGGAGTCTATACTTTTCCCCAGCTGTAGGACAGGGAGAATATTTATAAGTATCAATTCTTGAGTGCAAATATAGTCTTCAGTCATTGTGTGAGGAAGCTAATATTGCTGCAAATTGAAGTATTTTATTCCTTCAGTGATTTAGATTTTAGCTAATGCTTAGCATACAAGATATTTGATTAAGGGAAAAAAATGATATTTTGCAGCCTACTGTATTTACTACCTCCTGAGGACCATTGTGGTTTAGTGCTGATTTATGAAATCTTGTTATATGTATATGTATTAGTAATTGTAGTCTGATGTTCTCTGTCAAGATCCTTCCATGTATCTGAGTGTTTTCTTAAACATTCTCTTTTAAGTTCAAAGAACATCCACACTAACAATTCTTTTCTTGTTTCAAGTTTTTGATTACAGGTGGAAGTCTAGAAGATAGTAAAGATGCATTGCAGCTGGCACAGACAAATGGTATTTTCACTTTAAATTTACATTTTCAGTAAAAAAAAAACCTTCTCTGCTCTCAGAATTGAGTTCAAAAGGACCTGCCTCAGAGGTGTTACAGACTCTCAGATTAAAATGAGAAATTACATTTCAGAGTGGGATGAATGCATTGTGTATGAGTTTGTGTGTTGTTCTTTAGATCCCTGATGTTGGAAGGAATCTTTTCCTGCACGTTCTATTTCTAAATAAAAATAGAAATTATAGAAAATTTCTGGAATAAAAATATTGATACAAGTTTCTGCTGTAGAAATAAGATAAAGTGTTTACATGTTGTGAAATATATGGGGTTTGTTGGCTTTTGTTTTTTACTCACCAACCACTTTGACCAGCTTGATCAAGAGAGGTATCTTTCTTTTGATCATTCCTTTGGCTTCTCCTTTCTTTTCTGTGAAAGGAGAATGGCTCTTCTTTTTTCTTTAGGCAGAATTCATTCCACTAATTACTTGAATATGTATTTGAACTAAAACACATGATAAAGTACTGTTTGCTAACAAAAACCCTAAATAATTTTGGTATGAATGAACTCAAGGAGATAATTTGGTCCAACCCAGTGTGCCTCCCCACTCAGGCAGGGCTGGCTTGAACATTAGGGCAAGTTGCTCAGGGCCTTACCTGTTCTTTCCCTTCCCCAGTGCTTTTACATTTAGCAGAAATGTTAGTATTGGCATGGTAATCTAGATCAGATACTTGGGTGAATCAGGCAGGTGTGAGCTCTGAAATTCTCTAACACAAGGGGCACACGAGGAAAATACTCTCTGCAGTTCCTACAGCTGAGATAACCTGATGCACTTTGAACAAGATGTATTTCTAAATGATCTCAAGAGGTCTCATCCAGCCTGAGAAATTGCATGATTTATTGGGAGCTGCTCCACCAGAACAGATCAGCTCTAAGCTGCAGTTTTGGAGTACACCAAGTAATGTGTACTAAAAGAAGATGTGTGCACATGCCCCCACTGGAGATACTGTCTGACATTTTTAAGGCAGAAAATGCCTGTCTAATGAAATTATCACTAAGATAAATATGGTCAAAGGGAGTTTTCTTTTCAAATTGTGACCAATTAAAAAAACCTCCAGAGGCAGATGTTGTCTATACCTTAAATAAATTTTCTTTTTTTTCCCCTAAAACCTTCTAATACTCTCTTGTTTTAGATATGTTTTTCAGTACAGTTGGCTGTCATCCTACTCGCTGTGGAGAATTTGAGCAGGGTAGCCCTGAACAGTATTTATCTGAATTAAAAAATCTGATTGAAAAAAACAGGACAAAGGTAATAGCAGTTGGAGAATGTGGCTTAGGTAAGTGTTCTCTTACTACTTCAATATTTATTTTTTCTAGACATATACTGAAAAAAAAATCCTATAATACTAAATGGGGTTTTTGTTCTTTCTGTTTGTAGATTTCGATAGATTAGAATTTTGCCCAAAGGACATCCAACTCAAGTAAGAAACTTTTGATGACTGTGAATGAGCTTGTAGCAATTTACAGTAGAGTTTTCTATCTTGTGTTCTGCCACATAACATACTGTCACATCTGGCCCTCAAATTTGCAGGGTTGGGCCCAGAGGTTTTTTGGGCAGAAATGGGAATTTAAAGAAATATGCCTACATTCAAGTAGTGTGATGTGCTAAATTTTGCTACCTCCCTGGTCTTGACTTACGTCAACATGTCTTTTTTCTGTAAAACTGACCAGAAATTGTGGATTTCTGGGTGTGAGAGATGTTAATTCTTGCTAATAGTTAAGAGCTCTAAGAGAATTACAGGAAAAAACCCCATAAATGCAGTGTATTAAAGAACTGGGTTGTTAAGTGAAAGGCATGAGGACAGGAGCAGAACTGTTAAAAGCAGTGGTAAAAGTAATGGGTAAAAAAGAGCCTTTAGTAAGGAAGGTGTTAGCTGGGAGCAGATAATGGAGAGCTGGTGGTAAAGGAAATCTCAGGAGGTGCAGCATAGATGCTGATTGGAAAGAAGCTACCACAGCCCCTACAGTCAGCCTGCATTCTTCAGTTGAGAACTCTCTGCAGAGGGAACTGATTGAAAGATACAGGTGATAAATGCAAATAAGATGAGTGATTAATGAATTACATTTGCATGTTACTGTTTTGAGTAAATTAGTCACTGGGGGGCAGTGGTTGGTTGTTTTTTTTCTAATGGCTGCATGTTAGCAGTAGGAGGATTCTTCATAATGCTACAGACCAACAGTGAAATACTCAGCAAAGGGCACAGGACTTTCTGTCCTGGTAGAATTCAGTGTATGTGAAGTTCAGCAAAGCACACCTTAGAACATAATCTGTTTCTTTTCTGTGGCAAACTAAAATACTGATGGAGTATCAGATTTTAAGATCCTTAACTGCCTTGATGTCAGAGAGCGAAAAAATACATATCTCATTTCCTTGTCCAATGGACTGCAGCTGAAGAGCTGTAGTGACTTCTAATTGGATGCACTGACATTGAGTTGTAAGGAAGGAGATGACAGGCCTGGTCAGTGAGCTGAACAGAGCAGGCAGAGTGTGAAATCCACGGAGCCACTTCACTGCTTTTCAGCTGCTCAGGAGTTCAGGTGCAGCAGCCATGGGGAGGGCTGGCATGCAGCTGCACAGTTCCCCCACAGAAGAGCAGTATGTTTGTTTCCCAGCAAATCTCAGGCATGACCTCTGTTTCATTTAGTATTTAATCTACATTTTTCTGGTTAGTTATGCTGTGTTTTCTTTTGGATAATTTTCACCTGTACATTATTTTTATGGGGTTTTTTCAGTTTAAAAGTTAATAAGAATCTAATAAAGATGAAATTTCTTTGCTGTAGTGTTCCTAAGAACTTTTTATTTCAAAAATCTTCCCCATTCTCAGAACTTTTCCAAGAGAAAGCAGTGATTTGAATGGTAGTAAGATGAAGGTATTGCCTTCATATTATGGTGAAATGCCCCAGTAAGCATATAGAAGTTTCACATCTGCTGTACTACATGGGATAATCACAATATCACATGTACCATTGCTCAAATTAATTCAGAAGTGTTTGTTTAGAGATCTACCTCAGCAAGGTCAGTTTGCTTTAGCTCCTTTAGTGTCTTGATCCTGTAGCATTTGAACGGGATGGTCAAAACTAAGCCTGCTCAAAGGAACAGGTTGTTCCTTAAGCACTGGAACTTGTCAGGGTTAGTTTCCTACTGAGTTATTTTCTTATTATTCCAGTCACTGTATGTCTGGTTTCATCATGCTTTACCAGGGGTTGGGGTTTAATTTTTTTTTTTATTATTATTTTTGTCTCTTCAATAACAGCCCCATCCCCCTCTCCTTTCTCTGACAGGCCAAGGAACAACATTAGTTGGGCTTTGTTGTTGCTTGGAATGGAAGAAGCTTGAGTTATATTTCCATTTGCAGGGACACTAAACTTGGTACTTTCAGGGGCTCTACCCTTCTCAAAATTAAATGGAAATTGGCCAGTAGGTTACTTAGGGAGCTTACTTGCAGTTCTGTCTCTGAAACCTCTTTCCCATATGAAATAAGTATTCTGTTAAAAAGAAAACTGACACCAAAAATCCAGCAATTGTAGCTATTTAACCTCAAGAGCAATCATAAGTTGCAATTAACTTATATTTAGTCATACAAGCTAAACTAAGCATGATACCTAGACAAAGAAGATTCAAAGAAGGTGTAATGCATTCTCATGAATTTTTATGTCAGTTTTCAAGGTTACAGCTGATTTGTTTAACCTGTTTTATCACAAAGATTTGCACTGATTAAGAGGAAGGTAACTTTGATCTGAGAAATATCAATTTGTAATATATGGAAAATAGTGAAAATGACATTAAACTAAGTGACCGGTTGCATATTTGTTCAGGGTCAGTTTTTTGGGTTGTTCTTTTTTTTTAGGAAAATGTAAATCAAACTAATGGTTTGCTGCCCTTTCCCCTGGTTGATAAGTGACTTGTGCACATCAGTGTGTGATCACTGGAGTTTCCCTTTGAAATGGGTGTGATAACTGATGGTGGGAATTTCCCGGTGCCCTGGACTGTGTTTTAAGAGCAGCACCTCAAGAAATCCAGTATGTGCCTAGAGCCCCAGCCTGCTGGGATGGACAGTGTTGTTCTCCTTCTTCACCCAAGTAGTAGCATCATCTTTCAAACAGCCTGAGGACACTGAGTCACCCATGCACTGCTGGCCTTCTGCCATGCTAAAGTTCTTCTGCTGTGTTCCCTGGGTGGAGCAGGGCAACAGGGATGTGGAATGGTAATTGCAGAGCTTGCTGCTAATGACAAGCACAGGTTAGTTCAGTGCTAAGTTGTTTCCTTTGGCAATTGCATTGGGGAGCCTGGCTACTTTCTTACCTTCCTTCTGCCCACATTCCCGTGTCTTTTCACAGGGTGGGGCCTCCCTGTTACCACCCCATCAAGGGCAGCTCTGAGGAGTACAAAGTTGGAGAGGGAAAAGTAAGGATCCAGGAACACAGAGGGAGGGAGGGAAAACATGTAAAGACAGTAGGCAGAAGTATGATGTCTAATCTGGTATTTGTTCCACCAGGAGAGTGGATTGTTACTCACAGGTCAGCAGCTCTGCTGCAGTTTGGCCACTGGAGGCTGTAGAAGCCTGCACAGTGCTCCCCTGCTCACCCTCATTGTGTTTATGAGGGCTTCTTGAAATAGTACCTTCTGTGTCATCCTCACTCTCCCATTCCTGACATTTCAGAACTTTGTGGAAAGAACAGTCAGTTCCTCTTCCATTAAAAATAAATAAATAAATAAAAAATTAACTCCAGCACCCACACTACACAAGAGTACGTGCTCTGCATGTATACATATGGATTCTGCAGTATTCTACATATACATTATGCAGTTCTGAGGCTCTTGGCCACTTACCTGGTACCTTATTATGGTCTTCAAGCATAATCCTAGCTGTGGCAGTACACATGTGAAAGAGGTTCTTTTAAATCCTTGCACAAATAAGAACTTTTACATGGCAAATCCATTAATTCTGTCTTTAGCTCTGGAGGACAGAAGTTTGGATAAAACAATCTTTTATTGTCTTTATTTGTTCTTCCACTTAGTTTCTCTTTAAAGGTGAATTTTATTTTGCAGGTATTTTGAAAAACAATTTGACTTATCAGAACAGATGCAGCTGCCCATGTTTCTGCACTGTAGAAACTCACATGCTGAATTTTTAGGTGGGTTTTGTTTGAGAATTTCATATTTAGAGCAAATTCTGAATATAAAAATATTCTATATTCATCTGTTATAAAGCTGTTTTATATTTTTATTTCATTTCCTAGACATAATGAGAAGAAACAGAGATAGAGTTGTAGGAGGGGTGGTAAGTATGGACTTCAGTGTAGCATCCATTTTTCCATGCATGTGTTGTCAATATTGTTGCTTAATATGCAATTTCTTGTTTGTCATGGAATCTGCATAGGCTTCCTGTTACATCATTTAAGCTGTTATTAATTAGAAAATTTTCCAGTCCCTTTTACTATTTTTATTTTCATTGCTTATTTGACAGGATTTTTGCAAGGTAAGTAGATAGGCTGAGAAAAAGCTCTGCAGCTGATGTGAACAGTTGTTCTTGGCCTGCCAGCAGGACAGTCTAAGCACCTCATAATTGACATTGGCCTTTTCCCAACTCCTCAGTGGCTGTAACTGCAGTGCATTCAGACCACAGACAATTTAGATGCATGTTCCCAGTGGAAGCCATAACCTCAGACATTGCTTCTGACGTTGGACATCGTTTTCAAATTAGATCCAGATGGAACTTTTGATTACTTTGTCTTTAGATATTCAGATCACATTTTTTAATTCGAAAGTCTAACAGGAAAAGCTTTGGGTGAAATGGGAAGTCCAGAAATGCTTTTTCAGGTTTCCATTATGACTAAATTTTTCAAAAGTCATAAATGCTTGTGATTTTAACATGAGACACCTCCTACAAGAATATTGCAGTCCCCAGTTTGTCCTTTGTTCCCAGAAAACCCCTCCCCACGCTCAGTGCTTTGCATGTGTAATGTCCTATGTAGTGCTGTGAAGGCTCTCCTTCCTTCCTTCCTCCCTTTCTTTATTCCTGCACAGCCAGCCAGCCAGGAAAGAGGGGAGAAAGGAGCAGGCATCTTCTGCAACTCCTGTCCCTGTCACAGCACAGGGAAGCAGAGCAGACAGTCTGTTTGCTCCACTCAGGCTGAGAAGATGCAGTTCCCAGCTGCATTACACTGTGTAACTTGTGACCCTGCACTTTCCTCTCTGGAATGACCAAGTGGATTGTCTTGCTAGTTCCAGTGGACTATCACCTGTGGAGAATAGAATGCTGCTCTTATGGTGGCCCTGAAGGGAATACTGAGGAAAGAACCTAAAAATTCAGCGTGCCCAGGATTACTTCCTGAGTATGATCTCCCAGTTACCAGTTACAGGGAGTTCCAGGGCCAACATATTTATCACTGTTAAAGTGTGGTAACCACTTCCAGTGCAGCAGTCAGGTGACTTCAGCCTGAACTTTGCTCAAATTCAGAATCAGCTGAGCCATTATTAATTAGCCTGTCCCATCTTGATGTTTCTAATGATGTGTAATGCATACTATTGAAGGTATTTGATGCTAATAAAAGGTAATACATACTTTGGAATGATTGGAGTTTTAATAAAAGTGCATTTGTGTTATATTTATATGTTCTAGGTACATTCTTTTGATGGCACAAAGGAACAAGCAGCAGCTCTAATAGATTTGGATCTTTATATCGGAATAAATGGCTGGTAAGTTCTTCACAAGAAATACAACTGCTTTAAAATGGCAGCTGTAGTGAACTCATTGCTTTCTTTTAAACAATGAGGTCAGGTTTTCAAAGCTCACTAGACCCTTAATCATCTGACAGATTTAGAATTGCTCACATTAGTCTGTTAGCCATCAAAGCTCTTGCAGTTCGGTGAGCTAATCAATGTCCACTCTCCTACCCTCAGGACAATCCTTGTTTGTAATTAAATAAGGTTGTTGAGCATGGAAAGATTCCTTCTGAGGAGCATTTAAAAAACAGCCTGACCTTAAGTTGCCTGTCAAATGCTGAAGTAATGCAAATGTAACCTGAGTGCCTCATGTCCTGGTTATGCAGTTTGGATTCTCAGCAGTCACCTGGCCAAGTGCCAGCCAGCACCACTTTGTAAGGTACAGAGGCTGTCACCAGGCAAGCAAGGGCAGCCAAAGGGGTTCTGCAGCTTACTGGCATGAGATGGCTTCTCCCACTAACTCCAAATTTGTTGTTTTCTGCACAGTTTTAATTTACAGGCAGTATTGTTAAAAAAGGAAGCAAATTTTATTAATTAACAAAATTATTTAGGAAGCTGTCTTTGCTACAAAACACTTTAATGGGCACAGTAATTACTTTAATATGCTTTTTGTGGTTTTTTTTTAACCAAACTCTAAATTTTCTAGTTCACTGAAAACAGAAGCCAACTTGGAAACACTGAAATCAATTCCTAGTGAACGATTAATGATAGAGACTGGTAAGGTTTTATATCTTGGTCAGTTTGTGACAATGGGCAATGAGATATACTGGTGTAGCAGTCACAAAGCAGAATCAAGACCTAAAGAATTCAGAACAGTGGCTGTTTTCTTTACTTGAGAAAGCAATTTACAGAACTACTCCTTTCCAGCCTTCTGTTGGAAGGAATAAGCTGCTGTGTCAGTTCCTGACATTGCAGGGGAAGATGAAAAGGACAAATTGACAACTTAGATTTTTTAGTGTACCAGAATCCTGTTTAAGTATCTTTTAAAATGTAGCTTGCTGAAGATGTGCCAAGCACAGGGTAATGGCTATCAGTTTGCCACTGGCAGCAGTAATGGCATTTGGAAACAACTGCTCTTTAAATGGAATAGGTGGAAGAATGCTTGAATTCCCCTCTTAGCCCACTGAGCAGTCATTTTAATGGACTGACTAGGGATGTTGTGTTTTCTTTTTTCATGTTCGGTTATCAATAACTGACAGTTACAAACACAGTATTTATTTTAATTTCTGACTCTTGAGAAAGGAAAATTGCAAACTGCTAAGTCCTTAAATTTATTTGCATGTGAAGTACAGACCTGTTATACAGGAAGTTTCTGTGGAATGCATGCAGTGTATCTGGCTGTCTTTGTCATGTCAGAGGAAATTAGAGTTATGTATTATTATTGCTGATCTTTTCAAGTGTAAAATCCTGAAGATAATGGTATAAAAATCCAAGATGTTAAATTGCCCCAGATCTCTTAAATTTCCTTTTGAGCTGGAGGTCGTTGTTGCTGGAAGGAGATTGCAGGAGCTTTTGTCTGTAGAAGTAGTTCATCAAACTATCTCATGCTATTCTGAAACAATTGCACTCCTAATTCTTTTATTCAAACTAGATGCACCTTGGTGTGGAGTGAAAAATACTCATGCTGGATCAAAATACATTAAAACTACATTTCCTACAAAAAAGAAATGGGAAAAAGGGCACTGCTTGAAGGACAGAAATGAACCCTGCCATATAATGTAAGTGTACCACTGCACTCTTATTTTAAATACTTCAACTCTGACATGAAAAAAAATAGAAAAATCCCAGTTCACTAGTAATGTAGAAAATAGAAATCAATTCTAAATGTACTGAAACCTGTGCAAGATTTTGCTTTATAGGTTATGGAAAAAATGAGAAATCTTAATTTTCCTATGCTAGCTATTGTGTATGTACAATGCTCCCTGAAACTGAAATTAGTACCATTTTTATTGTTTCACTTGATGCACTGTAGAAGAGGTTAAACCCTCTGGAGTAACCTGACTTGAATATTCATTTCACTCACTTGTTGTTCAGGTAATATTTAAAACTGATCCAGCCTTGGGGATCAGGGGACAGTCCCCCAGGTGGGACAGTGCTGAGGCACCAGCAGTGCCTGTGACATCAACGGCCACAACATGCATTTTGTCAGGGATGTTTTTTCCTTCTGCTGTTATACTTCAAACAATCTGATCCTGTGAAATTCAGATATGAATGACAGCAGCCAAGATACAGAGTAGTGAAAGAAACTCCAGGGGCTTATGAACAGAATTGGTAAGCACAGACAGTTTTCTGCCTCCTTTCCACACAGTTCCTCACAGAAGTGTGAAAAGCAGGAAAATGTGTAATTGTTTTAGTGAAAATGTTTAGTTATCTGCATTAAATACCATTAATAGATGAAATACTGAATTTTCAGAATTCCCTGTCTAGATTTTGAAATACTGCTCAGGATAGTACTAAAGATCCAGGTATGCAGTAAGGTGTCTAAACAAGAATTCATTTGAGAAATGAAGGGAATTCTGATGCTTTTTGAGACATGAAGGAACTTGGAAAACCACTGATGATGTGAAAGCACAGTTTAAGCTTACACAGTGACATCTCCTAGTGTTCAGATATACTCAATGCAATTAGGTCAATTGTAATACTCGTTGAATTTTTTTTTCTTTTAAGTGAAGAGGACACATTAGCACAGAAGGCTTGCTTCAGTATTTTAAGACTTTCTAGGATCAGTCCATGATTTTGGAGTGGGGGAAGAGATCAATGGAAAACACTCTTCTGATCACAAGTGAAGGGGCTCTACTGTTACTGTTTCAACCAGCCCACATGTCAACAACACCTCCACATATTTGTCTGCTGCCTTAGTTGTAGATTACAGAAATGTTTCAGAAACCCCCAAACTCGAAATGCACAGTCTGTTCTGCATAGATACAGAGTGCACAAATGCACTCAAGATCATTACACAAATGCTGTGCTTTGGCTTTTCCCCTCTTTTATGGAAAAAAATATTGTTTGGCTCAATCTTTGAAATTATTATCCCAATAATGTTCAGTATAAGTTGTTGAATTTCTAGAACCTTTTAAACACTAAGAAAAATGAAGAATGGTAACTGATAATTGGTATTTTGTGACTTCTCAAGTAGCAAAATCTGGTGTGAGGGAATGTTACTCAGTCTCTAATGGGGTCTTTAATGTTTCTGGTATATATGCAGTTTAATGCAGCTCAGTTGGCAGGAGGAATTTTCCATTTGTCTGGTTTTGGTGATGCTGCACACCTTTTCAGTTTTGATAGTGATATTTCTGCTTCATATATATATATACATATATATATTTAGAACTACTCCCCTTGGAAGCTATTTTTTAAAAAGTTTAGCCACAAGAGACTTCTCTTTTCTCCTTCACCAGTTTCACATACACAGTGTCACAGTAACATACAGCCTTCTACTGCATCCAAGCGAGGAGAGATAAGTAAGCCCTCAGTCTTCTTGGGTGAAATTCTTTGGTATTTATTACTTATTTCTTTGTAGGCCTGATCTCACTCCATCTCACCTGGAATATCCTCTTAAATCAAGAAGCTGTTAGGCTAATTCTGCATCTAGGAAAATATTTGCAATAAAGTAATTATTAAGAGCAACTTCTACACTGTCTTTCACAAAAAGAAGTTTAGCTATTGCCTCAACTTAGAGGCAAAATCCAAAGCACACCAAACGCTCACCTGGAATATCCTCTTAAATCAAGAAGCTGTTAGGCTAATTCTGCATCTAGGAAAATATTTGCAATAAAGTAATTATTAAGAGCAACTTCTACACTGTCTTTCACAAAAAGAAGTTTAGCTATTGCCTCAACTTAGAGGCAAAATTACCACCTTACCACCAAGCTTAAGCTTCTTACTCTTCAAAGTGAAGTTTGAAGTTTTTTGCTGCTACTGGAAAAATCAAAGTATGATACATCTCTGGAAGGACACAGAATACTACTTTTTTTTTTTTTTAAAAGAATGACTGATTGATACAAAATCAAGAAAGCAATTGCAGAGAAAAGGTTGTGGCTTTGTTTTAATTATGTTCATGCCATTTCTTTTGCCTCCTCTTCCTAGCTTGTATGAAGGCCCTGAGACTGTTGAAATTGCTCATTTAATATTTACTGCAAATACCTGGCTACATTAATCACAATTAAGCTAAAGAATGGGGAAGTAGGAGTAAGTTACTTTGGCAGCACTGTGCTCTGATAAAGCTGTGTCTGGAATTTAAGATTTACTGTAGACCAGTCTATTCATAGTACAGCTTCAGCCTTGACAGGCTAATGAATTTTTCTTTGAAGAATGAAGATCATTGATAAAGACACCCACAAAATGACACTTCCTTCGAAACAGAAAGCTGTTTAATTACCTCCAAACAAGAGTCAAAAGACCAAAGAGGAATCTGTACCAGTAAGCAAACCAGTGTTCAGTGGAAAGGAAATGGCAGTTAGTAACTTAAAAGTGAAGCTATTTGCATATCTGAGCACCCTGCCCTATTGCTCTTAGTGTAGGTTTTTATTCCAGCTTAATCTTAGGGAGTTGTACATACACATGCAGCAATCTGATGTACATTCTGAAGTACTGGGTTTCAGTCTTCTAATATAAATCTTTCTTTTTTAGTCAAATACTGGAAATAATGGCGGCAGTAAGAGAAGATGACCCACTTGAGTTGGCCAATACTCTATATAACAACACCATTAAAGTCTTCTTTCCAAATATGTAAAGTTGTTTTTCTTCCATTTATTCAGCATAACTTCAGTAAAGATATTGCAAAAATTTAAAAATCATCATTCCTGCAACTTTTAATCAATGGAAGCCAGTGTGTAGTGGGTTTGGGGTTTTTTATGTTACAAGATTAAAGCTGCTTTTGAAAAGGTTGTCTGCATTTGTGCAGTTTCTCAGCCCTGTTCCCCTTTCATCAAGATTCAGGATCCACTTCAAGGCCAGGCCATGCCTGTAACTCCATTTAGCAGTGGAGGCACAGGATGAGCACCAGGCTGCTGCATTCACATGTAAAGCACTTGAAGCTACTGCTGGCAGTTCAGGAGGGTCGGACACGTCCATGGCATGCGCTTTGCTGCTTCACCAGAAAGCTGAGCACTGTCGCTATAGCATTTTAAGTCTACCAACCTAAATTTTTTTTTGTTTTGTTTTTAAACACACAACTCACTAGTTTTTTGCAATAAAGCTCTGCTAATACTGAATTTGTAAGTAAAGCTGCTTTGGCTCAGGCTTTCATTTTCCGAGTTGACTGGCTGAACAGTCTGTTTTCACCAGTATTTTTCATTTGCGTCCAGAAGACATTGATTGGGGATTACTGGTATACAGTCTTTGGCACAGCATTATCACTACATCAATTAAAGAGTGTTTTTCCAACCATCTTAAAAACGTGAAAACATTTTATTCCATGTACAATAATGTACATAATTTTAAGGTGGTCATGAAAGAGACCAGCAAAAATTAGAGGTATATTTACAGTAGCACACACCACAGTAAACAACCACCATTCACAGACTCAACATTGAGATACTGCTGTTGTGCTTAAGTACAATAACTACAAAGTGATACTTTTATTCTGTTGGAGTCAATCTTGAACAAATACCTCACGGCTTAGTAAGGGAGATCCTAATCACCAAGAGAGTTAGAGTCAACATTAAGAGTCTCATTCAAGTGCTGTGCCACACAGTCGCCATCTTCCTCATCACTATCTGAACTGTCATTATCTTCATTTAATTCATTTTCAGCATCAGCAGCTTCTTCTGCAACCCGTACTGGATTTTCATTTGGTGCTACAAACCCGTTGTTGTTAGAGATATTGGCATTTTCTTTGTCCTCAATATACACTTTCTGATGGCACATCGGGCACGTGTCCTGAATGTACAGCCACTTCCGAAGACAAAGTGCATGGAAATAATGGTTGCATGGAGTAATGCGCGCAGAGGTGGTGAACTCGTGGTAGCAGATTGCACAGACATCATCGATTTCATGTAACCGAGCTCCTTTCACCTCTGGAAGCGAGTTGATTTTCTTCACAGCAGTGCGGCGGTTTATAAAAGTCTTCCAGCCATTCTTGGCTTGCAGGTAGATGTTGAAGTACGCGTGCAGACACATCATGCAAGCGCGAATCTTGCTTCCAGATTCAAAAACCATCGTGTAAGCTCCATTTCCAAACATGATTACTCCAAATATAAACTCAATAATATTGCCAGTTGAGCGAACATAGTAGACATAATCGTCAAGTTTTTCCCATAGCACATTATAGTAGCCATCAATCATAAACAATATATAAACAGTGATAGAAACTATTACTTTTAGGCAAAGCTCTACACAGAACGCTGTGACTGCAAAAAGCCAAGTATTTAGTGCATAGTGGTGCCAGAGGATGTAACTGAGCAGAACTGGAAGAATGAAAAGGCAAGCGGAGACAAACAGTACAGGAAAGTGTCTGCGGAACGATGACACGTGGGAGGCACTGAGAGACATCAGCACGGGGTCTGTCATTCCATGGATAAAATGCAGGACTGCGGTCAACAAAAGGCACATGTTTCGACTCAGGCGAACTAATCGTTCCTCTGGTTTCAGTCCACTTAAACCAGTCTGCAGAGCCAAAATGAAAAACAAGACGGGTGCTACAAACCCAAGCCTTTTGTCATCCTCATCAGTTGACCCAATGAAGGCCAGGATACCAAGTCCCAGATAATGCGCTATTGAGGAAATGACGGCACTCATGCCCAACACAGTTAAAGTAGAGTCACACCCACTTATGATCAGGCTGCAAAGCAGTTCCCAACAGTTATCCCACGATATCAAGAAGAATTTTTCTTCCGTGTTGTTTTCAGCCATCTTTACTACATAAGTTAATACCACAGCTTGTGCTGTAAGTCTTGTTAGCCAAAAGACACGCAGTACAGCTGGAAACCGGATCCTTTTCCATGTATCTTCCATCAATAGCTGTAATCCATAAATACGATACATGTGCCTCACCAGCAGATAAACGTATCGTACCGAATAATAGAACCACTTCATTTTTGTAGCTAAAATGGCTGTGGTATTTAGTGTCAGAACTAGGCCTGAAATAAAAACAAGTACTTGCCGGACATTTAAAGGTAATTCAACAACCAAGCCAATTACAGGAATAAGTATATCCAGGATGATGAGTTGAGAGTATATGGACTGCATGTTTAGCAAGGTAACATATCCAATTCCAAAGGTAAGCTGAAGGATGGAAAGTGCCATCCATAGCGAAGGTCCTTTATGTGGGAAAATCTGAATTCCGAATGCAGCTGTGTTGTAGGCACTGTAGAAGTTTATGTGCAAAGCAGCATAGTAATTCACCAACACTGAAGTTGCAGCCAGCAGAAATGCTGAGGTGATCATGTAGAACTTGAAAAGTGCTCGCTGTTGTAAGACCAGAACAACGCTGGATACAAAGACACCTAAAACCAGATTGAAATAATTTAGTTCTCAGTAGAAGTTCAACAACCGATTTTAACCTATTAGCTCTGGAGCTACATTTATTTAATGTATCAGTTCCCCATTAGTCACTTGTAACTTTGCATTACCAGCGGTGCCCTTTTCAGAGAACAGGCAAGAGGACGAGTTAATCTCTGCATTTAACATCTGTGCACCACAGCTGTGATGCAAAGCCACTGCAAGCCCTAAATCACAATTACTATGAAGTTTGTTGCAGTTTTAGACTAGAATAGTGACAACTCCCAGCCTTTCACCCTCAGTCCTGAAATCCAGGGGTAGATGAGTTCTAAAAATAAACAAAAAAAACCCCAACAGATAAAGCATCACCTTCATAAGCAAAACTAATAAAGAATAAATTAATAAGATTTAGTAAGTCCCCTAATTCACTTGCACTCAGCTACAGCTGTCCAAGTTAGAGTACTAAAGATAAGTAACCAAAACACTTTAGTTAAACTCTTTAGTGGGAAAATAGTGAAAAATTGCTGTAGTTTGCTGTGGGGAAGGCAGTTCTATTTCCCTTCAGTTTGCTTTTATTTCTGGTGAGAGTGGTGACAAAGGTCACATGAGGAAGACCTTCCACAGTATACAGCTTTTGTGCACAGAATCCAAAACTGCACCAAGTGCCTCTTTGACAATGCCAGTGCAAACTTGTCTGTCTTGTTAGAAGTCAGATTTAGTCCTTGAAATTCCTGTTTGCCAACCTCTCCCTCATACTGACCATGACCACATCTGGACCATGCCTGGGAAGTCTGCACCTTCCTATAAGAAATCCTATCAGAGCAACTGCAGCATTGGGAGTTTGGGGTTACATGTCCCTGCAGTAAACTTCTGTAGTGTAATTTATCAATTCCATCACTGTACACTACATAGGTAAGGGGTCTGCCCTAAGAGGTGTTAAATTAAATGGCACTTAGCACCAGATTAATTTCCTTAAACAGTTTCTTTTTCAGGAAACACATTGCCTTTGTTTTGGACTTCTCACTCAGCATCTACTCCATGCAACTGCTTCCTCATCCAAACCAGTTTGGAGAGATTTCAATCTCTACAACTTATATTTGATTCTAAGTTGCTTTCAATCTCTGTACCAATGAAAATGACCTCAAAACCAATGAAATCAAGAGTAATCCTTTTCTGCTGGAGGACGGTGTCGGTCTTTTCTGACAATTGTAGTTTAGGCTGTTCTAAATCCACCACAAACAAGTGTTTTAAAAAAAATTAAGCCATAGCCTCTTGATCATGAGAATAAAATCTTTGTAATAGCATTTTACTTTTAAAAAAAGCAACAACCAAAAAAAAGCAAAACCAAACATACAAAAATACACAAAAAAAGGAAAAACTACCCTCAGATCCTGGAGGATTGAGAATCAGGGGAGGACCAACATGAACCAACTGCAAAAGGCAGGCTACAAATAAAGTTATGAATTTGCCTGAACAATATTTCTTGCCAGTAGCACTGGCTGGTATAAACATATTCTCCTTAATTAATCATTAACCTGCTAACCTTGTGAAGTGGACTGAGGAAAAGCCTCTATCAGTTTTCAGAAGGTCCCTTGCATCGTAGCTCAGTTCTTCCAGGAAAAGCTGACTATTGGTTCTATGCAGCACTTTCTACAAAATAAGCTTGACAGTTGCATTGTCATTTTAACCACCACAAACATCTTTAGGAAAGCCAATACTGCTGACGAGTTTGCAGCCTTTGTCTTTTCTCAGAAGGCACAGAAAAGGCTCACATGCCTGTACAAGGTCGTTATTTATGTAATTCTGATCATTTGAGCCAAAGGAGATGCATTTTGCAGTAAGCAGGCTGCTCTGAAACACGCCTTAACAAAACCTATTTTTGTGCCTTGCAGTGGCAGTAACAGGCCTGTATTTAGATACTGCAGGTCATCTTAAAACACTGACGTTTCACATGCAAGACACATCTCTAAAAACAGTACAACAGTGAGTCAATAGAGCTCGTCCTACTGGCTCCTCTGAAGAGGCACTAACAAAAAGTACAGCAAGTCTCTGTTAAGACATACAGGGAAAAGTCAAGAGTCACTGAAGGAGACTCAAAAGACCATAAGAGGTAAGAGATTTCAGAAGGGACATTGAGCACTCCTTTCCCCCATCTCCATTTATGTCACTGAGTCCATCTCAACACGAGAAGACTTTGCCCTGCCCTTTGCCCATCCCCATTTGCCCTTCAAAACAGTAAGTATTTTTCCATTTTCCCTCTTCTAGGAAGTGCTGCAGTTCCTCCTTTGATAAGGTTTGTCTCTCTACTTGTCTTTACTATTTCTACCTGTGCCACCCCATTGCCAGCTGTCCCAGTACTGCCTCCAAACACAGCACTGAACCAAACCACGCTACACTTACTTCTAAAATAATTTCTTGTGTTACAATCAATGTCTCTGTCTCATTTTTTTCCTTTAAATCCTGAAATTTTTTTTAAATATCTTTACAGCAGCCCACCATTTAGGATTCGACTTTCAGTCATGTACAGGGGACAATCACTTTTACACATCAGCACTTCATTCATGTGGAACTGCCAAACTATTTTTCCCTAGCTCCAGTCATTCTATTTACTTCCACATCTTTCTGCAGACTCAAGTATTTATAGAACCCTTCTAAAACTCAGTGTCCTCACTGAGGAGGGACTGCTGTCTGAGGTGACAGTCACACACTCCTGGGGGTGGTGGTTCTGCTGGAATTGAGATACTTAAACCCAGTGCAAAGATACAAAAGGTAAACATTGTGCTGGGGACAAAGCAAGGTTAAATAAAAACACGAAAGAAAACGTGCTCCAGCTGTGGAAGTTGGTTCTGTGCCATGCATAACTCTATTTACTTGAGTAGAGAGTGATGGAAGAATCAGACCAAGGAATCCTGCTGTAAAGCTTTGTAACACCCACACAGATCTCTATTAGCATTCCTGAAGAGCTGTACTCCCAGAATATTTCAGAACTGTTTAATGCCACCTCCAAAAATCATCAATCTCTCCAGAGCTTCAATCTTTGTGTCTGGTGGACAAGATTGTCCATTTATGCTGTGCTATTGTGCTACAGGGGAAGTTTGGATCAGTACTTCAAAGTATGCAAATGGTAAGTAAAAGAACATTTTCCCACTACTTAAATACAAAACAATCCAAAATAACTAGATCACTTTCCTAACAGCAGCAAAAACCCAACCCTGTAATCCTTAAATTCAGATTAAAAAACAAACGTGCAAAAGCACTCTGTTGTCTGAACCACATGGAAGGTGTTTTAAGATCATCTTGAGGTGCCTACATTTTAATTTTCAATTTTGGAAAGCCAAGAACCACAGACCCCTTTTCTAAATGTTCAAGATAAGTTTCTTGGCACAAAACAGTCCCAAAGCTTTTTTTGCAAAAGGCAAAAATTACCCACTTCTACCCCCAACCCCTTCCAGGAAACTGTTCATACAAATGCAAACCTCAAATGTGGCTTAATCTGTTAATCCCAGTACCATACACTTGAGGGACATCATTGAACAAGCATCCACCACTCATTTACACAGGTGGGATTAATTCTGACACTCCTCTTACAGCATCTGCATCCTATGACGAAGGGCTCCTAAAATTAAGTTGGTGAGGCACTGCAATGTAATTTTTTAAAAAAGGAATTATCACTCTTAGCAATTCCATAAGTGTTGAACAAAAGGTCAGGAAAATGGGAAGCAGGGGGGAGGAACCCCTGCTCCCCATACCCGAGGCACAGCAGGCAAAGGAGGCAACTTAGGACCTCCTCAGCATCACTTCTCATGTGAGCATGGACCTCCCCTGGCACCCTTAACCAAAGTAATAATAATAAACATAAAACTTATGATAAATGTAAAAAATCAAAATAAAACACCTGCTGTGTTTTATTACATCCTCCCTTTGCTCTCCTCTCCTGCTCTCTTGCTATAGGTTATTGTTTACTTTTCCCCCTCTGCTCCTCGAATTGTGTGCTGCAGTCACACCACACTTCTCACTCTGCACATTTCCTTTAACTCTCTCTTCTCTGCTTCCTGCCCCAAAAGCTGTACCACCTATTTCCTTCCTGTTTTTCTTCTACTATAAATCTCAAATAAAATCCATCTCTCTCGGGCCTGCAAAAAAAACCCCCAAAAAACAAATAAAACCGAAACAACTGAAACAACAACATGATTTGTTTTGTGTTCTCCTTCCTGCCTCAGGATCACCCGCTCCAAAATGTGACACACAACAAGGTATCACCTGTACAGCAGTTCACCGAACGGGACTCCCACTGAGCCGAGGCTCTGTAAGAACCCAAGTTAACAATACTGGAAACAGTATCACCTCGTTATACCACTGAGTTTCATCCACCGTGGGGAAAAAAAAAAAAAAAAGCTTGGAAATAACCATTGGCAAGTTTCAAGAGGCTTCTCTTTCCTCTGGGAACCAAATTCCCGGCACTTCTGAACTGCCGTTGCTAAAATAAGGCTTTAACAGCGTATTTCAGGAAGACATCACGCCATCCAAAGGGTTTAAAAAACCACATGAAAACCCTATACCCACTAAGTGACATGTCTTCCGCCTCGGAACCCCCGGAGTAGGAGGGGGGGTCACACCCCGAGCCCTCGCCGGCTCCTTGCACCGCTACGGCGGCAGGAGGGGGCGGGAGGAGCCGGGGACAGAGCGGGGTTGAACCGGGCCCGAGCGGGCCAGGTGAGGATCCAGCCCGGGCAGAGAGGAGCCGGTGGCTCGGGAATCGGGCACGGGGAAGGGGAGGACGGGCCGCGGCAGCAGCAGCAGCAGCAGCAGCCCGGCGGCGGGCGAGGGGCGGGCAGCGGCAGCAGCGGCCGCGTCGTGCCCGCGGCGCTGAGCGGGGCCGGCGGGGCACGCTCCGTGCCTCTCGGGGGGAGCAAGGGAAGGTGTCTCACCCAGCAGCCGCAGCAGCGCGCCCAGCAGCGCGGCGCTCACGGAGCCGCCCGGCAGCGGCGCCGAGTTGAAGATGGCGTCGATGAGGAACAGGCTCGGCACCCGCAGCGCGACCTCCAGCCCGGCCCGCAGCCGCGGGCCCAGCCGCAGCTGGGGCAGCCGCGGAGGGCCCGGGGCCGCCATGCCCTGCGCGGGGGGGCAGGTGGGCCGCCTCTCTCCGCCGCTGGAGGAGCGGAGGGGGCGGGAGCGAAGGAAGGGAGGGCTGGAGGGAGGGAGGGCGGCCGGGAGCCGCTACCGCCCCGCGCCCNGCGCCGAGGGGGCGCATGCGCAGCGCCGCCCCCCGCCGGCCGGGGTCGATGGGGTCGGGCAGGGCGCGGAGGCGGCGGCGCCGGGCCGTGACCCCGCGGCGCCCTGAGGGCTGCGACCCGGCTTTCCTCAAACACCTCCAGGCACCGTGACCCCACCGCTTCCCGGGGCAGCCCGTTCCAGCGTCTAATCACCCTTCTCTGAATAACTTCCTGATGTCCAACCTAAACCTCCCCTGCTGCAGCTTGAGGCCATTTTCTCTCAGCCTGTCGCTTCTTCGGTGGGAGAAAAGACCGACCCGCACCTGGCTACAGCCTCCTTTCAGGGGGTTCTAGAAAGCTGTACGATCCCCCTTGGATCTCCTTTTCTCCAGGCTGAACACCCCCAGCTCCCTCAGCTGCTCCTGGTGCTCCAGACCCTGCCCCAGCTCTGTTGCCCTTCCCTGGGCACACTCCAGCCCCTCAGTGTCCTTCTGGAGCTCCCAGACCCGGACGCAGCACTGGGCACAGCGCTGAGCTTGTGAGCGCACCACGGAGCCAAAGGCCAGTCAGTGCCCTGGTGCTGCCGGTCACTGCTCCTGGTACAATCCAGGAGCCTTTGGCCTCCTTGCCCATCGGGGCACGCGCTGGCTCCCATGGGATGGCAGCGGGCCTGCTCCCACGAGCGCTTTGGCCCCTTGTGTCCCCAAAGTGCCCCTAAAGCCCAGCCTGTGACAGGAACCCTCTCTGCCAGGCGTAAAGGGGCACATTGGTGCTGCAGCCCCTTGGGAGGGGTCAGCCCGTGTCCCCATCCCGCAGTGCTTCTCACGGCTGCAGCTTTCCCCGCGCTCTCCAGGAACGTTGGAGCACTCGGTACCGTCCAGGGCAGTCAGGGAGTTGTGCAGCCTGAAGGACTAATGGGCTTTAATCAGAATTCCCATTTCTCTTGAGTGGGATGCACAAGACCTGTCTTAGCCAATGCATAACCATAGAGAAGGGTCAGAGGAAGAAAGGCATTTTCCTTTAAAGTCCTTTCTCCTTCCTCATGCGTTTTCACAGAAGCCACAGATACAAGGACAACTGGAAACTTCAAGCTCCCTTGATTTTTCATCAAGAGCTCTAGTGACAGAACAAGGAGTAATGGGTTCAAATTAAAAGAGGAAAAATTTAGGGTAAACACTAAGAAGAAATTTTCCACTGTAAGGGTGGTGAGACACTGGAACAGGTTCCTCAGGGAGGTTGTGGCTGCCCCAACCCTGTCAGTGTTCAAAGCCAGGTTGGATGGGGCTCTGAGCAACCTGGTCTAGTGGTAAGTGTCCCTGCCCGTGGCAGAGCAGGTTTGCACTAGATGATCTTTAAGGCCCATTAAATCCCTTAACATTCTGTGATTGTACCATTTTTACTAAATAAAGAAATTATTACTAAATTGAAAGCAATGTGCAATAATGTCAGCCCATCTGAAACTGGGACATTTCCCACCCCATCCCTTGTGGGAATTAAAAGCACATTTCAGGACACAGCTGAGACGAGCCTGTTGGCATCTGCCACGCTGCAATTTCCCACCAGTACCTGCCTCCTGCTTCACCTGCTGGGGCTCAGCCTTTGCATGAACCTCATTTGCCCATGGCTTAAGCCCTTGGAAGCCTTTTTATTGTTTCCAGAGGGGTTTGGATCAGACCACAACAGTATTGCACAGGAATTTTCCTAAGCAATGCCCCAGCTAACAAAGCCAGAAATGTTGCCAGATTGCTAAAGGATTGTATTACAAAATCCACGGACATGGACAAAGTGCATGTTTTAATCCCATACTGAGAGGCGTTACTCTGACCTAGTAAGTCCCCCCACAGCAAATAATAGAGGTCAGGGTTTAAAATGTGAAAATGTCTGAAGATGGCTTAATCACAGTGATTCGGACTTGCCGGAATCATTTTGTTCCTCAACTAAGTATAAAGCTGCTGCTTGTGAATGACAGCATTTGATTTGAAATGAAAAACAATGTAAATCAAGCACATCAGAGTACTTGATAAATCCCAGTAATATATATAAGATATTAATTTATATGAGGTGTAATTTCAAGAAATGAACAACTCAAAGCACTGTTTATGGAAATGGAATTCCCTGAACTCCCAAAGCCCTTTCAACTTCGTTTAATATTCTCATCTGTAAAGAGGATCTTAAATCTATTTTTGCAGTACAGGCTTCAGGATCAGAGGTGATGCTGTAGTACATATTTATATTGCTTTCAGGACAAGTGGATTAAATGGAACCCATTAAATGGATTTTTAGGTTTAAATAAATGCATTTACTGGCATATTTTACAGATGTTATTTGGGCATGTGAGTGCAGTCATGGATATCTCCAATTTACTTTGTGCAGGAACACTTCCAGGTTGTAAACATTCCAGAAATCCTAGTGTTAGTAAGGTGCATCACATCAAATGAGTATGTTTTACACAAGTTTTTCAGAAAACTTATTTCTGTTAAGACTCCTACTTTTGATTTCAGTTCAATTAAAAAAAGGTAAATCTAAACTGGATTATCAGGCACATGGGATGCAGGATGATGACATCTACTGGATATATTTCATTTTGCAATTTGCACTGCCTAGCTTCAAATATAGAATAATAAACCAAATTCAGCGTGGTTACACAAGCAAACCTCTGCTGAAATCCCTTCAGTCATAGACACAAGTGCAGGAATATTTGGCACATAATTTTTAGAGTAAAATGCATCTCAATATCTTTGTATATTTGGGTGTTAAATACTATTCCCAGTACATTTCTATTAATACATCAAAAAAAGTTTCCTTGGTTCAGAAATTCTTCAATTTCTCATTCATAACTAATGTACACATAAAGAAGAAAGCTGCTTTATTTGTCTGTATAGATGAATTGTTAAGGGGGAATAGTGCTGGCTCTGCAGGAAGGTTGTTCCCAGAGTGTCACTGGGACTGGGTGTACCTGCCCTGACTTGGTGTCAGGTGTCAGGCCCACACCCAGGACACAGCAGCACAAAAGAACAACCCTAGGGAGCTGTTTCGTAATAAATCAGAATGTAATATTCAAAAATACTTGCAGAATAACTTAATACACACCTCATGTATGAGGCTGAGTCAGACAGATGCAGATCAGTCTATTTCAATAACAAGTCACTGGAATTCTTTGATGTTCTTTACAGTATGTGGCAGAAGGTTGGGTTTTACTCTGTCATGTAAAAATTATTGTTAAGGTATTTTTGATAGTTTGGAGTAGTCAAAATTAATGTGTTTTTTTTCAAAAACTGTTAGCATTTTTTCATCTGAGATTTTTAGAACAAGAGGAACTGCATAAATGCAAATTATCAGCTGTATAAGTCACATGCCTTGAATAAACTGGACATAAGGGAATTTTGGTATCTTCTGGAATGGTGGAACAGCCTATTTTCTATGTCATTCTGCTGAGACCATACTAGGGGCTGTGCCTATGTAATATGACCAAATTTAAACCCACTTTTTAACAAAACAACTTCAGATTTCTTGAAACTCCCCCATTTGCTTAAATGCTCTTATGATCCCTTTGAGCCAAAGGCTTTATTGGATTAATGCAAGTGCTTACATCAGATAGTGAAAAATCACATGGTCTTGCAAAAATCACATTTTGATAATTGAAAAGAATAAAAATGCAGGGAAGGTTTTAAGAGGATTAGCTTTTTTTTTTTTTTTCCCTAATGACAAGGTCCTGAAAAACTAAATGCACACAATACCTTTGCCTTGAAACACCCTGTGTAAATTTAGCCTGATTCAGTGACAGTAATTTTTGTAAGAATGAAAACAGTTGTCTCCTAAGAAAAACAGTGCAAATGTGCATGTTAAAACTCTGTTTTAGTTTGCAATGTATGTAGCAATCCATTAACTATTCCCGAATTTCATTTCTCCTTTACAGAGACCTTTTGCAGTGGATTCTCTGATATTAAAACTCTGTTTTAGTTTGCAATGTATGTAGCAATCCATTAACTATTCCCAAATTTAATTTCTCCTTTCCAGAGACCTTTGCAGTGGATTCTCTGATATCGTATTGCATTCCTCTTATAAGAATAAAGCTCTGTACAATCTATCTTTCCTTTTGTTCTAAGTTTCTCATTACAGACACTAAGGATATCTGTATTTTGGACTGAAACAAAACCCAAAGACTCATGAAAGGAACCTAATATGGATTTTCTTCTCCTAGGTTGATCTTCTTGCATTAAATAGACTGATCTGCATTTTTCAAAGGCCAAATATCAATGTTTTATTAGTGTGGGCTTTGGTGGATCGAGCTGCAGCTGTGCCTTGGTGCAGCAGCTCTGTGCCTCCTGCAGAGAACAGCCTGTGCCCCAGCCCTGCCCAGCTGCTGCAGCGTCCTGCACCATCCTGCTGGTGTGGGCACTGCTGGCACAGCAAAGGGCTCCCCCAGGCACAAAGATGCACAGCTCTCCTGCACCTCTTGTGTGCAGGGTAGACAGACTTGCATATGGGACACTGCCAATGCAGTAATGGCAAAATATTGAAAGATGAGAAAACATATTGCTGCTTAAAGTTCAACAGAAATTATTTACATTCATGTGATTATTTTTAATATTATTAAAGACACCAGTAGCCTTTACCTGAGAGTAGTTTATATCTGTATCTTCTTCTGAAGAGAAAAAAGCAAAACAAAATAGCATTTTAAAAACTAAGATAAAACCTGTAAATTTAGTTATTGATCTAGGGATTTCTGAATATATTGAGAATTTCCCTACAAAAATTCAAGTGGTTAAGATTAGTTATTAAGTTTCAGTTTTACTCCTTCTCTACAGCTAAATGCCATGGGCTTAGCTAGCATGTCTTAAAAGATGCTAACAAAGCAGAAAGAGATTTACTTATAGTTAACATGTTGCAAACCAAATTGTAATAACTTGTTTGTGTGAAGGATTGATTTTGATTTCTTATCTGCATGTTGAAACTCTGGTGTCAGCAACACAGGAATGACAGGGACCTGTTGGAGCAAGTCCAGAGGAGGCAACCAAGATGATCCAAGGGATGGAGCACCTCTCCTGTGTGGAAACCTTGAGGGAGTTGGTTTTGTTCAGTATGAAAAAGAGAATGCTTTGGGGTGGCCTGATTGTGGCTTTCCAGTACTTGAAGGGAATTGCAGAAAAGATGCACAGGGACTTCTTGAAAGGGCATCCAGTGACAGGCCAAAGGGGAGTGAGTGGCTTCAGTCTGAAAGAGGGTAGGTTTAGATCAGATAGTAAAAAGAAATTAATTCTCTGCTATGACGGTGGTAAGGCACTGACACAGGTTGCCCAGGGAAATTGTGGATGCCCCACCCCTGGAAGTGTTTAAGGCCATGTTGGTTGGGGGTCTGAGCAACCTGCTCTAGTGAAAGGTATCCCTGTCTGCAGCAGGGGTTGGAACTTGTGTGAACTTTAAGGTCCCTTCCAACTCAGGCCGGTCTATGATTCCATGATTCTGTGACTCTCTTCCCCTTGGTGGAGCATGGTGTTATTATGCATTATTGCTTGAAGAGAATGCTCACTTGGAAAGTTGGAAGCACCCAAAGATTTTTCTGCCTCCACAAAACAAGACAGGTTCTGGAGAGTCAAAGCACATGGACAGGCCTTGGGTCATTGCTGGCAGGAGACAAGAGTAACCTACAAGTGCATCATCTGCATGAGGAGAACCTCTTAATTCTGCCATTTTCCCATAGTCCTTTAAAGACAAGTTTTTTATTCTCTTTAAAGTAAATGATTGCTAAGAAATGTGTTAGGCATTGCTGCTTATGGCTTTACAATTTCCTACAGAACAAAACTGCAGATAAAAAGCCTTTGGCCTTTGTCTTCTGTGAAAATAAAAAGGGGCTAAGAGAACAAAGTATATTAACAGTTGCTTGTTGGCACATTTGTCTCACTTCCTAACTCTGACCTTGCTGAGCATACTTAGCAAGGAGACAAGAAAGAGAGAGGCAAGGGATGTGTCTCAGTGGCTGGGCAGGGATGTGTTCAGCTCCCCGGGGCCCTGCCCAGCCCCTGCCCGAGGCACCAAGGCCGGGCAGCGCTGCTCGGCTCGCATCCCCTCTCTCTGCCTGGGAAATGCACCACTTAAGATCGCACTCCCAGATCCCTCCTGATCCTTCTTGTTGTTGTTCTTCTTTTGTTTTCCAAACACCACACGGAGAAATGTCTGTCTTGCCTGTCTCCACACACACATTGCAGCTCCTGCTGCAGAGATTTACCTTTTTCCCCAGAGCTGCTGACTCTGTATTCCAGGCCTGATTTGAAGACATAACTAAGCAAGCAGAAACCAAAATAATGAAGATCCTTTTCCCCCTCATTATTGCAATGTATTCCTTTGTCTCCTGCCATTGTTTTTGAGTGTTTAAGTGCATCTTGCTTGAGACAGACAGTGTTATGAGCTTGCCTGTTGTATATCTTCCCCTTTCTTAGTGGTTTTCCCAGCCCCCTAATTCATTTATTTATCCATAGAAAAAAACCCCCATGCTTTCCTACAAATTGCATACACAGTAAAAACAGGTCTGAAATGCTCAAGTAGTAAAATATTTTAAAAGTATCTCAGACCAGAGGCTAGAAATTTATTCTAGGAATTAATATTCATTATATTTCTCATATTTATATATTTTAATATTAGTTTCTGTTTTGTAGCTGCTCCTGACTATTACTTATTGTAATAGAAGTTCAGTATCTATTTGTTCAAAGAAAAATGTATCTGCTAAAACAGGTGGGAAGCTGGAACACCCTGACAGCTGGTGCAGCACATTTTTTCAATTGCCAGACAGCAGCTCATAAATGGTGTGCCTGAGAGGGAGAAATGGAAATTATTGTGATAGTGTGTGTGAAGCACATGGAAAAGCACATGCTGCCATCATAGCAGTTTTTCTGACCTCATCCATGCTTTGTCTTAGGCAGCTGTAAATGTAAGAAATAAAATGCAGAGCTAGTGTTAATTTTTAAACTCATTAATGAAAATTTTCCCTTTGAAACAACAAATTAAGTAACAGTTGTACATATAGAACCTTGCACTATATGTTGTTTTTTTGTAGCTAAGGAGATTAATTATGCATTACACTCAACATTTTTCCCCCTTACAAGGTGATGCATGGCTGTATATGGGGAGTTTGTATGACTGAAATGCAAGATCTGCTTATTCAAATTCAGTATTTGCTCAGATATTTAGTAACATCTGGAATGCAGTTATAGAACTCCTGATTTACAAAGTGGAATAACAGAGGGCAAGGCAAGTTCCTTTTGTTTGGGGCTCGACATTCATTTTACCATTTGTGCTACTTGTTTTGTGGAAAACAGAAGTGGAGAGAATCAGAATTTTACTGGGAACTGGTCATGCCACAGCAGAAAATGTGGTCTTCCTGAAAAACCCTGCCTTGCAGAGGAAATGTCATCTGTGAAACACCAGGCTCCTGTCACCCCTGGGCTGAGCCTGCCTGCCAGGCTTGCCTCTGCCTTGAGCTTCACGCTGCCATTCGCAGTGTCACCAGACTCCACTGTCAGTACAGAGCCTTGCTGGAAAAAATCACAGTGGCAAACCTCTGCTCTACTTTCTGAAGTCACATACAGGACCATCCTGCCCCTAGTTCCTTTGTCCTCCGCCTACGCAGTCCCAAACAGGAACTGTTTGCTAATCTGTGGGCTGCTAAATTTAGCTGGCTCTTGGTAGCTGAAAACAGCTCACAGACTGGATTGTACTGCTGGTCACCAGCACCTGTAGCCAGATAATGCCAGTTAGCTGATATAAAACTGGGTGCAAACAACTGACTCTGTCAGCTGCTCTGTACAGTAGCATTAAAAAAATACTAATAGCAATAATAACACTAATAACTATTATTGTTGTTATTGTTATTACATACTGGGAAGAATCATTTTTATACTTTTGTCTGAAATTATACATCTCTCAGGATGATTTCAGTCTTCAGAAGAGTTGATCTGGGAGATATGTGTTCACAGACAACATGAGAGAGACAAAAGTAGAGAGAATG
Organism: Passer montanus; assembly: GCF_014805655.1. NCBI lineage: Eukaryota > Metazoa > Chordata > Aves > Passeriformes > Passeridae > Passer > Passer montanus. The sequence goes on along the minus strand of NW_024368041.1, from coordinate 5,657,294 downwards.
CAGAATTATACAGGAGACTAGATCTGCCATGGCAGAAGATGTGATTTCCTGAAAAATCCTCCCTGGTTGAGGAGGATATCATGGTGAATATCAAACTCTAACACTGGCTTTAATTACTGCCACAGCAAATATTTTTGTTGGAACCTGATACCACATAAACTTTGTTCAGCCTCACCTTCCACTGCAAGGTTAGTGTTTAATAACTATTAATGAAAACTGTAATTCCAAATTTGATCAACACTAGTTTCCTACAAAAGCCACTAAAACTTGTGGTTTAAATGTAAAAGCAGCATAATAACACAGACTTTAATCCAGTTGTTTTCTTTAAGTTTTAAGTAAATGAAACTCAGGATATATGCAGGTATAAAGACAGAAGATGAAACTCATGCTAATCTTTATGAATCAAGAAAGACCAATTTTGCATGGCTTGAAAGCTAAATTCTTCTTGATAGGGGAACTTCCCAAAGCAAAATTTCACTTCAAACTGCTTGCTTGGGTAGTTGTGTAAACAGCTGTGAAAGCCTGTGTGGTATAGACACTTGAGAGTGCATTTCCAGCTAGCCCCGTGATGCTTGGTGGCCTGGCCAGAAGATGGCAAGCGTGTTTTGTGGGAGAACAGAACTGTGCCACGCAGACAGGTGTCCTGGTGGTGTAAGAATCAAACAATTCACAGTCAAGACTAGAAATGTTAACATTATTGACGTGATCCTTGTAAGGCTTGAACTGTGAGATAAAAAAAGACAAAACCTGTGATAATTTACAGCTGCATGTGCACAGGGGAAGGGAGGAAGTGCTCGGGGAGGCAAATCCCTCTGACCCCCCTGACATGGGATGTGCTCCTGAGGGATGCAGCAGGTGCCAGCCTTGCACCTCTGCTGCCCCACATTTAGTGTTTGTCTCTGTAACAGCAGGTCTGAAACAGCCATGGAAGAATCCCACACAGGTTACAAACAGTACCCAGCATCTCCTCCCAGCTCTGGGCTTTCTGACCTGAAATCTGCCCTCACAATGAGCAGGGGGTGTTCCTTGCCTTATGAAGTGACAGCGAATTACAATCTTCAGTTAATTATTTGCTTTGTTCTGCTATTTCTTTCTTTCTTTCCTTCCATACCTTTGGCATGGGGAGGGGCAAGGACAGGCATGCAGGGAATTTAGATACTGCTTTACAGCCTGGCACTTCTCTCTCTCAGCTATCAAAGAATTGCAGTTCCTGAATCCTTTCCAGAATGGCACACAGTCCTTTTACTTACTTAGAAGTAGAATTCTGTCTAGTGTTCCAGCCACTGGTAACTGGATAAAACTCTTTGTTTATCAACTCATTTTTGAGTTGGCTGGAAGTGCAAATTAGATAAAGCAAGATATCTGCTTCCCAGTAGGGGCTGAACATTCAGATTCTACAAAGCTAGATTCACTGACCTGGCATTCCCCACTGTGGAAATAGTCTCTGTAGGGAAGACTAAATTGAAGGGATATATTTACCACTTAGGGCAAAATGTTACGATGCTCATATGCCTCTGAACTTACTGGAAATCATGTCAGAGTTTTGGATCAGTACTGCAAGAAGTGTGATTTTCTAGCCAGAGAGCTTTAGTGTATTTGTAAGATAATCTGCTCTAGTAGAGAGCTGAGTTGCTGACACTGATTTTCATTTGTAGCCTTTAGCTGATCTATCAGATATCCTGGGCACAGGCCACTGGTTCCCCTAAGCGTCAGGACAGAGGTCTTAAACCTAATTACACTTTGTAATATGAACTGTTATAGGGACCAAAAGATTGGGTTGTGAAGATATAGGGAAATATTGCACAGCCATTTGTCAAAGGTTTTAGGCCAGATGAGTTGTATCGCTGTGATCCAGCTGATTTAAAGGCACAGAATGTTTCCCACTGCTGCAGACTGTTTTAGGGGAGCTATTGGAGGCCTCAGACAACATTTGAGCCACAGAAGTGGCTGAACATGATGGCTCAGACAAGTGGGGTTTGAGTATTGATAATGCTTGAACTGGATTCCTTGGACCAGGCCTGAGGGGCTGCATTCACTCATGGACCACAGAGAAAATGGATCCTCTGTAAAATGCTCCATTTTCTGTCATTGCACAGGGTGAGCTCAAACACTAATGCTGTTCAAACACTCCAGTCACTTTGGACACAGATGGACTCAATGATCCAATCTTTACAATTCTATGATTTTATGACTGCTTGTAGTGGAGCTAAGGAGTGGAAAAGAACTTTTGGGAAAGAAGGTGGATACAAAGAAAATAGGGCATACCACAAAGGGGAGAAAGGTTTTTTTTCCCCATGCATTTCCATTACGGTGGACTTTTGCTAAGCTGATTTTCATATGCACATTCTGAGAAGCTAAGAATGTAATGAACAAGGAATGAAACAGAAATTTTAGATGTTTCAGTAGTCAAAAGTGTGCATGGAAATGATACAGGAAGGATAGATTTCTTCTGCTTATTGAAAACACTGCAGCTTTGCCAGAAATTTCAAATATTCCTAACAAGGATGATGTTATATATGAGACTGAGCAAGAAGGACTTACCCTCTCATCTCCATATTTTTCATTTAAGATAAGATTTTTTTTCTAGTTTAAAGCATTGCAGCCTTCAAACAAAAACATATCCATACACCAGTTGATTTTTTTGAGTTTAAAATGACCAGTGGTGATAACATTCTCTGCATTCCTTCTGAGGGCAGGAAAAAGTGGATGGCATGATATGCACCAAAAGATTATTCAATTGAGTATTACAGAAAGCTTTCCATCTCCAAAGGCAGCTCAGCACAGTGATGAGCTTCCTAGTGAGCTGTGGAAATTCTACTATTGATGGTTTTTGTAACAGGAGGACAGGGAAGTAGCTATGAAGATTTATTTTTATGCCTCCTATCAGTGTATTGATTTACATAACATTCATAATTAATTTCTATATAGTAAATGATGGAGTGTTTCTGACATTTGTATTGTGCCACTGTGATGTGCTCTGTTCTATTCTATTTAGCTGCACAGTAACTCTTCAAGGTGCATTGAACTTTAAAAGGCATTCTGCTGGGAAAAAAAATCTGGAAGGGAAAAATACTTTTCTTCTACTGCCTTGGCAGTTCCTCTGTCCAGCTCAGTGTTTCCACACAAGCCATGTGCCAGGATTACTTTTGAAGAAATGTTCCAGGAATTGCACCTTTAATCTTGTCTGGCATGACAATTCTTACAAAAGGATTTATTTGCACTGTCAGCAAAAAATTATGGTGTATTCTCCTTTCTGAGAGCAAAATTCTTGGCCCCTACACAGGATCTTATTAAACAGGATTCACTCCCTACAGCTCAGTGCTGTGAGAAACCTTTGCAAAATTGCAGTGGATGATCCCCAGATGTTTTGGCCAGGGTGTCCACAGTGCTACTATGAGTCTCTCTCTCTCTCTGCTCACTCAGCTCTGAAATCCTTCCAAGAGGAGATAAAGTGGAGGGCTCACACTGGCTTTAGCAGGATTTGGATCAGGCCATCTGGCTAAACTTTCTTGATCTGTTTGAACCAATGGACTTCTGTGTTGCTGGTGAAATGGGTGGTCCCTGGTTTAATCCTTGTCCTCCCTTCATCCCAGCAGGGAGCTCTATGTGGCTTCACACTGAACCAGACTATGGACTGAGCATCCTTTTTCCCCATCCCCAGATTAGTTCCCTGATTTGCATTATCCCATGAACACACAACTGCAATTCCAGCCTGAGGAAGCAGATGGGATCACACACAAAAAGCAGGGATAAGGACAGATCCACTTGTGCCAGATCCTCCTCACTGAACATGTGTGAACATCCTTTGAAAACCTGTTTGTACTTTTTCATTATCAGTGTCCCAAAACCTTGCAGTTCACATATGGTAAAGATTGTAACTACAGGGACTAAGAGCTTTAGTAGCTTTTCCATTATCTTGCCTTGACTGGATGGAATATCTCTTGGGAGTCAGAATTGGCCTTTTAAAAAAAGAAACTATCAAAATAAATTTCAAACAAACAAACAAAACAAAACCAAAAACAAACCAAAAAACAAACAACCCTGAAAACTCCCAGTAATCCCTTTGGTGAGGCTCTTCACAGGAAAAAATAAGTGTCCTATGGTCAGACTGGCTCAAACTGCTAGCCCAAGAGGCCTGTGGGAACTGTGGGAGGGAGGAGAAAGCCATGGAAAGAGCTCAGTACATTAGACCTCAGAGTAATGCTTCTGAGTATCCAGGGCTGAGTGGCCCATCCCATTATTATTCTCTCCCTTGCTGCAGATTTTTGTAGCACTTTGTTTGGGCTTTTTTTTCCCCCCTAAGCTATTTTAAAAATAGAAACTGTCATAACTGGAATGCTTTTCTTCTTAGGTTGGAAGACAACAAATTATAATGTGCCACTGGAAAATGATGCATAGGTATGTGTGTTTATGAACCTTGCAAATTAATCTCTAGAAAATACGAAATAATTGTGGCTGTTGCCCAAAGTCTGTTATACAGGACCACCTATAGTGTTGATATTGTTACATCTTTGTTAAATGTTCTTAGGGACAGTTTGAACCACCATTCCTGTTCCCACCAAGTTATGTTGCTAGATTTAATCCATATTTCATTTCTGTCAAGATTTTTGTCTCAGCAACCAGCCTAATACACTAGCTTTACCTTTTCTTCTTTTAGGTTTTGTATATTGGAATAACATCCAGAATTTATATAATGGAATAACATTTAGCCATAAGGACTATGGCTATTGTCAGCTATTCTCAGATTATTAAGCTCAGTGGAATAAAGAAAACCAGCTGAATCTATGACAAATGGGGAAAGTTTCTCCAAAATTGGCATTATTTCTGTTTAATGACACAAAAATCAACCAGAGGTGTCAAAATCTAAATGCATTTCTTCAACTCTCAAGAGAAAGTTATTAGAACTACAGCTGTTTACCTTCTACTGTAACAGCAGGCATTGCATTAATAACAGTGATTTGTATAAATTCCAGCAATACTGTGGCATGCACTGCATGGTCTGCAATCTGTGCATATTCAGTTCATTTCAGATGGAAGGTACCTGGGGGTGATCTCACCTTAGTTGATGCAAATCGACTGATCTGAGGAATAGAATTTGAAGCCCTTTTATCTGAAATTAAACCTGACAGGATTTTATGTTTCTAATATAAACACTAGAGAGACAGGTGACAAACATTACTTAGCAAGATACAAATATGTGCATAACAGAAGCTGTTTTTCTTACCTGTGGCAGTTCTGAGCCCTCAATGCTTGTGCTGTCCAGTGGAAACTCCACAGCTTTCAATAGATTTCTCTGTTTTCTGAAAAATCTCCTACTACAAGCCCTCCTTCTCTTGTTGCATTTGTCATTCCAGTCACTATCAAATCTTAACAGCTCTTTTAAAGGAAGGAATCAAAAATATACAGGCATTATACCATATAATATAATCAGATTTGAAAGCATTTTCTTTTGTAGCTCCCATATTTCCTTGTGCTCTTTCTCATTATATTTAATATAACTTCTCTTTTAAAATATATTGTGTGCAGCATGTCCTTCTGTGAGATCCAAGATGCACATTGGGAGCTCTCTAACAGTCGCAAAAGGCAGCAGAGTGGGGAATTACAGGTCATCTAAACCTGGCTGGGATAATAGTGTTAACCAGTAGCACATAGAGAACATTCCTGGGTTGGACTAGGGGGATTAAACAACATGAGCTGATTATGCTAATTTTCTTCATCTCCTAATGTCTTTGGATTTCTTCACTGAAGCTGAAAGAAAAATTCCCAGTCATTTATGTCTAGAGATATTTCAACCTTCATTTCCCAGAAAGATATCTGCGTTATATGATAAATACATAAATACAAGATAAATATGAATCTGTTCTCCAGTCAGCCAAACACTTTGCTTGCAAGAATTCAGAATACAACAGTAAATGTTGGGTTACACAGACCTGGTTTTAGTGACAATAACCACTGCAACAAAGTTTAATACACTGTTACTTTTGCTAGTACCAAATACCTGGCAGCTTTTCACTATGATGTGAGAGCAGCAAAGTGAGTAATTTACTTTCATTGGCTGCACATTTTCTCATTCAGGCTGTTTTCAAACTCACATAGTTTTCACATTACTTAAGCAATTAACCACACGAAACCTCTTGTTCTCACTTCTTTGTCTCCAAAATGTAATATTCCACCAGACAAGCCCATTAAGTCCCCATCCTGGGACACATTATCACCTCTGCTGCTGTGTAGGCAGAGGTGGTTGGAGCAAGGACCAATTTGCTGTTTTCTAAATGTTCCCTACTTCCATATGTGCTGAGACATCAATAGAGTTGGAAAATAAGGAGTGAAATAAGCTGAACTGTAACTGGGAAGAGAAAGAAAGCCTCCTTCCTTTCCTATTAGCTGCTTTTTACCATCGTCTTCAATGTAAAGCTGGAAGATCTTAAGCAAGCAGTTACAGCAAGATATGAACCATCGTCTTCAATGTAAAGCTGGAAGATCAGCTTAAGCAAGCAGTTACAGCAAGATATGGGAGCCAGCAGATTTTTAGGATTAATTTATCCCATAATGGGCTATTCAAAGCAAATGCTGATCACTTAAGAAGACAAGGTCCCATACCCAAGTGCAATGTATGGTATCTTAGTCCCTTGAAGTAATGAGAATTTTGCAACTGAATTCACTTGGGCAGGTTCTTGTGTTAATGCTTCCATTCCTGCCACTTCTTTTGCCCGCTGGAGCCAGTTCCAGGATGGCATGTATTTTCTGGGAAGCTGTTCTCCTGCAGCTCTGACTCTTGCTGGTGCAATGTGGTTCCATGTCACTTGATGGATGTGAGCCTTCAGAACCTTATTCTGCTGCTCCTCTTCTCCACAGAATAATGGCAGATCTGTGTCAGGGGATGTTTGGGTTGGATATCAGGAAGGCTCTTCACCCAGAGAGTGGCTGGGCACTGGAACAGGCTCCCTTGGTCACAACGTCAAGCTTGTTCAAGAACCCTTTGGACAATATCCTCAGGCACATGGTGGGACTCCTCAGGTTGTCCTATGCAGGGCCAGGAGCTGGACACAATGATCTTTGTGGGTCCTTTCCAACTCAGGATAATCTGTGATTCGAATGCCTCTCATCCACTGTCTTTGCTAACTTGTCAGGTGCTGCAAAAACTGTGATGGATGAGGATTGTTGACATGGGACAAAACCAAGCTCCTACTGAGGCTTTACTTGCTTTTAAAGTAAAGCAGAGGCAGGGGAACAGTGGCTCCCAAGTGGGGGTACTGAGGCTGCAAGGTGCTGTCTCCAGCTGCTGATGGGTGCAGGAACAGGTACAGCACTCTGCAGCTGCACCAGCTGTGTGGGCTCTGGAGAAGAGGGAGAGAAGCACAGGTGAGAGTGAGTTGTGCCATGAGCTGTGTCCTCACTGCTCTGTTGGATGGCTTCTGAGGAGCAGAGTCACCTGCCTGCACTGGTCACCTTTAGGTATGTCCCACACAAGCTTCTGCATCTTCTTAGTCCTTGCCCAGCCTCTCTGTCTCAGCTACTGCAGGCTTGGAGTGGGATCTGAAAGGCCTCCAGCTGGAATGCTCCTCGCTCCTGTTTCTCCAGTGCCCATCCAGGAGAAGAACTGAAGTAATTGTATACAACAGCCTCAGCCTCCTGAGATGGCTGAACAGAGGAGGTTGGTATTTCTCCCCTGTAACACATGGCTGACCTTAACACTGTGGATAAAATTATTACAGAAAATCACCTGACAGCTTCACCTGTGCCTCTTTATGTATATTATCCTCTTCAATGTAACATATTTCAGTTCCTCTGTTGCTTTCCCAGAAACAAGTGGAAACCACTTTAAGCAGTAAGAATAAATTTGTATAAAATCCCATGTTTTCAGATTGCTTTTAAACCATCTGAGTTGCTAATATGATATGAATATGACTTGGACACGAACTTCATTGCTGATAATAGAAAATAAATTTGTAGTGAACTAATTTAGTATGGGATATTTCTGTCAATAAACAAGAAGCAGAACATTCCACCAATTTATAATTTGTAAAACTGAATGTCTACAGCAAAGGCTGGGAAAACTGCTTTCTTCTTTCCCCCCAAGGTGTCCTAAAAACTAACAGAACTATGATAAAAAGTAACAGTCTCATTTTTGTATATAACCAAAATCCCACTTCTGGGATTGAATTCAGCTGAGGCACTAACGAATTCCTCCATAACATCAAAAATTAAGCCTGAACAACTGCATTTTAGTGGGATCTTTCTGCCTCTGATGAGAGAACACAAAAAAAAAAAAAATCAGTGTCAGTCCAAGGTTCAGTTAGAATATATTCCAGGGCAAGGAAATTTAGAAACTAGCAAGTCTGAATCCACCACACAGTACAAAAATGTCAGAGATTCATAATAACTAATCAAATATGCATAAAGGTATATTGTTCCTTTCAGCCCACTATGCACAGTAAAGTGATCATTTTAAAATTAAGAATGTTTTAAGACAGTTAATGGTAAAGATACCATGTATTTTCACAGGAAAAATATTGACAGTAGGTTTCACTCCCCCTCATCATTTTCCCTCCTTCAGAACTGGCAAAAATAACATGAAATGTCAAGCACAACATCAAAATAATTCAAGGATGATTTACTGTTCCTAAAACATTTGTAGCCACATAAAGCATCAATTTATATATTAGTGCCTGTACATGTGGCTGACTGTGAATGCAAGCCAGAGCACATTCCTAAATCCAGCTGTTTCTCTTGCTGCTGCTGGCCAGAAGTGTGAGTGGAGGGGGTCATCAGAGAAAGGCTCTGGTGTGCTGGTGGAGTTGCTTCATTAAGATTCAATACTGAGGCTTCAATTGTGAGAATGAAAAGACAAAAAATAATTGGCAAAGTCAGTGAATGCAGGAAGGAGGGGGAAAGGAAGCTAATGGGGCTTCCTGCAAGGTTGTGAAGCTGAGAATGAGAAATGTTACATTAATGAAGTTGATGGTGAAAAGGAAGTGCTCAAAAAAGGAAGAAACAAACGACACCCAGTTTAGAAAGTGTGGGTGGCAGGAAGAACAGTGACACCATTAGTCACAGATAAAAGAATTGAGGGGACAAGAATGTTAAGAAAGATGCTGAGTTCAAACACTGCTGCACTGTGACTATGCAGTTGTGTAAAAACCATTCAGTGAAAGGATCTTCTCATATGCCAAGGAGAGATAACTGTCTTCATTCACAAACTTCAGAGGTTTCGGAAAAAAGTTTCCCTACTGCTTACACATGCAAGATGGAGTTATACAGCAGGAACAGATGAATCTGGGATAAGGTCAAAGAAAAGTGAGTATGAGTAAATATTACATTATGTTGTATTGAAGAATAGAGTAGAATAGAGCAGAACAAAATGGGGTAGAATAGGCAGTTTTGGTTGGAAGGGACCTACAGTGTTCATCTAGTCCAACTGCTTGACCACTTCAGGGCTGACCAAGAATTAAGGCCTGCTGTTAAGGGCTTTGTCCAGATAACTCTTTAACTCTGACAGGCTTGGGGCATTGGCTACATCCCCAGGAAGCCTGTTCCAGAGTCTGACCACTTTCTTGGTACAGAAGTGCTTCCTAATATCCAGTCTCTTCCTACCATGAGGCAGCTTTGAACCACTCCCGTGCACCCTACCACTGGCAGGATCCCAGGGAGGGGAGCTCAGCACCTCCCTCACCCCTTGCCCTGCTCAGGAAGCTGTTAGGGAGCAATGGGGTCACCCCTCAGCCTCCACTTCTCCAAATCAGACAAACCCAGAGCCCTCAGCTGCTCATCACAGGACACCCCCTCCAGCTTTTCCACCAACTTTCCTGCCCTCCCCTGGATGCATTCAAGGACCTTCACATCTTTCTTCACTGGTGGGTCCCAGCACTGCACACAGAGCTCCAGCTGAGGCTGCACCAAGGCTGAACACAGCAGGATAATCACCTCTTGTTCCTGGCTGGTTGTGCTGTGTTTGTGACAGGATGGATGGGGATTGCCCTCTTGGCAGCCAGGGCACACTGCTGGCTCCTTTTGAGCTGCTGCTGAACAGCATCCCTGGATCCTTTTCTTCAGAGCTGATCTCCCAGTCTACACTTGTGCCTGGTGTTATTCCACCCTAGGTGCAGAATCTTGCAATTGGAGTTTTTAATTTCAATCCCACTGCAATTATAGTATATTATATGATATCAATATATTTTTGCTGGACAAGATAATCAAGTATCTGGCTGGTATAGACTAATTTGGTATCATAATTCTCTTGGGATCTAGAAGAAATTTTTAAAATTAATGTAAGTGATTTTTCATTGAAATTACTTTTATTTTTACAGATTTATCAAGCAAACGTTCAAGTTCTCTATTTTGAATGATTGCATAAAGGTCTGGGTGTTTAATGGTCTTTAATTTGAAATTAAAGAGGAATACAGAGACAGGCTACTTTGGAAACAAAATCTGATAAACAGTTTTGAGCTTGTGCTTCTTTAGCTGTACTGAAATGCCAGGATCAGCATGTAGAAACATTTCCTCCTTGTAAAATAATACAGATTTCTCCCTCATTTGTTGAGGATATCATCTTCCGAGCTTCATGGTCTACAAATAACATCACATGACTACAGAATAATAGCCCTGTGGAAAATTGCTTAAGAGTTAAAAACACATGTTCTTTGTCCCAAAACCTCCCTCATTATTGTCACAGGCAAAACATATGACAGATAAAAAAGATTTTTAAAGTAAATGGGGAAAAGAAGGGGGGATTTTCCAAACTTTCATCAAAAGGCCTGGCTGTGCATGTCACTGTTAGGCATGCTGCACCCTGTTTGTTTGTGTTTGTGAACACATATTTTCTTTGGATAGGGCTGACATTTTTTAAGATCATGATTTTTCTGTGCTGAAAAATGGAGAAGGTGCTCCTCCTTTGCCTGTATCTGTCTCGCATGAGATTAATTTTGTGTACTCCACAATGGAAACCATAAGGACTCAAAAAATTAATGAAATCACTAAAACACATTCTTCTCTGTCACGCTTTCCCCTGCTCGTCTCTGCATGAGAGCTGCCCTTTATCGCCTCCAGAAGGAGCTGTTCTGTAACGTGCCATGCTTTTGAGGAAAACCCCACCGAGCTGTGGTTGGGTGGCTGCTTGAAGATGGGCTTTAGAACTGAATTTGCTACAGGATTCTGAGTAACCAGGTGAGAGGGGTGATTTCAGCAAAGAGGTAGAGATCACATTGCTAACGAGACCATTCTCAGCATGCACAGAGAATGTCTGCATGACCAGAACAATCTGACCCTCTTTAAGGGGGGTAAAAAAGACCATGTGAGTTGATCATTGTCTTAGGAAGTAGTTTACTTGGGAAATATATAAAATATATAATTTTATATATAAATAATATAAAAGAAGATATGCATATTGTAGTAATAGTCATTACTAACCTACATAATTTATATTGATACATAGTTTCAAGCACACTTAAATAATGGAAATATTTTTAAATCTACCTGAAACAAGATACTGTATGTTTGAGCTTAACATCTTTATTTGCTGTTACAGAGAGATGATGGTCTCTAGTCAACTCTGTATAGGATTACAGCAAAGCTGAGGCTTCAGGATAGATATAATTGCTACTATTAACTTTTTAAAACCTATTGCACAGTGGGGAGTTGCTTTGTCAATTTTAAACTCAGTTGGGGCTATTGGATGGACAAAGCTTTAGTGCCTTGGACTCTTTTTACTGAATTTTTTACAGCCATTTTTAGAAGGCTTTAAAGCCAACTCCGGCTGCTTGGCACATGACCTACATGACCTACAGTGGGACTTCAATGGCTTTGAAGGCAGGATTAACTTGTCCCAGTGTGGGCTGCGTGCCAGACCTGTGTGTCAGACCACACAACAGGGGAAGCGTGCATCACAGATCACGGTGCAAATCTGCAGCTGCAGCTTCTGCAGGGGCTGGACGGCCTCGGGCACTGCTGGGCACCCCCAGCGCGCAGAGCAGCTCACCTGCCCCTTGCAGCAGCTGTGGATGGCAAAGGGCTCCAGGATGCCGCTGGCAAACAGCCACAGCACCCAGCGGGCAGAGCAGGAGCCAGCAATGGGGCTGCACAGCGAGCTCCTGACTCGGGGCTGCCACAGCACAGCACGATCAGAGGGAATCGAACGAGGCAAGCCTCACATGCAGAGGGTGCAACTGGGCAGGTCTTAAATCACTGATCCACTGTGATGTGTTTTCACTGCTTGTAAAATAAAATATATAAAAAAGTATAAAATAAAGTATAAAAACAAAGTACCTTCTTCCAGAGAGAATGAATCCACTGGTGTCTATCTGCCTCTTCAGAAGTATGAAGTGCTATACAAACATGTTGCCAGAATGGCAGGAGGAGAATTTACCTGTGTGAGTCCTTGATTGCTGTGTATCCTTGTCACTGCCATTTCCTAATGGCTGGGCATCAAGGTTATTGATAGGATGGTCAGTGCCAGACTCCTTTGGCACAAAGCTCTCCAAGTCAGGGCCCTATTTTCTTATTTCCTCACAATATTTGCAGCAGCTGCAGCAAGGAGACCTCTGTGGAGACTTTGAACTAGTAAAGCAAACAGAAAAACACGGCTTGTAATTTAATCCACACAGATGATTATGTATGAAATATTCGTGAATATGTGTATGTTCTGCCATATTTCAGCCTACCAAATTTTATCTATTCGGCATTAATTCTATACTTCCGCGTAATTGGATCCTTACAGAACATCTTTCTACATACTGAGCCAAGTTTTTCCTTTTTCATTTTATGATTACAAAGGAATCCTACACAGGCTGTAATTTTTTTTTGTTAAGTCTTCTATTGAGCAATTCCCTTCCTGATTATTTGCTGAGAACATGATATAAAAAGAGAAGTTTCAGTCAGATCTTCCAAAACAAGACAGAACACGCCCAGAGGTAAAGTGCATGCTCAAGTAGAATTTGAAACAAGTTCTGTAACATACTTCAGGCATAATTTCATATTTTATATAAGAAATGCAAATTTCTACATAATCTTGGCTGCTTGTGCTTCAGTTGCACAGAGCTCTTGTAAGAGTTCATGGAGATATCATTAGCTCTGCTGTAGATATGTATTTTAGCTTAAACGTCACCAGAAATCCATTAACATGGAAAATTTCATTATGTTGACAGTTTGGAAGTCTGGCACAGTTCTTTAAAAACACTCCTCAAAATATTAATTTATTAATTTGACTACAAACAATATTTACAAATAGAGCTGTAAAGTCAAAATTGGCACATGGCACCAATCTACTCTCTAAGTGCCTCTGACCTTCAAATTAGAGTACACATAGCCCTAAATTTTCAGTGTCTCTGTTGCTGTCTGATCTTATATGTGGTGATGATTCCCCTAATGTCATTTAATTTGATGAGGTAAGCAAACCTAAAAGCTATGTGTAAGCAGTTTCAATCACCCTTCCATAGAGTAAAACTCTGATCTGGGCAATCATTAATAGTTTTAATGATGCTCATGATAACAATGAGCTTTTGAAAGCTCAAGTCTAAAGTTCACATAATAGCTCCTTTTTTGTTGTTGTTTCTTCATGTAAATTTCTTGTCATTGTGACTACAATCAAAACCTTTAGAACATTGACAGAATGTACTTTAAAAGCCCCAAACTCCTCAAGAATTATAAAAGTGGGAGCATAACCTAAATGGTGTTTTGTAAAGATGAAGCAGTACAACTTTTTAAGGAAACTTCTGATTTAGGTGCAGTCTGTAGTCTCACTTTAAAGTGACCAGTGTCTTCTATTTAGTGAATGTAAGCAAGACCTATGGGTAAGTGGAAAATGAGACAGGACTGGAATAAAAAAACACAGAATGATTTTGATGCTAATTCTCTGCAGCAATTCCCAGCTTATAGATGTGTTAAAACATTGTTTTTCTTGAATTCTATCTCCAAAATCAAGTATCTGTGTTTATAGATTTCTCTGGCCAGCCACACTTTGGTAATGAAAATACACAACCACGGAAGCAACAACTTCAACTTTTTGTGCTGTGAAAAACCAAAGGAAATTTTCATTGTTGGGAAAGTAACATTCTTCTGTTCTGAAACTCTTCACATGCATTTTGTGGTGTCTGACATACACTGTCAATTTAACAAAAAATGACCTTTTCTATTACTAGATCTCAGATTGCATATTCTAAAAAAAATCACCTCATATCTTGGTTTTCTGGGTTATGTGCAGTGTTAAACTGCAAAGTTTCAAATCACAAATTCATTGTTTCTGTGCCTTGGGAAGTATTTACTTTAAAGTGAGTTCAGTAAGCTCATAAAACTGCAAAGAGGAAGAGGTAATATACACAAAGAACACAAGTGAAGACACAGTGCATTTTGTCATACATTTTGAAGAGTTTGTTCTTTCTTCACATATAATCACACAATTATCTTGCATTGGGAGGGACAAAAATGAGGAAAAATTGTGTTGCAGTGACTGGTATAACCACTGCTATGTAACTGATCATTTACTTGACTTGTAGCAATGCCAAGAGCAAAACTTCTGGCCATGATTCCAGTTGTACTTTTAAGTACAGCAATCTCCAGTTTGGAGGCTTCTCTGGAGGACACCATATCCCCAGTACATCTGCAGATGAACATTTGCCTCCAGTCCTTAACACTGTGTCTAATTACCACCTATATTTGTCAAACACAATGTGCTTTGGAGCCCTCCACAGCAATAATTTTGTAAACCACTTAAAAATCACATTTGTGAGTGGCAATACAACAGCAAATAGCAATGTTTGATATCAGTAAATTGCTCCTCTGGTGCATCATGACTACAAACTTCTAGAAAAGTAGTTGCTTCTCCTTCAGTTGCAATTCATGTGCAAAGACTATTTTTTTCCTTTTCTCTCCAAAATACACAGTTTTGAGAAAATACCAGTTGTTGTTCAGATAATAATTTGTACTGGCAAGAGCAGTTTATATTCCAGAATAATTTGAGAGTAGAGGGTATAAAAGAATGCGATAAATATGGATGAAGTTATTCTGGTCTGTGGTATTTACCTTCTGACACATCTCATAGAAGATGCAGGTTCCCTTGTTCTGCACAAATCAGCCAACCAGCTGAGAGTCCATGCATTGAGCTCATGTCCTCTTGTCCTTTGGGTTTATTTCCTGAAGAGCAAGCACTCTACTGAGCAGGTTAAAAATCCTATCCAGGGTTTGCAGTAGAAAAAGCAGAGTTAATACAAGTAAAGTAGCATCTGGGGACACGTAGTATCTGTGCTTTAAAGGTGTTTTTGAGTAAGCCCACCTACTAAAGCTTATGCATCTGGAAGTTAAGCATAGTCACTCCCAGTTAAGTCATAGTCACTCCCAGTTCCCTTTGCAGTCTGTGCAGATACCCAGGCACCAGTAGAGGGTGGTTAAGCTCCTTACTGGACAAGCCTCTAAGCTAAATCAAGTGAATTGTCTTCCACAGGTGTCTGCATCCCTCCCCACCAATACTGGGAGGCCAGACACCTCTGCACCCACACCTGCAATTAGATGCTACCATGGATATCTGCAAAGCTAGGTGTGCAAATATGAGCTGGTTGCTCTACTCTCTCTTTATAGTCCATGGAAACCTGAAGTTCAGGCAGTAAAGCCCAGAAGGAAAACTGCAGATGAGCCAGACTAAGGAGACTGATAGAAAATATACAAGCGTGACTCAGGGTCAAAACTGTAAAAATTTGTGTTGCTGCTCCAGATCACGTAGGCTGCAGGGAGTAAGAGGTGAGGCAGCACAGAGCTGAAATGCAAGAGACAGATGCCTGGCAGAGATCACTGAGGTGAGGCAGTACTGAAGCAGAGTAATAAAATAAAATCAATAGCTTCTTGGATTACACAGTTGTAAAGAAACCAGGCAGGACAGACTCTGTCCTTCCTATGAGCAAGCAGTCCTAGATATTGAAGAGCATTGTTGGGGGAAAAGTTTTTTAAACATAAGATCTTTACTTCTTGTAGTTGTGCAGACATATAAAAAGACTGGAATAAGGCAAATAAACAAATAGAAATAGAAATATAAACTTGCAGTTCATTTTGCTGTTAAAACTAGACTATAAACTAAAACTAGACTATAAACTGACTGGTTATGGAACATTACACTGAGTGATAGAAGTGTCATAGCTCCACTGAGCCTCTTTGCTTCCAGGCAGCTAAAAGTTTGGTGTTGCACTTAAAATCCTCTGTTTGTTTATCAAATACAAATATCTACAGAATACACAAATCCCCACAAAGGCAATTTATTCCCTTCCCATCTGTTATTTCTTTCAGAAGAAAAATCATCTTCAAAAGAATTCCTGTATAGCAGGAATATATTCCTAAGGAAGATAGGTCAATAAATCAATAAATATATTTTCAGTTGTTGTAGAGCTTTTCAAGACTAAATGCAAATTCTATACATTTACTCATCCCCTGTATGTAAAGACCATAATTCTAGGACAGAGAGCAAAAGAGAAAAACAAGAGTACAATAGTGGCCTACTGTGTTGATAATGAATGGATGCAAGACTGATCTGTCCTTTGTTTTATTTAAAAAGATCAGAGCAAATAACAATTCAGCCACTCTTAACAGTGGTACTGCTCTGTCTGAGAGAACATGGGTCAAAGTGTTTCAGCACTACATTCCTCCATGGGTTACAAAGGCACTGGAAAATTCAAGTTAAATATAAGCAGCTTAAAAGCAAGGTAAATCCCTGGATTTCACAAGTGAGGTTCAGTGGCAGCAAGCATTCTCCTTTATGAACAGGACTGTTTGCTTGTTTGGAAGATGTTAGAGTGGATACCACTCTAACATCTTCCAAACAAATGGCTAAGGGTGTGAGAGAATCCGGAAGCATTGGTTCTGATGTTGTTCATGTTGTCCCTCTAGTTCACAAATCTACCTCTGACAGTGATTGCTACCTGATCTTTGCACAAATGCAAGAAATCCAGGGCAGGTAGGTATGGAATAACCTGCTTTCCATAGAAAGTGGCTCATAACTAGAATTTGGCTTCACTACTGACTCATAATGTTCATTCTCTTTTCCAACCTTTTCTCATTTAATTTTGATAACCATTTTGCTAAACATCTCATCATGTTCTGACTCTTTAGCTTCAGAGCAATTTTTAAGGTCTTTTACAAGGCCAAATTTCATACCCTGCATCTTGTTTTATAAAAATTCTCTCAGCAACAGCCCAGAAAACAAGGGGCGAGGACATCAAGAGAACACAGGGAATGGAGCCAAGACACAGGGCCCAGAACCTCATATTTTGTTGCAATGAATATTGACAGTTTTCTGCCCCTGCCTGTAAGATTGGGAGAATTCCTTCTGTCAGCTGCTTGTCCAGGTCTCCTGGATAAGGCTGTGTATGCAAAATTTGGGAAGGGAACCAGGTTTTTTCTTTAGTATGCTTTAAAATATACTAAAATTTATTGCAATTATCATCTAAATTACTAAAACATCATACATACTAACTATCACAGAATGCATGCTAAAATTATAACATGTGCAATAGCCATTCCTTACCTGCAACAGCTGGGTATCAGCTTCACTGGGTCAGTTGGAATTTAGTGCCAAGGCAAGGCTTCTTTCCATGTGCTACTGCTCTGTTCACCCCCCTGGTACAGCAAGCACTCCCAGGGCCTGCCAGCAGTGAACTCTCAGTGACAGTGAAGCAGAACATCAGGCTGTGCCTTGTACCCGCCAGCTGCCCCTGACAATTCAGATCGTTTCTAGTCTGACACAAAATGCTGCTGTTCAGGAAGGAGCTCAGGGTGTTGTACTCCCCAAGACACTGCAAAGCAGTGGCTTCTGGTCATTACTGATCTATTTCACATTTGCATCTGGTTTTCTGGAGTGAAGAAGATTCTTTTTATAAATAAATTCTTTTGCTCCTCTCATATCCAATTTGATATTAGGTTGGATACAATACTAGGAACAGTTGGCTGGAGTAACTCATCATTATTTACCTGCACAGGAGTCAGTCATGCAGGCATAACATGCATACTCCAATTCTTTGCTGTGAGTGGCCAGTTACTGTAAAAGTTCTCTACCTTGTAACTCTTATCCTTGGGAAGTTATTTGCTTTTTGCTAAAGGATATGGGAATCAAGACTTTCAAAATTTTGATATTTATCAATCCATATAGAAATACAGAGGTTAATTAATTACAAACAAAACCACCAAGACATAAAACATGTTAAAAACGCCATTTGATTTAATGGTGGATTTAGCAAATCACAGTCACTTGCAAATTTGGAGATTTTTATATCTCTGTAGTTATTATGAACTGCCTATAGCTTTTTCTTCCCATTTCTGAGTGAAATATTAGTGCAAACTATCATCATGATCTTACACACCACCTGTTTCTGCTCATTTTCTCATCTTTTCTGTCATCATACATCTCCTTATTTTACATAGATTTGTATGTCCTCTACAAACAATTAAATAAATCATGTAGGCAATAGAACTTTTGATGATCTCAATGAAACAGTGGAAGTTGTCTGAAATTTAAACAGACAGTAATTTAATATTCATTGCCACTCTCAGAATGAATTAATCCAACAGTTATATCTGCACAGCAGCTATTCAACAGGAAACATCTAAATGTGGATTCTAATACATTCTGAGTATTAGTAATTTTTTTTTTATTTGAGGGGATATGCACATGTGACCTTCAGGAAAGAGTTAATTTACTGGTTTAGATGACCATCAAGCTTCCAGACAGTGAAGATACAAATAATTTTACAGTAAGACATTGGTTTTTTTGGCACCTCACACCTGTTTATTTCCTTCTTTAAAACTATCTAGGTGATAGAATCAGTTAATTAATTGGCATCCAAAATTGTATTCTTAGAACTCATATGATTTTTTAAATTGAATTTTCATAAAAGAGTTTAGGCTATAAAATTTTACAATTATTCACAGGGGCCATCACATTATCATGATATATAATCATATTTGCTTTTGTATAACAAGACAGCTTCAAACAGCAACTTAATTACCAAGAAATTAGGGAATGGAGATTGAAAATTGCACTGAAGATTTCAACACAAGTTGTCATGGTTACTTCTGGAAAAAGAGGGGACCAGCAAGTAGCAACTGGACTGGGGAAAGCCTCTAAAAAGCAGCCATGGGCCCTTCTAAGGTAACAGATCAGGCACAGCCAGGCTGAGTATGTTAACAGGGTAGTGTGGGTGGAAGACTTCTAGAGTAGAAAGTGAGAGAGCCAAAGAAAGTAAGAGGCTGATGTAAATGAAGAGCAAGGAAAACAGAGAAATCTGTGATGTCAAACTGCCTGAAAACCTCAGGGGGGATGTAACAAAGCTTTTGTTCATGACCTCTTTCATTGAATGTGTAAATAGGCTGAACAACAGCTTGGGCTGCCCTTTTGGTGGTATTTCATTCTCATCTCCTGTGACTAATTAGCTTTGCTCATTAGAAGTAAACAAGATCAAGGGGCAATGTGGATAGTGGTGACGGTGATGTTCTATAAAGCATGAGGGAGCAGCAGCCTCAGATACAGCAAAACATTTTCAAAATGGGGTCACTATAGGTCATCTCATCCATTTCACCCCACAAAGTGGTGGATGGCTCCAAGGCCCTAACCCAGCTTGTTGTAAGGTTTGAGACCTTTACCTTTCTTTCATGTTTCAAAGGAGGGCAATGGTATCATGTCCTTGGTGTGACACACCACCCCAGACCTTGGCAGCCAGACGCAGGTGCTGGGCAAAGGTGCTCCATGGCACCCACGTGTCCAGCTGGCTCCAGAGCTGGGCAGGAGCCGCTCGCTCCTCACTGTGGGGTGGCTCCTCATCAGCCACCCCACACCCTGCTCAGCATTCTTATAGACCCAAAAGCCAATCTTACACACCTGGAAGTATGTCTAAGTACCCCCTGATGAGAGTCACAGCTTTACACTGATGTTGGAGACCCTCTGTACAGCAGAAATTACCAGAGAAAATTTTGTACCACCCAGTCCTTTTTTGGGAGAGATACAATAGAAAACAGCTAAGTTGGCTCAATAAATATAAGCTATATATGCTGCTTTCCTCTGACAGTCCTGACCCTCTTTTGGAAGATTTCTCTTCTTTCATACATTCCCCAACATATTTTAATGCAGTTAACTAACTGAAACAGTTCAGTGCTCCTTAACTAATTTACAAGCATGATTTTTTTTTTTTTAATCTCAAAGGATGTCCTGATCTTTATCTTTTCCAAGTAGAACACAAATACTGGAGAACAAAGAGCAAAATTTTCCATTATGTTTAGTGTGAAAAGTTCCAGGACTCATTGAAGAAATGTTGTGAACCATATATTATCATTGTGAGAAGAATTACAGTAAACACCTATATTTGGCTCTTCAAACTCAAAAGAATAACTAAGAGATTGTCTAAGGAGAATTAAGAGCTTGACTAAGATAAGACTTCATTTAATTGTTATATGAAGCAGAATCCCATCCTGTAGAAAATTACCCTTTAGAAAGTCATTCCAGTTGTTATTATTTTAACTGCTTAAATAGAACTCCAATTCTGACTAGTGCTGGCTTCAAGATTTGCCATACATCAATATACATGGGTGGCTGTGACTGTATTGTATAATTTTATTGTGTGCTGAAAATGCTGTTTTATAAAGCAAGTGTCTTAGAGACTATGTTTAAACTCACAAACTTTCAATTAATAAAGTGAATAAATTGATCTTTGAAGTCACTTATCAACCAACATTTTTCCAAACCTTTACTAATTTTCCCAATATTTTTTTTAACTATGTGCAATTTATCCTAGAATGAGGACACTGTAGCTGAATACAATATTCTGAAAGCATTTACCCTGAAAGACAGATGAGACAGAACTTCACATCTTGTATTTGATAACCTTGTGATTATAGTTCAAAAAAACTCACTATCCCTTTCAGGCACAGTGTTCCAGATGGAGCTTACTTCAGTGATTGTCTACCACGATCTTCAGGTTTGTTCAAACTTCACATTGTGCCTTCTCCTTCCTGAAAGTTAAAAGCATGGAACAATTTACACAAGAAAGACAAGGAGCAGAATAGATCTTGACACTGTGTAAGCACTGTTCAGCAGTAACTAAAACATCCCTGAGTTATCAACAGTTTTCAGCACAAATCCCAAACACAGCCCCATACCAGTTACTGTGAAGAACTTTAACTCTGTCCCTGACAAAGCCAGTGGAGTCTAAGCCAAAAATTGTCTTCAAATAATTTCTATGCATGTGATTGTACAAAGCATGTGATGGTACAAATGCACGTGATTGTACAAAGCTCTACAAGGAGGGAAGTGGTGATGGTGAGAAAGATCCTTTGGCTGCACTTGATCTCCTTTAAGTTCTTAAGCTCGGAGAGCAACTTTTTACACAGGCAGATCATGATAGGAAAAGGGGCAATGGTTTTAAACTCTTAAAAGAGGAAATATTTAGATTTGATGTCAGGAAGGAGCGCTTTACTCAGAGGGTGGTGGGGCACTGGAACAAGTTACCCGGAGAAATTATGGATGCCCCATCCCTGGAAGTGTTCAGTGCTAGGTTGGAAGGGACCTTGAGCAGCCTGGTCTAGTGAATGACATCCCTGCCCATGACATGGGAGTTGGAATGAGATGTCTTTCAGGTCATTTAACCCAAGATATTCTGTGATTCTATGATTATTATTCTAAGACTACAGCAAGTTCTTCTTTTATTGCTAAATTATAAGATCTTACTCATTTTTTTGCACTATTGCAATAAATAATGGTAATTTAACCTCCTAAACTTGTTTTACATTAATATTTTAGACTGTAGATGTAATTTTTAATTTTAGAAAATGGTCAATATATTTCAGGGCTCCTTTTTTGAGTGAGCATTTCTGTTTCACACTATGGATTTCTCCATCTGCCAGCACACAAAGGACTATAGGGTCATCCCCTAGCTGGGCTAGCAGGATCAGAGAAGCCACTTGTTTTTCAGAAATGTGAGGCAAAATAAAAGTAACTTGTGCTCTCTGGGGCTATTTATCTGCAAGTTACCTAGAAATTTGGACCTGCATAGGTCAAAATACACTACTTTATATAAAAATATAGTCCTTAACTAGTAAAATACAAACTGTGTGTAGTTGCAATTTATGTTATGGATTATCATCCTTTAAATCTTGATATCACCTTAGCTAACAATATTCACCTTCACACTGGGCAGAGAAGTCATCCTTAATAGAAAGATCCTTCATTAATATTCTATTATTCGACCACATGAAAATACAATTATTAAATGTACACACATTATTTATATAGGATGTGGGCTGCAAAGTATTTCCTGCCAATATCCACAAAAAGACTTGTGTCTCAGCTCTGCAGTCCCTAGAAGGCCTTGCAGAATTCTCTTAAAGAGAATTGGGTGGCATTTTTCTGCTGCTTTCTCCATAAACTGTCTTCCAGTTTTTAAGGTTGAACTTATCTAACTTTCTGTGTAATATTTTTAACAATTTCCTTCCAGTTTTGTCAGCTGGTGTATGAGCCATCTCTATTAATTTGGTCACTCATAAATCATATCATATTAGGAGAAAATTAGGCTGTCAGCAAAACCCCTAAGAAAATACAGGGAAACTTCTGCATTTTTCAGAATATTTTGAGAAATATGGATTCCAGCAGGTTTTCAAGCTCTGCTGGAGTGGCAGGGACTAATGAAAGTTACTGTACACCACCCACTGAACAGAGTTAAGTAGACAGTCTGATTAATTAAACTGTCAGTTCAGCCAATGGTTTCAATTTCCCTTTCTCACAAAATAAAAGCTCCAACAAAAAATTATGGAAAAAACCTATTAGATTATTTAGGTAATTCCCCGTTCTTGCAGAACAGTCCCTCCAATGCCATTTTTATTCCAATTTGTTCAATGCAGTTTAAAGGCTTGGAAAGATGTAAACCACAGCTGATAATGGCCACAGAAGAATTTACTGTCTGCTAAACCCTGATCTCAATCCTGACACACAAGTAATTACTTTTATTTTCATAACAGCATTGTATATTGTCTACTTAAATAATGTCCTTGCACCTCTTTATAGAGTGAATATTCCTATACAGCAAATACCTAAAGGCTATGCTAGAAACTTCCTGCTCATTGTCCTCCTGTGTCAGAAAAGACCTGTAGTATTTTTAGTCTTGTCAAAACACTTGAAGAATAATCCTGATGCAATCACCTTTTGTAATATCTGAGCAGTGTGTGCAGGCTGCAGTGGTGGGAAAGGGATTAAAGTCTCTTTTCTTGCCAGAGGCCAGTGTTCCTGATTTGCTCTGTCTCTGTAGTGTGGTGCAATCCACCTGTGTGAATGTAAAATAATTTATAACACAATCAGAAATACATCAAATTGAAGTATCAGAGGCTTGGCCTCTAGAAAGTTTGGTTTTTTCCTTATTTTTTGTGTGACATTTTTTTCAGGTGTTTGTTCCATTGCATGTCCTGCCTTTCCATGTGGAAGCATGCATTTTTACTGCAAAAGCAATCTGGTTACCAAAATTTTAACAGCATTTTTGAGCAGAATTATGAGTATTGTTGTTACGGTTCTCTGGGATTGAAAACTATTACTGATTTCCATATTTCCCCCAAAGAGTAGCAGATGATTTTTTTTTTTTCAATGAAACAATTGGGAAGATCAGTACAGTTCTGAACACCATAAAACAAAGGCTTAGTGGCTCTGGGTCAGGAGTATACAGAGAGCCATAATAGAATAAAATCCCCCCTCTAAGAGACAGGCTCTATTAGATGCATGGGGAAAATGCACTTAAATGAAAATAGCCTATACTCATCTATCTCTGCTATTTCACTAACAGAGTGAGAATTAAAATATTATATTCCAGGCCTTTATAACTTATTTTCTACATTTCTGCACTCACTTTCTGCTCCCTCTGTACATGTAGTATATGTAAACACCCAGAGTTTTGAATGCATAGTCTAGGTAAGGCACCTCTGTTTATCATAAGATCTTTGTCTTTATACCATATATTAACTCTGCAGCCATGGAAATGGAATGAAAATGCTGCCTTTTCATGCCAAGTTAAAACTTTCTGTTTGCCTTCCTCCAAGAAGGCAGCAGATCCCCCTGGCTGAAGAAACCACCTGGATGGACATCAATAGGTCTGCTACCTTTGGTGTTCAAGAACCAGAGATACAGCAGTAAATTCTGAGTGCCTTCGGAAGTCACCTTCGTATTAAACAAACTAGGCATAAAATATGTGAGTCCCTTGTGCTTGGGTAGGTTCTTCGCAGTCTAATTACAATATCTAGCACAATTTGAATAGTGTTTTGACAAAAGAGTGAACAATTGTGGATTAACCCACATGGATAGTATTTGTAGCAGCAAAGCCAAGAGAGGTTTAAAAAACCTCTGATTTTAAAGCTACCTGTGTTTCCTCAAGATACAAATTCTGTCCTTAATGTGTTTGGTTAGTTTTGTATTTTTGGGGGTTTTTTTTGTTTTTAAAATAACAGTTCCGGGTGTGTCGGGTAGAATACCTGCCAATTAATTTAAAAGAATACAACCGCTATATGCAAGCGAAGCGTACTTAACCTAAAACTGGATGATGCAACATCACAATACTTTAAGGCGAGGGCCTGGAAGACGGGACAGACAAGCGAAACCTCATTTCTGTTGCCCTGCAAAGCTGCTGGAGCCTGGCGCTGTGAGCTCTCAGGCACTCCAGCAGCGGGTGCAAGGGAAGCCTTCGGGAAGGAGCGCTGCCGGGCCGGCGCCCGGAGCCCGCCGGGCGCTGCCGCCCCGCTCCCCTCAGCGCGGCCGGGGCCGGC